>NC_091989.1:162640038-163979214 GCF_044704955.1 Pristiophorus japonicus | reverse complement strand
AAAACCACCTCACACAACCAAACCCCAACCACCACACCCACCACCAACACACAAACAACACCAACAAACCCACCACCACCCCAACCAACACCTCAACAATCACCCACCCTCCTCTCCCCACCATCCCCTCCCCTCCCCCCCCCTCCCCCCTCCCTCCTCCCCCCACCCTCACCCCCCCACCCACCTCTCCTCCCTCCCCCTCCCCCCACCACCTCCCTCTCCCCTCTCCCTTCCCCCAACCTCCCTCCCCTCTCCCTCCCCCCCCCTCCCCTCCCCCTCCTCCCCTCTCTCCCTCCCCTCCCTCTCCCTCCCCCCTCCCCTCCCCCTCCCCTCCCTCCCCTCTTCCTCCCCCCTCCCCCTCCCCTCCCCCTCCCCCTCTCCCTCCCCCCCTCCCCTTCCCCCTCCCCTTCCCCTCTCCCCCTCCCCTTCCCTCCTCTCCCTCTCCCCCTCCCTCCCCTCCCCCTCTACCCCTTCCCCCTCCCCTCTACCCCTTCCCCTCCCCCCTCACCCTTCCCCCTCCCCCTCTACCCCTTCCCCCCCTCCCCCTCTACCCCTTCCCCCCTCCTCCCCCTCTACCCCTTCCCCCCTCCCCTCTACCCCTTCCCCCCCTCTACCCCTTCCCCCCTCCCCCTCTCACCCTTCCCCTCCCCCTCTCCCCTTCCCCCCCTCCCCCTCTACCCCTTCCCCCCCCTCCCCCTCTACCCCTTCCCCCCCCTCCCCCTCTACCCCTTCCCCCCCTCCCCCTCTACCCCTCCCCCCCCTCCCCCTCTACCCCTCCCCCTCTACCCCTTCCCCCCCTCCCCCTCTACCCCTTCCCCCTCTCCTCCCCCCCTCCCCTCGCTGTCAGAAACACAGACACTGACAGACAGAGAATGAGAGACACACAGACAGACAGAGAGATAGAGACACTGACAGAGACACACTGAGGGGGGCATCCCAGCACGCTATTGGAGGGCTCCCGGTGCTGCAGTCAGTAAGTAGAAAATGTTTTATTTATTGATTTTCTTTAAAAAAAATTATTTCTTATTAATTTTTTTGGATTGATTTATTGGTTGATTTATTGATGTATTTATCACTTATTATTGATGATGGCTTTTTATTTGTAAAACTGAAGTGTTTAATGTTTGTAAACTTCCCTTTGAACACCCCCCCACCATTCCCTATGCCTGATTTGTAACCTACGCCTGATTTTCTAAAGTGTAGACAAGGTTTTTTCGAGCGTACAAAAATCTTCACTTACTCCATTCTAAGTTAGTTTGGAGTAAGTTTTCACTGACGAAACTTTGAAAACAGGCGTAAGTGGCCAGACACGCCCCCTTTTGGAAAAAAAATTCTGTTCCAAAGTGAAACTGTTCTAACTGACTAGAACTGGAGCAAACTAAATGACGAGAATTCCGATTTCTAAGATACTCCGTTCTACACCAGTTGCTCCTAAAAATCAGGAGCAAATCATGTGGAAACTTGGGGCCATAATGTGGAAAAATGTGAAGTTATCCACTTTGTTGGGAAAAATAGAAAAGCAGAGTATTTTTTAAACGGTGAGAGATTGGGCAATGTTGGTGTTCAGAGGAACCTGGGTGTCCTTGTATTATTGAAAACTAACATGCAGGTACAACAAGCAATTAAGAAAGCAACTGGTATGTTGGCCTTTATTACAAGGGGATTTGAGTATAAGAGTAAAGATATCTTACTGCAATTATATAGGACTGTGGCGAGACCACACCTGAAGTATTGTGTACAGTTTTGGTCTCCTTACCTCAGGAAGGATATACTTGCCATAGAGGGTGTGCAACAAAGGTTCACGAGACTGATTCCTGGGATGGGGGGATTGTCCAATAAGGAGAGATTGAGTGACTAGACCTATATTCTCTAGAGTTTAGAAGAATGAGAGGTGATCTCATTGAAACATACAAAATTATTAAGGGGCTCGACAGGGTAGATGCAGGGAGGATGTTTCCACTGGCTGGGGAGTCTAGAAACAGGGTCACAGTCTCAGATTAAGGCCATTTAGGACTGAGATGAGAAAAAATGTCTTCACTCAGGGTGGTGAATCTTTGGAATTCTCTACCCCAAAGGGCTGTGGATGCTCAGTCGGTGAATATATTCAAGACCGAGATCGATAGATGTTTGGATATTAAGGAAATCAAGGAATATGGGGATAGTACAGGAAAGTGGAGTTGAGGTAGATCATCAGCCATGATCTTATTGAATGGAGGAGCATGCTCGATGGGCCGAATGGTCTACTGCTGCTATTTTTTATGTTCTTATGTTCTCAATCAGGCAAGCCTGAGCAGGCCTCAACCCATTGATTGATACCCCAAACCGTACCCTCCTATGATCTCGTAGCTTTCCAAATGAGCATGACTTTAGATATATGGTTTGGTCTTTCCAAAAGGTTTTGATGAAGTTTTGCATGAAGCATTTGTAATTAAACTTGGAGACAGAAATGCAGAATGGAAGATGGTAACAAATTGGGAAATGAAGAGCAATTAATGGGGGGGGAGCTTTATTAAAGTACGTATATAAAATATTGAAAAAAAATATTAATTCAAATTAAGCCAGTAGAACCAGAGGACGTAAATTTAAGTATAATTAAAACCAATATTAGGAAAAGCTTCTTTACTCAGATAAATGTTTGGGATCATCTGCCAGGCAATGTAATATGATCAGAAATATTAAGAACATTCAGAGTGCAGGTGGATGCTGTAATGGAAAAATTAAGGTACTAGAGGGATGAACATCAGTGGGTTGAATGGCCTTTTCTGGCCCTTGACTTGTCTTGTGTTATTTCCATTGCTTCGCCGCCCGGTTTCTCGGCGGTATTGGCCATTTTGGGCGAGAACCGGGTCGCCGAAATTTTCCCCAGCTGAGTTCCGCCGGCGGTTTCGAAGTACCGCTGGGGAGCGGACCGCTGGCGTGCACCGTCCACAGATTGCCATGGCCCGATTTTTGGCTCAGTGGTGACCTGTAAGTAAGTTGAAAAAAAAACGCCCACGAGAATCAGCGGAGCTGAGTGGTGGGTGAGTAGTTCTGCAAAAAAAAAGGGAAGTAAATGGGTTTTTGCTAATTATTTTAAATTTCTCTTGCAGTGATTTAAGTGAAGAGTCCTGAGGATATTTTTCTGATTTTTTTTCATTTTATGTTTTTTGATAAAATATTTTTTGTGTTTTTCTCCTCCTCGGCCCAACCTGCAGCCTCGGTGTAAATTTTTAGTAATTATCGCCCTTTTTTTAAGAACCGCCCAATCGGCCCAAGATTCCATTTTTTCATCGAGAATCGAGGTGTAAGGGCTATTTTTTTCGCTAGGTGGATTTTTTTCTTTTTTCTTTTGGAATTTTTCGCCGGTGATAATTTTGGGAATCTTAGTATTTTGGGCGGCAATTCGGCGCTGGCTGATTGTTTGGAAATTCTAGCCCTAGGTGTTTCTTATTTTAGAGCTTACTGTGACATGTAACAGAGCCCTCATCTATTTTCAGTGTAATGGTGTGTGTAACTGGATTTATTGTGCTGCACTTCCATTGGTATAATGGGATCACATAGCAGCTGAATGGGCACGGAGGAGGACTGGTGTGTCATTGCAGTGAAAATTTACCAATATGTAATGATTTGCTTGGAAAATGCAGGACGTGCATTTTAAATGAGGTCTTGCGGTGGTGTCACTGCGAGTTATAGTGATCGATTGTTAATAGGTTTCTTGGAACTCAGAGTGGCTTGGACATAAGGTCTGTGTGCATCGAGATGTCTTTGCCATCTGCCTGCGGTACTAAAACAAACCCTCAAGTAATATACTTTCTGATTAATGATTTGGCAGCAGTGACCTGCGAATATTTTTTGTTGAATTTTGAGATGGGTATTTGAAAAAAACAAAATGTTAGGTTATGGAGACAAGTACTTCAGTAAATGGGAAAGCGTGTGAAGGGATGTCTATAAATGAAACATTGATATGGCTCAGGCTTCTATATGCACACTGAATGTGACAACATGCAAGCATTAAAAAGTGTTTCCTGCATATAGTTCCATAAATGGCCTTGATCTCAGTCACTTCTGCAGATACTGTGGGCTAGAAATTGGTCTTTTGGTGACTGGTATTTTTTCGTCAAGGACTAATTAGCAATCTTTTTGTGCAAGGCCCCTTGGGGAAGAGTGACCATAATATGGTAGAATTCTTTATTAAGATGGAGAGTGACACAGTTAATTCAGAAACTAGGGTCCTGAACTTAAGGTAACTTCGATGGTATGAGACGTGAATTGGCTAGAATAGACTGGCAAATGATACTTAAAGGGTTGACAATGGATAGGCAATGGCAAACATTTAAAGATCACATGGATGAACTTCAACAATTATACATCCCTGTCTGGAGTAAAAATAAAACGGGAAAGGTGGCTTAACCGTGGCTAACAAGGGAAATTAAGGATAGTGTTAAATCCAAGGAAGAGGCATATAAATTGGCCAGAAAAAGCAGCAAACCTGAGGACTGGGAGAAATTTAAAATTCAGCAGAGGAGGACAAAGGGTTTAATTAAGAGGGGGAAAATAGAGTACGAGAGGAAGTTTGCCGGGAACATGAAAACTGACTGCAAAAGCTTCTATAGATATGTGAAGAGAAAAAGATTAGTGAAGACAAACGTAGATTGTCAGTCAGATTCAGGTGAATTTATAATGGGGAGCAAAGAAATGGCAGACCAATTGAACAAATACCTTGGTTCTGTCTTCACGAAAGAAGACACAAATAACCTTCCAGAAGTACGAGGGGACCGAGGGTCTAGTGAGAAGGAGGAACTGAAGGATATCCTTATTAGGCGGCAAATTGTGTTAGGAAAATTGATGAGATTGAAGGCCAATAACTCCCCGGGGCCTGATAGTCTGCATTCCAGAGTACTTAAGGAAGTGGCCCTAGAAATAGTGGATGCATTGGTGATCATTTTCCAACAGTCTATCGACTCTGGATCAGTTCCTATGGACTGGAGGGTAGCTAATGTAACATCACTTTTTAAAAAGGGAGGGAGAGAGAAAACGGGTAAATATAGACCGGTTAGCCTGACATCCGTAGTGGGGAAAATGTTGGAATCAATTATTAAGAATGAAATAGCAGCGCATTTGGAAAGCAGTGACAGGATCGGTCCAAGTCAGCATGGATTTATGAAAGAGAAATTATGCTTGACGAATCTTCTGTAATTTTTTGTGGATGTAACTAGTAGAGTGGACAAGGGAGAACCAGTGGATGTGGTGTATTTGGACACTCAAAAGGCTTTTGACAAGGTCCCACACAAGAGATTGGTGTGCAAAATCAAAGCACATGGTACTGGGGATAATGTACTGACGTGGATAGAGAACTGGTTGGCAGGCAGGAAGCAGAGAGTCGGGATAAACGGATCCTTTTCAGAATGGCAGACAGTGACTAGTGGAGTGCCGCAGGGCTCAGTGCTGGGTCCCCAGCTCTACAATATATATTAATGATTTAGATGAAGGAATTGAGTGTAATATCTCCGTTTGCAGATGACACTAAACTGGGTGGCGGTGTGAGCTGTGAGGAGGACGCTAAGAGGCTGCAGGATGACTTGGACAGGTTAGGTGAGTGGGCAAATGCATGGCAGATGCAGTATAATGTGGATAAATGTAAGGTTATCCACTTTGGGGGCAAAAACACGAAGGCATAATATTATCTGAATGGCGGCAGATTAGGAAAAGGGGAGGTGCAACGAGATCTGGGTGTCATGGTTCATCAGTCATTGAAAGTTGGCAAGCAGGTACAGCAGGTGGTGAAAAAGGCAAATGGTATGTTGGCCTTCATAGCTAGGGGATTTGAGTATAGGAGCAGGGAGACCTTACTGCAGTTGTACAGGGCCTTGGTGAGGGTTCACCTGGAACATTGTGTTCAGTTTTGGTCTCCTAAACTGAGGAAGGATATTCTTGCTATTGAGGGAGTGCAGCGAAGGTTCACCAGACTGATTCCTGGGATGGCTGGACTGGTATATGAGGAGAGACTGGATCACTGGGCCTTTATACACTAGAGTTTAGAAAGATGAGAGGGGACCTCATAGAAACATATAAGATTTTGACGGGACTGGACAGGTTAGATGCGGGAAGAATGTTCCTGATGTTGGGGAAGTCCAGAGCCAGGGGACACAGCCGTAGGATAAGGGGTAGGCCATTTAGGACTGAGCTGAGGAGAAACTTCTTCACTCAGAGAGTTGTTAACCTGTGGAATTCCCTGCCGCAGAGAGTTGTTGATGCCAGTTCATTGGATATATTCAAGAGGGAGTTAGATATGGCCCTTACGGCTAAGGGGATCAAGGGGTATGGAGAGAAAGCAGGAAAGGGGTACTGAGGTAAATGATCAGCCATGATCTTATTGAATGGTGGTGCAGGCTCAAAGGGCCGAATGGCCTACTCCTGCACCTATTTTTCTATGTTTTTGCTAAAAGTACCATTAAAATACTGCTTTTTTAAAAAGACCTAAAATTGGCAAAAAAAATGCACTCGACGGTAAAATTCGGCATTGCACGAGGATTCACAGTGGAAACCGCAGTCCTCGCCAACTTTAGTCCGAGGCCGATTGCCGCTAAAAAGACAGGCCCCGGGGAGGGGGGAAAACACAACAAAAAATAAAAAATCATAAAACATTCACAAGACACTTAGCTAGCGAATCGCTGAAAAAGAATTTTAAAATAAAAACTTTAACTTACCGTTTTTGCAGGTCTTCATATTTATCGCTGTTTCTGGGGCTGCAATGCATGCTTTTCTCGGACGGTTTTTTTCATCCAGAATATGGGTGCACCGAACGGTTTAAAGCGATATCGCGTTTTTTCGTTGGCCAATTTAGATGAACACCTTTGTCCGTCAAAAAAAGCGAAATATCACCAACAAAACAGGCGCAAGGCTGGTCAATTTCTAGCCCTGTGTGTGAAAATACTAATCGTTTTTTCTACTGTCAGAAATCATACACATGATCTCCACCACCCATGTTTATTCTGTTTTGGACAGATCTCCCGTGGCATTGCTCACAGTTAGTCAGAGGACACGCTTTAAGTTTGAAATCTGAAGTGTGACTGGAAGTAAGTATAATGGTTACAGTGTGTACTATACACAATATTTTTAATATGTTAGCAAATGGCTACTTAATGTTTGTCTTTTGGAACATTGCTTTTTTAATCATATGTGCAAACTGATTTACAAAAATAATTCTAAGCAGATTAATGTTTACTGAATCTCAATCTATGCTTCTATGCCTTTGAAGGAATGTTTTTACTGCTCCTGTTATAAAAAGAAACAGTTGCAAATCAGTTGGATTTTTAGTTTGCATTTTACTTGCATTCACAATTGATAGACTATCAGCTTTAACATAATCATAGGCAGTCCCTCGAAATCGAGGAAGACTTGCTTCCACTTTAAAAGTGAGTTCTCAGGTGGCTGTACAGTCCAATACGGGAATTACAGTCTCTGTCACAGGTGGGACAGACAGTTGTTGAAGAAAAGAGTGGGTGGGGAGTCTGGTTTGCTGCACACTCCTTCCGCTGCCTGCGCTTGTTTTCTGCATGCTGTCGGCGACGAGGCTCTAGGTGCTCAGCGCCCTCCCGGATGCTCTTCCTCGACTTAGAGCAGTCTTTGGCCAGGGACCAGCCACACCAACGTCAGTGTTCTTGATCAGGCCAACATCTACAGCATCGAAGCACTGACCACACTCAACCAGCTTCCTTGGGCGGGCCACATTGTCCGCATGTCTGACACAAGACTCCCAAAGCAAGCACTCTACTCGGAACTCCTACACGGCAAGCGATCCCCAGGTGGGCAGAGGAAACATTTCAAGGATACCCTCAAAGCCTCCTTGATAAAGTGCAACATCCCCACCAACACCTGGGAGTCCCTGGCCAGCTTTAACACCACCACTTCCATAGGGTTACATTTTTTGGATTGGCTTATATGGATCTAACAGCCAAATTTTGGATAAATTGCTTTGTTCATTAGTATAACGGTACTATTAGACATTGTGAAGTGGTTTTATCTTCAGTGCAGTCATTACATTTTATTTTCAACAGCTCACCACACTTTCGTTCATTTAGTCTAAAGGAATGGAACCCTCAACAAGAATCTCAGCAACAGAAACTATCCTGATTACTGGTGGGGGAGGTTATCTAGGATATAGGTAAGAGCAATCATTATGTAGTATGAATTAAATAGTAAATACACACAGGACCAATGTCTTAAAATTCTATTCGAAAGTGGGGCAGTTAATAACTTCATTTTTCAGTGGTATTTCTCTGTGGGGAATTGCCTTTAAATTATGGAAAATAATAAACCCAATTCAAAATTGCAGTTGTATGCCATTTTGCTTCTGAAGTTTCTGTTCCATCTGAATCTATTAGCATTAATGAACCAAAACTGGACAACCTGAAGTGACTGTATCCCATTAACAGGAGTAGAGTGGTAAAGCAACATGAAATGGATTGTGATTCACTAGAAGACTGCGCTTTGCTCTTTCATGTAAGATAAACCAGTTTGCCAGTTTTAGAGATTTATCAGTTCGCCTTCTGGAAGATGGGAGAAACGCACCCGGTGGCACTTGCCAGGATGCAGAATCCAGTACACACAAGTATTATTGTTAAGACCCCTGGATCATGGTGCAGTGTAACTAGATATTGGATTCTAAAGGTACTCTCCAGGTTATAGTGGATGCAAAGTCTGCTGACTGGAGTGACTGGTAACACTGAATCATTGAAACATTTAACAGACCTATAAATTGCTTAACACACACCATTAGATAATATAAAGTCATCAATGCAACGATGTGCAGATATAAAAAGAGCAAAGGAATGCACAAAAAGTGAGGTGAAAATGCACAAACAAAAACTCTGTGGCTGATGTATCTTCATTCTCGTTGTTGCGCCCCTCCCCCCCACAGCCCCCCACACACACACACTTTTGCAACCTCGCTCGAATTTCTCACAGTCTTCAGTTCTGATGAAGAGTATATTGCCGAAGAAGTCATAACCTGTCTCTCTTTACAGATGCTAACTGAACTGTTGTGTCTTTCCAGCATTTTCTATAGCTGAAAATATATATTCTCTGTAAAACGCAATACAGTATTTGTCGTAAAACATTCTTTTCTTGTTGCAGTTAATTTTGCTATAAGCCTGTCCAGACTCCTAATCATAGTTGGTTGAGATTTGCAAGTATGCTGTTGCTTTATAACAACCATTTAGAGATCATTTCTGTTGATACCTCACTGTTTCCTTACACTTAAAATGGATATCTGGTGATGATCGTCCAGTCAGAAAAAGGCAACTGTTTATATATTAAAAAAACACAGCCTTTGCTTCAGTGGCAGATGCAAATGTCTTACTCAATGCATCAATCGTAATAAAGCAGAATCATTTTCTTATGCTTCATTCATACACCTCAATTTGATCAAATTTGCATTTCTTGGATTCAGTATAGAGGCCGGAGTGCTGGATCAACAATAAATCTAGTGTTCAGCAATAATAAAGACCAGATGGAAACATTGAAACACCATGTGCTATATCTGTTTTATTGGTAAAAATACATGCATGTCATGTAGATGCAAACACTTCTGCATATTTCATTAATTAACCTCTTGAGTTCACCCAACAATCTTATCAAAGATCTTGGCAAAATTCTCTCCGATATTTGACTTGTCTTCTTGTCGGTAATCTGGAGTTGCACGGTTAAACACAGCGATGGTATCAGTGCGGGTAAAGATTGCACCGTGCAGCTAGTAAACAGTCCTCCTGGTGCACTTGCAATGGTAGCACACAAGTCAGAAATAAAGGACGTACCATCTGTTTTGTACTCATTAGCTTAAGTTTTACCTCACCATCTGTGAGTTCTTGTATTGTGATTAACTCCTTTCTGTTTTTCTTTATTAACTTTTTTATTTCTTCCAGATTTCAGGCCCATTTTGTTGCCACATTGCACAATCTGTTTCTACTTTTATCACTACAGTTATGGCTCGCATTGATGATTTTATGAATGGATTAATTCATGTTCGAGTAATTGAATGCGAGAGTGAATGCAGGAGGAGTTGTCCAATAAGTATGAGCCATACAGATGAGGAAGGTCCTAGGTTCAATTCCAGTTCTAATCTCATTAAGGATGGTGGTAGAGTTCTATAATTGTCTTTCGGATCCTTGGATTAGAGAAGGGAAAGTCATCCAGGGACCCACTTCTGTTTACTATCCAGCGGCCCCTATTGAAGGTATATGTATATGGATATTGGATGAGCATAAGTTCAAACTTGGCTAAAACCGCCTATTTCCACCTCCGTAACATTGCTCACCTCCGCCCCTGCCTCAGCTCATCTTCTGCTGAAACTCTCATCCATGCCTTTGTTACCTCTAGACTCGACTACTCCAACACACTTCTGGCTGGCCTCCCACATTCTACCCTACGTAAACTTGAGGTCATCCAAAACTTGGCAGCCCATGTCCTAACTTGCACCAAGTACCGCTCATCCATCACTCCTGTGCTCGCTGACTTACATTGGCTTCCGGTTACGCGACGCCTCAGTTTCAAATTTCTCATCCTTGTTTACAAATCCCTCCGTGGCCTCACCCCTTTCTATCTCTGTAATCTCCTTCAGCCTCACGACCCTAAGATGCATGCACTCCTCAAATTCTGCCCTCTTGAGCATCCCTGATTATAACTGCTCAACCATTGGTGGCTGTGCCTTCAGCTGCCTAGGCCCCAAGCTCTAGAACTCCCTCCCTAAACCTCTCTACCTCTCTTTCCTCCTTTTAAGATGCTCCTTAAAACCTACCTCTCCTGCTGTCATTTCTTCTTGTGTGGCTCGGTGTCAGATTTATTTGTTTTGTCTTAAAACACTCCTGTGAAGCATCTTGGGATGTTTCACTATGTTAAAGGCGCTATATAAATACAAATTGTTGTTGTGATGTATCCCTTTGGTCAAAAAGCCTGGTACATGAAGAATGGCCACCTAGGTGGAGTATTGGAGAGAGCCTAAATTTGTGAAACTGAACCTTAGCAAGAAGTCAGAACTTTCAGGAAAGAGATGTAAAAAATTGGCAAGAATTTGTTTTGCTTTTGAAATTATCACTGCATGAAAGGATATTGGAAGCAGATTCAATAGTAACTCGCAAAAGGAATTGGATATATAATTGAAAAGGAGAAATTTACAGGGCTATGGGGAAAGAGCAGGGGAGTGGGACTAATTGGATAGCTGTAGGAACAAAATGTGATTTTACACTTTAATTTGGGGAATTGCCTTTTTATCTCCACATGGTTTAATTTTATTTTCTAACTTAATGGGCTCTTTTTCCTAAAGAAACTTCACCACAAACCATGGCTTTATAAAGAAAACAATCATTTATTATTAATACACCAATAAATTGACATTAGAATTTGGACAACATCTTGGGTATATGCTCAAATTAGAATTACCTTAACAATAATACAACACCTTCTGAATTCCCAAAATGCAAACCCTTTTGGAAATCAAATGTCTACCTTAGAATAACCCCATGATGAAAGTTATATGCTTGTGGTTGGCTCAAGCTTGTTGGGCAGATTCCCAGTATTTTGATGGATACTGTTGTAGTGTACCGTGGCTTTTTTTTGTAGCCAGATTATCTCCTTCACAGGCAATCTGTAAGCCTGCATAGGCATGGAGCTGTGAGGTAGTGAATAGTCAGGAAGATACCAGGTGAGGTGGCGCCGCCAGGAAGGGATAAACTGTGCTGGATCTGTGTCTCTCTTTACTTTGAATTCTGCCTAGTTTTAACATAGGCCCGGAATTTGCGGTCAGCGGTGGAGTAAAGGCGTTCGCCGCTGGCCCCAAAGAAAGCTGCCCACAAAGATCTTGTGATCTCTGTGGCAAGAAGTTTGCTTTTTTCGATGTGCAGTTGAAGTCAGTGTAGTGTAGTGGGGAATCCCATAGAACCTCTGCTGTGAGGTCAACAAGTTGCCAAATAGTTGATCCATAAATTTCCATAGGAGTGGAAAGAAAGTACTTGTCTCACACTGTTTACATCTTCAGGACATTCCGAAGCGTTTCACATTCAATGAATTACTTTTGAAGTGCAGTCACTTGCTATGGGGGTAAACAGGACAGCCAATGTGCGTACAATGACGTCTCACAAAAAGCAAATTAGATAATTGACCAGTTAACCTGTGTTGCTTGAGTATGAATCTTGACCAGCCCACTGGAAAAGCGCTCATACTCTCTTTTAAATAGGGTCGTGGGATTACAAAACTCTAGCCTGCCACTCCGGTGCAGTATTGAGGGGGTGCTGCATTGTCGGAGGTGTCGTCTTTCAGATGAGACATTAAACCGAGGCCCCTTCTGTCCTCTCAGATGGACGTAAAAGATCCCATGGTACTATTTCGAAGAGGAGCAGAGGAGTGATTCCCGGTGTCCTGGCCAATATTTATCCCTCAATCAACATAACAGAAACAGATTATCCGGTCATTACCACATTGCTGTTTGTGGGAACTTGCTGTGCGCAAATTGGCTGCCATGTTTTCTACATTACAATAGTGATTACACTTCAAAAAGTACTTAATTGGCTGTAAAGTGCTTTGGGGCATCTGGTGGTCGTGAAAGGCACTATATAAATGCAAATATTTATTTTATGTCCACCTGAACAGTCTCATTCAAAAGCTGGCACCTCTAACAATGCAGCACTTTCTCCGTACTGCACTGAAGCATCAGCTTAGATTAATGCTTATTTCTTGAAGTGTGGCCTGAACCCACAGTTTTCTGACTCAAGTGATAGTACTACCAATTGAACCAAGTTGACTTTTGTAATTATAGGAATTTGTAAAATGCATGCACAAAAATACTGAAATGTACACCAGCTTGAGGTAAATTTGTCCCTGTTTTTAAATCCGATTTATACTAGCAAATAATAGCCTGTGCATGTTCTGTACAATAATTGTATGTAATTATACAAAATTATAATTGTATGTAATGATCTGTTTGAAGGAAATAGTTTTATACTGCCAATTATCTTTTCTGTTTCAGATTGGGCTGCACCCTGCACAAAAGAGGCATAAAAGTGATCCTCTTTGACATCCACAAACCATTACAGCAAGTGCCTGATGCAGTAGTCTTTATAAAGGGAGATATCTGCAACTACCTGGAGGTGGAGGGTGCGTTCAGGAATGTAGATTGTGTTTTCCATTTAGCTTCATATGGCATGTCTGGAAGGGAACAGTTAAATAAAAAGCTCATAGACGACATCAATGTGAAAGGGACAGAGCACGTGATCCAGGCCTGCCTGAAGAATGGGATACCAAGACTACTTTACACAAGTACGTACAATGTTGTGTTTGGGGGCCAAGTCATTAAAAATGGGAATGAATCGCTCCCATATCTTCCGCTGCATCTTCATCCAGATCACTATTCGAGGACCAAATCTTTAGCAGAGATGGAGGTGCTACATGCAAATGGTACAAAGCTAAAGAAAGGCACTGGTGTTTTACAGACCTGCGCCCTACGGCCGGCAGGCATCTATGGACCTGGCGAGCAGAGGCACCTTCCAAGAATAGTGAATTATATCGAGAATGGGCTCTTCAAGTTTGTGTATGGGGCAGCAGATAGTCTGGTAGAGTTTGTCCATGTTGACAACCTTGTTTCTGCACACATACTGGCATCAGAAGCTTTAACAGGAGGAAAAAATTACATAGCTGCTGGCCAGGCTTATTTTATCTCTGATGGCAAGCCAGTGAACAACTTTGAATTTTTCAGACCATTAGTGGAAGGCCTGGGCTACAAGTACCCCACAATTCGGCTGCCACTCACACTGATTTATTTCTTTGCCTTTCTCACCGAAATCGTTCATTTTTTTGTCGGCCGCATTTATAATTTTCAACCATTTCTGACTCGCACTGAAGTCTATAAAACGGGGGTCACTCATTACTTCAGCCTACAGAAGGCTAGAAAAGAACTCGGGTACAACCCGCAGGAACATAGCCTGAGTGAAATAGTGGAGTGGTTCAAAGCTCGTGGTCATGGGCGGAAGCTGACCACATACAGTGTTAAACGCTTTTTGTGGGACGTGATTTTTTTAATGTTGCTGTCTGCCGTTATCATGTCTTGGCTTCCGGTAGTTTCAGCATAATATTCTATATAGTTTGTGTTCTAATGGACATTCCTAGTAGCCTCGACTCTAATTGGGATAGTTTGGACATTGAATCTACAACATGAATTTCTCTGTTGCCACATTTAAATAAATTAACCCGACTGCATAGCACATGACAGACCAAGTTGCAAATGTCGGGTTCAGCTTGCAAGTTGTTTAAATATGCCATACTGTTCGGAAGGCCTGTATAGTGCTTTGTTTATATGGTAGACAAGTAATTTTAATGTATTAAGTTTTAAAACATGTTTTTGAATGAGGAAAATTTAAAGAAATGGAGGGCTTTCTCCACATAGACATTACATCATCTTCAGTGCTGTCTGGCCCTCTGCCGCCCAGCCATGTTTCACATGCCTATGATGGGATGTGAGCTGTAAGCTCGGCACTGGGCAGCGCCATCAGGAGAGGTGGTGGGAGATCTGAGGTGTGATGTGGGGTGGGGATGAGGGACACTGGGGCCCTGCTCCATTTTAGCTTCTCAAGGGGTCGTGAAAGAAGTCAGAGTGGCTGCCACCATTGCCACGTGCCCGACAGTGGCTCTGCTTCAGTTACTTTTGCTTCCACAGATTGGGTTGCTGGTCGCCGCCGGGATCAGCTCTGAGTTGGCCGAAGGGACTCCAGGGCCGGTGTTGAACCGGCCGAAGGGACTCCGGGGATGGCGTTGGACTGGACGAAGGGACTCCGGGGATGGCGTTGGACTGGACGAAGGGACTCCAGGGATGGCGTTGGACTGGACGAAGGGACTCCGGGGATGGCGTTGGATTGGCCGAAGGGACTCCGGGGATGGCGTTGGACTGGACGAAGGGACTCCGGGGATGGCGTTGGACTGGCCGAAGGGACTCCGGGATCGGCGTTGGATTGGCCGAAGGGACTCCGGGGATGGCGTTGGACTGGCCGAAGGGACTCCGGGATCGGCGTTGGATTGGCCGAAGGGACTCCCGGGATGGCGTTGGATTGGCCGAAGGGACTCCGGGATCGGCGTTGGACTAGCCTGAGGAAGAGAGTGTTCGAAGACCAGGACCTCAAATCTGGCATCAAGCTTATGGTCTACAGGGCAGTAGTGATACGCGCCCTCCTATATGGCTCAGAGACGTGAATCATATACAGCAGACATCTCAAAGCGCTGGAGAAGTACCATCCGCAAGATCCTGCAAATGCACTGGATTCCGAGGGACTACCTATGATGATGATTCCACATACCACTGATGAAAACCAACTCAATCTCTCTATCTCCTTCAATAATCCAAAGGCTGTTCCTACATTCTTCAACTGCCTGTCCAATACTAAGATCCAGATGAGCCAAAATTTGCTCCAATTTTAATGTTTATACCCCCGCCTCCTCTCGACCCCCCCCCTCTTTGCTCAAAGACATCAAATGCCATTTTAACCCTGCCTGTCCGGCAGAAACTGTACAGACAGGCAGATAAAATTACTTGTGGGCATCATCCATTGAGGTCCTATTATCTTCTTGCAGGGATGGGAGGGGCAACCACTGGAAGCCGGAAGGGTTCTTCTTTAAGTATGCAGATTGGGCTTCAGTTATGTCATTGGCACGGATAGTAGTTTTAACCCAAGGCCTGCGCAGGCAAGCTGTCGTGGCTTCCCCACCAGAGTAACCTAGTGGGAAGAGGAGCCCGGGTCAGAAGAGGCATAAAAGGAAATGGCTTTAGTTAGTGATGGCATGCTTCAAAAACGTAGAGAGAAAGAGAAGCTATGGCGATGAGGTAGTAATTGGAGGTTGAGGTAAGACTTTTATTTTAGAAGTGGGAGAGTCTGGTGGTTTTGTGAGGAAGTTGTTGAGGAATTTGAGCAATTAATGTCTTGGACTGAGGAAGGGTAGTTGACTGGTCAAGAAGTAGGATGCGAAGGTGTCAACGAAGCATGAGGTCGATCCTGTGGAAAAATTTAATCAGACGAGGGCTGGGGTCGGGCTAGAGGAAAAGCTGTAGCGTGGTACACCTCCGAAACCAGGTTAGAATTGGTCAGGAAAGCTGGAGGGGTTGGAGTGGACTGAGGCAGCTGAGCAGATTGCCTTGATTTTGCAACAAAGGGGGTAGTTTATAATGGGGAAGATTGGAATTGCCCTTGCCCTCCCAGAATGTGTGTTGTGGGTTTGACCTCAGTGAAGGAGCAGCAATTGGTTTGAATTACTTTGCGTTTTGCCTGTCAAGTTATGATGGCATGCTTCTCTTCCAGTTAAAGCTTCTGATGCCAGCGGGACCTGGGGTACTTGTGCATGAAACACAAAAGATTAGTATGGTGGTACAGCAAGTGATCAGGAAGGCCAATGGAATCTTGGCCTTTATTGCAAAGGGGATGGAATATAAAAGCAGGGAAGTCTTGCTAGTTATACAGGGTATTGGTGAGGCCATACCTGAAATACTGCGTGCAGTTTTGGTTTCCATATTTACGAAAGGATATACTTGCATTGGAGGCAGTTCAGAGAAGGTTCACAAGGTTGATTCCAAAGATGAAGGGGTTGACTTATGAGGAAAGGTCAAGTAGGTTGGGCCTCTACTCATTGGAATTCAGAAGAATGAGAGGTGATCTTATTGAAACGTAGAAGATTATGAGGGGGATTGACAAGGTGGATGCAGTGAGGATGTTTCCACTGATAGGGGAGTCTAGAACTAGAGGGCATAATCTTAGAATAAGGGGCCGCCCACTTAAAACTGAGATGAGGAGAAATTTCTTCTCTCAGAGGGTTGTAAATCTGTGGAATTCGTTGCCTCAGAGAGCTGTGGAAGCTGGGACATTGAATACATTTTAAGACAGAAATAGACAGTTTCTTAAACGGTGCAGACAAGGAAGTGGACCTGAGTCCATGATCGGATCAGCCATGATCGTATTACATGGCAGAGCAGGCTCAACGGGCCGTATGGTCCTCTCCTGTTCCTATTTCTTATGTTCTTATGAACAGGTTTATATGTATTAATATAAAAATGAAGAAAAGTTAAAGATGAACTGAAGGAAATTAATCAAATATTTTTCTAAAACACAAACTACAGGAGCACTGTAAAATAAAGTGATAATGCAAGGGTGTTGGAGTTAGTTTAATAAATGGGTAATAATTAAGATTAACTTAAATATCAAGGTTATTTGTATTCTAGTTCATTCGTGGAGATATTCATAACATGAAGCACTGTACCCTTCACATTGAGATGTGTGTGAAACGGTTTAAGTGGTTTGAAGGTTAAGTTCAAGTTAAATTAATGCTCTTGCGTGTATCTATAATTCTCTAAAACAGAATGACAATTTATGTCACCATAGTGACCATTTAATATGATAAATGAGATAACACTTCCATATATCACTTCAGCATAATTCAGTGCTTCTGATAATGAATTACTATTTGAAGTGCAGTGTTTGTTATGTAGGCAAAAATGGCAGCCAGTTAATTCTGTTTTGGTGGAATTGGTTGGAGGAAGCATGCCAGTCAGGGTAAACCAGAATGACTCCATGCTCTTCTTTGAATGGCGGCACAAGATCCTTAACTAAGAACAGGAAAACGGGATCTGTGGCAGTTCCAGCACTGACCCAGAACTGCACTGAAGTGTCAGCCTAGATTAAGAGCTCAATGTCTGTTATGGAGCTTGAAATCAATTTTCTGACTGAGAGATGAGAATGTGACTGAAGCAAGCTGACATATTGCTGAAAGCAAAGGATTGGTTAGCCTGTAACGAGTAACTCCTTCTCCCTCAATCTTCCTCAAACTCTGATACACAAATTTAAATGTATACATAATCACATATTAACGTGATTTAAAACTCTTGAAGTGTGTTCAGCCAGTCAAACAAGTGAAAGATATGCTGAAGCTATTAAAATGTATTTAATATAACAAAGATTAAATTACCAACGTGAAAGGAAATGTTAGAAATTGGATAATTCTTTAGCTTTTTCTCAAATATTGTAAATCATGTAACCATTCTGATGAAAAGCACCTGTCATTTTTAGATTCTTATTTTAAATTCCAAGCAATATCTTGCAATCATTTTTTTGTTAACTAGAGATGTTGGATTTGAGATAGTGTCCTAATCAGTGTATACAGTATGTGCACCAGTGGATCGAAATAGCAAAGTAAACTTAAATGTGACCATTTAAAGATTTGCTTCTTTGATGTACAGAGATTTAATATAGCATCTGTGCAGATGCATGGTGTGATTTTTTTTTATATACAATTGACAAAAGTGTAACTACTTTTCCTTTGTTTAGCAAGTAGTTATTCTGGATATGTGTGCATTATTTTGTAAAGATATTTGTACAAATTCTTTACTTTTATTACTAATAAATTTATCTTGTGAACATGATCTATTGTGTTATAAAGTTAACATGTATGTACATTTTAAAGACATTTGTTTAAGCAGGAAGTTCAAGCTAATATTTTAAGTGTTTTGTAGATGACACTTTAATCACAGAATTTGAGATTAAAAAGTAAATGAAATTGATCAGTCTCAAGGGTTCTGATCAGCTGCTTTGACTAAATTGAAACTTCCTTCTTTTAAATGTATATTCCTTCTCTTTTACAAACCCCCAATATTTAATCTACAATAACTCAAAAGTAATCATAACACAACAAAGTAATCGCCATTATTTCAGATGCTGAAAAGTAAAATTTGTTCATTGTTAAAATACTATTTCTACAGTTTGCATTTGGTTATACTCATCAATATCCCAAGCCACTTCCCAAGCGCAAGGAAAAAAAGTGAATGTTGAGTCAATTTGGTCAGATGCGAGTTGGCCATTTAGCTCATAATCTGTGTTCTTCTAACAAAAAAACGCTCAAATTTTCAAATCCTTGTTCATACAACATACCAGGGACCATCCTAGTGAATCTGCATTGTCTCCTCTCTAAAACCTCAATATCCTTTGTGTTGAGCCCAATACTGCACACACAACTCTAATTGAGGTTTAATTCAGATTTTATAAAGCCTCATCATTACTTCTTGGCTTTCATATTCATCTGCATTTTGCCCAGTTTTCAGGCAAGAAATCGACATTCCACTTAGGGACATCCCACTTGAAATTGCTATCAGCATTGCTAGGGCCCCAGAATAAGGCTTCCCTTCCCTTCGTGCCTTCCCTTCACAAAGGTTTGAAGCATCAGTACAGTTAAATATATCTGGAATGCACCAGCAATGAGAAGGAAGCACCTGATGAGCGCTTAGCTGCCATACATTACTGCCTGTATTTATATTTCTGGTGTGTACCCTTCATCAGCTGTTGACTGACCTGTGTATTTCCAGAATTTTCTGTTTTATTTCAGATTTCATTCCATTCCACCTAAACGTGAAAAACTGGACAAGAATGGAAAACAACACCAGTAAACTTGTATTAAAACAGAAATATGCTGGAAATACACAGCAAGCCAGGATGGTGCGTGACTTGGAGGGAACGTGGAGGTGGTGGTGTTCCCATGCATTTGCTTTCCTTGTCCTTCGAGGTGGTAGGGGCCATGGGTTTGGGAGGTGCTGCTGAAGAAGCCTTGGCGAGTTGCTGCAGTGCATTTTGTAGATGGTACACACTGCAGGCACGTTACGTCGGTGTTGGAGGAAGTGGATGTTTAAGGTGGTGGATGATGTGTCAATTAAGTGGGCTGCTTTGTCGTGGCTGGTATCGAGCTTCATGAGAGCTGCACTCATCCAGGCAAGTAGAGAGTATTCTATCACACTCCGGACTTGTGCCTTGTAGATGGTGGAAAGGCTTTGGGGAGTCAGAAGGTGAGACACTCACTGCAGAATACCCAGCCTCTGGTCTGCTCTTTTTGCCATTGTTTTTATGTGGCTGGTCAGTTAAGTTTCAGGTCAATGGTGACCCACAGAATATTGATGGTGAGGGATTCGGCGATAGTAATGCCGTTGAATATCAAGGGGTAGTGGTTAGACTCTCGCTTGTTGGAGATAGTCATTGCCTAGCACTTATGTGGCACGAATGTTACTTGCCACTAATCAGCCCAAGCCTGAATGTTGTCCAGGTCTTGCTGTATGCAGGCATGGACTGCTCCATTACCTGAGGAGTTGCAAATGGAACTGAACATTGCAGTCATTAGCGAACATGCCCACTTCTGACCTTATGATGAAAGGAAGGTCATTGATGAAGCAACTGAAGATGGTTGGGCCTAGGACTTTACCCTGAGGAACTTATGCAGCGATGTCCTGGGGCTGTGATGATTGACCTCCAACCACCACAACCATCTTCCTTTGTGCTAGATATGACGAGCCAGTGGAGAGTTTTCTCCAATTCCCAATGACTTCAGTTTTATTAGGGCTCCTTGATGTCACACTCGATCAAATGCTGCCTTGATGTCAAGGACAGTCACTCTCACCTCACCTCTGGAAATCAGCTCTTTTGTCCATGTTTGGTCCAAGGCTGTAATGAGGTCTGGAGTTGAGTGGTCTTAGCGGAACCCAAACTGGGCATCAGTGAGCAGGTTATTGGTGAGTAAGTGCAGCTTGATAGCACTGTTGACGACATCTTCCATCACTTTGTTGATGATTGAGAGTAGACTGATGGGGCAGTAATTGGCCAGATTAGATTTGTCCTGCTTTTTGTGGACGGGACACACCTGGGCAGTTTTCCACATTGTCGATAGATGGCAGTGTTGTTGCTGTACTGGAACAGCTGGGCTAGAGGCTAATTCTGGAACACAAGTCTTCAGTACAACAGCCGGGATGTTGTCAGGACCCATAGATTTTGGGGAGGTCCCAGCAGATTGGTAAACTCCAACTGTAATGCCCCTATTTTAAAAAGGAGGCAGACAAAAAGCAGGAAACTATAGACCAGTTAGCCGAACATCTGTGGTTGGGAAAATGTTGGAGTCCATTATTAAAGAAGCAGTAGCAGGACATTTGGAAAAGCATAATTCGGTCAGGCAGAGTGAGCATGGATTTATGAAGGGGAAGTCATGTTTGACAAATTTGCTGGAATACTTTGAGGATGTAACGAACAGGGTGGATAAAGGGGAACCAGTGGCTGTGGTGTATTTGGACTACCAGAAGGCATTTGACAAGGTGCCACATAAAAGGTTACTGCACAAGATAAAAGTTCACGGGGTTGGGGGTAATATATTAGCATGGATAGAGGATTGACTAACTAACAGAAAACAGAGAGTCAGGATAAATGGTTCATTCTCGGGTTGGCAATCAGTAACTAGTGGGCTGCCGCAGGGATCAGTGCTGGGACCCCAACTATTTACAATCTATATTAACGACTTGGAAGGGACCGAGTGTAATGCAGCCAAATTTGCTGACGATACAAAGATGGGAGGAAAAGCAATGTGTGAGGACACAAAAAATCTGCAAAAGAACGTAGACAGGCTAAGTGAGTGGGCTAAAATTTGGCAGATGGAGTATAATGTTGGAAATTGTGAGGTCATGCACTTTGGCGGAAAAATGAAAGAGCAAGTTATTATTTAAATGGAGAAAGATTGCAAAATGCTGCAGTCCAGCGAGACCTGCAGCAAGCCGTGTGTTCAGTCAGCCAGCCAGAGGAAAGTGACGTATACCTTTTTATACATCATTGTAACATTGTATCTGTTGTAACTAAGTAAGATCTGTAGGCTAGCCGATGACTGCTGATAAAACACACACATACATGCATATTTAATAAACTGTTTTGAATTGTTTTAATTATTAAAGATGAAATAATTGGAATCAATTATTAATGATGAAATAGCAGCACATTTGGAAAGCAATGACAGGATCGGTCCAAGTCAGCATGGATTTATGAAAGGGAAATCATGCTTGACAAATCTGGAATTTTTTGAGGATGTAACTAGTAGAGTGGACAAGGGAGAACCAATGGATGTGGTCTATTTGGACTTTCAAAGGGCTTTTGACAAGGTCCCACACGAGATTGGTGTGCAAAATTAAAGCACATGGTATTGGAGGTAATGTACTGATGTGGATAGAGAACTGGTTGGCAGTCAGGAAGCAGAGAGTCGGGATAAACGGGTCCTTTTCAGAATAGCAGGCAGTGACTAGTGGGGTGCCGCAGGGCTCAGTGCTGGGACCACAGCTATTTACAATATACATTAATGATTTAGATGAAGAAATTGAGTGTAATATCTCCAAGTTTGTAGATGGCACTAAGCTGGGTGGCGGTGTGAGCTGTGAGGAAGATGCTAAGAGGCTGCAAGGTGACTTGGACAGGTTAGGTGAATGGGCAAATGCATGGCAGATGCAGTATAATGAGGATAAATGTGAGGTTATCCACTTTGGTGGTAAAAACATGAAGGCAGAATATTATCTGAATGGCGGCAGATTAGGAAAAGGGGAGGTGCAATGAGACCTGGTTGTCATGGTACATCAGTCATTGAAAGTTGGCATGCAGGTACAGCAGGCGGTGAAGAAGGCAAATGGTATGTTGGCCTTCATAGCTAGGGGATTTCAGTATAGGCGCGGGGTGGTCTTACTGTAGTTGTACAGGGCCATGGTGAGGCCTCACCTGGAATATTGTGTTCAGTGTTGGTCTCCTAATCTGAGGAAGGACGCTCTTGGGGAATGCAGCGAAGGTTCACCAGACTGATTCCCGGGATGGCAGGACTGACATATGAGGAGAGACTGGATCGACTGGGCCTCTGTTCACTGGAGTTTAGAAGGATGAGAGGGGATCTCATAGAAACATATAAAATTCTGAAGGGACTGGACAGATTAGATGCAGGAAGAATGTTCCCGATGCTGGGGAAGTCCAGAACCAAGGGACACAGTCGAAGGATAAGGGGTAATCCATCTAGGACTGAGATGAGGAGAAACGTCTTCACTCAGAGAGTTGTTAACCTGTGGAATTCCCTGCCGCAGAGAGTTGTTGATGCCAGTTCATTGGATATATTCAAGAGGGAGTTAGATATGGCCCTTACAGCTAAAGGGATCAAGGGGTATGGAGTGAAAGCAGGAAAGGGATACTGAGGTGAATGATCAGCCATGCTCTTATTGAATGGTGGTGCAGGCTCGAAGGGCCGAATGGCCTACTCCTGCACTTATTTTCTATGTTTCTATGTAAAAGAATCAGTCTCACTGTCAATTTAATGCCAGAGATTTAAAAATCTTACAAATTGGTGGAGAATGCGGGCAGCTGGCAAGACAGCTTTTTGATGATTCTTTTGAACAATTGCAAATTTCGGGAGTTGCGATTCTAACCTATGTTGCAAAGTATAACTTATAAACGATTAAACGGATTGGGAGAGTTGCGTCTTAGGAGCAGTTGTGACTGTTTAAGTGGAGACCCACCAGTAGTTATATTCAAAAGACACAGGATGAAGGGATCGGTCATGAACAGAAAGCCAACAATAAAAAGAAATGTTGAGCTAGTTTATCAGGAGAAGTTGTCCAAAAAGTTCCCGATACAGGACCTAGAAGAGTTAAAGGCACAGGCACAGTACCTCAACCTGCGTCCTTCGGGGAGCTGGTGGCACTTATCCAGGAGAGAGTAGATAAGGGAAAGTTAAGGCCAAAACAAACAAACAGTCTCGTGGCATTCAGCGCATTTTATTGTGCCTGGAGAGATGAGGAATTAATGAGGCAGGAGGCCAAAGTGATGCAAAATTTAAAAGAATTGCAAGTAAAAGAGATTCAACTAAAAGAAAGAGATTGAAGGTATAAAACAACAAAAGAAAGAAGGCCTCCAACTTGTGAAGCAGTTAAAAGAGGGAGAAATGCAGCATTTAAGACAATAAATTGGTCAATTAAACCACAGTATTAGGCAATTAGAAAGACGTGCCAAACAGACAGCTTCATTGCTACAACAAAGCCTCTCAAATTTAAATGCCACAGCAGTCGTTGTTGAAACAAATGAAAACAAATTAGAGTTAAAAATATATAAATTGGAAAACATGAGGCTCCAGCAAGAGATAGAAGATGCTAGGGGTGCATTAAAGGAAGTAATTCAGAAGCCACATAGGGAGGCAGATCACTCCCAGTGCCAACTAGAAATAGCGAGGCTAAAAAGTAAGTTAGCGGAGCAGCGGGCTCTGGTATCCGCAGTAACATGGGGAGCCATAACAGAGACAGCAGCAGTTGACAAGGAGGAGACAGCTTGGGAAGAGGAAGGCAGTCAGTATAATCCCCAGGAGGGTGGTGTAGGATGGGATACCTTGGAGACACAAGAGCCAATTGTAGCCGTAGTAACCACTTCTTCACGACGTAATGCGCATGGCCACATCACCAGTAACCATACCGATTCACAGCCCATTTCTGGTGCTGACGCCATGACGTGTAGCCACAAGTTGGGGCCCATTAATGATGGGGTGACCCACTAGAAGTTAATAGGAGGTGGGCAAATTTCAGGAGGGGTCACCCCAAGTTGAAAGAGAGAGACTTAACACGAGTCCTCCTCTTCGCCTGTTCCACTTCCCTAAAAGATAATCTGCCAGACGCAGTCCTCCAGCCTGGCGGAGCGGCCGATACACTCATGACCGAGATCCTAAACCATTTAGGGATCCAAAATTTGAACTTAGTGGCTCTGCTCAATTAGACCAAGCAGCACCCAGAAGAGACCCCTAGAGTCTTCAGTAATTGCCTGTACGATATCGATCAACGTACGTAGAACCAGGCACGCACAAATGCTACAGTAGGTAAGAATCTGGAACAATTTAAATCGATGTTCCTGACCCAACTCCACCCTTTAGTTAAAACTACCCTGCACATAGCTATGAGGCCCATCAATCAGTGGACAGATATAGAGACCAGCGTTCAAATAGCCTGGGAGATTTTTTTTTTCCAAAAATATACTTTATTCATATAAAATTTTCACAATACATTGGAAAATAGCTCAGTACCTTGCAGTCAGCAATTCCATACAATTCGTTTGGCTGACAGCAGTTCCATACAATGCGCTAGCGTGCATTTCATTTCAAGGTACAGTTTAGTACAATCCGTAAATCAGGTTACATGTAGTACTGTGCAAATAAGGATATTATGTGGAGCAGATAAGAACAGGTTTGCATTTCATTCCAGGATACATTTCAATACCGATCACGAATCACAACACAGAACGGATGGGGATATATTTACATTTCTTTACAAGTTACTAAACAGTTCAGAGGCTTTCATTATACATGGCACAACACAGGTGTTTTTCAGTACATGGTGCTCTATGTATACAAGCAGATTAACAAGTACAGCCCGAGGGGGGTCTGATTCCATCCCCTGGGTTTACCGTGGCGGAAGGACTTTAAACTGTGGCTCTTCCCCATCATGCCTTTGCAGCGACTGAGATGGTAAAAGACCAGTTAAAGGTGAAGTCACCACCCACTGCAAATAAACCAGTGTCAATGGTAGAGGGATCTCGAAACTACCCCTTTAAGGGACAGTGTTTTAATTGTAAGAAGGTAGGCCATCTAGCAAAAGACTACAGCAGACCCAGATCAGCACCTAACCATGATGTAATGCATGGATACCTCCTGAGGGACAAATCCAAGCCCTCTGGGACAGATCAATGATTGGATCAATTGATAACCCTTTTACAAACCCAAATTGCCACGGGGAGAATGCAAAATTATTTACTGGTGCACGCAATCGCCGATGCACACTCATTAGGGAGACCCATTCAAGGATCGCCCCTATGACAGGGTTTGGCCCCCAAAGATTGGTCGGAAGTGGGGTTCTGACGTGATGGTAGTGGGGGACCAGTAGTCTTTGTTGTCTTAAAAGGGGGCAGGCAGCAGATTATGCTTATCGATACTGGCTCAGCATTTACCATCATCCACACACCATACCCTGAATGCCATACAGTGGCGGGCAAGGGTTGTATGACCCTTAAAGGGTTTAACGGTACAACCACCATGTATATAGGGAAGGCCACTGAACTTCAGTTGGGAGGCCTCACTGGTAATGTCCACCCCCGACGGAAGGGGAATTTTAGGGATGATGTGTTGGATCACGTATGACGCGGTGATAGATTATAATCAGGACTGTGTTTGGATGGGATTGAGAGATAAAGCAGGAGTGATAGAAATTTCTGATGGTCACTCGGTTTTTACTATTAAAAAGCCATCTGACTATGACCCTCCGGGGAGTGAAAATGAAGCTGTGGCAAAACTAATTCAGGAACACTTAACGGTGTTTGCCACATGCAAGCATGACTGTGGAAAAATGGCAGGCGAGGAATCTACTGAGGGACCCCCCCACTCATTCACTCAACAGTACCCCATCCCAAGGGAGAGTCACCCTTACATCTGAGACACCATAAAATCCCTAGTCCAGCAGGGTCTTAGGATAGGTACTTTCACGACCAATTCATCCACATGGCCGGTTAAAAAGCCTGATAGCAGCTGGCGACGGACTATTGATTACAGAAAGTTACATTCTGTAACACCAGCCTGCTCACCGGTAGTAAGAGAAACTCCCACCATATTATCTCAAACGCATGGACTGATGCCCACACGCAGTCCGTGGCTAAATTAAAAACTGTAGTGATACAGGCTGCATGTCTGATCACTCCTGATCCCACACAGCCCTTCCATTTGGAGGTCGGGGCCACAGAGCAAGGCTTCACTGCAGTTCTGAGCCAAATGCGAGCTGATTGACTACAGCCCGTTGCATATATGTTTCAAATCCTGCAGGGGGCAGAAAAGGGTATCCCGCATGCGAGCGCCACCCACAGGCTGTCTTCTGGTCAGTACATCACTTTACCTTTATTACTAGGTTACAGGCTATAATCCTGCACAACAGACACACACCTCTGAAACTACTGATAAAACCTGGAGATTCGCTAGTTTCCTCACTGCACCTCAACAAATGGACATTGAAATTTATGGAAAGAGGCATTGATACCATTTCCAAACCCACCACGTTGCTGCCACAATTTTTGATCTATGAGGGGAACCTGCATGAATGTCCGTCACCCGTGATTAACTTTGAGACCCATCCTGTGCAGAACGAGCCCATACAGGGCACCCCAGATGTCTACATCGATGGGTCCTCATATCACATTGAAGGATCCCCTCACACCGGATATGCTGTGGTATTGCTAGAAAGAACCATCCAGCGAAGATGCAACAGACAATCTTCACAATATGCATAAATCGCCGCACTTCTAATTGCTGTGAAGGAAACCTCAGACAGACCCGTGAATATTTGGGCCGATAGTGCCTATGCTATAAACACCATGCTCTCCTTTCCCCTATACCACAAAAATGACTATTGCACGTTAGATGGTAAGGCCCTGGTCCATGGGCCCTGGTTATACCTTAAACAGCGATCCCTGCCCTGCTTCATAGGAAAGGTAGCAGCCCATAGAAAAGGGGGTCCACATAGTGAGGGAAATTCCAGAGCAGCCAAGGACGCTGCAATTGTTGGGGAGATAGAGGATATAGTTGTTGAGCCCTGCAATGCTGTTAGCAAGGCCTCCCCAACAGATCACCTGGATTTAAAATCCCTGCAGCAGCAATACTGGTCATATGCTGTTGTAAGCGCCTGGCACGAGGAAGGCAGACCCCTTCCTCAACCAACAGCCTGGATTCCCAATACCATACTAGCCACTGCCCCTGACCATATGAGCAGTTGCCGATGTTCAAAAGAAAGCCAAACACTTGCCCGGTGGCGTGTGTTCCACCAGAGGTGGGTCAGGAACTGCTCTCCCTCTTTCACTCCCACCCCACTGCACGGCACTATTCGGCCCTGGTAACCTTCGAAAAGGTAGCATCCACAGCTTGGTGGCCTTCCATGAGGGAAACAATCAACCAATACGTGGCAAGGTGCCTACCGTGCCTGTAACACAATCGTTCCACATGCACGAACTGAGCCTTGCTTCAAAGCACATCCCCACTTCAAGGGCAATGGACTCACCTCCAGATAGACTTCATTGGGCCACTTCCACAGGCGCATGGCAATTTTCAGCATGCCGTAGTGGTGGTGGATCATAGAAACATATAAAATAGGTGCAGGAGTAGGTCACTTGGCCCTTCGAGCCTGCACCACCATTCAATAAGATCATGACTGATCATTCACCTCAGTACCCCTTTCCTGCTTTCTCTCCATACCCCTTGATCCCTTTAGCTATAAGGGCCATATCCAACTCCCTCTTGAATATATCTAACGAGCTGGCATCAACAACTCTCTGCGGAAGAGAATTCCACAGGTTAACAACTCTCTGAGTAAAGAAGTTTCCCCTCATCTCGGTCCTAAATGGCTTACCCCCTTATCCTTAGACTGTGACCCCTGGTTCTGGACTCCCTCAACATCGGGAACATTCTTCCTGCATCTAACCTGGCCAGTCCCGTCAGAATTTTATATGTTTCTATGAGATCCCCTCTCATTCTTCTAAACTCCAGTGAATACATGCCCAGTCGATCTAGTCTCTCCTCATATGTCAGTCCTGCCATCCCGGGAATCAGTCTGGTGAACTTTCGCTGCACTCCCTCAATAGCAAGAATGTCCTTCCTCAGATTAGGAGACCAGAACGGAACACAATATTCCAGGTGAGGCCTCACCAAGGCCCCGTACAGCTGCAGCAAGACCTCCCTGCTCCTGTACTCAAATCCCATAACTATGAAGGCCAAAATGCCGTTTGCCTTCTTTGCCGCCTGCTGCACCTGCATGCCAACCTTTAATGATTGATGTACAATGACACCCAGGTCTCGTTGCACCTCCCCTTTTCCTAATCTTCCGCCATTCAGATAATATTCTGCCTTCGTGTTTTTGCCCCCAAAGTGCATAACCTCACATTTATCCACATTATACTGCATATGCCATGCATTTGCCCACTCATCTAACCTGTCCAAGTCACCCTGCAGCCTCTTAGTATCCTCCTCACAGCTCACACCGCCACCCAGCTTAGTGTCATCTGTAAACTTGGAGATATTGCTCTCAATTCTTTCATCTAAATCATTAATGTATATTGTAAATAGCTGGGATCCCAGCACTGAGCCCTGCGGCACCCCACTAGTCACTGCCTGCCATTCTGAAAAGGACCCGTTTATCCCGACTCTCTGCATCCTATCTGCCAACCAGTTCTCCATCCACGTCAATACATTACCTCCAATACCATGCGCTTTAATTTTGCACACCAATCTCTTGTGTGGGATCTTGTCAAAAGCCTTTTGAAAGTCCAAATTGACCACATCCATTGGTTCTCCCTTGTCCACTCTACTAGCTACATCCTCAAAAAATTCTAGAAGATTTGTCAAGCATGATTTCCCTTTCATAAATCCATGCTGACTTGGACCAATCACTCCTGTCACTGCTTTCCAAAATGCTGCTATTTCATCTTTAATAATTGATTCCAACATTTTGCCCACTACTGATGTCAGGCTAACCGGTCTATAATTCCCCATTTTCTCTCTCCCTCCTTTTTTAAAAAGTGGTGTTACATTAGCTACTCTCCAGTCCATAGGAACTGATCCAAAGTCGATAGACTGTTGGAAAAGGATCACCAATGCATCCACTATTTCTAGGGCCAGTTCCTTAAGTACTCTGGGATGCAGACTATCAGGCCTGGGGATTTATCTGCCTTCAATACCATCAATTTTTTCACTAAATGGATCGAAGCATTCCTCTGCCGCTCCAACACCACAATCACAGCATCCAAAACACTATTGAATCATGTATTTTGTAGGTGGGGAGTACCAGTGCAAGTGGACAGAGATCAAGGTTCACACTTTACTGGTAAAATTTTTACCCACCTGCAGAAAATGTTGGGGATAAATAACAAATTACATATTGCTCACCATCTCCAGTCATCCGGAGGGGTCGAAAGGGGGAACAGGACCCTCAAGTTAAAAAAATTGCGCGCGGACCACCCCACTCAATGGGCTAACATGCTGCCAATGTGCTTAATTTCAATGAGGTCCACACCTCATAGAACAACAGGGGTCTCCCCATATCAGACCATGACGGGGCGGCTCGTGAGAACACCACGCCAGCTAACAGTAACAGGGATGAGTCCCCTGACAATGAAAACATGTAGTTCCCAGTGGCTAGAACAAGTGGTAAATCACACCGATCAGATCAATCGATTTGTGGCCACCAAATTGGGGAAGTCAAAAAGACAAATTAAAAGGTACTTTGAAAAGAAAATATGTTCCTTTGTATACGAGGTGGGAGACTCGGTAATGATTGCAAATTATGGGAAAAAGAAGTGTAATGTATGTACATAAGGTCTGCCCACCAACAGGGGGCACTACCGTCGGAGGTCTTAGGGTCATAGATACACTCGTGCTGGGCCGGGTATATAACCTGAACTTCACCTTTGTATCTTCACTTCTGGAAGCCGTTAAAGACTGACCAGGTTACACCTATTCACTACCTCACAGTACGGAGTTCATTGTATCATTTCATACACCACAACTGGCGATGAGGCAAATACGAACCCACGCAAAAGTATGGTGAGCACAGCACAATTGAGCACTGGTGAGTCGTATTTCTTTTACACATACGCTGGAGGTAGCCCTTCATGTTACAGGCTTTGCATAAGTACTCAGCAAACCGACAGGTGAGCCCTATGGTTTCCTCCGCAGCGCCAGCATGGTGTTATTCAATTAGCACCCCTCGGCGGACTCCAAGTTCTGGAACCCTGAGGTCTGTGCTCTCTGCCCTGGGCAGAGCCATGTTCTACAGTCTTGCCTGTGAAAGGCACCATTCTGTGTACAGTACTTGCCGGGTTTGAGTCCACAGGAAGAATAATTTGCTTGGTGCTGCAGGTCGAGGTCATGAACGCCTGACTGATGTTGATGGCCTTCTGCAGGTTGACTGTGGTGTCGGTAGATAATAGCTGGTGAAGGAGGCCCTCGTGGCCAATTCCCATAATGAAGATATCTCGCAATGTTTCGTTGAGGTGCATGCTGAAATCACATGGTGCCGCAAGTTTCCTGAGGTCAGCAGTATATTTTGCAATATCCTGGCCCTCAGGTTTGCAGTGCGTGTAGAATCTGTGCCTGGCCGTGAGGATGCTCTGTTTTGGTTTTAGTTGGTCGCGAATTAGTTCAGCCAGCTCATCGTATGCCTTATCCTTGGCCTTCGTGGGTGCCAGCAAGTCCCTAATGAGGCGGTAGGCTTCGGGCCCACAACTGATCAGTAGTATAGCCTTGTGCTTCTCCGCCAATGTGTCCGTCTCGCCTGCCAGGTTGTTTGCCACGAAATATTGCTCGAGCCTTTCCGTGAAGGCATCCCAATCATCATTCTCTATGAAGTCTTTTAGTGTGCCAAAGGTAGCCATAATCACGTGAAAGTCCGTATTCTCATCGCCAGTTGTTATGTCTGTAATGCACTTATGAATGACTCCATGAGGTAATGTGTTGTACTCAAACTGTAGTGACCTTGGTCCTTTATTTGTAACTCCAGAGCGAGGCATAAGCATGGTGGGCAGCCTTTTATACTGGGCCCTGCATACCTATGCAGGTGACCCTCAGGTCTCCCACCGCAGTGCCCTCTGGTAGACAGCCTCTGCTCAGCAGCAGGAAACCCTGGTCTCTACCAGTTGCACCCTCTAGTAGTGCCAGCATAGTATATATACAGTGTAAACCTTATTGATAGTACATCAGGTAACAAGTCTCCATCTTATGCAACTATACAGTGACTACACAGAGAGTATATCTAGAGTCTGCATATATAACAGTAACTAAGTAAGATCTGTAGGATAGCTGATGACTGCTGATAAATGTACATGCATGTATGTGTGTTTTAATAAACTGTCCCAAATTGTTTTAAAAGAATCAGTCTCACTGTCAATTTAATGCCAGAGATTTTAAAAGCTTACAACGGGACCTGGGGGTACTTGTGCATGAAACACAAAAGGTTAGTATGCAGGTACAGCAAGTGATCAGGAAGGCCAATGGAATCTTGGCCTTTATTGCAAAGGGAATGGAGTATAAAAGCAGGGAAGTCTTGCTACAGCTATACAGGATATTGGTGAGGCCACACCTGGAATACTGCATGCAGTTTTAGTTTCCATATTTACAAAAGGATATATTTGCTTTGGAGGCAGTTCAGAGAAGGTTCACTAGGTTGATTCCGGAGATGAGGGGGTTGACTTATGAGGAAAGGTTGAGGAGGTTGGGCCTCTACTCGTTGGAATTCAAAAGAATGAGAGGTGATCTTATTAAAACATATAAAGTTATGAGGGGGCTTGACAAGGTGGATGCAGAGAGGATGTTTCCACTGATAGTGGAGACTAGAACTAGGGGGCATAATCTTAGAATAAGGGGCTGCCCATTTTAAACTGAGATGAGGAGGAATTTCTTCTCTCAGAGGGTTGCAAATCTGTGGAATTTGCTGCCTCAGAGAGCTGTGGAAGTTGGGACATTGAATAAATTTAAGACAAAGATAGACAGTTTCTTAAGCGATAAGGGATTAAGCGGTTATAGGGAACGGGCAGGGAAGTGTACCCGAGTCCATGATCGAATCAGCCATGATTGTATTAAATGGCGGAGCAGGTAAGAGGGGTGTATAGTCTACTCCTGCTCATATTTCATATGTTCCTATAGACTTTGCTGTATCCAGTGCGTTCAGCCCTTTCTTGATATCACGTGGAGTGAATTGAATTGGCTGAAGACTGGCTTCTGTGATGGTGGGGACCTCGGGAGGAGGCTGATATGGATCATCCACTCGGTGTTTATGGCTGAAGAGGGTTGTAAATACTTCAGCCTTTCTTGCACTGACGTGCTGGGCTCCACTATCATTGAGGATGGGGATATTCATGGAGCCTTCTCCTCCTGTTAATTGTTTAATGGTCCACCATTCATGACTGGATGAGGCAGGACTACAGAGCTTTAATCTGATCCATTGGTTGTGGGAACGCTTCGCCTTGTCTATAGCATGCTGCTTCTGCTTTTTAGCATGCATGTAGTCCTGTGTTGCAGCTTCCCTAGGTTGGCATCTCATTTTCAAGTATGTCTGGTGCTGCTCCTGGCATGCTCTTCTACACTCTTCATTGAACCAGGGTTGTTCCCCAGGGAGTGCTAGGAATGCTGACAAATTTGATACATGCATGGGCAGCAAACTGGCAGATACTCTAGTCTGACACGAGGAGGCGGCAGAAAAGGCAGGGACTTACCTATAACAACTTGCATTTTATATAGCGCCTTTAACTAGTAAAATGTCCCAAGGCCCTTTGGAGCGTTATCAAACAAGATTTGACACACAGCCACATAAGGTGATACTGAGGCAGATGACCAACAGCTTGTTCAAACAGTTAGATTTTGAGGAGGGTCCTAAAGGAGGAAAGAGAGGCAGGGAGGTTTAGAGAGGGAATTTCAGAGCTTGGGGCCTTGGCAGCTGAAGACACGGTAGTCGATGGTGGAGCAAATTAAAATTGGGGATGCGCAAGAGGCCAGAATTGGAGAAGCGCAAATATCTCGGAGGGTAGTAGGGCTGGAGGAGGTTGCAGAGATAGGGAGGGACAAGGCCATGGAGTGATTTGAAAACGAGAATGAGATTTTTAAATTGAGGCGTTGCTTAACCGAGAGCACAGGGGTACTGGGTAAACAGGACTTGGTCTGAGTTTGGGTGTGGGCAGCAGAGTTTTGGATGACCTTAAGTTTATGGAGGGTGGAAGATGGGAGGCCGGCCAGGAGAGCATTGGAATAGTCAAGTCTAGAGGTAATAAAGGCATGGATGAGGATTTCAGCAGCAGATGAGCTGAGGCAGGGCCGGAGACGGGCGATGTTATGGAAGTGGAAATAGGTGGTCTTGGTGATGGCGCGGCTATGTAATCAGAAGGTCATCTCGGGGTCAAATACAATATCAAGGTTGCCAATAGTGTGGTTCAGCCTCAGACAGTTGCCAAGGGGAAGGATGGAGTCGGTGACTAGGGATCGGAGTTTGTGGCGGGGACCGAAGGCAATGGCTTCGGTCTTCCCAATATTTAGCTGGAGGAAATTTCTGCTCATCCACTACTGAATGTTGGACAAGCAGTCAGACAATTTAGAGAGTGGCGGGGTCGACAGAGGTGTTGGTGCGGTAGAGCTGAATGTCGTCAGCATACATGTGAAAACTGACACTGCGTTTTCGGATGATGTCACCAAGAGGCAGCACATAGAGGAGAAATAGGAGGAGGCCAAGGCTAGATCCTTGGGAGACACCAGAGGCAACAGTGCAGGAGTGAGAAGAAAAGCTATTGTAGGCGATTCTCTAGCTACCACTGGACAGAAGAGCAATTTGAATAAAGCTCACACAAAACCTGCAAGGACACTTTAGGCTGCTTGATATTCTGGCCCTCTCACAATTACTAATCCAGTTGACTGAAAAATCTGGTGTGTTCACAATCGATAGTTTTGGTATGTGGTCTTTAAGGGAAAACTGGAGCCTCATGGTAAATTTACCTACAGAGAGCCTTTACAGTTGAATCTACATGGTATATTTTTATCTATGCAATTATCTATCCTTACACAGTTATGGCAGTTGTTAATATGTACAACTACCAGCACAAATCAATATTTGCAACTATCATTTTAGCAATAAATATTTAGAATGCTTCATAAACATACTTTAAAACAGACGCATGAATATATGAATGTTTCTTTATTTGCACACATTAAATAATTGACAATAAAAAGCAAAATTCATAAAATGTTCAGAACTGTTAAGTTTCCTTTGGATTGTATTAATTTCACTTTTTAAGATAACTTAAAACTATCTAAATTTCCATGCACGGCTGCAAAATAAACCGACTGAACTGATTCTCCCCGGCATAAAAAGCTAAGTTTTGTGTCTTCTATCGAAAATGATTTTCAGAACCACTTTAGCATCGTGTGACTGTTCCCATTATATTCAAATGCAGTATCCAGTTTCAGAAAACAAACTACCCTTATAGAACATGGCTCACTATTTCAGAAATAATTGAAACAAATTATCACTTGCTAACAGAACATTGCCTGTCCACTGACCCACTCCTCAATCTGTAAAGATTTTTATTCTTCATAGGGTGAAAGAAACAGCCCACCCTAAATTTAACTGTTAAATCGCCATTAACCAGAAAATACATTAATTGAAGTTACAGAAGACAACAGATAAGTCAAAAAGTAAAACATGAAGGAAAATATAAATACAGCGCTGTCCTCTGAGCAGTCCAAAGGCATTCTGTTTTAAATACTAAGTAATCTGTATCCCCAGGATTTTTTTTTGCACCAAATGCTCTTCACTGGCAGTTTTTATACCTCAACTGAATTCTTAAATGATTACAATGAAAGACTGGACAGAAAGGGGAAACAACACCAATATATTTATAGTGAAAAAACATAAAATGTTGGAAATACACAGTACTTGTAACGAGAAAAGACATGTTATGCAGTTTCTGCTGTGTACCCTTCATCACACGTGGACCTACTGCGTATTTCCAACTTTTGTCATTTTATTTCAGGTTTCCAGTATTGCAGTTTTTTTTCTTGTTCTGCACCAGTATTTGTATAACGGATTCTTATCTATACAACAGTAAAATATCTCACCTATTTACTGTGCGAGTGCGTTTTTCTACAAAATAGCATTGCCTCCCTGAGTGCACTGCATTTACCCAGCACTTTGCATCATGTGAGCCATTTTCTCACTATTCAACTTGAATGATATTTGATAAAATCATATTTCAATAGAACATGATCTTAACATTAATTATATTTATTCAAATTGGAAATGAGAAAAACAACTAAGTTTTTCCACATTAATTTCTGCAGAGAATGATCCAAAAAGCACAGCATTTTGAAAAGTTGGACTCTAAAGGAGATGAAAATCCATCAGTTTTTGTTGAACCCTATTAGTAAAATCAACAAATGGGGCATGATTCTTAGTTCTATTTTTGAAATGCTGGAACTAACACTACCTTAGAATTCAATGGCATTTTTTTCTAAATTAAAAAGTGAAATTTAACAATTATAGCGTATGCCAAATGTATTCAGAGAAATGTTCAAGTAAACACTTGTTTTTTTTTTAAAAAGAATGATTAAAAATTATAATGTATTTTCTGTTTTATGTTTAACATTGATTTCTACATTTATAAGGAATTAAATTGCAGACTTTTGATACATTACAGGAAAATGCCTGTTAGAGATATTTGGCTTTGCACTCCTCACATTAAATTTAGCTTAAAACAAGAAAACAATAAACAGTGCCTCCCACACTAACTTGGCACACTTCATGTCAGTATTGAACAGCCATTGAAATTTACATTACATATTGCAAACTACTATCACCCTTAAAATGCTACTTTTTTGTTAATTTTGTTTCTAATGTGAAAAACAACAAAATACATGAGAGTAACTAGCTAACATGGTTTCTATAAATTTGCAAACATGTAAGAATTCTACATATATTTAACATTTTCCGCTGCTTTGATTGGATTTAATTGCAATAATTTGGATTTAAAGTGGACAAAAAATACATTCACAAAGAAATTACACAGTACATTTATAATTAAAATGTACATAGGACAAATAACTTAAGTATTATGTTTACAATGAAAGTAATTCTGTGAATATGTATTGTGGAAATAATTGCTCTGCTGACTATATTCGCTAGAGTTTAGAAGGATGAGAGGTGATCTCATTGAAACATACAAAATTCGTATAGGGCTTGACAGAGTTAGATGCAGGGAGGATGTTTCCCCTGGCTGGGGAGTCTAGAACAAGGGGTTACAGTCTCAGAGTAAGGCGTCGGCCACTTAGGACTGACATGAGGAGAAACTTCTTCACTCAGAGGGTGGTGAATCTTTGGAATTCTCTACCCCAGAGGGCTGTGGAGGCTCAATCTTTGAGTACATTCAAGACAGAATTTGATAGATTTATGAATACTAAGGGAATCAAGGGATATGGAGACAGTGCAGGAAAGTGGAGTTGAGGTAGAAGATCAACCATGATCTTATTGAATGGCGGAGCAGGCTCGAGGGGCCAAATGGCCTACCCCTGCTCCTATTTCTTATGTTCTTGTATGTAGTGATACTGTTAATGCATTTAAAAAGAATGTATGTATGATTACACTACATATGGAGACCGTAGCAATTCTTCCCCGATTGTGATTCGGACTTTTATCTGGAAAATAATTTCCCTTTTTGTGGCTGAAGGTCCCATTGAAGATATAAAATCCAGTTTTCTTAAATACTTGCACTGCAGATTTCCCCTAGCAGACTGGCACAAATGTTAGTCACTGTGTGCAAATGGGGTCTATACCCAATTGTAGCGCAAAGAAAGTGTCACCAATTAGCTTGATGTTTTGGGAGCTATTAGAAAGGCTCATAGGAGGAGACAAACCAGTGGGTGTTGGGCCAAGAAAACTTCTGGTATTGCAATTAATTGCTGCAGTTTTTTCCCCTCCTCGTGCTACTAATTCCAAGATGGCAGGACTAGTTCCAAAATAGACATATAATACCATTCGGAGAGAAATTATCACAACGTTTATCAGAACATATATCATAAGCCGCGCCACAAACGGACCATATTAAGTGAACAAAACATTTTAGCATTAGGCAAAGGAAGAAAATATTTAATATTTTTGAAGTTGAATAAATTAACCAAAATCCTCTTTATGGTGGATAATCTGTGTGCCTTATTCCACCAGAGGTCAACTGCACAAAATAAACATGCAGGCAATTCAAAGTACATTTATACTGGAGAGTAATGTTGCTGGCAAGAGGAAATTGAAGTTTTGCATGGCCACATAAATTGAGCCTCGCAAATAGAAAAAAAACCTTCCTTTTTAAAATGCTTCATTGTAATAGGAAAAACAATTCTCTTAGGATTCAGCACGGTGCTATAAACTAATATGTACATGCAGGCTTGTAAATACAAAAAGGCAGTTGGCTTTCTTGACTCTGTTTACCTGAAACATTGAACTTTTGATATGGCTGGTGTAAACTACACAATATGCTGTGTACTTTGAATTTCCATCTCGATCCTATGATGCTACTGTATCAGTTTAATAAAGAATTAATTCCTAAGCCATGTAATGCACTTCTTGGAAATAACTGAGATGCTAATCATAATCTTGAAGATAAATGATGTCTTACGGGATTGTAGTCTATTTCCTACATTGATGGAATCGTGAACTGACTGAGCTTTTAGTATGTTGCAGTGTTGTAATTTAGCAGTTGGCAGGGTTGCCACTTCTCTGGTTTTGTACTGGGCATTCCTTTTTCTCTTCCGAATGCTTCTGACGTAAAACAAGGCACCAAAGGTCAATTTTTTCTGCATCATATGATGGCAACAGTTATTAAGTCTTTCAATGAATTTTCATTAGGTGCCAATATTTGAACTTGGGTCATGACCCCACATCATGTCCCTCCTCTATCTTGCTCCATTGCTCCCCCTCCAGTTTTGGAATTGGCAAAAGATGGCAACCCTAACAGTAAGGCATTTTCAATTTTGTGTGAACTTGCTACTCAACACATGATGTATTAAGTCAGTCTCAATCCTTCACATCTATTCAGATCTCAGTAAAATATTTTACTTAATTTTGCTTTAATGAGTAATCAGCAATAACTTTGAAGTCTTGGGTTCTGTCTTTTTATTTATTGTTACCAGAGTTCAAATTTGATAAATCAACTCAACTTCACATTGACCTGAAGGAAACAAATGACATTTCACGAGGGGGATAGAGTTGCACTCTATTTGATTCTACAGTTACACAAAATCCCATGAGCTTTTTCTTAACATTGACTGTGATATCTTTTAATTGATTGACTGTTGGATTACAGATTTCCTTGAAAGCCTTTGGGGTCAATAGGCCATTTAATCAGGTGAGAAAAAGAAAGTGCTTTATGCAAGTGGGAAGATAGTCAATGTTTTTCACTATAATTCATGATCCTAATTACCTGACAAAAATAATAACTAGGTATAGTGCAATAAATTCACTAAATGTATTGGTCTGTTATTAAACATTGATTCCAAAATTTGCTGATCCCTTACTTTACAGTAATCATCATTTTTGATTCACAATATGATGTTCATGTTGGCATCATGGATGGATGGCAAAGGCAGTCTTTTTTATGTATAAAATTTGCTGCAGTTACCAAGTTTCTTTTCCTTGTCTTTACCTCTGAAAAAGGAAAATAGCAGAAAATCGTTTTATTAATTATTCAACTTGAGCTTTGATAACTCATTATCGTAAAAGTCTAGCAAAAATCAAACATAACATTATTTCAAAATTCCCAATGTGACAGTTTTGCACTCCAAAAAAGACACCAGTGTGTTTTGTTTTAGGGATGATGAGCCAAGAGAAGCTGGGATCGTTCTCCCGCAAGCAGAGAAAGTTAAAGGAAGATTTAATGGAGCCGTTCAAAATTATGAGGTGTTTCGATATAGTAGATAGGGAGAAATTGTTTGCACTGGCAGGAGGGTTGGTAACCAGAGGGCACAGATTTAAAATAATTGGCAAAATAGCCAGTGAGCAAATGAGGAGAAATGTATTTACTTAGTGAGTTATTATGGTCTGGAATGGATTGCCAGAAACGGTAGTGGAAGCAAATTCAAAAGTAACTTTCAAAAGGGAATTGGATCTCTACTTAAAGGGGAAAACATTGCAGAGTTGCGAGGAAAGAGCAGGATAGTGGGACTAATTGGTAGCTCATTCAGAGAGCCTGCACAGTACAATGGGCTGAATAGCCACCTGTGCTCTATGATTTTCTCTCATCTGAATGACTAACCTTACTGCATCACAAAACAGTGTGCTGTGTGTGGGTGCAGTGAAATCCCATTATAGTGATACAGACCGTATGTAGATAACTTGTATGGAACAAGTTGAGGCTGATAAAAGATTTACGAGAAGACTATATTCGGCATTTAGAGTGCCCAAAGCCTTTCCATTTGGGAGCATGATAATACTTTTAGTAGCCAACAGATTGGCCAGCTATTTGCTTTGATATAATTGCACTTTGCATATAAATGAAAATAGTAATATCGAGAAACATAGGATAAAACTGACCCTGATATTTCTCAATCTTCAATTGCATTTACGATCGACATACAGGAGGAAATATACAGGGTGAAATCCAAGAAGGTATTAAATTAAAATTACATGTAGACAAAGCCAGCAGTATATATTAGACACGTAATTGTATATTCATATTTTTATTTATAATATAACTGAAGTTAATGTAAAATTTATAAATGACAATTCACAGAAAAGTGTTTTGCCCTACAGTTATTTAGTAGCATTTAAACTAAATCGTTAGATGAGCCATAAGTACAATTTCACATGCCTATGCCCTACTGGCCTAAAGGTTGCAGCAGCTCCCAGTGTTGTTTCTGTTTACCTGCTAGTAAGAAAGGTTGATCAGAACAGCCAGCTGCTCTGTAATGTATTTCCACTCTAATGCTGCTCTGCACAAGTCGGATGTTGTTCAAAGGCAAGTTTACAGTTCTAAATCTACCCACTCTACATCTGTCTTCCAACTTTGTTGGGTTTTTTATCATGTGGATTGGACAATCCTTATATGCCCATGTAGATATAAGCAGTAGCTTATTCCATCATTACATCAATTAAGGAGGTTTCGTGTTTGGTAGGTGCAAATTAGACCTGAGGTGGTAGTAGATTGACAAAGGCAACGAGGTTGGTTTCGACATTTAGGCACCCGATCAGCAGAGCGCGCCGCCGGACAGTCACCCGTAACCGCGGCAATGAGGTGGCTGCACTTTTGAGACCTCAGCCTCTTTTGCATCAAGGGGACGGGATGCCAAACTGGCACCAATATCGGCCTGTCCTGGCCAACAGCAAGGTAAGTGCGTGGGGGGGACGGATTACAATTGCGGAGTGGGCATTCAGAGGTGGCTGTGGGCCAGATTATGTTTGTGGGGCACTCCTTTTCCTCTGAGCACCACAAAAAGAATTTCAAACTTACATTTGCTGGGCCTCTTCAGCTCTATCGCCCATGCAACTGATCGGAGCAAACAGGGCACCAGTCCCAACATAAAATGGCAATCCGGGCCCTGAGATATTAAAAGAGGTCTTCCACCTGGAACAGGCATATGCTTTCGGTGCACAGTGGTAGACCCTTTTCAAAATAATGCTGGGGCTAATGGGGCGGTAAAGCTGCCAAACCTCCCACAACACCATTTGACATCTGTGCGATATCTACAATCACCCTTTCATTTAGCTTCCCAGAGACTTTGAAGGATTATAGATTTCATATACATGCCTCCGCTTTGGGACTTCTGGCAGCTGCTCCCTCTGGCCTCCGCTCCTGCCGGCTTGCAATGTGGAGGAGTCATATAACAATGGGTCACCTCGGTGCCGGGGTGCACTGCTATTGTATAATCCATCTAAAGTCCGTTGTCTAATTGGGGTGGTATCGTATAACCCTTCAACCGGTCGCTGCCGTAACTGCTGACGCGAGGAGTAAAGTTCCTCTTCACCTTCCTGTAATGATGAAATCAAATGTTTTTTTAATGCAAAATTAGTCTAATCCAGCTAAAAGTCATATGGTAATTTTTCAAGGATGTGGTTGTGGGACAGCAGAATAACATAAATAAAGCATATCCCATTGGTCTAAATCTGTATCTTAGTAGAATGTGGCCTTTCAGGTGCATCAATTCCCAACAGTGCTGTTTCTCTGGAGGGAGAAATGGTCTCCACTTTACAAACTCCTTAATTCACATCAGGCTGAAGTGTGATCTGTTGCTAAATTAAGAGTATAATCCACTTTCTTGAGCTAAATTTGCTGTGGTTGTTTCACTCAACCAATAAGGCAGGAGGCAAATGTAGGCAAATAATAAAACACATCAAGGTTTTATTTTGACAGCTTTGGAATATGAATTCTGACCTATTAAAATGTTATCTCTTATTTGTATTCTTCTACTACTGTAATTAATTCAATTACCTATTTTTCTACTGGGTTGCTCCTGGCCTGCTTGTACAATGGACGCTATAAACCATTTCACAGGCATGCTTAGTGGCTATTAGAAGTTTCTTATTGAATCCTGAATGTTTCTTAATGTACATGTAATAATGTTTCTATATTTTTTATAAACAATTAGATTTTATTTATGTGACTACTATTCTTCTCAGTTAAAGACAATATGACACAACACAAAGATACAGCAGTAAGTATTGATAAAGTGGAAAATAGTATAAAACAGGAATGAGAAATTCTCAAAGAAAAAAAACAACTGAAAAGGACAATTTAGGTATGTGGATCCCAGAATCTGAACAATTTTGCTCTAAATCGACTAGTTTACCTCAACTTCTGGCAATATTAGTGGACAAATAAATTTCTCTGTCCACTATTTTAGTGGGTCCATTTCAAATAATGCCTGCATTAAAATAGTGAACAAAGGAATGTCATACAATAGCATTTAGCGTTTGTTTAGTGCTGTTACTAATAGTAATTTCTATTAGCACATTGCTCCTTGTGGTAGATCCACAAGACATGGAGTTATGAAACAATGCAGAAGCCCCGAACTGACTAGGTAATCACACTTATTTCAATCGGATATGGGTAAATGGTTATAGGGTGTCAGATTATAATAAAAACATTTTAACTGTTCAGGCAAGTAAAATTTCAGAATAGTATGCAATATACTGAAACCATGGAGTACTATCAGGCTGATTCAGATAAAAACAGTAGTAAAGATATTAATGAGCATGTTCAATAACTTAATGGTTATCTTTCCACTGTCGCTGAAGAGCTCCTTACGCTCATTCATGGTTTTGTCTATTGGTTACTCTTTTTTCGAGTCTATATTAGTTATCGGGGCCCAGAATTTGCAGTCAGTGGGCAGCAACGATGCTTGCCACTGACCTCGAAGAAATCTGCCCAAAAAGATCTTGCGATCTCTGGAAGAAATGTTAGCTTTATAGACATTAATTTGATTCTAGCCCTGTCTATAGCAGGATCTCAAGCATCCAGCAGCAGTGATGTCTTTCATCAAGCTAGCTAAGCAGCCAATCACATTGAATAATTCTGACAGGCAGCAAGCCAAGAAATAAAAAGCAGCTTTTATCATTCAATTTTTTTTTTTTTTTACAGAAAGTGAAATAAAGATTGGTACAACATACACATGGGGTTGAGGCAAAAGCTAAAATATCATTAAAGTCATGAAATATAGAAAAAAAACAATTACTGTAAAAATCTAATTGTTTTTATCATAATGGAGAAATTTGACATTCCGCAAATATAAAATTAATTGTTCAGGGCCAGAACAGTTGTTCAGCAGTAGTTATTACTCAGAACACTGTTAAAAACCCAGTTACACCTCATTAAACAAGACTTAACATTTTATATGGTTTGTAACAGCGATATTAGAGTGAAAAAGGTTACATTTTCATCAGTTCAAGTGATTTCAGTGAATGCCGGCTTGGGGAGTTTCACAGCGCAATCTGCGGTGGAGCAGGGAATGACTGACCGCAACTTCATTTTTCTGTATTTATCTGCGCATGAGCTAAATCCTGAAGTTACGGTCAGTTTCAGAGCGGTAATGATGACGAATACTGACACTTTCATTGTCATTACCACTACAAAATCCAGGCCATTTTTTTAGATCCGAGAATCTTTGAAAAGTGCAACAGAACTTCATCTTTTTTGAATATGGATCACTCTGGGGTAGATTTCTGTCTTCACATCCTGAATAGTAATTTAGTGGGGAGAAATTGTAGGCCCCTACAAAGTCCAACTAGATTTTTATTCCATTGAAATGAATGCAATGAAAAATTAGGCATTCTGTTCAGCATGTGCGATCTGCATCCACAGGCGGTTAAGATGAAAATCTACCCTCCGTCTCTTTCACATCCTTTCGTTTCCCTACATTGCAACAGTGACTACACTTCAAAAGTACTTCATTGACTTTGAAATGCTTTGGAATGTGCAGAGGTCGTGAAAGGTGCTACGTAAATTCTTTCCCTTATCTGCTTACCTGGAAAATGCAGAAATGTATTCATGTTCTCATCAATAAATACTTGAAGCAACAGGTTAAAAGTTAACTTTCATTAAGCATATAATTAGAGTTATAAAAATAGACATTACTTACCCCTAATTGGTTCACTTCACACTGGATAAGAAGAGCTGCTAATTCAATATCTTCATTGTAACCATTTTTAAGAGGAACAGATCTGTATCCTGGAAAAAATATGAATAAGCATTTACTAAATATTCAAACTCCAAACATTAGACAGCACAAGCAATTCAATTACACTGACAAACTGAGTTTGCACCAAAACCCTTTGAAAACAAAATCAGGTGAGTGTTGGTGTGTGCAATGGGAGTAAAACCTCATCCTGCTTTATATTCTAACAATTCTAATATGTATTTCCATATGACATTTTATAAAAGTGAAGATTTTGTGAATTTGAAATAGAACTTCTAAAAATATTTTTTTTATATTATTGTGGGGGGAAATGACACATGCACACATCTCTCCAGAGATAGCCATGGATTTGGGGGGTTGGGGGCGATGGCTAGCTGGTTATCCCATAGTGCTGTTGACTGCCTCAACAATCCTCTCATAGTTTTGAGATGTTAATGCATGCGGGCTTATGGTCTCGTATTCATTCTCCCACTCACAGCACGCATAAAGATGCATGTTATGGATCATAGGAGACATGGGATGGTGCACATGAATGAAAAGTAGAGAGACAGCACAATTGTACCAATGTGAATTACTGATTCCAGGTGTGGTAAAGGAATGAAGACATTAGGATATGTGCAGCATGATTTTGTGGTGAGTGACAATCACTGTGATGGAGACTGTTAATTACATTTATTACTAGAATATATATAATAAAGATAAATAGTCGTCATTAAAGACTAGACTAATATGATTCATCTTCCTTTCCTGTACAATAAACAATTGAAGATTTGTATTTAGCTATAAAAATGTGCAGATGGTTCATAGCTCGTTTTATATTAATGGAAGATTCTGCTCACCGAATTGACTTTATGTTCATCATACCAGACGCAGTGGTAAGATTTATCTGTACATCTTCAGAATCAAATTGAAATGCTGCAAACATTCATTCACATATAGACAACTAAAAACCAGATCAGATGTAAATTTGTTCCTCATTAGAAACTTCATACAATCATAGAAATTTACAGCACAGAAGGAGGCCGTTCGGCCTATTGTGTCCGTGTCGGCCAACAAAGAGCTATCCAGCCTAATCCCACTTTCTAGCTCTTGGTCCATAGCCTTGTAGGTTACGGCACTTCAAGTGCATATCCAAGTACTGTTTAAATGTGAGGGTTTCTGCCTCTACCACCCTTTCAGGTAGTGAGTTCCAGACCTCCACCACTTTAAAGCATTACTGTATTCACTGATGAGTATTGTGTACGTTGTACATAAACTTCAACTGACCAGAATCTTAGCTGCCTCAATTATTACAATTATACTTCAAATGATACTCCAGCCACACATTGCCCTCAAGACATTTCAGAGATTGTTGTTCTAAATCTAAATATAACTTGGACTCCTGACAAATAAACAACTTCACAATTTAATTATTTAAATTCATTATAAAATTCAGCAATACCACACTGAACACAAATGCGAGTATGACCAGAAGAGAAGTTCAAATAAAGGGTGGATTTCATTGAATTAATGGCTTAAATCGGCATATTTTCAAAATGTAGACTCCAAAATAATCAGCCCAGGCAAGTGGACTGGACCTCTGAAAATAAGCAGGTTTTAAAAAAATATAAAAATATAAGAATCATCGCCCTTATACACAAGTCTGAGAGTGTGTGGGGAGGCCGAGAACCCCACCTAGATGGTGGTCAGGTGTCAGAGTTTCTGGCAGCGTGGAGCAAATAGCATCATAGAATGGTTACAGTACAGAAGGTGGCCATTTGGCTCATTGAGCTTGTGCCGGCTCTATGCATGAGCACTTCAGCTAGTCCCACTCCCCGCCCTTTCCCCGTAGTCCTGATTTTTTTTTTCTTCAGGTATTTATCCAATTCCCTTTTGAAAGCCGTGATTGAATCTGCCTCCACCACCCTTTCAGGCAGTGCATTCCAGATCCTAACCACTCATTGTGTAAAACAATTTTTTCTCATGTCGCCTTTGGTTCTTCTGCCAATCACCTTACATCTGTGTTCTCTGGTTCTCGACCTTGCCGCTAATGGGAACAGTTTCTCTCTATCTACTCTGTCCAGACCCCTCATGATTTTGAACACCTCTATCAAATGTCCTCTCAATCTTCTTGGAGGAGAATAACCCCAGCTTCTTCAGTCTATCCACATAACTGAAGTCTCTCATCCCTCGAATCATTCTCATAAATCTTTTCTGCACCCTCTACTTCCTAAAGTGCGATGCCCAGAATTGGACATAATGCTCCAGTTGAAGCTGAATCAGTGTTTTATAAAGGTTCATCATAACTTCCTTGCTTTTTTACTCTCGGCCTCAATTTATGAATCCCAGGATCCCGCCTGCTTTATTAACAGTAGCTGCCTGAGATGTGTCTATAGTGGTGGGGGTTCCTGCCGTCTCCATGAAAATGAGGTGCCCTCCCACTGACACCACAGAAGCCAAGGAGTCAGAGCTGGAGGGCACATTTTGAAGGCTAAAACATTTACAGCCAATACCAGCAGTAAATTCTTAGGTTTAATTTGTTGTCTGTGGAGCCCTTTCCTTTCATTAAAATAGAGAATTAACAATTAAACCTGGATAAAAATCAAGATCCCTAGAGCATGCCTGGGGAAACCTCAGGCCTGCCTATTAGAAATTGAGTACACATTTTCCAAGCTTTCTTTTGCTCGCAGGGTCAACTTAGCAAGATATCTGTCTTTGTCCTAGTTGTATCTGGTTCAAGCCTGTCATGCCACCTGATATACAAGATGTAATTCCACTAAGTTTCTGAGCTGTTAAACTAACCAGTTTTGATTCCTTTGATGGGGAAAGTGGCATGAGCTAAGAAGTTAGGATCACTGAACATGTCCTCTTCATACACAACAAATCGGAGAAAAGCTAGAGAGGGATCTTGGATGACAAATTCCTCATTGGCATCTTCAGCTCCTCCTGACCAAACTGGGTTCAGGCCATTATCATCTGGAATAGAAACAAACACATGATTTAAATCACTTAAGAGTCACAAGACACTTTCTTCAAGATATAAAACTTCTATATTATTCCTACCTCATTTTATATATCGCAGCATATTAATTTTCATACTTTTGGCTCTTTAAGAAGCATATAAATATAGCACAAATAACTTGTAATACTGAAACAGAATCATTTTTTACATTGTAGAAGACATAGCTTTGCTATCTACTGGTTTAACCTTCTGCCTTTTACCAAGGCTGTTGAGAACTCGGCCTTTTGCTTGCTATTAGAGTGTGTATATATACACATATATTTAAATCACAAGATACTTATACAATTATGTCGGCTCTGCAAACTCTGTAAAAACCTGAAAGCAAAAAGATTAAACTATTTTGCTCATTCAGATTCTGACTGACCTGCTGTGCATTTGCATGTTTGCCGTTTTCCTTTTGTAATTTGTTAATGTAACTATACCACAAGGTATCGTGACCGATTTGGTAAAGACACTGTGATGTAGCAGGTTTGATGTCTGTGCTGAACTAGCTGATCTCTGTTCGAGCAGCAGTTGTAGGGGTGCTGCAATCGATTAGAAGCACTCCTGGGATAGGGACAGGGGGGAGGGGGGAGGGGGGAGGGGGGAGGGGGGAAGGTTCCTGCTCCAGGCTGCAATCTAGTGACTCCTGCTGGAAGGTTCACGTATATGGACATTGCGAGAGAGTAGGTTCGGGCTCAGCAATGGCACCGCCCATTATGCCATCGCAGTTGAATAGCCAGCTCACACTCATTGTTCAGGTACACACATGAAGGCGGCCAATTGGACAAAGTACTAGAAGGCTACCACTGCTGGTGGGAATCAGCCTCTGCTGAGATTGGAGTAAATTAAGCACGTTTAAAAAAAAAACAATCAGGAACACTTTTCACATTACTGAAGTCATTTTATCCAAACTTCAACACACGTTTTTCCAGAGTGAACACACATCCACCCCACCCATGCACACGTGTGCGCACCCCCCCACCCGCACACCCACACGCACTCCTACATGTGCGCACACATCCCCCACCCGCGCACCCACACACACTCCCACACGTGCACACACCACCCCCACCCGCACACCCACATACACTCCCACACGTGCACAGGCAGCCCCCACCCGCACACCCACGCACACTCCCACACGTATGCGCACCCCCCCCACCCGCTCCCACATGTGCACACACACCCCCCACCCGCACGCACTCCCCCACCCGCACGCCCACACATGCACACGCACCCCCCACCCACTCCCAAACGCGCACTCGCACACGCACACACCCGCCCGCACACGCACTCCCACGCATGTACTCACACACGCGCACTCATACATGCGCTCCCACACATGCACTCACTTATCACTACTGTCTTGAACTTCTTGTTTTCATTCTCAGGGCCACACAGTTCTATTTCTACGAAAGGGCAGACTATACTCCTGCCAGGTTTGGGTAGATGTCGGGCACCAAGAAGCTGCAAAGATAATGGAACAATAAACATATTATAAGAAATCCTGATATCTAATCAACAGTATTATAAAATAGGATACACCATGAAGATGCAGAACTACTTTACAGTGCATTGCTGAGAATTACTTGGACAACCAACCCATGACCTTTATCCCTTGTGATGGGAGCACAATGACTACAGTGAATATCTTCAACAGTGATACAGTTTCACTTAAATACATGTCACAATTTGTAACTTTAACTAACGTCATGTAACTTCTTAAGATTTGCTTTGACATCGCTGAAAAGCAGCTTCCAATGTGCGCAGCGCAAATGTTGCAATATAACTCTGGAGTCGGGGAGGAACTGCACATGCCTGTAAGCTGGCACATGCAGAGCTCTCTCCGGAGCAGGAGAATTGCAATTAGAGTCAGGTGGTATTGATGAGGTTGAAATTATCACTGCAGACTGTTAGTTGTGGCATAAGTGAACCATTCGTAAACCTTGTGATATCACCCTGAAGCACTCCACCATTTGCTTAACAACGTGTGTCTGAATTTTAAATAGGTGGAAGAAAGGTTCTAAGTATAGCACTAGTAAACCTTCCATGGCATTGCTCATGCAATGTTTCTAAGGATTGGAATGTTACAAAGTGTGTAACAGTGCACAATGTATTATTGTGGTAATAATAAACTAAATATTTCCTTCATTGGCTTGGTGTCAATTGGTTTATCTGATAACACAACTGTGAAGGGTCTTGGGACATTTTACTATGTTAAATGCATTATATAAACGCAAGTTGTTGTCGTAAGGTAGAGCGGTGGCCCGCACAGGCCAATTGTTCAGTAAACAAAATCGCAGGGCAATCATAATGTGATTATTGTTTGGTCAGCGATTTCAGCATCTTGAAAAACATGCTCATCAGCTTGAAGCTATTGTTCAAAAGCACCCACCACTTTAAGATTGTTTAGCATTTACAACAAAGTGTGGTATCTGGAGTGTGATGTCTGAGGTAGACATATAAATGTGGTAAAAAGTCACAGATTTTATTCAGTTTTGTAATGTATGCACCTGTTGATCCCCTTTTATAGGGGGCACTTGTAAATTATGGTTTTAGAGCCCCAAAATAAACACAAAAAAAACAATAAAAAAGGGCCTTGGGAAATGTTTGGAGTGTCCCCCAGATCGGGGGGGGGGGGGGGGGGGGGGGTGGGCACGATTTAATGTTTAATATTGTTTACTCCAAAAGAGTTGTGGAGTTGTTGAGTTGTGAGTGGCTTAGCCAGTCACGTGATGTTCACAAGACTCACAAAAATCCCAGCCAGTTGGGTTCAGGGAATCCACGATGAGGCAGGTGGTTGGTGGATGAACTATGAGATTGTTAAACCTTTGTTAATAAACCATTCTTAATGGCAATGTGTTGCAATGAATTCTTAAGCAAAGAACCCTTGAAGCAAATACATTGCAAGTTTACAGAATAATTTCATGCCCAAATGTTAAAATCTACCGGAGTGACTTTAAAAATGCCATAGATAGATTTTTAACCAATAAGGGAATTAAGGGTTATGGGGAGCGGGCGGGTAAGTGGAGCTGAGTCCACGGCCAGATCAGCCATGATCTTGTTGAATGGCGGAGCAGGCTCGAGAGGCTAGATGGCCTACTCCTGTTCCTAATTCTTATCTTCTTATGTTATGTTATAAGAAATAGGTTTTTGGTGTCCTATTTTCAATGACCAAAATAACAAGGCGGTCACTAGTAAAAGTGGATGATTGACCACCCTAGTTCTAAAATAATCTCTCCGTCTCGATGTTTTATTCTATGAATATATTTCAATATGATTATTGAAAAGAGAATGACACAATACTACCAAATGTGGAATCAATGTCCTTACTTTTATTTTGACGGAATATGGTCGGTGCTGAATTGAATTATCACTCCTCAGAGATTCAGGCTGCAGCAGAAAACCAGTTCGTCCATTCATAGAAAACAAAGATTGATTCAACTGCATTGATTTATCTGTAACAAGATTTGGAACGGTTTGTTGAAGGACAGCGTTAGGTACAATGACGACACCAAACCCCTGAAAACGGTGCATACAGTCCCTGCCCTCTCTCAGATATTGGGCACAAAGCTTGTAGATTCTCAACATCCCAAACACTCATGTCCTAGCCACAGGTATATAAAATCGGTGTAAAAGCACATAACAAAACATGGAATGAGGAAAGTCATTTCACTCCATCAATCTCATAAGTCACCTCTAATTTGTACTTTCCTTCAATATCATGATGGCGTTGATTAATCAAGCAAAATATCTTAAAACGGAAGATTAAAATTTCTCCCCATCCCCAAGATAAAAGAAAAATCCAGGATCTGAAGCTAAACATTGCAATTCACTTTACGGAACAGGAAGGTGATGCACTGCAGAACTGACATTCCCCAGACATTTCCCAAGCTCAACAGAACTTATGTTCTTAACCGATAATCTTTTGTTTCCAAATACGCTGAAAAATACGTTTATATCCTCTCAGAAACCTCAGTTTGATTCTCTGCCTTGCATCCATTGTAATTTATTTATTTATTTGGACACCCTCAAAGCCTCCCTGGTAAAGTGCGGCATCACCACTGACACCCGGGAGTCCCTGGCCGAAGACCGCCCTAGGTGGAGAAAGTGCATCCGGGAGGGCGTTGAGCTCTTTGAATCTCAATGGCACGAGCATGATGAGGTCAGGTGTGGGCAGCGGAAGGAGCGTGCGGCAAATCAGTCCCACCCCCCACCCCCCCTTCCCCCGACAAATGTCTGTCCCACCTGTGACAGGGTCTGTGGCTCTCGTATTGGACTGTTCAGCTACCAAAGGACTCACTTTAGGAGTGGAAGCAAGTCTTCCTCGATTCCAAGGAACTGCCTATGATGATGATGCTACCTATATTATTTCTCATGAAAACTTGCTCTTATTCTCACTCACGCATACACTGTCTATTCTTGTAATTCAAAGTATTTTGCTTCAAAGGAATAATTTACAGGGTTATGGGGAAAGAGCAAGGGAGCGGGACTAATTGGACAGCTCGTTCAAAGAGCCGGTACAGGCACAATGGGTTGAACGGCCTCCTTCTGGACTGTATAATTCTAGGATCCAGCAGTACAAATTAAGCAATTTGAACAAAACAGCATGGGAACTTTTATTTGCATGATTTGAATTAGAATTTATAGATAATTCACATTAAGCAACTTCAAATTAAGAAGAGTAGTGTGTGTGTATCCTGGGTCTAGCACCACAAGTTTGTAAGGTTATCCCTATTCCTTGTAAAATGATATACAGCCATACAGTAAATATCTTGCCAACAATTTTATGTCAGAGCAGTGGCTCCATCTAGAGGTTGTTGTGTGCAAAGACATAACACTTTCTGGTAATTAAATACCACTGGAAGACACTTAATTTTTGTGGCATATAAAATGTAATGTGGAACGGCAAAATACACAGCTTATCTTACCTGTGAATTATGAGGTATTTCTAACTCTTGATGCCCTCTAATTTCTCTTGCATATCCTACTGTTAATTATTTTTAAAATTCCAACCTTTAGTCAATTCGCAGCAGGTGTTTATTCAAACAATCTGAGTCAATCAATCAATCAATTTAAGACTGAGATCGATAGATTCTTGAACACTAGGGGAATCAAGGGATTTGGGGATAGGGTGGGAAAGTGGAGTTGATGTAGAAGATCAGCCATAATCTTATTGAATGGCAGAGCAGGCTTGAGGGGCCTACTCCTGCTATTAATTCTTATGTTCTTAATTTCATTCAAATAAAATTATGGGGGGGGGGGGGAAATTTTCACTTTTCAAAGTGACATTTTTAACACATTTTCTCATCATTTTTGGTGCAACAGCAGCTTAAGAGCCACATTGTGTTGTTATTTTCCTGAGGAAATTCTCTCCTAAGCAATTTACACTGGTTTTATGCTAGAATATCACTACGCATCAATTTTCTGGATCATTTGCAGCAGCCGCTGCCAAGATCTGTCTGACAAAACCCTACTTACCTTATTAACATAGCCACGGCCCCATTCAAAACACTGGAGAATGAAAATTCTCTGCATTTCCGCCTGTTTTGAATACGCGTAAATTGTTGACCCAAAATTTTAGGTACTGGAGGACCCAAAATCACTATTCCTGGTGTGTACCAGAGAATGTTTAAAAAAATCTCTTTATTGAGACCTGCTCTGTATTTCCTATATCGTTGAATGCTTATTTATGCGAATAGAATCTGTTAAAAAGAGAAAAGCTTCCAGGATTGTATTTTCTTGAACATGTGCTTCATGTGCATAAATGATGGATTGATGGCTTCAAACTTCAATTTTCATAACATCAATAATAATCATTACAACAGTGACTACACTTCAAAAAAGTACTTAATTGGCTGTAAGGAACTTTGGGATGTCCTGAGATCATGAAAGATGCTTCACAAATGCAAGTTCTTTCTTTCTATAAAGAAGAAAGTTATCAAATGTCGGTGCTTCTATAAAGAAGAAAGTTAGCATATGTTAGTGCTTTCCTCAAGCCCAAATTGTTTACGCTGATGGCCGCTTGTTTAACGCCAGATTTTTCCAATCTGGAGTGTGCTAATGAGATTTTCAGCAAATTTCGGCGTATGTTGCTGTCGACAAGATCGGCGTAGAAACCAGCGTCAATTTCGGCATGTCGGATCGAGGAAATTGCAGCTCATTCCTTGTACACATTTAGAATTTCTCTATAAAGGATAACCAACATGGTTCTTTTTGCTAACACACTACGGGGTGGAAATTCGGTCGCGGCTCTGTATCGGCGTTATCTCGGGCGGAGCGGTAAGTTTTGCGCCGGGAAATGGTTTGCGTCTCCCGCCGCAAAATTTACCAGCTGGGCCCCGAGTGTGGAGCGGAGCGTTAAGGGAGGCCTCTTTTAGGGCTCTAGGCCAGCTGAGCAAATGAAAATCCCAAGGTACACAGCCAGTCTTGGTGCGCCCTAAGAGAGGCTTCCATGAAAAAAGAAAATCTGGAAAAAAAAAACACCAAAAACATTCCCAGTACTTTACTGACGCCACATCCGTATGAATCGCAAAAATAAAAAAAATAAATAACAACGTACCTCAGGTAGATATTCCTTCCCTCACTGCGGCCGCTACAGCTGAGACCGCCGGCTTTCACAGGTGGTCCCACTAGGGCACGCTGCAGGGCGCTACGGATCGGGCGAGTTTTAAATTCCGAGCTGGTGTCACAACCAGGGGTGTTGTACACCGGCTCGGCTCACCCCTCCTGGGTGGTAATGCTCTGGGCTCCTGCAAACCCGGCACCGAATGTCCCGGCGGGGCTCTGGAAGCTGGCCGTCCATTCGGAAATGCTTTACACCGCCATTACCGCTCCTCCGTCGCGAAAACCGAGGCAGCAACAAATCGAAAATCCAGCCCTTGTTGTTTTAATGTCATAACCCTTTGGATCAAAACAAATCAAGTATTCAAGTGAATCACTATGAAAAATATAATTCACCTGGTGTTTGAAAATTTAGAGCTGCCATTTGGGATCCATGTTGCCACAGCACAACTGGGTCATAGTTGGAAGAATCGATGCGTTGGCCTTTGGGGTAGATTCTGGAGAGTTGCTTGCGGTTGTATTCTCGAAACTCTTTTGACTTTTGTTTGAGGATGTGCTCTGCCTTGTTTTCTGCAAATGATCTGATTTCCTTGTAATCTGTGACATCTCTAACTAAAAAGAACAGATTGTATTTGTGAGTAATTGCTAAATTTTCCCCTTTCTCCTCGTCATTTCTTAACACCTCTACAGTTAAAGGGCAAGTGCACAAGTTACAGGATAGGCGGAACTTTCCACTTTGGCAGAGACGTAAAACAGGCGTTACCAATGGAAAATCGAGCGGGGTGTATAACGTGCAGCCAAACCGATAGCGCCTGTTTTACATCCCCGCTGAAGTTGTAAGTTCCGGGTAATGAGCTGGGCAAAATATATAAGAGGGCAAAATCATGACAGATGAAATTTAATGCAGAAAAGTGTAAAGTGCTACATAGAAATGAAAAATAGACAACATGCAAACTCTATGAATGATGCTGAAATAGCTAAGGATGAGGCTGAAAGAAACCTAGGAGTCTTACAGATTTGATGCGAAACATGCTCAACCAGCGCACAGCAACAATGAACAAGGCCAATAGGATGCTATACCACAAAGCCAAACCAACAGAATATGGGTCAGAGGAGGTAATGATATATCGTTACAGCACTCTGGTCCCTCCACACCTTGTATACTGCGCCCAGTCCTGGTCGCCAAAAAGTAAGAGACAGTCAAGTCCTGGAAGCAGTGCAGAGAAGAGCCATAAAGCTGATCTCTAATGTCAGGAGTCTGAGTGATGAGGAAGGACCAGAGAAGCATAAGCTTCTCAGCGTAGACAGGAGGCATCTAGGAAGTCATAGGATAGATGTATATAAGATTGTTAAGGGTATAGAAAAAGTTAACCTGGAATATTACTTTAAATTTAACTGTGGAAGTAGAACTAAGCAACATGGGTAAGTAAAAATAATTTTATGACTGATAGTGTATACAAGAGTGACCAACTTGTGCAATAAACATCCAGATGTTGCAGTGGAGGCAAAATCCTCAGAATCATTTAAGAAACAAATAGATGCTACTATGACAGAGGAAGCATTAAGATTTCCCTGAACAAAGGTGGGTTGAATGGCTTTTCTAATCAGTAATTATCATGATCTTGCTCCCATGCAACCTACACTCTGTGTAGCCAGTTAGGTGTTGCTCTCCCATTGTGTTTTGTTTCTCTCCCTGCAGGAAACCTTTGTTCAACATCTCCCTACTCAAGAGAGCTTTTTTCAGAAACTGAGCAGAGTGGGACTTGAACATGCATCCATTCCCACTCCAGGGCACAGACAACTAATGCAGTAACACTCAGCATTACTTCACTACCTACTCATGAATGATTTAATGATAAGAATCATTATAGCATTTGCTGTATAAATTAACCAACGTTATGACTGCTGTGTTGGTACGGATAATGGAAAATATCAGTTAAATGATTCTGACGGGAGGAACAGTTATGTCTCTGCATAAATGGGAAAATGAGACATCGGTGTCAGAAATCCACCAAATAGTGCTGGCCAATTGCTACTTTTCAGTGTGGAAAAAAAATTACCATTCGGAAAAAATTCTTTCGACTTTGCTGGTCTGCAGTATACAACTAAATCAGATAACTCTTTGGCAATCTGCTGCTTCCTCTCCATCTCATTTCGATTTTCCTCCTGTTAAAACAGAGCTCAAATCAGTTTTTGTTCCATTCATAAGAAAATGAATACCTTATGATCATATCTGTGACATATTTTACACATATTAATCAATCTATCTTCCACAAATCTATTCATTATTTTACTTCACCCTGTTCCACAAAGTGCATGTAACAAGTATTAATCCCATTACTACTTGTGGTGGTGTTGTGGGGCTGGACTAGATTACAGAAATAGGGAGGGGCGAGACCATGGAGGGATTTGAAAATAAGGATGAGAATTTTGAAATCGAGGCGTTGCTTAAACTGGAGCCAATGCAATTCAGCGAGCACAGGGGGTGATGGATGAATGGGACTTGGTGCGAGTTAGGACAATGGGTTAGAATAGTCAAGTCTAGAGGTAACAAAGGCATGGATGAGGGTTTCAGCAGCGGATGAGCTGAGGCAAAGGCAGAGACAGGCGATGTTATGGCAATGGAAATAGGCGGTCTTAGTTATGACGTGGATATGTGGTCGGAAGCTCATTTCAGGCTCAAATATGACACCAAGGTTGTGAACAGTCTGGTTCAGCCTTCGACAGATTTTAGGGAGAGGGATGGAGTCAGTGGCTAGGGAACGGAGTTAATGGCGGGGACCGAAAACAATGGCTTTGGACTTCCCAATATTTAATTGGAATAATCAATGTATGGACTACACTTCCAGAAAGAATAATGGAGATGAAAATCCTGGAACTATTTAAGAAATAATTGCATGCTGCGATGGGGGACGTTGGAATATTTTTAGATGGAAGAAATTTGGATGGGCCAAAATGTCTTCCTAATCTGTAACTATCATATAATCTTGCGATCAGTTGGCCTCAACACAAGAAAATGGGGAAATCAGTCAGGATTCCAGTGGCAAATGCTGGAGAGTGTGTGTGTGTGGGTATTAGGCAAGGACAAATCATGGTTGACTGTGATGGTCCAGAATGTTGAACAGCCTGGCCACAATCACTAGTTAGATTCAAATGTTTAGAGTGATCATTGGGTGAAGGACACAGGAAGATGATCTAAAATGTCCCAGTGTCTGAAGTTGTCCTAAAACCAATGCTGCAGTGAAAATTAATCTCTTCACAGCATTGTGAGCGCAGCTGTAAAGATTTACTTTGGTTGGTAGTCTAGATAAATTGTAAATGCTTTAAAACAAAAGGAACAGAGGAAAATAGTCACCAACCATTGCAACCAGAGAACCACAGTGTATAGGAATTCCTGTTTATATTGAACTGCAATATTCGAACACAAATGTACAAATGCAACAAATGAACCAATGTTGTCGACACATTAGACTAAAGTCAGATCTCATTGTCAGAGATCGGGAATGCTTTATTTACAGTTGGATTTGATTCTATTTTAAAATAAATATTTTGCCAGAGACATACCTGTACATATATTTTCTGAGAACACTGTATCACTTCATAGTACCAGGAAAACAAATCTTCCAACGTTTCAGTGGCAATATCTAGGGGCGGTGCATCTTCGGGTACTTTAGGTTGAATGGTAAAGACAAATGCCATCCCTTGCATCCCATTTGCCTGTTTAACTGTTTTCAAAATAAGCACCATTTCAGTTTTCACAGTAGCCATGCATGTGGGAACTCAAAACCATTAGAACAAGTGAAATAAAGACAACTAAACGATCACATATTTTCACCAGTGCACCTCGCGGCACAGTTCATACGTACCAACAGAACACTTGGCAAGTTCCACAATCCCTCTGCATATTACTCCTAGGGGGTTATCTTCCGTTATCTGAACAACAAAATAATAAATAAGCTCAAGGAATAGATCGTCAAACCTATTAAAACCAGTTTTAGAACATCATAGAATGGTTACAGCACGGAAGAAGGCCATTCAGTCCATCGAGCCCGTACTGGCTCTCTGCAAGAGCACTTCAGCTAGTCGCATTCCCCTGTCCTTTCCCCGCAGCCATGCAATTTCTTTTCTTTCAGGTACATATCCAACTCCCTTTTGAAAGTAGTGATTGAGTCTGCCTCTACCACCCTTTCAGGCAGTTCATTCCAGATCCTAACCACTCGCTGTTTAAAAAAGTTTTTTCTTTAGTCACCTTTGGTTCTTTTGCCAATCACCTTAAATCTGTGTCCTCTTGACCCTTCTGCCAGTGGGAACAGTTTCTCTCTATCTACTCTGTCCAGACCCTTCATGATTTTGAACACCTCTATCAAATCTCCTCTCAACCTTCTTTGCTCTAAGGCGAACAACCTCAGCTTCTCCAGTCTATCCACATAACTGAATTCCCTCATTCCCGGAATCAGTCTTGTAAATCTTTTCTGCATCCTCTCTAAGGCTTTCACATCCTTCCTAAAGTGCGGTGCCCAATTATTGGTTAAGCTGACTCAACTTGCACTACAATAATGGCAATATAACAAATAGACCGATCCATTCACAGGATAGCATTGGCATGTTTAAATAGATTATTGGGGCCAAATTAATCAAATCGCAACTACCATAAATTTATAAACACAATTACTAAATGAATAAAACGTACCTGGCTGCTAAAGTCTTCTTGAATTTCAGCAGCTATTTCTTCCACATAGTTGGCTGGAAAAAACTTTTGTGATTGGTCTCCATAATCCCCCTTCCACCTAAACATACCATACACATAGAGTTATGACATTTCTTATGAATAATCCTAGTTTCTTGTTTTAAGTTTTTCAACATTGCGTTTGCTCTGAGAGAAGAAAAAAACAATTATTCAGTGAGTGACTCTTATTCTGTGGTGCTTAGCTGAAATTCATATATGGCATAGACTTTTAGCTTCATCTACTGCTTTAAAGCCTGAGATCGACCAGCCATTAATAGGAGTGTTTGTCTGTCTGAAAGAGAAGAGTTAGCATGTAGAAATTAATGGAGACCTAGGAGTTGTTTCAAGTGGTTTGGGAAATATCATAAACCAGCAGAACAAAACTTCCAATTTACTGTAAAGCCAAGATGGAGGCCCGAGGCCAGACACCAACAGAATTGTAAAGAGTGACAGAAAAGGCAGGAATAAGAGAATAGCCAGCAGCTCCAAGGCGCTCCAAACTTATGCCACAGAGTGGTAAGATGGACGTTGTATCATAGGGGACAACTGAACTACGTAATGAAAATCTGATAAACCCAAAGCATTAATATTGAAGTCCAGAGTTTGTGAGGAAGTGTCAAAGAGATTTTTACACAAGAACAAGCATTATTTAGCGCTCCACTTCCTTTCGGGGGCGGTAACCCCAATTTCTCATGAAAGGTGAGGCTGCTGTGCCTGGCGCAAAGTCTCATACCTCGCAAGTGTTAAGGGGCGGTGTCCAATTTCTTTCCCCAAATGTCTAATTGACAAAATATGGAACGATTAAAAGCATTTATATAGAATTTTTCAATACCCCTGGTCATCACAAAGTGCCATATAGCCAATGAAGTACTTTTGAATTGTAGTCACTGTTGTAATGTAGGGAAAGACGCAACCAATTTGTGCACTGCAAGCTTCCACAAATAGCAATATGATAATTCTCCAAGTATTATGTTTTTGTGGTGTTGGTTGAGAGATAAATATTGTCCAGGGTGCCAGGAGAATTCCCCAGCTCTTCTTCAAATAGTGCCACGGGATTCTTTACATCCTCGGTTTAATGTCTCATCCAAAAGATGGCATCTTCAACAGTGTGTTAGCCTAGATTTTGTGCTCAAGTCTCTGGAGTGGGACACAACATTTTGACTCAGAGGCGAGAGTGCTACAACTGAGCCAAGGATGATACATAAAATGATAAAGCTCTCCCCTTGGTCAGCCTGGAAGCTGATTTGTTTGTGAATAAGTAGAATGGCCTTTAAGGAAACAATAAAATCAGAATGTTGGTCCTTGAGTATAGCTAGTTGTTATGGAATGTTAAAAGGTGAGAACAGGCCAGGAAGTCTAGGAAAACGTATGAAAATTAATAGCAAGTCCTGGCATATGCCAATCAGTGGGATGGACTCACATGACCCAGTTAATCCTTTTTAATTGGACAAGGAGGCTTAAGTCTGGAAAGAAGGTTGTTTCAGTGAGATTTAAGATATAGGGTGCCATCTCTTGCTCTTCCTCACACAGAATAGGCAGGAAAGCAGTCAGACAGCCAAGCAATCATCAGGTAGTTTGCAGTCAGCAACTGGAAGACAGAAGAAAAGGTGAAGATCAGAAAGAAATAAAGTACTTTCAGAACCTTTCCTGCAGTAACAGAAAGAATTTTCAGATTTGTAGTTATAAGAATAATTTGGTATGTCACCAGAAGTGACGCAGGGCTCAGCATGTCTTCCCCTGTTCCCAGACCCTATTCTAAATTGCAGGTCAGACGATTTTAATATATAGATGCGTGCAGCCTACAAATTTGCAAACACATGAGGTGCGGAGGGCGGGGCAAAAACTACTGCACAGGCGTGAGTTAGGCCCCAAATTTGCCCTGAATGGCTGCAGAAAATGGAGCTGGGAGAAATGTAAACCTGGTGTAATAACTGGATGTAAAACCTGCTGCTGCTTAAGGGGGAAATGGCAGCTCTGGAGAGGCAGGCAACCTGGGCAATAAGGACAGAAACAAAATCAAAGAAAGGATTGACAAACTTCAGGGATTCTGACTGGGATGCCCTCCTGACAGAGATAGGGTGCAGAAGGAATGTGTTGCTTGGGATTGGGGACTGGAGACTTATCAAAAATGTGGTGCACCGTCTGTGGAGGGAGGTGGCTGTGGCAATGACTGCCAGCTTCTTGACTCTCAGAACTGATTTGCAGTGCCAGAAAAAGTATAATGACATTACCAGGTTGCCAAGGTAAGCTAACTGCTCACCCTGACCCTTCTTGCAGTGTCTTTAGTATATGTGTCACTCCTTAATTCATTACCCTCATGGTGCTCTAGAACAGTACTCTCAACCTCTGAAGCCTTCTTCCATCCAGTGTCACCTGATACTTACAAATGCCTCTTCCTCAGTGTGCAATGCACAAGCAGGCCTTCCTAACTCACCACACCCATCCTTTCTTGATTTTCACCACTTAAATTGTAACTGGATAAAAAAAATCCTGACAAATAATAAACTTATTTATGTTAGCTGAAGAAAAAAAAATCCTTACCATCCTTGATCATGTTTTTTGACATTGTGGATGATGGCACCTCGAGGAAAAGTCAGTTCATCTTGTTGTTGACTCTGGTACTTGTATAAAGCTTTTACTGAACCCTGTTTGGTTAAGAAACAAATGGTTAACACTGCATAGAAATGTAATTATAATAAAGTGCATTTCTTATCAGCAGAGTATAAACAATGAGTTTATCATTTCAGGATAAAAGTGAACAGAGGAAACCTTCCCCTTCAAGTATGATTTTTTTTTGGACAGATTATGGAACTATTGTCAATATATTTAAAAATGCAACAAGAAATTTAATATTTTAGCAACCTAGTAAGGTCAAAATATCAATAGATACAATAACAATGCAAGCAGTTAATGTTATACATGACTGCCTTTGGCTAAATTGCACCACTCCGCGTTTTGTCGTAATCCGATTTGCAGTTGCCTATAAATACACTACTGACAGCCACACTAAGAATAAACTAAAATTCTAGCTAATCTACCTTAGCCTGTGATCTGCTCCTGAATTCACGCATCACTACAGACCTAATGGCTTTCACACTAAATGCAAGTGCAAATTTTTATCCAGGCATCAATTGTTCAGACATAGTTGAGTCTGTCCCAAACATGGTTGAAATGGCACAGCAAATTATGGCCCAAATAACCAGGGGTGATGTTCAGCAAGACCAACAATTCAGTTCAACAAGTTACACTTAGCTATTCCATCTTCAGTAAGGTACTGATTTGCTTGAAACACTTCAATCTATTTTGAGTTACAGTTTATCCTTGTTTCTGTTTCACTCAGTCTACCTTTATTGTGGGCTTCTTCCAAATACAGAAGGAAATTTTTTAGGAATCTAAATATTTTCCAGTCTTCTGACATTTCCAGTTCAGCAAACTCTTCTCTGACTCACAGAGGCGTTAACATACATTTACACACTTGGCCATGTCATATTACATTACATTCATATGACCAGGTTTTGAGACAAATCAACACAGAAACTATCTCAATCTTGTATTTAGAGCTAATTATCAACGAAGTAATGGATTTAGATATACTACGATTATACAATAGACTTTAGTGTCAGTGGGTCCATACTGTAACGCAGGTTGTCTAAAGTGAGTTAAGGAAGAACAGAAATCTCCCGTGGAGCAGAACCTAAACTTGATACAACAGATAGTAGTGCATTTTAGTTGTCATCACGAACTCAAATTATAATCTGAATGATGCAAGATTATTCTTGCACTAGGTTAAGGAATTCATTTTGCCTACATTTTTTTCAAGGAGATTTGATGCAAAAACGAAATGCTTAATATTTTACTTGCATTGCATGTTCAAGTATCAAATATCAAATACGATGGTCCAATTAAATGTAGTGGAACCAGAATGGAACCAAGGTACATTAAACGGTCACTATGGTAATCGTGGGTGGTAATCTGCCAATAGCTGAAAGGAGAAACACTTCAGGTCTCAAAGGCTCCAGGTGAACCATCCCAGCCACCCAATGCTCAAACTCGCCTTATTCAGGGAGCAACGTGTAAAAATAGCAGACTAGCAACTCAAGCAATTAACGTAGCTGGCAAAAAAGTAGACATGGGAAAAAGTAGTTACATGGGGCTCAAGTTTCGGCCTATTTCTTTGGCGCAACTAGTTTAGAATGGAGCATCTTAGAAATTGCAATTCTCGGCATTTAGTTTGCTCCAGTTCTAGTGAGTTAGAATGGTTCCATTTTAGAACAGATTTTTTTTTAAAAGGGGGCGTGTCCAGCCACTTACGCCTGTTTTGCAAGTTTAGGCAATGAAAACTTACTCCAAACTAACTTAGAATGGAGTAAGTGTAGATTTTTGTACGCTCAGAAAAACCTTGTCTACACTTATAAATCAGGCGTACGGAACGAGAGTTGGGGCGGGGAAGGGGGCTTTACAAACATTAAACACTTCATTTTTACAAATAAAGAGCCATCATCGAAAATAAATGATAAATCAACCAATAAATCAATCAAAAAAGATTAAAAAATAAAAAATAATAATAAAAAGTCAATCAATAAATAAAAAATTAGTTTCTACTCACCGACTGCAGCACCGGGAGCCCTTCAACAGCGTGCTGGGATAGCCCCCACCCAGTGTCTCTCTCTCTGTCAGTGCCTCGCTCTCTGCCTTTGTCAGTGTCTCTCTCTCTGCCTCTGTCAGTGTCTCTCTGTCATTGTCTCTTTCTGACAGCGAGGGGTAGGGGGAAGAGTGGGGGAGAGGGGAGAGGAGGCGGTGGGGGGGGGAGAGAGGGGAGGGGGTAGGGGAGGGGGGGAGGAGGAGGGGGGAGAGAGTGGGGGAGAAGGGAGAGGAGGGGGAGGGGAGAGGAGGGTGGAGTGAAGGGGAGAGGAGGGGGAGAGGAGGGGGAGAGGTGAGGGAGAGGTGAGGGAGGAGAGGGAAGGAGGGGGGAGGGGAGAGGAGTGAGGGGAGAAGGGGGGAGAGGAGGGAAGGAGAAGGAAGGAGGGGGAGGGGAGAGGAGGGGGAGGGGAGAGGAGGGGGAGGGGAGAGGAGGGGGAGGGGAGAGGAGGGCGGGAGGGGGGAGCGGAGGGGGTGGGGAGGGGAGTGGAGGGGAGAGGAGGGTGAGAGGGGAGGGGAGAGGAGGGGGGAGGAGGAGGGAGAGGAGGGGGGAGGGGGAGGGGGAGAGGAGAGGGACTGAATGGGGAGGGGGGCTGAACAGGGGTGGGAGGGAGGCTGAATGGGGTGGGGGGGACTGAACGGAGGACTTCGGATGGGGCCCGTCCTCAGCGAGAGGCCGGATGGGCGGGCCCCGCCGATGCCGGCTCCCATGGAGTACTTCGGGCAGGACACGTCCCCAGCGAGAGGCCCGGCGGGCAGGCACTGCCGCCGACGACGTGGAGGAAGGGAGGGAGGAAGAGGGGGGAGGAGGGGGAATGGCTGAGCAGGAGGGAGGGAGGGGAGGAAGCGGGAGCTGAACAGGAGGAGTGGGGGGGGTTGAGTGGGAGCTGAACGGGCGTGAGGGAGGGAGGCCGAGTCCGATCTTCGTCTGGTAAGCCCATTCGGCCAGGACTAGGGGCAGCGTGCTTCGGGCCCCTCCCATGCAGCCTCGGGGTCTTGGAGCTACTGCACATGCACGCACACTCTAGCGCGCATGTGCAGAAGTTCCGGCACTGTTTTCAGTGCCGGGACCTGGCTCCGCCTCCCACGCGTTCTGCTTCGCTGCGCCAAGGACCTGGATTGACCGGACGGAGGGGAGAATACCAAGGCAAATAATAGGCGCCGTTTCTGTTCTAAAAAGTCGCCGCACCACACGGAGATGCGCCGTTCTAACCCTGGGGGCAAACTTGGGCCCATGGGGTGGATGGTTTTTTTGTCGCCTCTTGGTCTGCAAAGTAAACATGGCTTGACCAGAGTTCTCAGTTCATTTCTGCATTTGTTGGAATTTTTGGGAGTTGGTTGATGACAAGGGAAATATAAATTCTGTCTTATGAAGGAACAAGACAGAAGTCTTTGATAGTGACGCACCTTTTGAGGTGTGGGGAAAACAGGTAGGTGCGAAGTGACTTTCATCCCCTTCAGCTTCCAGCTGCATCAAGCTTTTCTTCATTGTGATATTATTTAGTATGCAGCATGCTACAATGATTCTGCAGACTCTCATTGAGCTGTATTGCAGAGCTCCACTTAATTTATCTTGGCACCAAAATGAGACTGTACAATCTGCTCTATTAAACTTCTTGTACTGGCATGAACCTCATTATAGTTGTTGTCCTCCTCTGTCTGCGGAAGCCTTACTGGAGTCATGAGTCATGACTGCAGTGGACAGCTCTGAACCCATGCATTCTGTCAATTGCTCTTTGTACCCGTGGGAACCCTGCCAACCTGTAGACTCTAATAGCTTTCTCGCTTTGTTTCACTGGTTCTATTGGAAAGGATAAGAAGCACGCCGCCCTCCCAAAGACAGCATCAGTTACCTTCTAAACGCAACGGTGAGTTGCTGCCTGACACCCCCAGCAAAAATAATAGCTTCCTCAATGCAGTGTCTACCTCAGGAATACCACTGTGCTGTTCAGACCACCACTTATATAATAATCGTAATAAGTAGGGCCAGATTTATGGGCTCAATTTTCTCCAATTACCTGCGCCGTCTTTTTGGCGTGCACCGTTTTTTTTTTGGAGTAAATTCAAATCTCCAAGTTTCCCCAAATTTTCTGCGCTAGCGTAGGTAGGTTATTTTTAGGCTACAATTTTTTTTTACCTCACTGGGGGCGTAATCTGCCATCCGCGCCAATTCTGGCCAGTTTGGCCAGCTCCGACTTACTTCAATTTTTCTTAGGACGGCGTATGTGACCACTCTGGAAAAACCTTCTGGGCAGTTAACAAAATCGGCGCAGGTAAGGGAATCAGCGCAGCAGATGCAGTTCCACGGCCCGGACAGCAGCAGCAGAGAGGGAGAGAGAGAGGGAGAGAGGGAGAGGAGAGAGGGGGCGCGGGGGGGGGGGGGGGGTGAGCGGGGGTAGGGGGGTGAGGGGGGGTAAAGGAGAGGAGAGGGGCAGGCAGAGTTAGGAGTGGCAACCAGCACCGGGAGGGGGGGGTGGGGGGGAGGGAGTGTGGGAAGGGGGATCGACTTTTGGCATAAACTCTTGAATAATTTCATGCTGGTAAGCTGCTGCAATGTGTAAGGTGTTTGTGTAGGTTGCTGTGAGCTAGCCAGAATATGTTGTATGTTTCACTTTCCAGCCTCAGCCCACAGTGTGTCCCTCGTTACTCTGGCAACCTGATCTTTTTGGCGCAGATCTGAGGCTCCACCCTCAAAGCTAAAGGACAGGCTATGCGGCGCCAAAATCAACAATTCAAATGGGGAAAATTGGATGATTTTTTTTTGCCGTAGTTGAGCCCCAAATAAACGGGCGTAACTCTTCAAGTACGCCAAAAAACAGCTTTGGGTGAAATGAGCCTATAGACTGGGAGGGTTAGCTATATTTAAATGCAGCGGGACAGACTTTGCGTATTAAAAGGGATGGTCTTCCTTCTGGAGACGAATTCTGATGCAATTTATTTACCATTGGAGTTAAGGTAATAGCTATTACTACTACATTTTACTTTATTTTATTAGCACCACAAAAGTTCCTGAAAATAGGTGGCGAATGAAAGGAAAATCCACCCCCTTTGTCAGAACTGATGAAAGGTCATTACCCAAAACATTGGCATGTCTCTTCTCTTTTTTGATGTTGGATTTTCTGTTTTTATTAAAGATGGATCCTTTGGGTTTTCCACCATATCTTTGTGTGATCACATTCCTTGGCTGGGTGCTCCAGCCTGTATCTTACCAGTGATTTTGTGTAAGCTGGAAATCTTTCTGATTTTATAATATGAAGTTATTATCCTTTGTGGATAATGGACTTAAACCTAACTTGTAACAGGTCAAATGTATGTTTAATCAGAGCAATCAAAGACTGCTCTAGTTCTATTTCTATTACCAAACATTTGTACCAATAGGTCAGGAGGTCTGAAGACTTATTTATCAACACTATGTAGACCATTAACCACATCTTATTTCTGGTCTAGGAAAATGCAAATGATCAAATACCCACCAAATGTCAAATGCCCAAATGTCTAATTTGATCATTTTGTGCCAGGTTGGACAAACAGATTGGAACATTATCACAAACCTCATTCATGTTAAACTCTGTACCGCTCAAGTTTAAATCATTTCTTTCCATTCTTCTTCAATTACCTTCTACAATTTTTCCACTCCTTTCATGAGATTGCAGTTCCATAGAAACGGCTACCTTATACTACCCTGTCCAAATGGCCGCTATTCATTTTTGAGGCTTGGTACATGCTGTTCAATTCTGGAGGAGACCACAGCTGGTCGATCATTCCTTCACCCAATTTCCACGCGTGCACAATTTCAGTTGGGCTTGTTGTATAATGATTATAAACAGGAACCCTGGCTGATTTTCACTTCCCCAATCCAGGCCATTTGCTGCACCACTACAGCTGCTTTGGCCAAGATCAGATAACTCAGCACACAGCAGGGATCAGATGTAAGATTACTTCCTCTGAGCAGCGCATAGACGGTGATTTTACCTCTAATCGTTCAGGACCTCTAATCGTTGATGGTACTGATTAAACCTTACTTAATAGGTCTCCTTTGCTTTTGGATGATAACTGCCAAAGAGAATTCTGTACTCTTAAAATAAACACAAAAAACAGAACATTTCTGAACTCTCTGAAAAACATGTTCGAAAACAAGAAATTCTCTTCCCTCCAAGAAATCTTAGGTGAAAAACAGTGAAGCTATTATATAAGGCATGAGTGCCCTGGTCTGAAATTGACAATAGCCAACCAATTGAGAGACGAGAAAGTTGCCAGGAGGAAGGTTAATGCTCTTTATAGTACATTATTGGTCGTGAGAAGGTGTGAACCGTGGCTGTGTGGTAGCACTCTCGCCTCTGAGTCAGAAATTGGTGGGTTCAAGCCCCACTCTAAGACTTCAGCATTCAGAATCCAGGCTGACAATTCAGGTGCGGTACTGCCAGAGGTGTTATGGGGCCCAAGTTTCCCTAATAAAAAATAATGGTGCTCACTTACTGGATGCCCGTTTCTATTTGGCCTCTCAGCATTGAAAATAAAAAAAACGAAGTTTTCTTCTACCATGTGCACCTTCTGGCACGGGCATTACCCGAGCTGATCTCGCAGGGCGGGACTTCCAGTGTGCGCCGGAACCACACAGCCCATGTGCTCCAAAACAAAAAAAAACAGGCAAACAATTGCCCATTATGACAAAAAAGATTGGACAGCATGACTTCACATCATCCGGTAATTATGTTAGTATATGTGAAATTTACTCAAATAAAGAAAATGTGGTCTTGCTCCAGAATTTAATTTCTAATAACTGCCATTTTTATTAATTTTAGAACGACAATAAATTCATTTAAACCATATCAACTTCCTCACCGCCTCAACATAAGAACATAAGAAATAGGAGCAGGAGTAGGCTATACAGCCTCTCGAGCCTGCTCCGCCATTCAATAAGATCATAGCTGATCTGATCATGGGCTCAGCTCCACTTCCATGCCCGCTCCCCATAACCCCTTACCGTTTAAGAAACTGCCTATTTCTGTCTTAAATTTATTCAATGTCCCAGCTTCCACAGCTCTCTGAGGCAGCGAATTCCACAGATTTTCAAAAGAGAAGAGAGAAGAAATTTCTCATCTCAGTTTTAAATGGGCGGCCCCTTATTCTAAGATTATGCCCTCTAGTTCTAGTTTCCCCCATCAGTGGAAACATCCTCTCTGCATCCACCTTGTCAAGCCTCCTCATAATCTTATACATTTCGATAAGATCACCTCTCATTCTTCTGAATTCCAATGAGTAGAGGCCCAACCTACTCAACCTTTCCTCATAAATCAACCCCCTCATTCCCGGAATCAACCTAGTGAACCTTTTCTGAACTGCCTCCAAAGCAAGTATATCCTTTCGTAAATATGGAAACCAAAACTGCATGCAGTATTCCAGCTGGGGCCTCATCAATACCCTGTATAGCTGTAGCAAGACTTCCCTGCTTTTATACTCCATCCCCTTTGCAACAAAGGCCAAGAATGCATTGGCCTTCTTGATCACTTACTGTACCTGAATACTATCCTTTTGTGTTTCATGCACAAGAACCCCAGGTCATGCTGTAGTGCAGCACTTTGTAATCTGTCTCCATTTAAATAATAACTTGCTCTTTGATTTTTTTTCTGCCAAAGTGCATGACTTCACACTTTCCAACATTATACTCCATCTGCCAAATTTTTGCCCACTCACTTAGCCTGTCTATGTCCTTTTGCAGATTTTTTGTGTCCTCCTCACACATTGCTTTTCCCCCCATCTTTGTAACATCAGCAAACTTGGCTACGTTACACTCAAACCCTTCTTCCAAGTCGTTAATATAGATTGTAAATAGTTGGGGTCCCAGCACTGATCCCTGCGGCACCCCACTAGTTACTGATTGCCAACCAGAAAATGAACCATTTATCCCGACTCTCTGTTTTCTGTTATTTTACCAATCCTCTATCCATGCTAAAATATTACCCCCAATCCCGTCAACTTTTATCTTGTTGACTATTTAAATACTAACAGTTAATAACTGCTTCAAATCAAACTGCATTTCCTTCACTGTTCAAGATTAGTCTGCCATTTACAAGCGGATTTGTGTCAAAAGAGTCGTACATTATCACCGTCCATAAATGGAGTAATTACTGCCCTGATACTTAATTCTCCAAATCATGTAACATTGTTTACATTTTCAGTCAATACTGTACAATTATTTTATATTCACACTCTCAATAAAGTGCAAATCTATTAAAACAGAATGAGAGTACAGATCAAATCAGAAAAACAGGCCAGCGGGTAGGCATGATGGATGACCTGTTGATAAGCATACTTTTGATGGATGGCAGTGTCAGTCTTTCACTCTGTCTAACTAGCTGCTTGCAAAGGGCCAGGCAAAAGGGACCACTGTCTCAATGTAATACCTGTACTACCTTTTGACACAGTGAGCAATCCTGTTCGACCTCAGAAAAATTACTGGCTTTCATAAAAATTTTCACTCTGTAGTTACATTCTTTAAAAAAAAATCTTTCTGACTGGCAATTAAACTAATCATTCTGAAAAGGAATCTGCACTGGAAACTGGTTTTAGTTGAAACAAAGACAGAAAATGCTGCTAACAATCAGTGGGTCAGGCAGCATCTATGCTGAGAACAGTTGAGTTAATGTTTCATGGGTAGACTCACAGCAGAACATAAGAACATAAGAAATAGGAGCAGGAGTAGGCCATACTGCCCCTCGAGCCTGCTCCACCATTCAAATAAGATCAAGACTGATCTGATCTTGGACTCAGCTCCGCTTCCCCGCCAGCTCCCCATAACCATTTCCTCACTTTTCATTCAAAAATCTATCCATCTCCACCTTAAATATAGTCAATGACGCAGCCTCCACAGCTCCCTGGGGCAGAGAATTCCACAGATTTACAACCCTCAGAGAAGAAATTCCTCCTCATTTCAATGGGCGACCCCTTATTCTGAAACTATGCCCCCTAGTTCTAGATTCCCCCACGCGTGGAAACATCCTCTCTGCATCCAACTTGTCGAGCCCCCTCAGTATTTTATATGTTTCAATAAGATCACCTCTCATTCTTCTAAACTCCAATGAGTATAGGCCCAACCTGCTCAACCTTTCTTCATAAGTCAACCCCTTCATCTCAGGAATCAAACTAGTGAACCTTCTCTGAACAGCCTCCAATGCAAGTATATCCCCCCTTAAATAAGGAAACCAAAACTGTATGCAGTACTCTAGGTGTGGTCTAATCAATAACCTGTACAGTTGTAGCAGGACATTAGGAAAAGGGGAGGTGCAACGAGACCTGGGTGTCATGGTACATCAGTCATTGAAGGTTGGCATGCAGGTACAGCAGGCGGTTAAGAAAGCAAATGGCATGTTGGTCTTCATAGCGAGGGGATTTGAGTACAGGGGCAGGGAGGTGTTGCTACAGTTGTACAGGGCCTTGGTGAGGCCACACCTGGAGTATTGTGTACAGTTTTGGTCTCCTAACTTGCTATTGAGGGAGTGCAGCGAAGGTTCACCAGACTGATTCCCGGGATGGCGGGACTGACCTATCAAGAAAGACTGGATCAACTGGGCTTGTATTCACTGGAGTTCAGAAGAATGAGAGGGGACCTCATAGAAACATTTAAAATTCTGACGGGGTTAGACAGGTTAGATGCAGAAAGAATGTTCCCAATGTTGGGGAATTCCAGAACCAGGGGTCACAGTCTAAGGATAAGGGATAAGCCATTTAGGACAGAGATGAGGAGAAATTTCTTCACCCAGAGAGTGGTGAACCTGTGGAATTCTCTACCACAGAAAGTTGTTGAGGCCAATTCACTAAATATATTCAAAAGGGAGTTAGATGAAGTCCTTACTACTAGGGGGATCAAGGGGTATGGCGAGAAAGCAGGAATGGGGTACTGAAGTTGCATGTTCAGCCATGAACTCATTGAATGGCGGTGCAGGCTAGAAGGGCCGAATGGCCTACTCCTGCACCTATTTTCTATGTTTCTATGGTTCTATGACTTCCCTGCTTTTATACGCCATTCCCCTTGCAATAAAGGCCAACATTCCATTTGCCTTCCTCATTACTTGCTGTAACCCCATACTAACTTTTTATGTTTCATGCACAAGGACCCCCAGGTCCCTCTGTACTGCAGCATTTTGTAATCTCTCTCCATTTAAATAATAATTTGCTTTTTTATTTTTCCTGCCAAAGTGGACAATCTCACATTTTCCCATATTATACTCCTGCCAAATGTTTGCCCACTCACTGGTTATAGTTGGTGCGTCAAAGACCAGCTCTTTTTTCATTGTTGGTATTGCTAACTTGATCAATGAAGAAAGCTCCACATATGTTCATTTTTTATATTTGATTGTTTTCTCTTGGAGTTTGGGACACAAGGAGGGCGAAATTCAGTATCGCCCCATTTGGGGCTGGTAACAGAGGCGAGGTGGGACTTCCTGTGCCCAGCGCGGAAGCCCCGCCTCGGCTGCGAAATAGGGGTTACCGCCCCCGAGAGGAAGTGGAGCGCAACGTCGGGCGCTCCATTTCCTCTTGGGTGGGGGACCGGGGCGGACCGCGTAGTACTGGTGCGAGAACAGGGCCCTCTAGTTCCGTTAAAAGCGAGGGCACGCTGCGAGCTCTGCAGTGGGGTGAGGGGTAACCACCATGCCACCAGGAATGCGGATGGCAATCGTCACCGGCATAGCGGCTCGGGGCGCCACCGGTGGGAGCGGGTCGATGCTGGTTTGCGCCTCCCCTAACTCCCGCACGTTGTCACGGAAGGTGGTAGCCACCTCACCTCCCTCGGGGTGAGAAATTGTTTGCACCCCGTTACCGCTCCCTGGGGGCACTAGCGATGCAAATTTCTCCCTCAAGACTTATTTGGGGAAAATGCGTCGTTCCTGTTTGGCATCTAATTAATCTTCTCGGGGTTGGCAACCACGGAGGGTAACATCAGAGATCTCGCACCATAGACTGGAATCTCCCTGCGTTCACTCCACTTACTGGACAAAAACCCCTCAATGGAAAGTTCTGCAGAAGTTTCTTCAGCCAGATTCTGAGGATTCACTGTACATGGAGATGCAGCATTTGAGCAGAATAATGACAATAGCAATTTAGTAAAGGAGTTTCCCCTTGAGCCTCACAAGCCATTCAATACTTTTCTCGTTATGTGTCAAATTTTTAGTCTTATAAAACTCCTGTGAAGCGCCTTGAGACGTTTTACTACGTTAAAGGCGCTATATCAATCCAAGTTGTTGTTGAGTATTTCACATAATGCTCTTGATGAATTATTTAGGGTTCTCACAGCCAAGGCCCAGGTTATGTTGACTAGAACTAATGGGTTGAAATGCGTGCAGATGGCAGTGTACTATAGGAGAACTACCAGCAGTTATAAAATATTCTTTAAATCTTATGTTTTATTAATAACGTATTTTTCACAACCCCCTCAATGTTCAACTAAAATTTACTAGTAATAAAGGAGATCGCAACGAGGGAAGGGCCCTGGGCCAGGAAGACTCCAGAGACCTGTACTAACACTCATTTCAGGTTCCGGACAGAGATTGGAAACCCAGAACTAGGTTTTTACTTTGAATTTCCTATTCCTGCCTGTTACACACAGAGATTTATTGAATACTATATTAAGCACAAGACAAGTCTACGTCAGAATCCTACCTTAGTCGGTGCCAGTTCATTCGGATCCACATAATTAACACCATAGAGACTGCCATAGTCTTTTTCCTGAAAGCAGACCAATATTTTCATTATACAGAATATAGCTGATTGTTGAGTGGATAGTTTCAGGGTGAGGCCTTTCTGGTGAGGTCTTTCTTTTACATCACCTTGGTATTCTTTCAAACCCCACTGAAGGCGAATATTTTGGCCCTAGTCCAAAATCATGCAGTGATTTTCCCTTCCTTTTGAAATAACTGAAGGAAAACACAGCCTGGATTTGCACCAGGAAGTTAGGTGAACCTGTACCTGCCAGTAACAATGCCATTGACTACCAGTGGCAGGGCACGGCCATATAGGCTGGAGACGAGTTCACAATGACATCTTGCTGTAGGTGGATCATGGAATTAAGCAGCAAAGATACAGGTCTCAATCTTACAAGTGATTCTGGGGTATAGTTCAAGAGCAACCTTGAGATAATCTAAAATAATTTACAGGTGGAAGACAATTACAAAATGCAAAGACTCAATTGCAAAGAATAAATAAAATGAAGCCATCCAGTTACTATGTTTGAAGTTGGACACTCGTCCAGAATCCCAAACTCAGCATTCTGAATCTCTTATCTCCATTGGTTGAGATTTTTCTCTAAGGTTTGAAGCAAGTTACTAAAGGGAGTACTTCGCAGATGTACCTTCCTGGGCAAGAAGGGCAAGCTGTGAGGATCAGGACACTCCCTCCTCTTGGATGATCATGCACTGGTACTAAAGGCAGCCAGTAAACCGTAGCATTTAGGACCTTTCTTTACCCTCTTCCTGCCTGAAGCAGGAAGCATATCAGCAATAATGTACCATAAAAGTGGAAAAAATTGAATTTTTAAGTTACAGGAAAAGAAAAATGAAAAAACACCTACCGCACTGTAACGCTCAAGCATCTTTTCCGTGACTGGATAGCGCAGTTTCATTTTTCTATATAATGTGTGTTTTCTATGATAACTGATGAGCTCCACCAGGCTGTCAAACTCTGCGGAGGTCCCCAGTATGTACTTTCCTTCTTCATAGTTAATGCGGCAGTGCTTAACCTTGCTTTCAGCCCTGGGGAAGGTCACAATTTTAAAATGGTGCAGTTATAGATTCTCTTCACATTCCACATATAAATTTATTTTAAATTATTTTTTAGTAATGGTTTGTAGTCTTACCTGAAGGTAATGGCATATGAATTGGGCTCGTCCCGCTTTCGAACCAAAAAGGCACCATCCCTGGGTATCCTCATGAGCATGTCCTCAGCTTCTCCGCGACTTAGATTTTTATAGTACCATCTGAAAATGACAGCAAAAAAGTACATTGTTCCATTTTTGAGCCTGGGTGATGCGTTTTTCGAGCCTGAGAGATGCAGTGCATTCGGAACTGGTCTTTTATCTCTGGTCAACCTATCTCAATGCAGATCCCAATTGTATGATCTTCAACCAGGCAGTCAGTTATGGAACTGCTAACTTTAAGGTATGAATGTTTGACTGCTGCTTTATAACAAAAAATGGTACTTATGCATACACAACTGAACCCTTTTCACAGGTGCTATTGAAACTATTTCTCACATGAAGGATTTTGTGCATGTATGATTAGGCCCATTATATACATGTGCACAAGCATTTTAAAAAACACATCAGTTTTGGACTGGTCAAAAAGCGGCCAACGTAGGTGCAAGTACCACCTAGACTGATGAGATGAAAATCTCCGCTGTCTGCTGCTATAATAGTCTTATCAGAAATTATTCAAAGGACCCATAGCCTAAATCCAGTTCCTCACGAGGCCACAGAACAAAACTGCCCCAAACCTGGCTCTAAATTAGCAACCTCACTCACAGAGACCACAGGATGGCTACATGAAGAAAACATGATTTTCTCCTTTTTGTTTATAGGATTTAAAAGAATAGTTAGGGCCCAAAATTGATCAAAGGCATGTTCCGCCGAAAAGACCGCCAAGATCCTGACAGTACTTTGGGCGGAAGTTTGGCGAAAAAATAGAAAATAAACTGCCCGGTGGGAAAAATGGCCGTTGCACGTGGATTCTCGGTGGACCTGGTCAAATTAAGTCCGAGGCTAGAGTCGGCCTAGGGAGGGGGGAAAACGCGAAAAATATTTTTTCAAAAAATAAAAAGTAAAACATCGGAAAACATTCAGAGGACCCTTTTCCACTGAATAGTTGCAAAAGAATTAGAAAAAAAACGTTCACTTACCTTTTTTTGCAGGGTTTCATACTTACCGTCCATCGAGAGGCTGGTCCGACTGGGTGGTTTTATTCCAGATGTATGGAAACATGGGCGGGAGCGGTTTTCCCAGCATTGCATGCCAGCAGTCCGCTCCCCAGCAGTATTTTGAAACCGCCGGCGTAAGACCCTGATGAAACTTCCAGTGAATTTTCACCGCCCAAAACAAGGAAATACTGCCAAAACACCCGGCGGTACCATCATCAGTTTCAGGCCCAAAGACCTATGTTGGCAGTACCAGCTTGTTCCTCAAGACTGACAACATCTAAGCAGGAGCTCAGGAATCCGTAGCGCCAGGTTTTTACAGTGGCAGTTTGCCCTTAAACTGCATCCATTGCTATTAGAAAATAACTAAACAATGAGAATGTTATACATTTCCAATGTACTCCACTAATTGTTATGCTTTTCTCTGTTCCTGAGAATCTCGAGATCAGATCAGCCATGATCTTATTGAATGGCGGAGCAGGGTCGAGGGGCCAAATGGCCGACTTCTGTTTCTATTTCTTATGTTCTTATGTTCTTAAATTGACTGCTTAAGTTTTCTGTTGGAGTACTTACTCTTGAGATTCATGAGGATTTGGGCTAGGCACTGGTTCAGTTAAACGTAATTCAAATTCGCTGCATCGTAAAGGCGCATTTTGATAGTGTTGAACTAGATCGTAGACATTGCTGAAAGTTAAATTATCAGTCAGGAAATATTTAATGCCTTCTCCATCTGTGAAAGAGCGAATACGGCAGTGCTGAACTCTTCCGTTTCTCCTGGTTGGATAAATGCAAAAAATATAGATTCAGAATGTGAGTTATTATTTTTAATTCAATCATGTCACAGTTAGTGCTATTTTACTTTTCCCCCCTTTAAAGCCTCCGTGCCTTATTCAATGAATGAGAGGGTGGCTAGATTCTCACCTCTAACACTGTTCTGTTATCAGCCATTAGGGGGTACACGAGTAGCCTGAAGTGACTTGTCCTCTCATCAGGGGGGGATTTTAATCTAAAAAAAACAGGTGTGTTTGGAGCGTGGAGTTAGTTAAATTGTTAAAAATCAGATTCCCGACCTGAATGTTCACTTCCAGTTTTAACGGAGGTGGGACTGGGGGACTGTGGGGGGGGGGGGGGGGGGAGCAGGGGGAACGGGAGGGCGGGCAGCAAACCCACTGCCAGGAGGTCAATTTCAATATTCTGATGAAGTTAGTAGCCTCTTCTTTAACCTCCATTTCATATTTAGCTGCATCTGGTCAGGTTTTACACACCTTGGGGACTGTTCCATCCTGGAGCTACGTGCCTTTACATCTACCTTCTGGATCCCTGTCTAGTCTCCCCCCCGCGATCGGTGACCGCCTCATGAGTCCTCCGATCACCTTCCTGGGCCGATCCCCCCTCACCAATGATCTGGAGGCCTGCCTGATCCTCCAGTGACCGTCCCCGATCTCTTGCCTCCGCCCCCGCCCCCCCGATCCCTCGATGGCCCTGATTTCTTGTTTCCCCGACCCCCGATCCTCTCAGTGGCCACAAGATGGCTAATGTGAAGAAAACATGATTTTCTGTTTTTAGTTTATAGGATTTTAAATATAGCTAGGATTAAAAACAAGGACCTATCTTGACAATATCAGCCTGTCCCTCAAGACCGACAACAATTTCTAGGCTTTGGTTCATTTGTAATCCAGTATACCTGTCGGACTTTCGATTATTATTTAACAGCTTATTGTAACAGTTTCAATCCATTCTGAAGATGCTGCCCACAGGAGAGTTGAATGTCAAGATTTAATTTTTATTTAATCCTTTTGCCACTTTACTTCTTTTGCCTTTGTTATTTTGTCTTCTTTCCAAATAATTTTGTAACCAATGGTGTCTTGTTTTTTTAATGTGGCTTTTTAAACAATAATCTCCACTCAGTAAGAATATATAGGGCTAGAGTTTCCGCTTTGGTGCTCGCTGGTTTTGAAAAGTGTTTTTCCTGCTCGAGTTTCTGCTCAAACTCATTTGCATATTGGCAAACACAAAGGGGGGAAATTCGGATCGTTTTGTGCCTCCCGTTAGCGCTCCTGCGGTGCCGCTATCACCTCCTGCAAAATTCCACGGGAGTTTAACGGCATTGCTAACCGGTAGCGCCCCAGGCCACTGCGCTGGCAATGACGACATCATCACCATGCTCATCAACCTGTTTTTGCCCCGGAGTGGTAACACACTGCAGTTTGATTAATACAGCCGAAAATGGGTTTATCTCAAAATATAAGCCTATTAAATCACAGTGTCAATCCACCACCTGTGAGTAACCTGATTTTAAATAACTGAAAATGACTTTAAAAAAAAAATACAAAACAATTTTCCAGTTACTAACAAAAAGAGAAAATGCTGGAAATCTCAGCGGGTCAGGCAGCATCTGTAGAGAGAAAAACAGTTAAGATTTCAGATCGATGACCCTTCGGCAGAACTGGCGAATGTTCGAAATGAACAGGTCTTAAGGAGCACTGAAAGGGGAAGGAGAGGAAAGAACAAAAGGGAAGGCCTGGAAGACAGGAGAGATTAGAGAAACAAAGGGGATGATGGGCCAACTTGAGATGGTAATATCAGAAGTTAGAAAAAGGTTAGTCTAGATAGGGTGCGAATGGCGGAATAATTAACAGCTGCCATGGGAGACAGAGAATTATTTTATATATAGGTTCGGGGGGGGGGGGGGGGGGCGGGGGGGAGGAGTTTAAAAAAAAAAGAGGAAAGGGAGCCAAATATGGTCAGAGGCTATGGTCTGAAATTGTTGAACTCGATGTTGAGTCCGGAAGGCTGTAAAGTGCCTAAATGAAAGATGAGGTGCTGTTCCTTGAGCTTGCATTGAGCTTCTTTGGAACAGTGTAGGAGGCGAAGGCGGAGATGTCGGAGTGGGAATGGAGAATTAAAGTGACTGGCGATGGAAGCTCAGGGTCATGCTTATGGACTGAACGGAGGTGTTCCGCAAAGCGATCACCGAATCTGCGCTTGGTCTCTCCAATGTAAAGGAGACCCATCTTGAGCAGCGAATACACTATACTAAATTGAAAGAAGTACAAGTAAATTGCTGTTTCACCTGGAAGGAGTATTTGCAGTCCTGGACAGTGGGAAGGGAGAAGGTAAAAGGGCAGGTGTTGCATCTCCTGCGCTTGCACGGGAAGGTGCCATGGGAAAGGGAGGAGGTCCTGGGGGTGACTGTGGAATGGACCAGGGTGTCGTGGGAGGGGGGGGTGCGGTCCATCGGAATGCTGAGAGGGGAAGATGTAATCGGTAGTGGGATCACGCTGGAGGTAGCGAAAATGGCGGAGGATGATCCGTTGAACGTGGAGGCTGGTGGGGTGAGTGAGGACAAGGGGAACCCTGTCATGGTTCTGAGAGAGAGGGGAAAAGGGGTGAGAGCAGAGGTGCTGGAAATAGAATTGGCGCGGTCGAGGGCCATTTTAACCATGGTGGAAGGGAATCTTCGGTTGAGGAAAAAGGAAGACATGTCAGAGGTACTAGTGCAGAAGGTGGCATCATTAGAGCAGATGTGCGGTGACGGAGAAACTGGGAGAATGGAATGGAGTCCTTACAGGATACAGGGTGAGAGGAAGTGTAGTCCAGGTAGCTGTGGTCATAATGAATATTTGTCAATATTCTATCCCCAGAAATGGAGACAGAGAAGTCAAGGAAGAGAAGAGAAGATTTGAAGAGGGACCATGTGAAGGTGAGGGAAGGGTGGAAATTGGATGCAAAGTGAATGACATTTTCTAGTTCAATTTTCTAGTTAGATTGGGGTACAATAAATTTCTGTAGCAAATTAAAAGAATAGTTCACAACCTTTCAAAATGCACCTATTAGTGTCCCTGCGCCTAACATATCCAGCTTAATTTTTGGAGCCTCCTCAAAGCCCTGCAATCGAACGTCATTAGCCGAATGGTGTTTAATTCACCCTGGGGTTCATGGCCAGTTTTGTGATGGCGATGTTTTTAAAACTAGCTCAAAAGACCGCAAAAACTCAATTCGCACTGAATGTAATTTGAGCTTAAAATGCCACAATCTTTTGCGTTAGTTTGGTTGATTTCGGGTGAATTGCACCGATAAAAAACAGCGCAGCCAAGTGGAAACTCTGTGCCATAAAGTTTAACTTAAAAGAAAAACAGCAATACCAAAATGACAATGTGAAGTCTCCAGGGAATGTGTCACTCTCCCGAACCAGGAACGTTCCATCTCTTCCCACTGTTTCCGTACAAAACTCCTGGAGCAACCTCTCTGCCCTTTGTCGGCCATCTCTGCCCATTTTCCCATGAAACCATTTCTCATTAAAGTGACGATTTGTACTATTAATTTCCTAAATAAAAGTAATGTTTTCATTAGTATTGATGTGAAGAGACAATTATAGGGAAGGGAAGAAAACAAGAATGTGAGGGATATCAAGGCCTTAAAGAGGGTGGGGAGGAGATGGAAGAGAGTGTAGAGGAGATTGAAGAGGGCGCGGAGAAGATTGAAGAGGGTGCAGAGGAAATTGAAGAGGGTGCGGAGGAGATTTACCGGATTTATACCGGGGTGTGGGACTTGTAGTTGTGTGGAGAGACTAAAGCAGCTGGGATTGTCCTCCTTGAAGCAGAGAAGGTTAAGGGGAGGTTTAATAGAGGTGTTTAAAATGATGAAGGGTTTTGATAGAGTGGATAGGGAGGAACTATTTTCCACTGGAATGAGGGTATTTAACCAGAGGACACAGATTTAAAATAACTGTCAAACGAACCAGAGGGGACATGAGAAGAATTCTTTTACGCAGGGATTTGTGATGAACTGGAATGAATTGCCTGAAAGGAAGCAGATCCGATAGTAACTTTCAAAAAGGAACTGGATATATACTTGAAAAGGAAAAAAGTTGCAGGGCTAAGGGGAAAGAAGAAGGGAGTAGGACTAATTAGATAGTTCTTTCAAAGAGCCGGAACAGACCTCCGGTGCTGTGTAATTCTATGAAAAGCAAATTGATATGGTAGCGATGTGCAGGTTACTCAAATAGTAAGCACAGCAGAATGGTAAGGTGAAGGATAACAATGTTAAGAAATGGCCATGCCTAAGGCATATGGAATCCTTGGTATTGTATCTAGAAGTGTACAAAAGGCAGAATGTGTACAAAACCATAGGTTGCAGTTGGAATATTGTGTATCCCATTACAGGAGGGATATAAAAGTAATGCTGCTGCATAAATTCACCAGGATGTTACTGGGGATGAGCAGTTTGAGCTACACTGTTAAACTTGAGAAATTGGCTGCTGTTCACTAGAGTTGAGAAGGTTAAGATTACGATAGATTGCTTCTAGTGGTCAGTGAGATGGACACAAATTTAAGATAAACAGAAAAAGAAATTCAAGGGAAGTTAGAATATAGTTCTCTACACAGGATGGGTAGAATGGGAAATGTGTAAATGCTGTAATATCCTATGATTCTAAATGATGATGGGGGTTGAATTATGGGCAGTTTAATACCGTAGGCCCATGACATCGTGGACTAAAACTCTTAAGTTAATTAATAGTCATCACAGAGGAGGCAGATTCAATCCTGTGTGGTGATGGTGCTGGATGCAATCCCAGGCTTTGTCTGTCAGAGGATGATGTCCTAATGAAGCACTTCAATCATTTCTTAAAGTAGTTCTTTGAATAAACAGTTAACTTACTTAAGAACAGCATAAGTGAATACAACATCATTGCAATGATTGTTACTGAAATAAGATGCTCTTTAGTACTTGAGCAGTAACATGCAGCACATTGGGGGGGATTTTAACCCCAAAAAACAGGTTTAGGTCAGGTGGGAGGTTAAAGTGTTAAAAATCTGAATCCCGACCCCAACCGGCTCACTTCAGGTTTTAACGGAGGGGGGGGGGGGGGGGGGGGGAAAGGGAGCGGGCAACCAACCCAGTCCCAGAAGACAGATTGGTACTTTAAATATGTTAATGAGGCTGGAAGCCTTGGATTTATTGTGCTTTGCAGGTTTAACTGTGGCCGGCTGCACTTCCCGGGCCTCGGGAATCCCGGCAGCTGCAGCAAGGCGACCACAGCCTCGGGGAGCAGTCCTTGTGGGCTGGGAGAAGCAGGAATACTTTCCCCCATCCCTGGACCCCCAAGGGCCTGCACCATCAGCCCCCACCCCATATAATCCTACCTCCCGCCACTGCTTAGGGATTGGAACCTCTCCTCACCCCAGGGTCGTACATCCCCCACCCCCCCCCCCTCGACTCCCGCCCCGGGGTTAGGGCTCAGACCTACCAGGGGCTGCGACCTCTTCTCCATCATTCCTCATCCGACTGGAAGCCAAGCCTGTCAATCAGGCTGACTTTCGGGCGGGGAACCTGCCACTGATGTCACACGCATGCTATGGGATTTAAAACTCCACAGCAAGCGGGGTGACCCGGATTTCCAGATTTCCGGGTTTCCTGCACGCTACTGGTCCCCTCCGTTCCCGGTGGGTCCAGAAGTTAAAACTCCCCCCATCCTGTCTCTGCAGCAGAGATCACCAAACTCTCTGAAATAAGCCTGTCCTCTGGTGTTTGCTGCTGCGTTATGGTAGAAGTTATAAGTGAAAGCAAATCAGAATACTGCTGAATCAGTCATACATTGAGAGAGTCGAGAAGCTATATCACAAGAGTACTGAGCTTCCAACATGGAAACTAAAGTCCCAATTTTACTCTTGTTTGCAATTGTGCTCTGGCGTCTGGTGGAGAGGGAGTTTTCCAACTCTCACAATGTCATTTTGGAATGGAAAGATAACTGGCTGTGTTTTGCTTCTCTTCTCAGACCACCCAAGCAGGTCAACTCCAGCTCTGTGGATGATCCTATGGATTGAACAGCACTACGCACACAATTGAGAAACATTGGGGCCCCTTTACCACCCTAGGGCATTTTCGCCAGGGGTGGGCCTCCGGGGAAATTGTCCCGGCATCGCTGCGCGCCGTGATCAGCACCCCGGCCAGCGTGCAACCGGCGATCACATGATCACCGTGCGCGCCGAGCCCTCACTGCCCCACGCCAACCCCTTTGCACCCTGCAGGAGAAATTGCCCTGCGGGGCACAAGGCTGGCGTGGCCGACTGGTGACTATGGCGGCCCTTGTATTGACCGGGCCGCAACCATGCAGCCCAGCACTTCGTTTTGCGTGACGGGCTGTTGGCCCGGTCGATCGCGTCCCTATTGGCCCAGTGGCGGCCACCAAAGGGCCTGCAGAGTGCGCAGCGGCCCTCCCCTTTAAATAAAGAGGAGGGGCATTGTACTGCTCCACGTAGTGCTGGCCTCCTCCTTGCCATGCTTGACTCAGCCCCGTGTTGCTGCCCCGGGAGCGCCCCTCCAAGGAAGCGGAGTGCCGGAGATAGCACTCCGCTTCGTTTGAGGGGGTACGGCCCAATTCTGCGTCAGGGGCGGGACGTCCAGGCCGGGTGCAGGAAGTCCTGGCCCGAGAAGGTTACCGCCCCCAATCAGGGCCATTGTGTAGACATGTCAGTTGGAGAGATAGGGGGGGCGGTAAGACGAGGAATAAACTATCGGTGCCAAAGTTGTTGATGGCATTTTTATTGCTTGATTACATATTGAAAGCATGAAAAAGCCAACAGAAATGAAACCTGGTGGAAGCCTGTGCCGGGAGGAGAGGAACGGACAAGAGAAGAGAGGAAGGAAAGGAGCAAAGGATGAAGCAGATTAAACGGAACAATACCTGGGATGTCGTTCGAGCAAATTCATTATCATCATCACTTGGATCTGCAAAATAAAGCTTGCCATCTACTATGACACAGTAGTGCTTATACCACATCTGCAGAAAGAAATCAAACATTGGTTAAATTACAGACAATTATACAATGCCAATAATACAGAGCAAATGTCACGTAGCACCTAACCTTTCATGCATTTGATATTTTAAAAGGGTACTGAGATCCGAAGCTAGTGATGCATTCTAAGAACACTGCACAATTCTATTAAGAAAGGTCTTGTTTTGTGCAGAACATTTTGGGATAGATACACATCTTATGTGAGGAAAGCAACGGAAAACCACCTCAGCTACTATTCTCTCGTAAGCGGCTCAAGAATCTCATGTGTGAGGTTTGCGTTCTGACCTGCCCTGGGGCAAAACACAAGGGACAGAAGCACAGACATTGTACAAGCTCATTCATTTCGAGTCATTTCGAATTGGCCTCAGATCAGCTGCTATATTCAAATCATAGCAGTTTGCTAATTTCATGAACTATTAAGAACATTGCTTTTGAGAGGGATCCTCACAGAGCTACTTGGTCAATAGTAACGCATCTCTGATTTAGTATCTTTCAGTCATATTAGTATTTCAATGCATCTTTGCTAACTTTATTTTTGAAAACGTTAGCTATAAATCCACTACAAAACACAAAGACCTGTTATAAATAAATTGTGATGCTTGTGGTTTTACCAGATCAATTGGATCCAGCAGGTAGAGAAATCCAGATTTCTTTTCCAGTTCCTTGCAAGAGGTGTAGATGGTGGAAGTACTATTCTCTTGCTGAGAATCCAATTTTTTGTGCTGAAACAGTGGCAGACATTTCAGAATAATAGCCAAATGACAATTCAATAAATAGTTACAACACACATTACAACAATTTCTAGGCCTTATTAACTTTTAGTAGGTTGCCTCACTACTACAGAATGGTGCATGGAATCAAAAATAAATGAAGAAAATTACAGGAATAATGCGGCAAATTAAAATAAGCAAACATATACTGCCCGATTTCTCCGTGATGTTCACACTTTATTCGGCCACTACTGAAGGAGTGTTCAGTGCACCATGATTGGAAGTGGAAAACCTACTATATGTGTATCAGCTGTGGCTCAGCGGGTGGCACTCAGCCAGAAGGTTGTGGGTTCAAGTCCCACTCCAGACACTTAAACACAGAAACTAGGCCGACACTCCAGTGCACTGCTGAGGGAGCGCTGCACTGCCGGAGGAGCCGTCTTTTGGATGAGACGTTAAATCGAGGTTCTGTCTGCCCTCACAGGTGGATGTACATAAGAACATAAGAATTAGGAACAGGAGTAGGCCACCTAGCCCCTCGAGCCTGCTCCGCCATTCAACAAGATCATGGCTGATCTGGCCGTGGACTCAGCTCCACTTACCCGCCTGCTCCCCTTATCCCTTAATTCTCTTATTGGTTAAAAATCTATCTATCTGTGACTTGAATACATTCAATGAGCTAGCCTCAACTGCTTCCTTGGGCATAGAATTCCACAGATTCACAACCCTCTGGGAGAAGAAATTCCTTCTCAACTCGGTTTTAAAGTGGCTCCCCTGTATTTTGAGGCTGTGCCCCCTAGTTCTAGTCTCCTCGACCAGTGGAAACAACCTCTCTGCCTCTATCTTGTCTATCCCTTTCATTATTTTAAATGTTTATATAAGATCACCCCTCATTCTTCTGAACTCCAACGAGTAAATTCCCAGTCTACTCAATCTATCATCATAAGTTAACCCCCTCATCTCCGGAATCAGCCTAGTGAATCGTCTCTGTACCCCCTCCAAAGCTAGTATATCCTTCCTTAAGTAAGGTGACCAAAACTGCACGCAGTACTCCAGGTGCGGGCTTACCAATACCCTGTACAGTTGCAGCAGGACCTCCCTGCTTTTGTACTCCGTCCCTCTCGCAATGAAGGCCAACATTCCATTCGCCTTCCTGATTACCTGCTGCACCTGCAAACTAACTTTTTTGGATTCATGCACAAGGACCCCCAGGTCCCTCTGCACCGCAGCATGTTGTAATTTCTCCCCATTCAAATAATATTCCCTTTTACTGTTTTTTTTTCCAAGGTGGATGACCTGACATTTTCCGACATTGTATTCCATCTGCCAAACCTTAGCCCATTCGCTTAACCTATCTAAATCTCTTTGCAGCCTCTCTGTGTCTTCTACACAACCCGCTTTCCCACTAATCTTTGTGTCATCTGCAAATTTTGTTACACTACACTCCGTCCCCTCTTCCAGGTCATCTATGTATATTGTAAACAGTTGTGGTCCCAGCACCGATCCCTGTGGCACACCACTAACCACCGATTTCCAACCCGAAAAGGACCCATTTATCCCGACTCTCTGCTTTCTGTTAGCTAGCCAATTCTCTATCCATGCTAATACATTTCCTCTGACTCCCATGTAATAGATCCCATGGCACTATTTTGAAGAAGAGCAGGGCAGTTATCCCTGGTGTCCTGGCCAATATTTATCCCTCAATCAACATCGCTAAAAACAGCTTATCTGGTCATTATCACATTGCTGTTTGTGGGGGCTTGCTGTACGCAAATTGTGCAACAACAGTGACTACACTTCAAGAAGTACTTCATTGGCTGTAAAGCTGTTAGGGACATATGATGGTCGTGAAAGGCACTATATAAATGCAAGTCTTTCATTCTTTATCTCACCATACCTCCTCCACCTATAAACACGTTTACTTCCACTCTGAGCTTATTCCCTTCCTCTCTCTCACTGTTGCTAATTTTAGTCCAAAATGCTTCCTCTCCACTCCACAGGTTTTCTGGTTTGGCTCCTATGCAGATTTACTTTCTGTTTGTATGCCGTGGTCACGTGCTTCAAAAAAAAGTAAAGTTGGGAGCTCAGTTGTAACAACAACGAGCTGAAAACGTTAATTATTTTTTTGCAGCAAAGGGGCAACATCCAACATGGCTGCCTTGTACATTCTTTGTGGAATCTGTTTGGGCTGCAGTGTCACGTGATTAGCACAGACCAAATTTGGGATCTGACTGGTTTGCAGTCAGCATGGACCAGTCAGCCATATTGCAGGCTCACTCCTGCATTACAGTATTACAACTTACAACATTACAGACAAACATTTAAAAAATGTTTCATTCTGTGGATAGATGTTTTATCTGTGCACGAATAATCAATTAAAAGCTGAAAAATGGCTAGAAATTTCCTTGGAGTAAACTCCCAATCTAACACCATATCTTCACTGGTTTTCATATGCTTTTGAAAAAAATGTTCATCCCTTGTAGTGCCCGAAGTTTGAAGATAACTCAAATAAAATGGTCAGCTTCAGTAAAGAATGTCAAAGATTAAATGTGACTTTGATTCAGAGTCGTCAGTTACTTATTGGTCGGTATCAGTCTATTACAAGGTGAGAATTAAATCTCAAAAGTATCAGATTCATAGAAGGAGGCCTTTCAGGCAACTGTGTCTGACCTGGTGGCAGCTCCACATTGAAGCTATTATCCTAATCCCATTTTCTTGCTTTCTCTGTAAAACCTTTCTCCATTTTTTTTACTCAATTCCCTCTTAAACACTATGATTGACTCAGCTTTAGTGGCCACTTGTGGTAACGTTTTCCATATTTTTTTGTGTATGAGAACATTTCTTCTAACTTCCCCTGTATATCAGTGCTGTAGCACATACATTTAAATCATTTGAAAATGGCAAATCCAATGTGACATTCTCACCTTAATAATAATTTTATAGGTAAGCTGTGCCGGGGATGGCAACTGCTCTGCATTAGCTTCAATTGGTTTGGTAATAAGCATAGCCCCAAAAGCTTCCTTGAACTTGGTGGCCATATGTCGCTGCTGCTCAACTGCACAATGTTCTTCAATTGAAAGTATGAGTGGGTACCTTAGAAAGTCAATGATAGAATTAGTACCACAGTCGCTGTACCATGTATACTCTGAATGGTATGACGTGTATGCAATGAGTAACTGCAATAAAATATTTTTAATGATATATATTTGATGGCTAATCAAATCAGTTCAAGAAAATAGAATCATAGAATGGTTATAGCAAAGGAGGCCATTCGGCCCGTCGAGCCCATGCCAGCTCTCTAAGAGCACTTCAGTTAGTCCCACTTCCCCGCACTTTCAGTGTAGCCCTGAATTTTTTTTTCCTTCAGGTACTTATCCAATTCCCTTTTGAAAGCCACAACTGAATTGACCTCCACCATCCTTTCAGGCAGTGAATTCCAGATCCTAACCACTCGCTGCGTAAAAAAGTTTTTCCTCATGTCGCCTTTCTGCCAATCACCTTAAATCTGTGTCCTCTTGTTCGCGACACTTCTACCAATGGGAACAGTTTCTCCCTATCTACTCTGTCCAGACCCCTCATGATTTTGAACACCTCAATCAAATCTCCTCTCAATCTTCTCTGCTCCGAGGAGAAATATTCGCAATCCTTTGGGGGAAGCAGCAGCGAACAGCGTAGCTCATCAGGACAGGGACTGAACCCGCGACCTTACTATTACTAGCACCACGCTCTAACCAGCCGAACTAACTGCCCAGAACACCGGCTGAGCTAATTGACCAGAGCACCAGCCAAACTAATAGCCCAGAGCTAAGTACAAGAACATTGGCCCAGATTTTGCGGTCTCGATGTCAGTGTATGCACAGCATCTCCGAACCCTGGGAGCCTGAAGGTAAGCGCAAATTTATTTAATTGGGTCGGAGGCATACTCCGGAGGTAGGCATCCGACCGCAAATTCCGGCCCATTGTAATTGTGAACTGGGTGGTGCAGTGCGTTAGACACTGACATTTCACCTCTGGGACCTGGTTTCAAATTCAGACCGGACTGACGGGAGGAAAAATTCAATCCAGTTTCTAGGGGGAGGGGTGGGGGACATGGGCCCAAACACAAATTTGGCACCAACTGATAATGTCATTCAGGTCTAAGCATAACTGGTGTAGGGAATTGAAAATAAATATCCCATTGGCGCATGAGGAGCTGAACTAATTGCCCAGCGACCAGCTGAGCCAATTGCCCAGAGCACCAGCTGAACTAATTGCCCAGAGCACCAGCTGAGCTAATTGCCCAGCGACCAGCTGAGCTAATTGCCCAGAGCACCAGCTGAACTAATTGCTTGAAGCACCAGCTGAGCTAATTGCCCAGCGACCAGCTGAGCTAATTGCTTGGAGCACCAGCTGAGCCAATTGCCCAGAGCACCAGCTGAACTAATTGCCCAGAGCACCAGCTGAGCTAATTGCCCAGCGACCAGCTGAGCTAATTGCTTGGAGCACCAGCTGAGCCAATTGCCCAGAGCACCAGCTGAGCCAATTGCCCAGCGACCAGCTGAGCTAATTGCCCAGAGCACCAGCTGAACTAATTGCCCAGAGCACCAGCTGAGCTAATTGCCCAGCGACCAGCTGAGCCAATTGCCCAGAGCACCAGCTGAACTAATTGCCCAGAGCACCAGCTGAGCCAATTGCCCAGAGCACCAGCTGAACTAATTGCCCAGAGCACCAGCTAAGCCAATTGCCCAGCGACCAGCTGAGCTAATTGCCCAGCGACCAGCTGAGCTAATTGCCCAGCGCACCAGCTGAGCTAATTGCTCAGCGACCAGCTGAGCCAATTGCCCAGAGCACCAGCTGAGCCAATTGCCCAGAGCACCAGCTGAGCTAATTGCCCAGCGACCAGCTGAGCTAACTGCTCAGCGACCAGCTGAGCTAATTGCCCAGTGACCAGCTGAGCTAATTGCCTAGCGACCAGCTGAGCAAATTACCCAGTGCACCGGCCCAGAATGGGACCTACTGTCCGAGGTTGGGGTTGAGGCACGTTACTGGAGTAACAGAGAGAGTGTTTCTCTCCGCACCTACTTGTACTCGGAGTGCTTGATGTTGACACCAGGGTGCCTGAAATACACTGGCACTAAACTGTCTCCTTAATGAGCACAAAAAGAACTGTAATTACTGACAAGTGATGTAAAATCAAACACTTGAAAGCAGCAGTGAAATTCCATTACTTTAAAAAAAAACAGAACATTCGCATTCGAAAAGATTTTTTCAAAAGCCATGCAGAGAAATGCGAAGTGTTTTGAGGAGACCTATACATGAGGAGAGCATTCATTTACCACATATGGTGGGAGTGGCAAGGAGATGACTTTGCAGTAATTCAGTACATTTCTAGGTGTCAGCCCTGGCTCAGTGGTAGCACTCTTGTTTCTAAGTCAGATGGTTAACTGTTCATGCCCCACGCCAGGTACTTAAGCACATAATTATGCTGACACTTCAGTGCAGTACTGAGAGTACCCTCACGGCAACTAGGCATGGGCAATTAATGACGACTTGTTAGCGTTGCCCACATCCCAAGAGCATTTTTTTTTAAAGCTGCAGACCTTATAGCAGAATTCAGTTGCATTCTGAGGAAGTAGACTGGCATAGCGCTTATTGGAAAATGCATTGAATTAAAAAAAATTGTAAATGTTGAAATTCTGAAACAGAAAAAGGCAATGCTGGAAATAGACTGCAGGTCGGTCAGTACCTGTAAATAATAAGAAAAAAACGACACATATATGCCCTTCATCAGAACTGAGAATTGTTCCATTGTTCAGACCTTTCATTTTGATGAATGGCAAGAATGCCTGATGTAGTGGTTGATGCAGCCTGCAATGACAACTATGATCAGGCAGCTATAGCACTGAGTAAAATAAGCAGCTGGAACTTACTCTGATGAAACAAAGGCGTGAGCTTTAATGGTGTCAACAACATCGTCAAACTTGATTTTGGAAGTAAGTGTCCAGCCGTGATAAATAATTGGTTTCCCATCTGGCCCATCCCAGCAATCCACTAAAACATTTAAAAGAAAATGCAACATTAATATCATAAAAGAATGAGTATATGCCATAAAATATCACAGAAACCAGTCCACTCTAAAACGTGAGCTTTGTATGAAGGGAGGTTGAGGAGGGAATGGTTCAGACCTTTAAAATATTGAATGTATTGATGAGGTAGATCTATTATGGCTATTTAACATGGACCGAGAGCACAAAAGCAGAGGGCTTGGTTTTCTTTTCCTATATATTCAGCTTACATTCTATACATCGACATCCCATCCTCAGGCATCTAGCATACGCTTCTGTAGATGAATCACTCCGAACCTGATCTCCTGTGAGGTACCTGTGACCAAAACAGTGACAGTCAAGTTACTTTAGTAAAAGAATTCACGTACACTATTTTAAATATTTAATAATATTGCAGTATGAATAGAAAGGCACTTGATCACCGTTAAATCATCCAAATCAGGTTGAATTTGACAAAATTTGAGCAGGAGAATGGGATTAGACTAGATAGTTCACATGGAGAAAAACAACAATGCAGAATTGATGGAAAAATGGCATGTTTCTGTGTGGTGACATTCGATAATTCAAAGGGCCTGAGTTTGGTCTAGTTTTCTCGATGGTCTCGATGTTTTTTTGGGGTGCTCTCCCCTCCGAGCGAGTTTGGTCTGGTCCTCACACCAGTGGGGAGAGATGACCCGCTGGGGAGCGCCCGCTTCATCCCCAGTTTGGTCCGGGCGGTCCTCCGCTCCACCAGGAGAAGAGACTGCCGCATGGAGGCAGGTCTTACCTGAATGGTAAGTATGAAGACCTGCAAGAAAAGATTTGTGCATTTTTTTTGCAGGGATTTAGGTCGATGGGATCCCCTGAAGGATTTCTGTTAGTTTTTTTTAATTGTTTTGTAAATATATTAATTTTGCCGTTCCCCCCCTCCCTGCGCCCGACTCTATCCTTTGGTGGTACTTTGCCGAGGATTGCATTTGCCGCCCAGAATGGGACCTACCGCCCGCTGCCGTCCAGAATCGGCGTGCAAGGCCCATTTTTGCCACCGGGCAGTTTCCCCCACATTTTTTCACCAAACTTCCGCCCAAAGTACCGTCAGGATCTTAGCCGTCCTATGGATAGTACTTGGGCGAAGCTTAGGTTTCACCAAACTCGGGCCCAAAGCCCTTTATACAACCTGAAAGATCACTTGATAAGGTTTTCCGTTTTTCTGATACGATTGGTTTTAATCTTTATTAAAAATGTTGTTAGAGGAGACTGAAAAAGTAACATGGACATGTTGGTTAAAATATGGTATGTAGGATAGAATCATAGAATATTTACAGCAAGGAAGGAGGCCATTCGGCCCATTGAGCCTGTGCCGGCTCATGGCAGGACTCTGGGAAACCTGAGCAGCGAGCGTGTGGGATTTGTGTCTGCAGGACTGAAACAATATCAAACATTCCTCAATCCTTCATTAATAGAAGAACAAGATTTAGTTGGTGAACTGAGCCATACTTCTGATCGGCATTTTACGATAATGAAACTCATTCAAACCAAATATGATCTGCAGATTCAAAAAGTTCAGTACTTTAATTAGAGTCGAACCCCCTAGCCCTAATAACATACATTAAATGTTCCAAATAATATTGATAAGTGATCATTGTTAATCAATGTCAATGATTTCGAGTATTATCGAAAACATTCTGGTACGAAGAATGAGAAGAGGCAATATAAACTATAGGGTACAATCCTAAAGGGGGTGCAGGAACAGAGAGACCTAGGTGCATATATGTTCACAAATTGTTGAAGGTGGCAGGGTAGGTTGAGAAAGCGGTTAAAAAAGCGAATGGGATCCTGGACTTCATAAATAGAGGCACAGAGTACGAAAGCAAGGAAGTTATGATGAACCTTAACTAGAGTATTGCGTCCTGTTCTGGGCATCGCACTTTAGGATGGATATGAAGGCCTTAGAGAGGGTGCAGAAAAGATTTATGAAGATGGTTCCAAGGACGAGGGACTTCAATTACATGGATAGACTGGAGAAGCTGGGGTTGTTCTCCTTAGAGCAGAGAAGATTGAGGGGAAATTTGATAGAGGTGTTCAAAATCATGAGGGGTCTGGACAGAGTAGATAGAGAGAAACTGTTCCCATTGGCAGAAGGGTTGAGAACCTGAGGACACAGATTTAAGGTGATTGGCAGAAGAACCAAAGGCAACATGGGGAAAATACATGTTTACGCAGCGAGTGGTTTGGATCTGGAATGCACTACTTGAAAGGGTTGTGGAGGCAGATTCAACCATGGCCTTCAAAAGGGAATTGGATAAACATCTGAAGGAAAAAAATGTTCAGGGCTACGGGGAAAGGGCGGGAGGGGTGGAACTAGCTGAAGTGCTCTTGCAGAGAGCCGGCACGGACTCAATGGGCTGAATGACCTCCTTCTGTGCTGTAACCATTCTATGATTCTATACTGCATACTATATTTTAACGAACATGTCCAGCCATGTTTGAAAGTCAAGTCATTCCCCGGACAATGCGGTTAAAGGCTGCCAAGTGACTGGCAGTCCCATTCAGAGTTTCAGGGAACAGGAAATGAAGGACATTCATTAACTGGTGCAACATCATCTCAAAAAAACTTTTAAAAAAACACATTAGTCTCGAACTTATGGAAAAAGTCCTCTAAAAACGGACGAGATAATTTCTTACGTGTTATGTGAAGATGAGATCCAGTAATGTGATAATGGGTTGTTCATATCCTGGGAACAAATGGAATCATACTTGGTATCCCAGATTGTATTTTCTTTTGAAAACAGATACGTCAAAAACTGAAAAACAATGAAGATGAAGAACAGACATTACAGCAATTTAACCTTTACGCAAAATGAATCTGAAGCGAGGGTGCATTTTAAAGCCACTGCTTTTGAATTTTGATATAAAACCACAGTGAATGGAATGACTAATGGAAATTAAAACCCAAAAGCTTCCTCCGATGGCTCACAAACTGTCCCAGAGAGTAGTGAGCCATGCAGACCAAGATCGGCCCAAGTTTGATCACCAAACTGCACTAGCTGTTCTCAGAAAGGATGTTTATAGTATTTAGAATACTGTATTTGCTGCTCACGATGTGGTCTCCTCTACACTGGGGAGACCAAACACAGATTGGGTGATCGCTTTGCGGAACACCTCTGTTCAGTCCGTAAGCGTGACCCCGAGTTTCTGGTCGCTTGTCACTTTAATTCCTTGCTCCACTCCCACTCTGACCTCTCGGTCTTCGGCCTCTTACACTATTCCAATGAAGCTCAACGTAAGCTCAAGGAACAGCACCTCATCTTTCGATCAGCTAATTTACAGCCTTCTGGATTCAACATCGAGTTCAACAATTTCAGACCATAACCTCTGACCCTATTTTTTCACATGGCAGCTGTTGTTGATTCTGCCATTCCCATTTACATCTCATCTAGACTCATCTTTTGTCCCGTTACCATCTCCTTTTGCCTTGCACCATCATCCCTTTTGACTTTTAGTCTCTCCTGCTTTCCCATTTGTTCTTTCCTCCCCATCCCCTTTCCCTGCCCCTGCACTTGCTTAAAATCTATTACATCTCTAACTTTTCCAGTTTTGACGAAAGGTCATCAACCTGAAACATTAACTCTGTTTCTCTCTCCACAGATGCTGCCTGACCTGCTGGGTGTTTCCAGCATTTTCAGTTTTTATTTCAGATTTCCAGCATGTGCGGTATTTTGCTTTTGTAGGAATGTTATATAATTGGGTCCAGCATTCTGTGTTAGGAGGGAAAAAATCAGCTAAGGATCCCTCTGCTGTGACCCCGATTGGGATTGCACATGTGTGGAAGTCAGCAAAAAGCAGAATCGGGGTCAGCTGAGTTGCCCTCAACAGTTAAAAGGTTTGTCAACATTCCCTGTCTACAGCCCGCAAATCAATCATGGCCACTTAGATAAGGTACTAAAGACCACCAAAGGTCTGTAAATCTGTGAGGAATTAACCCTGACGGGAGAGGAGAGGAGAAAAAAATTCTAAGAAAATGAAAAGGATCACATTCCAGTTACACGGCATCCCAAAGAAGACTTTAACCATCATGGTTTGTTTCTAAATGAGCCAAATGTGAAATAACCAGACAAAGAACAATTCCCATCACAAGGTTCCTGTCCAGACAGGTCAGCATTCAGCTGCAAGACACTTTGGGCTTTGAGTGACACATCTCAGGATTCTAGGGTGAACCACTTATGCCCTTGGAAATGTTTAATTCTTGCTCCTTGAATGATTACACCTGGAAGGGAATTCTCCATGAGCTCTTAGTGTGATCTGCAGCCCATCATAGAAATTATAAGGCTAACTGTCACTGTTCTGTAATTACAATCACATTCCAAGACATTTCTTGGGGGTTCTCCCAATCGGTTGACGTGATTTCAGGAAAAACCCCAAAAATGTGTAAACAGGTGTTGTGCCAGTCCTGCACCCCAGTTGAGCAACGGCTGATCCCCAGAAGACATTGCAGGCATCAGATTTTTGTCCCTCTCTTTATAAGCCAGTGGAAATTTGTTCAAGCATTCTCTTGATGCAGGAATTAATATTCCTGTGATTTCACTGCAATGTTATGCTGGGATTTATGCTACAAATTAACCACAGAATTTAAATTCATGCTCATTATCGCATGTTCACAATTAGAACTGTTCATTTAATAATTATGCCAGTGGGACATCTTTGACTTTGTTTTTCTCTCATCGTTTTCAATGATACTTAGTTGGGCTGCCTGGTCTACGAAAATCACTTTGTGCATCACTGTTGTGTGTCTCCCCCTGCTGGACACAGCAAGATCAGCAAGTTGTCATCCAGGGAAGTTGTGAGGGGCACCTCCTGCGCTTTATACTCCAACTGACACCTTCCTCCCAATCTCGAAAACTACCACTGTAAACTACGCTATCTCAAAATAAAACGAGGAGTTTCCGTGGAATATGAAACATCCCGATACTGTAAACAAAAAGCAAAATACTGCAGTAGGTCAGGCAGCATCTGTGATGAGATCAACTTTCCTCAGAACAGGAATTTTGACTTGTCTTGATCAATTCATAACCAACCTACTGAAGATTTCTATTTGAACCGAGTAAGAAAAACCCAAATTTCCTGGCTACACCTGCTCCCAAATATATGGATACAGTTGATTTGTTTTGAACTATGATAAATGTAACTCAAAAATCACCAAACATGGTGTCGATTGTTTCAATTGCAATTAGGAAAGAAGAAATCTATAACTCCCCCATATTAAAACATTTTCCATATCGAAACTATCCTCATTCTGAAACTCCCCCAGAGGTGAAACTCCACAGTATCGAAACTCCACAAATGCTGAAAATCTCCTTGACTAAGTCTCCGCAAGTGCTGAAACTCCCCCATGTTAAAACTCCCCCTAGTGCTGAACCTCCTCCAGTGCGGAAGCTGCCCCCAGAACTGAAACTGCCTGTGCTAAGATTCCTGTAACGGTGAAACATCCCATTACTGGAACTGCTCCCATGCTGATTGCCATTAGTGCCGATGCACAACTCTGGTAACTTCTGTAGATAACTGTTAAATGATGTTAATGGGTGCAAAACATTGATCGTAAACTGACACTGAAAAACTGAAACTGGCCTCAACGAGCCATGGTTTTCTGATTCTGCACTTGCTAACACGCAATTTTCCATCCTTAAAAGTGAAAGAAGGAAAATCATGGGTTGGTGAGTGCAGAAGTGAAAATCCCCCAGCCAGTCTTTTCATCCTTCCTACGCTACAACAGAGAATACACGTCAGAAGCACGTCATTGGCTGTAAAGCAACTTGAGACATCCTGGGGTTGTGAAAGACGCTGTATAAATGCAAGTTCTTCTTTTCCTTCAGCACATCAGATATGAGGGAGTTATGAGCAAGTTGTTCTGGCATCTTCATGCAGTTTCTATTCTCACATTTTGGACAAATATTGCCCAAGTCCATATTTATATTGGACACTGCCGACGTGAGCTTGTCAGACTGTACTCTCACCAGTGGTGGCACTATAGCGCCTGAGTGTCTCATTCAGCCTGTACTGTGACGAAACGCCTACTCTCCAACCAACTCTACTGTGCTTCCCAAATTGCCTTACATTTTGCTATTTAACCAGAAATAATAATATAAAATCAAAGTATCCTATAAAAATAAAAGCTTTAAAATGAGGACTGAATTATGTCTGTGCACCTTGGTCTATTGATTCTCTGCCCTCTGGCTCTGCACCCCTAACAACATTTGCCTAGTTATGGGTGAGCGCAGGTTCCAGCTTTGGTCACCCTGCTTTAAGAATGATGTCAAGGCCACAGAGGAAGTGCAGAAGAGATTCACTGGGTTGATACCAGTGAGGAGAGGATTTAGTTATGAGGGGAGACTAGACAAAATGAGGCTCTTTTCATTAGAATATAGAAGGTTAGGAGGAGATCTGATGGAGATGTTAAAAATGAGGAAGGGTTTTGATAGGGTAAATGAGGAAAACAATTTCTACTGATTAGTGAGTTAGTGATCAGAGGGTATAAATTTATCATCACCAAAAGAATAAAGGGATAAATGAAACATTTAAAAGAGTATTAGCAGAGGTCAGGGGAATGGGACTAAGTGGGCAGCTCTTTCAGAGAGACAGTGCAGGAATAATGGGCTGAGATGCCTCCTTCTGTACTGTATGATTCTATAAACAAAAGGAAGAAATCAATAATTCTGAATGATCAGCTACATTAATATCAATGTTCCATAATGTTTAGGAAATCACCTTATCAAATGGAACATTAGTAGTTACATAAGAACATAAGAAATAGGAACGGGAGTAGGCCATATGGCCCCTCGAGCTCCGCCATTCAATAAGGTCATGGCTGATCTGATCATGAACTCAGCTCCACTTCCTCGCCCGCTCCCCATAACTCCTTATCCCCTTATCGCTCAAGAAACTGTCTATTTCTGTCTTAAATTTATTCAATGTCCCAGCTTCCACAACTCTCCGAGGCAGCAAATTCCACAGATATACAACCCTCTGAGAGAAGAGATTCCTTCTCATCAGTCTTAAATGGGCGGCCCCTTATTCTAAGATCATGCCCTCTAGTTCTAGTCTCCCCCATCAATGGAAACATCCTCGCTGCACCCACCTTGTCAAGCCCCCTCATAATCTTATACGTTTCGATAAGATCACCGTTCATTCTTCTGAACTCCAACGAGTAGAGGCCCAACCTACTCAACCTTTCCTCATAAGTCAACCCCCTCATCCCCAGAATCAACCTCGTGAACCTTTTCTGAACTGCCTCCAAAGCAAGTATATCCTTTCGTAAATATGGAAACCAGATGAGACGCTGGATGGAGACTTGCACAGATCTCATGAACCAGTAAGGAGTGGGGAAGCAGAAACTGTCTGTATTAGACTCATGTGGCAGAATTGTACCAGCTGCAAGTCAGTTATGGAAGCCAGAAAGTGCAAGTCATCCCACTCAATCAGCAACCTTTAAGCAAAGGAATGCACCTAAAAAAGGAAATCTTAGGGAAAGGTCAGCAGTCAGCATACCAGACATGATTTGATATGAACAGGAACTGAGAAAGTTAACTTGCATACAATGGATTGTAATTTTTAACCACAGATAATGAAATCTTCTTACGCATCATAAAAGGTTACACACCTCATCGATGTAGAAGAAGGGTTCATTTGTTTCTCTGCAAGTATCATAAATACACCTAGTCATCAGCTCGCGAACCTTCGTAACATCACTGGCCCATAATTCCTATATTGTGGAAAAGATACACATGAGATTGCACTAAAATTACATATCAAATTACATGATTATTGTTATGTGAAAAAGGAAACATTTTCTAAACCTAGACTAGAACCGTTGTATTATTTTCTATGAATCATCTCCATGAATATTCAGCCCACCTTCTGTTGTTTGGGAGGGAAGAAGAACTCGAGAGTCAATTTTAACAGTTCATGTGTGGAGGTCAACTCGCCCGATTTGCCGACTGCCAATTTTCCATTCATTAAAACTCTGTGCTGGGATCCCTAACTTGATAAATTTGCCGCGAGAACAGCTGTACCATTGTTTCCTCAGCTTACGTTCTAGCCTTTTAGAAAAGGAGGAAGAGCTATACTGACAGAGAGAAAGCAGAGGAGTGGAGTCGCTTACATTTCTGGGGCCAATTCTGAGGGCCAGGTCAACTAAACCTGGAATTCAAGCCTCCCTGCCTCCCCAATCCTTCAAACCCAGCTCGGCCATTGCCAGAAGGAGCATTAATATTTCTCCTGGCCCCACAAAAATCTTTTAAAAAAAAAAACCTAAGACATATCTGTTTGAGGAGCAGGCTCCAGCGGTCACTGTAAGAACCACTAGTTAGGCCGCTCAGCGGTCCGCCCCCGGTACATGGGAGTGGCATTGGGGTCCTACAACCGGAATAGATCCCCGATTTAAGCATTGATATAAGGCTCCCACCTGTTTCAAACAGGAACACTGGCTGCCCACTTTGAGTGCTGCTTGAAAATCAATTCGGACGGGCCTCAAGCAAATTTTCATCTGAGGTCACCCCCATCTCCAGTGTAAACAGGCTGGTAGGCAGACTAAAATCACCCCCCAGGGTGTCTACTACCAGCATAATCACCAATTGGTTTTAATGCATGGACAATACCCTTCATATTGTCACTCTTCAAATGTGTCATTTGGCCTTGATTATAATATTAGTCTAATTTTGAACTTCTTCATAACTTTCAAGTGAGATGCAATTTATTTTTAAAGCACAAGTTGGATCATATCTTATGTGCCAATCTAAATGTTATTATTTTACCTTCTGTTCATGGAGTAGAAACCGCTGAAAATCATGCAGGTACAAAACTGATGCAGTGGACCTATCTGTTCTTCTGCAAGCAGAAAACAAACTAAAAGTTAGGGATTAAGATCAAATGAAGTTGATATGAAGTATCTGTCATATGAGTAACTGCGCTGGATACTACACTACATCTTTAGTGGAAGACATCGTTTTTTTGTTCTGTGAATCTTATGTTCTGGGGAATGGAACATTTTTCATCTGTGATACACACTGCCAGCAGCAAGTCCCACTGCAGAGACTTGAGCATAAAATCTAGGCTGAGACTTCAGTACTGAGGGAGTGCTGCACTGTCAGAGGTGCCACCTTTTGGATGAAACGTTAAACCTATCTGCTCTCTCTGGTGGACATAAAAGATCCCTTGGCACCATTCGAAGAATAGCAGAGGAGTTCTCTTCGGTATCCTGGCCAACACTTATCCCTGAACCAACATCACAAACAGATTATTAGGTCATTATCACACTGCTGTTTGTGGGACCTTGTTGTGTGTAAATTGGCTGCAGCATTTCCTACATTACAACAGTGACTACACTCCAAAAGTACTTCATTGGTTGTAAAGCGCTTTGGGATGTCCTGAGGTTGTGAAAGGCGCTATATAAATGCAAGTCTTTTTTTCCTTATTGGCAACACAAGGTAAAAGGTGGGTAAGTATAAGGATTGGCTGAAGGGAACAAAGGATTGGGGATTTGTTAGGGAAATGATGTCAAGGTGAAATTCTGGGGGGTGAAAATACTAAGTGGAGTGTGTATGGATTGGCCGTGTTCCGAGTATACATTGACAATGCAGATTCAAAAGCCAATGCAAACTGGTCAAATTCACAGGTGAGACTGGACTGGGAAGCCAAAGTCAAAGGAAGCATCCAGGGATTTACAAATGCAGTCAATAAAATCTGTAATCGAGCAGATCAGTGACAGATAAAATGGTGGGAGACCAGTGGAAGCCCCTCCCAGTAGTTATGGCAGAAGGCTGAGAGAATCGATTCAGAATTTCAGGGGCAAGAGATCTTTAGCCTTGAGAGGTGGCTACTGAAAGGGAACGCTATAGAAGTATACAAGATACTATGTGGTACAGATAACTCTGGAGCACTACTGTAAGATGTGCCAAGACACTAGAACAAGGGGGCATAGGATAAAACTGGTGAAAGGACAATTTAGGACAAACATGAGGAAGGCTACCTTCAGGCAAAGATTGATCAAACTTGGAATGGCCTGCTAGGTCAGGTAGTGGAGATGATAACATTACATTCTTCAATATACAGTCAGTTGACATGATTGCGAATCTGTAGTTTTTTTAAAAATTCTGCATTGATTAAATAAGATGGACTAAATGGCTCCATCATCTGTATTAACCTTGTGATCAAAAGACCCTAGGATTCACTGGAATGAGACTTCACCTTTCCAAGATTTAAAAAGAAAACACAAAGGGTTTTTTCCTTACCCGAGAATAAATACAGATCCCTCTATTTTAAAGGTCTCAAGAATCTGGAAAAAATGCATTTGATTGATGAGCTTTAATTTTAACAATCATATTTTAAAATATTACTATTTACTCAGCAGGAAGGATACAGTCAATATGAGCATCAGTAACGACAAGGATACAGAGTGGAACTACATTATAGAAACACTGCACTTATAACCTCTAGTAATTTGTGTAATCCTACAAGTGCACTGATTGAAATTTCATCATGGACAGTAACTACAATGCTACATAACAGACTCCTAAATAGGAGACCTAAGCTTAAATCGTAGGCCCCGATTTTAACTGCGGGCCAGTTTTTGGCGGGCGAGCAGCGGTGTGAGTTAGAAATTCACCCATCGCTCCAAAAGTGAGGCCCAAAGTATTTTAACTCCTGGGCCCCAATTAATTCCTGTCAGCCAACTTCCCAACCATTCCGGGCAGCTAATGGTGCAAAATTAGGCAGTCTGGAGATCACCCGACAACAGCAGTTAAATGGCAGGATTGGCTGTTGGGCCATCGTGTGGGGTCCCCACAATTGGTGGGGCGTGGTGGGAGGGGGGAGGGAATGGCATAGTCGAGGCGAGGGAGGCCTAAGTTTTCCTTGTGGGGCCCAAAGAAGCAGTGCTCTTTACTGCTGGTCCCACAAGGAAAGTAAAAAAAAAAAGAACATTTCAAACTTACTTTTTTGGGCCTCTTCTGGTCCTGATCCGCTTTCTGGTGGAAAACTCAGTGCCACTTCCTGCTCAGGCAGCCTAGTAAAAATTGAAGTTGGGTCCCAATATTAATAAGGACCCCACCAGCTTTGGGTGAGTGGCCTTGCCACCTGCTCAGTTGAGCTGGAGAAAATCGAGGAAGGTCAGCTCCTGGCTTCTCCATGGTGCGTAAGTGACCTGGCCAATTTTAACTGCACACCTGCCCAGTTCCTGCAGGGTGATGGACAGTTACAATTCTCCCCTTGGTACTAACTATCAGTTACACTTGAGGGTTTGTTGAATCAGTTTTGACTAAATGGTCTTTCTACCTTGGTCAGTGGGAGGTGGCACCAAAGGCATTTGCATAGATAGCTGTGGTCTAGGTAGCATAGACTGGCACTGTCAAGCCCGTGTGGTGGCTGGTGTGCAATGGCCACCACACGTTAAATAAATCCATGCACAGGCATCTTCCATCCTTCAGGATGTAGTTCAGGACCTGGAATATTAGGTCCATCATTGAAACACCTGTGAGCTCATCCTTTTTCGGCGTGGAAGCAAGTCATCCTCGTTTCAAGACACTGCCTATGATGATGACGACTGGAGAGAGAGATTCGGCAAAACATCTCATTGCCATTTTTGATTTTGAATGCGTCGAAAGATTAAAAAAATCTTAAATACATAAAAACATGTAGGTACATCAAATTTACGGGCTGGATTTTTGCCGGCTTTTCGCCGTGATTTGACCCTCGGCGTTACCGTCGTACGTTCGACACGCCACGCCCAGAATACTGATAGGGTCAAACCTGTCGACGCAGCCCCGCCAGCAGGGGTAAGTATGAAGACCCGTAAAAAGGTAAGTTAAAGTTTTTATTTTTTAATTATTTTTCAGCGATTTAGTAGGTAAGGGTTTTTTGAATGTTTTGTGAATTATGCAATTTTCTTTGTTTTTCCCACCTCCCAAGGCCTCTCTCGCAGAGCTACCGGCCCCAGACTAAAATTTGTGCCGTGAATCCTTGTGCCTCGATGACTTTACCGATGCACCGTAAAGGGTGAAAATTAGACCTAAAAACAGTAGCGCAGCAAAAACGGTAATTTTGGTGTAAAACTAACGTTTTCGCCGAAAACCGAAAATCTAGCTCAATATTGACTTTTAGAAATATTAGGAAAGTTTGGGTTTAGGCAGCAGCGAATGTATGGGGACCAGGATTTGCTTTGTACTGAATGAAGATTTAAGGCTTCCATTGATCTTTAACTGAGCAACACATTATTGTTACATAATTGGGACATATTTATGCTATAGATTCATGGAATTAAGTAGAGGACATTAACATATTCAGGTCTTCTCATCAATTCTTGTGGCTCCTCTTCATGACAGGAAAAAGGAATTTAGAAACAATAGGAAATAAGTAAGCAAGGTCAGGTAATATATACAAATCCTTCAATGTTTAATGACAAAATATACTTACTATCTTCTGGCTTTCAAACATCAGGTTCTTGTAGAATTGGTGAAACTGTTCAAAGCTGAGGTCATCCTTGGAATTTCCCGTGTCCTGTAAGGATTGACATTTCGTTACTTCACATAGGAATACCTGGAGAGCATTGACATTGCTGACTGAAATGACCTCCAAACCATATCCTCCAGCGGGTGCAAAGTGCTGGCTTCAATGCAAGTGAATGATGCTGCTCCAGGATGCACAGAGCCTGCCTCGTAACCTGTATCATTGCAGCATATCCCTGGGTGCAGATTGGCGTCCAAATCAACAGAGAATGTGCTACTGTTGGAAAGATAATTCCTACGAGGTCAGTAATGCACTCGGGGGTAACATTCTGACGAAAGGTGATCGACCTGAAACGTTAACTTTGTTCCTCTCTCCACAGAGGTTACCTGACCCGCTGAGTATTTCCAGCATTTTCTGTTTTTATTTCAGATTTCCAGCATCCGCAGTATTTTGCATGTGTGTTGCGGTAATACACTGGTTCCTTTTTAAGTTTTAACAGCTGGGGAGTATTATTTTTTTTTTAAATGAAAATATTCCTTCTTGGCCTGTCTCTCCTTCAATAAGCAAAATTGGTGGTAGAATTACAGCAGAATCTATTCTATCACTTAAAGCGGTGTGGAGCCTTTGGAGAATTTAAAGAACCATAGGGAATTCTTAAAAAAAGATCAATTTCAGCACAGTGAAAATCTAATAAAGAATTCTGTAGATTAATCGAAGAGTGAACAATCATCAGAATAATGAGTTCCCTTCAGGAAAAGGATAATCAAAGCACTTACTCCTCCCCACATTTATTAAAATTATTGCATTGCCAAAACCATTGAAAAAGACAAATAAGTGCAATAAATGCTTTCGTATGCTAATCTTAAGAGTAATTTCAAGGCCTATATCATTTAAGAAAGACTTGCATTTATATGTATTCATAATGCTGTGATTTGTGCACAAATGAACAGTTCAGTAATGGGGCTATTCATAATCATCACTACTTTCACAAGAGTACAAAAAAATACCTAGGGTTAATTCCTCTGCTTCTTTAGTTGTTGACAGTAATGGTGTTAATACACCTATGAAGTGCCTTAGCGGTCCTTATAATTCTGTTAAAAGCGGCTCTGACCATTTAAACATGATGTGGAGAGCGGATAAAGCAGGAGAGATTGTGACTGATATCAACACTAGGAAAATACACTTTACTGATATCCACAGAGCACTTTCTATAGTTCTAGGGGCAATACATCATCATTTTCTCCGCATTAGCACTCTTCGGGCTGGATTTTCGGTTCTGCTCATTTCGGGGCGGTAATGGCGGTGGGGCAGTAAAGTTAGTGCCCGGGAACAGTTTGCGCCTCAATCAGCAAAATTCAACAGCTGGGCCCTGAGCGTAGGGCAGGGCGCTAAGGGAGGCGTTGCACCCCTCTCTTAGTGCACGAGGCCGGCTGAGCAAGCAAAAATCCCGAGCTAAACAGCCGGCCTCGGAGCGCTCGGAGAGAGGTCTAGGGGGAAAAAAAAAACTGAAAAAAACCCATCAAAAACATTCCCAATATATAGCCCACGCCACCACAACATTAATTGCAACAAAAAAAACCAATCACACTCACCTGAGGTTGACATAACTTACCTCACCGTGGCTGCTATAGCTTGAACCGCACGCGTTCCCAGCATGGCACTCTACGGAGTGCTACGAATCGGGCGGCAGCCACAAATCGAGCCGGTGTCGCAACCAGGGGCGTTTCACACCGGCTCGCCTCTTCTGGGCAGTAATGCTCTGCGCCCCCCTCCAAACCAGCACCGAATGTCCCGGCGGGGTGCTGGAAGCTGGTTGCCCGCCCGGAAATGCTTACCACCGCCATTGCTGCCCCTCTGGGGCACTAACAGGGGCAGCAACAAGCCTGAAATCCAGACCTTCATCCGGTGATGGTACAACTCAAGAACGGGCGTGGACAACCACGGTGTACTGTGTAACTTAGGCAGGAGCCATCTGTACAGATCCCTTCGAACCTGTTGTGGGCATGACAAGATCAGTCGGCTCCATAGAGGGCAGAAAGAGTACGAGGGTCGGTGCTAAGCGGGCACGAGCACGCTCCTCAGTGTGGGACAACTGATTAGAAACATGGAGTAGCAGTTCTCCAGATATCTGCTGACATGATGCAAATGGAATGCTGAACCTCTAAGGACACAGTCACAGCAGTTGCATGCTAGGTGTCTGTGCACAAAGCTGCATTGGGTGGCTCGGGTGTCAGAGTGCAAGAAGCTGTTAAGGCTGGCTTTGATTCTTCAGAGGAAAGACTGGGAAGCCTCAGGGAATGGACAAAGTGGCTTGGGCAGCCCCACTGGCACTGTCTGAATCACCATTTGCAGTAGAGTGCCTGCAATGCTGCTCTTGATCCTCATGTTGGCATGTCTCATGTGCAGTCATAGGGGTAAAAATTCAGGGCCCCCGAAACGGGTCGCACCTAACGCTTCTGAAGTGTTTTTTCCGCCGCGTCGAATGAGGTGGCCTCTTTCGCGAAATTCAGCTCTTTGTCGTTTTTTTGAAGTGGACCGGAAGTCGGTCCTAATGGAGGTGGAAGAGGGATGGTAAGCAGCAGATCGACAACTAGAGGAGCGGAAATGGAGGTGGGACGGCATCTCCGCTGCTGTCAATCATCAGCGGAGCGGTGATGACGTCATGATGCATGTGCGTCACCAGGTCTCTCCCCTTCACTTAAAGTCGAGAGCCGCTGCGAGCTCTGCGAAGATTTTAGTTAGGACCACCGGGCCATCAGGGAGGGTTTTGGCCAGGCCAGCGGCTTGGCACTCAAGAGGGAGTGCCAGGCTGCCTGTTGGTGGCCTGGCCGAACCCGGGGAGGGGGGGGGGGGTGGGGGGGGGGGCGCATATTTGTCCGGCCGATCTGGAAGTCGTCCAGCAAAAAAAATAAAATGGTGGCCACGGCAGTGGGCCCTCGCCTTTAATGGCCGCCACGTAACTAAATCCCGACAGAAAAAGCTGTCAGGGGGCACCGTGCAGCACGTCAAAGATTTTTCAAGCTGAATTTAGATGGAGGTGCAGGAGATCAGCAGTGTGCGCTTTGATTATGCGCTTAGGACCGGTTGGCAGCAGCAGGGCAGAAGTGGGAACTGCTGGAAAATCCACCAAGGTGAATTTCACTGGCGGCGGCCATTCGACCGCAAATCGGCGACCACTGGGCTCTGCCGCTTGGCCGACACTTTCTGGCGGTAAGGGGCCTTTTCAGGAGGCTGAATTTCGGTCCCATAGATTTCTGAGCAACTGTTTAGTTTGCATATCTCCAAATTCAGCAAGCAGAGCCAACTCCTATTTTCCAGGCAGCTACATTTTTGAATGTACTGGAGGTGGTAGATGCATTCTTGTGGGTTTGTGATGCTACAGACTATTGAGGGTTCTGTGCAATCCGAGCCTCCTGTCCTTTGCACCAATGCACTAAATACAAACACGCACTGTCAATGATAGTCATTGTGTAATCTGTCTAGCATTAACAGTAATCCTGTTATTTTTACCTCAGTTCAGAGTAAAGGCAAACAATGACTGGACTATTCAAGTGCAATTCAGCAGAGGGCAACATTGGTGGGATCAGTTATGCACCAAACAGGCCTTCATTGGCCTGAAGCTTGAAAGCAGAAAAAAACAACATTTCCCGTTGAAGATTTTAGCTCTGGTTTGAAGCCACTGGAGAAATCAAACCTTTGACTGCAACAGCAATTGTCACCTCAATTTTTGGATATTCTGTACTGGATTTAGCACCTACAGTAGAGGATGCTAGGTTAAAAACCCAACAGAGAAACGAGCCTCGGGAAATAATGCTCAATACATACGTTTTTAGACAGATACAAAGCATACATTTTCGGAGAGGGTGAACAAAATACAACTCTTTGTGCTCTTTTGATTTGTCATGAAAACATAACTGACAATCAGCTTAAAGGATAAATACCCCCATCTTGTCCTTGAGGAACTTCACACTTGGCACTTTGAAGTTTACTTGAGGTAGCATGAGCTTCAGTTCCTTGAGCGAGATGCTGCAAAAAAAAAGAAATCAATTTATTCAACCAAATTAAAAAAGAGCTACATACAAAGGGTAAATTCTCTGATCCCGTGCTCCAACGGAGTACAGGTCAGAGAGAGGGCTACAGGGCTTTGCAATCTGCCCTCTCTTTGACAGCAAGTCCTCACTGAGGGCCCACAAGCATGGAATTTACTCCATAATGTCGGAGACAAACTATTAACAGACACGTACTGGTTCAAACTAATGCAAAACATTTTGTCACAAGTGAAGTGAACAGATGAATTCTGTCCCACCCTATTCGGATATGGGATATTGATGACAACTAACCGTGGAAAAGGATGGAAAGAGAAAGTACTCGAGCATTTTAAAAATAATTAACACACATAATACTCCCTCCACGAGGTGTGGAAACAGGTGGCAATTTTACTAAACCTTGTAATGCCCCTGAGAGGCCCAAAAGGACAGTGTCTATGGTATTATACCTCCGCCTGCTCCTTTCTCATTGCAAGGAGGAAATACTCTCAACCGTGTGCTGAACTCTGAAAAGCCATTTCCTCCGCCTCGTCAGAATCCTGCTAGAGTCGTGTGAAAACACACACCACAAGTTAACTCTAAAATGATTATCAATATTTCATTTCCACTTTGCAAAAGTGGCACTTTATTCCACTTAAAGCTTTGGTCCAAAATTATATTTCGAGACAGACTGTGCTAACATATGAGCGCGAGCACTTACATGGATAATTAAGCTATAAATGAAAGTTAATGCAAATTTAATATTCAGTTGAAGGTTTTTATAACAGTCAAACGAAAGTTTAGCCAATCCAAACCAGAAAAACAAATCAGGGAGTGAGAAAATAAATGTTTCACCTTGGGGTACTTCCCAAAGCATTTTACGAACACTGCAAAAGTCAGCTTCCATTGGTAAGCCAGCACTGCCCATGGACTGAAGCTTGACGTTATTAGCTAAACCTCTGGCATGGCACTGCCACTGGATCAACAGTGAACCTTTCTAACATTGGGGTATACATCAGAAATAATACCGCCCCTTGCAATACACTCTCCAGGGGGCCAAAATTGCCCTCCGCCCCAAACGGGACGCACATTTCGAAATAAATGTTTATTCTCCGCCCTCATCCATGGGGCGGAGAATAGTGGAAATTGGCATCTTAAAATTTTTTAATCTGTCCGAGCGGTGGTTTAGGGATGCTGAGGGGAGGAAGTGGGTCGGGAGTGGGGTGGAAAGCAGGTGGTGTCATCAGCGCTGCGCTGAGCATGTCAACGTGACGCTGATGACGTCAGCACGACGTGGTCGTGATGCGTAGCAACGTCCCTCACCTTCAGTAAAGGCCGCTGCGAGTCCTGCAGCTACTTTAGTGGCACGCACTGGGCCACCAGGGAGGGTTTCGGCCAGGCCAGCAGCCTGGTACCCAAGAGAGGGTGCTAGGCTGCCCGTTGGCAGTGCAGCCGAACCCGTGGCTGCCAGTGTCGGGGTGACTTCAGAGTCGGCCGACAATTAAAATAAAATGGTGGCCGCGGCGGAGCGCCCTCCCCTTTAAGGGCGGACACGCTGCCCAGCCATTGGCAGCTTCCTGTCGGGAAAAGCTGTTGGAGGCACTGAGTGGTGGCTGCTCTGCTCCCACGGGGCAATTTCTCTCGCGGGGCAGAAAGTGGTCGCCGCCAGGTGGGAAGGGGTTGGCTTCTGCCCGACGGGGCAGGAACACAGGCGGGGTGGAATCCCGTATCTGCCGCCCCTGACCTGGGGGCAATTTCTGATGGGCTGGCCCATCTGCCTGCCCCCAGTCGGAAAGGCCTTACCACCCCATAAAGGAGAGGGACAACTTCAAGCCCATAGATCTTTCCAAACTGGCAAAAAAAACACAATGCTGACAGATCATGTGGCTCAGGCTGAAAAAAATGTGAATTTATGAAAAAGTAAAATTGTAAAGAAAGCAAGATGAAATTTGCTGTCTTTAAAAAAAAATTGTAATTTTCACTATTGCTTTAAAGCTGTTCTTCAAATGAAAACAACACAGATCTTTTGAGGTGCCTTTTGCAGAGTCCTGCCTCACAGTGACATGTTAACTGAACTAAAGAATTGGGAGAATTTTCCATACTAATGCCCAGATTCAGGAACCTGCTGGCTACGGAACTGTCAATCAAGATAGATTTTAAAGATATAAGGGAAGATAGGTCCAATTTTAAAATAGATAGGTAAAGCAAAACTATCAGCGGCCTCATGGGTCACCCAGTGTTTAACCTTTCAGAGGTCCGGAACAAATCACCTACACTAGGCTATAATTACAGGCAGCTGGCAGCCTGGTGATCTATGTTACTACCAACTTGATCTTACTATCAACTTGGGGGAGCTTTGCATCCTCTTGGGCAGCACAAATACCTTGGTCCAAAGGGACCATATACATCCGCTAGGAAACTACAAAATTAGCCCATGCATTGCTCTATAAAGGATCTATAATTTGATTAATTGTAGGTCAAAGGCAACCCAAGTTTTCACAACAAGGAGCAAATTCCTGATGGAATTTTAAACCGAAATGGCTTCAGATGGAGCAGCGTGAATTCACATGTCTATAAAAAGCAAACTCCTTTAAGCTGCAGCTTACAGAAACTAATTTAAATTCACCGATCTGCAATTGTACATAAAAGGAACAAATTAAAAATTTGTCTTGAAATAAAATGTGACTGGTCCTGAGTCCATCATAATGATATATAGACAGTTGCCAAATAGTGACGACAGCTACAACTGCAAAACACCCAGGCCATTGGAAAGAGCAATAACCGGCTGTTACGGGGAGAGATGGGTGATAGCCCTATGGAATTTTAGGGCCACAGGACTCAATTTTCCCCAATGCCGTTTTTTGCCGTGTTACAAGAGTTACGCCCTTTTTTTTTGGGCCCCAACTACACCAAAAAATAACTTGCAAGTTTCCTCGTTCTAATTTTTGAAATTGGCGGCGCGCAGCCTGTCCGTTAGCTTTGTGGGGTGGAGCCTAATGTCTGCGCCAAAAAAGCGATGCCTCCCCCCCCCACTTCTGCACAGGCGTGAAAAAAAAATGATGTTTTTTACGTGACTGCTATGGGCACGCATGTCCAGTACAGCTACCGGTCTGCATTCGGCCATTTTTAAAGAGCTTGTTGTGTGTGAGAACTTTAATTCTCATTGGAAAAATCGGAGCTGCAATATGCAATGCGGCTCAAGGACCAAGAATTTCTCACGGGACGAAGTGGAGGCACTAGTTACTGTGATTGAGGCCAGATGGCACGAGCTGGACACCAGCAGAGGTCACATAAAAGTTTCAGCAAAATAAATGAAGAAATGCTGGAACATACTTGCAGAAGATTACTGTACAATGGTGACCACCCTGAGGTCTGGAGGCCAGTGCAAAGAGAAGTGGTTGGACCTTGCTTAAGTAGTTAGTGTAAGTAATATTTTCATTTATTCACTGGAATTGCAATTGTAAATGTGACCAGCTGTATATGTCCCACCCAGCAGAAAGACACCCTCTGTAAAAAGTTATATTTTCATCTTTGCAGAGGAAAGTGGCACACAACAAACGAGAAAGAACTCGAACAGGAGGAGGCCCGGCAAATCTGCACCCACTGACACACTTGGGAGACAGGAGTCGCTGCTTTGACGGGTCCTGCCTGGAGAAAAGCAGCCACCACTGCACAAGCTGGGCCAACACTTGAGAGAGAGGATAAGTCCTGCAAATTCCACAGTCTGGGTTTGCTAAGTGTTAAGTACTGCGCGGGCTAGCCCTGCTTCGGTTCATGGGGATGAATCCGTCAGCTACGCTTCGATTGATGTAATGTGCTATCATTCACCGTGGTCCTTCAAATCAGCCTGCTGCCTGTGCTGTGTGAGCCTACTCATGCCACCCACCCTGCCCCCTCCTCTGCTGCTAACCATTTGTCTGTTCTGTTATATTTTGTAGAACTTGAGGCCAACCCTGACGAGGCTGAAGCCGATGCAGAAGAAGATTCAGATGCAGACGAGCCTGAAGAGGAGAACATCTTCCAAATCCCACCTTCCAGACCAAGAGCATGGGGGTGAGGGGAAGGGAGAGGGGAGGGGTGAGGATGGAGACCCCACTGTTGTACTCACTCTGGAGGAGGTACAGGTGCTGCCCATTGAGATGCCAGCCCCTTTCCTGAGTGGTACAAGTGTTGGTGGGGCATTCCATGATTTCCCATAGTCCGAGGCTGGGGATTCCAATGGGATATAGCGAGGCACAACCAGGGCCCCACCGTCCGAGGCTGCGTGTCCCAGTGGGATGCAGCGAGCCACACCCAGGGTGAGGAGGGGAAGGAGAGCTCGACAGTGCTCTCCTGAGTTGCAGGATCTAACAGATGTCATTCAGATGATGGCAATGAGTGCAGAGAGCATTGACCTTCAGATTGGCTTCCACTCCCCCACCCCACCCCCACCCCCACCTACCCCCCCCACCCCACTGGGCTTCTTTTGAAGCCGAGCCCAGAGTCCATGTGTCCGGGCGAGGGAGCAATTCTGCCAGTCGACGCTCCGACCCTCAAGCCCGGTGAGGAGACGTTCGGTGGTGGGGTGGTACTTTGAAAAAAATCAAAAATTAAAGAATTGCATTAGACTTCCATTTTCTCCCCTTTGACTTTGAAAAAATTAAGCTTCATGATGCATATTCTTTGCCTTCTTGACTCCCTCCAAAACTTCGCCTAAAAACAATGGTGTCTTTCTGTGCCGATTTTTAATGTGCACTGGCTTTTCTTAAGTGCCCAGAATGTTTTTTGGGAGCAGTCAGATATGCCATCCATGGAAAAATGTAAGTTGGCCAAACTTGCTTAACTTGCCAAACTGGCACAGACATCAGGTTACACCCCCTATGACGCAAAAAAAACTAACCCAAAAAAATCATAACTAACTGAGTTACGCTGGTGCAGAAACTTTGATATTTTAATTTACGCCAAAAAAGAGGCGCGTGCCAAAAAAACAGCGCAGATAACAGAGGAAAATTGAGCCCAAATATCTTATTCCAAAGTGCTTATTATCTTTTCACCACTGTGTGGTGTCTGTGCATGCAACATATCAGAGATGGCATGAAGCTGTTGAATGTCAACCAAAATAAATATGCATCTTACACAACACTTAAGCAAGTAACTAATACATTTTTCAGTTGACTGAGTTGAAAATCAGTACAAAAGATGTAGGTCCTGAATTTCCTCTGCTCTTGTGTCAGGGGAAACTGACATTATCTGGCCACAGTGGGGTGATAAAATGGGATGGGACCTCTTTACACCAGGCCCCTGCCGCTTTTTGTGCCACCAGAAGTAGGAATGGGTGTGTAATGGTTGACTGGAATGGTTGACTCTGCTAGTGGAGCACGAGCACAGGAAATTTGGACTACCGACATTAATTTTACGCTCAAAAAGCAGAGGCAAATATTTTGAATTTGCCCTATTTCCTATGTGCCCGCACCATCACATTTGCTGATCCAAATATTTAAAACTGCTTCTTCCTGTTAAAGTATATCACAAGTGATTAAAAAAAAAGTTACATCTTATGTCATGCCATGTAAACATAGCAAGTTAAAAACAAGAAAACTTTTAGAATTTTAGACATCTTCATATACAAGTCCAAAGTATCCAGAATTCTTATTCAACAGCATACGTATTAATAGTTAACTGCAACTCTCAAATTCTTATTACATACATATATATATATATATATATATAAATTCATCAGAACAGAATTTGAGTCAATCAGATTAGCAGAAGCTGTTTCATACAGCTTCAGTACCTCATAATGACATAACTGAAGATTCTACAACTAAAATGTTCACCTATCATCTCTTTACAGATACTGATGAAGCTGCTGTGTCTCCACAGCATTTTCTGATTTAACTTTATTTGGGTAAGAGTTGAAGAAGCTGGCCTGTTTCAGGCACTGTACCTTTCACCAATCACATCACTTTCCACAACACGTATCAGTATCTATAACGCACAAGAACATAAGAAGTAAGAGCAGGTGTAGGCCATATGGCTCCTCGGGCCTGCTCTACCAATCAATAAGATCATGGCTGATCTTCTACATCAACTCCACTTTACAGCCCTATCCCCATATGCCTTGATTCCTTTAGTGCCCCAAAATCTATCCATCTCAGTCTTGAATACACTCAACGACTGAGCATCCACAGCCCTCTGGGGTAGAGAATTCCAAAGATTAACAACCCTCTGTGTGAAGAAACTTCTCCTCATCTCTGTCCTAAATGACTGACCCCTTATCCTGAGACAGTGGCCTAGAAATTTGAGTCATTTGTGCCTCCTGGGGGGCGTTAACGATGCGCAAACAACGCCACTAACGATTCCCGCTAAATTCCGTGGGAGTTGAGCGGCGGCAGTAACCCGTAACGCCACACTCCGCTGGTACTGACGACGTCATCAGCGCGCACAGCGCCCCGTTAGTGCCCCGGACCCTAAATTGGGAATCGCTCCCTGAAGCGGAGCTGGGCGATGACAGCAACACGTACCATGGTGGCCAGCAGCTCGCGGGGCGATAGTTAAAGGGGAGGTGTAGTGTTTTAAAGAAAAAGGTCCGAATTATTGGTGCGCCCGTCAGCGCTTTGAACGCGGGGTTTGTGCCGCAATCGGCCAGCCTGGCACTCTGCTTCTGTGCCGGGCTGTTGGCACGGCACCCCCGCTCCCTGGTGGTCCAGGGAGGACCCTTTTCATAATGCAGAGGTTGCAGCTTGGGCCCTTCCCTTTAATCCAATGCGGCAGCGCTACATGGCCCTGTGCGTAGCGCTGCGCCCCGCTCCCGACCCGTCCGCCCTACTACCCCCCCAGAAAGGAAGTGGAGCACTTTATTTTGTGCTCCACTTTCTTTTGGGGGCGGTAGCCCCAATTTCTTGTGCAAGGTGAGATTTCTGTGCCTGGCGGTACTCAATTTTTCCCCCTATGACCCCTCGTTCTAGATTCTCCAGTCAGGGGAAACAGCTTCTCGGCATCTTTACGTGGGCCACGACCTAGAATCATACATCACAGAAGGGGGCCATTTGGCCCTTCGTTCCAGTGTCCTATCTTTGAAGGAGCTATCCAATTAGTCCCACTCCCCTGCTCTTTTACCAGAACCCTGCAATTTCCTCCCCTTCAAGTCTTTATCCAATTCTCTTTTGAAAGTTACCATTGAATCTGCTTCCATCACCCTTTCAGGCAACGCATTCCAGCTCACAATAACTCGCTGTGTAAGGTATGATCCTAAATTGATAACAATTGAATAGCCAGATCTTGAGTGCACTGAACACAGCGAAGGCTATGGCCTCCAGTGACATCCTGGCGGTAGTGCTGGAGATAGTGCACCAGAACTAGACAGTTCCCTGGCCACACTGTTCCAGTACAGCTCTGATTTACCTGACAATGTGGAACATTTCCAAGGTGTGCTCTATCCCCAAAATTCAGGATAAATCTAGTCTGGCCAATCAACTTCCCCTAGCTATCCTTCTTCTTCTTCTTAGGCAGACCCCCGGAGTCGAGGATGGCTTAATTCCACACTAAATGAGTTCTAAGGTGACTGATGAGACCAATGCAGGATCTACAGTCTCTGTCACAGATGGGGCAGATGGTGGTTGAAGGGATGGGTGGGTGGGGTGCTTGGGTTGCCGAGCGCTCCTTCCACTTTTTGTGCTTGGTTTCCGAGTGCTCCCGGCGAAGAGACTCGAAGTGTTCAGCGCCTTCTCGGATGCTCCTCCTCCACTTTGAGTGGTCTTGGGCCAAAGATTCCCGAGAGTCGGTGGGGATGTTGTATTTTTTCAAGGAGGCTTTGAGGGTGTCCTTGAAGTGTTTTCTCTGCCCTCCTGGGGCTCGCCTGCCGTACTGTGGCTCGGAGTAGAGTGCTTGTTTTGGGAGTCTAGCATCGGGCATGTGGACTATATGCCCGCCAACTGGAGCTAGTTGAGTGTGGTCAATGCCTCAATGCTGGGGATGTTGGCCTGAGAACGAACTCTAGCTATCAGTAAAGTGATGGAAGGAGTCAACATCAGTGCCATTAATAAACACCTACCCACTAAAAATCTGCTTACTGATGCTTAGATGTTACCAGAACCACTCAGCTCCAAACTTCATCAGAGCCTTCATCTAGATATGGATGCGAGAGCTGAATGCCAGAGGAGAGGTGACGGTACTTGCCCTGGACATCAAGGCACCATTCGACTGAGTATAAAACCAAGGATTCCTAGAACAACTGAGTCCAATGGGGATCAAAGGGAAAATCCGCCACTGGCTGGAATCATACGTGACACAAAAGAAGATGCTTCTAATTGTCAGAGGCCAATCATTGCAATGCCAGGAGGTCCTCATGGAGTCGTTTTCAGTCTAACCATCTTCAGCTGCTTCATCAAGGACCTTCCTTCCCCCTCTGTCATACATTCAGGAATGGGGCTATTTGATGACAATTCCACAATGAAGCAGCCCATGCCAGTCTACAGCAGGATCTGGATAACATCCAGTCTGCAGCTGACAAGTGGCAGGTAACAGTCATGACCAGCAAGTGACAGGTAAGGACCATCTCGAACAAGAGAAATCCTACCTCACCCTGGTCTTCAACGTCATCATCATCTCCCACCATCAACATCTAGGGAACACCACTGGCTGGAAGCTTAACTGGACCAGCCATATCAACACCGTGGTTAAAGTAGTACATAAATTCAGTGAGTCTTACCTATTTCTTCTTGTCCAGTCCACCGAATAAAACTGCTTTCTCAGCCAGCTGTAAACCGTAGAAAACATGAGAATGTAACAAGGTCACAGATACATTGCTACACTTTCACCAAGAGACTTCTGTCAGCAAATCACAAGGTGACAATTGAAGCCCAATGATGCCGTAAGTTCTCGAGATGAAGTTCTAGCGACTCATTAATATCGAGAGAACATGTGAACTAACTGCAGTTTGAAGTGGTGAATGTCGAACAACAATTGATTACTTTCACCATTTCCGAGAACTCTTCACAATATTTAAGAATAGTTCATTGAGATGCTCTAACATGATTGATGTTAATTTAAAAAAAAACAATCTGTAATGTTTTGTGAGAGAAGAGCAGCCTCCAACACACTAATTGTTTACTTAAATATCATTCGCACGTTCAGTATTTTTTCAAATTTCTTTGTATACAACAACTAATTGCAGAATGGATAAAGACGGTCTTGCGTTCCTCTACCTTTCTATTAGTAATGGGGTCAGTGCATTTTGAGCCTCTTTGTACAGAATTTCCAGTCCCTTTAACCATTTGGAAGCTTCTTCTTTTGAATTAGCTGCAAGAATAGAAACCAGTTGTGAAACCTTCATTCATGCATTGTCAGTCAGTCAGCCAGTTCACTTACAGATACAGGATAGGAACTATTGTAAAAACAACATATACAGCAATGAACAATGGAATCTTTTATGATGGTATCTTCCAAAACTGTAAACTGTTATTAAGAATGCAAGCTTTATAGCAGGGTGCTTTATATATTTTTTCAATAACAACCAACATCACTAAAACAGATAATCTGGTCATTTATCTCATTGCGGTTTGTGGGATATTGCTGTGCACAAATCAGGTGCTGTGTTTTCCTGCATTACTGTACCTTAAAAGTACTTAATTGGCAGTGAAGCACTTTGGGACATCATGAGGTTATGAAGGTGATATATAAATGCAAGTTCTTTCTTTTCTTACTGGGGAACCACAAATAGTTTATACCACATCAGAGATTGTGTGGTATCATTGAGAGGTCCACTGTAGCTTAACTGTGGAGTAAAAGGGCTGGATTTTCCCAAGGCTTCTCCCACAGGGTCAGGTTGGGACTAGCATCTGCTGACCCAACCTCGGCCAAGTATCCAGAGTCAGGGGTCATTATGTATTCATGGTCGGCTCCCGGCAGGATTCCTGTGAATAAGCAGAAACCTGCCATCGGCCTCAAAGAGGATATAGGTGATGTTGCATGCTGGGCCTAAAACCATCTTAAAGGGGCTACGGAGCCCTGAAGCCTAAACTGGGTCATCCACAGACGGCAACATGGAGAGTTGGAGGGAGAGAAGGCTGCCACAAGACCCTCTCCTTCCATTTGCTGCATTTGGGCCATTCCCGCCACTACCCTAGGCCTAGCACCATGGTTTACCTGGTGATCGATAGGATTAGGGGCAGAAGGAAAGGAAACGGGCCAGGAACCTGGGCCCCGCTCTCTCTGCCACTATTTGCAGGTGACAGACGGGGATGGAGCACCCTGGAAGGGGCAGGGGGAATGGAAGTGTAGGTCAGGCCAGTGAGGCGGCTGTAGGCCTCACCAATCAATTTCACCCATTTCTCTGTCGCTCTCCTCCAAAGTGTTTACCTGGATACACTTTAAATTGCAATGAAATCGGCTAATAAAACTGGACAATTTCCAAGCACCAATAAGACATTATAAAGCTTGCCAAAGTGTTTAAAAAGAATTGATTCAAACCAGGCACAGTAAAATTTCACCTGAAAAAAATAATATGGAATGATAAAGTGATGCAGCAGCAAAGATCCATTTAATCTAGGAAATAGATTATTGTGTTCCCTGATGTGAATATACTCCATTTCTGTCATTCTCTGGGGACTTGGGATTCTAGTACAGTTTCTTCGAGAGATAATGGGCTAGAGATCGCCCCTTGCTCCGATTGGGGGCGGTAAGCTTCTGGGGCCAGGACGAATAAAGATGGCGGCCAGGGGCGCTAAAGGCCTCCCTTTTAAGGAGGGCCCTGGTGGTGGATGTCCGTCAGCTTTGCGGCCCGAAGGGGGAAATTTACCCCGCGGCGGGGAAAGGCGTCGGTGTGGGGTAGTGAGGGGTTGGGGCGCATGGCGATGACGTCATCGCCAGTTGCATGCTGGCCCAGGGTGCTAACCACAGGGCACGCCGCTGCCGGGACGTTGCCTCCCCAATGGACATCAAATACATCCACAACCACAGCAGCTAAGGTTCTGTAGACTTTGATAGTTGGACAAAGGTTTTAGCATTTAATAAAGGCACTTGCCCTGTTTCCTTACAGGAGCTTAAAGGTGAAAGTGTGCTAACCCATTGTGCCATCCTTTCCAGCTTCAAATTTGCAATCTAGATCATAGGAAACAAGAGTAGGCCATTCATCTCTTAGAGCCAGTTCTGCTATTCAATTAGGTCATGGCTGATCTTAATCTTAACTTCAGTTACCCGCATTGGTTTCATATCCCTTACCTAATGAAAAATCTATCTTAGTTTTGAAAATTTCAATTGACCTAGCCTGAGCAGCTTTTGGGGAGAAGAGAATTCCAGATTTCCACTACCCTTTGTGTGAAGAACTGTTTCCTAAGATCACCTCTGAACGGTCTGGCTCTCATTTTAAGGTTATGCCCCCTTGTTCTGGACTCCCTCACCAGAGGAAATCGTTTCTCTCTTTCTGCCCTATCAAATCCTTTAATCATCTTAAACACCTCAAGTTGATCACCCCTTAATCTTCTACACCCAAGGGAATATAAGACCAGTCTATGCAACCTCTCCTCAAAATTTAACCATTTTATCCCCGGTATCTTTCTGGTGAATCTGCTCTGCACCCCTTCCAAAGCCAATATATTGTTCTTGTGGTGTGGTGGCCAGAACTGAATGCAGTACTCCTGATACGATGCAGTGCTCCAGATGCATACAGTCACATCAGTGAAATTGCATATTTTTTGAAAAATCATGTTAGATTTCCTCAGGATTGCTATCATTTTGGATAATATCTCCCTTCCAAATTGTTGCCATGTCCTTAATTCAGAAGTTTCTGCTCTTCCTGGCAGCATGCGTTGATGACAATTCAAATTTAATCTTCAAAATAGAGAGTGTATTCAAGTTTCTGGTAAGTGCATTGACCCAGAACACAGGAATGTAGACCGGACTGGGGATTGTTCTGTACCAGTTGTAGCACCCACCTGCCAAACTGAGATTGTTGAGCACGAACTCAGAACCGTAGAACACTGTGAAGCAGACATCATTGCTATATTTGTCTTTCTGATCTTTTGAAATCTGCTCAAAGTCCTTCGCGTTTTTCCCAAGACGGAGTTCTTTGATCTCTTGTAAATCAACTAAAAGCAAACAAAATATTTATATGAGGTACTGTATACTGACTTATGGCGGATAACATTTCATAGCTCCCAGGATACTCAAGAGAACATAAAATGCAACAGTAGTGAAAAAGGGTCAGCGAAGATAAATACATGTGAAAGGGACTTTGCCATTCATTGATAGGGTTTGCTTACTGTTTTTAATGACAGATAGCACGCTGAAGAAAAACAATGATATTTGACTAACACACTCATGAATCATTTGAATAAAGAGAACAAGGATTTCCATTAAGCAGACAGTATTGTTTTAATCTTAATTTAGAGGGTTTATTTTTCAAAATTTATTGAATGCTATGTTTATATTTGTACCTGGTGCTTATGTTAGGCTTTCACAAACATTCTACTAATGTTTTTCCCCTACTAAAATGTGTTTTGTTTTAAGTTCCTCTATACAATGTGCCATTTCCTGAACAAGAGGCTCAGAGTTGTGTCTTTCTCCCAGGCTTTGATCTCTGCAGTTGTGTAATTGGCCACAAGAAGATACCCACTGTTTTTCTCTCCCTCCCTATGTAGAATGACCACATTTTCTATAACTATGCGAGCCTGTCTCTTTTGTGGGGAAGGCATGCTCATTGATAAGAACACAAGTCCTATTATCTAGTGCTACAGAATTCTGCTGGATTCTGAGTCTGCTGATTATGTTTACATCGGTTGAGATCTCAGACTTCTTTTATATCCAGGAATATGGGACCTCATCAAGGAATCATATTGTCATCCTATGTTACCTGCTTCAAAAGGAAGGGGTCCATTGTAAGCTAGAGTTAAAACGTTAAAACTTACAGACCTGAAAATATAATATTATACAGTATAAATATACAACACCTGTTTAAATTCAGTAACACATGGGGGAAAGAAATTCTCTAGTCTCTGCAAATGGCAACATGGAATCATAAATGATACAATACAGAAGGAGGCCATTCGGCCCATCATGCATGTATACCATGCCCATCTTTGGTAGAGCTTTCCAATTAGTCTCACTATCTTTCCCTGTTGCCCTGCAAATTAATATTAAATATATTTGAAAAGTACATCTTTACGACTTTGATATATACAGCAACCAGAGCAATTCTCCCATTCCCCTCATCCCACAGTGAGAAATATTTCTGTAAAACTGTATCTTCCTGGCATGTGATGTGGAATGAGGACTTGCATCATAACTTCTGTTGTATTCTGCCAACTACTGAAAAAACTGTCTCCTGTCATCAGGGAATCCCAACCACTATAACCATCACTTTCTAGCATCTTAAGTATTGCGACCACCTGGAGATAGGATAAGAAGAGAATTACAAATCCAAAATTGTCTGGATTACACTATTTTGAATTTCTTTAAAATACTTTCATTTGGAATACATGAACTATTTTACATTTGAATGCCCCTATCTATTTAACACAATGGCACCTTACACGTACAACAGAGGCAAATATAATGCTGCATCTTTGATTTCATGGTAATTGCAAGCCGTCATTGGCCACTGTGCTGCAGTAAAATAAACCCTGCGACGTGGTCGTGTTAAGTCCCCAACACCCATAATAGTATAAAGGATGATCGGCATAAAATTTACAAGTTATATTTATTAAACAAACATATGCAAATTTCTGACGTAAGCAGCTCTCTCTAAACTCTGCTGGTTTAATCGGTGCACAATAGCGAACCAAGTCTGAAAGTCAGATTACAAATAACTATTTTGGTGTGGCAAGGTAATGATAGGTCTTCCCTGTGTTTCAGGGTTCACTGCTATTCAAATCGAACTGAACAAACATCCGCCAGTGGAATACAATTCAAATTGCAGCCAAATCCAAACCAACAGAACCACCCAACTGCACGTACAATGCAATGGGAAAAGTGAAACTTAGCTTACCTTGACAATTCTGCTCTGACTCGCCTTTCCCCCCACCAATGCCAGCCTTCAACTGCATGGGCCCCAAGGTTTCAATCCCGAAACCTCTCTGGCTCTCCTCATGTAAGACTCCCAAGAAAACCTACCTTTCCGACCAAACGTTTGGTCACACTAATAGGTCCTTTTTTTGACATGGCATCTATTGTTTTGTCTTTTATGTCTCTGTGAAATGTCTTGGGCATTTTTAAGAACATAAGAAATAGAAGCTGGAGTAGACCATTCAGCCCCTCGAACATGCTCCACCATTCAATAAGATCCTGGCTGATCTTCTATCTCAACTCCACTTTCCTGCCCTATCCCTATATAATAACATAAGAACATAAGAAATAGGAGCAGGAGTCGGCCATACGGCCCCTCGAGCCTGCTCTGCCATTCAATACGATCATGGCTGATCAGATCATGGACTTCGGTCCATTTCCTTGCCCGCTCTCCATAACCCCTTATTCCCTTATCGTTTAAGAAACTGTCTATTTCTGTCTTAAATTTATTCAATGTCCCAGCTTCCACAGCTCTCTGAGGCAGTGAATTACACAGATTTACAACCCTCTGAGAGAAGAAATTTCTCCTCATCTCAGTTTTAAATGGGCGGCCCCTTATCTAAGGTTATGCCCTCTAGTTCTAGTCTCCCCTATCAGTGGAAACATCTCTCTGCATCCATCCCGTCAAGCCCCCTCGTAATCCTATACGTTCCGATAAGATCACCTCTCATTCTTCTGAATTCCAATGAGTAGAGGCCCAACCTACTCAACCTTTCCTCATAAGTCAACCCCCTCATATCTGGAATCAACCTTATGAACCTTCTCTGAACTGCCTCCAAAGCAAGTATATCCTTTCATAATTATGGAAACCAAAACTGCACATAGTATTCTAGATGTGGCCTCAACAATACCCTGTACAACTATAGCAAGACTTCCCTGCTTTTGTACTCCATTCGCTTTGCAATAAAGGCCAAGATTCCATTGGCCTTCCTGATCACTTGCAGTACCTGCATACTAACCTTTTGTGTTTAGAAACATATTTCATGCACAAATATCCCCGGGTCCTGCTGTACTGCAGCACTTTGCAATCTTTCTCCATTTAAATAATAACTTGCTCTTTGTTTTTTTTCTGCCAAAGCGCATGACCTCACACTTTCCCACATTATATTCCATCTGCCAAATTTTTGCCCACTCACTTAGCCTGTCTATGTCCTTTTGCAGATTTTGTGTGTCCTCCTCACACATTGCTTTTCCTCCCATCTTTGTATCATCAGCAAACTTGGCTACATTACACTCAGTCCCTTCTTCCAAGTCGTTAATATAGATTGTAAATAGTTGGGATCCCTGCAACACCCCACTGGTTATTGATTGCCAACCCGAGAATGAACCATTTATCCCTCATCTCTGTTTTCTGTTTGTTAGCCAATCCTCTATCCATGCTAATATATTACCCCCAACCCCGTGAACTTTTATCTTGTGCAGTAACCTTTTATGTGGCACCTTGTCAAATGCCTTCTGGAAGTCCAAATATACCACATCCACTGGCTCTCCCTTATCCACCCTCTTCCTTATATCCTCAAAGAATTCTAGCAAATTTGTCAAACGTGACTTCCCCTTCATAAATCCATGCTGACTCTGCCTGACCGAATTATGCTTTTCCAAATGTCCTGCTGCTGCTTCTTTAATAATGCTCTCCAACATTTTCCCAACTACAGATGTTAGGCTAACCGGTCTATAGTTTCCTGCTTTTTGTCTGCCTCCTTTTTTAAATAGGGGCGTTACATTTGCAGTTTTCCAATCTGCTGGGATCTCCCCAGAATCCAGGGAATTTTGGTAAATTACAACCAATGCATCCACAATCCATGCTGCTACTTCTCTTAAGACCCGAGGATGCAAGCCATCAGATCCAGGGGATTTATCAGCCTTTAGTCCCATTATCTTACTGAGTACCAACTCCTTAGTGATTGTGATTGTGTTAAGTTCCTAACCCCTTGACTATCCACTGTTGGAATGTTGTTAGTGTCCTCTACAGTAAAGACCGATACAAAAAATTTGTTCAGAGTTTCTGCCATCTCCATGTTCCCCATTACTAATTCCCTGGTCTTGTCCTCTAAGGGACCAACATTTACTCCAGCCACTCTTTTCCTTTTTTCCCTTGATTCCCTTAATATTCAAAAATCCATCGATCTCTGAATATACTCAATGACTGAGCCTCCACAGCCCTCCGGGATAGAGAATTCCAAAGATTCACCACTCTAAGTAAAGACATTTCTCCTTAAATTAGTGATAACTAGCCGACTCCTTATTCTGAGACTGTGACCACCCTGGTTCTGGACTCCACAGCCAGGGGAAACATCCTCATTTTCCATCTTAAAGGTGCAACATAAATGCAAGCTTTTGTTGTTGAAAAGCAAAAATATTAGCTAATCTAGCCATGAATCCAATACTGCAAATTCTTCACACCAAAGGACAACATGTTTGGAAATGACCATGTCTTGTATTCAACTATCATTGTAACCCATGTATAAGCTGACCTAAGTTGTACACTGTGAGAACATTGACCACAAGGGGGTGAACTTGTGGGAGACACTCCTAACCTGGACTTTCAGGTATAAAAGGGGAAGCTCCACCCACCTTCATCACTTGAGGACTTGGTAATAAAGGTAACTGGTCACAGAGTGACCTTCTCTCAAGTATGGGCCTCGTGTGCATCTGTACTGTATAATAAGGACATATCATTGGCGACGAGAAACTGGGATTTAAACCACGCAAGCATGGCCACTAGCAGCACAGAAGAAAGGTACTGTGTTGGTGATGATTGGGACGACTTTATTGAGAGACTACAGCAAAGTTTTGTCACTAAGGAATGGTTGGGACAGGATTCGGCCGACAAACGCAGGGCTCATCTCCTGACGGTTTGTGGATCCAGAACGTACTCCCAGATGAAGGACCTTCCAGCGCCAGAGAAGCCGGCGGACAAGACATTCGAAGAGCTCAGTAAGTTGGTCGGGGAACACCTTAAACCGGCGAGCAGCATGCACATGGGGAGACACCGGTTTTACATGAACCGGCGGTGAGAAGGGCAAAGTGTTCCAGACTTCGTGGCAGATCTCCGGCGACTGGCGAGCCTATGTAAGTTCCCAGATGCATGCAGAGCGGAGATGCTGCGAGACCTTTTTATTGAGGGCATCGGGCACGCTGGGGTTTTCAGGAAACTGATTGAGACCAAAGACTTGACCTTGGAAACGGCGGCTATGATAGCCCAGACATTTATATCAGGGGAGGAAGAGGCCAGAATGATGTATGACAAAAATCTTGGCTCAAATGCGGCAAACGACCTGGGGGGGACAGACAGGAAAGGGCTTTTGATAGAGCACGCAATTTGTTATGCTCCAACAAACTGTTAACGTTATATGACCTGTGTAAGAAACTTGTTTTAACATGCGATGCATCGTCCTATGGGGTCGGGTCTATGTTGCAGCATGTGAATGCCAATGGTCAGTTGCAGCCAGTAGCTTATGCCCGTGATAGCCCGTCAGATTAAAGTCTGGACAAATAAAGACCCGCTGCTGTCTTTAGTTAAGAAGTGAGTCCTGAATGGGGACTGGGCAGCCACGTACGGGGCATGCCCTGAGGAATTTAAGCCGTTTCATAGGCGCAAGGATGAACTCTCAATTCAGGCCGATTGCCTACTGTGGGGAAACCGAGTAGTCATGCCCCAGATGGGCAGAGAGGTGTTTATCAGAGAACTTCACAATAAGCACCCGGGCATTGTCATGATGAAGGCAATTGCCAGGTCACACGTTTGGTGGCCAGGGATAGATGCAGACCTGGACCTTTTGGTTCACAGGTGCAACACGTGTGCTCAGCTGGGCAACGCACCCAGGGAAGCCCCCTTAGCCCCTGTTCATGGCCCGCCAAGCCATGGTCACGCATCCATGTGGACTACGCAGGTCCTTTCATGGGAAAAATGTTTTTGGTTGTAGTAGACGCCTATTCCAAATGGATTGAGTGTGCCATTTTAAATTCAAGCACATCCTCTGCCATGGTAGAAAGTCTACGGGCAATGCTCGCCGCCCATGGTCTACCGGATGTCTTGGTCAGCAACAATGGCCCGTGCTTCACAAGCACTGAATTCCAGGACTTCATGGCAGGCAATGGAATCAACCATGTCAGAACGGCACCATTCAAGCCGGACTCAAACGGCCAGGCGGAACGAGCAGTACAGATAATCAAACGGGATGCTCAGAATCCAAGGGGGTTCCCTACAAAGCTGCTTATCACACCTCCTGTTGGCCAATAGATCCCGACCACACTCGCTCACAGGGGTTCCACCCGCAGAGCTGCTAATGAAAAGGACGCTCAAAATCAGGTTACTCTACTATGAAAGAAATTGTTGAGAGCAGACGTCAGTCACAATGTGACGACCATGACAGGAATGCGAGGGCGCGATGTATTGATGTCAATGACCCTGTTTTTGTCCTTAATTAGGCTGCAGGGCCCAAATGGCTTGCAGGCACTGTGATTGCCAAAGAGGGGAATAGGGTTTTGGTCGTTAAACTTACCAATGGACAAATCTGCCGCAAACACGTGGATCAAACTAAAAGGAGGTTCAGCAACCCCATAGAAGAAGCAGAGGAAGAACACGACGTAGAGTTTACTCCACCACAGGTGACCGAACACCGGAACCAAGTGGAGGAGAGCCCAGTCACTGTGGGCAGTCCGGACTGGCCTGGGGCACCACAAACAGCAGACACTCAGGCCAGCACCCAACAACCGGAGCCCCAACTCAGGCGCTCTACAAGGGAGCATAAACCACCAGAGAGATTAACCTGTGATCCCAATAAGACTTTGGGGGGGAGGTGATGTCATGTATTCAACTATCATTGTAACCCATGTATAAACTGACCTAAGTTGTACACTGTGAGAACATTGACCACTAGGTGGTGAACTTGTGGGAGACTCTCCTAACCTGGACTTTCAGGTATAAAAGGGAAGCTCCACCCACCTTCATCACTTCAGTGCTGGCTAATAAAGGTTACTGGTCACAGAGTGACCTTCTCTCAAGTATGGGCCTCGTGTGCATTTATACTATATAGTAAGGACATATCAGACCATACTGTCTTTTTACACAAAAAAGCAATGCAATGCAACAGATGCTCTAACAGTTGGGCTTCAATTATTTTTGTGCATTTTGCTGCAGCTCCTGGGTAAGGTTCCATGTGTAGTGGCAAACCTGTGCAACCACGATCAAGCAATCATTCTTCACGTACTAGCCTGGATAGAGGGTTGTTGAGATTTTTAACCGTAGGGGCCATTGAATTTGATCTCAAACCTGGCCTGACCTGGTGTCCAATTCTGTCCAATCCGGTTTGCATGTATTAATGAGATTCCTGCCTGAGTCAGGGGGGCATCTCAGCCACCTATAAAACGCCTGTGGTGGCGGGGGGAGTGGAACGGGACTGGGCGGTACATTTTCGAAGACAATTTTATCTGTGTATCCACCCCATTCCCATCGATCCGGGCGACGTTAAAATTGCCTCCAATGTTCTGAGAATAACGGCGTCTGCCTTGGTTCAGTTGTAGCATTCTCATTTCTAAGTCAGAAGGTTGTGAGTTCAGGCTCCAAACTAAAGACTTAAGCAATAATCTCGGCTGACAACTCGGTGCAGTACTAAGGAAGTGCTGTACTGTTGGAGGCACCATCTTTTGGATGAGACATTAAGCTGAGGCTCTGTCTCCCTTCTCAGGTGGATATAGAAGATCCCACGGCACTATTCAAAGAACAGAGGCAGGGTTCTCCCAGTTTCCTGGATAACATTTTATCCGTCAAATGAATACCTAAAACATGATTTGGTCATTTATTTCATTGCTGTTTGTGGGAGCTTGCAATTTCGCTACAACATTTCCTACTTTACAACCGCGATTCCACTTCAGAACTACCACCAGTGGCTAGAATTTCCACTCCGATTCCTGGCACCGGATCCTTAGTGGTATTCTGGCGTTGGCACCTTTTTAACCGCTGGAATACCACCGGTGGGCGCTCCCGTGGTTTTTGGGTCCTCGATGTCGGCGGTGGCGAAGCCGAGCGATAGCGGACTCGAGCGGGCAGCGAGAACGGGAGAAAAGTCGGCGATCTCCTTACCTTTAGTAAGGGAAACTGAACCACTGCTGAAAACATCCGGAAAACCTTCTCTGCGCATGCGCAGTCATTCTCCCGCGATTTTGGGGTCAAGGGTGACCCTGCACATGCACAGAGAAGAGTAGGACAGCACTGCACATCTCGAAGCTGCAGAGGTTGGTTGAGGTCAGTGAGAGAAGAGCTGTGAGTGGATTTGTGAGGCGTTTTGAGGAGTACATTGATTATATTCAGTATATTTACAATTAATATAATATAAAATAATATCATTAATAATATAACTATTATTATAATAATAGATCTTAAAATCTTAAAAAATAATAGTAATAATAATAACAAATATTTAATTAAATTCAAATATATATATATATATAAATAAATATCAACAAAATGGAAAATTAAGCCCTGGAGGTCGAGAGGGCGTTAGGTGGCAGGAAAAGGGCCACCCGTTTCTCAGAGGAAGCCCAGGAGTCATTGGTGGACGAAGTGGAGGCCCGTTGGAACGAGTTAACACGGGGTGGGTGAGGGGAATCGTCACCGTCCATGTATCAGCGGTTATGGCGAGAGATCGCTGAGGCAGTGTCCTCCGTCGTGCCCGTGATGCAGGGGCCGAACCAGTGCCGCAAACGGTGGAATGACATCGTTGGGTCTGCGAGAGTAAGTACTAACTTTTATCATGCATTGACGATTTAATCTTAAGCAGTGCCATGTTTTATTATGTTGTAAAGCTTGCTGCCCTTTTTATTTTCCATCATCGATCTCATTGTGTTAGTGTTCTGTATTTGCATGTGTTCATCATGCAACATTTGGATGCTAACAATACTTAAATCGTGCACTCATTGACAAAAAGACTGGGGGACGGTTAATTGGGGATGCGTATCTATATATATATATAATGTATGTGTGTGTGTGTGTGTGTTCGGTATTAGTAGTTGTCAAATTAGTTCACACATATTTTTTGTCACCCTTGCCGAAAAAACTAGCCGGCAATAGGGTGGAGCTTCGCAAAATGGGCGGTGGTCCGCCGAAGACTATTCCTCTCACGGACCTCGAGGAACTAGCTGCAGCCCTGATGGGGGTGTATGATCGCATTGCCACGTGTGTTGGTGCCGAACCAGTTCTCCCAGAGGGCAAGTTTGCATAATCCCTGGTCTGTACTAAGGTCATGTAATTTAATCTTATGGCAATATAATGTAGAATGTAATGTAATGCTGGCAGCAAGAAATGTTGTTAGTTGTGACATGATTTTTTGGTTGATCACACTGTGCCACTTGGAAACCAAACTGTTTGGGACTGAAGTTTTATGTCCTGTCATGTACTTTCTCTATACTTTGCTTATGATACTTTCACGTAATGATTCTCAGTAAAAAATATTTGTTTCTCCACATAAGCCTGCGCAAAGTGAATTGCTCTGATGTTACCTCTGACCCCTCCCCGTTGCCAACCATTAATGTTATGTTTTTACAGTTGCACAGGCGGAGCCACCTGCCCCTCCCAGAGAGGAGTCATTGCAGGTAAGACCAACTGAAGGGATGGTGGTGGAGGAGATGGAGGAGATGGTGCTGCAGGAGAATACTCCTTAAAGTGTTGTAACAGTGGTGGTGTATGAGGAGGGAGGGGTGGTAGGACTTCAAGGGTCCTTTCTACCTGCGGCCACTGGTTCCTTGTCGGAATCCAACTTTCTTGGATTCCGGCCTGAGGGAGCGGGACCAAGTGGACTGCAACGGCGCACACCGACCTCCATGGTGAATCCACGGCGGCTGATCTGCCAAAGTGGGAACGCTGCACGACAGGCAGATGCTAGCCTGGACATGGTGGGACTGTCCAGGATGAGTATCGACTTGATTCGAGAGCTCCTCCAGGCCATTGCTGGCTTGTCCGAAAATATTGCGGCTTTAGCAGCCGTCAATCGGAGGACATGGCGGAGCTGATTGCAGCGGTGAGAGAGAACACCCGGACCGCCAATGTCAATGCTATACGGCAATCGACGGTCGTGGGATATGGCACTGCACCCCAAGGTGCCATACCACCAACGGCGACAGCACCTGATCGTCGGGAGGAACTAGTTTCTTCCAACTTTGACGATGGGTCCTCAACACCTCCAGCTCCTCCAGAACCCCCAACCATAGTGCTGCCATTGTCGCCCCCCCCCCACCCTCCACCCCCTCAGCAGTCACGCTCCAAGTGCTCTGCTGGTGCACGAGGTACTGGTCCTGATGTGGGCAGGACCAGGGGTATTGTTAGCGGGAGGAGGAGGAGGGGGTCAGGGCCAAGGGTCAGGGAGGATTGGGGAGGAAAGCTGTTGGGAAAGGTGGCCGTTGGTAGAATTGTGAGAGGCTGCAGGGTGTTTTCAGTCATGTTTATACTGCTGTTGATGTTGATGTTGTTGTTGTTGTTGTTCATCATAATGTTTTTTGTTGCCAAAATTTGTATTCATAAACTTTTTAATTTTATTACATTGTTAATGTTTAATACAAATTACAAGTTTTATATAAAATTTTATTCAACTAAACCATTCTTGTATTGTGTCTCACTCACTACTGGGAAGGGGAAAATATATCCCATTTGACAACTTTTAGGAAAGACAACTTTAAATGTGTGATTGACGGTGTCCTTTGCAAACTCATGCCTTATCTTGGATGACCTAGACTCAACTGACGGGGTTTCTTGAGTCTTGTGAACATCACGTGACTGGGTAAGCCACTCACAATGCAGTAACTCAACCAACCTGTGAGCATTCTCACAGGTGTATACATTACAGTTGTCACGACCACACTGTCAAGTCACGCGAAGAATGGTTTCTTGGATGTACACCTAGTGACTGATACCCTTTCCCCCCACCCCGCTCTCTCCCCTCAGGTCTCCTTATACACCCAGTGACTGACACCCTTCTCCCTCCCCCCCCCCCGCCAAGGTCGTTCTGTACATACAGTGACTTGGATGAGGCCCCATTGCGTGGACACAACCTCTCCCCCCTCCGCGGTCTCGCTACAGCCAGCATCAGTAAAGGGGGGGGGGGGGGGGGGGGCGGAGGGGAGAAAATTTCCCAGAAATAATTCATGGTCAGCAATGAATAGCTCAGAAGGCATGACTCCAATGGCTTCTTCCTGAGTGGTGTTATATATTTTACAGAATACATTACCCTACCACCCACAAAATCAGCCTCTCGGCATGTTACACAGGTACTGGTCATTTACTCCATTCAAACAGACGCGAAACATCTGCAATCCAATTGGGTTTATTTTTTGAATAATGTTTCGATTGGGAGCGTCTGAGTTGAGTGTGTCTCTGAATTCACGCCAGCTATCAAGACATGACGAGGGAGGGAAGGTGGTGTTGAGGTCAGGGGGTGGTAAGGTGCTGTAAATCAGCGAAGGTTCTGACCCCTGACTTTGTTGAACAACGATAGGATGAAGCATGACCAAGATGTCGCTCCAATTGAAAAGCCTGCTTATATTAACTGGACTCACACACTGAAGTTCTGGCGTGGGCTAGAATTTCCCTTCTGATCGCCGATTTAACACCCAGTTAGCGCCCGTTTTGTGAAATAGTGCCCTGTAGCGCCCGTTTCACCTCCCAATTATCGCCGGCGGTAATTTTGGCCGACCATGACCGCCAGCGTTGCTGCAAAGTGCCCGCCCACATTGGACCCCTAGAAATAGTGGAAAATTCCCTCCCAGCACTAATTTCAAAGAGAACGTTTTTTTTCAAGCCCACTACCGCCATTTATCTCTGAGATCAGAACCGCCCATTTCTGAAGTATTTACCTGACTTGGGCCCAGCGTTATGCCTCCCTCCATTTTCTTTTCAGCTTTTCAGTGGGCCAGAAGATGGATGTCAATGAAGAAAACCTTTGTTGGGGTATAGTACAACAGGCACCAAATGCCCACTGGTACTTCACCCCAATGGCTATTTTTGTTTGGTGTTCCTGATGTGTAAATTACTCACGTTGCAATTTATAAAAAAGTTTTTAGGTTTTCCAGCAAACCTTCTCTTTGAGTGCTCGGATGCCGATATATTAGTAAAGCATTTGGGAGACCCCAAAGTTCATGAAAGGCACTATATAAATGCAAATTCTTTCTTTAAATTCATAAAGCTAGAAATTCGGTATCGCCCGCTTTGAGGCGGTGACAGTGCCGGGGCGCTACCTTTAGTGCCGGGCGATGTCTGCCACCTCACAATGTGGTATTCAGTTGTATCGCCCCAAGAGGAGAGTGGAGCACCAAGAGAAGCGTTCCACACTCCTCTTTGGGCGCTAGCAGAGTGATAGCACAGGAGGCCTACTCAATATTTTGGCGCTAGGATAGCGCCAGAGGATGAAACAAAAAATCTTGGTGAAAATTTCAATGAACTGCACCCACACTTCCCCACTACTCAACAAATAAACTGAAGTTTAAAAACTTACCTTGCTCTCCGGATGATACCATCCCGGGATCGTCGCTGAACCGACTGCTTTCCCCACCCGGTCTCAGCGTCAGGCGCTACCGCAGGCAAAACAGAGTCAATTTAGCAAACGCGGGACTACGGGGGCATTGCACACTCAGTGATGTCACCGAGTGGGCGGAGCTAGTGAGCGCAGCGTAATCTGTCAGCGCCGCCACTACACCTTCACTGAGGTCTGCGGCAGGAGCTGACAGCGCGCCGTTCGGGTGGGAGGTGTTTAGCGGGCCCTTAGTGCCCCTCTCTGGAGCTAATGGTGGTGCTGCTAAACAGCCGAATTTCTTCCCCAAAGTGTTTATCTGTCAACACAAATCAAGCAGAACAAAAAAGCTACGCTTAATTAAAGGTACAGATGGTTTTACCTGAACGGTCTGTATTATTACTGGCCATCACATGTGAGTAGGGTTCATTATGCCATTGCATCGAAGGCATCCGAAATCACCTTGTGCTTTAATATCTTGGTCCTCTTATTTCTGCCACATGGTAAATCTAACCACAGGTTTGTTTTCATGAAGTCTGGGCCCTGATGAAACATTTGCACGCTGCAAGTTGCAAAATAATTTTAGGCCGAAAAGGAAGAACATGGGCCCAAAGACTTCATTGGCTACCATCCTAATGGTAACAGGTACCCCAATGCCCGTTGACATGCACATGAAAAAGTTGCAAACTCATTTCAAGTTCGATTGGTTTTGCTCACATAAGCATTGTAATAAACATCGAAAAAAAATGCTGCTAAAATAAAGCTTGCAAGTTGCAGCAAGCAGATAAGAAATGAACGCTTGAAGTACTGTACTAGGAAGAGCACAAGGAAGTGGTTTGTGCCACAAAAGTCACAACTGTGAGGCTGTGTACTTCCTTATAGAAGTAGGATGGAGTGAGGGAGGGCATTCATTTCTTTTTGCCTTAAAGGCATGTAAACCTGTTATTGGTCCTACATGCTCAGTCTCTGCAGTTTGGGGAAACACAGTTTGGTTTACAGCACAACCTCTCCTGTCTGTATTACTCAAATAATGATGTGTTCTGTATCATTTCCGCCTTTTCTCCAGGCTGGGACACAAGCATTTGTTTCTTTGAAGCAATTTTTATTTACTGGTCAAAACTTGAAACCTTTCATTCCTGGGATGTGGGCGTCGCTGGCAAGGCCAGCATTTATTGCCCATCCCTAATTGCCCTTGAGTGGCTTGCTAGGCCATTTTAAAGAGTCAACCACATTGCTGTGGGTCTGGAGTCACATATAGGCCAGACCAGGTAAGGACGGCAGAGCTCCTTGAAGGACATTAGTGAACCAGATGGGTCTTTACAACAATCCGGTAGCTTCATGGTTACCATTTCTGTTATTGGCTTTTTATTCCAGATTTATTTAATTGAATTTAAATTCCCCAGCTGCCGTGGTGGGATTTGAACTTACGTCTCTGGATCATTAGTCCAGGCCTCAGAATTACTAGTAAAGTAACATTACCACTATGGTACAGTTCACACAGTACTAATGAAAAGACTTGTGAATGACTGTATATGGCCGAACCATTAAAGTTACTACTGGATTGGCCTAAACATCATCCTATAAATTGCTAACATTTTCCTATCAACATTCCCCTCACTGGAGTATTGGAGATTAGTCCCAAATCTGAAAACAGCAATTATCATGGGAATCTTACAGCATTGTTAATGGGATGGGAAGGGTGAAGGTGAGATTATGGACTAGATTTGAATGTGTGTTACTACGTAATCATTAATGCAGTATTTAGCTCATCCATAATTCTGCTGCTTCTATCTTACTCTACACCAAGTCCCGCTCGCCCATCACCCCCAGTCTCACTGACTTATACTGGCTCCCAATCCCACAGTGCTTCAACTTTAAGATTCTCACCTTTGTCTTCAAATCTTTCTACTGCCTCACTTCTCCCTAAATCCATAACCTCGCCAGCCCTACACTCCACCCTCCCTGAAAGTCTATGCCCTTCTGACTGCATTCCCCCCCCCCCCCCCCCACAACCCACCTCACCACTGGCAGCACATCCTTCAGTTGCCTCAGTCCCAAATTCTGGAAACCCTCCCTAAAGCTCTCCACCTCCTCACCTCTCTCCTCCTTTAACTCCCTCTTGTAATCCACTTCTTTGACCAAGGTCACCCCTCTAATCACTTATTTCTTGGCAAAGCATCCGTTTTCTTCATGCCCATGTTAAATGTACTATATAAATGGCAGTTGTCCTTGCTGGGAATCAGCAATACATACTCACTCAGATGAATCTAGCACAAATAACCCAGTAATGTTCAATAGTAGCGCTGTGAAATAACCAAAGGAAGCTGGGTAGTGTAACAACAGAGGATTCACATCCGGATAGTCACAGGTCAGCCACCAGTCCTCGAGTCACTCAAGGCCTGTTGACGGCTGACATGGAGGCCTTCTGTAGGCGACAGCTCACTAAAGATAAATATGGCAATCGCCAAAGGCCTAGCATCAGTGCAGACATATGACTTTCAACCCCAGTGTTGTGTTAGTGTGCTTGTGTCATGGCGTAAAATTTGGTCACGATGCATGTCCACATTAATCACCGGATTGGTTCAACACAAGTGGCAAGGCCCATGACTCTGATTTTAATTTGAAGAAACAGAGGCCCCGATCTTGACAGGGGTGGGTTGCAACAGTGGGTGTGGGGGCGCAGTCACAGTTGGAAAAACACAAAAGTCCATGTTTCCCTGCAAGCTGGGGAGTTTTGGCTCCACAGCGAGCAGGGTTTTATCCCTGTAGGCTCCCTGACCGGAAGTCAGCCTGATCGACGGGATTGGCTTCCAGTCGGGTGCAGAGCTCCGGAACAGGCTGCAGCCCCAGGTAAGGTGCCTGTCGCTGCTACAGGGAGCGTTGGTGGTGGGTCCATACCCCGACGCGAGGGGGTCCAATCCCAGGGGATTGGCGGTGTCAGATACCCGACTCCAGGCGGTCTTTGCATGGGGGTGGGGTGGGGCTGGGAGCTTGGGAGGACATGGGGAAGAACTCCTGCTCCTCCGGGCCCACAAGCAATGATGTAAAGACACTTAACTTCTCCCCAATGCTGCCTTCGCCTCCCTTCAGCAGCCAGGTTTCCCCGAGGTCTGCGAAATGCAGCCGGCCACAGCTATACCTGCGAAGCAGTTTAAATCACAGGCTTCCAGCCTCATTAAAATAGTTGAATTGGCAACCGGCCCTCTGGGAGCGGGTTGGTTCCCTGGCCCTTGTCACAGCGCAGCGACACGTTTTCACCCCGGAGCGATTCGGTGAAGCCGCTGCTCACAATGCCCGCGCCAGCTTCGCTGGTCTCAAACCGGGCCGCACTCCGCTCACAGGGCGAAAATTAAAGGGGAGGTGTGACGCGCAATTTTTCAAAAATGGACGACTTACCGGTCGCGGCCTTGCCTTGTCGAATTGGCAGGGTCCATGCCGTGATGTTGCAGCCCGGCACTCTGCTTCTGTGCCCGGCTGTTGCCACGGCACCCCGCTCCCTGGTGGTGAAGTGGTGGCCCCTTCTCCCTGATGCAGAGTCCGCAGCATGAACGGAAGGGGAGGGTCCTCAGCCCCCACTTCACGACTCTCTGAGTAGCGCTGGAACATTGCCGTAGTTAGCGCCCCAGTCCCGTGCCTGAGAAGAAGTGAAGTGCGCGACATTGCACTCCACTTCCTCTCGGGGGCGGTAAGCCCAATTTAGCTGCCGGGGCGGGATGCCCGCGCCTGGCGCAGGAAGTTCCACCTCACCTCGGTTACCACCCCCAAACTTCGGCCTCCCTTTCTTTCCAGGCCAATTGGTGGCCAAATCATTGCATAATTTTTGCATTGCTCTCTCACAGGCCATGATAATGTAAAAGTACTTTCAGATTCATCTGCCACACTTGTGATGCTTTGTGTGCTACATTCTCAATTGGTTGGGCCTCTAGATAGACAATTCATAGCAAGCAGGGAGCAACAAAAAATACTGGAAGGAACGGTCAATTGTCTGGTGAAAGCATGTTATTAATAGCTGTCCATTCAATGCCTGTGAGCTCGTGTCTCAGCCTCTCTCCTTTCCCAAGTTTAGAAAATGTACAGAGAAACAATAAAGGTATTCAGCCAAAACCTATTTGCTATGAAAAACTTAAGAACCAGTGCCTCGGGCAAAGTTAATTTCAGTCTCCTGAGTTCTACCTTACTTCAAGACTTGTCACTTTCAATCATTTATTCAGACAAACCTGAATCGTCAAGAATTGGTATGTGAAGAGATCGGAACAAACAGTGAAAGACAAGCACATCGACTGTCATCCTGAAAAACTGGGCAATGGAGCTGCTAGTTGTGCCGAGATGATCAATGATTTACAATGCCTGAGGCTCATGTCAACTCATGCTGCGAACCAAAGACAATTTCTCAATGAAGTCAAGTAACCGCTGGAGCACCATGAGTCTTCTTAAAGGAGCAATCACACTACCTGTATTACTTCAGGAATATTGCAGAGGGGTGACTAAACAAAGTTTCAATATCACCCATTTTAGTGGAAGATTACAGAACTGTAGACAATTATTAACAGTTGAAATAATTTACAAGACTCTGATTTCCTCTACAGAGTACATCACTTCAAACCTCAGATTCACTTGTTATTTGAACTCCCTTTCTTACTGGACAAGTTTCATGAGCTTTCAGTGGGGACGGAAGACGAATGAAAAGAAGAAAGACTTGCATTTATATAGCACCTTTCACAAACACCGGACATCTCAAAGCACTTTACAACCAATGAAATACTTTTGGAGTGTAGTCACTGTTGTAATGTGGGAAACATGGCAGCCAATTTGCGCACAGCAAGCTCTCACAAACAGCATATTGATAATGATCAGATAATCTATTTTGTTGGGTTGATTGAGGGATAAATATTGGCCAGGACACAGGGGATAGCTCCCCTGCTCTTCTTCGAAATAATGCCATGGGATCTTTTATGTCCACCTGAGAGGGCAGACGAGGCATGGTTTAACAGCACCTCCGACAGTGCAGCGCTCCCTCAGCACTGCACTGGGAGCGTCAGCCTTGATTTTTGTGCTCAAGTCCCTGGAGTGGCACTTGAACCCACAACCTTCTGACTCAGAGCTGAGAGTGCTACCCACCGAGCCACAGCTGACAATACATGTATACATGATGGTTGAATTTAAAATATCATAAATTCCTTTCCCCTTTTAAATCGTGAACTGAAGAGGATTTACTGTGATTGAAAGGCTGCATTAGAGGGAGCAGGGTGCGGCGGCCCGACACGGAAATCGGCACAGTCCCGGCCTGCAAGACCATCAGCAGGCCAGGGCCATCAGACGGAGCAGCGAGTGACTGCAGGAGGGCAACGGCTGCGAAGTCAGGTCGCTGATTGCAGTGCGGGCAGGCACAGCAGGAGGGGCGAAGGAGCGGCAAGAGTTTGTAGAAGGAAGTGACCGGGGCCTAGGAGAGGTGTGAGTCTGAGGCCCAGAAGAAGCGAGGGCAGCACGGGCCAGCCTAAAATGTGTGCACGCTCGGTCCATGCAGCAGAGCTGGTCTCCAGTTCGTCTTGGGTAATCCTTGCCACTGGACCAAGACCTCGCTCTGTCAAGCCCGTGTGGTGGCTGGTGTGCAACGGCCACCACACATTAAAAAAATCCACGCACACGCATCTTACACCCTTCAACATGTAGTTCGGGATCTGGAATATTAGGTCCATCATTGAAACACCTGTGAACTCATCTCTTTTTGGCGTGGAAGCAAGTCATCCTCGCTTCGAGGGACTGCCTATGATGATGATGACTTGAATGCACACATTTTAAAAAGAAAAGGGAATTTATGATATTTTAACCATTATGCATTACCTTTTAAGGTTACATAATTCAGCTTAGTTAAAACTAAGTATTTTCAAGAGTTGACGGCAAGCTAATTAATTAACTGCCATCTCAATGGAATTAACAGAGTGCTCACTGGATCTCTATCCTGTCATAAAATTGTGGAGATTACTCCAACTGCTTCACAATTATAAGTCTAGTCTTACTGCAGTCCCTTGGCTGTCTTGTCAGACTTGACTGTTCCCTGGTTTTGTATCATCTGTAAATTTGACTCTTCTTTCTTGTTACAGCTCTAGCTCCCTCTACTTTCTCTTCCCTCCTTTACTTCCTTTGCCACTTGAAGAGTTTCAGTTCCTGGACGCGCCTACTCTGAAAACTCTGCCATCTCGGCTGCACCAGATGCATCTGTAGCAGCAAAAGCTTTCTAAATGATGGTGGCAATAGTTAACCACTTCTCTTCTTAAGCAGTCCCTCGGAATTGAGGATGAACCGCAGGCTAGTGAGCGCAGAGGTGCTCACTTTGCAATCTTAATTTTTGTTTTGCATAATACGGCAATTTACGGCATTACTGTCAGGTGCTACCCTGGCGTCACTGTTCGGGACATAGACATGGCAATGGCTGGGGTAAACACTTTACTAAGGCAACAGTGATCCTTCAGGAAGATCACTCGCTTCATGAATATTTATATCTGGGGCACAAGGGAAGCAAAATACTTGTGTAGACATAAACCTGTTGCTTAATTTATCATATTGATACTTTTATCTACTTCTTGTTAAATATGTTACTCTGTAGATCATCTTTAACATATGAAAAATCTTCTGTTTGTACACACTTCTTGTCTGCACCACTTGACTTCCTTTTTGGCACGCATTGGGGTAGATTTTGACTTTGCATGATGGTGTAAAATGGGCGCTAGCAAATTGGAGGGAGATGGGGGGGGGGTCGGAGGTCAGGGGGAGATCGTGGAGGAGGGATGGTCAGCCGAGAGCAGGGAGGGAAGAAGGTAAGCTTGTTGGGCCTGGAGGAAACACTCCTGATTCTCCTGGGCCATGAGCAGCGGTGCCAGGGCACATATCTTTTGGATCCGGCCCTTCTTTCCTCCTTTAACCTGACAGATTTTGAGGCCGGGTTGGGTAAAAATTAAAAAGTATGTAAAAATGGAGGCACACGGCCTCCTTAAAAGGTTTTACTGCCCCGAGAGTGGATTGATCACCTGCCCGTTAAAACCAGAAGTGGGCGGGTTGGGATTGGGTTTGAATTTTAAAAATTTTATTCTTCTCACCCAACCCATCTGTTTTTGAGGGTTAAAATTATCCCAGTGTGTTGTCCTTCATGTTACTTCATTTCCGACTAATTATCTGTCCTCTGTTGACAGTTAGAAAAGACCAACTCTAAAAGTGTACAACTGTGAAGCTAAGGGAGTCATTTTGAACTGCTACCTGGGCATTAACCTGACAGAGTGAGTCATTTACCCGTGTCTAACCCGGGAACCCAGTGATTACAATTGGGGGGCGGAGGGGAAGGGTGCTCTAGTGGGCGGGTGATCTGTTCCTCCAGGTTATCACTCAGCCGATGAATATTGCCCCAAGGGATTCTAATTTATTAAACGTATGAGATCGAGGGGGGCATAGAGAGACAGAGAGAGAGAAAGAGAAAGAAAGATACAAATAGTAAGAAAGGTAGACAGGCAGTTTCTATTAACATTCAAATTTAATTTTCCTTATAAAAAGTTGCATTTTGGCAGCAAACGACCCGCCCGAATGTCCTTTCCATTGATTGCCGCTTTACGGACTGGGATTGCAGTGGGTTTCTCCCGCTGTAATTTAGGCTGCAGATTGGTGGAACCCCGGGAGAAACAATACCAATGGCTGTTTCTGCAGTTTCCTCAGGATTTTTCCGCCAAAGTTACAGCGAGAGAGCGGGTGATTGCTATGGTCCTTCTCCCCCAAAAGCACAAAGTCCGTGGCACAGACACACAGCGACGCAGACACACAGCGACGCAGACACACAGCGACACAGCGACAGACACACAGCGACACAGACACACAGCGACGCAGACACACAGCGACGCAGACACATAGACACACAGCGACACAGACACACAGCGACGCAGACACACAGCGACGCAGACACACAGCGACGCAGACACACAGCGACACAGCGACAGCGACACAGCGACGCAGACACACAGCGACGCAGACACACAGCGACGCAGACACACAGACACACAGCGACACAGACACACAGCGACAGACACACAGCTATACAGACAGACGCACAGCGACACAGACGCACAGACACACAGCGACACAGACACACAGCGACACAGACAGACACACAGCGACACAGCGACACAGCGACACAGACACACAGCGACACAGCGACACAGCGACACAGCGACACAGCGACACAGCGACACAGACACACGCACAGCGACACAGACGCACAGACACACAGCGACACAGACACACAGCGACACAGACAGACGCACAGCGACACAGACGCACAGACACACAGCGACACAGACACACAGCGACACAGAGCGACACAGACACACAGCGACACACAGCGACACAGACACACAGTGACACAGAGCGACACAGACACAGAGCGACACAGACACACAGCAGTGCGGTGCCCCCAAACTGCTTTCCCGTCACACCCAGCAGCGTTGTAAATTTGCACTTTGATGAGATGAAAATAACGCATTAGTTGGCTCCCTTCTGAATCTGAGGCATACAGATAAATATATAAACACTGGTGCTACACCAACAAAGACCATCAGAGATATGCAAAAAAAAACGGGAAAGAAATGGGGGGAGGGGGGAGGGGGAAGTGGGGGAGAAACAAAACTGTTTTTGAGACTTATAAAGATCGTCCACCGACTGGCTACAATTTGTAAAAAAAACATTTACGGAATTCAGACAACCGTAGGAGTCCTATGCAAAAGAAGTTGGGCTACTGTGAAAGGATATTACATGCAGCCCTGCAATAATGCAAATTTATTCACTCTTTTGTCTCTCACACTAATGTGGACCTTCAAACTTTCACCGTTGTGCAAATCATGGGGAATTTTAATAGCAAATGTTAGAGAGCGAAAAAGCATCATGGGCTCTTGGAAGTCAGAATTTGTAAGGGACTGTTGCAAAGCTTTTGTCACTACAAAAGTATAGAAATACATATTTAATGCTGTGTGCCTTGCTGTGTGGTAGGTTTTAAATCACAAATAGAGCCCAGCAAATCTCAGTTAATCCAGTAGATTCAACAATGACACAGGCCAGAAGGATTTCCCACCGGGAACCTATTGAGCGCATTGAGTCTAGTCCCATTCTTGTATGATGTGGATCCACCACTCCACTTTTGACACTGCTCTTGCTGAGGTCAGACTAGAAAATACAAACTGTTACAATGCTCCCCAATGGATGTGCATGTGTTCCCAGATGCATTTAATTTAGAATAGAATCATAGAATCAAAAAGCACCAGAGGCTCTTCGGCCCAACATGCCTGTGCTGGTTCTTTAAAAGAGCTATCCCCATAGCCCTGCAAGTTGCCCCTTTTAAGGAATTTAGAAAAACCCATGTAATATCACACCTAAAATGCTGAAATGCGGAATTGGATTTTGCCTGTCACTTTAATCCTCCGCTCCACTCCCACTCTGACCTCTCCGTCCTCAGTCTCCTCCACTGTTTCAACGAAGCTCAGTGTAAGTTCGAGGAACAGCACCTCATCTTTCATTAAGGCACTTTACAGCCTTCTGGACTCCATATCGAGTTCAACAATTTCGGAACATAACCCCGCCCCTATTTTTTTGACATGGCATCTGTTGATGATTCAGCCATTCTCAGTTACACCTCTTCTAGACTCATATTTTGTTTCTTTAATTGTCCCATGACCATCTCCTTTTGCCTTGCACCATCATCCCTTTTGTCTTTTAATCTCTTCTGCCTTCCAGCCGATCACAGACCTTCCCGTTTGTTCTTTCCTCCTCTCCCCCCTTTTCCTGACCCTGCACTTGCTTAAAATCTGTTACATCTCCAACTTCTTCCAGTTCTGACGAAAGGTCACAGACCCGAAAGGTTAACTCGGTTTCTCTCTCCACAGGTGCTGCCTGACCTGCTGAGCATTTACTGGTTTTATTTCACATTTCCAGCACCCGCATTATTTTGCTTTTGTATTGTGCTGAAATACTAAGAAACCATTAAATGTTGCACAGGATCTGCTCTGAAGCCATCGCCGAAGCCTTTCATGATGCAGCCGTGAGGAAGAGCTCAAGGTAAGTCCAGGATTACGCGCCCGCTACCTTGGAGTTTCTTTCTCCTTCTCTCCCTCCATCCAAGCAGAACCCTAACCACAACTTGGCACAGATAAGATTGGGAGCCTTCCATGTGAAACAATAGCAGGCGTGAACCTGCTTCTCATCACCCCCTGGCACCGTGCACTGCGGCATCAAATTATTTAGTTTCTTGAGTATAAAAAAATGAATTTTCAGTAGAAAAACATACAATCTATTTTCAATAGACCAGCCACACAAAAATGCCTTCTTACCATATTCTTCCCCTCTCAAGAAATATATCCCATTATCTCTTATACTTGCCTTTGCCCTGTCTGCACTTGATTACTCCAGTGCTCTCCTAGCTGACCATCCAGCCTCCAGCTCCATAAACTCCAGTTTGTCCAAAACTGTGCTACCTTTACCCGATATATCACACCAAATCTCACTCACCCATCACCCTCCATGACTAAATCGGAGACACTATGGGATTGTTCTCAGGCTTTTTGTGCTTCTCAACACTCTGTGGGTTGCCTCCCACAATGCATAACAGAAAGGAAGGCTTACTTCGGCACCCTATTTGCGTTGAATGATCTATGCACATAATTAACATCGTCCATCGCAATACACTGCAACTGCTCCTATCGCTTTCTGAAACATCTCTTACACCCCTCATGTTAGATGCCTGTAGATTTCGATAACCTCCTGACGAAACACATTCAAGACCCAAGCGCATTAAACAGAGGCCCCTAGAACATTCACACAGTATGGCCTAAACTACTTTGGAGGCCATCTGTGCCACAACAGCAGATGGACTCTTTTTTAACCATTCACATTTTTATCTTTTCAGTCGAAGCACTCCCACAACCGGAGAGCAACTGAGGACAGGCGGGGGTCCGTCCCAAACACTTACTCTGACTGATGTGGAGGAGAGAGTGTCAGCCTTATCGGAGTCACAGGTCGGACAGTTGCCGATGGAGTTGCTAAGCCCCCCCTCGGATACGGAGGGTAAACAAATGGATCGCGTGACTCAAACACTGCATTGAGACATATAATGGAATAGCGGCGGTCCTTCAAATGAGCCTGTGCTATTCCACCTTCCTCAGGTCACCCTGCCCCCTCCCCTGCTGCTAACCACTCGTTTGTTGCTTTCTACTTCCAGATGACCAGCCAGAGGCGCAGCATCCCTTGAGGGACCCCACCATGTCAGATCATGGTTTAGAGGACGAGGAAATGGATGAGACAGCTCCGGCGGAACATCCCAGCCCACCTGATGTCCCATCGGGACGGAGTTCATCTGGGGACGAGGCTGCGTTCCCGGGGTTTGAGGACTCGGAGGCTCCTGGGCCCAGTGGCATGCAGCAACACAGTGCTGGGGTGGAATCTCGCAGGCCAGCTCTCCGGAGGGTGAGTCGGCAAAATCGACAGACAGGCAGACCTAGAACTGGACCTGGTGGCAATGTCCAGGGAAACCACAGTGATGCACCTTGGGATCATTGCTGCATTGGGACGGATCCCCATGAGCATCGACAAGCTCACTGTGAGAGTTACGGAGGTAGGGTCGCAGATTTTCGCTGCGAGCCGTGAGTCCAGCGAGGCCATCATTGCCCACACACAGAGGCTGGTGGCCCCGAGCAGTGACAGTGGAGTTCCAGAGAGTGTGGCACATGCCCTTGAGCACGTCACAGACTCAGGCGCATCACAGGCACAAGCTCTGCTTCAGCTTGAGCAAGTGATGCAGTCCACGTTTGCCTCCATACTCTCTGTGTTGCCCACTGTCCCATGGGGTAGTGACAGTGCTGAAGCAGGCCAGCAAGGTGTTCTTTTACATTGTGCTCCAGTTGCTAAGGCCCAGCCCCATCGACGACAGAGTGGCTCCAGGGAGATGGGAGGTGCTGGCATTCCTCAGAATGACAGCATTCCATCTCCCACCACTCACTCCCCAACCAAGCACTAATGGTTGACACCCAAATTACCTGTGACTGGTAAGGCCGAGGAAGAGTTGACCCAGTCGGAAGCCGGGCCTTCCAGGCCAGGAGCTGGTCCAGTGCATCCTCAGGCGCTGTCTCCATTGTCTCAGTCCCCAAGACAGCAGCCCTCTAGCAGCCTTGCTGCATGCTCTGACACCACATTGAGGAACAGCAGGCATGGGCGGGGGATGAGGGGAAGGGGAGATAAAAGCATTAGCCACAAGCAGTAGGTTATCCCAAGAATGTAGAGCACTGCAGTATGCCTTGTTAATCAATGCTGCATATTGTCCACTGCAGGATGCAGTTGTTATTTTTCAATATATGTTGTTAACTGCAGGATACAGACCTGAGTTTTTATATGTGTGTATCCATTAAATTATGTGGGCTATGTTGTGGGCGGGGGGGTGCGGGGGTGATACCATTACATTTTTGATAAAATATTTCCTTCATCTTAACCATTGTTGTCTTGTGTGTCATTTGCAGAGTAAGTGGTGGCATTGAGTCACGAGGCTTCGCTCAAACCTCCCCTTCCCCGTTCAAGCAAATCGCTCACAGCCTATAGCCCCCTCAGTCTGGCAGTCCCTGCTCATTGGGAACTCTAAATTCCACTTGCCATGCGTACTGTGCCCTTGCGACCTGGCTGTCAAAGAGTTAATTCACAGTGTGTGACAACTCCGATATGAGATGGTCCGACTTCATTTCAAAGATGCCGCTACAGCGCCTGCTGCAGCATGGGAACGCCAGCTTTTTCTTGTCGGTTCTTCGGCCGGACGTTAAATCAGGCGTTAGGTCTGAAAGTTCTGTCTGGGGCGCTAGCACAGCGTTGTACGACGATTTACATCATCATCATGGTCTAAACGGAGGTCGGGCGGGGCGGTAACTTTTAACGCCACCGCAAAACCAATGCCAAAAGTTCCGCCCGGGCGCAATCTCCTGGACGCCCCATTTGACACCCTGAAATACCATTTGCCACCCCGCTGTGTCGCTAAACGAGGCGCAAACTAGCGTAAAATCCAGCCCCTAGACTTCACTTTTGGTTTTGGAGGATGTGACTATCAGACGATCAAAAGGTGAGTGTAAAGTGTGAACTTTCCCAAAATGTCCATTCCAAGAATACAATAGACATTACAACAATCACTGGCACTTAAAATGAGAACTCAGGGACTGGCTGTGGATTAAATCACAAAATAACTGAAGAAAGACAAACACTATTTTAATGTATCACCATATAATGGAGAAATGACACACTGCAATGAATGAAAGATCACCTATCCATACGTCTATGCAAATAACAAGAGCCATGGATGCTTTCACAGTGGCACGTAAAATATTTGCTGATATATGTCAGTCTCTTGGATAACCTTGGCTTACATTATGAGGAGCTGACAAAATTTAAATCAACACAGCTTTCAATAAAATATTGACTCAACGGATTAGAAATTGGATCGTGCCCAAAATCCTGCTCCTCTCGACTCCACAATAAGGCAAGTAATAAAATTAAAACATTCCTTTTTGAAGGCAGCTTTCAGTGCTTCCTTTAAGGCTGACCAGTGCCTGAGAATATTGACTGCAGCATACACATGCATGAAGCGGTCAGTCGCAAACAAATTTTGCAAAGGGAGCCTCAAACATGCATTAGGCCCTCTATTTACACACACAAAGGGCCTAATGACTATTTCGGGTACGGTCCCTGCACGCCTACGAGGAGCCTTTACCAATATGGCGGGTGACGCACTTCTGACACGGAATGAGGGAACGTATGTTGCCCCCCCATAATGGATGCTTTGGCGGCCGTTTTGCGCTTGTAAAACGGACAAGCGCCATCGACTGTCTCGGCCAACAATTTTTGTCAAGACTGCATTCTAGAACTGCTCATACAAAACTAAAGCATTTTCCCTGAGATCAGGAAATGGTGCACAATCGCTTCATGTGAAAAAAAAAGTATTTCTGAAAACCAGGAGCTGAAAAAAGTTAGACATCAAAATATTGTCCTCTGGCGCTCTATGGATTCTGTAGCTCAGGTTTTACATCACAGAGGGAGCTAGAGAGTCAGTTTTCAGTCAAGGCTGTCCATGGAAGCAAATATGGAGCTGAGGTCTGCTGTTCAGCAAAAGCTAGGCTTCTGCATATTTGTTGGTGTCTGGAGTCAATACATTTTAAAGAGAGGGTGGTACAAGGTGTTTCTTCATACTGAAAAATATAATGAGAAGTAGAGTTTTGCCAAGATCAGATCATAACTAGACAGGGGTCAAATAAAGACCCGGCTGGGCACAGAGCGAAATTCCCACTCATGAGGTTTAGGACTGGACAATCCACTGTTTTCAGTGTGCTGTGTAGACATTTCTAAAGTACTAGCAAATCTCTTGTGCAGTTACTCACATGTAGCACGAGATGTGGAGTACGTTTTTGGGCCAAGTGTTCCCTCCACATTTTCGGCCAGAGATCCGCGTAATCTGGGCTCAAATCAATTACGTGGTTTAAAAGATCGACGAATTTTGGGCGTAAGTGAGTTACTCGCATGACTACAATACGCCCAAGTCTCCTCGATCTTTTACGTCCGTCCATCAAACCTTCCGTCCGAACCTATCTCCGTCCACAAAACTTGGGTGTAACTTGACATTGGAAATTTGGGGGCAACTTCAGGTGCAATTTTGGGTGCAACTTACTGATGGGGTACCAGGATATGGGAGTGGCGAGGGAGAAGTTTGGGGAAGGCTGTCTTGGAGTCCAGGAGAACAGGGGCTAGGGTTTTTGGAGCACTGGGAAACCAGAGCTAGTAGTACTGAGGGTTGCTGGGATTTAGTAGCTTTGGATAGGAACAGGGTCAAGCTGCCCTGTGACGGAGGAGGACTGAGGAGAATAGTCATCGTCATTGGCTCCTTTCAAACCATCAGATCCCCCTGCTCCACCATAATACTGTCTGCTAACCCCCTCCCCCAACCCGACTATTGACCCTTTTGCTGCCTCAAAAATCCCCACCACTTACCCCATTATTAGATGGGTTTTGTCTTTACATTCCTGACTCAAGGCTTTCAAGGATAAATTTTCTGCTTGCTAAAATTAACAGACAGAAAATCATGTGCTAGAGGATTGGTGAAGGGGGGGGGTGCATCGGGGGGAGGGGGGGCGGGGACGGGGATACTTCCGAATGTGAACCCTGGGCCTGTGTCAGGAATACAGAAGCAAAACGTTTAGTGCATGATGGTGAGTGAATATGTTGACTTATACAATCTCTAATGAGCATAAATCTCCAGAAACAAATCAAAATGTTCATAAAACACTCAAAGGTCCATTGTTTCCATTGTTTCTAAGTTTATATAAATATATTTTTTAAATTCCTTAAGCCTCAAAAGTGGTTCCGAAGGGCCACAAGATTAAAATAGATTTTTATTTTTACCAGCAATCCATCCTTTGCAAACAATCCCTTTGTTTTATTTTCCAATGGTCACAATCACAGGTGCTGCTGTCCACCGAATTCATAAGAATTCAATCTCTACTTCTTTTCAAAGTCTTTTGGAAAAAGCAAAGAAACTCTCACATTCTCACAGGATGAGGTGGTCACATCCGTTCATCCTTCAGCTCCTGTGACTGCAAAGATTGCAGGTTGGTAAATTCTGAAGAATTGCACATGCTCAAAATGCACTGATTGCCTGCAGGAAATGTCTACAAACTGTGCATGCTCAGAATGCACTGATGTGGTTCAAAGCTCATTCCAACTGTTGTGAGGTAAAGAAAGGACTTGCATTTATATAGCACCTTTCACTACCTCAGGATGTCCCAAAGCGCTTTACAGCCAATAAAGTACTTTTGAAGTGTAGTCACTGATGTAATTTAGCAAAGGCAGCACCTAATTTGTGCACAGCAAGCTCTCACAAACAGCACCGTAATAATGACCAGATAATCTCTTTTAATGATGCTGATTGGGGGTTAAATATTGGCCTGGACACCGGGGATAACTCCCCTGCTCTTCTTCTAAATAATACCATTTGATTTTTTTACGTCCACCTGAGAGAGCAGACGAGGCCTCGGTTTAACATCTCATCTGAAAGACTGCACCTCCGACAGTGCAGCACTCCCTTAGCACTGCACTGGAGTATTATCCTAATCTATTGTGCTCAAGTCTCTGGAGTGGGACTTCAACCCACAACCTTTTGACTCGGTGGCAAGGGTGCTACGCACTGAGTCACTGGCTGACATGAAAGATACAAACGCAAGTTTACTTTCCTTTTAAAAATCAGATTGCTTGTCCGACATCTGGAGGAGCAGAAATTGTCTCCAATTGAATATTGGGACGACCAAAGCCATTGTTTTCAGTCCCCGCCACAAACTCCGTTCCTTAGCTGACTCCATCCCTCTCCCTAATATCTGTCTGAGGCTGAACTACACTGTTCGCAACCTTGGTGTCATATTTGACTGTGAAATGAGCTTTCAACCACATATCCACAGCATAACTAAGACCGTCTATTTCCACCTCCGTAACATCGCCCGTCTCCGCCCTTGCCTCAGCTCATCCGCAGCTGAAGCCCATGTCCATGCCTTTGTTACCTCTAGACTTGACTATTCCAATGCACTCCTGGCTGGCCTTCCACATTCTACCCACAAACAAGGGGTGATCCAAAACTCGACTTCCCATGTCCTAACTCGCACCAAGTCCCACTCACCCATCACCCCTGTGCTAGCTGACCTACATTGGCTTCCGGTTAAGCCACGCCTCGATTTCAAAATTCTCATCCTTTTTTTCAAATCCCTCCATGGTCTCGTCCCTCCCTATCTCTTTAATCTCCTCCAGCCCCACAACTCCCAAGATGTCTGCACTCCTCTAATTCTGCCCTCTTGAGTATCCCTGATTAGCCATTGGTGGCCGTGCCTTCTACCTAGGCCCTCAGCTCTGAAATTCCCAGCCTAAACCTCTCCACCTCTCTACTTCTCTGTCCTCCTTCAAGATGCCCCTTATTGTTAGGGCTGAATTTTCGCCACCATTCTGCGCCTTTTTTTGGCCTACGCTTTCTTTTTTAGGAGTAGACTAAAATTTGCAAGTTTCGCCAAAGTTTCTGCGCCATTCTAAAGCAGGTACGTCCGATTTTTTTGTTCCCGATTTTTTGACATCACTGGGGCGGAACCTGCCTGGTGCGCCACTTCTGGCCATTTGAGCAAGTTTCGCCAAGTAGGACTTTTTACTAAAACGACGCAGTGCACTGTTCTGAAAAACCTTACCTACACTTAAGAAAATTGGCGCAGAGAAGAGAAAATCAATGGAGAAAAGAAGCCATTATTTCAGCGGAGCTGAAGACATGGCACCAGGCAGGCTGGATAGAAGCGGCAGACACCGGCTGTGGGTGTGGGTGTAGGAGGGAGGAGGGGAGGGGTTGAGAAAGCCATCACGGGGTCATGGTTGATTTTACAAAGAGAAAAATCAATTTAAAAAAATTAGGATCTTGTATGCTTACACCTGTAATGAAAATAGAAGTTTTTGGAGAGAGAAAAATCAGCAACGACACTACAAGATAAATTCAGTGTCCCTCGTTACCCCTGGCAACCGCAGTTTTTCACCCACAGAGATTGAGGACAATCTGCGTCGCTCCAAAATGAAAGGTTATGCCGGCGAAACTTGGAACTTTTTTTTGGTGCAGTTGGGCCACAAAAAAAAAATCGGACGTAGCTCTACAACTGCGCTAAAAAAAAGTCCATGTGGAATTTTGGGCCTTGTATTTCTACTTATGCGGCTCGGTGTAAAAATGTTTATCTCATAATACTCCTGTGAAGCGCCTTGGGACGTTAAAGGCGCTCGTTAAATATAAGTTGTTGTTGTTGTAAAATCTATCCTCATATGTACTATTTAATGACGCCCACAGGGCGATCACCAGCCGGGTGACCCACAATCCAACTGCATTTCACTCTCAAACGTTTCAACCTTTCTCAGCGTGTTAAACTTTTGCACTTTATATATTTGTGCAAACGCTGGCCTGCTAAATCTCCAATGTGATGGATACAGATGCAAATTAATTCCCATGTCCTTTTTGTGGGGGGGGGGGGCAGGGTTATTGTTTCTGTTTTAAATGATGTATTTTAAGACTTTGTTCTGAAGTGTCATTTGTCAACCACTCCAGTAGGGTAGAATGAAAGAATATTTTTCACCAGTTGTACATACTGACAATGGGTTTCACTTTTAAATGAGATCACTCTCCTTTCAAATATATGTTGTTCTGAAATTGATGCTAATAGATCGACTGTATGTTACGGTTAGATTGTTACAGCTATTTTATTGTCCCAGTTTTTCAGGTCAGTTAAAAAAATATCTTTTGAGGAACTCAAATTTGTTCTTTCGATGCCAAATAAGACTCATGTGCTTAAAGTTAAAGTCCAGGACTCACTTCATCGTAGTGTCCTAAAGTCAACTCTAACGTTCGTGTGCATGCCAGTGAGAATCATCGACAGTAAGTAATTTGCAGTTGATTAAATGGGGGGTAGATTGTGATGACCCGGAGGATATGATTTATATTCCAAAGTGAACTGCAAGTCTGTACCAGGAACATATTTATCAATTTTATTTTCCACATCTTTTTATAATGTACATTTTATTAATAAATGGCATCTTTGCTGGGATAAGCAGTGCAGTACAATCTGGAAAGCAGTAAGAGAGGGAAAGAAGACCCAAAATTTAAGCTAAAATAGATTGCTGGGAGAGATTAAGGGAGCAAAATTGTCCTGTGCCCCAATTGGAGGCGGTAAGCTTCGAGAGTGGGACTTTTTTTGCCCGGCGCAGAAGTCGCGCCCCCGACGCTGAATTGCCCTTACCGCCTCTCAAAGGAAGCGGAGTGCAATCTCGTGCACTCCACTTTCTTTAGGGGCAGTAACCGGGGCGCTACTGGGGGGCTGAAGGAAGCACTACGCAGACGCTCCGCATAGTGCTGACACGCTTCAATGCCCCTTCCCTTCGATTAAAGGGGATGACCACTGCGCACTCTGCAAGGCCTCCGATGGTATCCACTGGGCCACCAGAGCAGCATGCGTCATCGTTAGGGCCGTCATCGTTGAGCCAACCCGAATGTCAACGGCAGCGACCTGCGACACTGGCGTTGATATTCGCTCACAACAACCTCACGGCCTGTGGACAATTCACCCTGCAGGGCGTTAAATGGTCGGCGCGGTGCGGTAAGGCGTCGCTGCGCACAGCCAAGTCATCACCAATCGCACGGCGGCTCGGGGCGCTAACCGCGTGTCGCAGCGTTACCGCGGCAGAGTTTCCGCAAACTCCCGGGCAATTTCCCGGGAGGCAGTAGCGCACCCTCTCTTCCGGGGCGCAAAGTGTCTTACTTTCCCGGGAGGTGCAAATGGGGCTATAAAAAGGGTCAATTTCGCCCCCTAAGTGTAGACAAGCCACGGGGAGGGGAGAGAGGGTGGTGGAGACACACAGGAGAAAGGGTACTTTGGGAATACTAGTACCTGAGCTGATGGCGACTTACAAGATATTGCACATGCTTAGAGAACTGAACAATGATCAAGAGAGTTGACAAAGGGCACAAGTGCTCAAACTATTCGCAAGATGAGTAAGGGGCAATGAAGAAATACACTGCTTATATTGGGTGCTCATTTGAAATGCAAGGGTTTTGCACACCAATAATCAGAATAATAGACTGGGGATCACTTGGAGCAGATGGACTGTGAAATAGCTCACCTTCAGGTAATGTGTTAGCAAGAGATAGATGGAATTAGATTACATGGAGGATGAACTTGAGAACAGCTTACAGCAGGATCAAGTAAACGCAACTGATACAGTGATCCTGATTAAAATGGAGATGCCTTGCAAAAAAAAAAATGAATCTTATGAAATGGACACTTCAATGGATTCTTAAAAACACTAGCCAAGTATAACACTGGCATTGGGATAATGAGGCTATAATTTATATCCAACTAGCTGGGGAATTGGTGGGACCACTAATGTTTCAATTTCTGTCCTTACTTAACCCAGCACCTCAAAACTTGTAGCCATTACAGATTGTTCACATCATTGTGCCTGGTCTGCATCCTGAAGACCTTATTGTTTCAGACTGCGAACAATGTGGCCCACCCAACAGAGCTGGTCGAGTGTGGTCAGTGCTTCGATGCTGAGGATGATGGCCTGATCGAGAACACTGACGTTGATGCGTCTGTCCTCCCGGGGATTTGCAGGATCTTGCGGAGACATCGTTGTTGGTATTTTTCCAGCGATTTGAGGTATCTACTATATATGGTCCACGTCTCCGAGCCATACAAGAGGGCGGGTATCACCACAACCCTGTAAACCATAGGCTTGGTGCCAGATTTGAGGGCCTGATCTTCAAACACTCTCTTCCTCAGGCGGCCGAAGGCTGCGCTGGCACACTGGAGGTGGTGTTGAACCTCGTTGTCAATGTCTGCCCTTGCTGATAATAGGCTCCCTAGGTATGGAAAGTGGTCCACGTTGTCCAGGGCCGCGCCGTGGACACAAGACTGCCAAAGCAAGTGAGCCCCAAGTGGGCAGAGGAAATGTTTCAAGGACTCCTTGATTAAGTGCAACATCCCCACTGACACCTGGGAGTCCCTGGCCAAAGACCGCCCTAAGTGGAGGAAAAGCATTCGGGAGGATGCTGAGCATCTCGAGTCTCGTCGCCGAGAGCATGCAGAAAGCAAGCACAGGCAGTGGAAGGAGCGTGCGGCAAACCAGACTCCCCACCCACCCTTTCCTCCCACCTGTGACAGAGACTGTAGTTCCCGTATTAGACTGTTCATCATAGGCAGTCCCTCAACATCGAGGAATACTTGCTTCCACTCTAAAAGTGAATTCCACCAACTCAGACCCAATCCACGTCCGGACCGGGGACAAGCAGGGCTGCGTCATCATGCCAACCTTCTGGACTGTACAGTCACCTGAGAACTCACTTTTAGAGTAGAAGCAAGTCTTCCTCGATTCTGAGGGACTGCCTATGATGATGATGTTTCAAACTGTGTGGAATAGAATATAAAAGGCTTGTTCCTTTTTATTGACTGTTATTGTATGTTATGGAATGCATTGTTAGAATGACAAGAAGAACTATCTTTTTTAAAAAGTGGAGGAAACTGCTGGCAAAAATATTTCAGGAGAGAAGGAACCAAAGACTCAGTTCCTCTTGCAGGACTGTAGAGAGAAATTGTACATGGTGTGAATGTGAACCACCCAGGGTTGTAGATCTAGTTGAATAGTGCAATGGAAGGATTCAGGAAGAATGGATGCCCATGGGAGAGATGGAGATTGGAATCTGGTATCTCATGGTCTATTAGATTGATCAGATAGGTCCAGCCAGCAAATTGCCACCTATTGAAGAGTGAAGAAAGAAAGACTTGGATTCATATAGCGCCTTTCATGACCACCGGATGTCTCAAAACACTTCACAGATAATAAATTACTTTTGAAGTGCAGTTGTTGTTGTTTTGCAAGCAAATATGACAGTCAATTTGTGCACAGGAAGGTCCTCCAAACAACAAATGAGATAAACGATCTTAATCTTTCTGGTTGTGCTGGTTGAGGGATGAATGTTGGATAGAACATTCCCAGTCTTTTTTCAATAGTGCCATAGAATCTATTATGTTTTTACATGAATAGGCAGCTGGGGCCTCAGCTTAAGTGAGAGTGCAGCACTCAGTGTTAGCCTAGATTATGTTCTCAAGTTCTGGAGTATCCCTGAACCCACAACTTTTTGATTCCATGGTGAAGGTCAATAGATTTTTGAATACTAAGGGAATCAAGGGATATGGGGATAGGGCGAGAAAGTGGAGTTGAGGTAGATCAGCCATGCTCTTACTGAATGGCAGAGCAGGCCAAATGGCCCACTCCTGCCCCTATTTCTTAAAGTGCCAGCAACCAAGGAAGTGGATATATATTTTGCTCCAAAGATAAACAAGATGAGGATGGGTGGGAAAGTCAAAATTAGAGGAGGAATAATATAACTGCATTGAAGAGGACAACTATGACATATTTAGGACAAACGTCTTTTGAATATATTCAATATAGATTAGAAAAACTGGGGAAACAGCAAAGAATTTAAAGTGGATGTAACAAAGCTTTCAAGAAATATTATCAGGATATGTATAACGAATCATCAAAAACACTTACAAAGGCTTCTTTTGATCATTAGATATTAAACAAGTTAACAAGGATAGAAAGGTTGGAATGGAAGCCCCAGTAGAGGGAACAATAAAGACAATGTGAAGAGGAAATATCAGCAGGCAAAGTGCACAAGGAGATAACCTATGCATTATAACCATTCTGACAGGCTTACCAGGATCTTTCATGAGGCTCAGTTGTCTGGGGAGCTCTCCATCTCCCACAATGAACCAAGTCCTACTGTCCTATTAAAACTGAACAGTAGGAACCACTTTGCGGATCTGGCGGAGACGACAATTAGGCAAGAAGAGGGTCCTGCAGGCATGGAAGACCAAAGAGCTGGCCAGACTGCTTCATGGAGAAAAACACAACAAGGTTCACGAAGCCACTGTTGCATTGAGAGACAGAACAGTAAACTATACATGGAAATGGAGGCTAGTACGGAAATTGGGAATAAAGACCAGTGCTATTGAATAAAAGTTAATTAAATGCCCAAGGCCAAGCTAATAGTAGTACACAAGGTGAAAGATGTTGGATATAAACAGTGGAGGCATAGTACGCTTTAACAGCAGTCAAATGTGATGAGGGTGGGCATGGTGACAGAGTGGCAACCAGACTGAACGCCATAGAGATGGGACTTGATAAACTAACAATAAGTAAAATAAATTGAAACATATGCACGAAAAAAGTAAAAATCAAACAAAATATTACAACCTGTGGGGTGGATGCATCTGGAACTGGAAGAATTCTCTGTAAATTGCACAGTATTCACTACAGTCAAGGCAAATGCCCAAAGGCAGCAAACATGTGCACGCCAGCTTCTTAAATTGAATACAAGTGTCATTAACATTGCATACCATGCACACCACCAAAATACATGGTCGAAACAGAGACACGCACAAAGGGATGGGTTCTGGAAGAGCTTTCCTTGTTTTATATTTGTTATGGTAATGCGGTATGTTTACAATGTTAACTTCAAGGACTTTTAATTTACTAGAATTGTAGTGACTTCTGATCATTCTAACTCTCCTTGTCTGTTTTGCAATTAGATGTGAAAGTATTCTTCCATATCCAATTGGTGGCAACATGCTAATATTTTTGGTCTGTCTTTGCATTTACAATTCTCTCAGGACTAGTGAAAACTATTATCAAATTATGTAAAGATTGAGCCTACAGTCCTCGGGAAAAACCTGCAAAGTCACTGCTTTTGGAGCAGCTATAAACTAGTCATATTCTAATTAGGTCATCCAAACTCCATTATACTACAAGAGGTATTAGAATCTATGCGGAAGTGTAATAAACTTAGGATGAAATCTGTCAAGGTGTTTAGTTAAGTCTGTGCGACATTTGCTGCACACCAAAATGTGCTTTATCAATAAATGTAATCTTTCTCGTGCTTTCAAAAGCAAAAATCAGATGCGGTAATAGCCAGCAGATAGCTCCAAAATGGAGGTTATGTCCCTCAGAAGGGATAGCACTATCAGGCTGCACTATATGGAAAAGCCGACTAATAACAGATATGAAGCAGCAACATTAGTGTTTAGATAGGCTACTAAAGGATGGCAAGGTATAACAGAGCTAAGAATCTCTAAATAACTATGCACTGTGTACATTAGTAACAAATAAGACAAACAAATCCAATTCAGATGAGAACACAAATACTGTAGAAACATAGAAACATAGAAAATAGGTGCAGGAGTCGGCCATTCGGCCCTTCGAGCCTGCGCCACCATTCAATAAGATCATGGCTAATCCTTCACCTCAGTACCCCTTTCCCACTTTCTCTCCATACCCCTTGATCCCTTTAGCCGTAAGGGCCATATCTAACTCCCTCTTGAATACATCCAATGAACTGGCATCAACAACTCTCTGCGGCAAGGAATTCCACAGGTTAACAACTCTCTGAGTGAAGATGTTTCTCCTCATCTCAGTCCTAAATGGCCTACCCCTTATCCTAAGACTGTGTCCCCTGGTTCTGGACTTCCCCAACAACGGGAACAATCTTCCCGCATCTAACCTGTCCCGTCCCGTCAGAATCTTATACGTTTCTATGAGATCCCCTCTCATCCTTCTAAACTCCAGTGTATAAAGGCCCAGTTTATCCACTCTCTCCTCATATGTCAGTCCAGTCATCCCTGGAATCAGTCTGGTGAATCTTCGCTGCACTCCCTCAATAGCAAGAACGTCCTTCCTCAGATTAGGAGACCAAAACTGAACACAATATTCCAGGTGAGGCCTCACCAAGGCCCTGTACAATTGCAGTAAGACCTCCCTGCTCCTATACTCAAATCCCCTAGCTATGAAGGCCAACATGCCATTTGCCTTCTTCACCGCCTGCTGTACCTGCATGCCAACTTTCAATGACTGATGAACCATGACACCCAGGTCTCGTTGCACCTCTCCTTTTCCTAATCTGCCACCATTCAGATAATATTCTGCCTTCGTGTTTTTGCCACCAAAGTGGATAACCACACATTTATCTGTATTATACTGCATCTGCCATGCATTTGCCCACTCACCTAACCTGTCCAAGTCACCCTGCAGCCTCTTAGCATCCTCCTCACAGCTCACACTGCCACCCAGTTTAGTGTCATCTGCAAACTTGGAGGTATTACACTCAATTCCTTCATCCAAATCATTGATGTATATTGTAAAGAGTTGGGGTCCCAGCACTGAGCCCTGCGGCACTCCAATAGTCAATGACTCCCATTCCGAAAAGGACCCGTTTATCCCGACTCTCTGCTTCCTGTCTGCCAACCAATTCTCTATCGACGCCAGTACATTACCCCCAATACCATATGCTTTGATTTTGTGTGTGACCTTGTCAAAAGCCTTTTGAAAGTCCAAATACACCACATCCACTGGTTCTCCCTTGTCCACTCTAATAGTTACATCCTCAAAAAATTTGTCAAGCATGATTTCCCTTTCATAAATCCATGCTGACTTGGACCGATTCTGTCACTGCTTTCCAAATGCGCTGCTATTTCATCCTTAATAATTGATTCCAACATTTTCCCCACTACGGATGTCAGGCTAACTGGTCTATAATAACCCGTTTTCTTACTCCTTCCTTTTTTAAAAAGTGGTGTTACATTAGCTACCCTCCAGTCCATAGGAACTGATGCAGAGTCGATAGACTGTTGGAAAATGATCACCAATGCATCTACTATTTCTAGAGCCACTCCCTTAATACTCTGGGATGCAGACAATCAGGCCCCAGGGACTTATTGGCCTCCAATCCCATCAATTTCCCCAACACAATTTCCCGCCTAATTAGGATATCCTTCAATTTCTCCTTCTCACTAGATCCTCGGTCCCCTGGTACATCCATAAGGTTATTTGTGTCTTCCTTCGTGAAGACAGAACCAAAGTATTTGTTCAATTGGTCTTCCATTTCTTTGTTCCCCATTATAAATTCACCCGAGTCCGACGGCAAGGGACCTATGTTTGTCTTCACGACTCTTTTTCTCTTCACACATCTATAGAAGCTTTGACTGTCAGTTTTTATGTTCCCAGCAAGCTTCCTCTCGTACTCTATTTTCCCCCTCCTAATTAAACCCTTTGTCCTCCTCTGCTGAATTCTAAATTTCTCCCAGTCCTCTGGTTTGCTGCTTTTTCTGGCCAATTTATATGCCTCTCTGTTAGCGTGAATGTTTTCTCGGAAGAATCACTCTATACTCAGAGTCGGTTCCAACGCCAATGTGACTTTTATTTTCGCTAGCGGGGAGGAAGCCTCAGGACTGGATCCAGGCACTTCTCCCCAACGAACAAAGAAACTCATCGATATTTATATGTTTTACAATAGTTCTTTACAGTTACTCAGCCCACTTCGGCTGGACACAATCCAATCATAACGATTATAGATTACATATAGGTTTCTTTAACCCAATAGAACTCCCCTGATACCTCGTTCGGTTTTTGTCAGCTCGGGCTGATTAATGACCTCATTATGTGAGGCAGGTTCTCCCCTTATCTCTGTTCCTCGGGGTTCGGCTGTGTGAAGTCACTGATTATACCAGTGTACTATAATGGTTCGTTATAATTATCTTGTAAGCAAGGCATTCCTGGTAGTGGGCCTCACAGGGTCATTGCTCGGTCAGCCCAGTTCATTACTTGACTAACGGGGTTCCCATCATGCTTGGGCAGCCATTTTATATGTGGCCACTTTAAACTTATATGAGTTTAGATATATTCAGCAGGTGCCTAATGCCTAGTGTTTTGATATATTCAGCAGGTGCCTAATGCCTACAACACTCTTCCTTGGATCTAACACTATCCTTAATTTCTCTTGTTAGCCACGGTTGAGCCACCTTCCCTGTTTTATTTTTACTCCAGACGGGGATGTACAACTGTAGTCCCATGTTGCAAATGTTTACAGCTATTAACTCCACTTAGATTCTCTATGTAAATTTTAAAAGCTCATATTTGCTTTAAATATTCTCAAACCTTGTGTTTAGTCACATGATGCAATTTTTGATGTATCTGTGCGGCTCTGCTCTATATTTATCCAGATAGAAAGCCACATCAGAGATCTGTGCTCATGTAAACCATCATTGTGCATGCGCTTCATACCGAGGGTGCAGGCTGTTGCAAGAACTATGTTTATAAGTTAGAGGTCTAGATTTCTTTATCCAGTCATTAATTATGAAATAACACAAGGAACTAGCCAAGGATTTGGAAGAAGGGTGGAAGGAAGGAGAGTGGAGAGGACTCAGGGTTTTATTTTAAAGTTTATGTCGGAAATACACCTCTAAAGCATTCCCAAATGCCTCGGAAGATAAATCTTTGTCTTTAAGTCACACAGACCAGGATCACTGCCTGGGCTGGGCTTAGTTAGCAGATCTCAGTCAGGGTAGAGACAGGACATTACAAATGGCTGCAGCACCCTTAACTGAGGAACTGGGCAGGGTTCGCACTATTCATTACTATAAAGTGATAAGTTATAAAGGCCCCTTGAGTGAGGTACCAGATGGCGACCACAGAACTGTACCACAGTGAAACAGTCATCACCTTCGGAGGGGCGGGGGGGGGCAGAGGAAATTGGAAGAGAAAAAAAACACTTTTACACGAGCAGCCATGAGAGAACAGCAAAGCTTATCATACTGCTGGCTGTAGACAAAAATGCATGACCATCAGATATTTCAGTATCAACGCCATTTGTCCGTGCACACAACCAGGCTCCCAGCACAGCTTTCTTCTGCCCTGTGTAAAAGTATTTTCATCAACTCTAGTGACAAGCATTTGGATAAACGTGTGCAGACAACTAGGATGCCAGAACCCGCTTGGTAATCATTCAATACTTAAAGACCTTGTCATGCTTCTAGTAATTAAAAATAAGCCACTACCAACAAGGCCAAGGTTCTGCAAAACCATACTGCTGACTTTTATAATAGGGGAAGTAAAATTCAAAGCAGTATTATATTTAATGTTTCGTTATCCTCTGCCAAACCTAAGTGCTTCTCCCTTATCCTCTTTAATTAAATGGTGGAAATGGGTCTAATATAACAACAATTGGTCAATTATTTATATAAATTGCACTCAACTTTTATTATCGTCCAAGTCGGAAGGAAGTTGATGCTTATCTTGATAGGAGAGTGTTCACGACCTGTTTGAGGCCTGTGATGTAACTTCCCTAAAAGCTCTCGGAGTGTAAGTCTCAAAACCTAAAAACATGTCAACATTGATAAATGTCTTTTCCAAATGATAGAAATATCTTTTTTAAAAGACCCTTTTTAACCAGTCTAGTCGAGTACCAATGGAAAGGCATCTTCTGCTTATTGGCACCAATCAATAATATTAACACATTAACATCCATAGCAGAAAGAAGAAGACAGTTAGTACAATCTGACAGAACAACATCTAACATATCGCGGCTTTCACAGAAAGATTTCCCAAGGTGCCTCACAATGGAGAAAGGTGAATGGATGACGAACCCCGTTCACCCATTCTCCCTGTGCTTGCTGTCAGCAACACCTCAATTTAAAAACTCTTATCCTGGTTTTCAAATCCTTCCATGGCCTTGCCCCACCCCATCTCTGTAACCTCCTCCAGGTCTACAACTCTTCGAGATCTCTGCGTTTCTCCATTTCTGCCCTTTAGCGTATCCACGAATTTCATCGCTCTACCATTGCTAGCCATGCCTTCAGCTGCCTAGGCCCTAAGCTCTGGAATTCCCTCCCTAAACCTCTCCAACTCTCTTTTCTCCTTTAAGACATTCCTTAAAACCTAACTCCTGTCCTAATAACTCCTTATGCGGCTCGCTGTCCAATTCTGTTTGGTAACACTCCTGTGAAGCGCCTTGGGACGTTTTACTATGTTAAAGGTGCTATATAAGTACAAGTTGTTGTTGTTGTTGTTGAGATTATACACTGGACCAAAGCTTGGCCAAAAAGATGGGTTTGGAGTAGCTGAAAAGGGGAAAGGCAGAGAGGTTTAAGAAAGAAGTTCCAGATACTGGTGCCCCTAAATACTTCTTCCAGTTATTCTTTTTTATAATAAAATTAAAAATGATAGCCCCAATTTTGATGTAGCACATAAGTGCAGGGGCCAAGGTGAGTGATGATCCAATCACTTCTCGTAGCCCGAGGCCCAGGAGATTTTAACTTCGGAGCTTCATTTAAATTTCCCAACGCGGACTCCCGCCTGAAGCCAGCGTAGCTTCACAGAAGAATTCATCATCCCTCTACACATGTGCACTGCCATTTTTATTAAGAGACAGGCATACCCAAGTCAGAGATGATCCCAATTGATCTTAAGTTGGATCAACTTGGATCAAATCCAGATTGTCTCAATTCAGATTTGTGCTTCAGTTTTGTAGACTTTAGTATGGAATATCACTTTATTTCAGAATGTTCTGTACGAAAGTCATCGAGAATTCATGCAGTGCAGCGAGAATGTGGTAAAAATTCCAAATATTTCTGTCTTCCAGTGTATGAGGAAAGTGAGATACTTTGATCTTGTACCGTTTGGAAATGGTTCAAGAAGGCTGCAGGTCTCAAAGGGCGAAAGTCAGTCGACACTCTCTCCATATTTCAACATTTATTGGAGAATCACCTTTTAGTCGACTCCTGGTAGTACAAACTTCATTGTTTACTCTAAAAAGCTCAATTATTCAGTATTTTAAAAAAATTATTTCTCGGGATGTGGGCATTGCTGGCAAGGCTGGCATTTATTGCACATCCTTAGTTGCCAAGAATGTGGTGGTGAGCCTTGGGTCAAGCAACGTAAATAACACAGGAAAAGCAAGCACTTAGTGGCGGAAAAAAAACAGAATCAAATAATTTCGAATTAGTTTAAAAAGGGACTTGCATTTATATAGCGCCTTTCACGACCTCAGGACCTTTACAGCCAAATGAAGTATTTTTTGAAGTGTAGGAAATAGTGAAGACTTTATTTTATGAGCTTTAATGGTATTTTCACACTCCCCCATTTTGGTATTTCACACCAGCGAAGCTAAAAATGATATGATACACCTGGGGAAAATACCAGCACAACCATTGATACCACAAACAATCCTTCAGTAATATGAAAGGTACAATCAGCGAGCAAATCCTTATCGACAGGATTTAACATTGCAGACCTCCTTCTACAAGTAAAGTGTCTCAAAGTTCAACATTTAGGAAATATTCAAATTCATGTCATTGTTGGTTCTTTTATGTTTTAAAATATTAAAATTAATTACATCTTGACTTTGTGCACTAGAGTACAGTGGGTGACAGTGAGTTGGCAGCCCATTTCACATCTCACACGATTTTTATTTCCATTAACTTCAATGATACAAGATGTAAAACGGGCTGCCTACTCGCTACCACCCGCTTTAAACCATCGGACAAAATCAAGATCTGCCCCAATTGAACAAAAATATCAAATCTGTATTTCTGGATTTGTTTCACATAAGAAACGTTACACAATTCCGTCATGCCTGTGTGATTCATGTGTCTTGAACACGAGAATAAAGACTACATTATACTGATAACAGGCCAATATCTATGTTTACTCTTGAAAGTGGGAGATTGCAGTGTTACAGGTGTTTAAATAATCATAAGATTAATTACAGATGAAAGGCAGCCATTGATTAAATACCAAGGGGCCGAAATTGCTCCTTTGCGCAAAGCCCATTAGGACATCTGGCCGGCACTACTGGGACGATAAAGGCTTTGCGCGGGTACTGGCGGCAGAAGCAACCCAGCCGGAATTGCCCCCGGAATGCTGCAGGCAAAAATCGTCTTTGATCCGCGCTCCATAGTTGCCGCATCCCGGGCGGCAGCGCACAGGGCGATGACGTCATGACCGTGGGCGTCGACCCCTTGTCGCGCCGCGCCGACCCCTTTGCGCCCCACGGGGGATATTGCGGGAGGGCCACGGCCACAATCTTAATTCAATTGTCGGATCGACTTGGGCCGCTGGCTTGGCCGAAACCCTCCCTGGTGACCCAGTGGGCGCCATGGAGCCGGCCCGAGCATCCCTCCCCTTTAAGAGAACAGTTACTACACTGCCCCTTCATTGGCTGCAAATTGCTTAGGGACGACCGGTGGTCGTGAAAGGTGCTATATAAATGCAAGTCTTTCTTTCTATATATGGCCACTTCCCTTTAAATTTGAGCAGCAGCCCCACAAGGCTTTCCTTTCCAACGTGTAGCAATGGTCCCTGTACAAGGTTCTAGTTGTGTAGGGACAGTGTGCAAAATATTTAATCCAGCAGAATCTGACAGGGTTGGGGACCCATTCCAATAATGTGGGTGTGCCCCAGAGCAATTAGGAATTATCATCATTAATAATGAATTTCCAGCCATTATTTGCTTTCTACACACCCTCCTGACTGGCCGTCCATTTTCCACCCTACCTAAACTTGTGCTCATCCAAAACTCTGCTGCCTGTATCTTAACTCGCACCAAGTCTCATTCACCCATTACCCCTGTGCTTACTGACCTACATTGGCTCTTGGTCCAACAACACCTCAATTTTAAAAAGCTCATCCTTGTTTACAAATCCCTCCGTGATCGTGCGCCCCCCCACCCCCTCCCTCCCACCCCCATCTCTCTAACCTCCTCCAGCTCTACAAGCCTTTGAGATCTCTGCGCTCTTCCAATTCTGGCCTCTTGCGCATCCTTGATTTTAATCGCTCCACCATTGGTGGCCGTGCTATTCGCTGCCTTGGCCCTAGGATCTGGAATTCCCTCCCTAAACCTCTCCGCCTCTCTATCTCTCCCTCCTCCTTTAAGATACTCCTTAAAACCTACCTCTTCGACCAAATGTTTGGTCACCTGATACAGGTACAATCTCTGAAATCCGGAATCCTCGGGTTTTTAAATTTTTCCGGATTTCAGACAAGAAAATCAAGTCTGAAATCCGGAATCCTCGACTGAATCCCTGCCGGGCTTTGTGCGGCGAGGTCCGTATCCGGCCAACCCTGAAATCTGGAACGGATTCGGTCGAGGATTCCGGATTTCAAACTTGATTTTGGGTTTTGCCTAAAAAATGGTTTTCGGACAATAATTCCCGATTCCGGACGACACCATCAGCTATGTGCAAAATGTCCGGTTTTTGGACAATTCTGGTTTTCGGAGTTACGGATTTAGGACGTTACACCTGTCTCTGCTTCTGTGGCTCGGTGTCAAAAATGTTTTTATTGACCATGCACTTGTTAAACGCCTTAGGACGTTTTGCTACGTTAAAAGCACTATATAAATGCACTTTGTTTTTGTTACATATTATGGCCTATTACTGCTTCATTTTCTCATAAGTCAGCAAGTCTGTTATGCTGACCACAGGATAAAACAGCTAAACTGAAGATAATAAGAATCCTTTACAGTCTTCAACTTTTTCCTCCCTTCTTTAAACACACTTCTTTAATCTTACCACACCATTCCAATGTGGAATGAGGGGACCCAGACCTGATCTCAGTAGAAATGAACTCTGGCACTGTTACACTTCCTGAATGGAAACAACAATGATTCTTTTATAACAAATTTACTTCCTTCTAGTGGAGGGGGGAAAAAAGAGCTCATGACATGAGAATATGGAATTTATGACAAAGGTTTTATTTCCAGAATTCAAATCATTATAGTCACTGAAAACCTGTAACAGTTCATGGTCGATTATGAGAAGAAAGAGGCACCAAATGAGATTATGAAGTAGAAAGTGATAAGTTTTCTTCGGAATTACGACTGAAGTGCTCCATTCTTTTTTTCAAAAAATGTCTATCCAACGATCATATGTAAAAATGCTTACCAGAAAAAGTAAATCCTCAGAGCCTTGGATGATGCCAGAGAGGATAATGTGAGAGTGCTTTCAGTGGACCTGAAGTCTAAGTTATTAAAAAATAGCATTTTGAGGGAAGTTTTGGAATTAGGGAGGACGTGAAAGAATCTGAAAGACAAAGGAGGCCATTTTGACTTTGGGCGAAAGTGTAAAACAGGCGCTATCAGATCAGCTGCTGTTATCCATCTCTCCCGATGTAGCACATTGCTTCCTATAGATACCTGAAACCTCAAGTACCTTTGCACAAAAACAACCAATTGCTTAAAGCAGAATTAATATTGATGAAATTTCAAAAAAATCTGGTAAAACATTTATTAATTTAATGAGGCTGCATGCTGTTTCTTTCAGATTTTTCAACTGAGTGTGTGAGTTTTGAAAAGTTTGGTTGAAAGAAAAATACTGAGGTGGTCCTCGAGAGTTTGCCTCATGATGCAAAATAACATCCTGATGCAGACCTGCTGACACCCAGAACCAGCTCAATGGTCGCGACAAAGGCAACGTGCACCCTGAGGAGCTGGGAAAGCTGGTCAAGCGTCTTTTTCTTGCTTTGAAGTAAACTCTTGTGGGCCGTTTTACTTTGATATGCTGTCCAGGCCTGTCGTGCCTTGATCTTCGTGACCTGGAGCAAGCACGGCATGACAACCATATGTCCCCGCACATTGGAACGGTCTCCAGATTTCACAGCAGCCTTCAACAGCTTCCAGGCAGCAGCGGCAGATAAATAATTAACAGAGGAGAGTGGCTCACAGAGGTCAATCTCCCAAAACCAGATCAAAAACACACTAATATGCAAGTACCGTTAAATACACAAACTGGCGGCACTGTAGCGTATAGCCTCCTGGTGTAGACTAATCACAATTTTCATAATGCATGTTTTTAAAATATTTGAAAAGTACTGTACCATCGAAATTCAAGAGGCAGATGATTCAGTAATCACAATGTGGCTTTAAGAGTGCCATAGGTTTTCAAACAGTAAAATTATGCTTTTTAAAAAGAAACTTGTCTTTGTGGTCAGATTGCGGCCAATGCGCTGTACAAACTGCTTGTGGACAATGTGAACAGGGTCTGCTTGCTTAAGCTTTCGCAACAGTATCTGAGGTCACAGCAGAGCTGTACAGGCTTCTATGGTTTGGCAGGAGTTCAGTCAGTTTCACAGTTGTGTTGCTCTTGGGGTATTCAGTATTTTTTTTAAAGCATCAGTGCTATCTGGTGAAAATTGTTGGAGTCCTAGCAAGGACTCTGTTGCAGATCTTGTGAACCACCAAAGCACAAAAACAACAAAAACTTGCCTTTATACAGTGCCTTTACATAGGATTACATACGGCACAGAAACAGGCCATTCGGCCCAACCAGTCCATGCCGGCGTTTATGCTCCACTTGAGCCTTCTCCCGTCTTTCCTCATCTAAATCTATCAGCATAACCCTCTATTCTCTTCTCCCTCGTATGCTTGTCTAGCCTCCCCTTAAATGCATCTATACTATTCGCTTCAATCACTCCCTGTGGTAGCGAGTTCCACGTTCTCACCACTCTCTGGATAAAGAAGTTTCTTCTGAATTCCCTATTGGATTTCTTGGTGACTATCTTATATTGATTATTGATGGCCTCTAGTTATGCTCTTCCCCACAAGTGGAAACATTCTCGCTATATCCACTCTATCAAAACCTTTCATAATTTTAAAGACCTCTATTAGGTCACCCCTCAGCCTTCTTTTTTCAAGGGAAAAGAAACCCAGCCTGTTCATCCTTTCCTGATATGTATACCCTCGCATTTCTGGTATCATTCTCGTAAATCTTCTCTGTACCCTCTCCAGTGCCTCTATATCCTTTTTATAATATGGCGGCCAGAACTGTGAGCTGTACTCTAAATGTAGTTGAAACAAGGTTCGATATAGGTTTAGCATCACTTCCCTACTTTTCAATTCTATACCTCTAGAAATAAACCCCAGTGCTTGGTTTGCTTTTTTTACAGCCTTGCTAACCTGCGTTGCTACTTTGAGTGATTTGTGTATTTGTACTCCGAGGTCCCTTAGTTCCTCTACTCCACCTAGACTCGCACCCTCCAAGTAAAAAGTGACCTTCCTACCAAAATGCAATACCTCACATTTATCTGTCTTGAACGTCATTTGCCAATTATATGTCCATTCTGCAAGTTTATTAATGTCCTCCTGTAATTTGTTGCAGTCCTCCTCAGTATTGATTATCCCCCCCCCCCAATTTGATGTCATCCATAAATTTAAAAATTGTGTTTTTGATTCCAAAGTCTAAATTGTTAATATAAATTGTGAACAACATGTTCCCAGCACTGATCCTTGTGAAACACCACTACCCATCTTCTGCCATTGTGAATAACTACCTTTTATCCCTACTCTCTGCTTTCTGTCTTGAAGCCAGCTAGCTATCCATTCTGCTACTTGTCCACCGACTCTGCATTTTCTGACCTTGTTCATCAGTCTATTATGGGGTACATGATCGAAGACCTTCTCTCTGTTACCTCTTCAAAAAAATTCAATGAGATTGGTCAAGCAAGGCTTTCCCTTTTGAAATCCATGCTGACTATTCATTATTATATTTTTGGTTTCTAGATGTTCTTCTATTTTCTCCTTTAGTAGGGATTCCATTATTTTTCCTACCACCGATGTTAAGCTGACTAGTCTATAATTCCCTGGACATGTTCTATGCCTGTTATTAAATATAAGTATTACCTTAGCTATCCGCCAGTCCTCTGGCACTACACGTTTTTTTAATGATTTGTTAAATATGTGAAGTAATGCCTCTGCTATCAAATCCTTAGATTCTTTTAAAATGCGTGGATACAATCCATCCGGGCCAGGGGTTTTATCCTCTGAGTTTGAGAGTTTATTTAATGTATCCCCATCTTTTTATTTTATATGTTCTTATCTCATTACTAATCTCATCATGTCCACCTGTTCTTTCTCCTGGGATATAGAAACATAGAAAATAGGTGCAGGAGTAGGCCATTCGGCCCTTCGAGCCTGCACCGCCATTCAATAAGTTCATGGCTGAACATGCAACTTCAGTACCCCATTCCTGCTTTCTCGCCATACCCCTTGATCCCCCTAGAAGTAAGGACTACATCTAACTCCTTTTTGAATATATTTAGTGAATTGGTCTCAACAACTTTCTGTGGTAGAGAATTCCACAGGTTCACCACTCTCTGGGTGAAGAAGTTTCTCCTCATCTCTGTTCAAAATGGCTTACCCCTTATCCTTAGACTGTGACCCCTGGTTCTGGACTTCCAACATTGGGAACATTCTTCCTGCATCGAACCTGTCTAAACCCGTCAGAATTTTAAATGTTTCTATGAGATCCCCTCTCATTCTTCTGAACTCCAGTGAATACAAGCCCAGTTGATCCAGTCTTTCTTGATATGTCAGTCCCGCCATCCCGGGAATCAGTCTGGTGAACCTTCGCTGCACTCCCTCAATAGCAAGAATGTCCTTCCTCAAGTTAGGAGACCAAAACTATACACAATACTCCAGATGTGGCCTCACCAAGGCCCTGTACAACTGTAGCAACACCTCCCTGCCCCTGCACTCAAATCCCCTCGCTATGAAGGCCAACATGCCATTTGCTTTCTTAACCGCCTGCTGTACCTGCATGCCAACCTTCAATGACTGATGTACCATGACACCCAGGTCTCGTTGCACCTCCCCTTTTCCTAATCTGTCATCATTCAGATAATAGTCTGTCTCTCTGTTTTTACCACCAAAGTGGATAACCTCACATTTATCCACATTATACTTCATCTGCCATGCATTTGCCCACTCACCTAACCTATCCAAGTCACTCTGCAGCCTCATAGCATCCTCCTCGCAGCTCACACTGCCACCCAAATTAGTGTCATCCGCAAATTTGGAGATACTAAATTTAATCCCCTCGTCTAAATCATTAATGTACAATGTAAACAGCTGGGGCCCCGGAACAGAACCTTGTGGTACCCCACTAGTCACTGCCTGCCATTCTGAAAAGTACCCATTTACTCCTACTCTTTGCTTCCTGTCTGCCAACCAGTTCTCAATCCACATCAGCACACTACCCCCAATCCCATGTGCTTTAACTTTGCACATTAATCTCTTGTGTGGGACATTGTCGAAAGCCTTCTGAAAGTCCAAATACACCATATCAACTGGTTCTCCCTTGTCCACTCTACTGGAAACTTCCTCAAAAAATTCCAGGAGATTTGTCAAGCGTGATTTCCCTTTCACAAATCCATGCTGACTTGGACCTATCATGTCCCCTCTTTCCAAATGCGCTGCTATGACATCCTTAATAATTGATTCCATCATTTTACCCACTACCGATGTCAGGCTGACCGGCCTATAATTCCCTGTTTTCTCTCTCCCTCCTTTTTTAAAAAGTATCTCTTGGGGTATGTAGTAAAATGTCCCAAGGCACGTCACAGGAATGTAATCAGACAACATATTCACCTTCACTGCCTGGGCAGTATGCTGGCAGAGAGAATTTCATGCCCTTTGCAAAATCTACCTGGCTTTCATTCCATTGCAGACAATGAAGACAAAAATCGATCCCAACGTGAATTAGCAAAACCAGTGGATTTTTCGCAAAGCAACACCTTCCTAAATTATTTTCAGATTCAGAAGTCAATGTGCTGGACTTTAGGCTTTTCTGTTTTCAGGGCGAAAACGGAGGCGGGACAGGAAAGTTACCGGCCGGGAATAGTTTGCGCTTTAGTGAGGAAGTTTCGGCATCTGGGCCCTGCGACAGGGGGCGCAGCGCTAAGGGAGGCGTTGTATACTTTTTGTGGCGCAAGGATGGGAAACTCCTGAGCTAAAGTTCCAGGCCGTGTGCACTCCGAGAGAAACCTGGGGGGGTGGGGGCGGGCGGGGGTCCTTTTAAAAAAGAAAACACAAAAACATTACCAAAACATTGCCCAAGCCACCACAACACACATAGTTAAAAAAATTAAAAGAACCAACACTTACACTTACCTTTGGAGTATTATACCTTCTTTTGCGTTGCCAGCTCTACTGGACCACACTGATTTCCCAGGCGGTCATTGAGAGCACACTTCCGGATCAGGCAAAAGTGCAAACTCCTGCCGGTGTCGCACCGAGAGGCGTTGCACGCCCGGCGCAGCTCTTCCCGGCGGTGCTGCTCAGTGCCGCCGCAAAACCCGACCGGAGGATCGTGGTGGGGTGCAGGAGACCTGAACGTCGCCTTTCACGCCGCTCCGGGGCGAAACCCAGAGCGCAGAGGACCAGAAAATCCAGCCCGTTGAGTCCCGAACTCTTCAAACCGTATAAAAATTCAAACCTTATACATAGAGGGAGCAGAATTGCCCCTTTTTATAGTCCCGTTAGCACCTCCCCGTGGGCACTAATGGGGCGCAAGGTAGTTTTTGCCTGGGGGAGGGTGGCGCTACCGCTCCCTGGGAAATTGCACGGGAGGTTTCGGAGGCGCTGCCTTGGTGGTTAGTGCCCCGGGCTGCCACGTAACCGGCGATGATGTCATCACCGTGCACGGCGACCCCCTCACCGCCCCTCCGACCCATCAACACAACACGGGGGAATTTGTCCCACGAGCCGTGAGGCTGGCGGACATTTGCTCTCGGGGCGGTGATTAAATGTTGCTGGTCCGGTCTCCTGCTGCCCTGGTGGCCCAGTGACGGCCATCAAAGGGCCTGCAGAGTACGCAGTGGCCCTCCCCTTTAATCGAAGGGGTGGGGCGTTGTATCACGTCAGCGCTACACAGAGCATCTGGGTAGCGCTTGACTGAGTGCCGCGGTAGCGCCCCAGGGCCCGCCCCTACAGGAAGCGGAGTGCCGGAGATAGCACTCCGCTTCCTTTGAGGGGCTTCCGCTCCGGGCGCTGAAAGTCCCGGTCCTGGAAGGTTATCGCCTTCAATCGGTGCGCGGGTCAATTTCGCCCTGAGAGTTAAGTACTCAATGGCATTTTCAATTACATTACTGGCATAACAAGACTGGCCTGGTATCAGTTTTCAGGACCATTCTTGATTCATTTGACTTGCAGATTGCTTAAACCACTTCACTGATGTGCTCTGTAGATACTCCCACAATTTACAGGACTAGATCAACAGATGGAACTAGGGCAAGAGTGAAAGAAACAGAAGCCTAACCCTACATGCAGCCATATGGAAACAAATACAGTTTAAATACAGAACTGTGGTTCTGCAATATAAATGTACTTTAAGTATTGTGAATTAAATATTAATCCTGAAAAATTAGACAGCAGAATGGTTGCTTTCTGTATTTCCATGTAAATTGGATGAGGGTATTGTTATTTGTGGGGCATTTATTTATTTAACCGTGTCACCATCAGTGGAACTTTTTTCCACCTGTGCTTACACCCACAAACTTCTGATCCAAAAAGAGGTGCTCACCACCATATAGGAACTCCCATTATTTACAGGTGAAAAAAAGAATGAAATTGCTGTTCTGTAGCGCCTTTCACAACTTCACAACATCCCAAAGCATGTTACAGCCAATGAAGTACTTCTGAAGTGTAGTCACTCTTGTAATACAATTTGTGCACAGCAAGCTCCCACAAACAGAACTGTGATAATGACCAGATTATATTTATTTTAATTTTAATGATGTTGTTTGAGGGATAAATATTCGCCAGGTCACCGGGAGAATTCCACTGATCTTCTTTGAAAGAGTGCCATGGGATCTTTTAGGTTCACCATTCCCAAAGAAGGCGCATTTTCAGGCAACTAAGCCAATCTATTCCCCCCACTACTTTTTAGTAGTAGACCTAAAAAAGGTTAATTTATAATTAAGATGACAATATTGTGATGGGAAAGGATTGTACAGTTTAAAAAATTAGTTGTGGCTAGCCAAAATAATTTGAATTTTGAAATGAATTTCCCCATTACTGCATTTGCACTTTAGTTGCAGTGAGGCGCATTTCTTTTCATTGTGCAAGAAGTAGGAAGTTAGAGCGTATCCTTGTGACCATTGCTGCATCAAAAATCTTCTGAAATAATGGCTCTGGTGTCATTTATAGTTTGACGACAAGTGTTAAACCATGTGCGAAGTAAGAACTTCTAAGTTTTAAAATGAAAAATTTATCACAGTTCAACACAGCTCAATTCTGTAAGTTTTCATCTGAATTTTCTCACAAGACACATACCGCACGCTGGGCCTTCAGGGACTTTCTAGGCCAAAAGCCACTCATTCAAGCATTAAAAGCTGAGATTAACACAAAAAACAGCAACATTCTCTCATGGGTTCTTATTTTTTAAATCATCTAAACTTTATGGTATTGCACATGTTTTGGGGCTGTGAAACGTGAGGGGTTCCCAGCAATGATCCCAGGCCTTGCTGAACATCTGCTAAGCTGCAGCACTGTTTAGCAAAGTGCATCTGAATATTGTGATGCTTAATTTAAAAAAAACTGTCTTTCATTATTTTATAAGAATGTTATAGCTTAAAACTACAGCAGACTCAGCAAAATGCTTGCATTCATGCAGCTGAGCACCACATAAATCAATTTTTAATTTCTTAAATCAAAAAAACAGAATTACAATCTCATGGAGACTTCTGTGCAATAAATACAGCAATGGCCTGGACATTCTTTGTTGCTGGTAAGTGTACCACTTGATAGTTATTTAACCCAATAGTAATGGGGACTCCAGATATAATGATCTAGCTCCTAGTCTTCAGGCCAATAGTAGAAAAACACTAGAAAACTGGTCACCCACCTCGCAATTCTCCTGTTTTTAAATGTTTTAAGTAGTAAAGATTGGTTCTTTTTTTCGCAGCTAAATTTTGTTTCAAATTGAACAACACTCCTTTGACAAGCCTGGAGCCATTTCCTTAATAGGTGAAGGTTAGCGGTGTCAATTTGATTTTGTCTGATTATGCTCCTGTGGGACATTTTACAGTTAAAGACGCTTTATAATATAAGTTCTTCTTGTTGCGTGTTCCAAAGTTATCTGAGATGAAGGATAAGGGTAACAGCTAAGAAATTTCAGCTGCTTTAAGTTGCAACCTAACCTGGAATTATCCACTAGGCCAGACATTCCCGTCTCTAATTACAGCAGGTGACAGATCCTCTGTTAAACAAAGGCACCACAACACCTGCAGACGATCTTTGAATCTTCAGGTTATTCTCAGCCGTAGTGCAAAATAGTGTAAGATTCTGAAGGGGATTGACAGGGTAGATGCTGAGAGGTTGTTTCCCCTGGCTGGAGTGTCTAGAACTAGGGGTCAGTCTCAGGATAAGAAGTCGGCCATTTAAGACAGAGATGCAGAGGAATTTCTTCACTCAGAATGTTGTGAATCTTTGGAATTCTCTGCCCCAGAGTGCTGTGGATGCTGAGTCTCTGAATATATTCAAGGCTGAGATAGATAGATTTGAATCCAGGAGAATCAAAGGATATGGAGATCGGGCGGGAAAGTGGAGTTACGGTGGATGATCAGTTATGATCGAGTAGGCTCGATAGGCCATAGGGCCTACTCCTGCTCTTATTTCTTATGTTCTTAAAATGTACCAAGGGGTAGGCAAACCAATTTATCAGCGGAATTAACCCCTTGCTCCCCATTAGTACATGTAGATAGGTCAGCGAGCTGCACATTCCTGAGAAGTAGGATTATTCCTGACAGTTCTTCTCCCCACCCTCAAAGTGAAACCTTCAGCCATTAACTCCTCAGTCAAGTAGCTCTGAAAGTTGGGATAGCTTGCCCAAATAAGGTCTGCTAAGTTGAAACACCAAACGATAACACACATTTATATATGAAATCTAGTTTGTATAGATTTATATAAAAAGAAAATACTCACTATTTTTGATCTTTTGCACCTATATTTTGATCTGTGTTATCTCTTTTCCTCAATATTATTTCCCTCAGTTGGGTCCCTCTGACACATATTTTGCTTAATGCATTATAACAAAGGTAACAAAACAAATGATCAGACTAGCAATACGCAAGCCTAGGTTTAAATATTTATCACATTTATGAGCAAATCCAACAGAGTGAACTCACAAAACAGCAACAACTAACTTTCTGTTTGAAGTGTAGTAGAAGAGTAATGAAGAGAGTATATCATGGTCAGTCAAACGACATGAGGTTACCATAAACGCTAGTTATCAGGTCAGCCTTCCTTTCGGAGATATTTGTCGTGCAACACAAATACAGGGCTGCATTACTTAAGCTGCTGTAAAAATGAAGCCTATAGCAAAAAAATAACATTTAACTAGTTTAATGTGAATTTATGATCTCATAAAACCAAAAAGCTAGTGTCTGGGGCCAAAACTTGAGCAGGGAAGATAGAATCTAATGATTTACAAAACTTCAAGCAACATCAGTTTAAAAAAATATATTTTTGCCTGTTCATAGTACTGTATGTTCAAGAATTGCTGAAGATCTTGATATTATTTATAATAACAATATCTAAGTGTGACCCCTAAACTGTGACAAGAATCATAACGGCTCAGTGACGTCACCAGTTTACTTTTGACTCCCTCAAAAACTTACAAACCAATAGTTTTAGACTAGACGAGTGCATGATGTTAGTAATGAACATATTCATTTTATTTTAAATAGGTTGATTTAAAAATATATTTTTTTATTCGTTTATGGGATGTGAGCGTCGCTGGAAAAGCCAGCATTTATTGCCCATCCCTAATTGCCCTCGAGAAGATCGAGGTGAGTCGCCTTCTTGAACCGCTGCAGTCCTTGTGGTGAAGGTACTCCTACCTGTTAGGGTGGAAGTTTCAGGATTATGACCCAGTGATGATGAAGGGTGATATACTTTCAAATTAGGTTGGTATGTGACTTGGAGGGGAACGTGGAGGTGATGGTATTCGCATGCACCTGCTTCTCTTGTCCTTCTATGTGGTAGAGGTCGCAGGTTTGGGAGGTGCTGCCGAAGAAGTCTTGGCGAGTTGCTGCAGTGCATCTTGTAGATGGTACACACTGCAGACATGGTACGTCGACGATGGAGGGAGTGAATGTTTAAGGTGGTGGATGGTTGCCAATCAAGCGGGCTGCTTTGTCCTGGATAGTGTCGAGCTTCTTGAGTGTTTTTGGAGCTGCACTCATCCAGGCACGTGGAGAATATTCCATCACACTCCTGACTTGTGCATTGTAGATTGTGGAAAAGCTTTGGCGAGTCAGGAAGTGAGACACTTGCCACAGAATACGCAGCCTCTGACCTGCTCTAGTTGCCACAGTATTTATGTGGCTGGTCCCGTTAAGTTTCTAGTCAATGGTAACCCCTAGGATGTTGATTGTCATGTTTGTAACCTTCACATAACTGTAACCAATATGTAATAACACTGTACACTGTATACAACTGCGAAATACACACCTTGACCACAGGGGGTGAACTTGTGGGAGACACGCCTCACCTGGTCAGCCAGGTACTTAAAGGGAGATTGCACGCAGGCTCAGCACTCCTTGGACCTGGGAATAAAGGTGCAGGTCATGAGTGACCTTGATATGCCTCGTGTGACTTTATAATAGTGTAGAGACACTAGATTGATGGTGGGGGATTCGGCAATGGTAATGCCGTTGAATGTCAAGGGGAGGTAGTTAGACTCTCGCTTGTTGGAGATAGTCATTGTCTGGCACTTGTGTGGCGTGAATGTTATTTGCCACTTATCAGCCCAAGCCTGAAAGTCGTCCAGGTCTTGCTGCATGTGAGCATGGATGACTTTATTATCTGAAGAGTTGCGAATGGCACTGAACACTGTGCAGTCATTAGCAAACATCCCCACTCTGACCTTATGATGGAGGGAAGATCATTGATGAAGCAGTTGAAGCTGGTTGGGCCTTGGACACTGCCCTGAGGAACTCCTGCAGCGATGTCCTGGGGCTGTGATGATTGGAGTCCAAAAGCTACAACCATCTTCCTTTGCACTAGGTATGATTCCAGCCAGTGGAGAAATTTCCCCAATTCCCATTGACTTCAGCTCTTTTGTCCATGTTTGGACCAAGGCTGTAATGAGGTCTGGACCCGAGTGGTCCTAGCGGAACTGGGCATCGGAGAGCAGGTTATTGGTGAGTAAGTGCTGCTTGATAGCACTGTTGACAACATCTTCCATCACTTTGCTGATGATTGAGAGTAGACTGATGCGCGGCAATTGGCCGGATTGAATTTGTCCTGCTTTTTGTGGACAGGACATACCTGGGCAGTTTTCCACATTATCAGATAGATGCCAGTGTTGTAGCTGTACTAGAATAGCTATCCAGAGGAACCGCTAATTCTGGAGCACAAGTCTTCAGCACGACAGCTGGGATGTTGTTGGGGCCCATAGACTTTGCTGTATTCAGTGCGCTCAGCCGTTTCTTGATACCATGTGGAGTGAATGCAATTGGCTGAAGACTGGCTTCTGTGATGATGAGGACCTCAGAAGGAGAATCATCCACTCGGCACTTCTGGCTGAAGATGGTTGTAAACACATCAGCCTTGTCTTTTGCACTCACGTGCTGAGCTCTACCGTCATTGAGGATGGGGATATTCATGGAGCCTATTCCTCCCGTTAGTTAATTAATGGCCCACCACCATTCATGACTGGATGTGGCAGGAGTATCGAGTTTTAATCTGATCCATTGGTTGTGGGATGGCTGAGCCTTGTCTATAGCATGCTGCTTCCGATTTTTGGCATGCGTGTAGTCCTGTGTTGCAGATTCCCCAGGTTGGCACCTCGCTAAACTAGCAGAACCTTGCTTTGCTAAACTAGCAGATTGAGGAATTTCAGAGGAAAGGGTAAGAAAATTGTATCCCTTTTGGTGCTGTAAATTCTGTGATGAGTTTATGACCTGAATTCAAACTCCCCAATGGGCCTGAAATTCCAGCCTCCCCGCATCCGTATGGAGTATGTACAGACCCAGGGAGGCATCGCAAAAGCTGGTTTTCGGCGCGCGATGCGCATACGGCAAAAAACAGCTTTTCCGATCTGTCAAGTTCTGGCTTGACAGATCCTCCGCATCTCAGCTGTAAGGACATTCGCTTGGGCAAGATTGCACTATTTGCCCATCTCTTGCCCCTGGAATGTCCTTAAAACACTTGCGCCTGGTAAAATAAAATAGGGACAATCACACTGCTGGGCATGTATTATAAACCCCCAAACAGTGGGAGGGAGCTAGAGGAGCAAATATGTCGGCAAATTGCTGTGAAGTCCAAAAACCATAGGGTAGTAATAGTAGGGGATTACAATTATCCTAATATTGATTGGGACAAATATAGTGTGAAGGGTATCGAGGGTGCAGAATTCCTAAAATGCATTCAAGAGAACTTTTTTAGTCAGTATGTAACAAGCCCAACACGGGAGGGGGCGGTTCTGGATTTAGTTTTGGGGAATGAAGCTGGGCAGGTGCAAGGGGCGAGCACTTGTGTGCCAGTGACCATAATTCAGTCAGATTCAAGGTGATTATCGATAAGGACAAGGATAGACTGGGAATAAAAACCCCAAAATGAGGAAAAGCTAACATTGCTAAGTTGAGAAGTGATTTGGCCACAGTGGACTGGAAACAGCTACTTGAAGGTAAATCAATGTCGGAACAGTGGGAGTCATTCAAGAAGGAGATCCAGAAGGCTCAGGCCAAACATGTGCCCTTAAAGAAAAAGGGTGGGAATAACAATTCTAGAGCCCCCTGGATGTCTCGGGATTTACAGGAGAGGATAAAGAAAAAAAAGGAAGCATATGTCATATACTGATGGCTAAATACTACAGAATCTCTGGAGGAATATAAGAAGTTCAGAGATGAAATTAAAAAGGATATTAGGAATGCTAAGAGAGAGCATGAAAAATTCTTGGCAAGTAAAATCAAGGAAACCCAAAGATGTTCTATAAATATATTAAGAGCAAGAGGATAACTAAAGAAAGGATAGGGTCGATTGACGACCATGGGGGTAATCTGTGTGTGGAGGTGGAAGATGTTGGTATGGTTCTTAATGAATACTTTACGTTTGTTTTCATGAAGGAAAGGGGCAACGCAGATACTGCTATCAAGAAGGAGTGTGAAATTCTGGACAAAATAGACATAGTGAGAGGAGGTATTGGGGGGGTTTGGCAGCTTTGAAAGTGGATAAGTCCCCAGGCCCGGATGAAATGCATCCCAGGCTGTTGAGCAAAGCAAGAGAGGAAATAGCAGAGGCTTTGACCATAATTTTCCAGTCCCCTTTGGATTCAGGCATGGTGCCGGAGGACTGGAGGACTGCTAATGTGGTACCCGAGTAATTACAGGCCTGCCAGCCTAACCTCAGTGGTTAATTATTGGAAAATTATTGGAAAAAATCTTCAAGGACAGAATAAATCTACATTTAGAAAGGCAAGTATTAATCAGGGACGGTCAGCATGGAGTTGTTATGGGAAGATAGTGTCTGACTAACCTGATTTAATTTTTCGAGGAGGTAACCAGGAGGGTCGATGAGGGTAGTGTGTACGATGTCGTGTATATGGATTTTAGCAAAGCTTTTGATAAAGTCCCACATGGCAAACTGGTCACGAAGGTAAAAGTGGCAGGTTGGATCCAAAATTGGCTTAGAGGTAGGAAGCAAAGGATAATGGTTGATGGATGTTTTTGTGACTGGAAGGATGTTTCCAGTGGGGTTCCGCAGGGCTCAATACTCGGTACCTTGCTTTTTGTGGTATACATCAATGATCTAGATTTGAATATAGGGGCTATGTAAAATGTTTGCAGATGACACTAAAATTGGCTGTGTGGTTAATAATGAAGAGGAAAGTCATGGTCTGCAGGAGGATATGAATCTACTGGTCAGGTGGCAAATGGAATTTAATTCGAAGAAGTGTGAGGTAATGCACTTGGGGAGGGCTAATAAGAAAAGGTATTCACATTAAATGGTAGGCCACTGAGAAGCGTAGATGAACAAAGGGACCCTGGAGTGCGTGTCCACAGATCCCTGAAAGTAGCAGGCCAGGTGGATAAGCTGGTTACGAAGGCATATGGAATGCTTGCCTTTACTGGCCGAGGCATAGAATACAAGAGCAGGGAGATTATGCTTAAATTGTACTCTGATAAGGCCACTGTATTAAAGGACATGATTGCACTGGAGAGGGTGCAGAGGAGATTTACGAAGATGCTGCCTGGAATGGAAAATCTTAGCTGTGAGGACAGATTGGATAGGCTGGGTCTGTTCTCCTTGGAACAGAGGAGGGTGAGGAGACCTCATTGAGGTGTATAAAATTTTGAGGGGCCTGGATATAGTGGATAGCAAGGGTTTATTTTCCTTGGTGGAGAGGTCAATTACGAGGGGGAATAGGTTTAAGGTGGTTGATGGAAGGTTTAGAGTGGATTTGAGGGGAAGCTTCTTCACGCAGAGGGTTGTGTGGGTCTGGAACTCACTGCCTGGAAGGGTGGTGGAGGCAGAAACCCTCACCACATTTGAAAGGTGCTTGGATGTGCACTTGAAGTGTCATATCCTGCAGGGTTATGGACCGAGAGCTGGTAAGTGGGATTAGACTGGATAACCTCTTGTTGGCTGGCGCAGACACGATGGTAAGTACATTATGGAATCTAATATGGCCAGAGTGATCTTCTGGACTAGTTTCGATTGCCTGGATGGGTCGGAAAGGAATTTTCCCAGATTTTTTCCCCCCAATTGGCCTGGGTTTTTATCTGTTTTTTTGCCCCTCCCAGGAGATCGCATGGCTCCGGGTGGGGTGGCGTTTACAATGTTGCGATACATGGGCTATCACAGTTGTGTGGGGCGGACTGGTTGGATTGGATGCTCTTTATCTGTTTGCCATTGTTCATTGTTCGTAGGTTTATATGTAACCTTCAGGGCTGCTGACCGAGAGCTGCGCCCTCCTGTATGGCTCAGAGACGTGGACCATGTACAGTAGAACATAAGAACATAAGAATTAGGAACAGGAGTAGGCCATCTAGCCCCTCGAGCCTGCTCCGCCATTCAATAAGATCATGGCTGATCTGGTCGTGGACTCAGCTCCACTTACCCGCCCTCACCCCGTAACCCTTAATTCCCTTATTGCTTAAAAATCTATCTATCTTTGACTTGAAAACATTCAATGAGCCAGCCTCAACTGCTTCCTTGGGCAGAGAATTCCACAGATTCACAACCCTCTGGGAGAAGAAATTCTTTCTCAACTCGGTTTTAAATTGGCTCCTCCGTATTTTGAGGCTGTGCCCCCTAGTTCTAGTCTCCCCCACCAATGGAAACAACCTCTCTGCCTCTATCTTGTCTATCCCTTTCATGATTTTAAATGTTTCTATAAGATCACCCCTCATCCTTCTGAACTCCAAGGAGTAAAGACCCAGTCTACTCAATCTATCATCATAAGGTAACCCCTCATTTCTCGAATCAGCCTAGTGAATCGTCTTTGTACCCCTTCCAAAGCTAGTATATCCTTCCTTAAGTAAGGTGACCAAAACTGCACGCAGTACTCCAGGTGCGGCCTTACCAATACCTTATACAGTTGCAGCAACACCTCCCTGCTTTTGTACTCCATCCCTTTCGCAATGAAGGCCAACATTCCATTTGCCTTCCTGATTACCTGCAGCACCTGCAAACTAACCTTTTGGGATTCATGCACAAGGAAGGGCACTCTACGCAGGGGTCCTCCCACTATTCATCGGGGACTTGGCCTGGGGGGTGGTGCACGGAGCAGTGCCGTGCAACAAATTTTTAAGCCGGTTCACGGACTCCCAGGCCGCCTGCAATTTCTGCGGTCTGGAGGAGTCCGTGTTCCATGTTTTTATGGAGTGCACAAGGTTGCAGCCCCTGTTCCACTATTTGAAGGGGCTGCTCCTGAAATTCTGGCTGCACTTCAGTCCCACTCTCCTGATCTTTGGGCACCCTGTGCGGAGGGGAGCGGGTAGGTCCGAAGGCCTCCTCGTAGGACTGCTCCTGGGCACGGCCAAGGGTGCCATCAGCCGGTCCAGGCAGCGGGCGGTCGAGGGGGTCGTTCAACCTGACTGCCTGCCTCTCTTCCGCTCTTACATCCGGTCCAGGGTGTCCTTGGAGATGGAGCACGCGGTGTCCACCGGTACGCTCGCGGCCTTCCGCGAGAGGTGGGCACCGGAGGGACTGGAGTGCATCATCACGCCCGGCAACCAAATTTTAATTTGATTTTACATTTTAAAGTTGAATTTGTTTTAATTGCCGGTGCTTTTAGTGTCCCCTTCCCTTTTATAGGGGGCACTGGGGAAAAATTGTGATTTTAGTGCCCAAAAAAAAAACCAAAAAAAGAAAAACACAAAAAAAAAAGGGGGGGAAAAAAAAGGGCCTTGTAAATGTCTGGAGTGTCACCCAGGTCGGGTGGCACCGTTTAATGTTTTTATGTTTTGCAGGTAAACTCAAAAGAGTTTCATGCACAAGGACCCCCAGGTCCCTCTGCACCACAGCATGTTGTAATTTCTCCCCATTCAAATAATATTCCCTTTTACTGTTTTTTTTCCCAAGGTGGATGACCTCACACTTTCCGACATTGTATTCCATCTGCCAAACCGTAGCCCATTTGCTTAACCTATCCAAATCTCCTTGCAGCCTCTCTGAGTCCTCTACACAACCCGCTTTCCCACTAATCTTAGTGTCATCTGCAAATTTAGTTGCACTACACTCTGTCCCCTCTTCCAGGTCATCTATGTATATTGTAAACAGTTGTGGTCCCAGTACTGATCCCTGTGGCACACCACTAACCACTGATTTCCAACCGGAAAAGGACCCATTTATCCCGACTCTCTGCTTTCTGTTCGCCAGCCAATTCTCTATCCATGCTAATACATTTCCTCTGACTCCGCGTACCTTTATCTTCTGCAGTAACCTTTTGTGTGGCACCTTATCGAATGCCTTTTGGAAATCTAAAAAAACCACATCCATCGGTACACCTCTATCCACCATGCTCGTTATATCCTCAAAGAATTCCAGTAAGTTAGTTAAACATGATTTCCCTTTCATGAATCCATGCTGCGTCTGCTTGATTGCACTATTCCGATCCAGATGTCCCGCTATTTCTTCCTTAATGATAGTTTCAAGCATTTTCCCCACTACAGATGTTAAACTAACTGGCCTATTGTTACCTGCCTTTTGCCTGCCCCCTTTTTTAAACAGAGGCGTTACATTAGCTGCTCTCCAATCCGCTGGTACCTCCCCAGAGTCCAGAGAATTTTGGTAGATTATAACAAATGCATCTGCTATAACTTCCGCCATCTCTTTTAATACCCTGGGATGCATTTCATCAGGACCAGGGGACTTGTCTACCTTCAGTCCCATTAGTCTGTCCAGCACTACCTCCCTAGTGATAGTGATCATCTCAAGGTCCTCCCTTCCCACGTTCCTATGACCAGCAATTTTTGGCATGGTTTTTGTGTCTTCCACTGTGAAGACGGAAGCAAAATAATTGTTTAAGGTCTCAGCCATTTCCACATTTCCCATTATTAAAGCCCCCTTTTCATCTTCTAAGGGACCAACATTTACTTTAGTCACTCTTTTCCGTTTTATATATCTGTAAAAGCTTTTACTATCTGTTTTTATTTTTTGCGCAAGTTTACCTTCGTAATCTATCTTCCCTTTCTTTATTGCTTTTTTAGTCATTCTTTGCTGTTGCTTAAAGTTTTCCCAATCCTCTAGTTTCCCACTAACCTTGGCCACCTTATACGCATTGGTCTTTGATTTGATACTTTCCTTTATTTCCTTGGTTATCCACGGCTGGTTATCTCTTCTCTTGTCGCCCTTCTTTTTCACTGGAATATATTTTTGTTGCGCATTATGAAAGAGCTCCTTAAAAGTCCTCCACTGTTCCTCAATTGTGCCACCGTTTAGTCCTTGTTTCCAGTCTACTTTAGCCAACTCTGCCCTCATTCCACTGTAGTCCCCTTTGTTTAAGCATAGTACGCTCGTTTCTGACACAACTTCCTCATCCTCAATCTGTATTACAAATTCAACCATATTGTGATCACTCATTCCGAGAGGATCTTTTACGAGTCGACACCTCAAGTCGTTGGAGATCTCCGCAAGATCCTGCAAATCTCCTGGGAGGACAGACGCACAAACATTAGCGTCCTCGTCCAGGCCAACATCCCCAGCATTGAAGCACTGACTACACTTGATCAGCTCCGCTGGGCAGGCCACATAGTTCGCATGCCAGACATGAGACTCCCAAAGCAAGCGCTCTACTCGGAACTCGCCCACAGCAAATGAGCCAAAGACGGGCAGAGGAAACATTACAAGGACACCCTCAAAACCTCCTTGATAAACTGCGACACCCCCACTGACACCTGGGAGTCCCTGGCCATAGACCGCCCTAAGTGGAGGAAGTGCATTCGGGAGGGCGCTGAGCTCGAGTATCGTCGGCGAGAGCATGCAGAAATCAAGCGCAGGCAGCAGAAGGAGCGTGGTGGCAAACCAGGTTCCCTGCCCACCCTTTCCCTCAGAGACTGTGGTTCTCGTATTGGACTGTACAGTCACCTAAGAACTCATGCTAAGAGTGGAAGCAAGTCTTCCTCGATTCCGAGGGACTGCCTATGATGATGGGGCAGACTGGTTGGGTCAGATGCTCTTTATCTGTCTGCCATTGTTCATTGTTCATAGGTTTATATGTAACCTTCAGGGCTGCTGACCGAGGGCCATGTGACTCTTTGTCGGCTGACGCAGACATAATGGGCCGAAATGGCCTCCTTCTGCGCTGTAAATTTCTATGTCTCTATGTTTCGATAGCAGTGTGTTTTAAAACATATAATAATAAAATTTAAAAACACATTTTATGTTAGAAACCCTTTTCACCAATAATGCCCAAACTTTTTTTTTTAAATCGGAAGAAGTTTTTTTTCTAACACATTTATTAACTTTAATTCAATTAATTTTAATTATGTGAGTTTAAAATTTTTTTTTTTATGTTGTGTTCAGTGTGTTTGTTTTTTTTCCTCATTACTAGCAATGAGAACGCATAGATATGGAGTTCTCGTTACTATTAATGAGTATGCTGTACCTGATTTGTTGAGCAGTCACACGTGACGTGACTGCACCTGCTGCGTTCGAACCTCGAGGACGGGAGCATGCTCCGAAGCACGGGAAGGGAAGGCCTCCCCACCGGAATCGCAGGCATCTCCGGGACCAGGTAATTTTGCAAAAATTCTCGGGTCAGAGGCGCTCGTCCGAAAGAAGCCTCCGACCCGGATTTCAGGCCTGATATCTTTGATTCGATTAAATTACCTGGAACACCATTACAAACATTTATAACCCTTCGAGTGAAGAAAAACATTTTCTGAGACCTGCTTTAGATTTACTTTTCACTAAGTAAAAAAATTATGTCCTCTACTTTGACTGGTTTAATTGTTCTGAAAATAATATTCTCAGTTCATCCCATCTTTATACCATTTAATACTTTATGCCACTTCTCTGGGGCTTCCACAGATCTTCTGCCGAAGTAATGGTAGACAAGCAGGGGAACCAGTGTGGAAAACTACCCCCTACATGTCTCAGTTCCCTAACTTTCTCTCATAAGCCATACAGCTTAAGCTTCTCTCATCTTTCCTTATAGATCAACCCCTTTACAACAACCAATCTTGTTGCTTGTCTCTGCACCTTTTTCGACACATGTATATTCTAGGGAAAAGGATAGTTGCGGAGTCACTAGCAAATTATGAAGGGCTTCCTCCTGTGTGGTATAAGTGTGATCTCCCATTGCCTGTCCTATAGTGTCCCACTTAGGTTACTATATAAAGACAGGAGCACAAATTTTGTGCATTAATTTTGTTTAAACACCTGACCTTCACTCAGCAACTCCATCGCATGGCAAGGGCAAGATTGTAAGCTCACTGTATCGGGCCTTGCAGATCTAACATGCTTTACTGATTACTATATTATTGATTACCATATTATGGGCCCAAGTTTCCACATGATTTGCACCTGATGTTTAGGAGCAACTGGTGGAGAACGGACTATCTTAGAAATCGCAATTCTCCACATTTTTTTTTCTGCAGTTTTAGTCAGGTAGAACAGTTCTACTTTGGAACAGAATTTTTTCTTCAAAAGGGGGCTTGTCCGGCCACTGACGCCTGATTTGAAAGTTTCCACAGTGAAAACGTACTCCAAACTAAAGTAGAATGGAGCAAGTGAAGATTTTTGTAGAACTGAAAAAACCTGTTCTACACATTAAAAAATCAGGCGCAGGTTACAAATTAGGCGTCCAGAACGAGGTGGGGGGGGGGGTGGGGGGCGGAAGGGAAGTCATTAAATTCTATAATAAATCCTTATTTATACTTATACAAATATTATACAAATAAATCCAACCTGAATAAACATTTATAAGCAAAGAAAAGATTAAATAAACCATCTTCCTACCTGTGTGAAAGTGCTTCAGGCAGGCCTTTCGGGACCGAAGGCTGAACGGGCCGGCCCGAGACTTCGGGCAGGTACACGTCCCCAGCACCAGATTTACAGGTAGGTGGCGTTGGGTTGGGTTGGGTCGGGGAGGTTCGGTTCGGTTCGGGGGGGGTGGGGGGGGGGGAAGAGAGAGAGAGGGAGAGAGAGAAGGGGGGAGGGAGAGAGGGGGGAGGGAGAGAGAGAGAGGGAGGGAGGGAGAGAGAGAGGAGGGGAGGGAGGGAGAGAGGAGGGGGGGGGAGGGGGGAGGTCAGGTCGGATCCAGTCCGGGAGCGGGAGTCGGGTTGGGGGGGCGGGAGCGCGGGTCGGGTCGGGTCCAGTCGGGGAGGCGGGGAGCGGGAACAGGAGCTCGGGTCGGGTCGGGTCCAGTCGGGGGGGAGGGCGGAGCGGGAACAGGAGCGCGGGTCGGGTCCAGTCGGGGGGGGGGGGGGGGAGCGGAGGCAGGGGGGGGGGGCGGGGAGCGGGTGTCGGGTCTGGTCCGGAGGCAGGGGGAGAGCGGGTGTCGGGTCTGGTCCGGAGGCAGGGGGGGGGGGCGGGGAGCGGGTGTCGGGTCTGGTCGGGTAGGGGGGGGAAGCAGGAGCTGGCCGTGGGAGGAGCCTTATTCACGCAGCCCCAGTGAGGCCATTCGGCCAGGGCTAAGGGCTGCGTGCTTCGGGCCCCTCCCACACAGTTCGGCGCCTGGAGCTACTGCACTTGCGTGCCCACTGTAGCGCGCATGTGCAGAGGTCCCGGCACTGTTTTCAGCGCAGGGACCTGGCTCCGCCCCCCCACAGCTCGTGCTGGCTGCGCCTTGGGCCAGAGAACCTGCAGGGAGGTGGAGAATACCGAGGGTTTTTTTAGGCGCACTTTGTGGCGCGAGAAACGGGTGTCCAGGTCGTGACTGTGTGGAAACTTGGGCCCTATAGCTTATCTCATGGCACCAAGTCATGGAAATATAATTCCAGTATTTGGAGCCATGATTCAACAGTGCTTGAATGCAATTTCTCTACGAGAGTACTAGCAATCATATTTGAAAATACTACTGGGTTCCTCATTAAAACATTAAAACAGCCCACTAAAAGCTTTACAATAAATCTATATCAAGCGCTCCATTTATAATGAGCCTCCTGGTTAATTTTAGTTACTTTTTATTTTGAAAATGCTTAAACTACTCTCCCACACAGTGTCTCCAACCACACAATGCCTCCTCAACCTTGCTCATCTCTCACATCTTCCTACTCTCACTACCAAAACAATTTGCTTTTCTGTTAACCTCTATGATCAAAGAACTAGTAAAACGAATGTGAATTTGAGGGATGTACTACCCTGAGGCTATAAACCATGATCATTAGTGAAGAGGCAAGCAATTTATTCTTTATACTACTGGGTCAAACATACAGTTCACAACGTTAATATATTTATTGTCCAATAATAATTCTTCTCAACCCATTTAAAAATAACATTCTGAAAATTAGTTTCTCGAATTTTAGAGTGTTTGCAGCCTCCAGGTTTACTGCTGATATCTCCATTACATTCACTGATGGTATCCGAACGTGTTGATGACGTAAAGCTATCTTAAAATTAGCACAATGGTGACGAGACTATGAATGAATTAACTTGCCATGTAGGGACACCGTAGTGCACATAAGTACATAAGAAATAGGAGCAGGAGTAGGCCATTTGGCCCCTCGAGCCTGCTCCGCCATTTAATAAGATCATGGCTCATCTGTTCATGGACTCAGCTCCACTTCCCTGCCCGCTCCCCATAACCCTTTATTCCCTTATTGCTCAAAAATCTGTTTATCTCTGCCTTAAATATATTCAATGACCCAGCCTCCACAGCTCACCATTAGTAATTTGTTATGGTTCACTGACTGGTGGAAAGTGACACTGAAGGTGACCGAACAAGAATGCCAGATTTAAAGTGATTAAGAGATGAACGCAGTAAGTATTTAACAAAAATCCACAACATTGACATAAGTCAAACAAACAAAAATTAAAATATCAACGTTCAACAACAATTTGTGTTTATATAGGGTGTAGGAAAATGTCCCAAAGGTGCTTCACAGAGCAATCAACTGTAACAACTTGCAGAGTTCGACAAAAAAGGATGCTGAGAAAAGGAGGAGACACTGGAGGGGGTGACCAAATCTGGGTCAAACAGGTGAGTTTTAAGGGGGGTCTTAAAGGAAAAGTGAGAGGTGGAGAGGCTTAAAGGAATTCCAAAGCATGGGCCCGAGACAGCTGAAGGCACAGACTCCAAAGCGGGGTGAAGGCAGAGCGTTGCACAAGAGGCCAGAGTCAGAGGAATGGTGAGATCGACGGGAGCGATTGTTGGGCTGGAGGACAAGGCCATGAAGTGATTAATACAGGAGGATAATTTTATATCTGAGGTGCTGGGGGACCAAGTAGGTCAGGAAGAACTGGGGTGATGTGTGAGTGGGATAGGACAGTCAGCAGGATTCTGGATGAGTTGAAGTTTACGGAGGGCAGAGAATGGTAACGTGGTCAGGAGGGCATTGAATAGCCGAGTAAGGAGCTGACCAAAACATAGATGAGGGTTTCAGCGGCAGATGGGCTGAGGCAGACAATATTATGGAATTGGAAGTAGGTGATCTTATTAAATTTGAGAGGATATGGGGTCAGAGGCTCAGTTCGGGATGGAATAGGATGCTGAGATTGCAAACAGTCTGGTTCAGCACAGGACAATTGCTAATGAAATCAGGGCGAGGGTACCGAGTTTATGGTGGGATCAAAGACGACGGGCTAGATCTTCCCAATGTTTAAATTGAAGAAATTACAGCTCATCCAAGACTGGATATCAGACAAGTAGCCTGACAACACAGAACTGTGGACGGGTTGAGAGGTGTAGAGTTGGGTGTCGTCAGTGTACATGTTGAAGCTGACCCCATATCCGAGGATGTTGTCACCAATTAGCAGCATGTAGGTGAGGAAGAGGAGGGGGCCAACTACAGATCCTTGAGGGACTCTGGAGGCAAAGGTGCGAGAGCGAGAAGAGAAACCATTGTTGGAGAAGCTCTGGCTACAATCCGATAGGTAAGACAATGGAGGAAAGGCATTGGAGGAGGATGGTCTGGTCAAATGCCTCAAAGGCTGCACAGAGCTTGAGGAGGGATAATGCAATATGGTCACGGTCACAGAGGGTGACATTTGTGATTCTCTTTAGGGTCATTTCAGTGCTGTACAAAAACAACTTTTACATACGGAGGCAAACAATAATTCTGAGAACCAAGATAATTTTCAACCTATGTCTAAGATCTTGGGTCTTTTGTCTCTTGGTAAGTATGCATCATAACCGATCAATGGAAGAATCTCTGTAAAGTTGACATCAGTAAGAATATATGACACACTTCCTGCTGCTGGGCCACCAGAATAAACTCCTTACAGGCTGCCCAATTCATCTTTGATTTGCATATGATTTGCATCAGAAGGCACGCACGCCCTCCCTTTTTGGTTTCAAACGCGTTGAGTGCAGTTATCTACGGTCCGTACATCACACCTGCACACAAAGCCACCACACTTCCTCTACCGACTTCAACTTCTGTTAACTCTTTGAGGGCGGAAATTGCTTTTTGTCAGTTTCAGGGAAATCAATGTTTTCCATCACAATACTCCTGCCCACCTCCAGAAACGTCACTTGTCCAAAAGGTGAATGTTCCAGAAGATAATGAGAAGAGCAGAACAACGGAACACGCATCAATCAGTCTAGCAAGAAAATGGAAAATATTGATCATTTGCTACCTTTGGATGCAGTGAGTCGTTACGCACATTTTATCATTCATCGCTTGTAAAGCTCGCCTCATTTCCATACTTTGTGGTGGTGTTTTAAATCCACAATTAAGGTTTTATTATCCTTTCACACCCAAAAAGGATACATTGTTCCTGGTTCAACTTCTGTCATTATTTCCTCCCTTTCTTGAAGGCAGTGATTTATGCTTGTGCGCAGGTTCATTGATACCGTGCCATGAGTGCGCCCAGTCATTTTTGGCAAGTAACTTGACCATGAGGAAGTATCGCAGCTAATCTTCACTCACTGTTGATGCATGTGCATAATCTAACAGTGGTCACCAGATACAACCACTTGCACTTATATAATGCCTTTAACATGGTGAAACATCTGGAGGCGCTTTATAGGAGCGTGATCAGGCAAAATATAACACCGAACCACGAAAACAGGATAGGTGACTAAAAGCTTGGTCAAAAGAGGTAGGTTTTAAGGAGAGAGTTAAAGTAGGAGAGAGAGGTGGAAAGGCAGAGAGGCTTAGGGAGAGAATTCTAGAGCTCCAACGGTGGAGCGCTGGAAACTGGGTGTGCTCAAGAGTTAGTTAATTCAAATGTGTTACCAACCTAGTTACAGTAAGGACATCACTCTCAGCTAATTCTACAAAGTGCAAGGATCTTGACAGAGATGCTTTTAGCTTCTAAACTTCTGAACCACACCATATGGTGCACTGACCGATCGAGCTATTAGGGGAGGCTCTTACACTCATTTCTCTTTATTCTTTTTAAAATTCTTCTGCTCCTAAGTCGACCACAATCTTTTTTTTTGCTCCTACTACAGTTTGAAGCAGTCTTTGCAGCTGTTTCTTTTGCTATGAAACAGAATAAAATTGTCCGGTGATAAACTTTTTCAACTGGACATGTGCCACTAAGTAACATGCACGTACGCACGGTTACACACAGAAAAAGAAACTCAGCCAGTTTCATTCTGTCAGACAGAGGAGCTACAGCACAGCTAAGTTCTCCAAAAACTGCTTCAATTGCAGGACGGATGACACCAGTAGGACCTGCGGCAGACAAGAGGCATTCGGGGTGGTGTTGGTGGTCACGTTTCCTGGACACTGTTTTCTCCTTCCTGGTGGTGAAACCAGTAGGAGAGCCAAACTGAGAATGTCTAGAACTCATTTCGAAAGCAGCTCAGTACCATCAAATTAATACGAGACACCCTAAGACAATTGAGTTCAAGAAGATTCAAAAACTGCCAACACTTTCGTGCTAATTGCACTTACTTGGCAAGCCAACTCAAAGCGGCCACAGGGAAAAGAAAAGCAAGTATTGCATTATTAGAATGGTTGGTGATTTTTAAGAGGCCTCACTTAAGATATATTAGTAGGACAACATTTTGGAAGCTTTATCCTACAGCTAATCAATGATGTAGTTGTCCTTGCATTGTCGCATACTGAAACTGGGTGAAAACAGAGACAAATGATTCATTCTCTAGCACCAATATTCATCAATTTAATGAGCAAATGTTCCCCTGCAGATTCCCAATGCTGCATCCTGGCATATTGGGGACAAAACATTATGGCTCAGCTATATCCCGCGCTCGAACCGCACCAGATGTACTTCCGATGCCCAGGCTGCTCACCGGCTTTTACACTGTAAGTACCGGGCATGGGCAGAAATTTAAAGGGACCGCACATTTAAAGAAACAGGCCGCACAGAACAAAGGGCATCTTACAGGGAACATTGGTCACCAGGAACTTCTTCAGGAATTCTCCCGATCGGCCGCTGTAAATGGAGCTTCTGGTAATCTTCCGGCAATGTTACGTGGCCAATTGGGAGAATTCATGAGGAAATTCCCGCCGCACATTCTGGAGGCACAGAGAAAGAATTTGTTGTTTGCACATTCCCTTAACTATTGGGAGCTTTCTTAACAGTTTCTAAACTGAAATCCCCCCTTTTCTTTTATCTCAATCAGCTATCGGTGCATCTATTTAAGGAAACATAAATCCCTTTGTATTCCATAAGGACTAATAATCAATGGTACAGATGAATAATCTGCTATTACTTCACACATCGAGGTTGAAACTCAAGTGTATTGCTTTGATAAGATGGAGCCTTATTGTAGAATTACTGAGCGGCAGCATTTTCAGGAATCTATATTGCCAAACCAAAAATTATTTTTGCAAACATATTGTCCACTTGGTAGGGTCCTATCCTGATGATAAAGGCTACTCTACCACAATCTGTCCAACAGGACAGAATTTCCTCCCCAGGGGACTAATGATCAGATAACACTTCACCAATAAAAGTGGCATGAGCACGCTAAAGCAAATGAATTGAAGAAATTTCAGTCCAATTCGTAGTGGAAGGAGTTTACAGCAAAAGACTGCCAACATTTTAATACTAATTTCAATTATTTGGCAATCCAACTCAAAGAGGTTACAAGGATGACTGGTATGAGAAATGCAGGTGTCGTATAGTGGATGATCATTCTCAGAAGTTGTGGTTAAGCTATATTATTGGCACAAAATTATAGATATGTTATCTTGCAGCTAATCCATGCTGTAGCTGACCTTGGACTTTCTCATATGGCCATCGGATACAAACAGAGGAAAACAGTTCTGTCCCACAGCATGGGGACAGGGGCTTTGATTTTCTTCTTGGCAGGGACTACTGCATTGCACTGTAAATACATATACCCAATGTTCCCTTCAAGCTGCGCAGCTCTGGAGGTCCAACGCCACTGGATCACTGGCTTTTAAATGGAAAAGAACACGCATGCGCAGTCCAAAAACAAATTAGAGGGAACACTGCATATACCCATTGTGTATTCCATTTTCAGTTATTGCTGTTGTTGGCAGATTATAATATTCAACTGACTATCTGGTGGTGCTTTGTTGGTCACATGTGGCAGCAAGAGCAGGTAAATCATCATGGACAACTCTGCTGCTGCATGACTCCCAACAGCTGGTTTCATAGTAGCTTGAAAATATAGTAAACAATGAAGAGGCTAGTAACAGACTTCAGGAAGACATAGACAAACTGGTGAAATGGGCAGACACTTGGCAGATGACATTTAATGCAGAGAAATGTCAAGTATTGCATTTTGGTAGGAAGAATGAGGAGAGGCAATATAAACTAAATGGTACAATTTTAAAGAGAGTGCAGGAACAGAAAGACCTGGGTGTACGCACACAAATCTTTGAAGGTGACAGGATAAGTTGAGAAGGCTGTTATAAAAAAAACATATGGGATGCTTTGCTTTATAAACAAACAGAGGCATAGAGTACAAAAGTAAGGAAGTTATGGTAAACCCTTTGTAAATCATTGATTAGGCCCCAACTGGAGTACTGTGTCCAGTTCTGGGCACCAAACTTTAGGTAGGATGTCAAGGCCTTAGAGAAGATTTACTGTAATGATTACCAGGGATAGGGGACTTCAGTTACATGGAGAGACTGGAGAAACTGGGTGGTTCTCCTTACAGCAGAGCAGGTTAATTGGAGGTTTGATAGAGGTGTTCAAAATCATGAAGGATTTTGATAGAGAAACTGTTTCCAGTGGCAGAAGGGTCAGTAACCAGAGTACCACAGGTTGCAGGTCATTGACAAAAGAACTAGAAGCAAGATAAGGAACAATTCTTTTACACAGCGAGTTGTTATGATCTGGAATGCACTGCGTGAAAGGGTGGTGGAAGCAAATTCAATATTAACTTTCAAAATGGAATTGAAGGGGGAAAAACTGCAGGGCTATGGGGAAAGGGCATGGGAATTGGACTAATTGGATAGCTCTTTCAAAGAGCTGGCACAGGCACGATGGGCCGAATGGCCTCCATCTGTGCTGTATCATTCTATGATTCTATGATTCACTGAGCCTGGGAAAGCTTCATCTGTTCATAGATAGTGGGGCCGAAATTCAGCTGGTGCACCTACCTTTTTTTGAAGATTTTACCGGCGGGTGCGATGAAGTGGGCTTCCGATCGATTTTCTTCACTTTGAAGTTTTTTCGCATCGGACCGTAAGCCGGTCATAATGGGGTCAGAAGTGGGACGGTAAGTGTTTGTGAGAGGCGGAAGTTGGGGCGGAACCAAGTCAGCGGTGGAGCGGTGATGACGTCATTGTGCGTGTGCGTCACCACGTCGCTCCTCTTATTTAAAGGGGCGAGAACCAGCGAACTTGTAGGTTCGGCCACTGGGCCACCAGAGGGGGGGTGATTTCGTCCAGGCCAGCGGTCTGTCACCCTATTGGCAGCCCAGCCGAACCCGAGGCAATAATTGTCCAGCCGATCGGGAAGTTGGCTGGCGAAAAACAAACATGTCAACCGCGACAGTGCGCGCGGCCCTTGAAGGGCTGCCGTGCCGCACACACACGAAACCAGGTGTACCGACAAAGAAAGCTGTCGGGGGTACCGCGCGGCGGATCGTGGATTTTTAGAGATAAATTTCGGGCAGATTGCGATATAGGTACGGGAGAGCGGTGGGTGCGCGCTTTGATGACGAGCTTGCGGCGGTCGGCAGTAGCGAGGCGGAGATGGGGACAGGCCGAAAAAACCCCGACCTGAATTTGGGTCGTGGCGACCAATCGACTGCAATGCGGCGGCCGCTTTATTTCGCCGCATGGCCGCCGCAAAAATGGCGGTAACGGGCCTTATCGGGACCGTGAATTTCGACCCCAGTATGTGTTGTGAGGAAATCAGGAAATGGGAAAGGGGAGAATATATCTTGAAATCTTGAGCATCTCATCAATCCCTCTATCTTAGTGCTCTGAAGCTCAAAGGCAAAACTCACACATGAATGGATTAGGTGGTGAATCCTACGGCCATAAACCTCTCAGAATATGAAATGCGAAATGTTGATTTATTTGGGAAAGAAGCTGACAAAAGCTTTGGCTCTGAAAGCTTCACTATCTGAACATAGAATGATAACACTTTAATTCTATCTGTCCGCCTGCCCCCACATTCGTAAAGAAAATTAACTCAAAAACACCCTTTTTACATAGCTATGATCTACAGCTTTGTATATACCACTGGTTGGCCTGTATTGTAATAAAGAAATATAAAAAATATGGAGGCAAATTTTCCCATTATTGCACTTGGGTGTGTTGCAGCAGCGCACAGAGAAAGATCGGATGGGGAGGATCATACATTGATAACGGAGTCAACTTAATTTTCAGTCAGCTAATGCACAATCAGACAGTTTCCATTACTTCTGTACCTGAATTCCCAATATACAGCCCTGCTGTGTGAAGCTCTGCACCTGGAGTGCATAGAAACATAGAAACATAGAAAACAGGTGCAGGAGTAGGCCATTCGACCCTTCGAGCCTGCACCGCCATTCAATAAGATCATGGCTGATCATTCCTTCAGTACCCCTTTCCTGCTTTCTCTCCATACCCCTTGATCCCCTTATCCCTCTTGAATATATCCAATGAACTGGCATCAACAACTCTCTGCGGCAGGGAATTCCACAGGTTAACAACTCTCTGAGTGAAGAAGTTTCTCCTCATCTCAGTCTTAAGTGGCCTACCCCTTATCCTAAGACTGTGTCCCCTGGTTCTGGACTTCCCCAACATCGGGAACATTCTACCCGCATCTCACCTGTCCCGTCCCGTCAAAATCTTATATGTTTCTATGAGATCCCCTCTCATCCTTCTAAACTCCAATGTATAAAGGCCCAGTTGATCCAGTCTCTCCTCTTATGTCAGTCCAGCCATCCCGGGAATCAGTCTGGTGAACCTTCACTGCACTCCCTCAATAGCAAGAACGTCCTTCCTCAGATTAGGAGACCAAAACTGAACACAATATTCCAGGTGAACCCTCACCAAAGCCCTGTACAACTGCAGTAAGACCTCCCTGCTCCTATACTCAAATCCCCTAGCTATGAAGGCCAATATACCATTTGCCTTCTTCACCGCCTGCTGTACCTGTATGCCAACTTTCAATAACTGATGAACCATGACACCCAGGTCTCGTTGCACCTCCCCTTTTCCTAATCTGCCGACATTCAGACAATATTCTGTCTTTGCGTTTTTGCCCCCAAAGTGGATAACCTCACATTTATCCACATTATACTGCATCTGTCATGCATTTACTCACTCACCTAACCTGTCCAAGTCACCCTGCAGCCTCCTAGCGTCCCCCTCACCGCTCACACCAACACCCAGTTTAGTGTCATCTGCAAACTTGGAGATATTGCACTCAATTCCTTCATCCAAATCATTGATGTATATTGTAAAGAGCTGGGGTCCCAGCACTGAGCCCTGCGGCACTCCATAAGTCACTGCCTGCCATTTTGAAAAGGACCCTTTTATCCCGACTCTCTGCTTCCTGTCTGCCAACCAGTTCTCTATCCATGTCAGTATTTTACCCCCAATACCATGTGCTTTGATTTTGCACACCAATCTCTTGTGTGGGACCTTGTCAAAAGGCTTTTGAAAGTCCAAATACACCACATCCACTGGTTCTCCCTTGTCCACTCTACAAGTTACATCCTCAAAAAATTCTAGCAGATTTGTCAAGCATGATTTCCCCTTCATAAATCCATGCTGACTTGGACTGATCCTGTCACTGCTTTCCAAATGCGCTGCTATTTCATCTTTAATAACTGATTCCAACATTTTCCCCACTACTGACGTCAGGCTAACCGGTTGATAATTACCCACTTTCTCTCTCCCTCCCTTTTTAAAAAGTAGTGTTACATTAGCTACCCTCCAGTCATAGGAACTGATCCAGAGTCGATAGACTGTTGGAAAATGATCACCAATGCATCCACTATTTCTAGGGCCACTTTCTTAAGTACTCTGGGGTGCAGACTATCAGGCCCTGGTGATTTATCGGCCTTCAATCCCATCAATTTCCTTAACACAATTTCCCGCCTAATAAGGATATTCTTCAGTTCCTCCTGCTCACTAGACCCTCGGTCCCCTAGTACTTCCAGAAGGTTATTTGTGTCTTCCTTCGTGAAGACAGAACCAAAGTATTTGTTCAATTGGTCTGCCATTTCTTTGTTCCCCATTATAAATTCACCTGAATCCGACAGCAAGGGACCTACATTTGTTTTCACTAATCTTTTTCTCTTCACATATCTATAGAAGCTTTTGCAGTCAGTTTTTATGTTCCCGGCAAGCTTCTTCTCGTACTCTATTTTCCCCCTCTTAATCAAACCCTTTGTCCTCCTCTGCTGAATTCTAAATTTCTCCCAGTCCTCAGGTTTGTTGCTTTTTCTGGCCAATTTATATGCCTCTTCCTTGGATTTAACACTATCCTTAATTTTCCTTGTTAGCCACGGTTGAACCACCTTCCCAGTTTTATTTTTACTCCAGACAGGGATGTACATTTGCTGAAGTTCATCCATGTGATCTTTAAATGTTTGCCATTGCCTATCTACCATCAACCTTTAAGTATCATTTGCCAGTCTATTCTAGCCAATTCACGCCTCAAACCATCGAAGTTACCTTTCCTTAAGTTCAGGACCCTAGTTTCTGAATTAACTGTGTCACTCACCATCTTAATAAAGAATTCTACCATGTTATGGTCACTCTTCCCCAAGGGGCCTCACACAACAAGATTGCTAATTAGTCCTTTCTCATTACACATCACCCAGTCTAGGATGGCCAGCTCCCTAGTTGGTTCCCCGACATATTGGTCTCGAAAACCATCCCTAATACACTCCAGGAAATCCTCCTCCACCGCATTGCTACCAGTTTGGTTAGCCCAATCAATATGTAGATTAAAGTCACCCATGATAACTGCTGTACCTTTATTGCACACATCCCTAATTCCTTGTTTGATGCTGACTCCAAACTTACTACTACTGTTTGGTGGTCTGTACACTAGCGCTTTCTGCCTCTTGGTATTCCCTAGCTCCACCCATACCGATTCCACATCATCCAAGCTAATGTCCTTTCTTCTACTGCATTAATTTCCTCTTTAACTAGCAATGCCACCCCACCTCCTTTTCCTTTCTGTCTATCCTTCCTAAATGTTGAATACCCCTGGATGTTGATTTCCCAGCCTTGGTCACCCTGGAGCCATGTCTCTGTGATGCCAATTACATTATACCCGTTAACTGCTATCTGCGCAGTTAATTCGTCCACCTTATTCCGAATACTTCTCGCATTGAGGCACAGAGTCTTCAGGGTTGTCCTTCTAACACTCTTTGCCCCTTTAGAATTTTGCTGTAATCTGACCCTTTTTGCTTTTTGCCTTAGGTTTCTCTGCCCTCCACTTTTACTTTTCTTCTTTCTATCTTTTGCTTCTGTCCCCATTCTACTTCTCTCTGTCTCCCTGCATAGGTTCCCATCCCCCTGCCATATTAGTTTAGCTCCTCCCCAACAGCACTAGCAAACACTCACCCTAGGTCATTGGTTCCGGTCCTGTCCAGGTGCAGACCGTTCGGTTTGTACTGGTCCCACCTCCCCCAGAACCGGTTCCAATGTCCCAGGAATTTGAATCCCTCCCTTCTGCACCACTCCTCAAGCCACGTATTCATCTGAGCTATCCTGCGATTCCTACTATGGCTAGCACATGGCACTGGTAGTAATCCTGAGATTACTACTTTTGAGGTCCTACTTTTTAATTTAGCTCCTAGCTCCCTAAAGTTGTCTCGTAGGACCTCATCCTGTTTTTTACCTATATTATTGGTACCCATATGCACCACAACAACTGGCTATTCACCTTCCCTTTTCAGAATGCTCCAAGACATCCTTGACCCTTGCACCAGGGAGGCAACATACCATCCTGGAGTCTCGGTTGCGGCCGCATAAACGTCTATCTATTCCCCTTACAATTGAATCCCCTATCACTTAACGTATAAAATCAACTCATATTTCAGGTATGTCACATTACAAGAACAATGACTTACATTTGATTAGCACCTTTGACAGCAAGAAAATGTCCCAAGGCACTTCACAAAAGTATAATCAGACAAAAATCGATGCTGAGCCCAAAAAAGGAGATGGTAGGGATGACCAAAAACTCGGTCAAAAGAGGTGGGGTTTACGGAGGGTCTGAAAGAAGGAGAGGGAGGTGAAGAGACGGAAAGGTTCCGGGAGGGAATTCCAGAGTGTAGGGCACCACTGTCAAGGGTGAGGCAAAGGGATTTCAGGAGGCACAAGAGACCAGAGTTGGAGGAATGCAGAGCGCTCAAAAGTTTGTAGGTCTGGAGAAGGTTACAGAGGTAGGGAGGGGTGAGGCTAAGAAGGCATTCAAACACAAGGGTCAGAATGATCAATTTGAGGCATTGGGGAACCAGGAGGCTGGCCAGGAGAGCTTTGGAATACCCCAGGCTGGAGGTGACAAAGGTATGGATGGGAGTTTCAGCAGCAGACTGCCAAAGCAGGGGCGGTGATCAGTGATGTTACGGAAGTGCAAGTAATGTGATGGAGAGGAAATGGGGTCAGAAGCTCAGCTCGGAATCAAATAAGACGCCGAAGTTGCAAACAGTCTGGTTAATAAAATAGATAGAAATTATTCTAAGCGGTTTGAAATACATATTGTGCCACTAATATTTCATCGATATGAACTTCAATAAAAAAAGATTGAATTGAGATCTAATTGTTTTGGCAAAGTTCATCACGGAGATGCACTTTGATGCAGATTCTCTGCTAATCATACAATTGTCTATATGCATGCATATTTTCAGTGCTACTGTTTTATTATGTAACCAGGTATACAAACCACAAGACGAATACAAAAGGAAGTGTATGCTGAAGAACTATTAGCACAAATTCAACTGGAGATCCGAGGACAGACCTCCTTAATCTGGAACAATAAAATAAGCTTTGCTTTTAAATCAGCACAGAATCAGAAGGCTGCACTGTCTAATCTAGTCTACCAGTGAACACTCCAGTGTTTATCTATTTGAGTACTTAAGGGAGGAGACAAGTGAAGGCACGAACCATTTAAAATAAAGCTCTTACCCTTATTGAAGATTTTAAAAATATTTATTTATTTTTCATGTCAAAAGATGGAGTACTTTACATTGGATTACTTTTTCCTTCAATTATGACAATTTTCCACTCTGTTGGATGATGATGTCAGAATTCTTTTTAATGGGGAAACATATTTTTCTGATTTACACTAGGCACTCCACTTACAGTGAACATGGTTGGTCTGGTTAATTGAGTAAATCAAATTGCTGTTGCCCCAAAAAAGCAAGATACCGCAGATGCTGAAAATCTGAAATGTTCAGTTCTGAGGATGGGTTTATACCCAAAATATCAACTGACTTGTGTTTTCTCCGCAGATGCTGTCTGACCTGCTGAGTATCTCCAGTGTTTTCTGTTTTTGTATCTGTCCAGGCATAATGCATTAAATATAATGCATGCATTGGTGGTTTGTCAAACAGGATCACATCAATGATGTGTGCATAATTTTTCCCCACGAGGCAATGATTTCTCTGGCTTTTGGCATCTCGGGTGCCTAGATTCCATATTTTAGTTCCTGAGGCATCTCCACTGCTAATTCTCATGATTTTGATTCCCACATCATCACTGCCGCACCCCCAGCCCCCCTCCCCCCCCACTGCCCCCCAATGTCACACTTGACATGAAGTAATGGAAAGCCATTTGTAGCAGATGAAACAGTGCTGTACCAATTAGTCTGTACTAAACCAGTGTTGTCCAATATCTTAGCCACTAGCCACATGTGGCTAATTGGGAATCCAGGTAGGATTAACTACATTTCTGATTAGTAAGCAAAATAAGTAATACGCAACCTCTTTGGGCATATGATCTCAATACTCATATTCACATGGCATATACATGTAATCCTATCGTGCGTTTCCTGGTAAAATGGGATGATAAAAAGCAGATAGTCCATATGTTTTTGATCATTGTGAGCACTTCACTTTCTTGGTTATTGAATGGTGGTAGATGTTGGTTAAGTAAATATACACATAAAGTACATTTACCTGCATCGTGTGAGCATATGCAAGGCATTTTCTACGAAATTTCTGCATGTGGCTAAAACGGTGTCACCACAGCCATATCTGTAACAAGACAGCTGTTTCTATTGGGCAACAGTGTTCTAAATAACTTGCGCTGCGCCATACAAGTACAAGTGCTATAAATGAAATAACCTGTAAATCTTCTGGTATCTCATGTATTGCTCCTTTGGTTTATGTGTTAAGAGCGATGATTAGAAGTAGCCTAGGAGCAGACATTTGGAACTAACTTGCATGGACACTAAGCTCCACTCAAATACCATCACAAACAGGGACTAGATGCTAAAGGCAGCCCTTTACATTCATGATGTTTTTAAAAGTAGAACTTCACAAATTCATTACAGAAGAAATTCAGCACCAAATGGTGCCTGTGTGCTGGTCTCCCAACGATCAGCAATTTCAAACAGCAAAACACAAGAGTGACTGAGCAGCACAAGTCTGTCGACAGATAGCTCCCTTTGTAATGTTTCGGATTGTGTGGCAATTGAGATGAATATGGTTCCCCTTTAATTAGTTCCAGTAGCACTTTATTTATTTTCTCTCACACCGAGGACCCCGCCCAGACAGAATGCCACCCACTGAAATCACAAATGAAACCTCGAAGCTGTGCCTACACTCACTTTAAAAACTTAAAAAAATGTCAGACTGACCCAAGAACCTTCTGTTTATTGGAACAGTAATGGATGAGTAACTGCAAAAAGAGAAACCCAAATAGAGCCATTGTTTTAAAACTAGCTCCATTATCAGAATACAGGTGTTATCTGTGCCTAAACTCCACAGTGATTGTTGGAGAAGAGAGTATACATTATTTTCTTGTGGTTTGAAGGGTTTATTCTTCAATTGGTTTTGTTCCTTTGATCTATAAATGTACTAAGGCATGTTAACTGAGGGTTGGGCCTGGATCCTTCACCTGTTAGTGGAGGGAGTAGGGAGGCCGGTAAACTGCCGCCCTCCAGTGACATCAACTGCAAGCCTTTGTCACATCAAGAACATCCTACTCACATCAATCGTCAGATCAGCAGCATTGTCACCAGGCTATTGAAGAAAAAAAGTGCTTAAACTAGTAACACTTCAATCTGCCAATGTTCTTCTTGTGTGATACCATCAACTGTAACCACCAGTGTGTCATCCTGGTGTTATTCAGCTCAAAGTGGTCTCCAGACACTATCTGGCGAATCGCATAACTACAACAACTTGTACTTATAAAGCACCTTTAAAAAAGTGAAATGTCCCACCGCACTTCAAAGGAGTGTTATACCCATAAAATTTGACACCGAGCTGTGCAAGTAGAAATTAGCACAGGTGACCCAAAACCTTCGTCAAAGAGGTATGTTTTAAGGAGCGTTTTGAAGGAGGAAAGAGAGGTAGAGAGGCGGAGAGGTTTAGGGAGTTCCAGAGCCTGGGGCCTAGGCAACAAAAGGCATGTCCACCAACGGTTGAGCGATTACAATCAGGGATGCTCAGGAGGGCAGAATTAGAGGAATGCAGACATCTTGGGGGGGTTGTGGGGCTGGAGGCGATTAGAGAGATAGGGAGGGGTGAGGCACTAGGATGATTTACTAGGGCTGTAGATAGGGCTTTAAACTAAATAATGGGGGGGGGGGGGAATTTAGAAATTTAAAGAGAAAGGACAAGGCAATAGTGTAGGGTAGCGATATGGGTAATGATAACCGGAGTGCGACAGGAAGGGACAGAGTGTACAAGCATAAAGCGCTCCAGCAAATAGGGTCAATGTAGGGAAAATGGTAAAAGGACAACATTAAAGGCTCTTTATCTGAATGCACAGAGCATTCGTAACAAGATAGATAAATTGACGGCACAAATAGAAATAAATGGGTATGATCTGATAGCTATTACAGAGACGTGGTTGCAAGGTGACCAAGGCTGGGAACTGAATATTCAGGGGTATTTAACATTTTGGAAGGATAGGCAGGAAGGAAAAGGAGATGGGATAGCTCTGTTGATAAGGGATGAGATCAGTGCAGCAGTGAGAAATGATCTTGGCTCGGCAGATCAAGATGTAGAGTCAGTTTGGGTGGAGATAAAAAATAGCAAGGGAAATAAGTCACTCTTTGGAGTAGTCTATAGGCCCCCTAACAGTAGATACATTGTAGGACAGAGTATAAATAAAGAAATAATGGGGGCTTGTAAGAATGGTACTGCAATAATCATGGGCAATTTTAATCTTCATATGGACTGAACAAATCAAATTGACAAAGGTAGCCTTGAGGACAAGAACATAGAGTGTATTTGGGATGATTTCTCAGAACAATATGTTGTGGAACCAACCAGGGAACAGGCTATTTTAGATCTGGTAATATGTAATGAGAAAGGATTAATTTAGGATCTCAAAGTAAAGGATCTTCTAGGGAAGAGAGATCATAACATGATACAATTTTACATTCAGTTTGACGGTAAGAAACTTGGGTCTGAAACTAGTGTCTTAAACTTAAATAAGGCAATTGCAAAGGTATGAAGACAAAGTAGACTGGAAAAATAGATTAAAAGGTAAGACGGTAGATAAGTAGTGGCAGTCATTTAAGGAGATATTTCATAACTCTCAACAAAGATATATTCAAGTGAGAAAGAAAGACTATGAAAAGAATGAACCATCACTGGCTAATTAAGGAAGTTAAGGATGGTATCACATTGAAAGAGAAGGCATACAATGTTGTGAAGATTAATGGTAGACCAGAAGATTGGTAATTTTTAAGAAACCATGATTAAAAAAATAATAAAGAGGGAGAATATAGATGGGAGTAAACTAGCAAGAAATATAAAAACAGACAATTTTGATATAAAAAGGAAGAGAGTAGCTAAAGTAAACATTGGTCCATTAGAGAATGAGACTGGGGAATTAATAATGGGAAACAAGGAAATGGCAGAGACTTTGAACGAGAATTTTGTTTCTGTCTTCACAGTAGAAGGCACTAAAAGCATCCCAATATTAGTAGATAATCAAGGGGTAAATGGGAGGGAGAAACTGAAAACAATCACTTTCACTCGGCAAACTAATGGGACTAAAGGCTGACTAGTCCCCTGGACTTGATGGCCTGCATCCTAGGGTCTTAAAAGAAGTGGCTGCAGAGAAAGGGGATGCATTGATTGCAATCTTCCAAAATTCCCTAGATTCTGGAAAGGTCCCAGCGGATTGGAAAACTGTAAGTGTAACACCCCCTATTCAAGAAAGGCAAAAGACAGAAAGCAGGAAACTATAGGTCAGTTAGCCTAACATCTGTCATTGGGAAAATGCTGGAATCCATTAATAAGGGAGTAGTAGCAGGACATTTAGAAAATCATGACACAATCAAACAGAGTCAACGTAGTTTTATGAAAGGGAAATCATGTTTCACAAATTTATTACAGTTCTTTGAGGATGTAACGAGCAGGGTGGATAAAGGGGAACCAGGAGATGTAGTGTATTTAGATCTCCAAAAGGCATTTGATAAGGTGCCACATAAAAGGTTACTGCTCAAGATAAAAGTTCACGGGGTTGGGGGCAATATATTAGTATGGATAGAGGATTGGCTAACGAACAGAAAACAGAGAGTCGGGATAAATGGGTCCTATTCAGGTTGGCAAACTGTAACTAGTGGGGTGCCGCAGGGATCAGTGCTGGGGCCTCAACTATTTACAATCTATATTAATGACTTGGATGAAGGGACCGAGTGTACTGTAGCCAAATTTGCTGACGATACAAAGATAGGTGGGAAAGCAAGTTGTGAGGAGGACACAAAGAGTCTGCAAAGGGATATAGATAGGTTAACTGAGTGGGCAAAAATTTGGCAGATGGAGTATAATGTGGGGAAATGTGAGGTTATCCACTTTGGTAGGAGGAGTACAAAAGCAAAATATTATTTAAATATATAGAGAGACTACAGAATGCTGTGGTACAGAGAGATCTGGGTGTCCTTGTACATAAAACACAAAAAGTTATCATGCAGGTACAGCAAGTAATTAGGAAGGCAAATGGAATGTTGGTCTTTATTGCAAGGGGGATGGAGTATAAAAGTAGGGAAGTCCTGCTACAACTGTACAGGCATTTGCAAGACCACAACTAGAGTACTGCATACAGTTTTGGTCTCCTTATTTAAGCCGGGATATACTTGCATTGCAGACAGTTCAGAGAAGGTTCACTAGGTTGATTCCGGAGATGAAGGGGTTGTCTTATGAGGAAAGGTTAAGCAGGTTGGGCCTATATTCATTGGAGTTTAGAAGAATGAAACATATAGGATTCTTAGGGGGCTTAACATAGTAGATGCTGAGAGAATGTTTCCCCTCGTGGGGGAATCTAGAACTAGGGGGCATAGTTTCAGAATAAGGTGTTGTCCATTTAAGACGGAGATGAGGAGATGATCTTGGGCTCAGCTCCAATTCCCTGCCTGCTCCCTATAACCCTTCACTCCTTTATCGTTCAAAAATCTGTCATCTTAAATATATTCAATGACCCAGCCTCTACAGCTCCCTGGGGTAGAGAAGAAATTTCTCCTTATCTCAGCTCTAAATGGGCGACCCCCTATTCTTAAACTAAGCCCCCTATCACTTGCCCCTTGCCACCAGTTCAAATCAGGGCTAGAGATAGAAAGGCTTCATGCTTCACTTACCCAGCCTTAGGCCACTGAAGCACATCCTCTCCTGCCATCACAAACCTTGGGGCATCCTCCTATTCCCCTCCGCCCCCCCTCCCCCGATAGAATTGCATTCTGTTGGCTCCTATTGCTGACAGACTGCCCACACACTTTCCTACTAACTGGTATCTTGGGACTCAGTCTATCACAACCATTGCATCTCCTGCCATTTGTGTTCTTTGTGCTGTTTAACAACACTATCGATTTTACTTTCCATTGAAGTCATAGGGCGGTGTGTGAGTTAGTTCAGTTTCTTTTTAGTTCAGTTTTTTTTTCAAAGGGGGACGTTACCAGCCACTTAGGCCTGGTTTGGCCATTTAAGCAAGTTTAGCCAGCGAAAAGTCACTCCAAACTAACTTAGGCCAGCGTATGTGTCCACTTTTGTACGCTCAGAAAAACCTTGTGGAGACTTAAGAAATCAGCGCAGTTAGCCAGAGATGGGGCGGGGGAAGGGAAGGGAAGTTAGAGGATTTTCCAAAGCACTAAACACATTCACAACAACATTAAAGAAGCATAAGTACATTTAAAGCACTAAAGACTAAACAAAGCACAAAAATAAGCATTCAATAACAAATAAATAAATAGAAGGAACCCTATACCTAAAGCACCAAGACCAAAGTAATAAGCAATCAATCAATCAATAACAAATTAAAAAATAGAAGTACTACCTTTCTGCCGATGAGGGAGCCCATTTGGCCAGGGCTAGGGACGGTAAGACGCATACCGGGAGGCTAGGCTCAACGTGGCATCAGTGAAGGGGTGGGGGGGAAAGGGGGTGTGGGAGGGGGAGATGGGGGGGAGGGAGGGAAAGGGGAAGGGAGGTGAAGAGGGGTGGAAGGGAGGGGAAAGGGGGGAGAAGAGGGGGGGAGGAGGAGGGGAGGGGGAGGCCTACCCGCCCGACATCTGGGGAGGTGTGTCTGAGGCCATTATAAAACCATCCAGTTGTTTGTTTGAATGCGTGTATCGTGATATTCGCAGGAAAATTTCACAATGCAACTGGAGTGAGAGTGAGAGTGAGTGATAGTGAGAGTGAGACAGAATGAGAGTGAGAGTGAGTGAAAGTGAGAGTGAGTAGAGTGAGAGTGAGAGTGATCAGCTGCCCTGATCGCTCCCTTGCTGCTCGATTTTCTATCCCACTGCCTGGAGTCACTTCTTACCTAGCTCCTTCTCTAGGGAGCCCATTCAGCCAGGGCTAGAGGCGGCGTGCTTCGGGCCCCTCCCATAACACAGCCTGCAGAGTTTGTGGGGGCGAGGAACTACTGCACATGCGCACACACTCTAGCGTGCATGTGCAGAGGTCCCGGCACTGTTTTCATCGCCGTGACCTGGCTCCACCCCCAATTGGATGTGGTGTGCTACGCCGAGCTCGAAGACGTCCGGAGGAGCGGGGAGAATTCCTCGGTAAGTGTTAGGCGCCTTTTTGTTCCAGAAAGTCAGTGCACCTCACAGAGATGCGCCGTTCTAAGCGTCGGGGCAAACTTGGGCCCCATGAGAGCACAAGAGGCAAAGAGGTATGGTTAGAGAAGGCAGTCCATACCTCAAACTCTCAGTAAATGGCGGTTGATAAACTGAAGCAGTTGGGGTCAAGGGAAGTAAATGAAGAATGTGGTATGAGTGACAAAGGGAAGGCATATCAGTAATCAGTGTACTGCAAAGTGTGATATGGTGCACAGGAGTGTATCAGTAAACAGTGTAACCATTTTATCTCTGCGCATCAATGCCCTGATGCCTGCCAATTCCTGCCCAAAATGGCAGAAGAAAACACAGATAAAACTGGAAGATTGCACAGAGAGAATCGGAACACGAGATGGAGAGAGCGAGAGCGAGAGAAAGAGAGAGAGAGAGAGAGAGAGAAAGAAAAAGAGAGAAAGAAGGAAAGCAGAACAGCAGATAAAAGAAGTAACACCAACATATAGATGAGAGAGAAAGATAAGAAAAGCACTCCCAACAACTTACTTTGAGTAATGCCACAGGAGATCCACTAGTACTTATTAAATTCAAATGATGCCACTTAAACTGAAGCTCAGGGTAAAAAACATCAACTGTGAAAAATGGTGGCTATCTTACAGTCTTTTCAGTAAAAAACAACTTTTTCATAAAAAAATGTTGCCTGTGGCTCTGACTTTTCTCTCTCCTCAAACAGAGGTCTGCCAAAAATGTTTTCATTTAGACAGTTTGAGGGACAGTGCCCCTTTAAGTGTTCATTACTGAACTGGAAAAGTTGCTCACCAAGTAAGCAAAAATCTATTTTACAAGATTTACGCGGACATTTTATACATGCAGTTGGAGGCTCGTGCAGGATGTAATGCATGAAAAGACAGATTGTTCAGATTGATCGTTTAGTACCTCTGCAATGAGTTGGCCAGTAAGCTTACCACACAATCCAACAATTCCCTACTTTCCTGTTTTGGAAGGGCTGACAGTAGAAGCCTTTACATGGAGTACATCTATGAAAATGCATTTTATACACATCTGACTGGGAGGACAGCTGCTGAGAAGTATTTAATCTGATGTGAAAAAGTTGCTAGTCTACATTTCTCACTGCTTTGTTAATTTGTAACTAAATTCCACAACCTCCATCACAGACTAAGTACAAAACATACCACTGCTTTTAAACTATAAAACTAACTTCCTTTTACTGATACAAGACTAATTTAATTAAATGTTGTTTCAAAAAATCTTTTTCAGTCCATATCTTTAAGCATTAATCTGACCAAGATCAAATTATCGAGGAATATAAAATGAAATAGTAAAGTTTTCCACAGACATACAAATAACAAAAGACAAATCAGGATAGGGATAGCATTATCATCATCATCATCATAGGCAGTCCCTTGGAATCGAGGAAGACTTGCTTCCACTCTTAGCATGAGTTCTTAGGTGGTTGTACAGTCCAATACGGGAACCATAGTCTCTGTCACAGGAGGGACAGATAGTGGTTGAAGGAAAGGGTGGGCAGGGAGCCTGGTTTGCCGCACGCTCCTTCTGCTGCCTGCACTTGATTTCTGTATGCTCTCGGCGACAATACTCAAGGAGCTCAGCCCCCTCCCGGATGCACTTCCTCCATGTAGGGCGGTCTTTGGCCAGGGACTCTCGGGAGTCAGTGGGGATGTCGCACTTTATCAGAGAGGCTTTGAGGGTGTCCTTGTAACGTTTCCTCTGCCCGCCTTTGGCTCGTTTGCCGTGGACGAGTTCCGAGTGGAGCGCTTGCTTTGGGAATCTCGTGTCTGGCATGCGAACTATGTGGCCTGTCCAGCGGAGCTGATCAAATGTGGTCAGTGCTTCAATGCTGGGGATGTTGGCCTGGACGAGAACGCTAATGTTTGTGCGTCTGTCCTCCTAGGGGATTTGTAAGATCTTGCGGAGACATCGCTGGTGGTATTTCTCCAGCGACTTGGTGTCTACTGTACATAGGGCCATTAACGGATGCACAAGATAAACTCAGGTTATGACAGTGAAATGGCAGAAATATTGAATAGTTACTTTGGGCTAGAATTTCCCAAAAATCCGCCAGCGTCAGATTGCCGTCCAAATTACCACTAAGATTTTAAGATTGCCACTGGCGAAAAATTCTACAAAAAAGGAAACAAATCCACCCGGCGAAAAAAAATGGATCTTACATCCCAATTCTCGGCGGAAAATGGAATATTGGGCCAATTGGACGGTTCTTAAACAAAATGGGCATTAATTACTGCGGATTGGGCCTATGAGGGGGGAAAAACACAAAAAATATTTTTTTACAGAAAACATAAAATTAAAAAATCAGAAAACATTCTCAGGACCCTTATCAGGTTAAAACCCTTGGTCTGGATGGATTGCATCCACACATATTAAAATAAATTAGGGTAGAGATAGCAGAGGCAATATTACATATATATATGAAGTTATTAGAAAAGGGAATAGAAGACTGGTGGACAGCTAATGTTATTTCTCTATTTAATAGTGGTGATAGGAAAGATAATGGAATTTTAATGCAAAGATGTCATAGCAAAACATCTAGAAACTGATGATATAATAACGAGCAGTGAGGATGGATTTCAATAGGGAAGGTGATGCTTGACCAATCTTATTGAATTCTTTGAAGAAGTAACAGAGAGTAGACAAAGGAAATGTAGTAGATGTAATATATTTGGATTTTCAAAAGGTGTTCGATAAGGCACCACATAATAGACTTATATCTAAGGTCAGAACATATGGAGTTAGGGGATGGGTAGCAGAATGGATAGCAAGCTGGCTACAAAACAGAAAACAGAGAGTAGGGGTTAAAAGTAGCTACTCAGACTGGCAAAAGGTGGGAAGTGGTGTTCCACGGGGATCGGTGCCTGGACCACTGTGGTTCACAATTTACATTCATGATTTGGACTCATGAGTTGGAAGTACAATTTCACAATTTGCAGATGACACCAATTTGTGGGATATAGTTAATACAAAGGAGGACTGCGACAAAATACAGAAAGATATTAATAAACTTGCAGAATGAGCATATAATTGGCAAATTAATTTCAATATAGATGTGTGAGATGGTGCATTTTGATAGGAAGAATAAAGAGGCTACATACTGTATAATAAGAATTTAAATGTGGTAAAGGAGCAAAGGGATCTAGGGGTACAAATACATAATCACCAAAAGTAGCGACGTCATAAAAAGGCCATAAAAAAGCAAAGGCACTGGGGCTCATTTCTAGAAGGGCAGAATTGAAAAGCAGAGAAATTGTGTTAAACTTGTATAGAAATTTGGTTAGACTACACTCGGAGTACTGTGCACTGTTCTGGTCTCCATAAGTAAAAAGGATTCACAATGATGATACCAGAACTGAGGGGATAAACTCATCAGGAAAGGCTAAAGAGGCTGTGGCTCTTTTCCTAGAAAAGAGAAGGTTAATGGGTGGTCCGATAAAGGTCTTTAAGATCATAAAAGGGTTTGATAGTGTAGCTGTAAAGAAAATGTTTCCACATGGGGGTATCCAAAATTAGAGGTCATAAGTATAAGATAGTCACTAATAAATCAAATAGGGAATTCAAGAAAAACTTCTTTATCAAATGAATGGCAAGAATGTGGCATGTGCTACCACAAGGAATAGTTCAGGTAAACAGCGCAGATGCATTTAAGGGAAAGCTAGATGAGCCCATGAGGGAGCGAGGAATAGTAGGTTATGTTGATAGGGTTGGATGAAGAGGGGTAGGAGGAGGTTTGTATGGAGTATAAATGCCGGCATAGACCAGTTGGGCCAAACAGCCTGTTTTTCTGTTGTAAATTCTATTTATGATTTGACAAAACCTACTTAATTGTATCTTTTGGTAAACCTTGTAGATTTTTTCTAAAAGTTACAATTCTGAAACAATGTGGAAGTGTCTTGCTATCTTTTACTATTAGTGTAGTTAGATGCTAGCTTTTCATTTAAAGTTAATTGAAAGTGAATCCTTTCCCTCCCAATAACAATTTACCTATCACAAGAAGAGATGACTTATGGCTGATATTTTAAATTCTCTGCAGTTATGCCCATCTTTGCCCTCCAAATGCCACAGCAGCCATTTTTAGTTTTGTTGGTAAGAAGTTAGCAACACACTGTTAAATTTCTCTCTGTTGGGATAGAATGTGGTAAAATAGAATATCATGTAGTTGGGTCGTGTGGGTTTTTCCATTACTACTGCATGCATAACATTCCAACAACATTTACATGGAGGGTCTGAGGCACAATACTAGGATCATAGGTAGGAGAGAGGGAAGGGGAGGGCAAGAAAGAGGTTTTGTGTGTTCTTTGCAATTATCATCAGGAGATCATTATCATTAGGATAAGAAATTTATATCATTCAAAAACTGTAAGCGTGAGAGTGCAGATGTCGGGTCAAGATTGGAGGAGATAACACCGCAGGCATTTGAGAGGTGACCTTATTGAGGTATGCAAAATAGTAAACAGTATAGAACAGTTAAATGCAGAAAATTACTTCAAACAAAGTTGGTAGACTAGGTCAAGGGGACACAGGTTCAAACTAGAAAAAAAAAAAGGTAAATTTGGGACTGATATCAGAAGGTTGTTACACAGAGAGCGATCATAACATGGAACAACATGGATAGAGAAATGGAGATGAAAACCCTGAATTCATTAATGAAACAATTGGCTGTCGCAACGGGGAAAATGTAAAGGTTTTTTCGGATGGATGAAGTCAAAAGGGCCAAATGGCCTTCCTCATCTTTAAATATCTTGTGACCTAGTGAATACCTTGCAGATTCTCCTGGTCTTGGCTCACTGCTCAGGAGAGGTACTAACCTGCATTCAGCACCTATGGGACAGCAAGGAGTCAATGGGGTAGAAATTCCAGCCTCCCGGGTCCGTACTAAGTGTCTACGGACCCAGGAAGGCATCGCAATAGCCGGTTTTCAGCGTAGGCAGTCCCTCGAAATCGAGGAAGACTTGCTTCCATTCTAAAAGTGAGTTCTCAGGCGACTGAACAGTCCAATACGGGAATTACAGTCTCTGTCACAGGTGGGACAGACAGTCGTTGAAGAAAAGGGTAGGTGGGAAGTCTGGTTTGCCGCACGCTCTTTCCGCTGCCTGCGCTTGCTTTCTGCATGCTCTTGGCGATGAGACTCGAGGTGCTCAGTGCCCTCCCGGATACTCTTCCCCCACTTAGGGTGGTCTTTGGCCAGGGATTCCCAGGTGTCGGTGGGGATGTTGCATTTTATCAAGGAGGCTATGAGGGACTCCTTGAAACGTTTCCTCTGCCCACCTGGGGCTCGCTTGCCATGTAGAAGTTCCGAGTAGAGCGCTTGCTTTGGGAGTCTTGTATCAGGCATGCGGACAATGTGGCCCGCCCAACGGAGGTGGTCGAGTGTGGTCAGTGTGTCGATGCTGGGGATGTTGGCCTGATCGAGAACACTGACATTAATGTAAGAACATAAGAAATAGGAACAGGAGTAGGCCATACAGCCCCTCGAGCCTGCTCCGCCATTCAATAAGATCATGGCTGATCTGATCATGGACTCAGCTCCACTTCCCCGCCCGCTCCCCATAACCCCTTATCGATTAAGAAACTGTCTATTTCTGTTTTAAATTTATTCAATGTCCCAGCTTCCACAGCTCTCTGAGGCAGCGAATTTCACAGATTTACAACCCTCTGAGAGAAGAAATTTCTCCTCATCTCTGTTTTAAATGGGCAGCCCCTTATTCTAAGATCATGTCCTCTAGTTCTAGTCTCCATCGGTGGAAACATCCTCTCTGCATCCACTATGTCAAGCCCCCATGATAATCTTATACGTTTCAATAAGATCACCTCTCATTCTTCTGAATTCCAATGAGTAGAGGCCCCAACCTACTCAACCTTCCTCATTAGTCAACCCCCTCATCCCCAGAATCAACCTAGTGAACCTTCTCTGAACTGCCTCCAAAGCAAGTATATCCTTTCTTAAATATGGAAACCAAACTGCACACAGTATTTCAGGTGTGGCCTCACCAATAGCTGTAGCAAGACTTCCCTGCTTTTATACTCCATCCCCTTTGCAATAAAGTCCAAGATACCATTGGCCTTCCTGATCACTTGCTATATCTGCATACTATCCTTTTGTCTTTCATGCACAAGTACTCCCAGGTCCCGCTGTACTGCGGCACTTTGAAATCTTTCTCCATTTAAATAATAACTTGCTCTTTGATTTTTTCTGCCAAAGTGCATGACCTCACACTTTCCAACATTATACTCCATCTGCCAAATTTTTGCCCACTCACTTAGTCTGTCTATGTCCTTTTGCAAATTTTTTGTGTCCTCCTCACACATTGCTTTTCCTCCCATCTTTGTATCATCAGCAAACTTGACTACGTTACACTCAATCTCTTCTTCCAAGTCGTTAATATAAATTGTAAATAGTTGGGGTCCCAGCACTGATCCCTGCGGCACCCCACTAGTTACTGGTTGCCAACCAGAGAATGAACCATTTATCCCGACTCTCTATTTTTTGTTATATAGCCTATCCTCAATCCATGCTAATATATTAACCCCAACCCCGTGAACTTTTATCTTGTGCAGTAACCTTTTATGTGGCACCTTGTCAAATGCCTTCTGGAAATCCAAATACACCACATCCACTGGTTCCCCTTTATCCACCCTGTTCGTTACATTTTCGAAGAACTCCAGCAAAGTGGTGGGTCTATCCTCTCAGGGGATTTGCAGGATCTTGCGGAGACATTGTTGGTGATATTTCTCCAGCGATTTGAGGTGTATATGGCCCACTTCTCTGAACCATACAGGAGGGTGGGTATCTCTACAGCCCTGTAGACCAGAAAAGCTTGTTGCCAGATTTGAGAGCCTGATCTTCGAACACTCTCTTCCTCAGGTGGCCAAAGCCTGCGCTGGCACACTGGAGGCGGTGTTGGACCTCATCATTGATGTCTGCCCTTGCTGATAGTAGGCTCCCGAGGTATGGAAAGTGGTCCACGTTGTCCAAGGCCACGCCATGGATTTTGATGACCAGTGTGTGGCGGGTCAGGTTGGTGGAGGACCTTTGGTTGCAGATGCTTAGTGTAAGGCCCATGCTTTCGTACGCCTCGGTGAAGATGTTGATGATGGTTGGAGTTCAGCCTCTGAATGTGCGCACACGCAAGCGTCATCCGCATACTGTAGTTCGACGACAGAGGATGGGACGGTCTTGAATCTAGCCCGGAGGCGACGAAGGTTGAACAGTTTCCCACTGGTTCTATCGTTTAGTTCCACTCCAGCAGGGAGCTTGTTGAGCGTGAGGTGGAGCATTGCAGCGTGGAAGATCAAGAAGAGGGTTGGCACGATGACGCAGCCCTGCTGGACCCTGGTCTGGATGTGGATTGGGTCTGTGGTGGATCCGTTGGTCAGGAACACAGCTTGCATGTCAGCGTGGAGCATGTACAATGCGCATGCGCTGAAAACCTGCTTTTCCAATCTGTCAAGCTGGAGTTTGACAGATCTTCCATATCTCGTCAGCCAGGACATTTGCATGGGCAAGATTGCGGTATTTATCCATATCTTGCCCAGCAAATGTCCTGAAAACTCTTGCGCCTGATAAAAGCAGACGCATAGCCTACTTTTAGAGGTGTAAGAGTTTTAACACATTTAAAACATAAAAAATAACATTTAAAAAACACATTTTATTTTTTTAAACCCTGCCCACTACATTAAATTTATTTTAAAGCATAATTTAAAAACTTTTTTTTAAAATCAAAAAAGGTATATTTTTTAATAATACATAAATAACTTTAATTTAAATTAATATTAAATTTGTAGTGTATTTTTTCTATTTTTTACTAAATATTTTGTATGTTTGGGGACTGTTTCTCATTCATAATAATGGGAACTCCAACTTATGGAGTTCCTATTATTTTGAATGAGAACATACTTTACCTGATTGGCTGCCCAGAGCCATGTTACTGAAGCTCCAGTCCTGCGCACGTCCCGACGTGCAGTCAGTGGAGTCCTCAGGACCGGGAATTCGCGTGGTGCAGCAGCCTCAGGTAAGTGCGCATTTTTTAAAAGTTTTTTTACCCGATCGCCCGCGGGAAGCAGCCGACCGGGATTTCTGGGCCAATATCTTCAAGAGAGGAGTAGAGCAGGGGAAGAAGAGAATGAAATGGTGTGACATTGGAAGAAATAGCAAGGAAAAAGTCAATGCCCTCTTAACACCTCACTGGGTTGTCTACATTGAACATGAACTCCAGTAACGGCATATCCCTGTCAATTGAGATCTCAAACTACAATCACCTGGTTAATCTACAGATCTGGAATTTGCAGTCAGCAGCGAAGCAACAGCCATTGCTGGTGACGTGGAAGAAATCTGCCACAAAGATCCAGTGATCTCTGTGACATCAATTTCAGCTTTCCCGACTGTAGTTTGACCAGTGATGTCAACAAGCTGGCGAAGCAGCCAATCACACTGTAGAATTTTCACAGACAGCAAACCAGGAAGCAACATGCACCGATTATAATTTACTTTTAATACATTTTACAGAGAGCAAAGTAAAGATTGGGACATACACAAATGATTAAGGTAGAAGCTGAAATATCATAAACAAACTTAAAAATATATATATTTTCAAACTTGTAATTCTTAATCATTTGACATTAAAAATTTGACATTCCACAAATATAAAATTAGATTTTCAGGGCCAGAACAGTTGTTCAGCAGTCAGAACGCTGTTAAAAACCCCTTTAAAAAGTGTAACTGGGTTATTAACAGTGACATTCCATCATAAAAGGCGAAGGTTTCGTCAGTTCAAATGATTTGAATGGATTGCCAGCTCTGGGGAGTTCCACAGCGCAGTCTGTGACGGAGCAGGGAATGACTGACCACAACTTTAGAATTTCCACGTTTATCTGTGTGTGCGCTAAATCCTGAAGTTAGGGTCAGTTTCAAGGGGGTAATGATGGCGAGTACTGACAGTTTTACGGTCGTAAACTCCACCAAATCCAGGCCATTGTTTCTTGGTTACTATCAGAGTGAGCAAAACCAATGTCAATTAAATACTATTGTAAATTATGTATAATTATATCAGACATGAAATGAAAACATTTGCTTATGCCTACTGCAATATTTTGTTTAACTGATATAATTTGGGTTACATTTTTTCAGTTTATTTTGTAGAATAAGAATTGCAGGCTGCTCTGCCTACCCTCTTCAATGAGATCAACGAGATACATATATCCCACTTTGAAATGAACCTGCCACAAGGCCATTAACAGCACAAGTTATTTTGAGGATTCCCTGGTGCTCTGGCCCTAAATAAACTGACACTGCAGCCTGACCATTCACACTTCCTGTGAAAGATAACATCCAATATTGTGGTTGTCAGTAATCAGTTAATAAAACTCTAATTTGTAGAGCTTTGTCTATGAATAGTGAGATGCTGCACAGTAAACCAGCCACTTGAATTCAGCGGCAGTGCAAGAAGGCCATTGAATATTTTGTGTTCCAAGCCAAGTAAATTAATGGGGTGAAAGGCATAAAAGGGGGAATTTTAACAAGGCCCCGCTGCTGCTTGGTGGTTTGGAACTGAACCAGAGCTTCCACTCCCAATTGTTATCCAGCAACTCGTTAGAACCGCTTCTAGATTCCTGAAACCAAAGTTAGTCTTGGCTGTGTTGCTCCGATAGTCAAATAAGCCGCTGAAACTCACTGTGCACATTCAGACATAAACAATGACTACCTGGCTGAGATATTGAAGATCGAACAGTATGTTTGACTGAATCGCAGCGTGGCTCAGGAGCTTCAGGAATGGAAAAGGGAAAATAAATGGAATGTGGATATTGGGAACCAGCAGGGAAATGAGATTTGGGTAAGTCATAGAATGGCCAGAAGGAGAATCACAGAAGGAGGCCACTCGGCCCATCAAGCCCGCGCCGACTCTCTGCAAGAGCACTTCAGCTAGTCCCACTCTCCGCCCTTTTCCTGCAGCACTGTAATTTTTTTTTTCTTCAGTTATTTATCCAATTCCCTTTTGAAAGTCATGATTGAATCTGTTCCACCACCTTTTCGGGCCGTGCATTCCAGATCCTAACCACTTGCTGTGTAAAAAAAGTTTTCCCTCATAGCTCCAGTTGAAGCGCTGGCACTGTCATAATGGCCTCTTTCTGTATAGGATTTTTCCTGTTTGTGTCTACGGCACTAAAAATCTCTATGGTTTCATTGATGAACGGTATTGTTTTTATTTCAAGTGCAGCCTGCCAATCTGAAGTCTCCACAGACTGAATTTGACCCATTGGATTTTCTCGATGCATTTTTGAATTATAATATTCAAGACCTGATTTGACAGTGGCCCCCAGAGACCAGGCAGGATGTTTCAACTGGCCTGCCATGTGCTCTCTTTTTTTAAAAAAATTGAGTAGAGCTGATCCAGTAGTGCTCTCCAAAGACCAAGCCAGAGGTAAAAAGTTCAAGCAGAAGACTGCACATGAAGTGAATATATCCAGCATAAAAATAGTCCAGAATGCAGTAAATCCTTCTCTTCTTAGGCAGTCATAAGGAGTCAAAGATGACTTACTTCCACACTAAAATGAATTCTAAGTTGAGACCAATGCGGGATCTACAGTCTCTGTCACAGGTGAGGCAGATGGTGGTTGGAGGGACGGGGAGGGGGGGCGGAGGGTGCTTGATTTGTCGTACGCTCCTTCTGTTGTTTGTATTTACTTTCATGTGCTCCCGCCGAAGAGATTCAAAGTGTTCGGTGCCTTCTCAAATGCTTCTCCTTCGCTTTGAGCGATCTTGGACCAGGGATTCCCAAGAGTCGGTGGGGAATTGTTCAAGGAGGCTTTGAGAGTGTCCTTGAAGCGTTTTCTCTGCCCTCCTGGGGCTCGCTTGCCGTGACATAGCTCGGAGTAGAGTGCTGATTTCGGGAGTCTAGCATCGGGCATGTGGACAACGTGGCCCCTCCATCGGAGCTGATCAAGCGTGGCCTGAGAGAGAACACGGACGTTGGTGCGCCTATCCTGCCAGTGAATTTGCAGGATTTTGCTGAGGCAGCGTTGGTGGTACTTCTCTAGTGCTTTGAGGAGACTACTCCATGTACATAGTCCATGTCTCTGAAGCGTATAGGAGGGCGGGTATCACTACTGTTGCTCTGTAGACCATGAACTTGGTGCCAGGTTTGAGATCCTGGTCCTTGAACACTCTTCTCCTCAGGTGACTGAAGGCTGCACTGGCACACTGAAGGAGGTGTTGGACTTCGTCATCGATGTCTGTCCTTACTGATAGTAGGTTCCCAAGTTATGGGAAGTGGTCCACATTGTCGAAGGTCTCGTCATGGATCTTGATAATCGGTGAACAGTACTGTGTGGCGGGGGCAGGTTGGTAGAAAACCTTTGTCTTACGGATGTTTAGTGTAAGGCCCAGACTCTCGTATGCTTCAGTGAAGGTGATCGACGATGGTTTGGAGTTCGGTCTCCGAGTGTGCACAAACGTCGTCTGTAATATAATGACAGAGTTGGAACAACCTTGGATCTGGACTGGAGGCGACGGACGTTGAACAATTTCCCGCTTGTCCTGTAGATTAACTCCACTCCAGTGAGGAGCTTGTTAAAGCATTGCAGCGACGAAGATTGAGAAGAGTGTTGGTATGATGACAAAGTTTTGCTTGACCTCGGTCTGCACTTGTATTTGGTCTGCTGCCTTTGCCTTCAATGGCTGTTATTGTTGTTGAATGGTGAAACATCTGGTAGATAGGCTGAATGTCCTCCTTCTGTGCTGTAAGATTCTATGATCAGAATCACGAATTGTCTGCAATGTACCTGCAGTGATGTAGCATGCCTATTACGTGCCAACTTGGAGAAAAGGAAATTAAGCTAATTTGTCATCTAAAATCAAAAGCATATATTGTGTCTAGAAATGTCCTCTATTAGCTGTCCATCGATTACCTAACAAATCACTGCAATGTACTTAATTGCAAATTGATTAAGGATAGTTTACCATCTGCAAAGTGTAACTTTGTCTTTCTGTTATGGGCAATTTCAGTTTAAGAAGAAGTTCTATTTAAAAAGTAGATGCCTGTACAAAAATATCACCATATTAAAGTATCAGAGAATGAACTGGGTGGTACAGTGACTTAGCCATTGACCATTCACCTCTGGGACCCATCTGGGGTGAAATCCAGTCCAGAATGATGCGATGAAAGTTTCCCCTATCTGATCCTATATGAAATGAGTTTGGGCAGTCTCAGTCCAGTTCCTGGTGGGTATGGTCTTTCGCACAAAAATGACCCTAATTTGGCATTAATTGGCAATGTCAGTGAGACAAGCCTTGGGATAGTTGCCATGGTAAATGACAAGAATTACATACTGGTTAAATAGCTCTTCTGAGATTGGGGCTAAGGCCCATTGTTGGGGTCGGGTAGTTTTACTGTGCATTATCTGATATAGGAGTGCTTGATACTGAGAATGTTCAAATCCCCAGGAATAACATCCCTCACCTCGATAAGCACAAAACAATTAAACATTTGAGAGGATCAAATAGATTTTACAGCGCTCCATTATGCTAGTTTACAATATAACTGAGCACTCAATCAGATGATCATGACATCTTGAAATGACTGTGTAACTGCCAGATAGTTGCAGTCATGAAGAGACCTGTGCAAGATCTGCTGGAGGACAGTTCATGACGCAGCAAATAGCAGTGTAAACCTTTCCCTCGTAACCATCAGGAGTGTGTTCACATGCACTACCGGCCTGCAACAGGAATTCAGGCTACACACCAAGTTTTGTTCTTTTAACAGGAATTGCACATTATCATTTTTGTCAACGTGCACTGCGGCCTGCAGAATACAGAACAAAATGTTCAATGGCACCATTGTTAGTAAATGATGTGTGCTGGCCCAAGTAATACAGGGTATCACCTCAATAAACAGGCTTCTCCTGTATTTAGCTGCGGTACAGACAGAATGGTTCATTCTAACAGGAGCTTAGTAAGAACACAGCATCAGTCTTTTAAGATATGTTATAAATCTTAAATATATATATATATTTAAAAATTATGATAATTGAGGAAATTGTGGCCTGATACGTATACGACTTTTACACTCAGCATTACTGAGAAACGTATTTTAACCTGCAGTCTGATTTCTAAAATAAAGTCACTCATCTTGCTTGGGATACACATTTCCGACTGTTGTGTATCTGTAAAGCATGCACTCCCATGTTCCACCACCAGGGAGCTCATCCCCTGAAGTCCCAAGGGGTCCTAGCATCCCTTGGGAGCACTGTATATAAGCTGGCCCCTAAGGCCTGTTTCTCACTCTGGAGTGTCTTATTAAAGACTGAGGTCACTGTTACTTTAACCTCCCTGTGTGCAGCCTCATCTGCGTTAGGAACACAATAACTGGCGATGAGAATACAAATCCAACGCAAAGATGCAGCAAACTGTGGGCATCCTGGAGGAGGGTGAGGACTGGGAAGCCTATGTCCAATGGCTATGTCCAGTACTTTGTAGCCAACGAGCTGGACGGAGAAGGAAGCACTGCAAAAATGAGAGCGGTCCTCCTCACAGTCTGCGGGGCACCGACCTACAGCCTCATGAAGAATCTTCTGGCTCCAGTGAAACCCACAGATAAGTCGTATGAGGAGCTGTGTACACTGGTTTGGGAGCATCTTAACCCGAGGGAGAGCGTGCTGATGGCGAGGTATCGGTTCTACACGTGCCAGCGATCTGAAGAGCTAAGGCGACTTGCCGGACAATGTGAGTTTGATGGCTACCTGGAGCAAATGCTCAAAGACTTTTTTGTACTGGGCATTGGCCACGAGACCATCCTACGAAAACTTTTGACTGTAGAGACACCGACCCTCAGTAAGGCCATTGCGATAGCACAGGCGTTTATGTCCACCAATGATAACACCAAACAAATCTCTCAGCACACAAGTGCTAGCAAAGTTCATAAATTAAATGGAACTGTGTTTGCGAGCAGAAATGTACAGGGCAGAACCCACGAGTCTGCAACTGCCAGCAGGCCTCAGGTGACCCAGATGACTCAGAGTCCCCAACAAAGGATGAATGCAAGGCAATTCACACCATGTTGGCATTGTGGAGGCTTCCATTCAGCCTATTCATGCTGTTTCAAAAGGGTATGTTTGCAAAAGCTGTGGAACAATGGGGCACCTCCAATGAGCTTGCAAATGAGCTGCAAGCTCTGCAAAACCTGCTAACCACCACGTGGCAGAGGAAGATCGGTCCATGGTGGATCAAAGCAATTTCGAGCTTCAGAGAGAGGAGGCAGATGCTGAAATACATGGGGTGCACACATTTTCGACGAAATGTCCACTTATAATGCTGAACTTAAAATTGAATGGCTTACCCATAGCCATGGAACTGAACACTGGCACTAACCAATCCATCATGAGTAAAAAGATGTTTGAGAGACTGTGGTGCAACAAGGCTTTCAGACTAGCCCTGAGCCCCATCCACATGAAACTGAGAACGTACACCAAAGATCTTATCACTGTCCTGGGTAGTGCCATGGTCAAGATCATCTACAAGGGCACGGTGCATGAACTGCCACTCTGGATTGTCCCGGGCGATGGCCCCACACTGCTTGGAAGGAGCTGGCTGGGCAAAATCTGCTGGAACTGGGATGACATCCGAGTGCAATCACATGTCGATGAGGCCTCATGTACCCAGGTTCTTAACAAATTTCCTTCCCTTTTTGAGCCAGGCATTGGAAACTTTTCCGGGGCAAAGGTACAGATCCACTTGGTCCCAGAGGCACGACCCATTCACCACAAGGCGCGAGCGGTACCTCACATGATGAGGGAGAGAGTGGAAATCGAGCTGGACAGGCTGCAACGCAAGAGCATCATCTCCCCCAGTGGAATTCAGTGAGTGGGCCAGCCCGATTGTTCCAGTACTCAAAAGTGATGGCACGGTCAGAATATGCGGCGATTATAAAGTAACTACTAATCATTTCTCGCTACAGGGCTAATACCTGCTACCGAAGGCAGACGACCTATTTGCAACACTGGCAGGAGGCAAGACGTTCACCAAGCTTGACCTGACTTCGGCCTACATGATGCAGGAGCTAGAGGAGTCTTTGAAGGGCCTCACCTGCATCAACACGCACAAGGGACTGTTCATCTACAACAGATGCCCGTTTGGAATTCAGTCAGTTGCAGCGATCTTCCAGAGAAACATGGAGAGCCTACTCAAGCCGGTACCACACACGGTGGTCTTTCAGGACGACATATTGGTCACGGGTCGGGACACTGTCGAGCACCTATAAAACCTGGAGGAGGTCCTCCAGCGACTGGATTGCGTAGGGCTGCGGCGGAAGAGGTCGAAATGCATCTTCATGGCAACCGGAGTGGAGTTTTTGGGGAGAAAGATCGCGACGGACGCCATTCGGCCCACAGATGCCAAGACAGATGTTATCAGGAACGCGCCCAGGCCACAGAATGTCACGAAGCTGCGGTTGTTCCTGGGACTCCTCAACTATTTTGGTAACTTCCTACCGGGGCTAAGCACCCTTTTAGAGCCCCTACATGTGTTATTGCGCAAAGGTGAGAACTGGATATGGGGAAGAAAACAAATAATTGCTTTTGAAAGCCAGAAACATTTTATGCTCCAACAAGCTTCTTGTATTGTATAACCTGTGTAAAAGACTTGTGCTAGCATGTGACGCGTCGTCGTACGGAGTCGGGTGTGTATTACAACAAGCTAACGTTGCGGGGAAGTTGCAACCTGTCGCCTATGCTTCCAGGAGCTTGTCTAAGGCTGAGAGGGCCTACAGCATGATTGAGAAAGCGGCATTAGCGTGTGTGTTCGGGGTAAAGAAAACGCATCAGTACCTGTTTGGCCTCAAATTTGAGCTGGAAACCGATCACAAGTTCCTCACATCCCTGTTCGCTGAAAACAAGGGGATAAATACTAATGCCTCAGCCCGCATACAAAGGTGGGCACTCGCGCTATCAGCGTATAACTATACCATCCGCCACAGACCAGGCACCGAGAGCTGTGCGGATGCTCTCAGTCAGCTACCATTGCCCACCACGGGGGTGGAAATGGCACAGCCTGCAAACTTGTTGATAGTGGCGCAGCCCGCAGACTTGTTGATGGTCATGGAAGTGTTTGAAAATGATAAATCACCTGTCACGGCCCACCAGATTAGGACTTGGACCAGCCAAGATCCTCTGCTGTCCCTAGTAAAAAACTGTGTACGGCATGGGAGCTGGGCCAGCATCCCCATTGAAATGCCAGAGCCAATCAAGCCGTTCCAGCGACGAAAGGACGAGCTGTCCATTCAGGCAGACTGCCTGTTGTGGGGTAACTGCGTAGTGCTACCAAAAAAGGGCAGGGAGATGTTCATCTTGGATCTCCACAGCACACAGCCGGGTATAGTAATGATGAAAGCGATAGCCAGATCCCACGTGTGGTGGCCCGGTATCGACTCTGACTTAGAGTCCTGTGCACGGCAATGCAGCGTATGTGCTCAGTTGAGCAACGCACCAAGAGAGGCACCACTAAGTTTGTGGTCCTGGCCCTCCAGACCATGGTCGAGGATCCATGTCGACTATGCGGGCCCGTTTCTCGGTAAAATGTTCCTGGTGGTGGTGGATACTTTTTCAAAATAGATTGAATGTGAAATAATGTCGGGAAACACTGCCATCGCCACCATTGAAAGCCTGAGGGCCATGTTTGCCACCCACGGCCTGCCTGACATACTGGTCAGTGACAACGGGCCATGTTTCACCAGTGCTGAATTTAAAGAATTCATGACCCGCAATGGGATCAAACATGTCAGAACCAGCCTCCAATGGGCAGGCAGAGCGGACTGTACAAACCATCAAACAGAGCCTTAAACGAGTCACAGAAGGCTCATTCCAAACCCGCCTGTCCCGAGTACTGCTCAGAGACCCCACTCGCTCACAGGGGTGCCCCCGGCTGAGCTACTCATGAAAAGGACATTTAAAACCAGACTCTCGCTGGTTCACCCCAACCTACATGATCAGGTAGAGAACAGGCGGCAGCAACAAAATGTAAACGATGGTCGCGCCACTGTGTCACGGGAAATTGATCTGAATGACCCTGTGTATGTGCTAAACTATGGACATGGTCCCAAGTGGATCGCGGGCACGGTGATAGCTAAAGAAAGGAATAGGGTGTTTGTAATCGAACTAGACAATGGATAAATTTGCAGAAAGTATCTGGACCAAACGAGGCTGCGGTTCACAGGCTGCCCTGAACAACCCACAGCAGACATCACCTTTTTCGAGCCCACAACACACACCCAAAGGATCAACGACACCACGCCGGACCAGGAAATCGAACCCATCACGCCCAACAGCCCAGCAAGGCCAGGCTCACCTAGCAGCCCTGCAGAGCCAACAACATGCCAGCCCAGCGAGGGCACAGCCAACACACCAGAACAGACATTTGTACCAAGGCGGTCCACCAGGGAAAGAAAGGCTCCCGATCGCCTCACCTTATAAATAGTTTTCACTTTGACTTGGTGGGGCGGGTAGTGATGTTGTGTAAAAAGCATGCACTCCCATGTTCCACCACCAGGGAGCTCATCCCCTGAAGTCCCAAGGGATCCCAGCATCCCTTGGGAGCACTGTATATAAGCCAGCCCCTAAGGCCTGTTCCTCACTCTGGAGTGTTTTATTAAAGACTGAGGTCACTGTTACGTTAACCTCCCTGTGTGCAGCCTCACTGTGTTAGGAACACAATACCTACTATCTAAAGTGGATTTACCATTCACTGCAGCTGCATGATTTTGACGTGGGACCCTTGAGATTTAGGGCTCAATTTTGGCCAGTAGTTGCTCCGTTTTTTTTGGAGTAACCTGCTTTTTCTGGCGTAACTTAAAAATTCCCAGTTTCCCCAATCAATTTGCACTTCGGCCTGCAGAATACAGAACAAAATGTTCAATGGCACCATTGTTAGTAAATGATGTGTGTAACTCACTTCATTACTTTTTTTAAGGTTAGTTTTTTTTCTCAAAAGGGGGCGTTACCAGCCACCTACGCCAGTTCTGCCCATTTAGGCAACTTTGGCCAGCTAATAGTTACTCCATTTCTACTTAGGCCAGCGTATGTGGCCACTTGAGAAAACCCTTGCAGAGAGTTAAAGAAATCGGCGCAGGTAGGTACATCGGAGGCCATTCGGCCTGGGATAGGGGCGTGAAGGGAAGCGGAGAGGACCTGCACCTAAACCAACCAAGCCTTATCCTTAGCAATGTTTGCAAACAAGAACTACTAACAATTCTATAAGAAATAAAAAATTGAAGTCCTACCTTCATCTTCAAACTGCAATTCACCTTTCTGCACTTGGCCCGGGAAGGCAGCGGCCGGTGCGGGAGGTCACTTGGCCTGGGCTAGGGGGCGGGACAACGCATCAGGAGGCTACTCGGCCTGGGCTAGGGGCAGGACAACGCACCGGAAGGCCACTCGGCCTGGGCTAGGGGCGGGACAACGCACCAGAAGGCTACTTGGCCTGGGCTAGAGGCGGGACAACGCACCGGGAGGCCACTCGGCCTGGGCTAGGGGCGGGACAACGCACCAGAAGGCCACTCGGCCTGGGCTAGGGGCGGGACAACGCACCAGAAGGCTACTTGGCCTGGGCTAGAGGCGGGACAACGCACCGGAAGGCCACTCGGCCTGGGCTAGGGGCAGGCAGGAGAACTAATAGTGCTCCTTATTTCTATTAGTTCTCCTGCCCGCCCCTAACCCAACAAAGGAGGCAGAATTTATGAGATTGAGAATTTTACCTAAAGGAGCCCAGCAACACAGATTCGAAGAGAGGGAATGATGTAAATTTAGCGCCAACGAGATGGCAAAATAGTGGCAGTGTGGGGAGAAATAGCACAAGGCTGACGGGAGGGAGGAAGAACATCGCCACATTCTCAAACTGACAGGGTATGTTCACAAATTGGGACTGTTGTTGCAGAATCGCAGCGCTACTGCGCATGCGCAGACATCACGAAGCACCACTGCGCATGTGCAGACGTCCCGGCACATTTTCCAGCGCAGAACGACTGGCCAAGCTGCGAGACTGCAGTGGAGAGGCCAGACAGCGGTCAAAATTCCAACATTTATTTTCGGCGCATCTGGGAACGTACATAAGCGGCGCAACTCCGGTAAGTGCGCTAAAAACCGGGCTTGGCCAAAATTGAGCCCTTAGAAACTGCAAATCCCAATAACAGAAGAACTCAACCCCATTTCTCATTTCCTCAATCTTGTCTTTGACGTTGTGTTGCTTCATCCTCCTCATTTTATAACCTCCATTTGTGTCTTTTTTGTGCTCAACAAGGTGAACATAAGAACATAAGAAATAGGAGCAGGAGTAGGCCAGCTGGCCCCTCGAGCCTGCTTCACCATTTAATAAGGTTGTGCTTAGAAATAGTGGATGCATTGGTGGTAATTTTCCAACATTCTATAGACTCTGCATCAGTTCTGATGGATTGGAGGGTAGCTAATGTAACCCCACTTTTTAAAAAAGGAGGGAGAGAAAACCGAATTACAGACCGGTTAGCCTGACATCGGTGGTGGGAAAAGTGTTGGAATCAATTATTAAAGATGAAATAGCAGCGCATTTGGAAAGCAGTGACAGGATCGGTCCAAGTCAGCATGGATTTATGAAAGGGAAATCATGCTTGACAAATCTTCCAGAATTTTTTGAGGATGTAACTAGTACAGTGGACAAGGGAGAACCAGTGGATGTGGTGTATTTGGACTTTCAAAAGGCTTTTGACAAGGTCCCACACAAGAGATTGGTGTGCAAAATTAAAGCACATGGTATTGGGGGTAATGTATTGACATGGATAGAGAACTGGTTGGCAGACAGGAAGCAAAGAGTAGGAGTAAATGGGTACTTTTCAGAATGGCAGGCGGTGACTAGTGGGGTACCGCAAGGTTCTGTGCTGGGGCCCCAGCTGTTTACACTGTACATTAATGATTTAGACGAGGGGATTAAATGTAGTATCTCCAAATTTGTGGATGACACTAAGTTAGGTGGCAGTGTGAGCTGCGAGGAGGATGCTATGAGGCTGCAGAGCGACTTGGATAGGTTAGGTGAGTGGGCAAATGCATGGCAGATGAAGTATAATGTGGATAAATGTGAGGTTATCCACTTTGGTGGTAAAAACAGAGAGACAGACTATTATCTGAATGGTGACAGATTAGGAAAAGGGGAGGTGCAATGAGACCTGGGTGTCATGGTACATCAGTCATTGAAGGTTGGCATGCAGGTACAACAGACGGTTAAGAAAGCAAATGGCATGTTGGCCTTCATAGCGAGGGGATTTGAGTACAGGGGCAGGGAGGTGTTGCTACAGTTGTATAGGGCATTGGTGAGGCCATACCTGGAGTATTGTGTACAGTTTTGGTCTCCTAACCTGAGGAAGGACATTCTTGCTATTGAGGGAGTGCAGCGAAGGTTCACCAGACTGATTCCCGGGATGGCAGGACTGACATATCAAGAAAGACTGGATCAACTAGGCTTGTATTCACTGGAGTTCAGAAGAATGAGAGGGGACCTCATAGAAACGTTTAAAATTCTGATGGGTTTCGACAGGTTAGATGCAGGAAGAATGTTCCCAATGTTGGGGAAGTCCAGAACCAGGGGTCACAGTCTAAGAATAAGGGGTAAGCCATTTAGGACCGAGATGAGGAGGAACTTCTTCACCCAGAGAGTGGTGAACCTGTGGAATTCTCTACCACAGAAAGTTGTTGAGGCCAGTTCGTTAGATATATTCAAAAGGGAGTTAGATGTGGCCCTTACGACTAAAGGGATCAAGGGGTATGGAGAGAAAGCAGGAATGGGGTACTGAAGTTGCATGATCAGCCATGATCATATTGAATGGTGGTGCAGGCTCGAAGGGCCGAATGGCCTACTCCTGCACCTATTTTCTATGTTTCTATGTTCCAGACCCACTGTAGAGGGTGCTGCACCGTTTCTGATGCTCAATGACTGCAAGTTGCCGCTCAAAAGCCTATGGAAGGTCTGTGGGCAGCTGTAAGCGTAATGAAGAGCGAGCACTGTCCGTTCGCTGCTGACTGCAAAATCCGGGCCAGAGTATAAAGCTCCTTCGACACTGCCCTGACCCAAACCTCAGAAAAATGCCAGTGATATTTCCATACCAACCATCTTTGCAGTCTTTGAGTGAGATTGCTAATTTAGTGCAATTAGTTTGCATTACGGACAGTTGTCTTTTCTTTGCTGTGCATCCATGCTCATTCAGAAATGGGTTCAGATGTTGACAGTAAACCTATTTAGCTGGCAGAGGCATTGGTCACATTACTCTGTGGCTGGATTCAAACCCGGCTCCTCGGAGGTGCGAATGAATAATGTGTTAACCCACTGAACCTCCACTTCTGCTGTTTCACATTTGCTGACTTTTTCCAATTAAAATTACAAGCTACCACTGAACAGCAGAGTTACAGATTTCAAACAAGTGTTAGTGATTGCTAACATGTATAACAGAAACTATGAAAACTTCAATCACATTTTCCTTCAAACTAGACAATGTTGTATGCCAACATTGTAAATGTGAATATAAAAAAGCAGCACTAACACACACAGCAAATTATTGCAGCAAAGGAAATGTGGGGGGAGGGGCTTTCAATCAAAAAGACGCTAACAGCTAATATTCATTCAATGTGCAATAATCATGTATATGCATTAAGGTACTCTGACGTGTTGTCATACTGTGATCTACATCTACTGCTGAATATTTCAGAAACTATTTGAATTTTTAGGTTTCTTTCCCATAATCTTTCTGTGGTTCACTGCCCCCAGTTCAGGGTCATAATTATAATAAGTGTGCAGCTGTCTTAAATTGGCTTAGCTCTTAAACTGAGCGAAGCAAACCAATGCACGGCTGCTGGCTGCTAATTGGAATCAGGCCCCAAGATCAAATAACACAGAATTCCTCTGGAAATTATGTCAGTGTTGTCCTTTAGATATTGCAGTGAAAATAACCTGCCCAATTGTCAATATACTTGTTTCTTAGTGGGAAAACTGGCATTATGTCACAAAAGGGAACTTGATAATTCACCTTCAAATGTTCACCTTATTTGCTTTTGTCTCGACACAACCCCACAGGCCAGGTCTAGTTTCCGTAGAGCAGGAGTGTTCAAACTGTGGTGCATGGGCGAGATGCTGCCCCCAAACGACAGCAATCCAGTTCTGAAGGCCCAGGCAATTCACTTCTGAGGTAGATTGTATGGATTAACTACCCCAGCCCAGAGCTTTGTGCACCAAGTGCATAAATTAGGAACACAGGCATTTAGATCAACACTCCCTGCATGTTTCCCAATTCCAGTCTGCACCCCTGCCACATGAAGCACTGTGCTACGAATGCTAAATTGTACAATCTACCCCTATATTTTGAGATCATCAAGGTGTGGGACGCAAGTGGTGGGAATGGAACTCTGCCCCAATAATGACCTAGAAATCGCGGTCAGAGGCGTATCTCTGGAGTATGCCTCCGACACGCGAAATAATTCCAAAAGTACCCCCTGGCGCCCAGGCTGTGAAGAGTTGCAGGCCAAGGTAAGCTTCAAAAATATCCTTTAGCCCCCCTCCCGCACTAGGCCTTAAGGGGTCCTTGCGCCTCCCTAGCTTCCCACCAATCGCACACCATGAAGGAATCCCCAGCCCTCCCCGATTTCACACGATGATTGCCCTGGAACCCCCTCCTCCCTCCTGCGACCAGATTCCTGCTGCCGCCCGCTGGCCAGATATTGAATCTGGGAAGTTATATTGAAATGATCTTAATGGCAGGGACTCCATGACCCTGACCTGCCCAGCTGAGTGACCCACTGCCAGGCTCATGTGCACCCGTCCCGCCCACACAATACCCTCCCTGTAAAAATCAGGGTCAACGTTTCTATCATAATGCAAAAGCTTTTTTTAAAATAAGTAAATAGATAGGCACTGAGATATAAATGCAGTACAAGTCAGCATATTCTGCAGGCTCTGTTTGGGTTACATAATACTAAACAAATTTGCTATGCACAAATTAAACCTGCAATTACAAATATCAAGTACTTCTAAATATATGTAGAATCTCTGGAGGAATATAGAAAGTTTAGAGGCAAAATAAAAAAGAATATTAGGAATGTTAAGAGAGAGCATGAAAAATTATTGGCAAGTAAAATGAAGGAAAATCCAAAGCTATTCTATAAATATGTTAAGAGCAAGAGGATAACTAAAGATAGAGTAGGGCCGATAAGAGACCATGAGGGTGGAGGCGGAAGATGTGGGTATGGTTCTTAATGAATTCTTTGTGTCTGTTTTCACAAAGGAAAGGGGCAATGCAGATACTGCTATCGAGGAGGAGTGTGAAATTCTGGATGAAATAAACATAGTGGGAGAAGAGATGTGGGGAGTTTGGCAGCTTTGAAAGTGGATAAGTCCCCAGGCCTGGATGAAATGCATCCCAGGCTGTTGAGCTTTGGATTTGGGCATGGTGCTGGAGGACTGCTAATGTGGTACCCTTGTTTAAGAATGGAAAAAGGGATAGGTCGAGTAATTACAGGCCTGTCAGCCTAACCTCAGTGGTGGGAAATATATTGGAAAAAACCCTGAAGGACAGGATCAATTTACATTTAGAAAGGCAAGGATTAATTAGGGACAAGTCAGCACGGATTTGTTAAGGTAATATCGTGTTTGACTAACCTGATTGAATTTTTGGAGGAGGTAACCAGGAGGGTCGATGAGGGTAGTGCGTACAATGTAGTGTATATGGACTTTAGCAAAGCTTTTGATAAGGTCCCACATGGCAGACTGGTCACGACGGTAAAAGCCCATGGGATCCAGGGCAAAGTGGCAAGTTGGATCCAAAATTGGCTTAGGAGGTAGGAAGCAAAGGGTAATGGTTGATGGATGTTTTTGTGACTGGAAGGATGTTTCCAGTGGGGTTCCACAGGGCTCAGTACAGGGCCTCTTGCTTTTTGTGGTATACATGAATGATCTAGATATGAATATAGGGGGTATAATTAGAAGTTTGCAGATGACATTAAAATTGGTTGATAATGAAGAGGAAAGTCATGGACTGCAGGAGGATATCAATCTACTGGCCAGGTGGGCAGAACAGTGGAAAATGGAATTTAATTCGGAGAAGTGTGAGGTAATGCACTTGGGGAGGACTAATAAGGAAAGGGTATACACATTAAAAGGTAGGCCACTTAATAGTGTAGATGAACAAAGGGACCTTGAAGTGCTTGTCCACAGACCCCTGAAAGTAGCAGGCCAGGTGGATAAGGTGGTTAACAAGGCATACGGAATGCTTGCCTTTTGTGGCCGAGGTATAGAATTCAAGAACAGGGAGGTTATGCTTAAATTGTACAATACTCTGGTTAGGCCACAGCTGGAATACTGCATGTAGTTCTGGTCGCTGTATTATAGGAAGGACGTGATTGCACTGGAGAGGGTGCAGTGGAGATTTACGAGGAATGGAGAATCTGAGCTATGAGGACAGATTGGATAGGCTGGGTTTATTCTCTTTGGAACAGAAGAGGCTGAGAGGAAACCTCATTGAAGTGTATAAAATTTTGAGGGGCCTGGATATAGTGGATAGCAAGGGCCTATTTCCCTTGGTGGAGGGGTCAATTACGAGGGGGCACAGTTTTAATGTGGTTGGTGGAAGATTCAGAGGGGATTTGAGGGAAAGCTTCTTCACGCAGAGGGTTGTGGGGGTCTGGAACTCACTGCCTGGAAGAGTGGTGGATGCAGAAACCTTCATCACATTTAAAAGATACTTGGATGGACCCTTGAAGTGCTGTAACCTGCAGGGTTACGGACCTAGAGCTGGTAAGTGGAATTAGACTGGATAACCGCTAGTTGGCTGGCGCAGATACGATGGTAGGTACTGCAGGGAATCGAATACGGCCAGAGTGATCTCCTGAATTAGTTTCGATCGCCTGGATGGGTCGGAGAAGAATTTTCCCAGATTTTTTTTCCCCCAATTGGCCTTGGTTTTTTAATCTGGTTTTTGCCTCCCCCAGGAGATCACATAGCTCCGGTTGGGGTGGAGTGTAGAATGTTTCAGTGCAGTTGTGTGAAGCGAACTGGTTAGGCCAGATGCTCTTTACCTTTCTGCCATTGGTTTATATGTAACCTTCAGGGCTGCTGACCGAGGGCCGTGTGGCTCTTTGTCGGCCGGCACGGACACGATGGGTTGAAATGGCCTCCTTCTGCGCTGTAGATGTCTATGTTTCTATGTTCTATATGTCATCAGCCTTTGTTCTCTTACAGTTCTTTGCTTTACCCAATCATCTTAAGGGTAAGTCACCACTTTGATATATCCTGCCTTTCTAACAGTTATTGATAGACCCACCTCACGATAAAAGAATCCATGCACAGGCATCTTCCACCCTTCAATATATAGTTCGAGACCTAGAATGTCATGTCCCTCATTGAAACACCTGTGAACTCATCCCTTTTTGGTGTGGAAGCGGGTCATCCACAATGCGAGGGACTGCCTAATATTATGATGGAGCCAATGCCAAATGCACCATATGTTCCTCATGTCCCTGACTGCTGCTTGCCAAGCACTCTCCCAGCATTGTACCAGCCCAGTTTTCGCTCAGTACATTGCTACAAAATTCAGTTGGCCCTGGAATTCATGTGCACCAAGCACCCTGTTGGCACTACACAGCACGTTCAATGTTCTTATTCTTCTCGTTCACAATAGGCTCGAACAGTTCAGCCTCTTCCCTTTCTTCTCTTCCCCAAATATAAAACATAGCAGATCACACATATAGGTAGACTGGAGAGCTAGAAAATAACTGAAGAGATCAAGTATGTTGAAGTCAGGAGTGTGATGGAATACTCTCCACTTACCTGGATGAGTGCAGCTCCAACACTCAAGAAGCTCGACACCATCCAGGACAAAACAACCCACTTGATTGGTACTCCATCCACCACCATCAACATTCACTCCCTCCACCACCGGCGCACTGTGGCTGCAGTGTGTACCATCTACAAGATGCACTGCAGCAACTCGCCAAGGCTTCTTCGACAGCACCTCCCAAACCCGCGACCTCTACCACCTAGTAGGACAAGGGCAATAGGTGCATGGGAGCACCATCACCTGCAAATTCCCTTCCAAGTTGCACACTATACTTACTTGGAAATATATCACTGTTCCTTCATCGTCGCTGGATCAAAATCCTGGAACACCCTCCCTAACTGCACTATGGGAGTTCCTCACCACACATAGAAACATAGAAACATAGAAAATAGGTGCCGGAATAGGCCACGGACTGCAGCGGCTCAAGAAAGCGGCTCACCACCACCTTTTCAAGGGAAATTAGGGATGGGCAATAAATGCTGGCCTTGCCAGCGACGCCCACATCCCGGAACAGATAAATGTATTATGGGCTGAATGTAGCATAATGAATTCTAATGGTTAGACAAGCTCACAAGTACAAAGGGTGAGACATTGAGCCCACAAAATCAATAACTATGTATCGAGTGAATCTTCTGTCACCTGAAAGAGACATGGAATGAGTGCCACAAAGAGCCTGGCAAGTGAACCATAAAGCAAGCAAGGATACTGGAAAACTGTGATGTTTATTGGGGAAGTCTACTGCTCAATAAGGAATAGGACGATCCAGTGCTTGCACAAACCAACTGTTCTCTCCTTTTGCAGAATACGCATATAAAACATTCGTTTGACCCCAGCTGCAGTATTGTGACTAATTCTGGGCACCTCATTTTTGGAAGGACGTGAAGAGATTTACTAGAACGCTTCCAGGGATGAGGGATTACAGTGGATAGTCTACAGAAGCTGGGGGTTGTTGGAGCAGAGAAGGCTAAAAGGAGATTTGATAGAGCTGTTTAAAATTATGAAGGGTTTAGATAAGAGTAAATAAAGAGAAACTGTTTCCAATGGCAGAAGGGTCGATAACGAGAGGATACAGATTTAAGGTGATTGGCAAAAGAACCAGAGGCAACGTGAGGAAAAACTTTTTTACGCAATGAATGGTTAGGATTTGGAATCCACTGCCTGATAGGGTGCTGGATACAGAGCCAGTAGTAGCCTTCAAAAGGGAATTGGATAAATACATGAAGGAGAAAATTTGCAGGGATATAGGGAAAGAGCGGGGAGTTGGACAAACTAGATTGTTCTTCGAAAGAGCCGGCACAGACTCGATGGGCCGAATGGCCTCCTTCTGTGCTGTACTATTCTATGATTCTATGAATACTAACTCACCTCCAGCCAAAGAACACTTTACATAGGTTGACTGCAGAGATAATTAAATGTTGAGCAATGAGTGCTATTAACAGACCTTTAATAGGCCTGGATAAACAGGCACAAACGATCCAGAACCTTTGCATGCTTGTACCTCAATTAGCTGACTTTATAGACATGCACTTTTCCTCAAGCTCAAATAAGGTTGGGCAGCCAAACATTTTTTAACTTGATGGGACAATCCACGGCAGCACTGTGTTGGCAATAAGCACTTGCCCTCGATCCTGAAAATCCCACTGGCCACAGATAATCCATCACGTTATCTGCACACATATTTTATGGTACCGTACTGTTTTTTCCTTGAAAGATCTTGGTGAATCTCGGCAGGAATTTTCATAAGATATAAAAGACTTACATTTATATAGCACCTTTCACAACTACCGGTCGTCTCAAAGCGCTTTACAGCCAAAAAAGTACTTTTGGAGTGTAGTCACTGTTGTAATGTGGGAAACGTGGCAGCTATTTTGCGCACAGCAAGCTCCCACAAACAGCAACATGACCATGACCAGATAATCTGTTTTTGTTATGTTGATTGAGGGATAAATATTGGCCAGGACACCAGGGATAACTCCCCTGCTCTTCTTTGAAATATAGGTGCAGCGCCTAAAATCCAGAAACCTCGGGACCGAGGCCTTTCTGGATTCCGGACTTTTTCAGATTTTTGATTTGTTTTCCGACGTCAGGAATCCAGAAACACCTGAGCCCAGGTTCGGGTTCAGGTATTTCTGGATTTCAGAACGTCAGAAAGGGTAGGGCAGGGGAGGGAGGTGGGGATTCCCGCCAAACAGCCGTTCAGGCTGTCTGTCCTGCTCCACCAAGGATGTCATTGTCGGTCAGGCCCCGCTAAGTATGTCATCGGACAGGCCGGCCCTGCCAAGGATGTCGTCGGGCGAGCCCCGCCAAGGAGGTTGTCAGTGGGCCTCTGCTGAGGTTGTTGTCGGGCGGGCCGGTCCCACCGAGGAGGTGTTCGGGCGGGCCCCGCCGAGGATGCCCCGAGGTAAGGGAAGCGGCGAGGTTAGCGGGGTGAGGCCAGAGGTCGGACAGCGATGGGACCCGGAGGTCGGCAGGTCCAGATTCCGGAACATTTTATGGATTCCGGACGACCCTGCCACCGATCGGTCCGGAGTCCAGAACTCCGAATTCGCGATGCTGCACCTGTAGTGCCATGGGACCACCAGAGAGTGCAGACGTGGCCTCAGTTTAACATCTCATCCGAAAGACAGCACCTTCAACAGTGCAGCACACCCTCAGCACTGCATTAGAGGGTCAGCCTAGATTTATGTGTTGCAAGTCCCTGGAGTGGGACTTGAACCCACAACTTCAGAGGCGAGTGTGCTACCCACTGAGCCACGGCTGACACACATGCTCAGTGGGAATCTCACTCACTAAATATCAAAATCCCTGTCAAGATGGAAGAACTCCTTCAAGTGCTGAAGATCATTCTTAGATTGGAAAATAGAGACATCGACCAACATTTTTGGATGCTTTTGAAGTCAGGACATTATTGGATTTCACTATATGGATTTAAAAGTTTGTTATTTCAGTATTATCCTCTTTCTTTCCTCCTACCCATTAACATATGTTGAAGATTTTAACTGAAGAATTTTAATACATGTCCAGCTTTTTTGGATTCTCTGGAAATATGATTCCATAAGGGATGACAAATATGTCAATTGTTAATAAAAAGAGATCTGTTAATTAGACCGAAGAGCTCATTGTTGACATCAATACCATTGCCCTCTATGATACTCTGACAAGCATCAATGCTATATAATTCATGTCCCTCCTTGCAGAGACCTTATTAAAGTATTAGTAAAGCACGTCAACGTATTAGTAAATTATCACAAATTATTCTGTATTTGTTGTGAGAACTCATACTTGCCATGAGTAATTTCTCAAACATCTGTCCTTGTCTCTATTTTGGATGAACTACACGTTCATGTATAAGTGCCACTTCAAAGCAGGATGAGTCAAGGTGAATTAATAAGTATCACAAATGGCTTCCATTAATACAACTGGTCAGCCCACCAGGGAGAAAGCGACCATTCTTTGTACCAGAAGTAATGGGTGCCTTTGAACTATAGTTTTGATTGACTGTTTTTTTAATTTTTAAATTTATTTATTCGTTCACGGGTTGTGGGCGTCACTGGCAAAGCCGACATTTATTGTCCATCTCTAATTGCTTGAGAATGTGGTGCAATAAAAATAAATTGTGAAATATATCTTTTAATATTCTTTTGTCTCTGTTCAGGTTTCAAAGCAGAGAATGGATGTTATTGTTATTTGATAGCTCGGCTCTTTGGTCAATTTTTGTTTCACCAGGCAGTGTAATACTCTGCGAAATATCCAATTTCACGTATAAACTTTGACCACACAGATGAAAGTTCAAACTAAGAGCGTTACCAAGGGAATCTGTGAAAATTTCAGTAAGTTTTACTGTTTTGGAGCAGGACTGTGGCGGTGAAATTGGTCTTGTGCAGGAGAGCACAACGATTGATACTGAATTTTCAGTTTGTTTTACACCCTGCCAATTCTCTTTTCCATAGAGTCAGAAGGTTGTGGGTTCAAGTCCTACTCCAGGGACTGGAGCACCTAAATCTAGGCTGACTCTCCAGTGCAGTGCTGAGGGAGTGCTGCACAGTCAGAGATGTCGTCTTTCAGATGGGATGTTAAACCGAGGCCCCGTCTGCTCTCTCAGGTGGACGTACAAGATCCAATGGCACTATTTTGAAGAAGAGCAGGGGAGTTATCCTCGGTGTCCTGGCCAATATTTATCCCTCAATCAACTTAACAAGATTATCTGGTCATTATCACATCACTGTTTGTGGGAGCTTGCTATATGCAATTGGCTGCCGTGTTTCCCACAATACAACAGTGGTGGTAAAGCGCTTTGAGACGTCTGTGGTCGTGAAAGGCGCTATAGAAATGTAAGTCTTTAATTTATTTTTGAAGTAAAAGGGGCTGCCGATTCATTAACATTCATTTTGTGTTCTGCCGAAGGCTAATTTCACTCCTGTAAGTTAAGTAAAGCTGATTCAAAGTTGCTTTGCTGCTGTGGTTGACTTCAAAAACTTGCTATAATCGTTAGATTTTATGAACAAATTTTGAAGTGGAATGGACATACTACAACAACGGCAACTTGCATTTATATAGCACCTTTAACTTTGTAAAACACTCCAAGGCACTTCACAGGAGCAATTAGCAAAATGTGAGACCGAGCCACATAAGGATAACTTCACATATCTTAGTATCTCCCTATGTGGCTCGGTGTCAAATTCGGTTTGATAATCACTTGCTCAGGAAAATCAATTGAAGCTAGTCTGAAATATGATACTACTGGAACAGAAGTTATTTAACAATGGGGTAGAAATTCCGATGTCCCGGGTCCGAACGAAGTTTCTACGGACCCGGGAAGGCATCGGAAAAGCTGGTTTTCAGCGCGCAATCATTGCGCATGTGCTGAAAACCGGCTTTTCCGATCTGTGGAGCTGAAGCGAGGACATTTCTTGGGTAGGATTACAGGTATTACGCATATCTTGTCCAGCAGATGTCCTCAAAAATCTTGCGCCTGAAAAAGCAGGCATATAGCCTACTTTTACAGGCGCAAGTGTTTTAAAACATACAAAAACACAATAAAATTAAATTATAAACACATAGTTTATTATTAAAAACCCTCGACAGTAAGTTTATTTGTAACCATAATTTTAAAAACTTTTTAAAAATCGGGAAAATATTTTATTTTTATAAGACATAATAACTTTAATTACAATTAATTTTAAATATGTGTGGTCTGTTTTTTATTTTTTATTATTTTTTGTGTTTTGTTTTGTTCCCATTAATAGCACTTAGAACTCGTAGATACGCACGTGTCAGTGCCATTAATGGGAATCTGTGAAATACTTAGCTGATTGGCTGAGCAGTCACATGTGACTGCATGTTCTGCATGGGACGGGAGCGCGCTTCACAGCGCAGAAAGAGAAGGCCTCCCCACCGGAATCCAGGGCGCCTCCTCGGCCACCAGGGACTTTCGTAAAAAATCTCCAGAGAGGAGGCAATTGCCCGCGGAAAGACCCCCAGAGGAATTTCTGGGCCAATATTTTCCCACGTAGCCTACAAATCAAATACCCCACCAGACAGATTTTTTCGTACCCAGTTACACAGTTATATGCAGTTTGATTATTTTTCTGGTTTGAAACACCAGGAATAATCTACGCTTGATTAAAAAGATGAACTACTTCAAGATGTTTCCACCATGAATGAAAACTTATGAACTCATTGTTACAGTGAGGCTCTTCAATCATAGAAACAAAACAAGAAATCAACCAGGAATTAGTAGTTCTGAACCATATAAGAGAGTTTTCAATCCTTGCTTTACTAATACAATTAAAGATTTGCTAAACACTTGTTTCAGGAAGACAATCTCTATTTAAAAAAAAAACTCATCTAATGGGAATAATGAATGAGAAGACGGACATCAGTGTTTACCTCGCAACAAAAGGCATTGTAAATAAACATAATCGTTAACAATGAACTGTACAAATCACAAAACCTCTGCTCAGCGACTTGTATGGAATGTGATAAATACCCTGTCAAGAGATTTTAAATGCAGCCTTCAAGACTTTGGAGCCAACGTAGCCCTCTGATGTGATGTGTTGGTACCCATAGACAATTATGTAGTTCCTCCCAATGATTCCTGACAGGATGAGTTTATAAGCCAATATAAAGAGGCCAGGTACTTCTCCAGAGAGAGGCTGAACCAACCTCCCAGCATATGGGTAGGCAAGAAGCAAACTTCTGGCATATTGTTTTTATTCGATCCTGGGATGTGGGCATCGCTGGCAAGGCCAGCATTTATTGCCCATCCCCAATTTTCCTTGAGATGGTTTCCAGAGGGCAGTTAAGAGTCAACTGTGGGTCTGGAGTTACATATAAGCCAGAGGATGAGAGGTTTCCTGCCCTAAAGGACATTAGTGAATCAGGTGGGTTTTTACAACAATCATGCTCACCATTACTGATACAAGCTTTTTATTCCAGAGTTATTTAAATTCCCCAACTGCCATGGTGGGATTTGAACTCACCTTTCAGGCTTATTGGAACAGGCCTCTGGATTACTGGACCAGTAACATAACCACTATGATACCATACTCAAATGGTTATATATTGTATGAGTTTCATTCATTTTGTTGCAGTGCAGTGAAGGGCGGCCGAGATAGTTATAGTGCTATCTGATTTCCAGGAAAATCCAAGACCCTTTTGGTTTAAAAAATATTGTAGAACAAAATATACTACTTGTTTCATGGTTCTAATTCAAAGCAATATGCACGTGGCTCAGGTAGAGCAAAAGAAGTGGGCAAGTGCAACTTACTAACTGAGAAAGGGAAACGACTTTTATAAAGGATCAATGTATGATGTTGTGGAAAATATATGCTAATTTCCACTAAACATCTGTATGAAAGCAAATTATTATTAGCACATTTTGAACCTATTCAAATGTGCACTATTGTCCTCCATCTGTTTACGTAATATTAAAACATGTCCATGATGCACTTGAGGGTGCATGCAGAGTCTGAACCATGAAACAAGTAGTATATTTTGTTCTACAATATTTTTTAAACCAAAAGGGTCTTGGATTTTCCTGGAAATCAGATAGCACTATAACTATCTCGGCCGCCCTTCACTGCACTGCAACAAAATGAATGAAACTCATACAATATATAATTTCCCCCTGGCACCCTGTGGAGCCAACTGCACTGCAACATTTTCCATTATGTACAACCCACAATATATTATTCAATGATAGAAACATAGAAAATAGGTGCAGAAGTCGGCCATTCGGCCCTTCGAGCCTGCACTACCATTCAATAAGATCATGGCTGATCATTCCCTCAGTACCCCTTTCCTGCTTTCTCTCCATACTCCTTGATCCCTTTAGCTGTAAGAGCCATATCTAACTCCCTCTTGAATATATCCAATGAACTGGCAACAACAACTCTCTGCGATAGGGAATTCCTCAGGTTAACAACGCTCTGAGTGAAGAAATTTCTCCTCATCTCAGTACTAAATGGCTTACCACTTATCCTTAGACTGTGTCCCCTGGTTCTGGACTTCCCCAACATCGGAAATATTCTTTCTGCATCTAACCTGTCCAGTCCCGTCAGAATTTTATATGTTTCTATAAGAACCCCTCTCATCCTTCTAAACTCCAGTGAATACAGGCCCAAATGATCCAGTCTCTCCTCATGTCAGTCCAACCATCCTGGGAATCAGTCTAGTGAACCTTCGCTGCGCTCCCTCAATAGCAAGAATGTCCTTCCTCAGATTAGGAGACCAAAACTGAATACAATATTCCAGGTGAGGCCTCACCAAGGCCCTGTACAACTGCAGTAAGACCTCCCTGCTCCTATACTCAAATCCCCTAGCTATGAAGGCCAACATACCATTTGCCTTCTTCACCGCCTGCTGTACCTGCATGGCAACTTTCAATGACTGATGTACCATGACTCCCATGTCTCATTGCACCTGCCCTTTTCCTAATCTGCCGCCATACAGATAACATTCTGCCTTCATGTTTTTGCCCCCAAAGTGGATAAGCTCACATTTATCCACATTATACTGCATTTGCCATGCATTTGTCCATTCACCTAACTTGTCCAAGTCAACCTGCAGCCTCTTAGCGTCCTCTTCACAGCTCACACCGCCACCCAGTTTAATGTCATCTGCAAACTTGGAGCTATTACACTCAATTCCTTCATCTAAATCATTAATGTATATTGTAAAGAGCTGGGGTCCCAGCACTGAGCCCTACGGCACCCCACTAGTCACTGCCTGCCATTCTGAAAAGGACCCATTTATCCTGACTCTGTTTCCTGTCTGCCAACCAGTTCTCTATCCACGTCAGTACATTACCCCCAATACCATGCGCTTTAATTTTGCACATCAATCTCTTATGTGGGACCTTGTCAAAAGCCTTTAGAAAGTCCAAATACACCACATCCACTGGTTCTCCCTTGTCCACTTTACTAGTTACATCCTCAAAAAATTCTAGGAGATTTGTCTTGGACCGATCCTGTCACTGCTTTCCAAATGCGCTGTGATTTCATCTTTAATAATTGATTCTGACATTTTCCCCACTACTGATTTCAGGCTAACCGATCTATAATTCCCCATTTTCTCTCTCCCTCCTTTTTTAAAAAGTGGTGTTACATTAGCTACCCTTCAGTCCATAGGAACAGATCCAGAGTCGATAGACTGTTGGAAAATGATCACCAATGCATCCACTATTTCTAGGGCCACTTCCTTAAGTACTCTGGGATGCAGACTATCAGGCCCCAGGGATTTATCGGCCTTCAATCCCATCAATTTCTCTAACACAATTTCCCACCTAATAAGGATGTCCTTCAGTTCCTCCTTCTCACTAGACCCTCGGTCCCCTAATATTTCCAGAAGGCTATTTGTGTCTTCCTTCGTGAAGACAGAACCAAAGTATTTGTTCAACTGATCTGCCATTTCTTTGTTCCCCATTATAAATTCATCTGAATCTGACTGCAAGGGACCTATGTTTGTCTTCACTAATCTTTTTCTCTTCGCATATCTATAGAAGCTTTTGCAAGTCAGTTTTTATGTTCCTGGCAAGCTTCCTCTCATACTCTTTTTTCCCCTACTAATTAAACCCTTTATCCTCCTCTGCTGAATTCTAAATTTTTCCCTGTCCTCAGGTTTGCTGCTTTTTCTGGAAAATTTATATACCTCTTCCTTGGATTTAACACTATTCTTAATTTCTCTTGCTAGCCAGAGTTGAGCCACCTTTCCCATTTTATTTTAACTCCAGGCAGGGATGTACAATTGTTGAAGCACATCCATGTGATCCTTAAATGTTTTCCATTGCCTATCCACCGTCAATCCTTTAAGTATCATTTGCCAGTCTATTCTAGCCAATTCACGTCTCATACCAGCAAAGTCACCTTTCCTTAAGTTCAGGACCCTAGTCTCTGAATTAACTGTGTTACTCTCCATCTTAATAAAGAAATCTACCATATTATGATCACTCTTCCCCAAGGGGCCTCGCACAACAAGATTGCTAATTAGTCCTTTCTCATTACACATCACCCAGTCTAGGATGGCCAGCCCTCTAGTTGGTTCCTCGACACATTGGTCTAGAAAACCATCCCTAATACACTCCAGGAAATCCTCCTTCACCGTATTGCTACCAGTCTGGTTAGCCCAATGTATATGTAAAGTCGCCCATGATAACTGCTATACCTTTATTGCATGCATCCCTAATTTCTTGTTTGATGCTGTCCCCAATCTCACTACTACTGTTTGGTGGTCTGTCCACAACTCCCACCAGTGTTTTCTGCACCTTGATATTCCGCAGCTCCACCCATACAAATTGCACATCACCCAAGCTAATGTCCTTCCTTATTTTTGCGTTAATTTCCTCTTTAACCAGCAACGCTACCCCACCTCCTTTTTGTTCCTGTCTATCATAGAAACATAGAAACATAGAAAATAGGTGCAGGAGTAGGCCATTCAGCCCTTCTAGCCTGCACCGCCATTCAATGAGTTCATGGCTGAACATGCAACTTCAGTACCCCTTCCTGCTTTCTCGCCATACCCCTTGATCCCGAGTAGTAAGGACTTCATCTAACTCCCTTTTGAATATATTTAGTGAATTGGCCTCAACTACTTTCTGTGGTAGAGAATTCCACAGGTTCACCATTCTCTGGGTGAAGAAGTTTCTCCCCATCTCGGTCCTAAATGGCTTACCCCTTATCCTTAGACTGTGACCCCTGGTTCTGAACTTCCCCAACATTGGGAACATCCTTCCTGCATCTAACCTGTCTAAACCCGTCAGAATTTTAAACGTTTCTATTGAGGTCCCCTCTCATTCTTCTGAACTCCAGTGAATACAAGCCCAGTTGATCCAGTCTTTCTTGATAGGTCAGTCCCACCATCCCGGGAATCAGTCTGGTGAACCTTTGCTGCACTCCTTCAATAGCAAGAATGTCCTTCCTCAAGTTAGGAGACCAAAACTGTACACAATACTCCAGGTGTGGCCTCACCAAGGCCCTGTACAACTGTAGTAACACCTCCCTGCCCCTGTACTCAAATCCCCTCGCTATGAAGGCCAACATGCCATTTGCTTTCTTAACCGCCTGCTGTACCTGCATGCCAACCTTCAATGACTGATGTACCATGACACCCAGGTCTCGTTGCACCTCCCCTTTTCCTAATCTGTCACCATTCAGATAATAGTCTGTCTCTCTGTTTTTACCCCCAAAGTGGATAACCTCACATTTATCCACATTATACTTCATCTGCCATGCATTTGCCCACTCACCTAACCTATCCAAGTCACTCTGCAGCCTCATAGCATCCTCCTCGCAGCTCACACTGCCACCCAACTTAGTGTCATCCGCAAATTTGGAGATACTACATTTAATCCCCTCGTCTAAATCATTAATGTACAATGTAAACAGCTGGGGCCCCAGCACAGAACCTTGCGGTACCCCACTAGTCACTGCCTGCCATTCTGCAAAGTACCCATTCACTCCTACTCTTTGCTTCCTGTCTGACAACCAGTTCTCAATCCACGTCAGCACACTACCCCTAATCCCATGTGCTTTAACTTTGCACATTAATCTCTTGTGTGGGACCTTGTCGAAAGCCTTCTGAAAGTCCAAATTTACCACATCAACTGGTTCTCCCTTGTCCACTTTACTGGAAACATCCTCAAAAAATTCCAGGAGGTTTGTCAAGCATGATTTCCCTTTCACAAATCCATGTTGACTTGGACCTATCATGTCACCATTTTCCAAATGCACTGCTATGACATCCTTAATAATTGATTCCATCATTTTACCCACTACTGAGGTCAGGCTGACCGGTCTATAATTACCTGTTTTCTCTCTCCTTCCTTTTTTAAAAAGTGGGGTTACAATGGCTACCCTCCACTCGATAGGAACTGATCCAGAGTCAATGGAATGTTGGAAAATGACTGTCAATGCATCCGCTATTTCCAAGGCCACCTCCTTAAGTACTCTGGGATGCAGTCCATCAGGCCCTGGGGATTTATCGGCCTTCAATCCCATCAATTTCCTCAACACAATTTCCCGACTAATAAAGATTTCCCTCAGTTCCTCCTCCTTACTCGACCCTCTGACCCCTTTTATATCCGGAAGGTTGTTTGTGTCCTCCTTAGTGAATACCGAACCAAAGTACTTGATCAATTGGTCTGCCATTTCTTTGTTCCGCGTTATGACTTCCCCTGATTCTGACTGCAGGGGACCTACGTTTGTCTTTACTAACCTTTTTCTCTTTACATACCTATAGAAACTTTTGCAATCAGCCTTGATGTTCCCTGCAAGCTTCTTCTCGTACTCCATTTTCCCTGCCCTAATCAAACCGTTTGTCCTCCTCTGCTGAGTTTTAAATTTCTCCCAGTCCCCGGGTTTGCTGCTATTTCTGGCCAATTTATATGCCACTTCCTTGGCTTTAATACTATCCCTGATTTCCCTTGATAGCCACGGTTGAGCCACCTTCCCTTTTTTATTTTTACGCCAGACAGGAATGTACAATTGTTGTAGTTCATCCATGTGGTCTCTAAATGTCTGCCATTGCCCATCCACAGTCAACCCCTTAAGTATCATTCGCCAATTTATCCTAGCCAATTCACGCCTCATACCTTCAAAGTTACCCTTCTTTAAGTTCTGCACCATGGTCTCTGAATTAACTGTTTCATTCTCCATCCTAATGCAGAATTCCACCATATTATGGTCACTCTTCCCCAAGGGGCCTCGCACAATGAGATTGCTAATTAATCCTCTCTCATTACACAACACCCAGTCTAAGATGGCCTCCCCCCTAGTTGATTCCTCGACATATTGGTCTAGAAAACCATCCCTTATGCACTCCAGGAAATCCTCCTCCACCGTATTGCTTCCAGTTTGGCTCGCCCAATCTATGTGCATATTAAAGTCACCCATTATAACTGCTGCACCTTTATTGCATGCACCCCTAATTTCCTGTTTGATACCCTCCCCAACATCACTACTACTGTCCCTTCCTTCCTTCCTGAATGCTGAATACCCCTGAATGTTGAGTTCCCAGCCTTGGTCAACCTGTAGCCCTATCTCTGTGATGCCAATTATATCATGTTCATTAATTGCTGCCTGTGCAGTTAATTCGTCCACCTTATTACGAATACTCCTCGCATTGAGGCACAGAGCCTTCAGACTTGTCTTTTTAATGCACTTTGCCCCTTTAGAGTTTTGCTGTAATATGGACCTTTTTGATTTTTGCCTTGGATTTCTCTGCCCTCCAATTTTACCTTTCTTCTTTCTATCTTTTGCTTCTGCCCCCATTTTACTTACCTCTGTCTCCCTGCATAGGTTCCCAACGCCCTGCCATATTAGTTTAACCTGTCCCCAACAGCACTAGCAAACACTCCCCCTAGGACATTGGTTCCGGTCCTGCCCAAGTTCAGACCGTCTGGTTTGTACTGGTCCTACCTCCCCCAGAACCAGTTCCAATGTCCCAGGAATTTGAATCCCTCCCTTCTGCACCACTCCTCAAGCCACGTATTCTTTTGAGCTATCCTGCGATTCCTACTCTGACTAGCATGTGGCACTGGTAGCAATCCTGAGATTACTACCTTTGAGGCCCTACTTTTTAATTTAACTCCTAGCTCCCTAAATACTGCATGTAAGACCTCATCCCGTTTTTTACCTATATCGTTGGTATCTATAAGCACCACGACAGCTGGCTGTTCACCCTCCCCCTTCAAAATGCCCTGCAGCCGCTCTGAGACATCCTTGACCCTTGCACCAGGGAGGCAATATACCATCCTGGAGTCTCAATTGCGGCCGCAGAAATGCCTATCTATTCCCTTACAATAGAATCCCCTACCACTATCGCTCTCCCACTCTTTTTCCTGCCCACCTGTGCAGCAGAGCCACCCACGGTGCCATGAACTTGGCTGCTGCTGCTCTCCTCTTACGAGTCATCCCCCTCAACAGTACCCAAAGCAGTGTATCTGTTTTACAGGGGGATGGCCACAGTGGACCCCTGCACTACCTTCCTTCCACTGCTCTTCCTGTTGGTCACCCATTTGCCATCTGCCTGTGTAACCTTTCCCTGCGGTGTGGCCAACTCACTAAATGAGCTATTCACGACATTCTCAGCACCGTGGGTGCTCCAGAGTGAATCTACCCGCAGCTCCAGTGTCGCAACGCGGTCGGTCAGGAGCTGCAGCCAGATACACTTCCCGCACATGTAGTCGTCAGGGACACTGGAAGCGTCCCTGACTTCCCACATAGTACAGGAGGAGCATAACACATATCCGAGCTCTCCTGCCATGACTTAACCCTTAAATTAACTTAATTGGCAACAACAATGACAAAGGTTACCTACTGATAAAGGAAAAGAAAAAGAAAAACTACTCACCAATCACCAGCCAATCACTTACCTCCTTGGCTGTGATGTCACCTTTCGATTTCTTTCTACTTCTTTGTTTACCTTCTGCCTCTGCAGTTGCACCAGTAGGCCGCCTCAATGTCGGGCCTTTTACAGGCCACCTCACGAACTCCCCACTCGAAGTCTCGCTGCCGCCTCAATATCGGGCCCTTTACAGGCCGCCTCACGAACTCCCCGCTCGAAGTCCCGCTGCCGCCTCAATGTCGGGCCTTTTACCGGCCACCTCACGAACTCCCCGCTCGACGTCTCGCTGCCTCCTCGATGTCGGGCCTTTTATAGACCGCCTCACGAACTCCCCGCTCGAAGTCCCACTGCCTCCTCGATGTCGGGCCTTTTATAGACCGCCTCACGAACTCCCCGCTCGAAGTGATATGTGTGATCTGCCTCACTGTTCCACGATGTGTTTGGGATGATCTGTACGTGCATCCATAAAATTGTACAGAATTTGATGGGCCGAGTATATTTGCTCCAATATTTACATATCCTCTTATGTGGCTCTTAATAAATAAATGCAAGTTGTTGCTGCTGTAAGAATGCTCCATTCCCACCAAATATGACCACAATGAAACATAAACGAATTCCAACTATATAAATAAAGAAGTACAGTATTCGCCTGCCTCAGTGATAGCACTGTCAGAGGCACACTCCAGAATCTGAGCACAAAATCTACACTGACACTTCAATGCAGCACTGAGTGAGTGCTGCATTGTCAGAAATACCGTATATCAGATGCCACATTAAACCAAAGGCCCATCTGCCTGCTAAGGTGGATGTAAAAGATCTCGTGCAACTATTCGAAAAAGATCAAGGAAGTCCTCCTGTTGTTATCCCTCAACCAAAACAGATTAACCAATAAAGTATCTCACTGCTGTTTGTAGGACCTTGCTGTGCACAAATTGTCTGCTGCATTTTCCTCAATAACAGTGCCTGCACTTCAAATGTCATTGCCTTTAAAATGCTTTGGAATATTTAAATAAATGCAAGTTCTTTCTTTCTTCACCTATAAGTCCTCCAAAGTGGCACTGAAGTACAGAAGTACAACTTACTGTAAAATAGCCACAGTATTGAGACATATTGTACCTATCAAATGAAGGTTCCACCAGCTAAAGGTGCATAGCTTCAGTAGCAGCTGCTTGCCTCCAAACTACCCAATCAAGGTAGGCTCAGAAGGCTGGATAAATACACATAGCTAGCCTCCACATAACACTTTCGAGTACCTTCCACCTCATCACATAATTGCTTCATTAATTGTATGGAAGAACATGATAGAAGGATCTAAGCAAGACAGCACATGGCATGCAAGCCATCTTGTAGGTGTCCAACTACCATGCAGTGTACCAGACATATTCGTCATCAACTGCTTAACCTAGATCCTCATCTAAGGAGCTTGGAGAAAGAGGGATACCGTTTGTGAGACTTACTCACCCCTACAAGGTGCTGAGTGATAGGTCATCATCAGTCAGAGGCCTCTCTCTCAGCAATCATTTCCCATTTTTGGCGGCTGATATCAACCTCATTACTTTGTCCTGGATATCAGACATGTGTCATCGGAAAATCAGTTATTTCATGCCGAAAAGCTCCAAATCAACTATTGCACATAACACAAGTTTAACCCATACTGGAATAATAACCATCTGGAAGAAAAAGAGTTCCAAAGGCAGGAGAAGCATTGTGTAACTACCAATAGTATTCTGTGTAGACTTTTTAAAATCGTGAAGAAATGCTGATAGCAAATCAATTTTTTTTATTATACAAGCACAGAAGGAGGCCATTTGGCCCACTGGTCTGTGCCGGCTCTTTAAATGAGCTCTCCAATTAGTCCCGCTTCCCTGCTCTTTCCCTGCAAATATTTCCACTTCAAGTATTTATCCAATTCCCTTTTGAAAGTTATTATTGAATCTGCTTCCACCGCCCTTTCAGGCAGTGCATTGCAGATCATAACAACTCGCTGCGTAACTTGGTTTTCCTTATGTTACCTCCGGTTCTTTTGCCAATTACCTTAAATCTATATCCTCTGGTTACCAACCCTTCTGCCAATGGAAACAGTTTCTCTTTATTTACTCTATCAAACCCTTCATGATTTTTAACACCTCTGTCAAAGCTCCAATTACCTTCTCTGCTCCAAGGAGAACAGCCCCAGTTTCTCTAGTCTCTCCAGGAAACTGAAGTTTTTCATCCCTGGTACCATTCTTGTAAATATCCTTGCCAAGGCCTTGACATCCATCCTAAGGTGTGCTGCCTAGAATTGGACACAATACCCCAGCTCGGGCCTAACTCGTGCTTTACAAAGGTTTAGCATAATCTCCTTGCTTTTGTACTCAATGGGCTAGATTTTACACTTTTGTGCATATTGCCCAAAAATGGCCGTTATTTCCGGCGTGGGCGGTAAAAATGGGTTTTCAGATTGCCGGCTTCTCACCCATTCTCAAAGCACCTCGTCTCCATTTTTGAAATTGGGCATTACCACGAGCGATATGAAATGGGCGGTAGCGTTAAATCTCGCTGATCTTCTGCCACAAAGTGTCGCCATCCTTAGCAAAGGCATAGCAACGCTCGATTCTCACGATTCAGGAGATCAAGGGTTATGACATGCGCAGAAGAGGCGACAGATAGAGAGAGGGAGCTGAGAGGGACTGAAGGCATGTGTGGCTGTGGCGTGTGCTTGTTTGGCTGTTGTGGGAGGCACGAGGGAGATTCACCAGCAGCAAAAAGCCTACCAAGAATATAGTTGGCACCGAGTTTTTGTCCAACAAATAAGATATAACATGGAAGGGATGGTGGAGGCCCTGGAGCTGGTAGCCAGGAACACTGGTGGCAGAGGGCTCCTGGTGGTCCCGGAGCGCGGCACTGCACCCCAAGGTGCCGCACCCCCATTGACAACCACACGAGAGCCAGGAGCAAAATTTGCTTCTGGCTCGGAGCACGTTCCCACCTCGGGACAGCCTCTCCCGTATCCATCAAAGCAGCGGTTCTGCCGTCATCACCTCCCCCAATGAAGCATCACCGGAGGAGCTCCTCGGCCAGGCGGCTTGGAGTCAGGAGGGGAAGGGGAAGGGGTAGAGGTGGGGAGGAGAAGCGGGGGGAGGGGGGGGTTGGTTTGTACAGAAATATTGATGATTTCAGACTAATGTTCGGTTTAAATGTTTTTTATTTAACAAAACCTTGTTGCGCATTGGCTCAGATAGCTGCACCGTTGCACGCTGGTGATTCCTTATCAAATTGCACTTAACTTAAATCAACTTAAACTTTAACTGTCACCAAGGTGATGCCCACCATTGATGTATGACCTGCACACCCAGAAGTGTGTCAGCCTTGTAAATAATACCAACGTTCTTTCAGGCAAAGCGTTCATTGATGAGCTCCTGACATAAGGCTCTTGCAGCTATCATGCCACCACGGGCCCTTTCATGCAGTCTACAGGGGAGCGGGGGCATGGCTTCAGCGTCAGCCTGATTGTCTGGACCGGTGTCAACATCCGCCTCCTCGTCCTCCTCTTCCTCTCTCTGGTGAGGTGCACTGTCAGACTCATCAGGCAATTCTTGTTTCCTCCTGATAGCCAAGTTGTGCAGCATGGAGCACACCACCACGAATTGAGCTACCTGCTCAGGGTGGTATTGGAGGTTGCCTCCTGAGTGTTCCAGGTATCTAAAGCGCTGCTTAAGCACCCCAATGGTTTTCTCCACGATATTGCAAGTGGCTCTGTGGCTCTCGTTGTATCGCCTCTTGGCTTCGGCGTGGGTGTCACACAGCGGGGTCATCAGCCAGGTGGCGAGGCAATAACCTTTGTCACCAAGCATCCAGCATTGACCTTGTGGCTGATTGTTAAACAAGTCAGATACAGTGCTCTCACGCAGGATGTGAGCATCATGGATGCTGCCTGGAAATTTAGCATTCACTGCCATGATAATTTGCTGGTGGTCAACAAACGAGTTGCACCTTTAGGGAGTGGAATACCTTGTGGCTCCTGAAAACTTCTGCATCCTGAAAAGGTGCCCGCATCGCGATGTGCGTACAGTCTATTGCTCCCTGCATCTTGGGGAAGTTTGCAATTCTGGAGAATCCTAGAGCCCTCTCACTCTGTGCCTCCCTGGTCATAGGGAAGCTGATCAAATCCATCCTGCATGCATACAAGGCTTCAGCAACCTGTCTAATGCAACAATGTGTGGCATGCTGAGACAGTCCGCAAATGTCACCAGCTGTGGCCTGAAAAGAACCCGGGGCATAGAACGACAGTGCCGCGGTGATTTTGACCTCGACAGACAGTGCAGTACTGATGGTGCTGGCAGGCTGCAGATCTGCCCTTATGAGTTGGCATACCTCAGTGATAACCTCTTTGTGGAAGCGCAGTCTCCAAAGGCAGGTGGTGTCGGGCAAGTCGAGATAAGACCACTTGTCCCTGTACTTGCAGGGGGTGTAACGTCTGGTCCTCCTCATCAGTCTGGCACGTCTTACATTGGGCACATAATGCTGTGGAGCCATCTCGAGTCTGCAGCATGTAACTGGTCATCAAGAGAGAGTGAAAAAGGACAGGCTCCATTGCAATAGCTATCTGTTTTCCACCGATTGGTCACAAACAATGAATGTCCCGACGAAGACACATAACACTTTCGAGTACCTTCCACCTCATCACATAATTGCTTCATTAATTGTATGGAAGAACATGATAGAAGGATCTAAGCAAGACAGCACATGGCATGCAAGCCATCTTGTAGGTGTCCAACTACCATGCAGTGTACCAGACATATTCGTCATCAACTGCTTAACCTAGATCCTCATCTAAGGAGCTTGGAGAAAGAGGGATACCGTTTGTGAGACTTACTCACCCCTACAAGGTGCTGAGTGATAGGTCATCATCAGTCAGAGGCCTCTCTCTCAGCAATCATTTCCCTTTTTTTGCGGCTGATATCAACCTCATTACTTTGTCCTGGATATCAGACATGTGTCATCGGAAAATCAGTTATTTCATGCCGAAAAGCTCCAAATCAACTATTGCACATAACACAAGTTTAACCCATACTGGAATAATAACCATCTGGAAGAAAAAGAGTTCCAAAGGCAGGAGAAGCATTGTGTAACTACCAATAGTATTCTGTGTAGACTTTTTAAAATCGTGAAGAAATGCTGATAGCAAATCAATTTTTTTTATTATACAAGCACAGAAGGAGGCCATTTGGCCCACTGGTCTGTGCCGGCTCTTTAAATGAGCTCTCCAATTAGTCCCGCTTCCCTGCTCTTTCCCTGCAAATATTTCCACTTCAAGTATTTATCCAATTCCCTTTTGAAAGTTATTATTGAATCTGCTTCCACCGCCCTTTCAGGCAGTGCATTGCAGATCATAACAACTCGCTGCGTAACTTGGTTTTCCTTATGTTACCTCCGGTTCTTTTGCCAATTACCTTAAATCTATATCCTCTGGTTACCAACCCTTCTGCCAATGGAAACAGTTTCTCTTTATTTACTCTATCAAACCCTTCATGATTTTTAACACCTCTGTCAAAGCTCCAATTACCTTCTCTGCTCCAAGGAGAACAGCCCCAGTTTCTCTAGTCTCTCCAGGAAACTGAAGTTTTTCATCCCTGGTACCATTCTTGTAAATATCCTTGCCAAGGCCTTGACATCCATCCTAAGGTGTGCTGCCTAGAATTGGACACAATACCCCAGCTCGGGCCTAACTCGTGCTTTACAAAGGTTTAGCATAATCTCCTTGCTTTTGTACTCAATGGGCTAGATTTTACACTTTTGTGCATATTGCCCAAAAATGGCCGTTATTTCCGGCGTGGGCGGTAAAAATGGGTTTTCAGATTGCCGGCTTCTCACCCATTCTCAAAGCACCTCATCTCCATTTTTGAAATTGGGCATTACCACGAGCGATATGAAATGGGCGGTAGCGTTAAATCTCGCTGATCTTCTGCCACAAAGTGTCGCCATCCTTAGCAAAGGCATAGCAACGCTCGATTCTCACGATTCAGGAGATCAAGGGTTATGACATGCGCAGAAGAGGCGACAGATAGAGAGAGGGAGCTGAGAGGGACTGAAGGCATGTGTGGCTGTGGCGTGTGCTTGTTTGGCTGTTGTGGGAGGCACGAGGGAGATTCACCAGCAGCAAAAAGCCTACCAAGAATATAGTTGGCACCGAGTTTTTGTCCAACAAATAAGATATAACATGGAAGGGATGGTGGAGGCCCTGGAGCTGGTAGCCAGGAACACTGGTGGCAGAGGGCTCCTGGTGGTCCCGGAGCGCGGCACTGCACCCCAAGGTGCCGCACCCCCATTGACAACCACACGAGAGCCAGGAGCAAAATTTGCTTCTGGCTCGGAGCACGTTCCCACCTCGGGACAGCCTCTCCCGTATCCATCAAAGCAGCGGTTCTGCCGTCATCACCTCCCCCAATGAAGCATCACCTGAGGAGCTCCTCGGCCAGGAGGCTTGGAGTCAGGAGGGGAAGGGGAAGGGGTAGAGGTGGGGAGGAGAAGCGGGGGGAGGGGGGGGTTGGTTTGTACAGAAATATTGATGATTTCAGACTAATGTTCGGTTTAAATGTTTTTTATTTAACAAAACCTTGTTGCGCATTGGCTCAGATAGCTGCACCGTTGCACGCTGGTGATTCCTTATCAAATTGCACTTAACTTAAATCAACTTAAACTTTAACTGTCACCAAGGTGATGCCCACCATTGATGTATGACCTGCACACCCAGAAGTGTGTCAGCCTTGTAAATAATACCAACGTTCTTTCAGGCAAAGCGTTCATTGATGAGCTCCTGACATAAGGCTCTTGCAGCTATCATGCCACCACGGGCCCTTTCATGCAGTCTACAGGGGAGCGGGGGCATGGCTTCAGCGTCAGCCTGATTGTCTGGACCGGTGTCAACATCCGCCTCCTCGTCCTCCTCTTCCTCTCTCTGGTGAGGTGCACTGTCAGACTCATCAGGCAATTCTTGTTTCCTCCTGATAGCCAAGTTGTGCAGCATGGAGCACACCACCACGAATTGAGCTACCTGCTCAGGGTGGTATTGCAGGTTGCCTCCTGAGTGTTCCAGGTATCTAAAGCGCTGCTTAAGCACCCCAATGGTTTTCTCCACGATATTGCAAGTGGCTCTGTGGCTCTCGTTGTATCGCCTCTTGGCTTCGGCGTGGGTGTCACACAGCGGGGTCATCAGCCAGGTGGCAAGGCAATAACCTTTGTCACCAAGCATCCAGCATTGACCTTGTGGCTGATTGTTAAACAAGTCAGATACAGTGCTCTCACGCAGGATGTGAGCATCATGGATGCTGCCTGGAAATTTAGCATTCACTGCCATGATAATTTGCTGGTGGTCAACAAACGAGTTGCACCTTTAGGGAGTGGAATACCTTGTGGCTCCTGAAAACTTCTGCATCCTGAAAAGGTGCCCGCATCGCGATGTGTGTACAGTCTATTGCTCCCTGCATCTTGGGGAAGTTTGCAATTCTGGAGAATCCTAGAGCCCTCTCACTCTGTGCCTCCCTGGTCATAGGGAAGCTGATCAAATCCATCCTGCATGCATACAAGGCTTCAGCAACCTGTCTAATGCAACAATGTGTGGCATACTGAGACAGTCCGCAAATGTCACCAGCTGTGGCCTGAAAAGAACCCGGGGCATAGAACGACAGTGCCGCGGTGATTTTGACCTCGACAGACAGTGCAGTACTGATGGTGCTGGCAGGCTGCAGATCTGCCCTTATGAGTTGGCATACCTCAGTGATAACCTCTTTGTGGAAGCGCAGTCTCCAAAGGCAGGTGGTGTCGGGCAAGTCGAGATAAGACCACTTGTCCCTGTACTTGCAGGGGGTGTAACGTCTGGTCCTCCTCATCAGTCTGGCACGTCTTACATTGGGCACATAATGCTGTGGAGCCATCTCGAGTCTGCAGCATGTAACTGGTCATCAAGAGAGAGTGAAAAAGGACAGGCTCCATTGCAATAGCTATCTGTTTTCCACCGATTGGTCACAAACAATGAATGTCCCGACGAAGACACCTATTAAATTCCAATCGATCACAGTATGGTCAAGATGTTTGTACAGATGTTCACATCAACTCCAACGACCTCCAGAGTACATCCGAACTCCCCCGAGTTTGAAGCTGAGCAGCCTTTTAAATGATGCGACATGTGATGTAGAACATGGCGTCCAGAACGCTGTGATTAGTTCCATTTTTTCCGGGCAGTTTTTTGGACGAGCGATATTGTGGGCGCTATGTGTGCGAGCTGGTGAAAGTGACACTGGGTGATCTCATGGCCACTAGTTTTGGCAAATGATCTTTACAACAAAAAAAAGTGGGCGGGCGGTATTATTGAATCTCGCCATTAATTCCGTGCGGAAAGTAACGCTGGCCGATATTATGGGCGTTGATTTCTCCCATTCTGATGATTCCGCCCCAAAAAATTGGGCGGGCGGTATTATTTTTTCCCGGCGTTACGTACATGGGGAAAGTAATACTCAGCGATAAGTTTCCGAAAAATGTCTGTCAGTTTCCATTCTGTGGCTAAATGGGCGATATATTGGCGTTATACGTCATTTCAGCAGTAAAATAGACATTAAGTGGGCGTTAAGCATGCAAAAATCCATGCTGACTTTCCTTTATTAACCCATATTTTTCCAAGTGCCAATTAATTTTGTCCCATATTAATGTCTTTAAAAGTTTCTCCACCCAACATTAGGCTGACTGGCCTGTAGTTACCGGGTTTATCCTCCACCCTTTTTTGAACAGGGTTGCAACAGTTGCAATCCTCCAGTTCTCTGACACCACTCCCATATCCAAGGAGGATTGGAAGTTTGTGACCAGATCCTCTGCAATTTCCACTCTTACTTCCCTTAGCAACCTATGCTGCATTCCATCTAGACTGGGTGACTTTTCTAATTTGAGCACTGCCAATCTTTTAAGTACCTCCTCTTTATCTATTTTTATTTTAGCCAATTTCTCTACTACCTTCTCCTTTACTATGACATTAAAGAACAGGATGCTGCCCGTGAAGACAGATACAAAGTACTCATTTAATACCTCAGTCATGTCCTTTACCTCCACAAGAAGATCTCCTATCTGGTCCCTAATCGGGCCTGCTCTTCCTTCGATTACTCTTTTACTATTTATATGCTTATAAAAGACTTTTGGGTTCCCTTTTATGTTACCCACTAACCTATTCTTATACTCTCGCTTTGCCCCTCTTATTTCCTTTCTCAGTTCTCCCCTGTACTTTTTGCATTCAGCTTGGCTCTCTACTAAGTTATGAACTTTACATTTATCATAAGCCTTCTTTTTTTGTTTCATTTTAATTTCTATATCTTTAGTCCTTCTTTTCCCTCTCATGGGAAAGTGTCTAGTCTGTACCTGAACTATCTCCTCTTCGATAGCCCCCATTGCTCATTTACTGTTTCACCTCCCAGTCTGTGATTCCAACCCACCTGGGTCACAGCCCTTTTCAACTCACTGAAATGAGCCCGCCTCCAGTTGAGTATTTTCACATTTGATTTTTCCTTGTCCTTTTCCTTAACTACTCCACACCTAATGATATTGTGATCACTGTTCCCCAAAGGATCTCCCACTGAAACATGCTCCACTTCATTCCCCAGGACCATATCCAGCACTGCTTCCTTCCCTTGGGCTGGAAACATGCTAATCAAGAAAGTCCAGTTGTACACATTACAGGAATTCATCCCCTTCTTTGCCCTATATGCTGTTATTTTTCCAAACTATATTAGGATCATTGAAGTCCTCCATTATCACTACTCTAAGGTTCTTGCATGTTTCTGCAATTTGCCAACACATTTGCTCCTGTCTCCTTCCCACTATTTGGTGGCCTGTAGTGCACACCCAGCATCGTAATAGGTCCTCTATTGTTCGTTAATTTTTACCAAATAGAATCTGTCTTTGAACCGTCAAGTACATCAGCGATTTCTAGTGCTGTGACAGTGTCTTTGATCAATACTGCCATCCCCTCCTGGTTTTCCTTCCCAATCTTTCCTGAATCCAACGTAGCCAGGAACATTAAGTGCCGATTCCTCCCCTTGTTTGAGGCAAGGCTCTGTTATTGCCACTTTATTATAATCCCATGTGGCTACTTGTCCCTGCAGCTCACCAATCTTATTTACCGCACTCCGTGCACTTCTACACATGCACTCTAAACCCATCTTAGTCCGCCTCGCATTTCTCCCTTGTCCGATGTCTCCTATTTCTGAACTATCCTTTATTCGAATGTTGCTTGTCTCCCCCAGTCCTCTGTGCAGCTTGTATCTCCTCTCTAATGCTTCATCCTGGTCCCGTTCCCACTGCCAAATTAGTTTAAACCCACCCCCACATGACTAATTAACCTCCCCATGAGGACATTGGTCCCAGCCTTGTTGAGTTACAACCCGTCCATCTTGTGCAGTTCCCTCCTGCCTCAGAACTGATCCCAATGCCCCAGGAATCTGAAGCCCTCCCTCCTGCGCCATTTCTCCAGTCACGCAGTAACCTGTCTCATTTTACAGCTGCTAAATTCACTAGAACATGGCACTGGGCATAATCCTAAGATTACTACCTTTGAGGACCTGCTCTTTAACTTCCTCCTTAACTCCTGAAACTCTTGTTAATAGGACCTCAACCCTTTCCTTGCTCAAGTCATTGGTTCCAACATGGACTGTGACTTCTGGCTATTCCCCTTCCCCCACAGAATGTTCTGCAACTGTTCAGTGATATCCTTTACCCTGGCATCAGGGAGGCACATACCATGCGAGACTCACGTCAGCAGTTGCAGAAACGCCTGTCTATCCACCCGACTATCGAATCCCATATAACCCTCTGCATTTCTACACTTTGCTGTGCCCCCACAGTGCCGTGGATGTGCTCTAGACTGTGCCCCACCCCCCCCATCACCAGATGTTGTGACCCTCACTAGTATTCAGCACTGAAAACCAGTTTGAGAGTTCCACACACCTGAAGGATGCCTGCCCTGCCTGCCTCTTCCTACCTTGCTGGATGTTCACCCACTTATCATCCTCCTGAACTATCTGTCACTGAGGGGTGACCACCTCCTGGAACGTGCACTCCAGGAAATTCTCAGTCTCCCGTATTACCTGCAGTAACTCCAGCCGCTTTGAGCAACTGGAGGCAATTCCTGCACTCGTGGTTATTCAGGACACATAAAGTGACCTGGAGTTTCCACACGGCACAGGAATTGCAGGCAATGGGTCTCAGCTGTCCCATCATTTTGCTTAAAAGTTCAACTACTTACATTTTATGTATCTCCTATGTTTTATATATGAGTATCCGAGCAGGGAGGTCTTACTGCAGTTGTATAAAGCCTTGGTGAGGCCTCACCTGGAATATTGTATACAGTTTTGGTCTCCTAATCTGAGGAAGGACGTTCTTGCTATTGAGGGAGTGCAGCGAAGGTTCACCAGACTGATTCCCAGCATGGCAGGACTGACATAGGAGGAGAGACTGGATCGACTGGGCCTGTATTCACTGGAGTTTAGAAGAATGAGAGGGGATCTCATAGAAACATATAAGATTTTGACGGGACTGGACAGGTTAGATGCAGGAAGAATGTTCCCGATGTTGGGGAAGTCCAGAACCAGGGGTCACAGTCTAAGGATAGGGGTAAGCCATTTAGGACTGAGATGAGGAGAAACTTCTTCACTCAGAGAGTTGTTAACCTGTGGAATTCTCTACCGCAGAGAGTTGTTGATGCCAGTTCGTTGGATATATTCAAGAGGGAGTTGGATATGGCCCTTACGGCTAAATGGTTCAGTGGGTATGGAGAGAAAGCAGGAAAGGGGTACTGAAGTGAATGTTCAGCCATGATCTCATTGAATGGTGGTGCAGGCTCGAAGGGCCGAATGGCCTACTCCTGCACCTATTTTCTATGTTTCTATATATTTATAGTTACTATCCCCTTACTCCTTTAATTGTTCACGTGCGCCAGATTTTTATTTAATGCAAATCAGATCTGTTTAATGTTAGTTAATTTTATACCGCTAGATCTAATTCATTACTCTGATTATTTATCTACTTGTTGTTTGCTGTTGCCCCTTGGTTTAAATCACTAAGCACCTCCTTCCTCCTCTGCACCAAATTCCCGTTGTCAGTATGTTTAGCAAGTCACTCCGTTTAGCAGATTCACCCAACTCTCATGCAGCTCTGTTGCTTAAAAGTTTACAAGATGCTACAGAGTTTGAGCTTTAATATGGAGCATATGATTGTCATTCAGTTCACTGGTTTTAATCATTTTGGACTGTATTGAGGTCTCTCCTTCAATATGTTGATGGTAAACAGCACTGGGTCAAAATCCTGGCACTCCTTCCCCAACAGCACTGTGTACCGTCACCACACGGACTGCAGCGGTTGAAGAAGGCGGTTCACCACTAACCTTCTGAAGGTCAATTAGGGACAGGCAATAAATGCTGGCCTTCCCAGCAACGCCCACATCCCATGAATGAATTTTTTTTAAACTAGGAGTTTTACATGGGCAGGCTTCCATAGAATTTTCCTATATAACAGTAATTGTAATGACAGGGTGGAGTACTGCCAAATTAACGTTACTATTCACTGGTGACCCACCAGAGGAATTACATTTGAAATGTGTTCCTTTTCAAAGAATTCTAATTTTTGCAGCCAGGTTCAAATCAGCATATTGTTTCCAAATAAGTTGCTGTCAAATTTTTCTGGGGAGGCTACCTACAAATATTAATTTCTAAAAGACAAGAGTCAGCGACCAACGCAAAACAATTATATCATTGCAATAAATGGGTTTTATTAATACACAACAAATAATAGACAAGTAACTACAGAAAAAGACTGAGAAATCTAATGACCTCACGGCCCCCAAAGATCGCCTGGCAAACCATAGATGCAACTATTTTTGGGGGGGGGGGAGGAAGTCTATGTCCAGCTCCATTCTTTTCTGGCATGGGTATGTCCTCGTTCCTCCATATTCCAAATTCCCAAATTGCCCTGATAACACAAATCACCCACTCCCACCCCCATCCCCATCCCAGCTCTTTATATGTGGCTATACCTGTCTCAGACTCCTTGAGATGCAGAGTTTGAAAGCCAATGTTTTATGTGTCTCTAGCTCCCATCGCTCCAGCTAGCAAAGCTTGCAGTACACATAGAGTTGGACCCGGCCTCCAAACAAGAAACCTATTAAGAGGATATCTATCTGAACTAGCGAATTCTTCAAGGTCTCTGAAAGGGGTTGCATTTTAAGTGCTTTCTTTGATCAGTCGCAATTAATGGTGAATTGTTTTTAAGTGGCACATTTAACCATGACGACTAAATGGTAAGGATCTAATAAGAAATATGCAGTTGGTCTTTGAAGAGGCCCACTGTAATTAATTCAGAGCACTGAATGATGACTCGTGGTTGAATAACTTACAGTAACCCTGAAACTGACAGGCGGGAGTCCCGCATGATTTACTGAGCCGCATCAAAGCCTGGATGAGATACTCACGGACACCCTCGATCTTGTCCGCGGTCCTGTTCCAGGACAGTTGCTGGGTTTCCATGATCACCTGCAACGTCCTCCTCTCCGGTTGAGACTTTTTCAAGCTAAAGACGGTCATAACAGCGCCCAGCTCCAAAGTCCTTTTCAGCTGACTCTTCTCCGGCTCCGACATGGAATCCAACCCGTCTCTATTCCAAGACATGTTTCTCTCTCTCTCTCGTCCTTTTTATTTTAAGCTTTAACAACTCAAACAAGGTTGAAGGAAACGAGATTCGCGTCCAGCTCCCTCTCCACTGCCGCGTCTTGAATGTAAAACACACAACAGAGCACAGTGCAGATTAACGTGAGGAAAATGACAATCATGTGTAAACTTTTTGCAAGGGGGATGGGTGCAAGAAACGATAGAATTACCTCTGCGATCACATCACACATACGAACACGGCCACAAGCAGTGGGTTTTTCATGGATACAAAACTATCTTCTTGCATGTTCCGCAATTTAACTGCATGAGGAAGTTGGCTGAAATGTCTTTTTTTTAAAACTTGATCCGGAAGCGCCGTTGATACGATCTATGCAAAGCTACGAAGCTGTCCGAAGGTACGTTGCACTTGGAAGGGGAGTTAGGTTTGTGTGCATGACATTTCTACAGCGCCATCTGCCGCACACTTGAACCTTGCCCCAACCAGAGCACCTTCTTATTCAAGCCAAATAAGTAAATCCATATTCCTATTGGAATAGGTGCTAACATCACTCTTCATTTTTGGGAATCTTAATATATGGGTATTAAAATGAAGACAGAACTTTATTGGATAATTGTGGTAGGTTCTCTAGAGTAAAATGCTAAAACAATGCCCACAGCTCATGCTAAAGCACACTAAAGTTTGTTATATATGATTTTGTTTCCATTCAGTGGTCTTCCCTCTATCGTCTGCAGTCTTGGGATCAGAATATTTGTGATGATAGCTCTTGTAGGCACGCTGCATCATTATGACACATTAATAAAACCAGTTGATTTGCACTTCACTCCTTTACCAATCCCTACTCTGCTCTCTTCCCTCTCTGTATTTCTACTCTTTTTTTCTCTCTATTGCTTTTACTCATTCATTTTTTTTCACTCTGACTCTCATTCTTTCTTCCTCTTTCTGTAATAAAAATAGGAAGACATTTCCTTTTAAACACAACTCTATGATCTTGGTTTAATCCAGTTATCGGAACAGCTGTGAGCATTGTTATGACAATGGCAAATATGTATATATATATATATATGAGCAAAGATTGCTTCACTTTATTCCTGGATATTTTTGCTGTCAGTCATACTAGTGGGATTGGAGTTTGCTTCCAAATGAACCATCAGGGAGTTCATCGTAGTTTTTTTTTGTATTGGAAAATAAATGTCCTGAAGCTTAGACTAAAGTTCTGTGGTCACTCATGTCACTGATCAAGATAGTCTGAACAGTCACCGCCTCTCACTCTCATCCCCTGTCACCTGTCAAGGAACTGTCCAGTCACCAGAGGTTAACAACTTACATTTTTTTTTCTGATTGTATTTTTCATTTGCCATTTCATTTCCAAATACTTAAACCTAATTGAAAGGACTGCAACCACTAACACAATTTGCCATGCACTGTTGCATAAGGGCAGTAACCAATGCTCTGTACTTGAAGAGAGCCGAATACATTTCCTTCTCTCTACCCAGAGAGCAGCTGACGGAGGGAACAGGCAGCTTTGTGAGGATTGCTGGCTTCCCCATGGTGCAGGGTGCCATTGACTGCACGCACATGACTTTATGGGCGCCGCTTGTAAACTCTGAGATGTACCACAACCGAAAGGGATTCCACTCCCTCAACTTCCAGCTGGTGTACGACCATACTCAGAGTATCATGCAGGCAAATGCCCGGTATCCTGGCAGCAGTCATGATGCCTTCATTCTGCAGCAGTCCACTGCGCCATGACACAACAAACCAGAGGGTGGTTACTGGGCGACAAAGGGCTATCCGCTAACAATATGACACATGACTCTGGTGCACAACCCGTGCACACGTGACCAGCATTCATACAATGAAAGCCATGCTGCCACACAAAATATCATCGAGCAGAGCATTGGCATACTGAAACAACACTTCCATGGCCTGGAGCACTCTGGAAGAGCCCTGCAATCCTTGGCAGAGCGGGTTGAGATTCATGGTGGTCTGCTGCATGCTCTACAACCTCGCCATCATGAGGCCACAGCTCTTGCCACAAGCTGTATGGTCACTAGCTGAGGAACAGGAAGAGGTGGAGGGAGAGGAGAAGGAAGGGAGGAGGCAACCCAGACACACCCTTGCTGGCCGTGACTGACTCATCCGGCTGCAATACCAGTAAACGCAACGCCAATACCGCATTCACCAATAGTCCCACCCTCTGTCTCCAACCATCACAGAGTCCATTTGGCCACAATGCAAAAATACCACAAAATAAACAGTCCAAACCAAATTTATAAATGAAAGCCTGCCATATTGCATACAAACATAAACTAATCACCTTAGTGCCTGTCTTCAGTATGCCTTTGCCTGTCCTAGTGCTCCTATGCAGTGCTACCCCAGTGACTGCAGCGTGGCTGATGGAAGGCTGCTGACTTTCATTGGGGGAGGCTGCAGATGGTCTTGCAGGATGACCTCGTGCAGCTCTAGGCCTAGAAGGCCCAGCTTCAGGCTGCACCATCTCGGTATGAACTGCAACAGTCTGAGCTGGCTGGCTGACAGGAAAAAGCAAGGGCACTGGCGGAGTGGCAGGGGTATGAGGACGAATGCTGTCATCCTGAAAGAGGATAGCAGGTTTGTGCTCCACGTAACCACTGCCAATTCCCTGGGGCGGTGCCTCAGGAATCCTAGGAAATCTGTGGGAGGGCAGATTGCTGAATGCTGTGACACCCTGAAAGCCCATTTGAACACTGGTAAACGCAGCCACGATGACAGCAGCCTGAGCTTTCACTGCAGCACCCAGACGTTGGGTGGCTTCTGCTTGTGCTGCAATGCAAGCTGAGACATCGGCCAGCAGACGCTGCAGCCTGGTCGGGTCCACAAATGTACTAATGGAGTTGGCCATCACTTCCATGCTGGAAAAGATAGGTTCCAAGCTCTGTGCAAAGCCCTGTGCAAGGTTTGTGTCAGACGCCTCCATGCTCCTTGACATTGCACTCAGGCTTTCTGTCAGGCTTGCCAATGCACCAAGCATTTCATTGTGCATACCCATCAGCCTTCTTCTGCAGGCCTTCTCATCTAAGTCCTCATCTGACTCCTCTGCAGCAGAACAAATGTGTGACCTCAGCCTCTGGGGAGCTGGCACCTGCGCTACACTTGCCGCTTGCCCTGGCTGCAGGTCACTTGTGCTCGGTGTCTCACCATGTGCAGATCTCACATCTAATCTATCCTCTAAAGTATGAGGAGTTTCAGTATCTGAGCTGGTGGCTGCTCGTGTGAAATCGAGTGATGGTGCTGTGTCTTCATCACTTCATCCTTTTTACTATTCCAGTTCTTGCTCCTCCACCACTGCCTGGCCAGGTTGCATTTCTTGGCTATCTGAAAGGAGAAAGGCACAAGGGAGGGGAGAAAGCAAGAGGTGCATGCTTACACTATCTAGAGCTTGCAAATCAGAAGAAATTGTGAGATGAAGGGAAAATGGGATATGAGAAGGAGGATTATGTATGAAGATAGTCATCTTCGATTGTTTCGACCCCACCACTGGCCACGGGCTCAGCGGTGGCCGCTCCAATGTTGGCGACCACCGTTTCCTCCATCGGCGTAAGGTCATGCAGCTGTGCCTGAGCCCCGCCGGTTACCTCCTGCTGCTGTCGGTTATGCATCAACTTGTTCTGCAAGAGAGAGGGAAGTGCATCTGTGAGTCTGGTGCAATATGTTTGGGTGATGTGTTATGGTTGAATAACTAACAGTGCGTGCAAGCTGTGCGATGTGGTGAGAAGCTTCCAGCAGTGCTAAGTGTGTGAGCGTGAGATGAAGCTATGAATGTGAGGTACGAGTCCTGTTTGATAGAGAGTGTTGGTACGTAAGTGATGGGGGTGTGGTGCATTGAGGAATGTGTGAGGCTAGTGGTACAGTTGGTTGGATATGGCATTTGAAGATGAATTCACTCACCTTGACCACTCGTGTGAGGTCATTGAACTTTTTGTGGCACTGGATCCAGGTCCTCGGGGCTTGATTTCTGGCATTGACCGCCACAGCTACCTGCTGTCACTGCCTTGGCAGAGTTTATCTGGAGGACCTCCTAACCTCCTGTGGATAGAGGACCTCTCTCATCCTGTCCACCTCCTCTAACAAGACCTCCAGTGCAGCGTTTGAGAACCTTGGAATACATTCTCTCCCCTGTTGCACCATTAATCAGTGTTCTTGCAGGTCAGACTCTCTTCCCCAGCCACTTTAAGCACCTGCTCTGGTCAGAATGCACCTCTGCCTTAAGAGGTGCAGGCTGGCTCTAAGTAGTGCAGGCTAGCTTTAAGTGGTGTTAACCTCGCACGGACTTGGGCCCCCTGCTGAGGTGCTCAGCCACTCAATAGCACATTTAACGCTGCCTCAACGCTGTAATCATTTCAATTAACAGGCAGCACGAAGTTTGCGTGCTTCCTGCATCAGCAGTAATCGATGCGTGTTAATCGCGCACCACAATCCCTGCACCCGTTTTCAGTGGCTATGGAATTAAGCCCCCATAGTCTTTAAGCCACATGTGCTGAAATAACTGGTCGAGTTATTGTTCTGCAATTGTATGTTTGAGGAGCTATTTGAGCAGCTGGTCCTTAGAATCATAGATTGGTTAAAGCATGGAAGAAGGCCATTCGGCCCGTCGAGCCCATGCCGAATGGGGGAAATGGATAAAGAAGCAAAATCTGTGGTTAGAGGATAATGATGATCACAAATTGAACTTCCTACCTCATATCCATTGTATCACTGACTGCTCACTTCCACCTTTGTAATATCGCCCGTCTCCACCCTTACCTCAACTTATCTGCTATTGAAACGCCCGTTCATGTATTTATCACCTCAAGACTCAACTATTCCAATGGACTCCTGGGCGGCCTCCCTAGTTCTACCTTCCATAAACTTGAAGTGATCCAAAACTCTGCTGCCTGCGTGTGAACTCGCACCAAGTCCCAATCACCCATTTCCCCTGTGCTCGCTGACTTACATTGGCTCCCAGTTAAGCAAAGCCTTGATTTTAAAATTCTCATCCTTGTTTTCAAATCTCTCAATAGCCTCGCCCCTCCTTATCTCTGTAATCTCCTCCAGCCCTATAGTCTCCCTAGACCTCTGCACTCTGCCTATTCTGGCTTTTTGAACATACCCAATTTTAAATGCTCCACCATTGGTGGATGTGCCTTCAACAGCCTAGGTCCTAAGCTCTGGAATCCCCACCCTAAATCTCTCCATCTCTGTATCTATCTTCCTCCTTTAAGACTCTCCTTAAAACCTACCTATTTGACCTAGCCTTTGGTCATAATCTATATTATTGACATGGATGAAGGAACCGAGTGCAATGTAGTTAAGTTTGCTGATGATACAAAGATGGGCGGGAAAGCAAATTATGAGGAGGACACAAAAAATCTGCAAAGGGATATAGACAGGCTAAGTGAGTGGCCAAAAATTTGGCAGATGGTGTATAATGTGGGAAAATGTGAGGTTATCCACTTTGGCAGAACAAATAGAAAAGCAAATTACTATTTAAATGGAGAACAGTTGCAAAGTGCTGCAGTACAGAGAGACTTGGGGGTTCTTTTGAATGAAACACAAAAAGTTAGTATTCAGGTACAGCAAGTAATCAGAAAGGCAAATGGAATGATGGCCTTTTTTGCAAGGGGGATGGAGTATAAAAGCAGAGAAGTCCTGCTACAACTGGGCAGGGTATTGGTGAGGCCACACCGAGAGTACTGCGTTCAGTTTTGGTCTCTGTATTTAAGGAAGCATATACTTGCATTGGAGGCAATTCAGAGAAGATTCACTAGGTTGATTCCGGAGATGAGGGGGTTGACGTATGAAGATAGGTTGAGTAGGTTGGGCCTGTACTCATTGGAGCTCAGAAGGATGAGAGGTGATTTTATCGAAACATATAAGATAATGAGGGGTCTCGACAAGGTGGATGCAGAGAGGATATTTTCACTCATAGGGGAAACTAGAACTAGGGGGCATAGTCTCAGAATAAGGGGCCGCCCATTTAAAACTGAGATGTGGAGGAATTTCTTCTCTATGGAATTCTCTGCCCCAGAGAGCTTTGGAGGCTGGATCATTGAATATATTTAAGGCAGAGATAGACAGATTTTTGAGCGATAAGGGAATAAAGGGTTATGGGGAGCGGGCAGAGAAGTGGAGCTGAGTCCATGATCAGATCAGTCATGATCCTATTAAATGGCAGAACAGGCTCGAGGGGCCAGATGGCCTATTCCTGTTCCTATTTCTTATGTTCTTATGTCATCTGTCCTAACATCTCATTATATGGCTCAGTGTCAAATTTTATTTCTTTAATAGCAATCCTGTGAAACGCCTTGGATTTATTATGCTAAAGGTGCTAAATATAAGCTATTGTTGTTGTCATTGAGGTTTGGAACACAAGTTAGGGTACGTCTTTGTAATTATATATTACACTATGCGATGAGCCAAACAGACTTGGAAGTTGATTTGTTGTTCAACCATGTGAAACCTTTGACTGTAGGAGAAATGTGCTATGTGCTAGGGTAACTGCTACTTACAGATACAAATTACAAGGACACCAGAGTGCTCATTCAACAGAAGGAAACCATTTGGCACCCTTTCTTCATGTAATAAAGTTCATGCTGAGGGTTGACTGGTGTTTAGATCAATTCTAAATGGCTGGTTTTGTGACTTTTTATCTTTATTAAAATTTAAGAAACAAAAGATGACTTTGTGAGTGTGATGTATTAGTTAATAATTGATTCGCTCTTAGAATTATTATACGTCAATATTTGTGTCTGAGGTGTGCTGAATAAAGACAATTTACTAACATAAAGAAAAGACGTGGATTTATAGAGCAACTTTCATGATCTCAGCAGGTCCAATGAAGAACTTAAAAAAAATTTTTTGTCACTTTTGCATTGTTGGAAACGCGGCAGCTAATTTATGCACAGCAAGGTTCCACAAACAGCAATGTGACAATGACCAGATGAGCTGTTTTAGTGGTGTTGGCTGAGGGATAAACATTGGCCAGAGGAGCAAACTCCCCTGCTCTTCTTTGAAATAGTGCCATGGGATTTTTTTACACCCACCTCAGAGAGCAGACGGGGCCTCAGTTTAATGTCTCATCCTAAAGATGGCACCTCCGACAGAGCAGCACTCTCAGTACTACACTGGAGTATCAGACTTGATTTTGTGTTCAAGTCTCTGGATGTTTTACCGAACAAAGTTGCTTAAAGAAAATTTTTACAGATCTGCAGATTCTCAGTAAGATTATTTTCCCTCAGCAGTACATTGTAACTTCCTATTGTAAGAGATCTCCTTTCAGCTATCCTGACACTACTTAGACATTTCCTGCAGTCACCTGTATCCTATTTAACTTGAGAGCATGCATTCATTTGGGAGCAGATTTTCTGATTTGTCTGTAGGATATCATCATCATCATCATAAGAACATAAGAAATAGGAGCAGGAGTAGGCCATCATAGGCAGTCCCTCGTATCAAGGATGACTTGCTTCCACGCCAAAAAGGGATGAGTTCACAGGTGTTTCAATGAAGGACCTAATATTCCAGGTCCCGAACTACATGTTGAAGTGGGAAAGATGCCTGTGGGTAGATTTTTTTAACATTTGGTGGCCGTTGCACACCAGCCACCACACGGGCTTGACAGAGCTAGATTATGGTCCAGTGGCAAGGATTAATCAAGATGACTCGAAGGCATGGCTTTCTTACTTTGCTTTCCCGAACCAAAGTAATTGAAAATATAGGTTGGGGTAGAGTTTCTGCTTTGGCCACAATTGCTGATTCCGACACAAATTGTGTCCATTTTGAGAAGTTTCCCCCTATCCCACCCCGCCCCCCCCCACCCAAGTTCCCCCTCAAACTAATTTGCATACCACCAAACCTGCCATGAACCAGAGTAACCGGGCAGCGTTTTAGAATGGAATTTTTAAAAAAAAATTTGTTGTAAAAAAATTTCCGTCAAATATTTAAAAGGGGTAACTTGGCAAAGTTCGATTAAAACAGGTGAAAATAGGAGATAAGCATTTTTAATCACAGTTTCAATCCACCACCTCTGAGTAACCTTATTTTTACTGAAATACACTTAGAAAAAAACTATTTTCTAATTATATTGGGGTACATTAGTCAGTATCGTAGTAAATTAAAACATAAATCACATTTAAAAGCTTTTGAAACATCGGGGTAGAAATTGCGGTCAGAGGCTTCCTGCAGGCGGATGCCTCCGGCCTTCAAATAAAATCTACAAATTTACCTGGTGGTTCGAGAGGTTCATAACTTTGCGCTCCTGGGCCTCTATGTGCGTAGAGGCCCACGTATCCCAGCGGCGCATGTGGGTTCGCAAGCCCCACTGGGACCGTGTGGGCTGGCCCAACCAATAAAAGAAGAGCAAAAGCAAAATACTGCGGATGCTGGAATCTGAAATAAAAACAGAAAATGCTGGAAATCTCAACGGGTCTGGCAGCATCTGTGGAGAAAAAAACAGAGTTAACGTTTCGGGTCGACGATCCTTTGTCAGAACTGGCGAATGTTCGAAAAGAACAGATTCTTAAGAAGCACTGAAAGAGGGAGGGGAAGAAAGAACAAAAGGGAAGGTCTGCGATAGGCAGGAGAGTCCAGAGACAAAAGGGATGGTGGGCCGAATTGAAATGGTAATGGACGGAGTTAGAAAAAGGTTTGTCTAGATAGGGTGTGAATGGCGGAATAATGAACAGCTGCCATTGGAGACAAAGAGAAAAAATATATAAATGCTCGAGGGGTAGGGGAGGGAAGGAGCCAAAGATTGGCAGTGGTTACGCTCTGAAATTGTTGAACTCGATGTTGAGTCCAAAAGGCTGTAAAGTGCCTCAACGAAAGATGAGGTGCTGTTCTTTGATCTTGCGTTGAGCTTCACTAGAACAGTGCAGGAGTCCAAGGACAGAGATGTCGGAGTGGGAGTGGAGCGGAGAATTAAAGTGACAGGTGACCGAAAGCTGAGAGTCACAATTACAGACTGAACAGAGGTGTTCCGCAAAGCAGTCACCAAATCTGTGCTTGGTCTCCCCAGTGTAGAGGAGACCACATCGTGAGCAGCAAATACAGTACACTAAATTGAAAAAAGTACAAGTTGTTTCACCTGGAAGGAGTGTTTGAGGCCCTGGATAGTGGGAAGGAGGGAGGTAAAAGGACAGGTGTTGCGTCTCCTGGGCTTGAATATTTGGGGCCCTGAAGGGAATCCCCATTCATATTTATGGGATTCCATTTGTACGGAATTCCCTATAAGTATGAATGGGAATCACTTAAAAAATACACGAACACATGAAATAAATGAAAAAAAATGACATATTTATAATTCATTAAAATGCCATTTAATTAAATATTTTAAACAAATATTTATTTTTTGGAGAAAAAAAATTATGTTTTATCGGAGTTAAAAATAAACTTACTTTAATGGACAGGGTTTTTAATGTATAAATGAGTGATAACATTTTATTTTTCTATTTTTTAAAACTGTTATGCCTGCTTTTACCAGGAGTAAGAATTTCAAGGACATTTGCTGGACAGAAGTTGGGCAAATAGCCCAACTCTCCGCCAGCGAAGGTCCCTTTCTTTCAGATTCATATGATCTGTCAAGAGGATTATTGACAGATTGCAAGTTCTGGGTTTAAGCGCATGCGCAGTGCATGCCTAAACCCAGAACTTGTGGGCCCCTATGGGTGTGTGCGCACCCGGTACATACCCGTGGGGAGCCGCAAATTCAATCCCATACTTTTTAGCGTCTTTGCACCCATAAGATCCAGCTTAAATGTCAACCGTAGCTCAGTTAGTAGCACCCTCACCTTTGAGTCAGAATGTTGTGGGATCAAGTCCCACTCCAGGAACTTGAGCACAAAAATCTAGGCTGACACTCCATTGTACTACTGAGGGAGTGCGGTACTATCTGAGGTACTGACTTTCAGATGTGACGTTAAATTGAGGTTGCTTCTGCTCTCTCAGGTGGATGTAAAAGATCCTAGTGCATTATTTCAAAGAAGAGCAGAAACATTGGGCCCAAGTTTCGGGCCGCGCCTAGAACGGCGCAGCCCCGACCTGGATGCCCATTTTTCTTGCCACAAAGTGCGCCTAAAAAAAACTTACCTATTCTCCTGCTCCCCGCAGGCCCTCTGGAGCTGGGCGCGGCGCAGCACAAGCTGTGGGGGGGGGCGGAGCCAGGTCCCTGCGCTGAAAACAGTGCCGGGACCTCTGCACAGGCGCGCTACAGTGGGCGCGCATGTGCAGTAGCTCCAGGCGCCCAAAACTGTGTGGGAGGGGCCCGAAGCACGCAGCCCCTAGCCCTGGCCGAATGGCCTCACTGGGGCTGCGTGTATAAGGCTGCCTCCCACGGCCAGCTCCTGCTTCCTCCGGACCGGGACCCGACTCGACTTGACTTCCGCTCCCCACTCACCACCCGACCCGACCTCCGGTCCCAACCGTCCCCCCGCCGACCGACCTCCGCTCCCGATCTCCCGCCCCCCCACCCCCGACCGACCTCCGCCCCCCCCCCCCCACCGACCGACCGACCGACCGACTCCACCCCCCCCCGACTGACCGACAGACCCGCGCTGACGACCCCCCCCCCGGACCCCGGACCCGACGCCACCTACCTGTCAATCCGGTAAGTCTAAGCTCGAAGTCTTGGGCCCGGCCCGTTCAGCCTCCCTCTCCTTTCTTTTTTTCTCTCTCTCTCTCTCCCTTCTCTCTCTCTCTCTCCCTGCCCCACCTTCTCTCCCCCCCTTCTCACCCTCCCCTCCCTCCCTTCTCACCCTCCCCTCCCTCCCTTCTCACCCTCCCCTCCCTCCCTTCTCATCCTACCCTCCCCCCACTCACCCCCACTCTCCCCTCACTCAGCCCCCTCTCCACCCACCTCCTCTCCCCCCTCCTCCCCTCCCCCTCCCCCCCTCGCTGTCAGAAACACAGACACTGACAGACAGAGAGTGAGAGAGACACACACAGACAGACAGAGACACATGGGGGGGGAGGGTGTCCCAGCACGCTGTTGGAGGACTCCCGGTGCTGCAGTCAGTAAGTAAAAAATTTTTTATTTATTGATTTTTTTTAAAGAAAAATTATTTTTTATTAATTTTTTTTGATTGATTTATTGGTTGATTTAATGATGTATTTATCATTTATTATTGATGATGGCTCTTTTTGTAAAACTGAAGTGTTTAATGGTTGTAAACTTCCCTTTAAACACCCCCCCCACCCCCATTCCCTACGCCTGATTTGTAACCTACGCCTGATTTTCTAAGTGTAGAGAAAGTTTTTCTGAGCGTACAAAAATCTACACTTACTCCATTCTAAGTTAGTTTGGATAAATTTTCACTACCTAAACTTTCAAAACGGGCGTAAGTGGCCGGACACGCCCCCTTTAAAAAAAGATCTGTTCCAAACTGAAACTGTTCTAACTGACTAGAACTGGAGCAAACTAAATGCCGAGAATTGCAATTTCTAAGATACTCCATTCTAAACCAGTTGCTCCAAAAAAATAGGAGCAACTCAGGCCAAAACTTGGCCCCATAATCTCTGGTGTATTAGCCAATATTTATCTCACAACCAACATCACTAAAAACAGATTATCTGGTTATTATCACATTGTTGTTTGTGGGTGCTTGCTGAGCACAAATTTGGCTCGTGCATTATTTAGACCACCAACAGTGAAACGTCTGATGTAATCTGGTCAGTGTTTATATGGCTATTTGCAAACCAGATACAAATGATTTGTTTTGAAATTACAATATAAATTCCAGCATTACAACAGTGACTACACTTCAAAAAGTAATTAATTGGCTGTAAAGCTTTTTGAAAGACGCTGTATAAATGCAAGTCTTTCATTTCTTTTTTTAATTTTTGGAGCCTCCTCGAAGGCCTGCAAATGAGTGCAATTAGTGGAAACGCCCAATGGTGATTAATTAATCCTGGGGGAGGGGGGCGTGGCCAATCCTGCTTCCAGCACGATGCTTTAAAAACTAGTGCAAAAGATCGTAGAGACACGAATTGCACTGAGCGCTAAATGTGCTGAAAATGCCATCATCTTTTGCTCCTGTTATCTAATTTCAGCCATATTGAGCTGGAAAAAGCAACGCAATTGAGCAGAAAGTCAAGGCAAGGATGCTAATCTTTATTTGACTAAAGGACTTTGCTGTAATGCCACATTTGTCCTTTTACTGGAACTCCCCTGTGATATCCACCAAAGGGGAAATCCAAACTACAATATCAATTAAGTGTCAGCTTGGCTCAGTGATAGCGCTCTTGCCCCAGAGTCAGAAGGTCGTGAGTACAAACATCATTGCACAACTTGAGCACATAATTGAGGCTGGCATTCTAGTGAGGTGCTGAGGGTGTATTGCATTCTTTCAGATCGGGGTGCAGGGAATTGCATAACGCCCCATGTGGGGGCATTAACAGCCACTCCCGATACTGGGGTTACTGGAGAAGAGGTGGAGCGCAAGATAACGCGTCCCACTTCCTCTGTGGGGCACGAGCGGGGCGGGAGCACAGGGCGAGGGGTGCAGCGCTATGTTCTGGGACGTGTAGCACTGCCAAGTTTTAGGGGCCCCCCCCTTCGTTAAAGGGGAGGGCCTAGCTGCAGACTGTAAGTCCCTACCTGGACCACCAGGGAACAGGGATTGGGGCGCTGTGTCATCAGCCTGGCACTCAAGCGGAGTGCCGGGCTGCCAGATTGCGGCACAGACCCCGCGTGGAAGAATGCAACGGACCATGTCGCGTAAGACAACTGATTTTTTTTCGCGCACTCCTCCCCTTTAACTAGCACCCCACGAGTGGCCAGCAGCCTGGTACGTTCACCTGAAGCTGTCACTGTCATCGCCCGTGCAGCTTCTGGGGATGCTCCCGAATTTCTGCTCCGGATCGCTGCACACCATGATGACGTCGTCATCGCCAGTGCAGTGGAGCAGGGCACTTCCGGTTATCGCCGCTGCTAAACCCTCGCAGAATTTAGCAGGAGTCATTAACGGAGCTGCACCCGGGCAAAAAGACGTTTGCGCTCTGTTAGCACCTCCCGGGGGCGCTAACGGGAGGTGCAAAGGACCCTAATTTCTCCCCCTAGATGTCAAACTGAGACCCTGTTAAGATCGATGTACAAAAATCCCACTGGCATTATTCAAAGAAGAGCAGGGAGTTCTCCTGGAGTTCTGGCCAACATTAGATCTGAACAAACAGACACAGACCAGATTAACTGGTCATTCATCTGATTTGCATTTTTGGGACCTTGTGTCCAAATTGGCTACCGAGTTTTCTTATTTATTTATTCATTCACAGGACGTGGACATCGCTGGCAAGGCCAGCATGTATTACCCAATCCTTAATTGCGCTTGAGAAAGTAGTGGTGAGCTGACGTCTTGAACCGTTGCAGCCTGTGTGGTGAAGGTACTCTCACAGTGCTGTTAGGCAGGGAATTCCAGGATTTTGACCTAGCGACGATGAAGGAACGGCGATATATTTCCAAATCAGGATAGTGTGTGACTTGGAGGTGGTGGTGTTCCCACGTGCCTGTGGGCCTTTACCTTCTAGAATCATAGAATGGTTACAGCACTAACTGAGGCCTTTCAGCCCGTCGAGCCCGTGCCGGCGCTCTGCAAGAGCACTTCAGTGCAGCGGCGGGCAGCGTAGCTTGTTAGGACGGGGATTGAATCCTCGACCTGGACATTATTAGTACCATACTCTAACCATCTGAGCTAACTGACCAACGCAAAGGTGGTAGAGGTCCGGGTTTGGAAGGTACTATTGAAGAAGCTGTAGCAAGTTGCTGGAGTGCATCTTGCAGATGGTGCACACTGCAGCCACAGAGCACCAGTGGTGGAGGGAGTGAATGTTTAAGACGGTGGATGGGATGCCGATCAAGCTGACTGCTTTGTCCTGGATGGTGTCGAGCTTCCTGAGTGTTGTTGGAGCTGCACTCATCCAGGCAAGTGTAGAGTATTCCATCACGCTCCTGATTTGTGCCTTGTAGGTGGTGGACAGGCTTTGGGGAGTCAGGAGGTGAGATTCGCCACAGAATACCCAACCTCGGACCTGCTCTTGTAGCCACAGTATTTATGTGGCTGGTCCAGTTAAGTTTCTGGTCAATGGTAACCCCCAGGATGTTGATGGTGGGGGATTCGACGATGGTAATGCCATTGAATGTCAAGGGAAGATGGTTAGACTCTCTTGTTGGAGATGGTCATTGCTTGGCACTTGTGTGGCGTGAATGTTACTTGTCACTTATCAGCCCAAGCCTGGATGTTGTCCAGGTCTTGCTGCATGCGGGCATGGACTGCTTCATTATTTGAGGAGTTGTGAACGGAACAGAAGACTGTGCAATCATCAGCAAACATCCCCACTTCTGACCTTATGATGGAGGGACGGTCATTGATGAAGCAGCTGAAGATGTTTGGGCCTAAGACACTGGCCTGTGGTACTCCTGCAGCGATGTTCTGAGGCTGAGATGATTGGAGTCCAACAGCTACAACCATCTTCCTTTGTGCTAGGTATGACTCCAGCCGGTGGAGAGTTTTCCCCCTGATTCCCATTGACTCCAGTTTTACTAGGGCTGCTCGATTCCACATTTGGTCACATGCTGCCTTGATGTCACAGGCAATCATTCTCACCTCACCTCTGGAATTCAGCTCTTTAGTCCATTTTTGGACCACTGCTGTAATGAGCCCTTGAACCGAGTGGTCCTGGCGGAACCCAAACTGGGCATCAGTGAGCAGGTTATTGATAGAACTGTCAATGGCACCTTCCATCTTTTTGCTGATGATTGAGAGTAGAATGAAGGGGCGGTAATTGGCCGGACTGGATATGTCCTGCTTTTTGTGGACAGGACACACCTGGACAGTTTTCCACATTGTCGAGTAGATGCCAGTGTTGTAGCTGTACTGGAATAGCTTGGCTAGAGATGCAGCTAGTACTTGTGAACAAGTCTTTAGCATGACAGCGGAGATGTTGTCGGGCCCATAGCCTTTGCTGTAACCTGTGCGCTCAGTCTTTACTTGAGATCACGTGGAATTAGTCGAATTGGCTGAAGACAGGTTTCTGTGATGGCGGGGACCTGAGGAGGAGGCCAAGATGGATCATCCACTCGGCACATCTGGCTGAAGATGGTTGCAAACGCTTCAGCCTTGTCATTTGCACTTATGTGCTGGGCTCCACCATCATTGAGGATGGGGATATTCATGAAGCCTCCACCTCCCGTTAGTTGTTTAATGGTCCACCACCATTCACAACTGGATGTGGCAGGACTGCAGAGCTCTGATCTGATCCATTGATTGTAGGATCACTTAGCTCTGTCTATAGCATGCTGCTTCCACTGTTTAGCATGCATGCAATCCATTTGTTGTAGCGTCACCATGTTTGCACTTCATTTTCAGGTACACCTGGTGCTGCTCCTGGCATAGAAACATAGAAAATAGGTGCAGGAGTAGGCCATTCGGCCCTTTGAGCCTGCAGCACCATTTAATATGATCATGGCTGATCATTTTTGCAACTTTAGTACCCCATTCCTGCTTTCTCTTCATACCCCTTGATCTCTTTAGCCGTAAGGGCCACATCTAACTCCCGTTTCAATATAACTAACGAACTGGCCTCAACAACCTTCTGTGGTAGAGAATTCCACAGGTTCACAATTCTCTGAGTGAAGAAGTTTCTCCTCATCTCGGTCCTAAATGGCTTACTCCTTATCCTTAGACTGTGACCCCTGCTTCTGGACTTCCCCAACATTGGGAGCATTCTTCCTGCATCTAACCTGTCCAATCTCATCAGAATTTTATATGTTTCTATGAGAGCCCTCTCATTCTTCCAAATTCCAGTGAATATAAGCCTAGTCGATCCAGTCTTTCTTCATATGTCAGTCCTGCCATCCCGGGAATCAGTCTGGTGAATCTTCGCTGCACTCCCTCAATAGCAAGAATGTCCTTCTTCAGATTAGGAGACCAAAACTGTACACAATATTCAAGGCGTGGCCTCACCAAAGCCCTGTACAACTGCAGTAAGACCTCCCTGCTCCGATACTCAAATCCTCTCACTATGAAGGCCAACATGCCATTTGCCTTCTTCACCGCCTGCTGTACCTGCATGCCAACTTTCAATGACTGATGAACCATGACACCCAGGTCTCGTTGCACCTCCCTTTTCCTAATCTGTCACCATTCAGATAATATTCTGCCTTCCTGTTTTTGCCACCAAAGTGGGTAATCTCACATTTATCTACATTATACTGCATCTGCCATGCATTTGCCCACTCAGCTAACCTGTCCAAGTCACTCTGCAGCCTCTTAGCATCCTCCTCACAGCTCACACTGCCAGCCAGCTTCGTGTCATCTGCAAACTTGGAAATATTACATTCAATTTCTTCGTCTAAATCATTACTGTATATTGAAAATAGCTGGGGACCCAGCACTGAACCTTGTGGTACCCCACTAGTCACTGCCTGCCATTCTGAAAAGGACCCACTTATTCTTACTCTTTGCTTCCTGTCAGCCAACCAATTCTCTATCCACGTCAATACATTACCCCTAATACCATGTGCTTTAATTTTGCACACTAATCTCTTGTGTGGGACCTTGTCAAAAGCCTTTTGAAAGTCCAAATACACCACATCCACTGGTTCTCCCTTGTCCACTCTACTAGTTACATCCTCAAAAAAATTCTAGAAGATTTGTCAAGCATGATTTCCCTTTCATAAATCCATGCTGACTTGGACCGATTGTGTCACTGTTTTCCAAATGCGCTGCTATTACATCTATAATAATTGATTTCAACATTTTCCCCACTACCGATGTCAGGCTAATCGATCCATAATTCCCTGTTTTCTCTCTCCCTCCTTTTTTAAAAAGTGGTGTTACATTAGCTACCCTTCAATCCATAGGAACTGATCCAGTGTCTATGGAGTGTTAGAAAATGACCACCAATGCATCCACTATTTCTAGGGCCACTTCCTTAAGTACTCTGGGATGCAGACTATCAGGCCCTGGGGATTTATCGGCCTTCAGTCCCATCAATTTCCCCAACACAATTTCTTGAGTAATACGGATTTCCTTCAGTTCCTCCTTCTCGCTAGACCCTCGGTCCCCTAATATTTCCGAAAGGTTATTTGTGTCTTCCTTAGTGAAGACGGAACTAAAATATTTGTTCAATTGGTCTGCCATTTCTTTGTTCCCCATTATAAATTCACTTGATTCTGACTGCAAGGGACCTACATTTGTCTCCTAATCTTTTTCTCCTCACATATTTATAGAAGCTTTTGCGGTCAGTTTTTATGTCCCCTACAAGCTTACTCTCATACTCTATTTTCCCCTCCTAATTTGTCCTCCTCTGCTGAATTCTAAATTTCTCCCAGTTCTCAGGCTTGCTGCTTTTTCTGGCCACTTTATATGCCTCTTCCTTGGATTTAACACTATCCCTAATTTCTCTTGTTAGCCACGGTTGAGCCGCCTTCCCCATTTTATTTCTAACCTGATTTGAATCACGTGCATACTTATATCCTGATAGGTTTAGGCAGCATTATTCCAAATTTCTTGTGGGTATGAGTCCTCAGTGCAAAAACTGCTCATGATTTGGCACAAATCCACAGTAAATTCCCAGATACATGCCAACTAGTGGGATAAAAAGATCACACTGTTGCAATAAGATTCATTGTCCTGAAGATTAAGTTAAGGCATATGTTTGTGCAGAATAGAGGTAGCTTTACTCTGCATTCCGTCAATGATATGCAACAACAACTTGTATTTATATAGCGCCTTTAACGTAGTAAAACGTCCCAGTGCGCTTCACAGGAGTATTATAAAACAACAAATTTGACACCGAGCCATATAAGGAGAAATTAGGGCAATTGACCGAAAGTTTGGTCAAAGAGGTACGTTTTAAGGAGCGGCTTAAAGGAGGAAAAAGAGATAGAGAGGCGGAGAGGTTTAGGGAGAAAATTCCAGAGCTTAGTTCCCAGGCAACAGAAAGTTGAACAATTATAATCAGGGATGTTCAAGAGAAAAGAAAGAAAGAAAGACTTATATTTATTTAGTGTCGTTCACGACCATCAGACGTCTCAAAGTGCTTTACAGCCAATGAAGTATTTTTGGAGTGTAGTCACTGTTGTAATGTAGGAAGTGCGGCAACCAATTTGCGCACAAGCAAGCTCCCACAAACAGCAGTGTGATAATGACTAGATAATCTGTTTTTGTTATGTTGATTGAGGGATAAATATTGGCCAGGACAACGGGGATAACTCCCCTGCTCTTCTTTGAAACAGTGCCATGGGATCTTTTACGTCCACGTGAGAGAGCAAACAAGGCCTAGGTTTAACATCTCATCTGAAAGACGGCACCTCCAACTGTGCAGTGGTCCCTCAGCACTGCACTGGAGTGTCAACCAAGAGTTTTGTGCTCAAGTCCCTGGAGCAGATATCTCGGGGGGGGAACGGGGGCCGTTGTGGAGCGATGGTTGAACTGGAATTGGTGCGAGTTAGGACTCTATCCTGAGCTAGAAGTGACTATCAAAATGCAAGGAAGAATCTATTCAAAAAGAACTTGTTTACAAAATCACTACGTATTAAGTAACCCGAGCAATTTGTCTCCCAAGGTGAGAAAAGAGGGAGTGACTGAAATTGCCCCTCTCCTTAAGGCCTGTTACCACCACAAATCAGTGGCCACGATGCGAAGTGGAGAGGCTGCCGACTTTTCATGGAATGGCCGCTGATTGCCCTCCCGAGGGGTAGGCGGTGCCCCCCTACTGCTCCACTGCTGCCGATCCGTGGTAAGCGCGGTATCACTGTGCGCACCGCTGATCTACCCCCCCCCAACGGAGACATTCCCCTCTGTAAATCAACTTAACCCCTCAACGGAGACATTCCCCTCTGTAAATCAACTTAATCCCTCAACGGAGACATTCCCCTCTGTAAATCAACTTAACCCCTCAACGGAGACATTCCCCTCTGTAAATCAACTTAACCCCTCAACGGAGACATTCCCCTCTGAAAACCTTCGGCTCGCCCAGCGATGCCAAAACCTGTTTTTTCCCGGTGGTCCAGTGAGGCTGTGACCTTCTGCAATTATGGTGCGGCTTCTCTTCAACTGCCGCTGCTGCCATGTTTTTTTTGTTGGTTGACTGCCATGTCGGCCCAACAATTATGCCCCTGGGTTCGGCTGGGCCGCCTTAGCACTCCCTCTCGGGAGAACTAGTTGATGTGGTATATTTGGACTTTCAGAAGGCTTTCGACAAGGTCCCACACAAGAGATTAATATGCAAAGTTAAAGCACATGGGATTGGGAGTAGTGTGCTGACATGGATTGAGAACTGGTTGTCAGACAGGAAGCAAAGAGTAGGAGTAAATGGGGACTTTTCAGAATGGCAGGCAGTGACTAGTGGGGTACCGCAAGGTTCTGTGCTGGGGCCCCAGCTGTTTACACTGTACATTAATGATTTAGACGAGGGGATTAAATGTAGTATCTCTAAATTTGCGGCTGACACTAAGTTGGGTGGCAGTGTGAGCTGCAAGGAGGATGCTATGAGGCCGCAGAGTAACTTGGATAGGTTAGGTGAGTGGGCAAATGCATGGCAGATAAAGTATAATGTGGATAAATGTGAGGTTATCCACTTTGGTTGTAAAAACAGAGAGACAGACTATTATCTGAATGGTGACAGATTAGGAAAAGGGGAGGTGCAACGAGATCTGGGTGTCATGGTACATCAGTCATTGAAGGTTGGCATGCAGGTACAGCAGGCGGTTAAGAAAGCAAATGGCATGTTGGCCTTCATAGCGAGGGGATTTGAGTACAGGGGCAGGGAGGTGTTACTACAGTTGTACAGGGCCTTGGTGAGGCCACACCTGGAGTATTGTGTACAGTTTTGGTCTCCTAACTTGAGGAAGGACATTCTTGCTATTGAGGGAGTGCAGCGAAGGTTCACCAGACTGATTCCTGGGATGGCGAGACTGACATATCAAGAAAGACTGGATCAACTGGGCTTGTATTCACTGGAGTTCAGAAGAATGAGAGGGGATCTCATAGAAATGTTTAAAATTCTGACGGGTTTAGACAGGATAGATGCAGGAAGAATGTTCCCAATGTTGGGGAAGTCCAGAACCATGGGTCACGGTCTTAGGATAAGGGGTAAGCCATTTAGGACCGAGATGAGGAGAAACTTCTTCACCCAGAAAGTGGTGAACCTGTGGAATTCTCTACCACAGAAAGTTGTTGAGGTCAATTCACTAAATATATTCAAAAAGGAATTAGATGTAGTCCTTACTACTAGGGGGATCAAGGGGTATGGCGAGAAAGCAGGAATAGGGTACTGAAGTTGCATGTTCAGCCATGAACTCATTTAATGGTGGTGCAGGCTCGAAGGGCCGAATGGCCTACTCCTGCACCTATTTTCTATGTTTCCATGTTTCTACCAGTTTATCTCAGATTCCTTTGCGTGGAGGAGGTTGACTGACTTGAGTGACGGTCCTTGTGCATGAAACATAAAAAGTTAGTTTGCAGGTACAGTAAGTAATTCGGAAGGCAAATGGAATGTTGGCCTTTATTGCAAGGGGGATGGAGTTTAAAAGTAGGGAAGTTCTGCTATAACTGTACAGTGTATTGGTGAGACCACACCTGGAGTACTGCGTACAGTTTTGGTCTTATTTAAGAAGGGATATACTTGCATTGGAGGCAGTTCAGAGAAGGCTCACTAGGTTGATTCCTGAGATGAAGGGGTTGTCTTATGAAGAAAGGTTGAACAGGTTGGGCCTATACTAATTGGAGTTTAGACGAATGAGAGCTGATCTTATTCATATAATCATAGAAACCTACAGCACGGAAGGAGGCCATTTTGGCTGACCAAGAGCTATCCAACCTAATCCCACTTTCCAGCTCTTGGTCCATTGCCACTATTCTGCCCACCTGATCAGTACATTGATAGCTTCCTGCAGTACACAGCTTTCTTCTTCATTATCAACCACACAGCTTATTTTAGTGTCATCTGCAAACTTCTTAATTATACACGCAACATTCAAGTCACAAAAAGAAAGAGACCCAGCACTGAGCCCTGCAGAACCCCACTGGATACAACCTTCCAGTCACAAAAACACCCATCAGCCATTATCCTTTGTTTCCTGCCTCTGAGCCAGTTTTGGATCCAATTTGTCACTTTGCCCTGGATTCCATGGGCTTTTACTTTTGTGACCAGTCTGCCATGTGGGACCTTATCAAAAGCTTTTCTAAAATCCATATAAACTACATCATACGCACTGCCCTCATCAATCCTCCTGGTTACCTCCTCGAAAAATTCAATCAAGTTAGTCAGACATGTCCTTCCCTTAACAAATCTATGCTGACTGTCCTTGATTAATCCATGTTTTTCCAAATGAAGATTTATCCTGTCCCTCAGGATTTTTTCCAATAATTTTCCCACCACTGAGGTTAGGCTGACTGGCCTGTAATTATTTGGTCTATCCCTTTCTCTCTTTTTAAACAAAGGTAAAATGTTAGCAGCCCTCCAGTCCTCTGACACCACATCTGTAGCCAGAGGGTACTGGAAAATGATGGTCAGAGCGTCTGCTATTTCCTCTTTTGCTTCCCTTAACAGCCTGGGAAATATTTGTAACTCATTCTGTCAATTTTTCAAATGAATGATTATATCACTGCTCTTTGTTAACCAGACTTTATATATATATACAAATTAAAACCCAAGAGGTATTAATGTCCTTTTCACAAGCTTTCCTGGTATAACAATTTCACCCTTGCACTTTCATAAACAGAGTGTAAATGTGAAGGTATTTATACTGATACCAGTAACATTGTTTCACTTCCTTCCCTTCTAGTTTTGTACAAAGGAATAGAAAGGACACAGCTTCAAAGCCTGGACTTTAACTAGATTAAAGTAAGGCTGGGGGATATGGTGAGCATGTTTCTCCTACGGTTCCAGGAGCGTAGAGCTGATCATGCTTGTAAAACAAACCTCAGGTATAGGGCCAGAGGAGAACATTGCTACTCCCCCACTAAACACTGTTTCAGCTGAGTTCTTTTCTATTATTTTAGCCTTTCAGCAATATCAGATAGTGCTGGGAATAGTCTACCAACAGACAGTTGTCTAAATAGAAAAGAAAGACTTGCATTTATATAATGCTTTCCACGACCACCAGACACTCCAAAGCTCTTTACAGCCAATGAAATACTTTTTGAAGTGTAGTCGTTGTTGTAATGTGGGAATCGCAGCAGCCAATCTGCACACAACAAGCAATGTGATTATGACCAGATAATCTGTTTTAGTGACAGGACACTTGGAATAACTTCCCTGCTCTTCTTCAAAACAGTGCTATGGGATCTTCTACATCCCCCTGAGAGAGCAGACGGAGCCTCGGTTTAAAGTCTCATCTGAAAGATGTTACCTCCGACAGTGCAGCACTCCCTCAGTACTGCAGTGGAGTGTCAGCCTAAATTTTTTGTGCTCAATTCCCTGGAGTGGGACTTGAATCCCACAAGCTTCTGACTGGGAGGCGAGGGTGCTCCCAACTGAGTCACAGCTGACATGGTCTAGAGATGACTCAGAGTGATGCAGCACTCCACACACTCTGTAATCATGGTCATGCAATAATGCTCTCTACCTTCAGTTTGTGAGGGGGCCTCCTCTGCTAAGAAGGACAGTTAAGCGCTGGTCAATATAACCCAACTGGGATTCATGTTGTGGCAGAACATGACAACAACAACTTGTATTTAGAGAGCATCTTTAACATAGTAAAACATCCCCAGGCGCTTCACAGGAGTATTATAAAAAATTTGACACCGAGACACACCTGATCATCATTTTCCAGTCCTCTCTGGCTATAGGTGTGGTGCCAGAGGACTGGAGGACTGCTAATGTTGTACCTTTGTTTAAAAAGGGAGAAAGGGATAGACCGAGTAATTACAGGCCAGTCAGCCTAACCTCAGTGGTGGGAAAATTACTGGAAAAAATCCTGAGGGACAGGATAAATCTTCATTTGGAAAGACACGGATTAATCAAGAATAAGCAGCATGGATTTGTCAAGGGAAGGTCGTGTCTGACTAACTTGATGGAATTTTTCGAGGAGGTAGCCAGGGAAGGTCGATGAGGGCAGTGCGTATGATGTAGTGTATATGGATTTTAGCAAAGCTTTTCATAAGGTCCCACATGGCAGACTGGCCACAAATAGTAAAAGCCCATGGGATCCAGGGCAAAGTGGCAAGTTGGATCCGAAATTGGCTCAGAAGCAGAAAGCAAAGTTTGATGGGTGTTTTTGTGACTGGAAGGCTGTATCCAGTGGGGTTCCGCAGGGGCTCAGTGCTGGGTCCCTTGCTTTTTGTGGTATATATCAATGACTTGGACTTGAAAGTTGGGGGTATGATTAAGAAGTTTTCAGATGACACTAAAATAGGCTGTATGGTTGATAATGAAGAAGAAAGCTGCGGACAGCAGGAAGATATCAGTGTACTGGTCAGGTGGACAGAACAGTGGCAAATGGAATTCAATCCAGATAAGTGTGAGGTAATGCATTTGGGGAGGTCTAACAAGGCGAGGAAATGCACAATAAATGGTAGGACGTTGAGAAGTGTAGAGGAACAAAAGGACCCGAGGGGCGAAATTGGTCGACATACCGCCTGGCGGAAAATTCATCAGTGACATACCACGGAACGCATACCATCCGCACATGCAGACCACCGACATACCGCCCAAAATTACAAAATTCGTGACTTACCACCGACATATCATCGGAGCTGCAGAGTGTCCTGGAAAAGGTGGCTTTAAGTCGATCTTCAGTGGGTGGTAGGTAGACAGAGCTGACAGGTCATCTTCGACTTGAATAAAAATATTATCTCTCACCCCCCAGTCTCTCCCACAACCCAGTCTCTCTCACCCCCACACCCCAGTCTCTCTCACTCCTGCACTCCGCTCCACACACTGCACTACGCTCCGACACGCTACACTCCGCTCCTGCCCGCTGCACTCCGCTCCTGCCCGCTGCACTCCGCTCCCACACTCCGCTCCCGCCCGCTGCACTCCGCTCCCACACTCCGCTCCCGCCCGCTGCACTCCGCTCCCGCCTGCTGCACTCCGCTCCCACACTCCGCTCCCGCCCGCTGCACTCCGCTCCCACACTCCGCTCCCGCCCGCTGCACTCCGCTCCCACACTCCGCTCCCACCCGCTGCATTCCGCTCCCACACTCCGCTCCCACCCGCTGCATTCCGCTCCCACACTCCATTCCCACACACTGCACTCCGCTCCCACACTCCGCTCCCGCCCGCTGCACTCCGCTCCCACACTCCGCTCCCGCCTGCTGCACTCCGCTCCCACACTCCACTCCCACCCGCTGCACTCCGCTCCCACACTCCGCTCCCACCCGCTGCACTCCGCTCCCGCCCACTGCACTCCGCTCCCGCCCACTGCACTCCGCTCCCACCTGCTGTACTCCGCTCCCGCCTGCTGTACTCCGCTCCAGCACTTCACTCTCGCCCACTGCACTCCGCTCCCACCTGCTGTACTCCGCTCCCGCACTCCACCCGCTGTACTCCGCTCGGCTTACTGCCGAGAAAAATTGATGAAAATGCTGCACACTCCGTCCCAGCGGTACCAGGTGGTAAAAAACTATGCATCACCCGCGGACCGCCGAAAAACAGGCAGACCATCTGCTCAACCAATTTTGGGACCTTAGAATGCAGGTCCACAGCTCCCTGAAGGTAGCAGGCCAGGTAGATAAGGTGGTTAAGAAGACTTATGGAACACTTGCCTTTATTAGTCGAGGCATGGAATACAAGAGCAAGGAGGTTATGCTTGAACTGTATAAAATACTGGTAAGGCCGCAGCTGGAGTACTGTGTCTAGTTCTGATCACCACATTACAGGAAATATTTGATTGCACTGGAAAGGGTTGGAAGAGGATGGAGTGGTCAACTGTGTCAAAGGCTGCAGACAGATCGAGAAGGACGAGGAATGATAGTTTACTTTTGTCACAGTCATAAAAAATGTAATTTGTGACTTTGATGAGAGCCGTTTTGTTACCGTGGCAGGGGCAAAAACCAGATTGAAGGGATTCAAACATGGAGTTGCGGGAAAGAAGGGCACGGATTTAGAGGGCGACAACATGTTGAAGGACAAGGAGGAAGAGAGCAGGACAAGAGAACCAAACACATTGAGCAAAAGGCAAACTAGGAAAAAACAAATTAGCTGTGGTAATATGGTGTAGCTCATTACATAGGGCACAAAATTCATCGACTTACCCGCTTACCGTCCAAAAACAAAGTTTCATCAAAAAACAGTTACATACCACCGGCATACCGCCCAGCGGAAAATTCATCAGTGACATACCGCCGGGTGGTATGCACACCGCCTGCCCATGCAGACCACCAACATACCGTCCAAAAGTGCAAAATTCATGACTTACCATCGACATAGCGCCGGAAATGCATACCGTCCTGGAGAAGGTGCTTTTAAGTGAATCTTAAGTGGGCGGTATGTACACAGAGCTGACAGGTTTGGTTGATATTACACAGATCTTTATAGTTCTCCAAAGTTTGATGTATTTTTAAAGAGATTGTAATATTTTCTAGTGTTAGGCAATAATATAAATGGTCCAATAGAACCTTCTTTGCTCCTTTATTAATGAACTGTAAGAACAATTTTATTAGTCTCTCTCACCCACCCCCCCAGTCAATCTCTCTCTCTCTCTCTCACCACCCCCCCAGTCTCTTTCCTCCCCCCGACAATGATCACCCCCCCACAACGATCTCTTCCCCCCCCCCCGCCAAGCGATCTCAGGCCACCCCACACAAATTTCACCACCACCACAGCGATCTCAGGCCGGCAGTTTCTGGCCACTCGTCGGTGCCTCTCGGGGGCGGGTGGAGCTTGACAGCCACGCGCGCATGCGCACAACTTGGGAGGTGAAGATTCCCGAGTCAAAAAACCTCCTCGGCCGCACACTGTCCGCTGCACTCTGCTCCTGCTCCTGCTCCTGCTCCTGCTCCTGCTGCTGCTCTGGTTATCGCTGAGAAAAGTGGGATGCAATTCCCGCCCACTCAGCCCGGGTGGTGGCGGTGAAAAAAAAGTGACGCACCACTGAAAAACAGGTGGAACTTGTGTTTCACCAATTTCGGACCCATAATGTTCACCCTCCAAAACAGACATTATAGTGTGGGTGGATAGTACTAAGGATAAACATTGGTCAGGTAGTATATGAAGTTGCCAGCTCTGAAGTTAACCTACAATTGAAGGACGCAGAAATCTATGTTTAAATTGATTATTTTTTAAACTTTCGCAATGCTAATTAAATTCAAAAATTGATGCTGGAATTAGATATGCAGATTTATTAACCAATGCTGTGGTTTCAGTCAAATTAATTATTCACAATTTATCCACTAGATGGCGACTAAACACCGCACCTTTTCAATGTTCCTCAATTTAATAAAATCCTTGAGGAAGTCCTGCATTCTTGTTAAAACTCCTGGAAGTACTGCAATTATCTGGTACAGTTTAAGTATTTTATACTTCACAATTAATAGATTTAAATTTTTACATAGGAAAATCAAGGTGAAAGTTGAATTTTCAAGAGATCAACCAGAGCATCATTTACCCAAAAGTGAACTCAAAAACAACTGGTATTTATAAAGCGCCTTAAACCTAGTAAATCATCCCAAGGCGCTTCGCAGGAGCATTATCAAACAAAATTTGATGCTGAGCCACATAGAAACATAGAAAATAGGTGCAGGAGTAGGCCATTCGGCCCTTCGAGCCTGCAATGCCATTCAATGAGTTCATGGCTGAACATACAACTTCAGTACCCCCTTCCTGCTTTCTCGCCATACCCCTTGATCCCCTGAATAGTAAGGACTACACCTAACTCCTTTTTGAATATATTTAGTGAATTGGCCTCAACACCTTTCTGTGGTAGAGAATTCCACAGGTTCACCACTCTCTGGGTGAAGAAGTTTCTCCTCATCTCGGTCCTAAATGGCTTACCCCTTATCCTTAGACTGTGATCCCTGGTTCTGGACTTCCCCAACATTGGGAACATTCTTCCTGCATCTAAACTGTCGAAACCCGTCAGAATTTTAAACGTTTCTATGAGATCCCCTCTCATTCTTCTGAACTCCAGTGAATACAAGCCCAGTTGATCCAGTCTTTCTTGATAGGTCAGTCCCGCCATCCCGGGAATCAGTCTGGTGAACCTTCGCTGCACTCCCTCAATAGCAAGAATGTCCTTCCTCAAGTTAGGAGACCAAAACTGGACACAATACTCCAGGTGTGACCTCACCAAGGCCCTGTACAACTGTAATAACACCTCCCTACCCCTGTACTCAAATCCCCTTGCTATGAAGGCCAACATGCCATTTGCTTTCTTAACCGCCTGCTGTACCTGCATGCCAACCTTCAATGACTGATGTACCATGACACCCAGGTCTCATTGCACCTCCCCTTTTCCTAATCTGTCACCATTCAGATAATAGTCTGTCTCTCTGTTTTTACCACCAAAGTGGATAACCTCACATTTATCCACATTATACTTCATCTGCCATGCATTTGCCCACTCACCTAACCTATCCAAGTCACTCTGCGGCCTCATAGCATCCTCCTCGCAGCTCACACTGCCACCCAACTTAGTGTCATCCGCAAATTTGGAGATACTACATTTAATCCCCTCGTCTAAATCATTAATGTACAATGTAAACAGCTGGGGCCCCAGCACAGAACCTTGTGGTACCCCACTAGTCACTGCCTGCCATTCTGAAAGTACCTATTTACTCCTACTCTTTGCTTCCTGCTTGACAACCAGTTCTCAATCCACGTCAGCACACTACCCCCAATCCCATGTGCTTTAACGTTACACATTAATCTCTTGTGTGGGACCTTGTCGAAAGCCTTCTGAAAGTCCAAATACACCATATCAACTGGTTCTCCCTTGTCCACTTTACTGGAAACATCCTCAAAAAATTCCAGAAGATTTGTCAAGCATGATTTTCCTTTCACAAATCCATGCTGACTTGAACCTATCATGTCACCTCTTTCCAAATGCGCTGCTATGACATCCTTAATAATTGATTCCATCATTTTACCCACTACTGATGTCAGGCTGACCGGTCTATAATTCCCTGTTTTCTCTTTCCCTCCTTTTTTAAAAAGTGGGGTTACATTGGCTACCCTCCACTCCATAGGAACTGATCCAGAGTCAATGGAATGTTGGAAAATGACTGTCAATGCATCCGCTATTTCCAAGGCCACCTCCTTAAGTACTCTGGGATGCAGTCCATCAGGCCCTGGGGATTTATCGGCCTTCAATCCCATCAATTTCCCCAACACAATTTCCCGACTAATAAGGATTTCCCTCAGTTCCTCCTTCTTACTAGACCCTCTGACCCCTTTTATATCCGGAAGGTTGTTTGTGTCCTCCTTAGTGAATACCGAACCAAAGTACTTGTTCAATTGGTCTGCCATTTCTTTGTTCCCCGTTATGACTTCCCCTGATTCTCACTGCAGAGGACCTACGTTTGTCTTTACTAACCTTTTTCTCTTTACATATCTATAGAAACTTTTGCAGTCCGTCTTAATGTTCCCTGCAAGCTTCCTCTCGTACTCTATTTTCCCTGCCCTAATCAAACCCTTTGTCCTCCTCTGCTGAGTTCTAAATTTCTCCCAGTCCCCGGGTTCGCTGCTATTTCTGGTCAATTTGTATGCCACTTCCTTGGCTTTAATACTATCCCTGATTTCCCTTGATAGCCATGGTTGAGCCACCTTCCCTTTTTTATTTTTATGCCAGACAGGGATGTAGAATTGTTGTAGTTCATCCATGTCTGCCATTGCCCATCCACAGTCAACCCCTTAAGTATCATTTGCCAATCTATCCAAGCCAATTCACGCCTCATACCTTCAAAGTTACCCTTCTTTAAGTTCTGGACCATGGTCTCTGAATTAACTGTTTCATTCTCCATCCTAATGTAGAATTCCACCATATTATGATCACTCTTTCCCAAGGGGCCTCACACAACGAGATTGCTAATTAATCCTCTCTCATTACAAAACACCCAGTCTAAGGTGGCCTATCCCCTCGTTGGTTCCTCGACATATTGGTCTAGAAAACCATCCCTTATGCACTCCAGGAAATCCTCCTCCACCGTATTGCTTCCAGTTTGGTTAGCCCAATCTATATGCATATTAAAGTCACCCATGATAACTGCTGCACCTTTATTGCATGCACCCCTAATTTCCTGTTTGGTGCGATTGGTTTTTGGGGGACGCCCAGGAACACGCCTTCAATAAGGCACGCAACCTTCTGTGTTCCAACAGTGTTTTGACTTTCTTTGATCCAGGTAAAAAGCTAGATCTCACATGCGATGCGTCAGCATATGGGGTCGGGTGCGTTTTGCAACATGTCAATAGTGCGGGCAAATTACAACCCATAGCTTATGCCTCCAGGTCACTTTCGCGGGCGGAGCGCAGGTACGGAATGGTAGAGAAGGAGGCGCTCACATGCGTGTACGGTGTCAAAAAGATGCACCAATACCTTTTCGGGGCCAAGTTCGCATTAGAAACCGACCACAAGCCCCTCACGTCCCTCCTATCTGAGAACAAGGCAATAAACGCCAACGCCTCGGCGCGAATTCACTCATGCTGGCGTCCTACGACTATACCATAAGGCACAGACCAGGCACAGACAACTTTGCCGATGCGCTCAGCAGGCTACCCCTGGCGACCACGGAAGGGTCTGACGAACAGGACTGTGAGATAGTCATGGCAATCAATGCCTTTGAGTCCACAGGTTCGCCCATGACGGCTCGCCAAATCAGAGCCTGGACGGCCAGCGACCCCACGTTATCCTTAGTAAAAAGATGTGTCCTAACCGGTGACTGGGCAAAGGCTCGCAATGCCTGCCCCGAGGAATTAAAACCCTTTCACAGGCGCATGCATGAGCTATCACTACAAGCAGACTGCCTGATGTGGGGCAGCCGAGTAGTCATGCCTCTGCGAGGCAGAGAGACATTTGTCCGGGAGCTCCACCGCACGGAACGCACGGAATCCCTGACATATTGGTCAGTGACAATGGTCCGTGCTTCACCAGCGCAGAATTCCAAGACTTTATAATTGACCACGGCATAAATCACGTCAAGACGGCACCGTTCAAGCCGGCCTCCAACGGCCAGGCGGAGAGAGCAGTGCAAATCATTAAACAAGGCATGCTTAAAATCCAAGGTCACACGCTGCAGGGTCGCCTGCTGGCATACAGATCTCGTCCGCACTCATTGACTGGGATCCCCCCCGCGCAACTGTTGATGAAAAGGACTTAAAAAACAAGCCTCTCATTAATTCTTCCAGACATGCACGAAATCATTGAGGCAAAGCGCCGTAAGCTGACTGAGTACCATGACAGAAATTCGAGGGGGAGATGGAATGAGATAGGGGACAAAGTGTTTGTACTAAACTATGGCAGGGATCCCAATGGCTTGCAGGGACAGTAACGGGCAAGGAAGGAAACAGGCTACTGGTAGTACAAATGGACAATGGCAAAACCTGCCGGAGGCATGTAGACCAAGTCAAAAGCAGATTTACCAACAACACTGCGGAACCAGAGGCAGACTACAATGTAGAACTCGCACCACACCTGGCGGACAGACAGAGGGAACAACCTGAGGAAAGGGAAATCCCAACAGACAGCCCAGGCGAGTCAACAACAATCACACCAACCGAAACAGACAGCCCAGGTGAGATACCAGCAACCTCGCCCAAAGAAAAACAGACACCAAGGCAAACAACTGAGCCACAACTCAGACGCTCCACGCGAGACCGTAGACCACCTGAGAAACTGAACCTATAAAGGCAATAAGACCAGGGGTGCACTTGCAAGAGAGAGGTATATAAGCAGAGGTCTCAGGCAAGTGCAGCATTCCAGAGCTGTGAAATAAAGGTGCAGGTCCAGAGTGACCTTGACTTCACTACATGCCTCGTGTGAATCTGTACTGAGGGGACAGGACTTTGCAGGTACATCGGAGGCCATTCGGCCTGGGATAGGAGCGGGAAATGGAGAGGACCTGCACCTAAACCAATTCAATAAGAAATAAAAAATTGAAGTCCTATCTTCATTTTCAAATTCGGCCCAGGAAGGCAGTGGGCTGGTGCGGGAGGCCACTCGGCCAGGGCTAGGGGCGGGCAGGAGAACTGGTAGCACTCTTGCCTGCCAGTGATTTCTATCAGTTCTCCTGCCCCCCCACCAGCCCACCAAATGAGGCAGAATAAATGCAGAGAATTTTACCTAAAGGAGCCCAGCAACACAGGGAGGAAGAACATCGCCACGCTCTGAAACTGACAGAGACTTACATCAATTGGGACTGTTGTTGCAGACTCGCAGCGTTACTGCTCATGCGCGGACATCACTAGCGGACTCCACTGCACATGTGCAGACTTCCCGGCACATTTTCCAGTGCAGAACGCAGGTTCCACCCCCGACTCGACTGGCCACGCTGCGCGACTGCAGTGAAGACGCTGGACTGCCGCCAAAGTTGCAACATTTCTTTTCGGCGCACCTCGGAACGTAGCTAAGTGGCGCAACTCCGGTAAGTGCGGTGAAAAACGGGCTCGGCCAAAATTGAGGCTCATGTGTGTATGAAACACTGATGATTGTCATATTTGAGCCTTCCACACACCACAGGCTATCTCTTCTTACAGAATTATAGAAACTTACAGCTCCGAAGGAGGCCTTTTGGCCTTACGTTCTGTGCTGGCTCTTTGAAAGAGCAGTCATGATTCATCCCACACCCCCACTTTTTGTCCGTAGCCCTGCAAGTTGTTCATGCTCAGGTACCTGTTTATGGTATCGGATCCACCTCCTTTTCAGGTAGAGCTTTCCAGATCCTGACAACACTCTGAGTGACAAAATTCTCTTTATCCCCCCACCTCTTGATCTTTTGCAAATGATTTTAAAGCTATGACCTCTGGTTATTATAGAAACATAAATGTGTACCTACAGCAGCAAGAGATTCCTCCCCCCGCCCCCCCCCCCCCCCCCACACACACACACAGCAGTAGACTACCTGAATTGTTAAATGGGATGGATTCAGAACAGAGCTAGCAGCTCAAACCTGGACATCCATAATGCATTGTGGGCCATCAGCAGCAGCAGAATTGTATTCCACCACAATCTGTAACCTCATGGCCCGACATATCCCTCACTCTACCATTACCATCAAGCCAGGGGACCAACCCTAGTTCAATGAGGAGTGTGGAAGAGCATGCCAGGAGCAGCACCAGGCGTACCTAAAAATGAGGTGCTGACCTGGGGAAGGTCAATACAGACTACATGCATGCTAAAAAGCAGAAGCAGCATGCCATAGACAAGGCTAAGCGATCCCACAATCAATGGATCAGATCAACGTTCTGCAGTTCTGCCACATCCAGTCGTGAATGGTGGTTGACCATTAAACAACTAACAGGAGGAAGAGGCGCCATGAATATACCCATCCTGAATGATTGTGGAACCCAGCACATGAGTGCAAAAGACAAGGCTGAAGCGTTTACAACCATCTTCAATCAGAAGTGCCAAGTGGATGATCCATATCGGCTTCCTCCTGAGGTCCCCACCATCACTGAAGCCAATCTTCAGCTAATTCGCTTCACTCCATGTGATATCAAGAAGCGGCTGAGTGCATTGGATATAGCAAAGGTTATGGGACCCAACAACATCCCGGCTGTTGTGCTGAAGACTTGTGCTCCAGAACTAGCCGCAACTCTAGCCAAACTGTTCCAGTATAGCTACAACACTGCCATCTATCCGACAATGTGGAAAACTGCCCAGGTATGTCCTGTTCACAAAAAGCAGGAAAAATCCAATCCGGCCATTTACCACCCCTTCAGCCTATTCTCAATCATCAGCAAAGTGATGGAAGGAATCGTCGACAGGGCTATTTAGCGGCACTTACTCACTCATAACCTGCTCTCCAATGCTCAGTTTGGGTTCCGCAAGAACCATCTCATCTCCAGACCTCATTACAGCCTTGGTCCAAACATGGACAAAAGAACTGAATTCCAGAGTGTAAGATTTCTAAATCTCTGACATTAAATTTGACAGTGAGACAATTCTTCTAAAACAATTGGAACAGTTTATTAAAAACACACACACACATGCACATCCACCTTAGTTACAATAGATACAATGAGGTTATAATAAAGAGTGATATACGTTACTTCTCTTTAGCTGGCTGGTTCAAGAGAGAGAAAAAAGTCTTTGGCTGAGTTCTTTTAAACCTCTCAAAGCCATTTTCCCTCTGAAAGCCTTAGGATTGGACCTTGGTTCCAGGGCAGTTCCTTATTGGCTCTCCTCACACATGTGGCTGAATGGCCTGGCTCAGCCATCTCTTGATTAATTTAAATGACTTTCCAAACACAAAATCCATGTGGCAGCTCTGTGGGCTTCCATTTTGTTTCAACATAAACAGGCCTTTCCATATAATCTACACTTTTAACATTTATACATACACAGAATCAATTTTAATCATTAATAAACACTTGTATGCTTACAAAAGGTGAGGTGAGAGTGACTGCCTTTGACATCAAGGCAGCATTTGACTGAGTGTGGCATCAATGAACCCTGGTAAAATTGAAATAAATGGGAATCAGGGGGAAAACGTTCCACTGGCTGGAGTCATACCTAGCACAAAGGAAGATGTTTGTGGTTATTGGAGATCAATCGTCTCAGCTTCAGGATATCGCTGCAGGAGTTCCTCAGGGCAGTGTCCTAGACCCAACCATCTCCAGCTGCTTCATCACTGACCATCCCTCCATCATAAGGGCAGAAGTGGAGATGTTCGCTGATGACTGCACACTGTTCAGTGCCATTCGCAACTCCTCTGATAACCGAGCAAGACCTGGACGACATTCAGGCTTGGGCTAATAAGTGGCAAGTAAGACTTGCGTCACACAAGTGCCAGGCAATGACTATCTCCAACAAGCGAGAGTATAACCACCTCTCTTTGACATTCAACGACATTACCATTGCTGAATCCCCCACCATCAACATCCTGGGGTCACCATTAACCAGAAAATGAACTGGACCAGTCACATAAATACTGTGGCAACAAGAGCAGGTAGAGGCTGGGTATTCTGCAGTGAGTGTCTCACCTCCTGACCCCCCAACATCTTTCCATCATCTACAAGGTACAAGTCAGGAGTGTGATGAAATACTCTCCACTTACCTGGATGAGTGAAGCTCCAACAACGCTCAAGAAGCTCGACACCATCTATGACAAAGCAACCCGCTTGATTGGCACCCCATCCACCTTAAACATTCACTCCCTCCATCACCGGCACACCGTGGCTCCAGTATGTACCATCTACAAGATGCTCTGCAGCAACTCGCCAAGGCTTCTTCGGCAACACTTCCCGAACCCATGACCTCTACCACATAGAAGGACAAGGGCAGCAGGCGCATGGAAACACCACCACCTCCACATTCTCCAAGTCACACATCATCCTGACTTGGAAATATATCGCCGTTCTTTCGTCGTTGCTGGGTCAAAATCCTGGAACTCCCTCCCTAACAGCACTGTGGGAGTACCTTCACCACACGGTCTGCAGCGGTTCAAGAAGGCAGCTCACCACCATCTTCTCAAGAGCAATTAGGGATGGGCAATAAATGCTGGCCTTGCCAGCAACGTCCACATCCCGTGAACACATTTTTAAAAACCACACCAACAAGCTATTGCTTTTTGTTACACACCAGCTGGCTTTTCCCTTCCCTCACACAGACACACACATGCTTGTAGACTTTTCTATACAAGTGGGCTCCATCACACATGTGCACCAACAGAATTCTCACATACACTAGCACACTCCCTGAGGTCAACAGGCCCACCCAATTTGTCCTGGTCACTGAATGTGCCCACTGCCTGCAACCCACCAGCCTGACTCTGAACTCCCAGCTGCAGCCCCTGATCTAAGCCCCAATCTCTCTGTGCCTCCTAAGTCTAGCACCCGGTTTTAGACTTCCTGCTTTCTCTCAGACTTCAGTCTTCAAACTTTCTCCAGGCTCCAACTTTCCTATTCCTTCATAGTACAGTCTTCCATACTATTCTAGGCTCCACGTTTCTCACTCAGTTCAACTTCTATTGTACCAACAGTGATTGGCACCACAGCTTCAGAATCACCACAACTCCAATAGGAAGATCATCTGGCCCAAGATAGAAGTTTAGCCCCAGCTCACTCACAGCCTCAAACCAGGGCCTAGGCCTTTGGTTCCTTCCACAATGGTGTATCCCTGGATTTTGCCCACAATTTCTATCTCATCTGCACATGTTGAAGCAGTAGCCAGATGACCTCCCGCCACACAGCTGCAGTCCCATATCACCCTGCCTGACTCTAATGCTGTTGCATATGCAATAACTCAATAGGCTTAGTACTGTGAACTCAATCAGGTGCGACCTGACTCTACTTTATTAGCTCTCAAAGTCAGGATTAAACATGGAGGCTTTCTTTATATCCAAGGGCTGCACGTGTGTGCCTGTGGCCCAATGACCTCCGACTGTTGCTCCCCCTGGTGGCAGGTAAACCCAGGCATACATACATTACATCATTCCCCCCCCCCACCTCAGGTCTTGGCATCAGTCCTATTTACAAATTGAGGTGGTCCGGGGCTTTCTAGTCCCTAGTTGATCGTTTCAGTTCAATTCACAATCTGGGTGAGCTCTCCGAGTCATTCATGACTTGAGGCTGGGGAGCCGATCTAATGGGAGTGGCAATGTACATGTTGGGGATTGAAGGTTCAGATTCATTGATAACAGCAGGGTCTTCTGATGGCTGAATATGAATCGGTTGGTCATTGATGGTGTCTTCTTCAAGCTGTTCCGGTTTGTTTGTGTGCCACAATTTCGTCTGATCAATGTGCCTCCTGCATGTTTGCCCATTAGTAAGCCTGGCAATAAGCACCCTGTTACTCTCCTTGGCTGTAACAGTGCCAGTGACCCACTTGGGGCCTTGACCATAATTTAGCACATACACAGGATCATTAATAGAGATGTCGCGTGACACGCCACTGTGATCATGATACCACTGCTGAAGTTGACGTCTGTTTTCGACATGATCGTTAAGATCATGGTGGACAAGCGAGAGCCTGGTCTTGAGACTTCTCTTCATCAACAGTTCAGCAGGGGGGACTCCGGTAAGCATGTGGGATCTTGTCCTGTAATTAAGCAGTATGCGTGACAAGCGAGTCTGCAAAGAACCGTGAGTTACGCGTTTCAGGCTCTGCTTGATGGTTTGGACGGCCCGCTCCGCTTGACCATTGGACGCGGGTTTGAATGGTGCTGACCTTACGTGCTTGATACCATTGAGTCTCATAAACTCTTGAAACTCCAAATTCTTGGAGCACGATCCATTGTCGCTCACAACGATGTCGGGCAGACCATGAGTGGCGAACATGGCTCGAAGGCTCTCAATGGTGGCTGTGGATGTGCTGGGTGACATGATTACACATTCTATCCATTTGGAATACACATCCACCACCACCAAAATCATGTTGCCCAGGAAAGGACCCGCATCGTCGATGTGGATCCTCGACCATGGTTTGGATGGCCATGACCACAGACTTAGCGGAGATTCCATTGGTGTATTGCTTAAGTGCAAGCAAGTGTTGCACTGATGCACACATGAATCCAAATCAGAATCAATGCCAGGCCACCAAACACGAGACCTGGCAATGGCCTTCATCATCACAATACCGGGATGGGTACTATCTAAATCCCTTTCTTGGGTATAACAATACGATTACCCCATAGCAAACAATCAGATTGAATGGATAGTTCATCTTTGTGACGGTTGTAAGCTTTGGTCTCATCATACACTTCCCTGGGAATGGCCGACCAATCACCACTAAAGACACAACATTTTACAACCGATAAGATCGGACCCTGGCTGATCCAGGTCCTAACTTGCTGAGCAGTGACAGACGACCCTTCACTCTCAAAGGCATCCATGACCAACAGTAGGTCTGCATGGCGTTTCCATCTCCGGCGTGGGCAACGGTAAACAGCTCAATGCATCGGCACAATTCTCGGTGCTAGGTCTATGGCGAATGACATAATCATAGGCAGATAATGTCAGCGCCCACCTCTGGATGCGGGACGACGTGTCGGTATTGATATCCCTATGCTCTGAAAACAAAGATATGAGCGGCTTGTGATCGGTTTCAAGCTCGAAATGAAGCCCAAACAGATACTGGTGCATCTTTTTAACCCCATATACGCAGGCTAAAGCTCCTTTCTCTACCATGCCGTAGGCTCTTTCTGCTTTAGACATGCTTCTCGGTGCATACGCAACGGGTTGTAGTTTGCCCGACTCATTGGATTGTTGGAGCACGCAACCAACCCCATGTGATGAAGCATCACAGGCCAATACTAAACGCTTGAAGGCCCTGTCTTGAGATACACCCCAAACCCAGTTGTCGCCTTTTCTGAGCAGCATGTGCAGTGGCTCTAATAATGTGCTCAATTTAGGTAAGAAGACCATGGAACGAACGCAGCTGCATCACATTCTGGGGTCTGGATACATTTTTGATGGCCTCTGTTTTCGAGTCTGTAGGCCTGATGCCGTCTACAGCAATCTTCCTTCCCAGGAATTCAACTTCCAGTGCCATAAAGACGCACTTTGAACGTTTCTGAAGTTGCGGTCTGTCATTCACTGCTCCTCCACAGGCTGCGCTGTTTCCCTTCCCCCACACAGAGCCGCCAATCAGTGAAATCTCATAACTCAGGGAAATTGACGAAAACTGCGGCGTCTCCGCCATAATACCGCTGTTAAAAACTCCATTAAAAGTTAGACACAATGGAATTAGGTGTAACTGGGATTTGAACAGCTTATTGACTGCTAAACAAAGACTAATGGGCCTGAAAAACAAATTTTAATTTTGTGCAGTATGAAATTTATCCATTTTAATAAAAATTTAACATTTTTAAGAAACCTTTTGGTTCATCTTTATTTCAGGTTTGCTTTCCCTCCATGTGAGAGCCCCAATCTTTGTTCTGCGCTCTCTAACATTTTTAGAATTTAGAATTTTAGGAGCTTAGCCACTTCCTTGTTTGCTGTCTGAGAATTCTGTGTTTCGATTGGCTGCTTTGACAGCTTGATGATGTCACAGCAGCTCATACTAGGGGACCCCCACTATACTCCATTGATTTGAATTGAATGTTGAAAACCCAAACATCTCAATACAGAGATGGCGAGGTCTTTGTGCGAAGCTTACTTCAGAACCAACAGCGAGTGCCTTTGCTTCGCCACTGACCGCAAATTCCGGGCCAAGGTGTTTTGCCCTTGGTATTCATTATTAATACCATCTATTTCTAATATTTTATAATATTCAAGATCACCATTCAATTTTTGAACAAAAGCTAAATACTGCGTGTAGTGTCCCTGCACCTTACTACAAACTCACACGAGGCATGGATATATCAGACACGGTCACTCTGTGACCTTCACCTTTATTGCCAGGGCCAAGGAGTGTTGACCCTGGGTGGGACCTCCCCTTTTATACCTGGGAACCCAGGTGAGGAGTGTCTCCCGCAATCACCCCCTGTGGTCAGGGTGTGCATTTCTAGGGTACAGGTACAGTGTACATGAGTTACAGTTACATGACTATGTCATTGCAAGATGGTTAAATACATGACATCACCTCCCCCCTTAAGTCTTTTTGTGTCAGAGGTTAAGTCTGTCAGGTGGTCAACGCTCTCTCATGGAGCGCCGCAGTCGTGACTCTGGTGGCTGAGCCTCAGCACGCGTCTCTGTCACTTGAGGTGATTCTGGCCTGTCCGGGCTGGCCGCAGGGACTGTGCATGCTGAGGGCTGCCTTTGTTGCTCGTCCGCTGGCAGTGGTGTGGGTGGTATCTCATGCTCTTCTTCAGGTTCCTCCATGTCTATGCTGAACCTTTTCTTTACTTGGTCCAAGTGTTTGCGGCATATCTGCCCATTGTTTAGTCGGACTACCATGACTCTGTTCCCTTCTTTGCCAATTATGGTGCCCTCAAGCCCCTTGGGTCCCAAAGCATGGTTAAAAACAAATACCGGTATTCATCTATTTCTATACACCTCCCCCTTGAGTTTTGATCATGGAGCTCGGTTTGGGACTAGCGCTTGCCCTCAACAATGTCTGCCAGGGCTGGGTGTATGAGGGACAGCCGCGTCTTGAGCGTAAGTTTCATGAGGAGTTCCGCTGCCGCGACTCCCGTGAGCAAGTGCGGGCGGGACGTGTAGGCCAGCAGGAAGCGCAATAGGTGGTACTGAAGGGAGGGTCCTTGGATGCGTAGCATGCTCTGTTTTATGACTTGGGCCACCCGTTCTGCCTGGCCATTGGAAGCCAGCTTGAACGGCGCTGTCCGGATGTGCTTGATACCATTGCCCGACATAAACTCCTGGAATTCATGGCTGGTGAAACATGGGCCATTGTCGCTGACCAGGATGTCCGGCAATCCATGGGTCGCGAAAACCATACGCAGACTCTCCACGGTGATGGATGTCGTGCACGAGTTCAATATGATGCACTTGATCCACTTCGAGTATGCATCAACAACAATCAGGAACATTTTCCCCATGAACGGGCCTGCATAGTCTATGTGAATACGTGACCATGGCCTGGTGGGCCAGGGCCATGGGCTGAGTGGGGCCTCCCTGAGGGCATTGCCCAGCTGGGCACACGTTGTGCACCTGCGAACCCAGTGTTCCAGGTCTGAGTCAATCCCCGGCCACTATACATGTGACCGGGCAATGGCCTTCATTAACACGATGCCAGGGTGCTCGCTGTGGAGTTCCCTGATGAACGCTTCCCTTCCTTTCTGGGGCATGACTACCCGGCTGCCCCATAGCAGGCAGTCGGCTTGGATGGAGAGCTCATCCATCCATCTCTGAAGCGGTCTGACTTCCTCGGGGCACGCCCTGTGTGCAGGCGCCCAATCCCCAGTCAGGACACATTTCTTTATCATGGATAGGAGGGGGGTCCCTGTTGGTCCAGAGTTTGATCTGGTGGGCTGTGATGGGAGAGCCCGCAGTGTCAAAAGCCTCAACGGCCATGACCATCTCAGCGCTCTGCTCCGACGCCCCCTTGGTGGTGGCCAGTGGGGGCCTGCTGAGCGCGTTAGCGCAATCTTCGGTGCCTGGCCTGTGCCGTATGGTGTAGTCATACGCAGCCAGCATGAGGGCCCATCACTGTATGTAAGCTGACGCATTGGCATTGGCAGCCTTGCTGTCGGACAACAGGGATGTTAACGGCTTGTGGTCCGTGTCTAGCTCGAACTGTCTACCAAAAAGATACTGGTGCATCTTTTTCACACTGTAAACACAAGCAAGTGCTTCCTTCTCGACCATACCGTATCCACGCTCTGCCTGGGAGAGCGACCTGGAGGCAAAAGCCACCGGTTGGAGTCGGCCGTCATCGTTACCCTGCTGCAACACACACCCAACCCCGTAGGATGACGCATCGCATGTTAAGACCAGTTTTTTACAAGGGTCATACAAAGTCAACAGTTTGTTGGAACACAGCAGGTTCCTCGTCTTATTGAAAGCTCGTTCTTGACAGTCCTCCCAAAACCATTCACAACCTTTACGCAGGAACATGTGTAACGGCTCCAGCAATGTGTTTAAGTTCGGCAGAAAGTTTCCAAAATAGTTCAAAAGTTCCAGGAATGATCGCAACTCCGACGTGTTGCCAGGCCTGGGCGCCCGTTGGATCGCCTCCGTTTTTGATTCAGTGGACCGGATCCCGTCTGCGGCAACCCTCCTGCCCAAAAACTCGACCTCTGGGTTAAGCGAATGGGCTAAGGTTTGGCAGATGGAATACAATGTCGGAAAGTGTGAGGTCATCCACCTTGGGAAAAAAAACAGTAAAAGGGAATATTATTTGAATGGGGAGAAATTACAACGTGCTGCAGTGCAGAGGGACCTGGGGGTCCTTGTACATGAATCCCAAAAAGTTAGTTTGCAGGTGCAGCAGGTAATCAGGAAGGCAAATGGAATGTTGGCCTTCATTGCGAGAGGGATGGAGTACAAAAGCAGGGAGGTCCTGCTGCAACTGTATAGGGTATTGGTGAGGCCGCACCTGGAGTTTTGGTCACCTTACTTGAGGAAGGATATACTGGCTTTGGAGGGGGTACAGAGACGATTCACTAGGCTGATTCTGGAGATGAGGGAGTTACCTTATGATGATAGATTGAGTAGACTGGGTCTTTACTCATTGGAGTTCAGAAGGATGAGGGGGGATCTTATAGAAACATTTAAAATAATGAAAGGGATAGACAAGATAGAGGCAGAGAGGTTGTTTCCACTGGTCGGGGAGACTAGAACTAGGGGGCACAGCCTCAAAATACAGGGGAGCCAATTTAAAACCAAGTTGAGAAGGAATTTCTTCTCCCAGAGGGTTGTGAATCTGTGGAATTCTCTGCCCAAGGAAGCAGTTGAAGCTAGCTCATTGAATTATTCAAATCACAGATAGATAGATTTTTAACCAATAAGGGAATTAAGTGATACGGGGAGCGGGCGGGTAAGTGGAGCTGAGTCCACGGCCAGATCAGCTATGATCTTATTGAATGGCGGAGCAGGCTCGATGGGCTAGATGGCCTACTCCTGTTCCTAATTCTTATGTTCTTATGTTCTTATGGGGCCAAAAACACGCACTTGGCCTTTTTCAGCCGCAAGCCTACCCGATCCAATCGACGTAGCATCTCCTCCAGGTTATGGAGGTGTTCTTCGGTGTCTTGACCCGTTATGAGAATGTCGTCTTGGAATACAATCGTTCCAGGAATGGATTTGAGCAAGCTTTCCATGTTTCTCTGAAAGATGGTTGCTGCCGAACGAATGCCAAACAGGCACCTGTTGTCGACAAATAATCCCTTGTGCGTCGAGATGGTGGTCAGACGCTTGGATTCTTCATCCAGTTCCTGAGTCATGTAGGCCGAAGTGATGTCCAACTTTGTGAACAGCTTGCCACCTGCCAGCGTGGCAAAAAAGTCCTCCACTCTCGGAAGCGGGTATTGGTCTTGCAGCGATACTCGGTTGATGGTGGCTTTGTAGTCGCCACAAATTCTAACCGAGCCATCTGCTTTGACGACGGGAACGATGGGGCTTGCCCAGTCGCTGAATTCAACAGCCAAAATTATGTCCTCTCTGAGCAGCCTGTCCAGTTCACATTCAATTTTTTCATGCATCAAATACTGCACCGCTCTGGCTTTGTGGTGCACTGGTCTGGCGTCCGGAGTGATGCGTATCAATACTTTAGTGCCTGTGAATGTTCCGACAGCAGGTTGAAACAGTGACCCGAATTTTTGCAGGACCTGTGAGCATGAACTTCGCTCCATGGATGAAATGGCGTGCACATCCCCCCATTTCCAGTTCATCTCAGCTAGCCAACTCCTCCCCAAGAGCGCGGGGCCATTTCCTGGAACGATCCAGAGTGGCAGCCGGTTCTGTAATCCATTATGTGTTACCACCAAGTTTGCACTGCCCAGCACTGGGATGATCTCTTTGGTGTATGTCTGTAGCTGCGTCTCAATACGTTCCAGTTTGGGCCTGCTAGCTCCGTGTGGTCATAGTCTCTCAAATTGTTGGGCGCTCATGAGTGACTGGCTAGCTCCCTTATCCAGCTCCACGTGCACCGGGATGCCATTCAGTAAGACTTTCATCACATGGGTGGCGTTTTAGTGTATGAGCTGTGGACGTCAGCCACATGAACCCGTTGAACTTCAGCATCTATGGCTTTACCCCAGGCCTCATCCTGCATTGCAGACCCCTCGTCTGGTTCCTCTGTCTCACAGATTAGCCTCACTACTGCCGTTTTGCACATCCTGGCCAAGTGTCCACTGTCATTACAAATCCTACAGGTATATTGCTGGAACCTGCAGCTTCTCACGGTGTGTCTACCCCCGCACCTCCAGCATGAACTGAGATTGAGATTGCTGTTAACAAAAGGACTATTACCAGGCATTCCTCTCTGAGTGCCCATTTGGCTGTTTCTAGAGGAGTGCCGCACTGTCGGAGGTGCCATCTTTCAGATGAGATGTTAAGCCGAAGTCTCGTCTGCTCTCTCAGGTGGGCGATACAGATCCCACGGCACTATTCGAAGAAGAGCAGCGGACTTATCCCCAGTGTCCTGGCCAGCATTTATCTGTCAACCAACATCACTAAAACAGATTATCTGGTCATTATCACATTGCTGTTTGTGGGAGTTTACTGTGCGCAAATTGGCTGCTGTGTTTCCCACATTACAACAGTGACTACACTTCCAATGTACTTAATTGGCTATAAAGCCTTTGAGATGTCCTGAGGTCATGAAAGGTGCTATATAAATGTAAATTCTTTCTTTTTTTTATTTTTAAAGCAAATAGCAAGGATGAAAAAGGGCCATTTGACCCATTAAAGCTAGCTCTTACAGTGTGCCCTAACTAACTTTCCCAGCCTAATAACCAATTGCATTGTGAATCATAAGTAATCAAAAAAGGCTAACAGAATGTTGGCCTTTATCTCAAGGGAGCTGGAATAGAAAGGGGAAGAAGGTATGCTTCAGTTGTACAGAACCTCGGTCAGACCCCATCTGGAGTACTGTGTTCAGTTAGGGACACCGAACCTCAGACAACATTCACCGGTGATAAAAAAAGACTTGTCTTTATATAGCACCTTTCACAACCTCAGAATGTCTCAAAAGCAATTTACAGCAAGTGTTGTCACTGTTATAATATAGGAAACATAGCCAATTTTCATACAGGAAGGTCCCACAAACAGCAAATAGTAACCAGATAATCTGCTTTAGTGATGTTGGTTGAGGGATAAACGTTGGCCAGGACACTGGTAGAATTTCCATGCTCTTCAAAATTGTGTCATGGGATCATATTCATCCACCTGAGAGAGCAGACAGGGCCATGGTTTAATAGCTCATCTGAAAGATGGCACTCTCCCATAATGCAGCAAGCCCTCAGCACTGCACTGGAGAGTCAGCAGACCAGGTGCTCAAGTCTCTGGAGTAGGAGTTGAACCCACAGCCTTCTGACTCACAGGCAAGAATGCTACCACTGAGCCACAGCTAACGCCTGATGCCAGGGCTTAAAGGGTTACATTATGAGGACAGGTTGCATAAATTTGGTTTGTAATTCCTTGAGTTTAGAAGGTTAAGTATGATCTAACTTATACATCAACCTGAGAGGGCAGACAGGGCCACAGTCATTGTTGCTGGGTCAAAATCCTTCACCACAAGGGCTGCAGCGGTCCAAAATGGCGGCTCACCATCACTGTCTCAAGGACAATTAGGGATGGGCAATAAACGCTGGCCTTGCCAGCGACTCCCACATCCCGGCCGAATAAATAAAACTGAGGTCTTTAAAAATAATAAAAGGATTTGCTATATTGCAGAAAAGCATGGGCTGGTGAGTGCACAATCGTAAATCCCTGAACTATAAATCCAATCAAAATTGATCAATTTGGGTAGATGTCTGAGAAAAGAAAGAATGTCTGTCTTCATGGTTCCGGTTCACATTTCATTCCATTTGAAATCAAAATCTAGCCCACTGCAGAGCACAAATTATAAATCAGCCTTCCTTCTCAGTGCTGACAGCATAATTTGGCAAAAGTATTGCCTAGTCAACTGAGCAAAGGTATGCAGGTATTGAAAAATCTGCCTTTAGGCCAATTGGAATTTATTGGTAATAGGTTTTTAGCTGATAACTGCACAGTCTCAGCTGTGACTCAGTGAGTAGCACTCTTTCCTTTTCATCAGAAAGTTGTGGGTTCAAGTCCCACCTGAGGGATGTTAGCATAAAACAAAAATCTAAGCTGACACTGCAATGCTGAGGGAGTGCTGCACTGTCAGAGGTGTTGTCTTTCGGATGAGATGTTAAACTGAGGCCCTGTCTGCCTTCTCGGGTGGATGTAAAAAATCCTATGGCACTGTTTTGAAGAAAAGTAGGGAATTATCACTGGTGTCCTGGCCAATATTTATCCCTCAATCAAAAAAACAGATTATCTGGTCATTGTCATATTGCTGCTTGTGGGAGCTTGCTTGTGCGTGAATTGGCTGCCACATTTCCTACATTACAACAGTGACTACACTCCAAAAGTACTTAATTGGCTGTAAAGTGCTGTGAGACGTCCGATGGTTATGAAAGATGCAATATAAATGCAACTCTTCCTTTTTTTCGTTTATAATAGAAGGCTGTTTGCTAACCTAATTATCCACTTTACATGTGTTATGTCTCAAATAAAACAATGTGACTGAGTACTGTAGACTTGAGTAAGTGTGACCTTAGTCTCTTTATTCTGACTCCAGAGTGCTCGCACAGCATGGGAGGCCAGCTTATATGCAGTGCTCCCAAGGGATGCTGGGATCCCTTGGGACTCCAACAAATACGCCCTCTGGCGGTGGTAGAATGCTGGTTACAAGGTGTTGCATACATAACATCACTCCCCCGCAAAAGTCATTTATTTATGGGGTGAGACAATCTGGGGCCTTCCACTCCCGAGTCGATCGTCTCGGTACAAACACAGGTGCAGGTGAGTTGGTTGGGCTTTTTCTGGGCTGCTGTGCAACTGGCCTTGCTGGGCTGCTGGGGATGATGAGTTCAGCTTCATGGTTAACCTTGATGTCGGTTGCCACTTGTGTGTGTATCGAAGGGTCGAAGTTAGTGGTGTCCTCTTCAGGTTGCTCATGGCTGTCTGTGAAACGCAGTTTGGTTTGGTCCAAATGCTTTCTGCAAGTTAGTCCATTTGCAAGTTTGACCTGAAACACCCTATTCCCTTCTTTGGCTACGACAGTGCCAGCAAGCCATTTGGGACCATGTCCATGAGTATAAATACAGGGACATTGACTTCAATATCGCGTGACAAATTTGCGCGATCATGGTACATGCTTTGTTGATGCTGTCTGTCCTCAACATGATCATGGAGATCAGGGTGGACTAGAGAGAGCCTTGTTTTGAGTGCCCTTATCATGAGCAGTTCGGCTGGGGGACCCCGGTGAGCAAGTGGGGTCTGGTGCGGTAGCCGAGCAGGACTCGGGACAGGCGGGTCTGCAGGGAGCCTTCCGACACGCGCTTAAAGCTTTGCTTGATGGTTTGAACTGCCCATTCTGCCTGGCCGTTAGATGCGGGCTTGAACGGGGCAGATGTAACGTGCTTGATCCCATTACGGGTCATGAATTCCTTGAGTTCAGCGCTGGTGAAGCACGGCCCATTGTCGCTGACAAGGACATCAGGCAGGCCGTGCGTGGCGAACATGGCTCGTAGGCTTTCGATGGCGGCAGTAGACGTGCTTACAGACATTATTACACACTCAATCCATTTTGAATAAGCATTCACAACAATCAAAAACATTTTGCCTAGAAACAGGCCAGCGAACGTGGATCCTAGACCACAGCTTGGAAGGCCATGACCACAAACTTAGCAGTGCCTCCCTGGGTGCATTGCTCAGTTGAGAGCAAGTGTTGTATTGGCACACGCAAGACTCCAAATCTGAGTCGATGCTGGGCCACCACACATGGGATCTCGCTATAGCTTTCATCATTACTATGCCTGGCTGGGTTTTGTGTAGGCCGCTTATGAACGTTTCCCTGCCTTTCTTCAGCAAAACCACGCGATTACCCCACAAAAGACAGTCCGCCTGTATGGACATTTCATCTTTGCACCGCTGGAACAGCTTGATCTCTTCATGCATCTCCGCTGGGACGTTGGACACAGTTTTTTTACCAGGGGCAGTAAAGGATCCTGGCTGGTCCAGGTCCTGATCTGGCGGGCTGTAACTGGTGACTTTTCGTTTTCAAATGCATCCATCACTAAGAGCAAGTCTGCAGGCTGTGCCATTTCCACCCCGGTGGTGGGCAATGGTAGCCGACTGAGAGCATCAGCGCAGTTCTCTGTGCCTGGCCTGTGGCGAATTACATAGTTATAGCGCAGACAGCGTGAGCGCCCATCTTTGGATGCGAGCAGAGGCATTGGTATTAATACCTTTGCTCTCGGAGAATAGCAATATAAGCGGCTTATGGTCAGTTTCTAACTTGAAGTTAAGCTCAAACAGATACTGGTGCATTTTTTTCACCCCATAAACACATACCAGAGCTTCTTTTTCAATCATGCTGTAGGCCCTATCGGCCTTGGACAAACGCCTGGTCGCAAAGGCAACTGGTTGCAATTTTCCCGATTCGTTTGCTTGTTGTAACACACACCCGACCCCGTACGAAGATGCATCGCAAGCTAGCACTAAACATTTACGTGGGTCATACAGAACAAGTAGTTTGTTGGAACATAACAGATTTCTGGCTTTCTCAAAAGCAATCTCTTGTGATTTCCCCCATACCCAGTCATCTCTCTTGCGTAGCAACACATGTAGAGGTTCTAGCAAGGTGCTTAACCTGGGTAAGAAATAACCAAAATAATTAAGGAGTCCCAGGAACGACCGCAGCTCCGTCACTTTCTGTGGTCTCGGCGTGTTCTTGATGGCCTCCATCTTGGCATCAGTGGGTCTGATGCCATCTGCCGCGATTCTTCTCCCTAAGAACTCAATCTCTGGCACCAGGAAGACACACTTCGAGCATTTCAACCTGAGTCCCACACGATCTAGCCGACTTAGAACCTCTTCCAGGTTCTGCAAGTGTCCCGACCTGTGATCAATACGTCGTCCTGGAAATCCATGGTGCGCGGAACCGTCTTTAGCAGACTCTCCATGTTTCTTTGAGAAATAGCCACGGCCGATCAAATCCCAAACGGGCATCTATTCCAGATGAACAGACCTTTGTGCATGTTGATGCAGGTGAGGCCTTTCGAAGATTCCGCCAGCTCCTGCGTCATGTAGGCCGAGGTCAGGTCCAACTTGGTGCCCATCTTCCCTCCTACCATCGTCGCAAATAGGTCGTCTGTCTTGGGTAGCGGGTACTGATCCTGCAGCAAAAAATGGTTAATCGTTACTTTATAGTTCCCACAAATTCTGACCATGCCATCACCCTTGAGAACCGGAACAATCGGACTGGCCCACTCATTGTACTCAACCGGCGCGAAGATGCCCTGTCGTTGCAGCCTGTCCAGCTCGGTCTCCACTTTTTCTCACATCATGTATGGCACCACATGTGCCTTGTGGTGGATGGGTCATGTACCAGGAACCAAGTGGATCTACACCTTTGCCCCAGAGAAATTTCCGATGCCTGGCTCAAATAACGACGGGAACTTACTCAAAACCTGGGCATATGAGGCGTCGTCGATGTACGAAACGGATACACCATTTTGGATATTGTTGGGGGAGATAGCTCATCAGGGGAGGAAGCAGCAACCAAGTCCATGGCACCAGGGGTGGCTCCGCTGCACAGGAGGGCAGGAAAAAGAGTGGGAGAGCTATAAGGATAGGAGATTCTATTGTAAGGGGAATAGATAGGCGTTTCTACGACTGCAAACGAACCTCCACGATGGTAAGTTGCCTCCCTGGTGCAAGGGTCAAGGATGTCTTGGAGCGGCTGCAGCGCATTCTGGAGGGGGAGGGTGAACAGCCAGCTGTCGTGGTACCAACAATATAGGTAAAAAAACGGGATGAGGTCCTACAAGCTGAATTTAGGGAGCTAGGAGTTAAATTAAAAAGTAGGACCACAAAGATAGTAATCTCAGGATTGCTACCAGTGTCACGTGCTAGTCAGAGTAGAAATTGCAGGATAGCTCAGCTGAATACGTGGCTTGAGGAATGGTGCAAGGAGGAGGGATTCAAATTTCTGGGACATTGGAACCAGTTCTGGGGGAGGTGGGACCAATACAAACCGGATGGCCTGTACCTGGGCAAGACCGGAACCGATGTCCTAGGCGGAGTGTTTGCTAGTGCTGTTGGGGAGAGTTTAAACTAAAATAGCAGGGGGATGGGAATCCATGCAGGGAGGCAAAGGGAAGTAAAAATGGGGCAAAAGCAAAAGGTAGGAAGGAGAAAAGCAAGAGTGGAGGGTAGAAAAATCAAGCGCAAAAATCAAAAAGGGCCACATTACAACATAATTCGAAAAAGGACAAAGAGTGTTAAAAAAACAAGCCTAAACACTCTGAGTCTCAATGTGAGGAGCATTCATAATAAGGTGGATTTATTGACTGCGCAGATAGCTGTTAACGGATATGATGTAATTGGGATTACGGAGACATGGCTTCAGGGTAACCAAGGCTGGGAACTCAACATCCAGGGGTATTCAATATTCAGGAAGGACAGACAGGAAGGAAAAGGAGATGGGGTAGTATTACTGGTTAAAGAGGAGATTAACGCAATAGTAAGGAAGGACATTAGCGTGGATGATGTGGAATCTATATGGGTAAAGCTGCAAAACACCTAAGGGCACAAAACATTAGTGGGAGTTGTGTACAGACCACCAAACAGTAGTAGGGAGGTTGGGGATGGCATCAAAGAGGAAAATAGGGACGCGTGCAATAAGGGTACAGCAGTTATCATGGGTGACTTTAATTTACATACTGATTGGGCTAACCAAGCTGGTAGCAATACTGTGGAGGAGGATTTCCTGGAGTGTATAAGGGATGGTTTTCTCGACCAATATGTCGAGGAACCAACTAGAGAGCAGGCCATCCTCAACTGATTCTTGTGTAACGAGAGAGGATTAATTAGCAATCTGGTCATGCAGGGCCCCTTGGGGAAGAGTGACCATAATATGGCAGAATTCTTCATTAAGATGGAGAGTGACACAGTTAATTCAGAGACTAGGGTCCTAAACTTAAAGAAAGGAAACTTCAACGGTATGAGACGTGTATTGGCTAGGATAGACTGGAGAATGATACTTAAACAGTTGACAGTGGATAGGCAATGGCAGACATTTAAATATCACATGGATGAACTACAACAATTGTACATTTCTGTGTGGTGTAAGAATAAAAAAGGGAAGGTGGCTCAACCGTGGCTAACAAGGGAAATTAGGGAAAGTGTTAAATCCAAGGAAGAGGCATATAAATTGGCCAGAAAAAGCAGCAAACCTGAGGACTGGGAGAAATTTAGAATTCAGCAGAGGAGGACTATGGGTTTAATTAGGAGGAGGAAAATAGAATATCAGAGAAAGCTTGCAGTGAACATAAAAACTGACTGCAAAAGCTTTGATAGATATGTGAAGAGAAAAAGATTAATGAAGACTAATGTAGATCCCTTGCAGTCAGAATCAGGTGAATTCATAATGGGGAACAAGGAAATGGCAGACCAATTGAACAAATACTTTAGTTCTGTCTTCACTAAGGAAGACATGAATAACCTCCCGAAAATACTAGGGGACCGAGGGTCTAGCGAGAAAGGGGAACTGAGGGAAATCCTTATTAGTCAGGAAATGGTGTTAGAGAAATTGATGGGACTGAAGGCTGATAAATCCCCAGTGCCTGATAATCTGCATCCCAGAGTACTTAAGGAAGTGGCCCTAGAAATAGTAGATGCATTGTGGTTCAGTTCCAATGGATTGGAATTGCTAATGTAACCCCACTTTTTAAAAAAGAAGGGAGAGAGAAAACAGGGAATTGTAGACCGGTTAGCCTGACATCGGTGGTGGGGAAAACGCTGGAATCAATTATTAAAGATGTAATAGCAGCACATTTGGAAAGCAATGACAGGATCGGTCCAAGTCAGCATGAATTTATGAAAGGGAAATCATGCTTGACAAATCTTCTAGAATTTTTTTGAGGATGTCACTAGTAGAGTGGACAAGGGAGAACCAGTGGATGTGGTGTATTGGACTTTCAAAAGGCTTTTGACAAGGTCCCACACAAGAGATTAAAGTGCAAAATTAAGGCACATGGTATTGGGGGTATTGTATTGACGTGGATAGAGAACTGGTTGGCAGACAGGAAGCAAAGAATAGGAATAAATGGGTCCTTTTCAGAATGGCAGGCAGTGACTAGTGGGGTGCCGCAGGGTTCAGTGCTGGGACCCCAGCTATTTACAATATACATTAATGATTTAGACGAAGGAATTGAATGTAATATCTCCAAGTTTGCAGATGGCACTAAGCTGGGTGGCAGTGCAAGCTGCGAGGAGGATGCTAAGAGGCTGCAGGGGGACTTGGACAGATTAGGTGAATGGCCAAATGCATGGCAGATGCTGTATAATGTAGATAAATGTGAGGTTATCCACTTTGGTGGCAACAACAGGAAGGCAGAATATTATCTGAATAGTGACAGATTGGGAAAAGGGGAGGTGCAACGAGACCTGGGTGTCATGGTACATCAGTCATTGAAGGTAAGCATGCAGGTACAGCAGGCAGTAAAGAAAGCAAGTGGCATGCTGGCCTTTATAGCGAGGGGATTTGAGTATAGGAGCAGGGAGGGCTTACTGCAGTTGTGCAAGGCCTTGGTAAGACTACACCTTGAGTATTGCATGCCGTTTTGATAACCTAATCTGAAGAAGAACATGCTTACTATTGAGGGAGTGCAGCAAAGGTTCACCAGACTGGTTCCCGGGATGGCAGGACTGACATATGAGGAAAGACTGGATTGGCTAGGCTTATACTCACTGGAATTTAGAAGAATGAGAGGGGATCTCATAGAAACTTATAAAAGTCTGACGGGACTGTACAGGCTAGATGCAGAAAGAATGCTCCCGATGTTGGGGAAGTCCAGAACCAGGGGTCACAGTCTAACGATAAGGGGTAAGCCATAAAGGACTGAGATGAGGAGAAACATTTTCACCCAGAGTTGTGAACCTGTGGAATTCTCTGCCATAGCAAGTTGTTGAGTCCAGTTTGTTGGACATATTCAAAAGGGAGTTAGATGTGACCCTTATGGCTAAAAGGATCAGGGGGTATGGAGAGAAGGCAGGGTTGGGGTACTGAGGTTGCATGATCAGCCATGATCATATTGAATGGCGGTGCAGGCTCGAAGGGCCAAATGGCCGGCTCCTGCACCTATTTTCTATGTTTCTATGAAAGCGCTCGGATGTCGTCCCAGCTCCAGCGGATATTTCCCAGCCAGCTTCTGCCGAACAGTGTGGGGCCATCTCCTGGTACAATCCACAGTGGTAGTTCCTGCAACGCTCCATCATAGGAGACCTTTAATGCTGCACTGCCAATTACAGGGATTAGCTCTTTAGTGTAATTTCTCAGCTTGTTATGAATAAGGCTCAGCTTGGGCTTTTGTGCCTTGTTGCACTACAGCCTCTCGAAGGCCTTTTTGCTCATGATAGACTGACTCGCACCCTTGTCCAATTCCATGGATACTTGAATTCTGTTTTGTTCAACTTTTAACATAATCATTGGACATTTCGTGGTGAAGGTGTGTACCCTGTACACTTCTGCTTCCTTGGTTCGAGTCTCTAGTTCAGTTTGATCTGCCATGGATCGGTCTTTCTCTGCAACGTGGTGGTTTGCAGGGTTTGCAGCTCGTCTGCACATTCGCTGGAGGTGTCCCATTGTTTCACAGCCTTTGCACGCATAGTGTTTGAAGCGGTATTGATGGGCTCAATGATCACCTCCGCAGCGCCAATAAGGTGTTCATTTCCTCGCATTCACTCTTGATGGCAGACTCTGAGGTCGTGCAGCTGTAGGCGTGTACATTCTGCCATATGCATTCCTGCCTGAAAACGACATTACTTTGTGTACAGTACTTGCCGATACTTTATGCTGCGAAATTTGTTATCGCTGGTGGACATAAATGCCTGGGCTATCATTATGGCTTTTCTCAGGTTCGGTGTTTCAACAGTCAATAGTTTCGAAGGATAACCTCATGGCCAATGCCAAGCACAAAAAAGTCTCAGCATTTGCTCCAGGAATCCACCGAATTCTCAATGTCCTGCAAGGCGCCTTAGTTCGGCGACGTAGCTCGCCACTTCCTGGCCTTCAGACCGTTGACATGTATAAAATCGATACCTTGCCATCAGAACGCTCTCCTTCAGATTTAGGTGCTCCGGAACCAGTGTACACAGTTCTTCATACGATTTGGTTGTTGGTTTCACCAGAGCAAGAAGATTCTTCATGAGGCCATAGGTTGTTGCCCCGCAGACGGTGAGGAGGATCGCCCTTCGTTTGGCAGCATTCCCATTCCCTTCCAACTCGTTGGCCACGAAGTATTGGTTGAGTCGATCCACGAAGACTTCCCAATCGTCACCTTCTGAGAATTTCTCCAGGATACTAACAGTTCTCTGCATTTTCGCGTGATTGTTCGTTATCTATTACTCATTGGCAGTTGTTAGGTCTCACATAAAGCAATGTGATTGAGTACTGTAGACTTGAGTAAGTGTGACCTTAGTCTCTTTATTCTGGCACAGCATGGGAGGCTTGCTTCTGGTGGTGGTAGAATGCTGGTTACAAGGTGTTGCATACATAACAACATGCAATCTCACATTTCAACAAGTTGGAGTAAAGTGGAAATATATGCTCTATGTATTTGAGTTGGTTGTCCTTGGGCCTTCTTTTGATTGGTTACCATTTTATTTTGTTTTATTTATTTTATTTTACGACAGTCTTCCCCAATGGTCATATTTCCCAGGTAGTTAGGACATATGCCATGACCCTGACACATCTGCCATTTGGTTATCTAATGCAATTTACACTCACTTACGTATTTGCTTCTGAGAAATTACAAGAATAAAGATTAAGCTTTAACAAATAATATGCTGTTAATTATTATTGGCCCAGGGTAGCACCAGCAAGGATCTTGGATCTAGAATAGCCTGTTCTTTCCAGGCTAACTGAAAGAAAATTACATTTCCATGTATCCCCAATAGCATTACGCAATATTTCAGCATCTGGTTTTGATGTGAGCCAACACATTATATATAAAAAACACTCGGATTTTGAAAATATGTGCCTTGCAAGTAATCAAACCTATTCAAGAAAGAATAATTTGGTATTGCTATTATATTTTGGGATCAGGAGGCGAAAATATTGAGAAATTCCCAGGATAATTTCTACGGGTATATGGAATGTGATTCGACCATGTTCCATCTTTTAAAATTACTTTTCAAAAGATGAAGTTCATTTGGCATCTACTGGACCTTGCTTCAGTGAATGGGGATTAATGCTCCCTAAAGGTATGGAACACTCAGTTCTGTACATTTGCCCAATTATTGTCCTATTTAAGTAACCCCATTGTTCAGTGGCTGGGTCCAGATGGAAGTTCGCTCTGTTGTTGCTATTGGGAAAGGTATTTAACCCAGACAGACCATCCTAACGTGGCTGTTGAATCGAATATCCTCAGTAAAATTGAAAAAGCTACTAAAAGATATTGGCCAGGAATTTGCGGTTGGGATGACGGCGAAGTGGCAGCATTCACCGTCATTCCGCCTTTGAAACTGACCGCAACTTCGGGATTTGCCGCATGCGCAGGCGTGTGTGGAGATCCTGAATTTGCGATCTGTCATTGACTGCTCCGTAACATGCTACGCTCTGCCCCCTCCCCAAGAGCCATCAATCTGTGTAATCAGCCGAATCATTGAAACTGACGAAAACCTTGGCTCTTCCGCAGTAAGTTAGATTTCCCACTAAAAGTTAGACCCGAAGGGATTTGGTGTAACTGGGGTTTTAACAAAGGTTAAAGACCTAAATGTTTCAGGTCACCTGAATCTAGTTTAGGTCACCTGACTCGAGCAATTATCGAAGGAGGCATGGAATACAGTGAGACAATTTCAGTGTCGGACACTCAAAAATAATAATTGATCTTGTTTGACACTTATGTTGATCAAAGCAGTTAGATTGGTTGAGGAATGTAATTGTTGGAGGTGAATGAAAAGAGGAATCGTATTAAAAAAGGAGTATGTCAAATCAGAAATAATTTGGTCAAAATTTTACTTGAGTTTATTCAAGATTTTGCGATTTTACATTTTCATATTGTCACTGTTAACATTACTTGGTGATCAACTGCAGCAGATTCAACTGGTTCTCAACCAGCATTTGTTGACAGAGTGCAAAGATTCTACAACACTGCGACATTGCCCAAGCCCCACTTTACAAAGAGTGGGCAGTCTGGTCTATAGTTGAAGCAGAATGTAAATATATTTTCTTCAAATGGTGAAGGACAATCAGAGTATGACTGTGCAGAATCACTTACTGGACATTTTCTATACACTAAGTATAATGAAACACCATCAATACACTGAGATTTTATTAAATTTAATACAAAAATAATTATTTTGCATGCATTGACTAAATTAACAAAGTAACATAGACAGGTGTAGAAATGTTTCCACTGGCAGGAGGTTTGATAAGCAGAGGAGACAGATTTAAGGTAATTGGCAAAATAACCTGAATAACTCCACAAGGCTAAGTACGGTGAGCTAGTTCATGCATGACCTTACTCCAGTTTATTTATTCTCAAAGTGAGGATTCAACATGGCTGCCAACATTATGTCCATGGCTTGCATGTGTCTGCCAGTGACCATTAGGACTCCGACAGTCGCGCCATCCAGTGGCAGGTAAAACCCAGTTAACATACATAACATCATTCCCCCCCAAAAGTCCTTGGTACAGGTTGTATTTACAAGTTGAGACGATCCGGGGCCTTCTGCTCCCTGGTTGATCTTCTCAGTTCGAACCCAAGCTTGGGTGAGTTAGTAGGACCATTGCTGCATTCCGGAGCAGTTGGTCTGACAGGACTGTCGGGGATGGTAGCTTCGTCTTCGTGAATGACACAAGGGTCAATTGATGTTTGGGTGTGTGTTGGTTGGTCGATGATGCTGTCATCTACAATTTGTTCTGGTTTGTCTGCGAATCGCAATTTGGTTGCACGTTTGGCCATTTAACAGTTTGACTACAAACACCCTGTTCCCCTCCTTTTCCAAAACTGTGCCAGCAACCCACTTTGGACTATGACCAATGTAAAAGAAAATTGGCATTAGGGTATAAGCGAAATAAGGTTTAAAGTGCCGGCTTCTGCAGTGGCTCAGCAAAAGGGGCAGAAGGTCTGTGGCTGACCTCACATTCTAACATATTCCAACACCAAGGACCCAAAGGCCTCTGATTCAACATTGATGTGCCAAAACACCAGATAACATTAAGGTATGTCCAGTCCGACAAGATAAGGCTCTGTGAAAAGACTCTAAACAGACTTTTAGGCGCTACGTACAGTCAGTAAATTCTAACCCAATGAGGTCATCCCAGTTAAGGTCTAAAAGTTGCCTTGAGACCCTGGTCTGTCAATCCAAAATATTACTAATAAGGTAACCCAATTAGAGATCGAGGGAGGTCGTACCGGGGTGGTGGGGGGGGGGGGGGGGGGCGTGGGTGAAGGGATCTATGAAATGTATAAAGGATGTACAATTTTGCTATTCAGGGAACATCTCCACTCACAGGCGGCTGTGATGAGAAGTGTTCCTGGACGTCCATAATTAAAGATCGTTATACCTTGCCATCTGTCTCCGTCTAATACTATACTAGGGATAGACACTCTGAGGGAAGTAGGGGCACTTATAGACCCCCAGCGTAATCGGATAATATAGGGAGAGAAACATCAGACCCAACAGAAGTTCGATTGTCCGGGATATCAGCAGCAGCGAGTAGCAAGGATTGTCCCAATACAACCCGAGTGGGAAATGAAGGGCGTGTGGGGCAGTGTATGCCGACTGTACCCGGCTCTGTGGGCACAGCACAAATAGGATTGCGGGCTGGCTCGAGTTGACCCGGTCAAAATTCCCGGGCCGGAACACAGACATTTAGAACCCGAGGCTGAAGCAGCCGTCCACCAAATAGTGCAAGAATTAGAAGCACAAGGGGCGGTAAAGCTAGTAACTGACAACTCTAATTCACCAGTGTGTCCGGTAAAGAAACCTGACGGAACCTACAGGTTCACTGTCGACTTTACAGCCCTGAACAAGGTCACCCCAAGAGAACATCCAATTGTGGCAAGCCCATCCACTATTTTCAAAGGCCTGAACCCAGAACATAAAATCTTGACTGTACTCGACATAGCAAACGTATTCTGGGCTATACCTTTGGATGAGGAGTTACAGAGGAAGTTTGCCTTCACTGTAAAGGGGTAACAGTATACCTGGACCAGGGTGCTGCAAGGGTTTCACAATAGCCCGGGTATATTCCACCGGGCATTGTCAGGAATCCTGGAACCCCTGGACGTAGGAGAAGGAAGCACTATACTACAATACGTGGATGATATTCTTAGTGCTTCAGGTACTGAGCAACAACACATGTTGGCCCTAACTATAGTTTTAGGGGCCTTACAGTGCTCGGGGTTGAAGGCAAATCCTAGGAAAGCTCAGGTGGGAAAGGAGAAGGTTACGTATTTGGGATACGTAGTAGCCCAAGGGAATTAGATGGATGCCCGCAGATCGGAAGGAGGCTATATTAACACTGCCTGGACCAGGAACGGTAAAAGGGGTCTGACAGATATTGGGACTATTTAACTATTGCCGGAACTTTATTCCGGAGTATGCGAAGATGGCCCAACTGATACAGGACCTAGTAAAAGGAGGCAGGCCCTCCCAGGAGCCCATCGACTGGGGTAGCCCCCAGGAGGCGGCATTTATACAACTGAAGCAAGCTCTTATGAGTGCACCCGCCTTGGGATTGCCGGATCAGAATAGATCCTTCCACCTATTATATGTACCATAGTGAGACCCATTACAATGCGGTGGTAACTCAGGAACACGGGGATAGGCAAAGACCCATGGCATACTATTCCACGAAACAAGGACCAGTGGCCGCAGGGCTGTGTCGCAGCTCTCGATTGTGCGGCATGGGCCGCGAGGGCCAGTGAGCCTATAGTGATGACCAGGCAGGTCATCTTACATATGCCACATACCCTTGTGGAATTACTCAACACAGGAAGGTTAAGAAACGTATCCGACGTACGGCGCGCCAATTGGGAAGCGATGCTCTTACCCCCAAACGGCGCCATGACTATAATAAAGGACAATGGGAATAATCCCGCAGGATGGATAGTCACCGAAGGTAAAGAACACCAGTGTAGTCTCACGGGAAATGAGGGGGAAGGGAGCCACATTAGCGAAACCCCGCTTGAAAAGGCAAATATGGACCTCTATGTGGATGGATCCCGTCGATTTGTAGACGGAACCGCATGAACAGGATGGGCAGTGGTGGACAACAACGGACAAGTCAGGAAAAGGAGACCCTTAGAAGGAAACCTATCGGCTCAGGTAGCGGAATTGGTAGCCCTCACCGAAGCATTAAAATTAGCAGCAGAGAAAAGGGTCAACATATACACTGATAGCCGTTACGCCTTCGGGGTGGTACATGATTATATGACTGCTCGGAAGAGGCGGGAGTACGTGACATCAGGAGGGGGACCCATTAGGCACGAAGAGATAGTTAAGTAATTGCAGTGATAAAAAATTAAACCGCATCTAAAGATCACGGACAGGCACCAGCAGGGAAATGCCTGGGCAGACGAAGCTGCCAAACAGGCAGCCAAATTAGATATGACTAGTAACGCCCCGATTGGCTAATGTATTACCCAAACGGAGGAAGTAAACATACTCAAGATACAGGGAGAATCCACCCCGCAAGAGACAGAAGGGTTGGAACAGAATGGAGCTAAAAGGGGGGCGGATGGAGTTTGGAGGAAAAATTACAATATAGTGGCCCCCGAATGTATCCAACAGAACTTATTGTGTCTCTACCATGGATACACCTATACCAGTAGGATCGGCATGATGAACTCCATGTCACAATGTTGGTGGTGGAAAGGAATGGATAGAGACATAGAAAACCATTGTAGGAAATGTATAACATGCGCTAAACACAACCTGGGGAAAAGAATAAAGGTCCGGCTGGGACACCAAACTCGCCCAAAGGGACCCTGGGAAGCCTTACAAATAGACTTTACTGGGCCACTGCCTAGCCAAAGGGGAGAAATGTACTGCCTGGTAATAATAGACCAATTTACAAAATGGGTAGAAGCCTTTGCCACTAGAAACTGCACCGCTGATACAGTAGCTAAGATCCTAGCCGGGGAAATAATAACCAGGTGGGGAATGCCACTACAGTTGGACTCAGACCAGGGTACACAGTTTACGGGAAAAAAATCATGAAGCAAGCTTGCGTCCTGTTAGGGATTAACCAAAAATTCCACATCCCATACCACCCGGAGTCTTCCGGATTGGTAGAGCGAATGAATAGGACCTTAAAAACAGCACTGGCTAAGGTAATCGAGGAGACCGGACAGGGGTGGGTTGAGTTTCTACCACAAATCCGAATGAAATTAAGAGCTACCCCTAACCGGACTATCGGACTGACCCCCTTTGAACTAATGACAGGACAAGCCATAAGGCTGACAGAAGTGCTGGTTACTGGAAGTGATGACATAGGGCCCTACAATGACAAGATACGGAGGCTCGTGATGGAACTCTGTAAATAATCACATGAATTACGAGCATAAGCCAAAGACCAACAAATTATTAGGGATCTAGAAAGGGACATGAAGGAACAAAGGATTCTGGTACCTCAAATAGGGAGCCGGGTCATGGTAAAGATAAATCCTGAAAGACCCGGATTCTCACCAAAATGGACCAGACCCCACCAGGTGATTATGGTTAGTGACACATGCGCTTGCATAGACATTGGCAAATGGAAACACTGGACCCTGTTGAAACAATTTGGATCCTAACCAACCGGTGGCCACCAGAAAATGTTGTGTTTTACAGGATCCTATCCTTCCTTGGAGCCGGAGCATCCACTGATGAAGAAAGTAATGGACCTCAAGGCCTACGTTATAAGATGTCGGAAAACGTTAGCTGCGATCCCGATTCAAAAACCCTAATGGAGTCGGCACAACGGTAGATTTAAATTGTAGCATTGGACTAACAGGCATAACACAACTTAACAGAGATTCTAACCGACAGTGGGGGTGGAACGATAACAAGGGCATAACATTAGCAGTTAACGAGACCGCAGTGTTAGAAGAAGAACGAGGAAGTTGCAGTCGTAGGAAGGGGATACAGATAAGGGAAGGCCACGACAAGGGGATACCAGGTGGAAGATAGGTCAGGCCTCCCCGTGCATGGGTACGGATCAGTGGTGTTGGGACATCCTTGTCCGAGATAGACCCTCTACCGCTGCCCCGACAACCATCCTGGGGACAACAACTCTTCCCAGCACAACCATGCAAGCACCCCTCCATATGCCCGTCCATAAAGACTGGAGCTAAAGGGGGGCTAGTAATAAAGGAATCTAAGGAAAGGATATATTTTGGGGTGCGTCAGCGACTACTTCCGGTAGCCCTAAACCTAACGGATATCATCCTTCCTAGCTTCTGTGGGAATGAAACTATAAATCTATACTCGAACCTGACACAACAAATCCTCGAAGGCCTGGAATCCACTCCCCTGAGATTTAATGTCAGAAAGGGAACAGAACAAAGTCGAACGAAAAGGGGAATACTGGAAACACTAGGTACGGGTTATGCGGTGGGGACTGAGACGATGAATTCCATAGACCTGTATGCAATAGACGACCGGGTTAACTCCTTAACGCAAATCTTAAGGGGTTTATTGGGGAGCGAAATAGATAGCCAAGCTCTACAAGTGCAGTTGGGAGATGGCACGGAAGGGGAACTGTTACAAGTGGCCCACACATTACAGGAACATGCCACGACCATAAATTTGATCCACGCAATGGGGAACAATCTAAGTACAAGCTGAGATAGTTTGCTCCGGGTATGGGGCCTGGATACTGAGTGAGGTACAACATAACCTGGAGCATCTCCAGAATGAGTACATACCAGATTGGATCCTGAACGGCATATTTAATAATTGGACTCTTGACAAAAACATGAACAACACGTGCAAGGTACAGAAAAATAGTCACGCATGGATGCCAAAATTTAGATGTATTACTGGACATGTGAATATGATCGGATTCGTGCTATCAATACCAAAGTATAACATAACAAAGGGAGACCTCTTATACCAAATCGACAATATCAGTGAAGTAAGAAACTGAGCACGGTTTCATTACCATCAACCCTCCAGACAGATGATTAAAATTAACAATAGTACCAAAGGCATTAACATAACCGACTGCTATAAAAATATCCAAGTGGTTTTATGTCGAGGTACGCTAAGAATGACGGATGATGATTGCGGATTCCACCAAACAAACGGATGCATGTTGAGTATCACTCCTCTTGAACGCGATTCCGAAACAATCGCTGCTCCACAAGGGAATGGAGATTGGTGCGTGAGCACAGGAGCAGCCAACCTGATGATTAAGACCAGGGGAGGAGTCACCCCCTGTGTCATCACCAACCCTAACTTCTGTTTCAGGCCTATGAGAAAAATGGATACCACATACATCCCGAAACAACGGAAATTATTCACGGAACGGTCACGGATACCCTCTGAGAAAGGTACAAGGAGGCGGTATGGGAACTGCAAGGAAAACAGATATCTGAATTAAGTAAGGAACAATTACAATTGGTGCAAGGAATCCAAAACCAAAGACGACAGTATATCTGGCTGATGGAAGAAATAGACAACCTACAAAGAGACACTAACGTGATGCTGCCCGACCAGCCTTGGTACTCAAAACTGTGGAACATTGGACTTAATATTCAGATCCACCCATGGATAAGGATTATATCACATGTACTTGTAGTAATACAGGGCCTGGTCCTGATGGTACTGGTAGGGTTAACCTGTGCACGAACGACACACTAGGGCACGCACTATGATTAAGACAATAAGGAACGAAAATTTAAACAGTTCTGCAGAAAGGACTTACCTTATATAGCCCTGCGGGAGAAGTCACAGAAGGTCCTGAAGTTTGGGATATGGCCACACAGGCGAATGGACTTATCTGGAACTTGCCCACAGCGAAGCAGTTTCTGGGGAATATGGCCTACTTGGCGTATAGCCAAGGGCCAAAGTGGGGAATTGTAAGAGAAAATTGGCATTCGGGGTATAAGCGAAATAAGGTTTAAAATGCCAGCTTCTACATTTGCTCAGCAAAAGGGGCAGAAGGTCTGTGGCTGACCTCACATTCTAACATATTCCAGCACCAAGGACCCAGAGGCCTCTGATTCAACATTGATACACCAAAACACTAGATAACATTAAGGTACGTGCAGTCCAACAAGATAAGACTCTGTGAAAAGACTCTAAACAGACTTTTAGGCGCTATGTACGATCAGCAAATTCTAACCCAATGAGGTCATCCCAATTAAGGTCTAAAGGTGGCCTTGAGACCCTGGTCTGTCAATCCAAAATATTACTAATAAGGTAACCCAATTAGAGATTGAGGGAGGTTGTACCGGGGGGCGAAGGGATCTATGAAATGCATAAATGATGTACAATTTCGCTATTCAGGGAACATCGCCACTCACAGGCGACTGTGATGAGAAGTGTTCCCGGACGTCCGTAATTAAAGATAGTTATATCTTGCCATCTGTCTCCATCCAATACTTCGAGAGCTGCTACGCGGGTTGGGATGAGCGTCGACCCTTTATATCAAAGGGCCTGCTTGTGGGAAGAGAAGCCTTCCCATTTTCCCCTTCACCATAATTCAGGACAAACACAGGGCCATGATCAGCAATGTCATGTGATATGGCCGCGTGATCGTGGTACCATTGCTGCTGTTGCCTTCTGGTTTTGATGTGATCATTGAGATCCGGGTGTACAAGGGAGAGCCTGGTTTTGAGGTCTCTCTTCATTAACAGCTCGGCAGGAAGGACCCCGGTGAGTGAGTGGGGTCTCGTCCGATAACTGAGCAGAATGCGGGACAAGCCGCTCTTCAGGGAGCCGTGCGTCACGCGTTTTAGGCTCAGCTTAATGGTTTGGACAGCCCACCCTGCTTGACCGTTAGACGTGGGTTTGAAAGGGGCAGATCTGACATACTTGATGCCATTACGGATCATAAACTTGTGGAACACCGAACTGATGAAACACGGTCCGCTGACAAGAACATCGGGCAGGTCATGGGTGGCGAACATGGCCCGGAGGCTTTCAATATTGGCCGTGGATGTGCTGGATGACGTGATTATGCATTCAATCCATTTGGAGTAAGCATCCACTACCACTAAAAACATTTTGCCGAGAAAGGGGCCGGCAAAGTCTATGTGGATCCTTGACCACGGTTTGGATGGCCATGACCACAGACTCAGCGGAGCCTCCACAAGTGCATTACTCAGTTGCATTAAACTGTTGCACTGATGCATGCATGACTCCAAGTCTGAGTCAGTGCCGGGCCACCAAACATGAGACCTGGCCATGGCCTTCATCATGATAATGCCTGGGTGGATACTATGTAAATCTCATACAAAAGTTTCCCTGCCTTTTTTTGGCATAACAACACGATTATCCCATAACAGACAATCAGACTGAATAGACAATTCATCTTTGCGGCGGCTATAAGGCTTAATTTCATCCTGCATTTCCCTGGGAATGGCAAACCAATTTCCATTTAGGACACATCTTTTTACGCTTGAGAGTACTGGATCCTGGGTGGTCCAAGTCCTAATTTGGCGAGCCGTGATGGGTGACCCCTCGCTCTCGATGGCATCCATGAACTGCAGCATGTATGCAGGCTACGGCATTTCCACCCCAGTTGTGGGCAATGGTAGCCGGCTAAGCGGATCAACACAGTTTTCAGTGCCTGGTCTGTGGCGGATGACATAAACATAAGCAGATAATGTCAGTGCCCATCTTTCGATGTGGGACGAGGCATTGGTGTTTATACCTTTGCTCTCAGAAAACAATGAAATGAGCGGCTTGTGGTCTGTTTTAAGCTCAAACCGAAGCCCAAACAGGTATTGGTGCATTTTCCTAACCCTATATATGCATGCTAAAGCCTCTTTCTCTACCATACTATAGACTCTTTCAGCCTTAGACAGACTTCTGGACATGTATGCAACTGGTTGGAGTTTGCCTGATACATTGGCTTGCTGGAGTACACAACTGACCCCATATGATGAGGCGTCGCAGGCCAGCACTAACCGCTTACATGGGTCATAGTGTACCAGTAATTTATTGGAACATAGCAGATTCCTGGCCTTCTCAAAGGCTCTGTCTTGCGAAATGCCCCAAACCCAGTCATTACCCTTTGTCAGCAACATATTCAAGGGCTCTAGCAATGTGCTCAAACTAGGTAGAAAGTTACCAAAATAGTTGAGAAGACCCAGGAACGAACGCAACTCCGTCAGACTCTGGGGTCTGGGTGCATTCTTGATGGTCTCTGTCTTCGAGTCCATAGGCCTGATGCCGTCTGCTGCAATCTTTCTCCCCAGGAATTCGACGTCTGGTGCCATGAAAATGCACTTGGAGCGTTTTAGTCCGAGTCCCACTCTGTCCAGACGACGCAGAACCTCTTCCAGGTTGTGTAGGTGTTTGGTGGCGTCGCGACCAGTGATCAGGAGGTCATCTTGGAACACGACGGTTCTTGGGACAGACTTCAGCAAACTCTCCATGTTTCTCTGAAATATGGCTGCCACCGAGCAAATTCCAAAAGGGCAGCTGTGGTCTATAAACAGTCCGTTGTATGTGCTGATGCACGTCCGTTTTTTCGAAGATTCGACCAGCTTCTGCGTCATGTAAGCGGAGATCAGGTCCAATTTTGTGAACGACTTCTCCCCGTTAAAGTTGCAAACAGGTCGTCAGCCTTGGGTAATGGGTACTGATCCTGTATCGAGACTCGGTTGATCATTACCTTGTCGTCGCCGCAGATCCTGACCGTGCCATCATTTTTCAACACCGGAACAATTGGACTGGCCCATTCGCTGAACTCAACTGGTGATATGATTCCTTCCCGTTGAAGTCTGTCCAGTTCGATCTCGACCTTCACCCTCATCATGTAAGGAACCGCCCGAGCCTTGTGATGGACTTGCATCCGGACCAAGGTGGATCTGCACCTTGGCTCCCGTGAAGTTGCCGATGCCTGATTTGAACAACGAGGGAAACTTGCTTAGCACTGGAGCACACGAAGCGTCATCCACTGATGTTGAGGCTTTAATATCGTTCCAGTTCCATTTAATTTTCTCAAGCCAACTCCTGCCGAACAGCATTGGCCCATTGCCTGGAACGATCCACAACGATAAATCATGCACAGCTTCATCGTACGATACATTTACTGCCGTGCTGCCAATGACTGGTATGAGCTCTTTGGTGTAGGTATGCAGCTTCGCATTGATTGGGCTCAGTTTGGGTCTTTTGGCCATAGTGTCCCACAGCTTTTCGAAAGCCCTCTGGCTCATTATTGACTGACTCGCACCCATGACCAATTCCATGGATACTGGAACCCCATTTAATTTAACTTCCAGCATTATCGGAGGATTTGTGGTAAAAGAATGTACCCCATACACTTCTTCGTCCTGTACCTCAGGTTGAGTTGCCTGTGCTGCTTGATCCACGCTAGATCGATCATCCTCAGTCACGTGGTGTGTCGCAGCACGCTTGCTCGGTTGCGAACACATTCGCTGAAGATGCCCCATTGTTGCACAGCCTTTGCACACGTATTGCTTGAATCGGCATTGATGGGCCCGATGATAGCTCCCGCAATGTCAACAAGGCTAGATTTGATTCACCCCTGATGGCGGACTTTGAGCAGTTCCAGGTCATACGAACGCGAATGAGTAGGCCCTGCCATGTGCCTGCTGACGATATTATTTTATGCACAGTATTTGCCAGTGAGTTTCGATGCTGGGAAGATATCTGTTTCGAGTTTTCGTCCGTGGACATGCGTGCCTGGGCGATCGTGATGGCCCTGTTCAGGTCTAGAGATTCAGCAGCTAGTATCTTTCGAAGGATGACCTCGTGGCCAATGCCAAGCACGAAAAAGTCCTGCAACATTTCCTCCAATGCAGCTCCGAAGTTGCACGGCCCAGCGAGAGGTCTCGGGTCGGTGACAAATTCTGCCACGTCCTGGCCCTCGGAACGATTGTGCGTATAGAAACAATACCTCGCCCTGAGAATGCTTTCTTTCGGTTTAAAGTGGTTCCGAACCAGCGTACACAATTCATCGTAAGTCTTATCCATTGGTTGAGTCGGTGAGAGTAGATTCTTGATAAGGCCATAAATTTTTGACCCACAAACGGTGAGGAGAACCGCCCTGCGCTTAATTGCATTATCGGTTCCTTCCAATCTGTTGGCTACGAAGTGCTGGTCGAGGTGATCAGTGAGATCCTCCCAGTCTTCCCCTTCCACGAATCTCTCCAAAATTCCAACAGACATGGTTGCGTGAAAGTTTGTATTTTTAACTTGTCGCCAATTGTTAAGTATCTAATAACTCCATGAGACTAAGTACGGTGAGCTAGTTCAGGCATGACCTTACTCCAGTTTATTTATTCATAGAAACATAGAAACATAGAAAATAGGTGCAGGAGTAGGCCATTTGGCCCTTCTAGCCTGCACCGCCATTCAATGAGTTCATGGCTGAACATTCACCTTCAGTACCCCATTCCTGCTTTCTCGCCATACCCCTTGATCCCCCTAGTAGTAAGGACCTCATCTAACTCCTTTTTGAATATATTTAGTGAATTGGCCTCAACAACTTTCTGTGGTAGAGAATTCCACAGGTTCACCACTCTCTGGGTGAAGAAGTTCCTCCGCATCTCGGTCCTAAATGGCTTACCCCTTATCCTTAGACTGTGACCTCTGGTTCTGGACTTTCCCAACATTGGGAACATTCTTCCTGCATCTAACCTGTCTAACCCCGTCAGAATTTTAAATGTTTCTATGAGGTCCCCTCTCATTCTTCTGAACTCCAGTGAATACAAGCCCAGTTGATCCAGTCTTTCTTGATAGGTCAGTCCCGCCATCCCGGGAATCAGTCTGGTGAACCTTCGCTGCACTCCCTCAATAGCAAGAATGTCCTTCCTCAGGTTAGGAGACCAAAACTGTACACAATACTCCAGGTGTGGCCTCACCAATGCCCTGTACAACTGTAGCAACACCTCCCTGCCCCTGTACTCAAATCCCCTTGCTATGAAGGCCAACATGCCATTTGCTTTCTTAACCGCCTGCTGTACCTGCATGCCAACTTTCAATGACTGATGTACCATGATACTCAGGTCTCGTTTCACCTCTGCTTTTCCTAATCTGTCACCATTCAGATAATATTCTGCCTTCCTGTTTTTGCCACCAAAATGGATAACCTCACATTTATCTACATTATACTGCATCTGCCATGCATTTTCCCACTCACCTAACCTGTCCAAGTCACCCTGCAGCCTCTTAGCATCCTCCTCACAGCTCACACCGCCACCCAGTTTAGTGTCATCTGCAAACTTGGAGATATCGCACACAATTCCTTCATCCAAATCATTAATGTATATTGTAAATAGCTGGGGTCCCAGCACTGAGCCCTGCGGCACCCCACTAGTCACTGCCTGCCATTCTGAAAAGGACCCATTTATTCCTACTCTTTGCTTCCTGTCTGCCAACCAATTCTGTATCCCTGTCAATACATTACCCCTAATACCATGTGCTTTAATTTTACACACTAATCTCTTGTGTGGGACCTTGTCAAAAGCCTTTTGAAAATCCAAATACACCACATCCACTTTGGTTCTCCCTTGTCCACTCTACTAGTTACATCCTCAAAAAATTCTAGAAGATTTGTCAAGCATAATTTCCCTTTCATAAATCCACTGCTTTCCAAATGTGCTGCTATTACATCTTTAATAATTGATTCCAACATTTTCCCCACTATCGATGTCAGGCTAACCTGGAAGCTACAAAAGGGATACAGACATTGGGTAAAACAATGGCAGATGAAATGCAATGCGAGGAAGTGTGAGGTCATCCACTTTGGATCCAAGAAAGACAAATCAGAATATGTTCTTAGTTATTGAGAGACTAGAAGCTGTGGTGGAGCAAAGGGATTTGGGTGTTCAAGTACACATACCACTAAAGCAAGTGCACAGGCTCAAAAATTAATTAAAAAGGCTAATGGAATGTTGGCCTTTATCTCAAAGGGGCTGGAATAGAAAGGGGTGGAAGTTATGCTACAGTTGTACAGAGCCTTGGTCAGACTCCAATTGGAGTACTATGTTCAGTTTTGGGCACTGCATCTCAGGAAATATATATTGGGGTCAAACGGTGAGTTTACCGCCAGGTGGTACTCACCACTTCAAATTGCTAAATTCAGTATTTTTCCCCAAAGATAAGAGTTCAGTGCCAAAAGAGGCATTGCACACTCGTCCTCAGGTGCCAAAAGAGCGGTAGCTCAGGAGGCCGACTCAATTTTCCGGCAGTAGGCTGCCAGCATCCTAGCGAATAAAAATGATTTTTAAAAAGTTGTCAAAAATGTAATTGACTGGCAACCACACTACCCCACTATTGCCATAAATAAATATATGCTAAAAAAATTAAACTTAACAACTTACTTTACTCTCTGGACGATACTGCCCCCGGATCCCGATGTACCGACAGCTTTTCCAGTCGGTACAAATGCCCGGCGGTAAAGCTGCCGATTCAACCTAATGTCGCATCCACGGCGGCAAGGGGACGTTGCACGCTCGATGATGTCACCACGTGGGTGGCGGTAGAGCACACAGCGGTAACTTTTGGCACCGCCCCCCACCGCCCAACTACATTTTTCGGGAGGCGAGGAACTCGCTCCGCTACGTTGGTAAGTCTGTAGCCGCCCGTGAGCCGCCCCTCTCCGGCACTAACAGGTGGCGTTACTAACCGAATTTCGACCCCATTGGTCTTGAAGGGCATACAGCATAGATTCACCAGAATGAAACCAGGGCTTAAAGGGTTAAATTATGAGGACACATTGCATAAATTTGGCTTGTATTCCCTGGAGTTTTGAAAGCTGATGAGTGATTTCATTGGGATCTCTAAAATGGTAGAAAGGATTCGATGGAGTACATTCAGAGAAGCTATTTCCTTCGGTGGGAGAATCTGGAACAAAGGGGCACAATCTTAAAATTAGAGCTAGGCTATTCAGGGGTGAAATCAGGAGGCACTTTTTCACACAAAGGGTAGTAGAAATTTGGAACTCTCTCCCCAAAAGAGATGGTGGGTCAAAGCCATCCCCCAGGCTTAAATATGACATGTGCCCTTCCAACCCCAGGAATTCTGGGACATTAGAACACAAGAAACAGGAGCAGGTGTAGGCCATTTGGCCCCCGAGCCTGCTCCACCATTCAATGAGGCCATGGCTGATCTTCTACCTCAACTCCACTGACCTGCATTATCTCCATATCCCTTGATTCCCTTAATACCTAAAAAGCTATCGATCTCTGTCTTAAATATACTTGTCGACTGAGCCTCCATAGCCCTCTGGGGTAGAGAATTCCAAAGATTCACCACTCTGAGTGAAGAAATCTCTTCTCATCTCAGTCCTAAATGGTCGACCCCTTATTCTGAGACTGTGACCCCTGGTTCCAGACTCCCCAGCCAGGGGAAATATCCTCCCTGCATCTACCCTGTCTAGCCCTGTAAGAATTTTGTTTGTTTCAATTAGATCACCTCTCATTCCTCTAAACTCTAGACAATACAGGCCTAGTCTAAAGTCCACACAATCTACTCAAGTGTAGGACCACCCTTCTGCAACCTTTAAAGATCCAAATGGAAATCAGAAGTGGGAATAGAGGTGCACTGAGATCTTAAACATCTGTTGGCAACATTGAAATAAGGCTTCAAATCAGCAAGGACAGTTATGTCCTGGTGTAACTAATCATATTTCACCCTATTCACCAAGCTTTGTAGAAATCCACGAAAAGTGGCAACAACATTGAGCCTTAAAGTGACAGTGTTTGCTTTTTCTCAAATGTATCAAGTCAAGTATTGTTTGAGAGGGAGAATGTCATTCAAGCTACTAAAACTATGTAGCCCCCACCCCCTGCACAAATAGTGTCAAAAAAAACTATTGGGTTTTGGTTTACAATTTTTTTGTTACAAATGTAATAGTTGCCACAGTGAAAGTGTCACTGCCCAAATTCTGCTGAAAATGTCCTTCCAGATCATTATACAGTAATAACCATGTTGGTTTTGAGGAGTCCAATATCAAAGGAATGCTCCTTTCAATGAATTGGACTCCTCCCAGTCTACAAGATAAAATTCCAGCCTCACCAGGTCTGTATGAAGTGAGGACAGATCCGGCGAAGCCTCGCAAAAGCCGGTTTTCGGGGCATGATGTGTATGCGGCGAAAACCGGCTTTTCCGATCTGTCAAGATTGCTCTAGACAGATCCTCCGCATCCCCGGGAGAAGGACATCCATGTGGGTGAGATTGAGCTATTTGCCCAACTTATGCCCAACGAATGTCCTTCAAACTCTTACGCCTGGTAAAAGCAGGCACATGGCCTACTTTTACCAGCATAAGAGTTTTAAAACATATAAAAATTAAATTTAAAAATAATTTTTTGATCTTAAAAATCCTGTCCATTAAGGTGAGTTTATTTTAAACCGTATTAAAACACATTAAAAAATTTCAAAAAATATTTTTTTCTCTAAAACATTCAATTAACTTTAATTTCAATTAATTTTAAATATGTGAGGTGTTTTATTTATTATGTTGTGTTTCTTGTCTTAGGGGTTTATTCTCATTGATAATAATGGGAACTCGTAAAAGCGGAGTTCCCATTATTATCAATGAGAATATTGCAGAGTGATTGGTGGTCCAAGCCCACGTGACTCCAGCTTTTTCGTGCGTGCGAGGACGTCCTCTTCCCGTGCACTGCGCATCGAATCTAGGCCTCCGACCGGAATCGAAAGCACCTCCGGGACCACCAGGTACGTTCGTCCGAAGGATGCCTCCGGCCGGAATTTCGCCCCAATGGTTTCCTTTCGCCACTAGATGCCAGCACATGCCTGCGAAAGGCCTGAAACTTAAACCTAATTAGCATCGGGGTAAACTGTAAACTTTGAGAACTGTAGTTGGAGCATTTTCCCACTAAGATAAACATGGGACGTTACAAGATAGCAGATAATCAAGGGTGTTATACAGACGTAATCCCGAGTTGATTTCAGTCCCATTATTCGTACACATATCCACAACTGCTTTTCTCCCACACAGTTGCAGCTTCTTAGGATGTCAAAACAGAAGGGGATAAAACACGTGCACTGTATTTCTTCTTACTTCTAAAGATAAAGCTCAACATGAAATAAAAATTCTGTATTTTCATAGTTATATTAATTCATCATTCTGCCTGCTCCTGGAAAAAACTTGCAAGCTTAGAATGCTGACAGTCTTTCAGCAGTCAAAAGTGCAAGACAAACTACTTCAGTACAATTGTTAAGAATTCATTTATCATCCAGTTTCTCGAAAGCATTGGTTTTCAAACTTTCGTGCGCATGGGGGTGGGTTGGTGGGAGGGTGGAGGTGGCTGTTGCAAACGTTGACACACTCCTGGAAATTCCCGCCCTAACATTTAAAAGGCAGTAACCAAAGAAAAATGGTGCTTTCAATGCACTATGTTAGCATTCAGAGAAATATTGGCCTGGATTTTTTCAGTCAGCGGCGATGGAACGGTGCTCGCCATTCATTACGCCCATAGCTGCCCACATGCTTTTTGTAGACTTTTGAGGAACAACGTACAGTTACTAGAGATCCTTTTCAGTGTGGCGCCTGTTACGGGGGATCTGTGGCCTGTGTGAGCAGGGAAAGCAACAGTGTGTCGGCTGGATTTTCCACTTAGATCGCTAGGGCCCAAAAAAATGGGTGATGTTCCAGCCTGAGCGATGCTTCAGCCTTCAAGATCACTGGAAGACCGCCCATTTTTGGGATCGCTACTTTTGGCTTTTTTGAGGGAGGTAATAGCCCAGCGATAGCCCAGTGATATGAAATGGGCCCTAGCGATGTGGAAAGCAAGGCTTCCCTAGCAACGGCCTTCTGCGCATGCATTTTTTTATTGCAACCAAGTTTTCCCGTGATTCTGGAGGTCAGGGGTCATCCACACATGCGCAGAAGACAAAGGGAGGGGGAGAGAGAGAGAGGATAGAGAGAGGAGAGGATAGCAGAGTGTGATTGTGATAGAAAAGAGATAAAAAGAGATTATTTCAAAGCAGTTTGCTTGATATAATAGAGAATAGAAAATAATGTCATCATCATCCGACAGTGACATTAGTGTCCATGATGGGGAGGGGAGGAGGAGGAGGGCAAAGCTCTTTTCGGACGAGGCCAACGAGGCCCTCGTCCAGGAGGTGCACGAGGTGCACTCCCAGTGGGCTGAATTAACCCGGGGTGGGCATGGGAAACCTCCACCCCTGGCGTACTGTAAGATTTGGGGCAAGATCGCCGACGTGGTCTCGTTGGCGTCCCATGAGGCAAGGGGGTCTGACCAGTGCTGGAAGTGTTGGAACAGCCTGGTTGCTTCGGCAAGAGTAAGTACAAAATAGATTTTAAATTGTAATGATCCAGATAATATGCAAATCTCCAGGATTGAAATTAAGTTGGTCATTCTTGCATATACTGAGGTGTCCGGTCACCTTTACCCAGATTGTGTCAGTCTCTCCGGCTGCTGTCACTTACACAGTGTTGTAGGCATTAGGCACCTGCTAAATATATCTAAACTCATATAGGTTTAAAGTGGCCACATATAAAATGGCTGCCCAAGCATGATGGGAACTCAGTTAGTCAAGCAATGAACTGTTGACTGAGGCTGACCGAGCAATGACCTAGTGAGGCCCACTACCGGGAATACCTTGGATCATCCGCTTGAGACAAGATAACTATAACGAACCATTATAGTAACTGGTATGGAATGTCCTTAATCAAGGACTTCGCACAGCAGAGCCCCGAGGAACAGAGATAAGGGGGGTCCTACCTCACATAACGAGATCATTAATCAGCCCGAGCTGACAAGAACCGAACGTACAGCCCCTGAGGTATGTAATCTATAATCGTTATGATTGGATTGTGTCCAGCCGAAGTGGGCTGAGTAACTGTAATGAACTATTGTAAAACATATAAATATCGATTAATTTCTTTGTTCGGTGGAGAGAGGTGCCTGGATCTAGACCAGAGGCTTCCTCCCCGCCGGCGTAATAAAAGGCCGCTTTGGCGTTGGAACCGACTCTGAGTGTTGAGTGATTCTTCCGAGAAAACATTCACGCTAACACACAGTGATCCAGCCTGGATTGAGGGAGAGCTGCCCTGGCTCACTGACTGCCCTGGGACAATTTGGGACGTTAGCTCCTGTCGTTGCTGAGCTCACCAGCTGTCCTGATTCCCACCACCCCCGGAGGCCCTTCAATGGAGATTGTAGTCGAGAGAGATGCTTGTGTCAAGCATTAGATCCTCAACACAATTTTTGTTACAACCATGCATCAATTGTAGATACAAACCCTATTAGCATATAATGTTGGAAAATGTTGTCTTACCATGATAGTATCTAGTCAATGAGCTTATGCCATGCTCTTATCACATATACAGAGGAGGATATCTAACAACCGCAGCGAGCAGAGGCGCACTGGAGGAGGCCCTGTTCAGCTGCAGCCACTGACCGACATCGAGGAGCATGCAGCAGCACTTGTGGGGACCTATAGTCACTCGGCCACCACCCATGGTGTTGCAGAACACTCCCTTGCGTCACGTGAGTAATGTGTCAAGCAGTGTAAAAGTAATGTAATGTCATTTCATTATAATATACGAATGCATGCAGCTTCTGTGCTACTCTCAGGTTAACAACATAAGAACATAAGAAATAGGAGCAGGAGCAGGAGCAGGCCATCTGGCCCCTTCTCTGTCCGCACCCCATAAACCTTCACTCCCTTATCATTCTGTCTATCTCCGATTGATCCAGCCTCCACAGCTCTCTGGGGCACTGAATTCCAAATTGATGTACTACCACATGTACTACCATATGATGCATTCATATGTAACGTCTCTCGGTCACATTTATTGTAGTAGTGCTTCTCCTCCTATGTATGCCAGCGCAGCACAAGATTCATGTGTACCCTTCTGTTCTAATTGTGTTTTGCAGGTTGCCCAGCACCAGAGGCGCAAAGGGAGGCCACACCCTCAACTGTCTCTGCACCAGCAATAGTGCCAGCACCGTTGGAGGTGCTCATCACCACGGGTGATGAGGAGGAGGATGAAGAAAACCGCGAGACTACCGAGCCTGAGGTCTTAACAGAGGAGGATGCCGCTTGCACCCCTGTGACAGTTGTACCTGCGGCCAATTCGTTGGCTTCGACAGAAGAAGTAGCGGGACCAAGCGGCTTGCAGCCGGCAATGCCAAGGCCTATATTAGTGCTCATGCCGACCCCACGGAGGTTGAGTCAGCGAGGTCAGCATTGAGGGCTTGCCCAGACTGTGCACAGAGAGTGTCGCAAAAGTCGCGACCTCCTCCAGGCGTTCGGGGTTTACACGGGGAACATGTCCCGGGTGTCCGCTCGCATATCAGAGGATATGCAACAGATGATCCGGGAGATGCGTGCGCAGACCGCTGCCGTCCATGCCGTGCAGCATGCGATGGTGCAAGGCACTGCACCCCAAGGTGCCGTCCCACAAACCACCAGCACCAGCACAGATGCGAGTTAGCAGGAAGAACTTCCTTCTGGCTCGGAAGGTGTTTCCGCAGGAATGTCTTCCCCTCCACCACCCCAAGGGCCGATCGAGCCACCGTCACCACCCCCCTGCACCCCCCCCCCCCACAACAGGAAGTCTTGCCGTCGCCCACTGCACGCCCAACTCGTCCCGCTACCCGGGGACCCAAACAGGGGGTTAAGACATGGGGGGTAAATGTGGCCGTAGGTAGGATGGCGGGCGTTTTATTGTTATATGTTATTGTTATATTTTATTGTTATTGTTGGGGGTGGGGGGTGGGGGGGGGATGTTACATTTCTTAAATAATTTTTTACATCATTGTTAAATTAATAACATTTTTTATTGAATTTTACAATTGTTGTGTAGTGTCTTCTAATGACGTAAGGTAAGGTAAAACAAATACAATTGTTGGAAAACAATGGCCAGGCAAGGATGAAACGTAACACAATTGCAACTGTTGTCTTTCCGTAACTGGAACTGGAACTGTCACCAATGTAAGTTCATGCAAAGCGTTCATTTATGAGCTGCCGACGCAAGAGTTTTGCAGTTGCGTAACTCCCCTGGGGTTTTCCCAGTCTTGAAGGGTGGCGTGACAGCATGAGGTCCTCATCCACCTCCTCCTCCTCCACGTCTGCCTCTTCCGCCTCCACTCTTTCCTCAGGTGGACCGGCAGCCCCACCTGGCAATTGTAGTCCTCTCCTTATAGCTAGGTTATGCAACATGCAGCACACCACAATAAACTCAGCAACCTGGTCAGGGTGGTATTGTAGGCTGCCTTCAGAGTGGTGCAGGCATCTGAAGCACTGCTTGAGCACTCCAATTGTCTTTTCGACGATATTGCGTATAGCTATATGGCTTTCGTTGTAACGCTTCTCGGCTTCCGTCGAGGGATTACGCGGGGGGGGGTCATGAGCCAGCTGGCAAGGCCATATCCTTTATCCCCCAACATCTAACCGTGACCTTGTGGCTGGCTGTTAAACAGGTCAGAGACAGCACTCTCACGCAGCATCATGGATGCTGCCTGGAAAATTATAATTTACTGCCATGTTTATTTGGTTGTGGTCGACAACGAGCTGCACATTCAGGGAGTGGAATCCCTTTTGGTTACGAAACACCTCCGCATCCTGTAACGGTGCTCTCAGGACGATGTGTGTGCAGTCTATTGCTCCCTGCACCTTGGGGAAATTTGCTATTCTCAGGAAACCCAAAGCCCTCTCACTCTGTGCCTCCCTGGTCATAGGGAAGCTTATAAAGTCCATCCTGCATGCATAAAGGGCTTGAGTCACCTGTCGAATGGAGCAATGTGTGACATGCTGAGAGATACCATAGATGTCACCAGCAGAAGCCTGAAAGGAGCCCGATTCATAGAAGGATAGTGCCGTAGTAACCTTTACCTCAACGGGCAGTCCGGTCCTGATGGTGCTGGTAGGCTACAGATCTCCCTTGATGAGCTGGCATATCTCAGCGATGACCTCCTTTCGGAAGCACTGCCTCCTAAGGCACGTGTTGCCAGACAAGTTCAGGTCTGATTGCTTTTCCCTGTAAGTTCATCAGGTGTACGGTCTCCTCCTTCACATCAGTCTGTCACCTCTTTGATTGGACTCTTCACTACTCCCAACATCAGACTCCAGCATGTGAACATTTACAAATAATGGAAGAGAAGTTACAGACCCCATCACTATTGCTATAAATGTCCTTTGTACTAAAATAAATATAAATATAAATACAAGTGGGAGTAGATCAGTCAGTAAATAAGACCCTTAAATAACTCACAAATTATAAGCCCTTCTTTAAGCAGCCTCTCACTTCCTCTGATGTTCAAAATGGCATCCTTAGTGCTGAGCTCTGTGAAGAGTGCCAGGTAAGAGCAGCTTTTCTCCAGCGATGTCCAGCGATCTTCCCGGCGATGCGTGGCTGATGTGGCGAAAGTTGCGGTGGGCGATCTCTTCGGCGATGTGAAATTCTTGTGTGCCGAAAGTTGGGCCGGCGATCTTTGGCGATGTACCGGCCCAACTTTCCATTTTTCAAGTAAAATGGGCGATAGCCTGGCTATTTCGGCGATAAATGGGCAATAGCCCAGCGATCTCAAGTGGAAAGTCTAGCCCTGTGTCTTTAACCAATCAGATTGAAGAATTCTTACTGGGACACACAGGCCTAGAAATTCCCTACCTTAGTGTCATGTATTTGCTTCATGGCTTCTTTGCTTAAGAATTCATGGCTACACATTTGCTGTAAAGAACTAGCTGGTTTATTAGCAAAGATTTAACATTGAAACTGAACACTATCAGTTCATCCACCAGGCTCACAACTGCCCACCTCACTGTGGAGAACCTGAACTCAATTAACCAGGGTTTTATTGCATCTCGGGAATGTCACATGACTGGGTAAGCCACTCACAGTGTAACAGCTCCACAACTATTTTGGGTTAAAGCTTTAAATCAACTGCTCCCTTTTGTAAGGGCCCAAAACTCCACAAATTAACTGTTAAATATTAAAGGGAACCTTGAAAAATCAAATTAAATTAAAATTTTGTCCCTTGTTGAAATGGTGCCCATCTCTCACAGAAGACTGTGAGCATACTGGTAGACACCGCGTGTTCCATCTCCAGTGATACCGTGGCGCGAACGTAGCCACGGAAGAGAGGAAGGCAGTTGGGCTGAACGACCCCCTCGACTGACCGCTGCCTGGAGCGGTTAATGGCCACCTTGGCCAGGCCCAGGAGCAGTCGTACGAAGAGGCCCTCCGACCTACCCGCTCCCCCGTGCACCGGGTGTCTACAGATCAGGAGCGTGGGACTGAAGTGCAGCCAAAAATCGAGGAGCAGCCCCTTCAAATAATGGAACACGGATTCTTCCAGACCGCAGAAAATGCAGGCGGCCTGAGAGTCCGTGAACCGACTTAAAAACTTATTACATGGGTCTGCCCCATGCAACATCATACAAACATAGAAACATGGAAATCTACAGCGCAGAAGGAGGCCATTTCGGCCCATCGTGTCCGCGCTGGCTGACAAAGAGCCACACGGCTCTTGGTCAGCAGCCCTGACGGTTACATATAAACCATGAACAATGAACAATGGCGGAAAGGTAAAGAGCATCCGGCCCAACCAGTCCGCCCCACACAACTGCAATACTCCATGCATCGCAACATTGTACACTCCACCCCAACACGAGCAATGCGATCTCCTGGGAGGGGCAAAAAACCAGATAAAAACCCAGGCCAATTGGGGAAAAAAATCTGGGAAAGTCCCTCTCCGACCCATCCAGGAGATCGAAACTAGTCCAGGAGATCATCCTGGCTGTATTCGATTCCCTGAATTACTTACCATCATATCTGCACCAACGAACAAGAGGTTATCCCGTCTAATCCCACTTACCAGCTCTAGGTCCATAACCCTGCAGGTTACGGCACTTCAAGTGCCCATCCAAGCACCTTTTAAATGTGGTGAGGGTTTCTGCCTCTACCACCCTTCCAGGCAATGAGTTCCAGACCCCCACAACCCTCTGCGTGAAGAAGCTTCCCCTCAAATTCCCTCTGAATCTTCCACCAACCACCTTAAAACTGTGCCCCCTCGAAATTGACCCCTCCACCAAGGGAAATAAGCCCTTGCTATTCACTATATCCAGGTCCCTCAAAATTTTATATACCTCAATGCGATCTCCTCTCCGCCTTCTCTGTTCCATAAAAGCTAAAAAGCTCTGTTCCTCATAGCTAAGATTCTCCATTCCAGGCAGTATCCTAGTAAATCTCCTCTGCACCCTCTCCTATAATATGGTGACCAGAACTGCACACAGTACAGGTGCATCGCCCAAAATCCAGAGTTCCGGAATGCATAATGTTCCAGAATCCGGACTCCTGACTGATTGGTGGCGGGGTTGTCCAGAATCCGTAAAAAAAGTTCCGGAATTCGGACATAGAAACATAAAAAATACGAGCAGTAGTAGGCCATTCGGCACTTCGAGTCTGCACCGCCATTCAATATGATCATGGCTGATCCTCTATCTCAACACCATATTCCCGCTTTTTCACCATACCCCTTGATGCCTTTTGTTTCTAGAAATCTATCTGTCTCCCTCTTATTCAGTGACTTGGCCTCCACAGCCTTCTGTGGTAGAGAATTCCACAGGTTCACCACCCTCTGAGTGAAAAAAATTCTCCTCATCTCGATCCTAAATTCCCTACCCCGTATCCTGAGACTGTGACCCCTTGTTCTAGACTTCCCAGCCAGGGGAAACATCCTCCCCGCATCCAGTCCAATCCAGTCAGAATTTTATACGTTTCAATGAGATCCCCTCTCATTCTTCTAAACTCTAGTGAATACAGGCCTAGTCGACCCAATCTCTCCTCATACAATAGTCCTGCCATCCCAGGAATCAGTCTGGTGAACCTTCGCTGCACTCCCTCTATGGCAAGTATATCCTTTCTTAGGTAAGGAGACCAAAACTGCACACAAGATGCAGTGTCACCAAGACCCACCGACCCTGCCGACCTCAAGGTCCCGCCGCTGACTGACCTCGGGTCTCGCCTCATCACCCCTCGCCGCTGCCCATACCTCGCCGCCACTCTCCTTACCTCGGGGCCTCCTCGCCGGCCCGCTCAAACACCTCCTCCTCGGCGGGACCGCCCGAACAGCTCCTCATCGGCAGGCCCCGGCCAAACACTTCCTTGCTGGCGGTGCCCCACCCGAACATCTCCTCCACGGCAGGGCCCCGCTCAAACAGCTCCTCCACAGCGGGGACCCGCTCGAACACCTCCTTGGCGGCTGGGCCCCGCACAACGAACTAATTGACGGGGCCGGCGGCCCAAACAGCTCCTCGGCGGGCCACCCCTCCTTCTGACGTTCCGAAATCCGGAAATACCCAAACCTGGGCTCGGGTGTTTCCAGATTTGTGATGTCAGAAAGACGTTTCAAAGTCCAGAAAAACGCAGAATCCGGAAGAGCCTCGATCCCGAGGGTTCCGGATTCTGGATGCTGCACCTGTGGCCTAACCAGAGTATTATACAATTTAAGCATAACCTCCCTGCTCTAGTATACTATGCCTTGGCCAATAAAGGCAAGCATTCCGTATGCCTTCTTAACCACCTTATCCACCTGGCCTGCTAATTTCAGGCATCTGTGGACAAACACTCCAAGGTCCCTTTGTTCATCTAATTGGCCTACCGTTTAATGTGTATACTCTTTCCTTATTCGCCCTCCCCAAGTGCATTACCTCACACTTCTTTGAATTAAATTCTATTTGCCACAGCTCTGCCCACCTGACCAGCAGAGTGTTTGCTAGTGCTGTTGGGGAGGATTTAAACTAATATGGCAGGGGGATGGGAACCAATGCAGGGAGACAGAGGGAAACAAAAAGGAGGCAAAAGCAAAAGACAGAAAGGAGATGAGGAAAAGTGGAGGGCAGAGAAACCCAAGGCAAAGAACAAAAAGGGGCACTGTACAGCAAAATTCTAAAAGGACAAAGGGTGTTAAAAAAACAAGCCTGAAGGCTTTGTGTCTTAATGCAAGGAGTATCCGCAATAAGGTGGATGAATTAACTGTGCAAATAGATGTTAACAAACATGATGTGATTGGGATTACGGAGACGTGGCTCCAGGATGATCAGGGCTGGGAACTCAACATCCAGGGGTATTCAACATTCAGGAAAGATAGAATAAAAGGAAAAGGAGGTGGGGTAGCATTGCTGGTTAAGGAGGAAATTAAGGCAATAGTTCGGAAGGACATTAGCTTGGATGATGTGGAATCTATATGGGTAGAGCTGCAGAATACCAAAGGGCAAAAAACGTTAGTGGGAGTTGTGTACAGACCTCCAAACAGTAGTAGTGATGTTGGGGAGGGCATCAAACATGAAATTAGGGGTGCGTGCAATAAAGGTGCAGCAGTTATAATGGGTGACTTTAATATGCACATAAATTGGGTTAACCAAACTGGAAGCAATATGGTGGGGAGGATTTCCTGGAGTGCATAAGGGATGGTTTTTTAGACCAATATGTCGAGGAACCAACTAGGGGGGAGGCCATCTTAGACTGGGTGTTGTGTAATGAGAGAGGATTAATTAGCAATCTCGTTGTGCGAGACCCCTTGCGGAAGAGTGACCATAATATGGTGGAATTCTGCATTAGGATGGAGAATGAAACAGTTAATTCAGAGACCATGGTCCAGAACTTAAAGAAGGGTAACTTTGAAGGTATGAGGCGTGAACTGGCTAGGATAGATTGGCGAATGATACTGAAGGGGTTGACTGTGGATGGGCAATGGCAGACATTTAGAGACCGCATGGATGAACTACAACAATTGTACATTCCTGTCTGGCGTAAAAATAAAAACGGGAAGGTGGCTCAACCGTGGCTATCAAGGGAAATCAGGGATAGTATTAAAGCCAAGGAAGTGGCATACAAATTGGCCAGAAATAGCAGCGAACCCGGGGACTGGGAGAAATTTAGAACTCAGCAGAGGAGGACAAAGGGTTTGATTAGGGCAGGGAAAATGGAGTACGAGAAGAAGCTTGCAGGGAACATTAAGACGGATTGCAAAAGTTTCGATAGATACGTAAAGAGAAAAAGGTTAGTAAAGACAAACGTAGGTCCCCTGCGGTCAGAATCAGAGGAAGTCATAACGGGGAACAAAGAAATGGCAGACCAATTGAACAAGTACTTTGGTTCGGTATTCACTGAGGAGGACACAAACAACCTTCCGGATATAAAAGGGGTCGGAGGGTCTAGTAAGGAGGAAGAACTGAGGGAAATCCTTATTAGTCGGGAAATTGTGTTGGGGAAATTGATGGGATTGAAGGCCGATAAATCCCCAGGGCCTGATGGACTGCATCCCAGAGTACTTAAGGAGGTGGCCTTGGAAGTAGTGGATGCATTGACAGTCATTTTCCAACATTCCATTGACTCTGGATCAGTGCCTATGGAGTGGAAGGTAGCCAATGTAACCCCACTTTTTAAAAAAGGAGGGAGAGAGATAACAGGGAATTATAGACCGGTCAGCCTGACATCGGTAGTGGGTAAAATGATGGAATTAATTATTAAGGATGTCATAGCAGTGCATTTGGAAAGAGGTGACATGATAGGTCCAAGTCAGCATGGATTTGTGAAAGGGAAATCATGCTTGACAAATCTTCTGGAATTTTTTGAGGATGTTTCCAGTAGAGTGGACAAGGGAGAACCAGTTGATGTGGTATATTTGGACTTTCAGAAGGCTTTCGACAAGGTCCCACACAAGAGATTAATGTGCAAAGTTAAAGCACATGGGATTGGGGGTAGTGTGCTGACATGGATTGAGAACTGGTTGTCAGACAGGAAGCAAAGTGTAGGAGTAAATGGGTACTTTTCAGAATGGCAGGCAGTGACTAGTGGGGTAGCGCAAGGTTCTGTGCTGGGGCCCCAGCTGTTTACATTGTACATTAATGATTTAGACGAGGGGATTAAATGTAGTATCTCCAAATTTGCGGATGACACTAAGTTGGGTGACAGTGTGAGCTGCGAGGAGGATGCTATGAGGCTGCAGAGCGACTTGGATAAGTTAGGTGAGTGGGCAAATGCATGGCAGATGAAGTATAATGTGGATAAATGTGAGGTTATCCACTTTGGTGGTAAAAACAGAGAGACTATAATCTGAATGGCGACAGATTAGGAAAAGGGGAGGTGCAACGAGACCTGGGTGTCATGGTACATCAGTCATTGAAGGTTGGCATGCAGGTACAGCAGGCGGTTAAGAAAGCAAATGGCATGTTGGCCTTCATAGCGAGGGGATTTGAGTACAGGGGCAGGGAGGTGTTGCTACAGTTGTACAGGGCCTTGGTGAGGCCACACCTGGAGTATTGTGTACAGTTTTGGTCTCCTAACCTGAGGAAGGACATTCTTGCTATTGAGGGAGTGCAGCGAAGGTTCACCAGACTGATTCCCGGGATGGCGGGACTGACCTATCAAGAAAGACTGGATCAACTGGGCTTGTATTCACTGGAGTTCAGAAGAATGAGAGGGAACCTCATAGAAACCTTTAAAATTCTGACGGGGTTAGACAGGTTAGATGCAGGAAGAATGTTCCCAATTTTGGGGAAGTCCAGAACCAGGGGACACAGTCTAAGGATAAGGGGTAAGCCATTTAGGACCGAGATGAGGAGGAATTTCTTCACCCAGAGAGTGGTGAACCTGTGGAATTCTCTACCACAGAAAATTGTTGAGGCCAATTCACTAAATATATTCAAAAAGGAGTTAGATGGAGTCCTTACTACTAGGGGAATCAAGGGGTATGGTGAGAAAGCAGGAATGGGGTACTGAAGTTGCATGTTCAGCCATGAACTCATTGAATGGCGGTGCAGGCTAGAAGGGCCGAATGGCCTACTCCTGCACCTATTTTCTATGTTTCTATGCTTCTATGATATCCTCCTGCAGAGCATGACTTTCCTCTTCATATCAACCACACAGCCAATTTTAGCGTCATCTGCAAACTTCTTAATCATACCTCCTATATTCAAATCTAGATCATCGATGTATACCACAAAAAGCAAGGGACCCAGTACTGAGCCCTGCAGAACCCCACTGGAAACATCCTTCCAGTCACAAAAACATCCATCAACCATTACTCTTTGCTTCCTCCCTCTAAACCAATTTTGGATCCAACTTGCCACTTTACCCTGGATCCCATGGGTTTTTACCTTCGTGACCAGTCTGCCACGTGGGACCTTATCAAAAGCTTTGCTAAAGTCCATATACACGACGTCGTATGCACTACCCTCATCGACCCTCCTGGTTACCTCCTCGAAAACATCCTCTAGGCCAAGCCCCCAATAACAACAGCTCCACAAACCTGGGAGCATGCTCACAGGTGCATACATTACACTTAACACGGCCGTTAACACTGGTTTTCTTGAAAAAATGGCAGCCATCTCGCTTCTGGCACAGAACATGGTGGTCACCATTTTGGTAAGTGTCTTAGCGCTCCCGTTGACAGCGTTGGCCTCGGAAATGTAACTTAGCAGATTGTGATGTCAATCAGCGTGCAATGCCTGACTTGATGCTACGACTGTTAATTTGGACATTTTTGCTCACCATTACATTAACAGAAAAGCGTGTGTGAAGCAACCCTGCAGAGACGCTGTCAGCACTTCTTAAAGGGTCACACAGATCTTTCAGGTAAGTTTGGATTTGAGCTTCAGGACTGTTTGTTTTATATTTTATTGAAGTGGAGGCTTGGTGCAATAGATGTAAAATGTTTTCAAAGTGTGCAGGGAGTGCTGCTGCATGCTAGCAAGGCTTCAGATGGTAAAGGAAGGCTTCTGAGAAGACAGAAAATGCTGCAAATACTCAGGTTAGGCAGCATCCATGGAGAGAGAAACAGATTTAACATTTCAGGTCAAGATGCTGCCTGCCCTGCTGAGTATTTCCAGCATTTTTTGCTTTTATTTCAGATTTACAGCATCCACTTGCAGAGGTGACGATGAAGATGAAGAAGAGGAAGACATAGAAGAGGAAGAAGTGGAAGGAAGGATGCAACCCAGACAGCAACTTTCTGGCCAGGATATCTGGGATGGAATCATTTGTCTTCGGTACCAGTGACCACAACCCCAATTCCCCTTTCAACATTTGCACCTTATCTTGCCTCTGTTACTGACCATCACAGCATCCTCTTGACCACAATGTTGAAATAACAGCCACCAGAAACCAAACTTTCCAATCCAACTTTATCCATACCTGCATCCAATATGACATCAAGAAATTAACCAATCACCCATGTGCTTACCTTTAGTGACTGTCTTGCTTCTGTCGTTTCCTATCCTGGTGATGTCACGCAGTGCTAGCCCAGTGGCTGCAGAATGGCTGGTTGAAGTCTGCTGACTTTCAGTGGGGGTCACGGCAAATGACCTTGCGGGCTGAGCTCGAGGAACTGTTGGCTAGGGGTGTCAAATCGAGTGATGGTTCTTCTTCTTCATTCTTCATTCTTTGTTCTTCTTTCTTTCTTTTTTTCTGTTTTTCTTTTTTGATCTTTTTCTTTTTCTCCCACTGGTTTACGCAAGCTGCATTTCTTGGATGTCTGAAATGAGGAAGGCACAGGCGCAGAGCTGTGGTGCGGGGAGGGCGGGAAAGCAAGAGCTACACGCTTACACCATTCACAGCTTGTAAATCAGAAGATAGTGTAGGATGAGGGGGAAATGGGATGTGAGGAGGAAGATAATGTATGAGGGTACCAACATCTTGTATCCTTTCAGCCCCGCTGCTGGCCAAAATCACTGCCATGCCCCTGCCAAAAATGGCTAGCACCGTCTCCTTCAAGGGGGTGAAGCTACGAATGTGAGGTGTGCCTCATGTTTAGCACAGATTGTTAGTAGATGAGTGATGGCGGGGGACGGGGGGAGTGGCAGGGGGTACAATGAGCAGTGTGTGAGGCTAGTGGTACGGTTGGTAGGAGATGGCTTTTGAAAATGTATTCACTGATCTTGACCTCTGTTCTGACATCATGAAACATCTTCGGGCACTGGAGCCAGGTCATGGGAGCAACACTGCTGGCAGTGATGGTTTCACATCGTTCTTTCCAAAGCACTTCCTGGCCCCTGTGGAGAGGGGTCCTCTCTTGCAGTGTTGACCACCGTCACAAAGCTGGAGTGCTGCATGCGAGATTCTGGGTGCACCTTCCCTGGCCTGTTGAGCCATTTGTGTTCGCGCTGAAGCACCTTTACCATTGTATTACATGTGGAGGGCAGTTCAGTTTTAAGAGCTGAAGATTGCCGTTTTGGAATTATCGTTATTTTTTTTCTGAAGGCAGTTGAGCTCTAAGGGCTAAAGATTACCTATTTTTTAATTATTTTGATTTTTTCATTTTAGAAGGCAGTTCCCCTTTAGGGGCTTGACACAGCTTTCTGAAATGACAGCCTTGTTTTAAGAGAGCACTGCCTCGCTCCAGGGATGCTACAGCTATGCTACATTGGGCCTCCTGCTGAGACTACCACCTGAAACAACGTGTTACACGGTAGGTTTTGTGCTGCGCATCACCAAAATATGGTGCATCCTGCACTCTTTTTGCAGGCAGCCATTAACCGGCCTGCGGTGGTGTCATGTATGTATGCTTGGGTTTACTAGCCAGCAGGTGGCGCGACTGTAGGAGGTCATTGGGCTGTGCGCATGTGTTTGCGGCCCAGGAATAAAAGGCCAGCCATCTTGTAATGTAATCACTTTGGGCCCTAATAAAGTAGAGTCGGGTTTGTACCTGTTCGGAGTTTACAGTATTCAGTCTATTGAGTTATTGCATACTCAACATTTGGCGACGAAGTAACACGAACCTTCGCATGCAAAAATGAGCACAATTGGAATTCTGGAGCGATTCGTGGAGGAAGAAGATTGGGCAGACTTTGTAGCCCGCTTGAACCAGTACTTCGTGGCCAACAAAATAGAGAAAGAGGCAGACGCAGTTCAGCACCGGGCGGTCCCCCTCACGGTTTGTGGTCCGAAAATCTATGGACTCATAAAGAATCTCCTCTCACTCTTAATTCCAGCGGACAAGGACTATGAAACATTGTGTGCTCTGGTACTTGACCATCTATAACCAGATGAAAGCATCATCATCTCAAGATATCGATTCTATATACACGTTCGTTCTGAGGGCCAGGATGTATCAGAATTTGTTGCTGACATAAGTCGTCCAGCTGGACCGTGTAAGTTCGAAACTGTGTTGGCAGACAGGCTGCGGGACTTCTTTGTAATTGGCATCAACCACAAGGTGATCCTGCGTAAGCTAATGGCGGTGAAGACGCTAGATTTGAGCAAGGCCATCACGATTGCCCAATCATGCATGATGACGGACAAAAGCTTAAAGCAGATATCATTGAAAAATCGGAACTCGGCAAGTACTGTAAACAAGATAATATTGGCGTTTGGCAGAGCTGCATATGGCAGGGCATACCCGACTGCGTACGCGAAACCTGTGGCTGCTCAAAGTCTGCCAACGGGAATGAATCCGATATCACCGTGTTGGCGTTGTGGGGGAAATCATCGGCATCATCAGTGTTGATTTAAACAGTATATTTGTGAAGGCTGTTCGAGAGTGAGGCATCTCCAGCGCATGTGTCCGCAACTGAGCAAGCCTACTGCGACACACCACGTGGAGGATGATGACTAGTCTAGCGCGGATCCGGATATGCAATCCGAGATACTAGAGGAGGAAGTGTATGGACTGTATTCATTCCTAACAAAGAGCCAACCGATAATGATTAATGTAAAACTTAATGGTGTGCCGGAATCGATGGAATTGGACACGGTTGCGAGTCAATCAATAATGAGCCAGAGGACATTCGACAGGCTGTGGGATACTAAGGCTGTGAGGCCTAAGCTGAGTCCAGTCAATGACAAGTTGCGTACGTACACTAAAGAATCATAATGGTGATTGGCAGTGCAGTAATCAAGGCGTCGTATTATGGTGCAGTTCACGATTTACCGTTATGAATTGTTCCAGGCAATGGTCCAACGCTGTTCGGCAGGAACTGGTTAGAAAAAATCAAATGGAACTGAAACGAGATCAAAGCGTTGTCGTCGTTGGAGGATACTCCATGTGCTCAAGTGCTGAGCAAGTTCTCCTCGCTATTTGAACCGGCATCAGCAATTTCACGAGAGCCAAGGTGCAGATCCACGTGGACTCGGATGCAAGACCCATCCATCATAAAGCTCGAGCAGTTCCGTACATGAAGAGGGAGAAGGTCGAAATTGAACTGGACAGACTCCAGCCTGAAGGGATCATATCACCTGTCGAATTTAGCGAATGGGCCAACCTCACTGCTCCCATGTTGAAAAGTGATGGCACTGTCAGGATTCGTGAAGACTACAAGGTTACGATCAACTGAGTTTCGAAACAGGATCAATACCCATTACCGAAGGCTGATGACCTGTTTGCAGCGCTAGCCGGGGGGAAGTCATTCACAAAACTGGATCTGACATCGGCCTAAATGACACATGAGCTGGTTGACACATCGAACACTCATAAAGGACTGTTTATCTACAACAGGTGCCCTTTTGGAATTCACTCGGCTGCAGCCATATTTCAGAGGAACATGGAGAGTCTACTGAAGTCCATCCCCAGAACCGTTGTGTTCCAAGATGACATACTGGTCACAGGTCGTGACTCCGAGGAATATCTGAACAACCTGGATGAGGTTCTACATCATCTCGACAAAGTGGGACTCAGACTGAAACGCTTGAAGTATGTCTTCATGGCACTGGTAGTCGAATTCCTGGGGAGGAAAATTGCTGCTGATGGTATCAGGCCTACGGACTCGAAAACCAAGGCCATCAAAAATGCACCCAAGCCTCAGAATGTGACGGAGCTGCATTCGTTCCTGGGTCTACTCAACTACTTCGGTAACTTCTTATCTAGATTGAGCACCTTATTAGAGCCACTGCACATGCTGCTAAGAAAAGGCGACAACTGGGTTTGGGGTGCATCTCAAGATAGAGCTTTTGAGAAAGCTACTAATCTGCTTTGCTCTAACAAGCTGCTGGTACATTATGATCCATGTAAGCATCTAGTATTGGCCTGTGATGCTTCGTCATATGGAGTTGGTTGCGTGCTCCAACAAGCTAATGAGTCGGGCAAATTTCAACCTGTTGCATATGCTTCAAAAAGTTTGTCAAAGGCGGAAAGAGCCTACAGCATGGTAGAGAAAGAAGCAGTAGCCTTTGTGTATGGGGTTAAAAAGATGCATCAGTACCTGTTTGGTCTTCGGTTTGAACTGGAAACAGATCACACACCACTCATTTCATTGTTTTCAGAAAACAAAGGTATCAATACCAATGCAGCGTCCCGCATCCAGAGGTGGGCGCTGAAATTATCTACGTATGATTATGTCATTCGCCATAGACCTGGCACTGAGAATTGTGCTGATGCATTGAGCCGTCTGCCGTTGCCCACACCGAAGGTGGAAACGCCACAACCGGCAGACCTAGTGTTAGTCATGGATGCTTTTGAAAGTGAAGGAACCCCTGTCACGGCCCAACAAGTTAAGACCTGGATCAGCCAGGACCCAATATTATTGGTTGTGAAACGTTGTATCCTTCATGGTGATTTGTCTGCCATACCCAAGCAAATGTTTGAGGAGACCAAACCTTACATCCGTCGCAAAGACGAACTATCCATTCAATCAGATTATATACCATGGGGATAATCGTGTTGTTATGCCCAAGAAAGGCAGAGAGAAATTTGTGCATGATCTACATAGCATGCATCCCAGTATTGTCATGATGAAAGCCATTGCCAGGTCTCATGTATGGTGACCTGGAATTGAATCTGATCTGGAATCATGTGTGCATGAGTGCAACACTTGCATGCAGCTTAGTAAAGCACCAGCGGAATCGCCACTGAGTCTGCAATCGTGGCCATCTAAACCATGGTCCAGGATCCACATCGATTTTGCAGTTCCCTTCCTGGGAAAGATGCTCTTATTGTAGTGGATGCTTATTCAAAGTGGATAGAATGTACAATCATGTCATCCAGCACATCCACAGCTACCATTGAGAGCCTTCGTGTCATGTTTGCTACGCATGGTCTGCCTGACATCGTTTTAAGTGACAACGGATCTTGCTTCACCATATAGAGTTTCAAGAGTTCATGAAACTCAATGGTATCAAACATGTGAAGTCAGCACCATTCAAACCTGCATCCAATGGATAAGCAGAGTGTGAGGTCCAAACCATCAAGCAGAGTATGAAACGTATAACTGAAGGTTCACTGCAAACTCGCTTGTCACGCATATTGCTTAGTTACAGGACAAGACCCCATACGCTTACCGGGGTCTCCCCTGCTGAACTATTGATGAAGAGAGGTCTCAAGACCAGGCTCTCTCTTGTTCACCCTGACTTGATTAATCGTGTCGAATATGTCATGTATCCAGACATGTTTACTGCTTGTACTATTACATATGATGTGCCACCAGAGGGCACTACTATGGGAAACTTGTACACCAGCTGTATGGTCACTAAGGTGTGCCACCACAGGGCACTGCAGTGGGAGACTTGTAGGTAACCTGTACAGGTGTGCCAGGTTTAGTATAAAAGGCAGGCCACCATGTGTGATCATCACTCTGGAGTTATATTAAATGGACTAAGGTCACTACAGTTCAAGTGCAATACTTTGCCTTGTGGAGTCATTATGAGAGCATCTAAAGATATAACAATTGGCGACGAGATTACGGACTTTCACGTGAAAATGGCTAACCTTAGTGCATTGCAGCAATTCACCGATGATGATGATTGGGACGCCTTTGCGGAGAGGCTCGACCATTTCTTCACAGCAAACAACCTGGCAGGCAAAGATCCAACAATACTGGCTGATAAACACAGAACTATCCTGCTAACCAGTTGTGGGCCCACAGTCTATGGCCTCGTCAGGGACTTGCTGGCACCAATGAAGACAACGACCAAGACGTATGAGGAGCTTGTAACGCTGATCCAAGAACAACTCAAGCCCAAAGAGAGCATCCTCACAGCCAGACACCGATTTTACACACACCAACGGCCCGAAGGCCAGGAAATCGCGAAATATGCTGCAGACCTCAGGAGGCTGGCGACACCGTGTGATTTAGGCAAACACCTCACTGAAGCGCTGCGGTATATCTTTGTCATCGGAATCGGCCACGGGGACCTTCTTCACAGGCTACTATCTGCGGATACCGCAGTCACACTGCAGAAGGCCATCACCATGAGCCAAGCATCATGACCTCTACCTGCGGCTCTAGGCGGATGACTCATCCTCAGGACTCAAAACCGGCAAGTACTGTACACAGACTGGCGCCTTTTAGAGGCGAGACTGTAGAACATGAATCTCCTCAGGGGAGAGAGAACAGGCCCCCAAGTTCCTTAACTCTGAGTCCGCTGAGAGGGGCTAAACGGTTAGCACCATGCTGGCGTAGCGGAGGAAATCACTGGACTCACCAGTGCCGTTTTAAGGACTATATGTGCAAACGGTGCAGCACAAAGGGCCACCTCCAGCGAATGAGTAAAAGAAATAAGACTCACCGTGTTGATGAAGAGTCTGCAGAGGGCCATGAATCCAACGCGGATTATGAAGTGATAGTCAGAGAAGCAGCTCAGCCCCACGATGAAGTATATAGCATGTTTACCTGCACCACAGAATGTTGCCCGTTGAGAATGGAAGTCGAGATAAATGGCGCTCCAGTCTTCATGGAGGCGGACACGGGGGCGAGTCAGTCAGTAATGAATCAAGAAGCCTTTGAGAGGCTATGGGACAATCAAGCTGAATGACCCAAGTTGGTCCCAGTTCAGGCAAAGCTGCGCACCTACACCAATGAAATTATCCCAGTCATTGGTAGTGTGGATGTAAAGGTATTCCATGATGGCATGGTGCACAAGTTACCACTGTGGATTGTTGCAGGTGATGGACCCAACGCTATTCGGAAGAAGGTGGATGAAGAAGATCCATTGGAGCTGGGAAGATTTCAGCCCTCCAGCGATCGACGTCCCCCACGCTCAGAGGCAAAGCAAGCCCTCACCTGAGGTTGGATCCGGCACCAGCGAGCAGACCAGCACAGCATCCGAGGCATAGACCGCCCAGCACGACTGCGTGGAGATGATCCAGCTGAGACGTCCCAAACGCACCTTCCAGGCTCCAGTGGCAGGACTCCGGAGGAAGATGGTTGGGTAAAGATAGCAAGGCTCTCTTAAAGGAGGCCAGCAACCCACCACACTTAAAGGGACAGTTCCACATTCTCAATAAATGTAAAAGCAACTGTGAGTTAAATGTAAAGCTTGTAATTGATGATCAGAGTATTATACATGTAATAAACAAAGAAAAATCGTGCGATTGCGATAGGAGCTACAGTTTATCTACAATGAGTAATGAAATGTTGTGTGATGTAGGATTTCAACTGTATTCAGATAAAGTAGTGGGCAAACACTCATCAGGAGCACACAGGTCCAGCAGGCTACCCAATGCTGTAGCCTGAGTCCCTGGGACCCAAGCGATGCACTATGGAGTGTGGCCACAAGCAGCTAATATAGACAAGCTGCAGAGCAAGTGATCTCAGGAGGGCAATGGCATCGGTATCGATACCCTGCCCCTGATCAGCTCCACCTCTCAGACACCCGATAGCACCAACCGCCACGAGCCTGAAAGAGCAAACTGCGCTAAGGCGCAGCCCCCAGACCCTATTGCTACCAAGGCCACACCTGGGAACGAAGGGTCACCCGCAACGGTTCTCCCAAATGGGACCGGGACCAGCCGAGATCCCAAACCAAATAACGCCCAGGCAAGTGAGTCAGCAGTTCCCTGTGCACTGCGAGATGACTGTTCCTCAAGGAGCAGCAGCGACCTGGGGCATAAGGAAAGGACAGGGAGGTCACAGGCATCTGTGAACCTGCCCGACGCGAGTAGCAACGGCAAAGGCCCCGAGAGCAGGCAACTTGAGCCAACCGGGTTCCCACTGCCAGCACTGGGCATCGTGCCACCACCAGACTACTTGGACACCATCCAGCAGTTCTGGAACTAGCTTGTCCTCACGCACCGGTGCTGACACCAGTACTGATTCCAAATATGTATCAAGAATGTATCTCACCAGTCAAATGTACTTGTCTCACAACTGTACCACAAATGTAATGATGTAAATGCAAATTTTTTTTCTGGACTTGAGTGTATATGAATGTAATGAGCCATCGGCATAATCTATATGTGGGAGGGAGAGAATTGAGTGGTCATTGACTCACAAACAGAAACCACCAGCACCTCTACTGCCAATGAAACACCACCTACTCACCCAAAATGGAAACGACCCTCCAAGGGTCAACCAGATAGAGCTAAGCCCAGAGCACAGTCAATGCATGAAGGCGATTTGCATTAAAGACTTCGGGGAGAGTGATGTCATGTATCCAGACATGTTTACTGCTTGTACTATTACATATGATGTGCCATCAGAGGGTACTATGGGAAACTTGTACACCAGCTGTATGGTCACTAAGGTGTTCCACCAGAGGGCACTGCAGTGGGAGACTTGTAGGTTACCTGTACAGGTGTGCCAGGCCGAGTATAAAAGGCAGGCCACCATGTGTGATCTTCACTCTGGAGTTATATTAAATGGACTAAGGTCACTACAGTTCAAGTGCAATACTTTGCCTCATGGAGTCATTATCAGAGCATCTAAAGACATAACAGAATACAGACGTCAAAGTCAGCAAGGGTGTCATGATCACGCTACTGTGTCACGTGACATTTCTATCAATGATCCTGTGTATGTACTGAATTAAGGTCAAGGTCCCAAATGGATCGGCAGTACTATTGCATACACAACAGGTGGCACTGGCCATTTCCCAGCCTAAATGAATTGCTAGGGTCTAAACCAGGAAGTATCAATTAGAATATGTCATTCAATGTAAAAATCATGTACAGAAAGCAAACTAAAGTGAGGAAAAGAAAGAATGGATTTAGAGAGAGAGATAAAAGAGAAAGAAAAAGTTTTAAAAATGTTTAATGAAAAAAAATGTCCAACATTAATTAAATTCTGAAGGACTGAGACTCCACACTCGTAAAAGTAAATTATCAGTGCCAGAGAGGTTGTTTGGCAGTAAAATTCATCATGCTGTTAAAAATTAACTTACACCTGAATGCACAAACCCTACCCTTTTCTGGTGTGTTTAGTAAGTACAGCAACTTCACACCCTTTCATGTGTTTGATTTCCACGTTTAACTGTGTATGTGCAGAAGCCGGATGTTGCTGTCTGATTTACTCTATATTAATGGTGAGTGCTGATACCTCACCATTACTCTTAATGAATGTCTCCCCGTTCTTGGCCAGCAGTGGAGTGGGGCTTTGGGTGCATGGGCCGTAGATGGACTTGACTGCGGTGAAGAATACTCGCATGTCATGGCTGTCGGCCAGCTGCTGAATCTCCTGTGCTTTCTCCACCCACCATCTATTCTTTAGTTCATGGGTTTTTTGTTGGAGCTTGGCCTTCAGTCTTCTGTAGTGCTGCTTTGCTGCTCCCGAGTTGGGTTGTTGCTTTAGGTTCACAAATGCCCTGTGCTTGCGCTTTATTAGCTCCTGGATCTCCTAGTCATTCTCATCAAACCAGTCCTGGTGTTTCCTGGTTGAGTGACTGAGCGTCTCTTTGTAGGCACTAGTTATGGTGGCTTGGAGGGCAGACCAAACGTTGTGGGCACTCTGTGTCTCGGGGTCATCGAGAGTCACCAGTGAGGCGCTGGCTGTACAGGGCTCTCTTAGCTGGGTCTTTGAGTGCCACGGCGATGGTTTTCTGCGGCATTGCTTCTGTTGCCATCGTCGCTTTGGGGCTATATTAATGTTGATGATGGAACGGATTAGACAGTGGTCCGTCCAGCAGTCATGGATGACCCTCAAAGCCTGCTTGATAAAGTGCAACATCCCCACTGACACCTGGGAGTCCCTGGCCAAAGACTGCCCTAAGTGGAGGAAGAGCATCCAGGAGGGTGCTGAGCACCTCGAGTCTCATTGCCAAGAGCATGCAGAAAACATGCGCAGGCAGCGGAAGGAGCATGCGGCAAACCAGACTCCCCAGCCACCCTTTCTTTCAACGACTGTCTATCCTACCTGCGACAGAGACTGCAATTCCCGTATTGGGCTGTACAGTCACCTGAGAACTCACTTTTAAAGTGGAAGCAAGTCTTCCTCGATTTCGAAGGATTGCCTATGATGATGATGATGATTCTTAATGCAAAATCTGGGCCAATATCTCAGTCTCATGGTGGGCCTTCGGATCCTCTGATGTACTGCAGTTTGAAAACAAAAGTAAAGCCAAGTGCTGCAAAATGAAAACAGAAAATGGGGGAAATGCATTTCAGTCACACCCAGAATGTTAAGCTTTGCTTCATTTTTAGATGCTGATTAAACGCCTCGGCATTTCCAGCATTTACTGGTTTTATTTCAGTATTCACAGACCCTGAATCTCAATCACACAATTAGCTCATCATATTAGCACAGTGAGGCTGTGTCATTGGAGAACTAGGTCACAGCAAACATAATGTCCTATCGGATAAATAGCGACAGCGTTTTACCAGCAGCAATGATTGCTTCTTTAATTTATGAAATATAATATTTTTAAGATTTTCCCCTGCTTGTTCTCATGAGGACACAGATAATTCTGCCATTCCAGAACTTAGATAATTAAAATAAAATTACTTTTTACCTTCACAATTAAGAAACCCACTGAAGAAAGTAGGTTTTCAGTAAATCGAAACCAATGGAATTGCCACTCATTGAAGCAAATGGAGAGAAATCTGTGGATTACTGCTTTAAAAAGGAAGGAAACCCTGATATAGGAGTTCAAAAATGACATGGGGATTTGATAAGGTAAATAGGAAGGAAATATTTCCATTGATCAGTAAATAATGTAGTATTATCATCAAAGAACAAAGGTAAGGAGATTTTTTAATGCCGAGGGTTTTTCGGATGTGACGTTTCCGACCAGAAACAATGATAGAAGCAGAATCTATAAACATGTTTTTAAAAGGGATGGGGTAAATATTTGAAAAATAAAAAGGGTATGGGAAGGCTGAGTCAAAGGACTAAGTGAATAGCTCTTTCAGAGAGACAGCACAGGTGTGCTGCACTGAATGGCATCTTTTTGTGTTGTAAAATTCTACGATTATAAACTTTCATGCTTGAGATAGACTTTCATAACTTTTTGCTGCCTGTGAGTATAACTCTTTCACTTCAACAAGCAATGGTAATGCACGGTGCCGTTGTTTAGGTGCTACGAGTGCCATTCTGGTGCAGGCTGCGCCGGATGCCATCTTGGTGAGGGTGTTGGCGTCGGTGCTGGGAGCATGCGGCAGAATTATTTAGAGTCGGCAGATCGTGACGTCAGTCAGCATGCAACGCTGATTTGACGCCAGTGCTGCTATTTTCATCATTACAGCCCAGTGTTAACCTCGCACAGCTGACCATGCGTTCAGCAGCTGCAAGGACCCCCGACAATGTTCCCTGTAAGCTGTGTGGCCGCGTGACACTCCAGAGGTCCCACATGTAAAGTTCTTACACAATACCACAAATCCACACGAGGCACATTCTATGGACAAGGTCACTCCATGACCTGAACCTTTATTCACAGGACCAAGAAGTGATGACCCTGCGTGGGACCTCCCTGGATGACCAGGTGAGGAGTGTCTCCCACAAGTTTACCCCCTGTGGTCAAGGTGTGCATTTCTTACGTATATACAGTATTGCAGTGTTGTTACATAAAGGTTACATACATGCCATCACCTCCCCCTCAACATCTTATTGGGATCATAGGTTAAGTCTCTCGGGTGGTCTGTGCTCTCTCATGGAGCGACGCAGTTGGGGCTCTGGTTGTTGAGCCTTGGTATGCGTGCCTGTCACCTGTGGTGATTCTGGCCTGTCCGGGCTGACCGCAGGGACTGTGCATGCTGCTGAATGTTCTTGTTGCTCGTTCACTGGCGGTGGTGTGAATACCATCTCATGATCTTCCTCAGGTTCCTCAGAGTCCATGCTGAAACTTTTTTTACTTGGTCCCGATGCTTGCGGCATATCTGCCCATTGTTAAGTTTAACCACGATGACCCTATTATCCCCTCTTTGTCTATTACAGTACCCTCAAGCCATTTGGGCCCCAAAGCGTGATTGCGAACAAATACGGGATCATCAATTTCTATATATCTCCCCCTTGAATTTCGTTCATGGTACTCATTTTAGGACTGGCGCTTGCCCTCAACAATGTCGCACAGGACTGGATGAATGAGGGACAGCCGAGGTTTCAGTGTTCGTTTCATGAGTAGCTCCGCAGGCGGGAGCCCCGTGAGCGAGTGTGGTCGTGACCTAGAGGCCAGCAGGAGGCGCGATAGGCGACATTGAAGGGAGGGTCCTTGAATCCAGAGCATGCCTTGTTTTATGATTTGGACTGCACGTTCCGCCTGGCCATTGGAGGCCGGCTTGAATGGTGCTGTCCTGACATGGTTAATGCCATTGCCCGACATTAACTCCCGGAATTCGTAGCTTGTGAAACATGGCCCATTATCGCTAACAAGGATGTCCGGCAAGCCGTGGGTCGCAAAGACCGCGCGCAGATTCTCCACAGTGGTGGATGTCGTGCACGAATTCAAAATGATGCACTCGATCCATTTCGAGTACGCATCAACCACAATGAGAAACATTTTTCCCATGAACGGGCCCGCCTAGTCTACGTGAATACGTGACCATGGCCTGGTGGGCCAGGGCCACAGGCTGAGCGGGGCCTCCCTGGGGGCATTACCTAGCTGGGCACACGTCATGCACCTGCGAACACAGTGTTCCAGGTCTGAATCAATTCCCGGCCACCACACATGTGACCAGGCAATGGCCTTCATCAGTATGATGCCTGGGTGCTCGCTGTGGAGTTGCCTGATGAATGCTTCCCTGCCCCTCTGGGGCACGATTACCCCATAGTAGGCAGTCGGCTTAGATGGAGAGCTCATCTATCCGTCTGTAAAACGGTCGTACCTCCTCAGGGCATGCTCCGTGTGCGGGCACCCAATCCCCAGTCAGGACACATTTCTTAATCAAGGATAGGCGGGGATCTCTGTTGGTCCAGATTTTGATCTGGCGGGCTGTGATGGGGGAGCCTGCGCTGTCAAAGGCATCGACAGCCATAACCATCTCAACGCTTTGATCCGCTACCCCCTCGGTGGTGGCCAGTGGAGCCTGCTGAGCGCGTCAGCACAATTTTCGATGCCGGGCCGGTGCCGGATGGTGTAGTCATACGCAGCGAGCATGAGAGCCCATTGCCGTATGTGAGCTGATGCATTGGCATTGACAGCCTTGCTGTCTGACAGCAGGGATGTTAACGGCTTGTGATCCGTTTCTAATTCGAACCTCCTGCCAAAAAGGTACTGATGCATCTTTTTCACCCCATAAATACATGCGAGTGCTTCCTTCTCAACCATCCCATATCCCCGTTCAACTTGAGAGAGCGACCTGGAGGCATAAGCCACAGGTTGGAGTTGGCCCTCAGCGTTACCCTGCTGCAACACGCACCCAACCCCATAGGACGATGCATCACATGTCAGAACCAATTTCTTACGGGGGTCATACAGGGTCAACAACTTATTTGAACAAAGTAGGTTCCGTGCCCGATTGAAAGCCCATTCCTGACAGTCCCCCCAAAACCAATCGCAACCCTTACGCAAGAGCATGTGTAGCGGCTCCAACAATGTGCTTAAGTTCGGCAGAAAGTTCCCGAAATAGTTCAACAATCCCAGAAATGAACGCAACTCCGATGTGTTGCAGGGCCTGGGCGCTCGTCGAATCGCCTCTGTTTTGGATTCGGTGGGCCGAATCCTGTCTGCAGCAACCCTCCTGCCCAGAAACTCGACCTCAGGAGCCAAAAACACACACTTAGACTTATTGAGTCGCAGGCCTGCCCGGTCCAGTCGGCATAGCACCTCCTCCAGGTTGTGGAGGTGTTGTGTTCCTCGGTGTCACGACCGGTGATGAGGATGTCGTCCTGAAATATGATTGTTCCAGGAATGGATTTGAGCAGGCTTTCCATGTTTCTTTGAAAAATTGCGGCCGCTGATCGAATGCCAAACGGACACCGGTTGTAAACAAACAGTCCCTTGTGCGTGGTGATGGTGGTCAGTAGTTTAGATTCGTCGGCCAGTTCTTGGGTCATGTAGGCTGAAGTGAGGTCCAACTTGGTGAACAGCTTGCCGCCTGCCAGTGTGGCAAAAAGTTCGTCCACTCTCGGGAGCAGGTATTGGTCTTGTAGGGACACCCGGTTGATAGTGGCCTTGTAGTCGCCACAGATTCTGACCGAGCCATCTGCTTTTAGGACGGGAACGATGGGGCTTGCCCAGTCACTGAATTCAACGGGCGAGGTGATACCCTCTCTCAGCAACCGGTCCAACTCGCTCTCAATTTTCTTCCACGTCACATACGGCACAGCTCTGGCTTTGTGGTGCACTGGTCTGGCGTCCGGGATGATGCGTATCACTACTTGGGTACCTTTGAACGTCCCTATGCCAGGTTGAAATAGTGATTCCAATTGCTGTAGGACCTGTGAGCATGAACTTCACTCCACAGATGACATGGCATGCACATCCCCCCATTTCCAGTTCATCTCAGCTAACCAGCTCCTCCCCAACAGTGCGGGACCATTGCCCAGGACAATCCAGAGCGGCAGTCGGTTCACCGATCCTTTGTGTGTGACCGTCAACATTGCACTGCCTAGCACTGGAATGATTTATTTGGTGTACGTCCGTAATTGCGTCTCAATGCGTTCTAGTTTGGGTCTGCTGGCTTTGAGTGGCCACAGCTTTTTGAATTGTTGAACATTCATGAGTGACTGGCTGGCCCCCGTGTCCAGCTCCATGCGTACAGGGATGCCGTTTAATAGGACTTTCATCATCATAGGTGGCGTTTTGGTATATGAGCTATGAATGTTTGCCACATGAACCCGCTGAACTTCAGCATCCATTGATTTGCCCCAAGCATCAAACTGCCTCGCAGACCCCTCATCTGGTTCATCCATCTCGTATATTAGCCTGGTTGCAGGCTTTTTGCACATTCTGGCTAAAAGGCCAGTAAGGTTACAATTTCTGTAGACGAACTATTGAAACCTGCAAGTCCTGGCAGCATGTCTGCCCCCACACCTCCAGCATGAACTGAGATTCCCATTGTTGTGAACAAAAGAGCTGTTTCAAGGCATTCCTTGCTGATTGTCCCTTTGACTGCTCTTGAGTACCCTGTTAGTGTGTGTCAATAGCCCCATCCCGGGCCGCATTGTCCACTGGGGGGGTGTAAATGTCCATTCAGCCTGCCATTGTCTCTGTTGGAGACTTATTCTTGGGTCTATTGCTGCTTCGGGCGTCTCGAACTGCCCTTGCCTGCCTGCGGGGCTCTGTGTCGTGTTTATGATACTGACTCCCTGATCCATCGCCACGTTGGAGACAGAATTGCACACGTATATTATCTTGCCTCCCCCGGCATAAAAGTCTGAGCCATCAACGCCGCCGCTTCCAAGGTCAAGTCCTTGGTCTCATTTAGCTTTCTGAAAATCCCAGCATGGACGATGCCCTCAATAAAGAAATCCCTTAGCCTCTCGCCCCTGCAGGCGTCTGTGAACTTACAGAGGCTGGCCAAACGCCAGAGGTCCGCAACAAAATCCGGTATGCTCTGTCCTTCCCGACGTCAGTGTGTATAGAATCTGTGTTGGGCCATGTGTAAGCTGCTCACCAGTTTGAGGTGCTCACCAATTAGTTTGCTGAGCTCTTCAAAGGTTTTGTCCACCGGCTTCTTGGGTGCTAGCAGGTCTTTCATGAGCGTGTAAGTCTTAGATCCACAGCTGGTCAGCAGATGAACCCTTCGCTTGTCGGCCGCTGCGTCTCCCAGCCAGTCCTTCGTGGCTAAACTCTGCTGGAGCCTCTCAATGAAATCATCCCAGTCCTCACCAACACAGTACCGTTCATCTGTGCTGCCGGTGGCCATTCTCGTGGGTCGTTAATTCCCGTTTCTCGTCGCCAATGTAAAGTCCTTACACAATACCACAAATCCACACGAGGCACATTCTATGGACAAGGTCACTCCATGACCTGAACCTTTATTCACAGGATCAAGAAGTCGTGACCCTGCGTGGGACCTTTATATACCTGGATGACCAGGTGAGGAGTGTCTCCTACAAGTTCACCTCCTGTGGTCAAGGTGTACATTTCTTACGTATATACAGTATTGCAGTGTTGTTACATAAAGGTTACATACATGATACCACACATCCAGCTTTTCAACAGAAAAACCGTGCACACATGATATTTTGGCCTCCCCTAAAATCCAGGGAACATTGACCCCCCTACGAGCGATATTTAAATGGATCATCCCCTACTTACAGGTTTGTTGTTGATTAGTTTCCACTGACTCTGTGTACGTTTGTGGCAGTGGTTGGTGCTTTCCAGAGTTGTTTAAAGTTTATAAGGCGACAGAAAGTGGTGCTACAAGTGGAGAAGGCTTTGGGTCTGACTTCAAGAATTCTGGTCAGACCACTTGCTCCCAGTCATGGGTGCTGTAGTTGTCACCCCCCTTGATCTGCAGCATGACAGGGAGATGGAGCCGAGGCAACGAAGAAGAGAAGGTTCACAAAGGGAAGAGTTGGGGGGGGGGGGGTGTGGGAGAGAGTAGAAGTTCTCTTAGCTGGAAGCCTCACCCATCTAGGGTCTTCCGATAGCAATTTTCTTACCTCAACCTCAGCCAGGAGCTGTGTCTGAGATGCTCTTTATGCCTGGAGAGGTGCCTTCTTTCTGAGCAGAGAGAAGTAGGCAGAGCGTGCCCATGGCTTTGCCAGGATAGTGGGCTTCCCCATGGTGCTGGGTGCCTTTGACTGCATGCACGTTGCTTTGCGGGCATCGCATCTAAATGCTGAGAACTGCAAAGGTTATCACTCGCTGAATGTGCAGTTGGTGTGCGACCATACTCTGCACATCTTGATGGTGAATACCCGGTATCCTGGCAGTCATGATGCTTTTATTCAGAGCCATTCCATTGTTCCCTCAGTCGTTGAGCCACCAAGACAAACAAGAGGGTGGTTACTGGGCAACAAGAGTTATCCCTTGACCACCTGGCTCATGACTCCGCTCTGCAACCCAACCACATGTGGGCAGCATTTGTACAATGAGAGCCATGCTGCCACATGAAATCAAATAAAGCAGATGATTGGCATCATTAAACAATGCTACCACTACCTGGACCATTCTTGGGGCAATTCTGCAGAACTCATCGGAATGCATCGCAAGATTTGTTGAGGAGAACCCGGACAGATCCTTTCTGTGTCATGCTCCACAACCTTGCCATCATGAGGACACATCTCTTGCCACAAGCCTTACAGCAACCAGCTGAAGAGGAGGAGGAGGAGGAGGAGGAAGAGAAGGAGGAGGAGGAGGAGGAAGCGCAAGTAGAGGAGGAGGAGGTGAAAGAGGAGACGGAAGAAGTGGAAGAGGCGGAAGCCGAAGGGAGAAGGCAACCCAGACAGCTGCTTTCTGCCCGGGATACCCGGGATCGACTCATCTGATTGCAGTATGAGTGAACAAAACCCGATTCCCCATTCAACAAAGTCCCACACCTTACCTCCCCTCTGTTACTGACCATCACAGCGTTCTCTTGGCTACAATAAAAGCCACCACAAAAAAAAACATTCCAATCCAACTTTATCCATTGATCCATCCAATATTGCATAACAAAGTCAACTAATCACCCTTGTTCATTCTCTTAGTGCCTATCTTCAGTGTGCCATTGCTCGTCTTAGTGCTCCTATGAAGTGCTACCCAAGTGGCTGCAGCATGACTGGTGGAAAGTTGCTGACTTTCAGTGGGGGAGACTGCAGATGGCCTTGCAGGTGACCTCGAGCAGCACTGGGCTTAGAAGGCATGGTGGCAAATTGCACACCTCGGCATGGGCGGGAGCAGTCTGGGCTGGCTGGCTGACAGGCAACAGCAAGGGCACTGGCGGAGTGGCAGTGGTGGGAGGATTAATGCTGTCATTCTGAGAGAGGACAGCAGGTGTTGTGTCCTTAGATGCTCTAGTAATGACTCCACGAGGCAATGTTTTGTACTTGAACTGTAGTGACCGTAGTCCTTTATTAGTTAACTCTCGAGTGAGGATCACACCTGGTGGCCTGCCTTTTATACTAGGCCAGGCACACCTGTACAGGCAACCTACAACTCTCCCATTGTTGTGCCCTCTGGTGGCACACCTTGTGACAGTACCAACAGTGGCCATGTAGGATACATGACATCACTCTCCCCTGAGCCTTTAGTGTAAATCGCCTCTGCATTGACTGTGCTCTGGGCTTAGCTCTATGTGGGTTCTAGCTGGTTGAACCTTGGCAGGTCGTTTCAGTCTTGGGTGAGTGGTTGGTGCAATAGAGTGCTGGTGGTTGCTGTTTGTGTGTGTCCCTGACCACTCCATTCCACTCTCCCCACCCCACATTATGGCGGAGGCTCATAGCATTCACATACATTCAAGTTCAGGAAAACAGGTTTGCATTACATTTATGGTTCCATTGTGAGACAAGTACGGTCGACTGGTGAGATGCCTTATCGATGCAGTGACTAATGCGTGAGGACAGACTAGTTCCAGAGCTGCTGGGTTGTGTCCCTGCAGTCTGGTGGTGGCTCAGTGCCCGGTGCTGGCAGTAGGAACCCAGTTGGCTCGAGTTGCCTGCTCTTGGGGCTGTTGCCGTGGTCCCTAGCGTCGGGTCGGTTCACAGATGCCTGTGACCTCCCTGTCCTTTCTTTAAGCCCTGGGATTCTGCTGCTTCCTGAGGAGCTGTCACCTAACAGTGCACAGGGGACTGCTGACTCGCTGGCCTGGGCGTTGTTTGGTTTGTGATCCTGACTGGTCCCGGTCCCCTTTGGGGGAACTGTGGCGGGTGACCCTTCGTTCCTGTGTATGGCCTTGGTGGCAATGAGGTCTGGGGACTGCGCTGTGGAACAGCTTGCTCCTTCAGGCTCATGGCAATTGGTGCCATCGGGTGCCTGAGGGGTGGAGCCAATCAGGGGCATGGTATCGATACCGGTTCCGTTACCCTGCTGAAGTCGCTTGCTCTGCAGCTCGTGTGTGTTGGCTGTTTGTGGCCACACTCCATGGTACATGACTCTGGTCCCTGGGACACAGTCTACAGCATTGGGTAGCTCGCTGAACCTGTGTGCTCCCGATGGGTGTCTGTCTGCTGTATTAGCTGCGTGCAGCTGAGATCCTGCATCGCACAACTTTTCATTACTTATGATGGACACTCTGTGGGTCCGATCGCGATCATGCGACTTTTCCTCGCGGGTTGTATGTGCACAATTCAGATCATCAATTACACATTTTACTTAATCGCGTGACTTTTCCTCGCTGGTTGCATGTACACAATTCAGATTATCGGTTACTCATTTTACATGATCAATTACACATTTTGTCTCTGACTTACAGTTGCTATTACATTGCTTAAGTGTGTGGAGCTGTCCCTTTAATTGTACTGGGTTGCAGGCCTCCCCAATCCGCCTCTCCGTTTGGTGCCACGTGTTGCTCCATCAGCGCTGCACCTCGTGGTCTGGCCACGGCCATCTTTTTCTTCAGAGCCTCACCTCGTGGTTTGGACCCCATTTTTCCTCCATCCACGATGCCGACTGCGGTGATCCTCTTCTCCCCGGGTTCTGCCTCCGAAGCTGGGAAGTCGCCTCTGGATCCGATTTTCTTCCTCCGGAGTCCTGCCGCTGGAGCCTGGAAGGTGCGTTCGGGTCGTCTCAGCTGAATCATCTCCACGCAGTCGTGCTGAGTGGTCTGTGTCTCGGGTGCCATGATGGTCTGCTCTCCGGTGCCGGGTCCACCCTCAGGTGAGGGCTTGCTTTGCCTCTGAGCGCCGAGGACGTCAATCGCTGGAGGGGGTGAAGTCCTCCCACTTCCAATGGATCTTCTCCATCCACCTTCTGCCGAGCAGCATTGGTCCATCACCTGCAACAATGCACAGAGGTAACCTATGCACCGCGCCATCATGGAGTACCTTTACATTCGCGCTATCGACGACTGGGATGATTTAATCGGTGTAGGTGTGCAGCTTTGCCTGAACTGGGACCAACTTGAGTTGGTCAGCTTGATTGTCCCATCGCCTCTCAAAGGCTTCTTGATTCATCACTGACTGGCTCGCCCCCGTGTCCACTTCCATGACGACTGGAACGCCCTCTATCTCGACTTCCATCTTCAGCGGGGAACACTCGGTGGTGAAGGTAAACATGCTAAGTACCTTCCCGTGGGGCTGGGCTGCCTCTCTGCCTTTCGATTCATAATCCGCGCTGGATTTCTGTCCATCTGCAGACTCTTCATCGACACAGTGAGTCATATTTCTCTTACACATTCGCTGGAGGTGCCCCTCTGTGCTGCAGCCTTTGCGTACATAGTCTCTAAAGCGGCACTGGTGAGCCCTGTGATTCCAACCGCAACGCCAGCACGGTGCTATTCGATTAGCCCCCCCCTTGGCGGACTCTGAGTTAAGGGATTCAGGGGCCTGTTCTCCCTTCCCTGAGAGAGTTCGCGCTCTACAGTCCAGCCTCTAAACGGCGCCAATCTGTGCACAGTACCTGCCGGTTTTGAGTCCTAAGGGTGAGTCATCTGCCTAGAACCGCAGGTCGAGGTCATAAATGACTGGCTCACAGAGATGGCCTTCTGCAGTGTGACTGTGGTATCCGCCGACAGTAGCTTATGAAGAAGGCCCTCATGGCTGATTCCAATGACAAAAATGTCCCGCAACGGTTCGTTGAGGTGGTTGCCGAACTCGCACGGTGCCGCCAGCCTCTTGAGGTCTGCAGCATACTTCCCAACTTCCTGGCCTTCAAGCCGGTGGGTATAGAACCAGTGTCTGGCTGTGAGGATGCTCTCCTTGGGCTTGAGTTGCTCATGGATCAGGGTTATGAGTGCCTTGTACGCCTTGGTCGTTGTCTTCGCTGGTGCCAGCAAGTCCTTGATGAGGCCATAGACGGTGGGCCCACAACTGGTTAGCAAGATAGCTCAGCGCTTATCAGCCAGTGTGGCCGGGTCGTTTCCTGCCAGGTCGTTTGTTGTGAAGAAATGTTTGAGCCTCTCCACAAAGGCATCCCAATCATCACCATCGGCGAACTGCTGCAAAATACCAAGTGTAGCCATTTTCACGTGAAAGTTCGTAATTTCGTTGCCAATTGTTGTGTCCTTAGATGCTCTAGTAATGACTCCACGAGGCAATGTTTTGTACTTGAACTGTAGTGACCTTAGTCCTTTATTAGTTAACTCCAGAGTGAGGATCATACCTGGTGGCCTGCCTTTTATACTAGGCCAGGCACACCTGTACAGGTAGCCTACAAGTCTCCCACTGCTGTGCCCTCTGGTGGCACATCTTGTGATAATACCAACAGTGGCCATGTAGGATACATGACAGCAGGTTCTTGCTCCACGGAGCCAATGCCCCTTCCCCGGAGCCGTGCCTCAGGATGCCTAGTCAACTGTTGGAAGACATTGTTGGACTGCTGTGACACCCTGTGAGCCCCTTTCCTCACTGGTAAATGCACTGGCAGAAGTCTGAGCTTCCACCACAGCATTCAGACATTAGGAACTTCTGTTTGTGCTCCAACGGAAGCTGAGACATGGGCCATCAGACACTGCATGATGGTTGGGTCCACAAGTGTGTTAATGGATCTGCCCACCCCTTCAATGCTGGAAATCATGGGCTCCAAGCTCTGTGCAAAGTTGGTGCTGGACTCCTCCATATTCCTTAACATTGCACTCAGGCTTTCTGGCAGGCCTGCCAATGCACCAAGCATTTTGTTGTGCATACCCATCAGCATTCTTCTATAGGCCACCTCATCAATGTCCTCCTCTAAGTCCTCTGCAACAGAACTCTCATGCAACCTTGCCCTCTGGGAAGCTGGTATCTGCGCTACCCTTTCCCCCTGCCCTGGCTGCAGCTCACTCGTGCCTGGTGCCTCAGCACATGCAAATCCCACCTCTAAGCTACCCTTTAAACTCCAGGCAGTGCCAGTGTCTGAGCTGGTGGCAGCAACTGTCAGATAGAGTGACGGTGTTTCTTCATCTTCATCACTCTCCTCTCCCTCTTCTTGTTTAACCACTGGCTGGGCAGGTTGGATTTCGTGGGTCTCTGAAATGAGAAAGGCACGAGGGTAGGGTTGTGGTGAGGGTTAAAGCAAGAGGCGCATGCTTACACCATGTGCAGATTGTAAATCAGATAATAGTATGGGATGAGGAGGAAGTGCGATGTGAGAAGAACGATAACGTATGAGGATACCAGCATCTTGTATTCTTTCAGCCCCACCGCTGGCCACAGACTCAGCCAAGCCCCTGCCAAGAATGGCCAGCACCATCTCCTCCATGGGGGTGAGGTGGTGCAGGCAAGTCTGTCCCCCACCAGTTAAGGTCTGCTGGCACCAGTTATGCACCACCTTTTTCTGCTAGAGAAGGGCAAATGTGTCAGTGAGTGTGGTGTAATGTGTTTGTGTGATGTGCCTGCTATGGTTGAATATCTAACAGTGTGTGCAATCTGTGAGATGTGGGTTTGGAGCAGTGGTAAGTGTGTGAGGGTGAGGCAAAGCTATGAATGTGAGGTATGAGTTGAGTTTGGTAGAGATTGTTGCTAGGTGAGTGAGGGGTGTGGTGCATTGAGGAATGTGTGAGGCTAAAGGTGCAGATGGTGGGATATGGCATTTGAGGATGAATTCACTGACCTTGACCACTCGTGCGAGGTCATTAAATTTCTTCCTGCACAAGGTCCAAATCCTTGGGGCTACAGTGCTGGCATTCACAACAGCAGCTATCTGCTCCCACTGCACTTTGCTCTGTTGCTTGGAGGGCCTCCTTGCCCCCTGTGGAACGAGGACCTCTCTCTTCCTATTAACTCCTGCACCAAAGCCTCCAGTGCTGCATCAGAGAACCTTGGTGGATGCTCTTTCCCCTGTTGTGCAATCATTAATTGTTCTTTTCCTCTGTCTTCCCCAGCCAGTTCAATAATTTGGTGTGGGCAGAATGCACCTCCACTTTAAGAGGTGCAAACTGTCTTTAAGTTGTGCAGTATAGCTTTAATTGGTGCTAGCCTCGCACAAACTTGGGCTCGCTGCTGAGCATTCAGCCACTCAACAGCGCGTTCAGTGCTAGGTTGAACACCACAATCATACAAATGGGCAGGCAGCACAAAGTCCGCATGCTGCCTGCTGTCCTCCAAACGGACGCGGGTTGCTAACGCATCACGATCGAGGGCAAACACATTTTTATGCCCCTTTCTCAGACACACATTATGGCTATTTAATCCTAGAATTTGGTTTCCCAATTGGTAGAAATTCCCTCGTTATACTGCTGAGATTGACATCAAATATAACTCCATAGTGATGATGCTTTTAATGGAGCAATTTCAGCTTCACCTTTAACTGCATCAGCACTGTTTCCATTTATGAGGGTTGTGATATGTATGTATATGGATTCATGTCAGATCAATCAATACTGCTTTAATCAAGGGGTTTAAATAATGTCCATAAACCATTCCTTCTCCCAGTTTATAACTTTATTGGAATTTATTAACTTTATTATCAATTGAACTCCAGCCTTATTGCTCACTCAGGCTATTTGTAATCATTAATACATGCGCTCCAGTATTAGGGAAACAACAGTCCTTGAGAGTACTACAGTTAAAAAGTGCTCCATTAGAAACTGTGGAGGTGTTCACCCCTTACAACACCACTCTTGGAGGAGTGTGGAGAGGAGCTCAAAAGCTATTTGAAGGGGAGTGAAAGGACTGAGTAGGATATTGATTAAAAAAATTCCATGCTTCTCGACAAGTCTAACTTCTTTTTATCAGGGCAAGAAAAAATGAAATAGCTGCTCCCAACCTCTCCAAATAAGGAAATAGATAATACATCCAAGGTGATATATTCTGAAACCATACTATCCCTGATTGGTGACAATAGTGCCTTTGATACAAGTTGGCGTTTCTCCCACAGATCCTGTGTTGTGGAACATTAATTAGTAGGTCCGTGACGCACATGACATAATCTTGGGGATTCTAGTGGTACATACCAAGAGTTACTTGGTGTACTCCTCACAGATCTGACTGCGGCACCAGCCAAAATATATTGGCTCAACAACTCATTTCCCTTTCTTGAAAGTCAAATTGTACAAAGAGAAGGATTTTACATTTGTTTAACACGAGGAGAATTGGGTTGAAAGCTTCAATTGTGAGAAAGATATCTACTAAAAATCGGCATCGAGAACAACCTTCGATTCAAATCGATGTCACAGTCCTAAATCTAAATGAGATAAACATAATAATTTGATATTGAAAGTTCCACATGCCAGACCATCAAGCTGTGAGTGTTTTGGTTATAACAGTACACTGACTGCACTCTGCTGTTGTGTATTTGTTTTGGAATCATAAATGATATTTTATAGGATGCCACTTTTTCTTAAAAACCTTTTCTTCGTTCTGCATACACATTCCTATTTATCATTTTGGTAGTTTCCATCTTCCCCACCTCCTCCATTCAAAACTGCCCCCCTCCATCAGGAGGGCATGGTACTTTACTGCCCACACCATCAGGAGGGCAGGGTACTTTACTGCCCACACCATCAGGAGGGCAGGATACTTTACTGCCCACACCATCAGGGGGGCAGGATATTTTGTCTTACAGCCATCTCTGTAGATAGCATCATTGTTATTTCATTCGTCTCATTCCAAACCGAGCATACAGAAATTATTGATAATTCATATTGTTGCTGCTTATTGCAGATGATAATTCACTGTGGAAACAAACTTTAAATGAAGTGAGCAGTGTTACCATTGTAAAACCACTGAAGTGAAAAACATCAAATATTGCAAAATTAGCTAAGAAAAGCAATGAAAATGGATGCTGTTTGCACCACAAAACCAATGGAGCTGTTAAATCCACGCTCCACGTAATTTTCACATCAAGCTCTGCTGCCAATATCGCACACCAAGTTCCGTTCAGTCATTACCTCTGTTTTTGCTGACGTACATTGAATCCTGTCTCCCAACGCATGCAATTTACATTTCTCATTCTTGTGTTCAAATCCCTTGCTGTTCTCTATTATTACAATCTTTTCAAGCTCTACAATCCCTCTGGTACTCTCTGTTCTTCCAGCTGTCAGTCAGAATCAGGTAAATTTATAATGGGGAACAAAGAAATGGCAGACCAATTGAACAAATACTTTGGTTCTGTCTTCACTAAGGAAGATACAAATAACCTTCTGGAAATACTAGGGGACCAAGGGTCGAGTGAGAAGGAGGAACTGAAGGAAATCCTTATTAGTCAGGAAATTGTGTTAGGGAAATTGATGGGATTGAAGGCCAATAAATCCCCAGGACCTGATAGTTTGCATCCCAGAGTACTTAAGGAAGTGGCCCTAGAAATAGTGGATGCATTGGTGGTCATTTTCCAACATTCTATAGACTCTGGATCAGTTCCTATGGATTGGAGGGTAGCTAATGTAACACCACATTTTAAAAAAGGAGGGAGAGAGAAAACAGGGAATTATGGACCGATAGCCTGACATCGGTAGTGGGGAAAATGTTGGAATCAATTATTAAAGATGTAATAGCAGTACATTTGGAAAGCAGTGACAGGATCGGTCCAAGTCAGCATGGATTTATGAAAGGGAAATCATGCTTGACAAATCTTCTAGAATTTTTTGAGGATGTAACTAACAGAGTGGACAAGGGAGAACCAGTGGATGTGGTGTATTTGGATTTTCAAAAGGCTTTTGACAAGGTCCCACACAAGAGATTAGTGTGTAAAATTAAAGCACATGGTATTGGGTGTAATATAGAGAACTGGTTGGTAGACAGGAAGCAAAGAGTAGGAATAAATGGATCCTTTTCAGAATGGCAGGCAGTGACTAGTGGGGTGCCGCAGGGTTCAGTGCTGGGATCCCAGCTATTTACAATATACATTAATGATTTGGACGAAGGAATTGAAGGTAATATCTCCAAGTTTGCAGATGATACTAAACTGGATGGCAGTGTGAGCTGTGAGGAGGATGCTAAATGGCTGCAGGGTGAGTTGGACAGGTTAGGTGAGTGGGCAAATGCATGGCAGATGCAGTATAATGTAGATAAATGTGAGGTTATCCACTTTGGTGGCAAAAATAGGAAGGCAGAATATTATCTGAATGGTGACAGATTAGGAAAAAGGGAGGCGCATGGTACATCAGTCATTAAAAGTTGGCATGTAGGTACAGCAGGCAGTGAAGAAGGCAAATGGTATGTTGGCCTTCATAGCGAGAGGATTTGAGTATAGGAGCAGGGAGGTCTTACTACAGTTATGCAGGGCCTTGGTGAGGCCACACTTTGAATATTGTGTACAGTTTTGGTTTCCTAATCTGAGGAAGGACACTCTTGCTATTGAGGGAGTGCAGCGAAGGTTCACCTGACTGATTCCCGCTTGGCAGGACTGACATATGAAGAAAGACTGGATCGACTAGGCTTATATTCACTGGAATTTAGAAGAATGAGAGGGGATCTCATAGAACCATATAACATTCTGATGGGATTGGACAGGTTAGATGCAGGAAGAATGCTCCCAATGTTGGGGAAGTCCAGAACCAGGGGTCATAATCTAAGGATAAGGGGTAAGCCATTTAGGACTGAGATGAGGAGAAACTTTTTCACTCAGAGAATTGTGAACCTGTGGAATTCTCTACCACAGAAAGTTGTTGAGGCCAGTTCGTTAGATATATTCAAAAGGGAGTTAGATGAGGCCCTTATGGCTAAAGGGATCAAGGGATATGGAGAGAAAGCAGGAATGGGGTACTGAAGTTACATGATCAGCCATGATCATATTGAATGGTGGTGCAGACTCGAAGGGCCGAATTGCCTACTCCTGCACCTATTTTCTATGTTTTTATGTTTGCGCATTTGCCTTCATTTTGCCCCACCATTGGTGGCCGTCCTTCAGCCCCTCTAAACCTGGCCACCAATTCTCTCTCCTTCTTTAAAACCCATTTCTTTGGCCAAGCTTTTGATCACCCCTTTATATATCTTCTTCTTTGGCTCAGCCTCCGCTGTTGTCTAATTACGTCTCTGTGATGCATCTTGGGATGCTTTTTGACATTAAAGGCACTACATAAATGTATATGACATTGCTCCTATTCTATAACGAGCACTTCAACAAAATTGAACCAGCTCGATTTGGATGGTGTGTCCCTTTAAGTAAATAGAAGCGGTATATCTGTAGCCATGTGGAAACGTTCTCCATAGCCTATTAGTTTTCCAATATCATGGTGGTTAGCAGATGAGTATCTTCTGTCTATGGGCTGTGGTGGTTATGCGTCCATATTCTGGATGTGTATGTTGATCCCTGGCACTCTGATGGCAAGCTACCTGAGAATTCCTTACACAGTATCTGGTCTTTGCTTTTGCAACAATTTCAACTTTAAGAATAACAAAGCCAAACCCACAATTCTGTGGACCAGATTAAACCAGTAATGGCCAGATCTATTAAAACTAAGCCATTTTATACCAATTTGGAAATAAAAGCACATCTTTTAGATTCAGATTCTATTCTGAACTGTAATATGCAGAGAACTGAGCAGTAGCTCGTAGATGCTTTTTCGATTTGTGGTCATGAATGACCATTTCAACACCCTGCCTCACTTCCTGCGTTCATTTTACTCAGCTTCTTTGAAAAACATTCTCTGGAGTTTAGAAAAATGAGAGGTGATCTCATTGAAACATATATCATTCTTTGAGGGCTTGACAAGGTAGATACTGAGATGATGTTTCTCTTGGCTGGAGAGTCTAGAACTAGGGGTCGTACTCTCAGGATAAGGGGTCGGAGATGAGGAGACATTTCTTCATTCAGAGGGTGGTGGTGAATCTTTGGAATTCTCTTCCCCAGAGGGCTGTGGATGCTCAGTGGTTGAGTATATTCAAGGCTGAGATCAATGATTTTTGGAGTCTAAGGGTGTCAAGTGATATGGGGATAGGACAGGAAAGTGGAGTTGATGTAGAAGTGCAGCCATGATGTTACTGAATGGCAGAGCAAGCTCAAGCAGACTCCTGCTTCTATTTTTTATGTTCTTATATTCTAATCTAAGAGACCTAGCTCAGTCTTTCAATGCATGGCCAATGAGATGGTACTGTGGGAGCAGTGTGGTTGAGAGATCAAGGCTAACACAGTATTGAGCCTTATAGTACTGTATCCTTAATATTGTACAATGACTACATTACTTCATAGAATCATAGGCTGAATATTTCCTCCAAAATATGGATGGGTTTGGAGGGTGGTGGCAGTTAAATTGCTAAAAATGGGATTCCCGACCTGATCCCGTATTCAACCCGCCCACTTCCAGTTCTAATGGAGGCGGGGCAGGGACAGAATGGGGGTGATGGGCGACCAACTCACTCCAAGGGGGCGGTATGTCAATTTAAATATTATAATGAGGTTGGAAGCCTCTTTTTCACCTCCATTTTGAATTTAACTGCATGTGGACGGGTTTTACACAATTCGTGAAACCCAGCAGTTAAACCAAGGAAGGGGCTGCTGCATCCAGAAGGTATGTGGCTTTATACTCACCTTCTGGATCCAGGAAGCCTACCTAACCCATCCCCCATGATCGGAGACCCCCACGCGAGGCCTCCAATCGCCTCCCCAGGGCTCCGATCCACACCATGAGCCTTCCTCCCCCACCACACCGATGATGCTAAGGCCGGCCACAATCCTCTGGTGGCTGGCCCTGATTCCCTCTCACCCCTACCGATCCTCTAGCTAATCCCCACCTTTCACAGTCTAAGGATAAGGGGTAAGCCATTTAGGACCGAGATGAGGAGAAACTTCTTCACCCAGAGAGTGGTGAACCTGCGGAATTCTCTACCACAGAAAGTTGTTGAGGCCAATTCACTAAATATATTCAAAAAGGAGTTAGATGTAGTCCTTACTACTAGGGGGATCAAGGGGTATGGCGAGAAAGCAGAAATGGGGTACTGAAGTTGCATGTTCAGCCATGAACTCATTGAATGGCAGTGCAGGCTCGAAGGGCCGAATGGCCTACTCCTGCACCTACTTTTTATGTTTCTATGTTTCTATGCTTCCACCGACCCCCAATTCCCGACCCCCCGATCCATGGCCTCTCTGTGTGAAGATCCATCGCTCCCTCTCTGTATCCTGCAGGCCTACCCACCCGCAGCCAGTGAACCTCTCAATCTAGCTGTCTGCGGGCGGGAAACGGAGGCCTCACATGCAAATCAAGCCCTGCCGATAGAGTCAGCAGAGCCTGCGGGAAACCCGGCCTCCTGGATTTACCAACTGCCTTGGAAGCCCCTGCCCCCAACCCACCTACCTGCAGAAAATTCCAGCTCTATTGCACAAAAGGAGGCCATTCGACCTGTCGTGCCTGTGCCGGCTCTTTGAAAGAACTGTCCAAATTAGTTCCACCCCCCAACTTTCCTCATAATCCTGCAATTAATCCCCTTCAAATACATGTCCAATTGCCTTTTGAAAGTCCCCCTGGAATTTGATTCCACCACCCTTTCAGTGAGTGCATTCCAAATCATAACAACTCTCTGTATGAAGAAATTTCTTCTCATTTCCTATCCAGTTCTTTTGACAATTATTTTACATCTATGACCTCTGATTACCGACCCAGAGGAAATAATTTCTCCTTACTTGCTCTATCAAAACCTGTCAGAATTTTGAATACCTCTATTAGGTCTTCCTTTAACCATCGCTGCTCTAAGGAGAGCAATCCCAGCTTCTCCAATCTCTCCACGTAACTAAAGTCCCTCATCCCTGATATCATCTTGGTAAACCTCCTCTGTACCCTCTCCAAGATCTTGACATCCTTCCTAAAGTGTGGCGCCCAGAATTGTAGACAATACTCCAGCTGAGGCCTAACCAGAGATTTGTAAAGGTTTAGCCTGACTTCCTTGTTTTTGTATTCAATGCCCCTACTTACAAAGCCAAGTATCCCATACACTTTCTTAACCACCTTATCAACTTGCTTCAAAGATTTATGAATATGCTTTCTCAGGACCCTCTGCTTTTGCAACCTCTTCAAAATAATATCATATTGTTTCCCCAAAATGGATCACTTCACACTTGTCCACTATAAATTGCAACTGCTATGTGTCTGCCCATTTCACCAGTCTGTCTATATCCTCCTGAAGTTTGTTACTATCCTGCTCACTGTTTACCATGCTGCCAAGTCTCATATCCTCTACAAACGTCAACATTTTGCTCCCTATACCCAAGTGTAGGTCATTTATATATCACAATAAAAGCAATGACCCTAATAGTGACCCCTGGGAAACCCAACTGTACACTTCTCTCTAGCCAGAAAAACAACCATTCACCATTGCTCCCTGCTTCCTATCCCTTAGCCAATTATATACCCAAGTTACCACGGTCACTTTAATACCATGTGCTTCTATTGATTTGCTTGAATAAGTTTGTTATGTGATATTTGAGCAAATGCCTTTTGAAAATCCATATATACCACATCTACTGTGCTACCTTCATCAACCCTCATTGGTACTTAACGAAGAACTCAATCAGGTTAGTCAGACATTTCCTTCACATGAGATTAATAGAGACCATGCGGTTAACTCGTAGGTTAGTCAAACCATGTCATAAAACTTACGTATGAGCAAGAATACAATAGCACAGGTCATTTGTACTAAGGGGAAAAAGGCTTGTCCATCGCATCATGATTACGTATGAGAGATATCCATCTTCTGAGAAATAATAGGCATTAAAATAAGAGAGACAAAATGTTCTACTAGTCTTTTTTCCATGTAATTTCTTACAGTAAAAAAAGTGTCTTTGTGGCAGCGTTCCCAATTGACTTCTCGTACACAATGACATTGTATTCCGTTGTATAAATCAACCCAATAGTGATCCATTAATGAATTATTGCACTGTTTCACAATGTTGAGTGGTTTAAACATAGAAAAGCCACTGGAAGTACGTGTGATCTAAGCACCTCCTATTTGCAGAGTTAATATTTGTCACAACCCCCTATTCAGGTATCAGGAATATTTCTGCAATCATATTTCAGGATGAATGCGAGTATTATTTGTCATTAGTGACTGATATAGAACATATTACAGAAATGTGTGCCTGAACTTTCTTAATCACAGCAACCCTAACAGCAACTAAATTTGTTTCATTTCCTTTTCATTTAATGGAAAGCCAAAAATTGCTCATTGCAGCAACAGGATGTGGTACCAAAATGCTTGGGTTGCAAAATTAATTAACTATGTAATGAGGAAGTAGAAAAAACAAGCACAGTACAGAAATAACTGAATAAACAAACCAATCAGCAGAAATGAATACAATTGATATGTTTGGATTTGTCTCGACTCCCCCCTCCCACCCCCCAAGCTTCAATTTAGTCCAACAGATTCAGTTGAAACATCGCAATGAACCTATGCAATAAAATGCTTTCACACACATTCATGCCTCTGATTCTCCATATAGAGAATTCCCAATCTCAAGTGAACTGAAAGGAGGATGTGCTGTTCAGATACTTCCCCAACAGAAGGTCATTTTCAGCTTAGTTCAGCTGGTAGCACTCTCACCTCGGAATCAGAAGGCTGTCGGTTCATTCCCCACTGCAGGCCCTGAGCACAGTCTTTCAATACCGGAGAAGTTCTTCAGAAGAGATGTTAAAATAAGGTTGTGTTCCAATGGGGTTCAAGTGGATATTGACACTCATGGCACTACTATGCTGCTCCAGTAATTCATAGTACGTGAAGTGCCTTCAGATGTTTCAGAAAGATGTGGGAAGGTAATTCATAGATGCTCGTCTTTCCCTCATGCACCTTCTAACAGTGGGATGAAGAATGACATTGACAGAAATGGGGGACAGGTTGTCTGCCTATCCTGCCAGCTGGGGAATGATGTTTGTTATGTATTGTCCAGATACATTAAATGTATAAGTACAATGGTGCGCCACAGAGGGCGCTGTGGTGGGAGACCTGAAAGTACCTGCAAGACAGAGTATAAAAGGCTGCCCACCACACCTGAGAGGCACTCTGGAGTTACACAATAAAGGACTAAGGTCACAGCAGTTATATCAACACCAGACCGTGTGGAGTCAGTGATTTGTGGGCTACATACACCACATTGGCAACGAGGATGCAGACGAACTCCACGCAACCATGGCTACTCTGGGCTCGCTAAAGGATTTTACCGTGGGCAATGATTGGGAGGCCTTTATAGAAAGGCTCGAGTACTACTTCACAGCAAACGACTTGACGGGGCACACGGGCGCACTGAGAGAGAAGCGTAAGGCGATATTGCTTTTCAGTTGTGGCGATGAGGTTTACTGTCTCGTCAGGGATTTGCTGGCACCTGCGAGCGCCAGGAACAAGTCATATGAGGAGCTGGTCGCACTCATTTCTGACCAGTTGAAACCAAAGGAGAGCATCCTCACGGCCAGATACAAATTCGACCATCACTGCAGACCTGAGGGCCAGGATGTCACCAAATATGCTGTGGACCTCAGGAGACTTGCGGTGCCGTGTGATTTTGGCGCACACCTTGACGAGGCGTTGCGGGACGTTTTTGTTATGGGGATTGGCCATGAGGGCCTCCTTCACAAGCTGCTAGCCACGGAACCCACAGTCACCCTGACAAAGGCCATCATAATCAGCCGGGCACATATGACCTCGACTTGCAGCACCAAGCAAATGATCCACACAGTCTCGAACCCGGCAGGCACTGTCCACAGGATAGCACCCACCACGGACAAAACTACAGAACGTAGCTCTGCCTGGGGCAAAGAGCACGAACCTCGGGGTCCTGGAACTCAGAGTCCGCTGAGGGGGGCTAATCAAGCAGCACCATGCTGGCGCTGCGGAGGAAGCCATGGGGCTCACCGGTGCAGGTTTGCGGAGTATATGTGCACTACCTGCCACCTGAAAGGCCACCTTCAGCGTATGTGTAAAAGAAATCTGACTCACCGCGTGGCTGAGGAGATGGTGGATGATCCACTGTTCAGCAAGGAGCAGGCAGAAGGTGAGGTGTTGGGACTGTATACGTGTACCGACGATTCGCCCCCAGTGATAATGGAAGTAAAAATTGACGGAGTCCCAGTGAGTATGGCAGTGGATACGAGATTGAGTCCGTCGTTGATGAGTCAGAGAACTTTCGATAAACTGTAGGTCAACCCAGCTGCACGACCCAAGCTGGTCCCGGTCACGGCAAAGCTGCGTACCTACACCAAGGAACTGATACCTGTTCTTGGCAGAGCGGATGTGCAGGTATCTCACGGGGGCGAGACGCATGGTTATCTTTGTGGGTGATTGCAGGCAATGGGCCGACAAATCTCGGCAGAAGATGGATGGGAAAGGTCCGTGGGAGCTGGGAAGACTTCATTCCTCCACAGACCACTGTCCCCCGGGTTCCCAAAGAGCAGCGCCGACCAAGCTGGAGCTGCAGCCTAAATCCACACACAGGCGACAGCAGCCCAGAACTCCTGACCTCAAGCAATTCTGCAGCCTCAGCCTCCACAGACGAGCAGACCCTGGAAGAGCAAGTTTGCAGGTGCGGGCCGATTGCTGGGGTGCGGGCCGGCGGGGCGCTGCGGGCGATGAGCGGGAGGTCCATCGATGGCCGGCGGATCTGGGGGGAGATCCCACGCAGAGGAAAAGTCGGGCGGCAGTAGCGACTGCGATGGTGGCGGCCACGGCGGCTGCAGGAGAGATGGCTACGGCGGCCGCAGGAGAGGCGGCAAGTGCGGAGACAACGGTGGGAGCGGAGGCTGTGACGGCGGCTGGCGTGACTCGGGAGAACGCGAGCCAGAGCGGCGGATGCGGCAGCAAGTACGGAGGGACTCACAGGGACTGTGACTGATCGAGTCCAGGGAGCCACTTCTGCCAAGATGGGTTGCTCTGGGCCGTTTTTTTCCCTTCCTTTCTTCCTTGTCCCTTCTGTTTTTTCTTCGCCAGTGAGCTCAAGATGGTGGTGAGCCTCGTGGCCACGGAGCTCTGCAGACAAAGGCCAGCAGAGCACCTAAATGGCGGCGCCCAAGGGAAGCTTTGTGGGAACCACAAGATAGCGTCTTAAAAGGGAAATGCACCCGGGAGTCTTAAAAGGGCCTTACACCCTTGGCGGTCCCCACAAAAAGACTTTTATAAGGCAAGAGCGAGTCTAAATGAGCTATGTGAATGTAGGATGACGGATTTATGATATGAATTAATATTTTAATGCTGAATGGTTACTGTGTTTAAAATAATGGATATGAATTACGAATTATGATAAGCGTTAATATTTCAATGATGAATGGTCACTGTGTTTAAAATTATGGATATGAATTACGGAAAGAGTTAATACCACGAGGTTCAAGTAAAAGGAATATGGATCCGTGACTAACATTACCAATGGGCTAATGCGATTTTCGATTTAGGGGATTCATGCAATGGTTCAGCGGCTGCTAAGGCGACTACTTCATGAGAACAGAGGCAACGCACCAGTTGCGATACCCTGTCTCAGCGCAGCCCATTACCTTGGGAAAAAAGGGGCTGTGTACCACCACCATACCTCACCCAGAGGAGCTGGGATTAAATAACTGTTCAGTGTACCTGCAACCTTTTGACATAACATCTGTACCACATATTATATGTACAAATGTACCGTCTATGTATACCTGCTTTCTGTTGGAGGTTACGCTCGTGTACCTTATTACCCATGTAAGGACTGCAAATACCACATGCTTGCACCGGGTCCTCCACATGGGGTAGAAGAGGGAAGTGGATGGTCATGGACTCATACTCACAAATCAACCAGGACAAACAAGGCCGAGGTCACCGGCAATGGCTTTTAGAATGGGGGGATGGGAGTGAGATGTTATGTATTGTCCAGGTACATTAAATGTATAAGTACAATGGTGCGCCACAGAGGGCGCTGTGGTGGGAGACCTGAAAGTACCTGCAAGACAGAGTATAAAAGGCTGCCCACCACACCTGAGAGGCACTCTGGAGTTACACAATAAAGGACTAAGGTCACAGCAGTTATATCAACACCAGACCGTGTGGTATGTGTGCTACATACACCACAATGTTTGGGCTGAAAGAGGGAGAAAACATACATTTTAGGAAAGATGGATATAAAATATTGGTTTATAAAATTTAAAAGCAGCCAGTGTACATATGGAAGTGTTCTTTTGAATGGTGCTGACTACAATAAGGTTATTAAGTCCTTGTTGCGATCTTTCAGATTCAATGACTTCGGAGCCCTATCATCTGTAATATTATTTGTTCAAATTTGAAAAAGAATGGAAGGGAAGGAAGGAGAAAGAAGGAAAGAAAGAAAAAACTTGCATTTATACAGCATAAAAAACAGTGTTTTACAGCCAATGAAGTACTTTTGAAGTTTTACAGGCTGAGTCTGACTGTTGTGCAGTGCCTGTACCTTAGATTTAAATTGTTTTTTCTCCCGATGCTTTTAATATCAGAGGGGAAGAAGAGGACATTCTATAGTTCGGTCAATGAGTAAATTCATTATCGAGGTTTCCCTATATATACTCTAGGCTCAGAAGGGAAATTTGTGACATTAGAACTAAACATGTTGTCATTTGTAGAAAAGCAAGCTGGGATAAATTCCAGATCTTTAAAATGGTATAGTCCATGGATGGTGTCGGTGTAAGCTTGTTATTCAAAATAAATGGTAATCACAGGATTAAATGAAAGTTTGCAAGTCTAAAAGCAAAGGTGTTCACGTCTAGAGTTTCCCAAGGATCGATTCTTGCTTCCTTTTTATCTTTATCTTTGTATACCCTCAGTGGCATCATCTGAAGGGATGGGGCATTCCTGTCTGTATGCCAACACTCCCAGCTCTACCTCGGTATCAATTTCCTCAACCCCACAGTCACCTTTGTGCTGTCAGACAGTCTGACATCAAGTCATGAATAATTCTGAATTTCTTCTAATCAAATAGCAGGAAGACCAAAGCCATCAACCTTTCCCCCCTAACAAAACCTCTGTTCTCCGGCCACTGACTGCAATCTTGCCCCTACCAGGACTGGGCTGTGCACGATCTGGGCATTCTGTTTGATCCAAAGCTCAGCTTCAAACCCCAAATCCTATCTTGCAAATCCCTCCATGGCCTCATCTTATCCCAGTTTTGCAACCCCTCTGGTCCTCTAACTCTGGCCATAATGCATCTCCCACCCTGTCCAACACTAGTGGAAGAGCCTTCATCTGCCTCAGCTTTACTCTCTAGAATTCCATCCCTAAACTCTTCTGCCTCCCATCTTCTCTCGCCACCTTTGAAAGCCTTTCCAAAACACAATTCTTTGGACTCTCCTCTTCATTCTCCCACTAAAGCTATCTTCATCTGTGAAGCACCTTGGAATATTTTTCTACGTTAAAGATGCTAGAGAAAGAAAGAAAGAAGAAAGAAAGACTCATTTATCTAACACCTTTCATGACCACCGAACGTCTCAAAGCGCTTTACAAAATACTTTTGAATTGTAATCACTGTTGTGATGTAGGAATCACAGCAGCCAATTTGCGCACAACAAGCTCCCACAAACAGCAATGTGATAATGACCAGATAATCTGTTTTCTTGTTATGTTGATTGACGGATAAATATTGACCTCGATCAGCTCCGCTGGGCAGGCCACATAGTTCGCATGCCAGATAAGAGACTCCTTCACGGCAAACGAGCCAAAGGTGGGCAGCGGAAACGCTACAAGGACACCTTCAAAGCCTCCCTGATAAAGTGCAACATCCCTACTGATACCTGGGAGTCCCTGGCCAAAGACCGCCCTATGTGGAGGAAGTGCATCCGGGAGGGCGCTGAACACCTCGAGTCTCAACGCTGAGATCATGCAGAAATCAAGCGCAGGCAGCGGAAAGAGCATGCAGCAAACCAGGTCCACCCACCTCTTCCCTCAACGACTATCCGTCCCACCTGTGACAGAGACTGTGGTTCTCGTATTGGACTATTCAGCCACCAAAGAACTCACTTCAGCAGTGGAAGCAAGTCTTCCTCGATTCTGAGGGACTGCCTATGATGATGATGATGATGATGATGATGATGATGAAATATTGACCAGGACTAGGGATAACTCCCCTGCTCTTCTTCAAAATAGTGCATGGGATCTTTTACGTCCACCTGAGAGAGCAGATGGGGCCTCGGTTTAACTCCTCATCCAAAAGACGGCACCTCCGACAGTGCAGCACTCCCTCAGCACTGTACTGGAGTGTCAGCCGAGATTTATATGCTCAAGTCTCTGGAGTGAGAGAAATACAAGTTGTTATTATTTAAAGTTCTCAATAGTTTGCTGTGGAAACGCTTAAGGATGGTGATGTGGTTTTACACAGATTGTTTTTGTTCTTTCTTTTCCACTCTCCTGAGTCCATGCCCTCAGCAGTCAACCAGCTAGCCAGCCTTTACAGGCGGCGCTCTGGAAAACAGCTGCCAAAATTCTCTGAGGAAATATGTAAAATCTGGAGAATTTGGCATTTATTTAAAGTTATTTTAAAAATTCAACATTTATTAAAAAGCTGGTGATGTCCATTACATAAGAACATAAGAACATAAGAATTAGGAACAGGAGTAGGCCATCTAGCCCCTCGAGCCTGCTCCGCCATTCAACAAGATCATGGCTGATCTGGCCGTGGACTCAGCTCCACTTCCCCGCCCGCTCCCCATAACCCTTAATTCCCTTATTGGTTAAAAATCTATCTATCTGTGACTTGAATACATTCAATGAGCTAGCCTCAACTGCTTCCTTGGGCAGAGAATTCCACAGATTCACAACCCTCTGGGAGAAGAAATTCCTTCTCAACTCGGTTTTAAATTGGCTCCCCCTATTTTGAGGTTGTGCCCCCTAGTTCTAGTCTCCCCGACCAGTGGAAACAACCTCTCTGCCTCTATCTTGTCTATCCCTTTCATTATTTTAAATGTTTCTATAAGATCCCCCCTCATCCTTCTGAACTTCAACGAGTAAAGACCCAGTCTACTCAATCTATCATCATAAGGTTACCCCCTCATCTCCGGAATCAGCCTCGTGAATCGTCTCTGTACCCCCTCCAAAGCTAGTATATCCTTCCTTAAGAAAGGTGACCAAAACTGCACGCAGTACTCCAGGTGCGGCCTCACCAATAACCTATACAGTTGCAGAAGGACCTCCCTGCTTTTGTACTCCATCCCTCTCGCAATGAAGGCCAACATTCCATTTGCCTTCCTGATTATCTGCTGCACCTGCAAACTAACTTTTTGGGATTCATGCACAAGGACCCCCAGGTCCCTCTGCACCTCAGCATGTTGTAATTTCTCCCCATTCAAATAATATTCCCTTTTACTGTTTTTTTTCCCAAGATGGATGACCTCACACTTTCCGACATTGTATTCCATCTGCCAAACCTTAGCCCATTCGCTTAACCTATCTATTAGTCTGTCAGTCTAATCATGACCACCTTAATAATCCTAAAATGCAAATTTACATACTTCAAGACCAATATGATAGAGGTGTTCAAAATCATGATGGGTCTAGATAGAGAGAAACTGGTGGAAGGGTTGAGAACCAGAGGACACAGATTTAAGGTGATTGGCAAAAGAACCAAAGACAACATGAGGAAAAATGTTTTTTCCGAGTGGTTAAGATCTGGAAGGAACTACCTGAAGGAGGAAGACTCAATCGCGGCTTTCAAAAGGGAATTGGATAAGTACCTGAAGGAAAAGAATTTGCAGGGCTACGGGGAAAGGGCAGGGAAGTGGGACTAGCTGAAGTGCTCTTGCAGAGCGCCGGCACAGGCTCGACAGGCTGAATAGCCTCCTTCTGTGCTGTAACCATTCTATGATTCTATGATTCTATATCCTGAGGCTTTGACTCATTCAAAAATTGACAGTGCTTTACCTGCAATTTACAGAAACACATTAACCATCTTCAATGGGGGAATTTTTCACCCATTCCACTGGTGTGTTGTTAAAGGCAAGTCATGTCTGACTAACATGATTGAGTTCTTCGATGAAATAAAAGAGAGGATGGATGAAGGTAGTGCAGTAGATGTTATATATATGGCTGTTCAAAAGTCTTTTGGTAAAGTACCACATCACAGAATTATTCAGAAAATAGAAGCACATGGGACAGTGGTAACTTGGGTACATAATTGGCTAAGGGATAGGAGGCAGAGAGTAGTGGTACATGGATGGTTTTCTGACAGGAGAGAAGTTTGCAGTGGGGTCCCCCAGGAGTCAGTATTAGGACCATTACTTTTCTTGTTATGTAAAAATAACCTGGACTTGGGTATAGGGAGTACTATTTTGAAGTTTGCAGATGATACAGAACTTGGCAATGTAGTAAGTGGTGAGCAGGATAAAAGCAAACTTCAGGAGGATATAGGCATACTAGCGAAATGGGCAGACACATGGCAGATGCAATTTATAGCGGATAAGTGTGATGCACTTTGGGAGAAACAACATGGAAAGGCAGAGTGAGGATCACACCTGGTGACCTGCCTTTTGTACGAGGCCAGGCACACCTGTACAGGTAACCTACAAGTCTCCCACTGCTGTGCCCTCTGGTGGCACACCTTGTGATAGTACCAACAGTAGCCATGTAGGATATATGACATCACTCTCCCCTGAGCCATTAGTGCAAATCGCCTCTGCATTGACTGTGTTCTGGGCTTAGCTCGATGTGGTTGACCCTTGGCAGGTCGTTTTAATCTTGGGTGAGTGGTTGGTGCAGTAGAGTGCTGATGGTTGCTGTTTGTGTGTGTCCCTAACCGCTCCATTCTCTCCCCTCGCCCCCCGCCCTGCCCCCCCCCCACATCAATTATGGCGGAGGCTCATGGCATTCATATACATTCAAGTTCAGGAAAACAGGTTTGCATTACATTTATGGTTCCATTGTGAGACAAGTACGGTCGACTGGTGAGATGCCTTATCGATGCAGTGACTAGTGCGTGAGGACAAACTAGTTCCAGAGCTGCTGGATTGTGTCCCTGCAGTCTGGTGGTGGCTCAGTGCCCAGTGCTGGCAGTGGGAACCCAGCTGGCTCGAGTTGCCTACTCTTGGGGCTGTTGCCGTGGTCCCTAGCGTTGGACCGGTTCACAGATGCCTTGTGACCTCCCTGTCCTTTCTTTGTGCCCTGGGTCGCTGTTGCTTCCTGAGGAGCTGTCGCCTAGCAGTGCACAGGGGACTATTGACTCGCTGGCCTGGGCGTTGTTTGGTTTGTGATCCTGGCTGGTCCCGGTCCTCTTTGGGGGAACTGTGGCGGGTGACCCTTCAATTACGGTTATGGCCTTGGTGGCGATAGGGTCTGGGGACTGCCCCTTAGCACAGTCTGCTCCTTCAGGCTCGTGGCAGTTGGTGCCATTGGGTGCCTGAGAGGTGGAGCCGATCAGGGGCATGGTATCGATACCGGTGCCATTGTCTTGCTCAGGTCGCTTGCTCTGCAGCTCATGTGTGTTGGCTGTTTGTGGCCACACTCCATGGTACATGACTTTGGTCCCCCGGACGCAGGCTACAGCATTGGGTAGCTCACTGGACCTGTGTGCTCCCGATGGGTGTCTGCCCACTGCATTGGCTGCGTGCAGTTGAGATCCTGCATCGCACAACTTTTCATTACTTATGATGGACATTTTGTGGGTCCAATCACGATTGCGCGACTTTTCCTGGTTGTATGTGCACAGTTCAGATCATCAATTACACATTTTACATGATCGCGTGACTTTTCCTCGTTGGTTGCATGTACACAATTCAGATTATCAGTTACACATTTTACATGATCAATTACAAATTTTGTCTCTGACTTACAGTTACTATTACATTGCTTAAGTGTGTGGAACAGTCCCTTTAATTGTAGTGGGTTGCAGGCCTCCCCAATCCGCTTCTCCGTTTGGTGCCACGTGTTGCTGCACCTCGTGGTCCGGCTGCCACCATTTTTTCTTCAGCGCCTCACCTCGTGGTTTGGACCCCATTTTTCCTCCATCCACGATGTCAACTGCGGTGCTCCTCTTCTCCCCGGGTTCTGCCTCCGAAGCTGGGAAGTCGCCTCTGGTTCCAATTTTCTTCCTCCGGAGTCCTGCCACTGGAGCCTGCTGGATCATCTCCACGCAGTCGTGCTGAGTGGTCTGTGTCTTCGGGGCCATGCTGGTCTGCTCTCCGGTGCCGGGTCCACCCTCAGGTGAGGGCTTGCTTTGCCTCTGAGCGCCGAGGACATCAATCACTGGAGGGGTGAAGTCCTCCCACTTCCAATGGATCTTCTCCATCCACCTTCTGCTGAGCAGCTTTGGTCCATCACCTGCAACAATCCACAGAGGTAACTTCTACACCATGCCATCATAGAGTACCTTTACATTCGCGCTACCAATGACTGGGATGATTTCATTGGTGCAGCTTTGCCTGAACCGAGACCTACTTGGGTTGTTCAGCTTGATTGTCCCATAGCCTCTCAAAGGTTTCTTGATTCATCACTGACTTGCTCGCCCCTGTGTCCACTTCCATGAAGACTGGAATGCCATCTATCTCGACTTCCATCTTCAGCGGGGAACACTCGGTGGTGCAGGCAAACATGCTATGTACCTCTCCATGGGGCTGGGCTGCCTCTCTGCCTTTCGATTCACAATCCACGCTGGATTGCTGGCCATCTACAGACTCTTGATTGACACAGTGCGTCATATTTCTCTGACACATTCGCTGGTTGAAGCCCTTTGTGCTGCAGTCTTTGCGTACATAGTCTTTAAAGCGGCACTGGTCATTCCCTCCGCAATGCGAGCATGATGCAACTCGATTAGCTCCCCTCAGCGGACTCTGGGTTAAGGGAGTTGTGGGCCTGTTCTCTCTTCCCTGAGAGGTTTCGCACTCTACAGACCAGCCTCTAAATGGCGCCACTCTGTGCACAGTACCTGCTGGGTTTGAGTCCTGAGGGTGAGTCATCTGCCTAGAGCCGCAGGTCAAGGTCCTGAATGCCTGGCTCACAGAGATGGCCTTCTGAGTGTGACTGTGGTATCCACCGACAGTAGCTTATGAAGAAGGCCCTCATGGCCAAGTCCAATGAAAAAATGTCCCGCAGCGCTTCGTTGAGGTGGTTGCCAAACTCGCACGGTACCGCCAGCCTCCTGAGGTCTGCGGCGTACTTCATGATTTCCTGGCCTTCGGGCCGTCGGTGGGTATAGAACCGATGTCTGGCTGTGAGGATGTTCTCCTTGGGCTTGAGTTGTTCATGGATCAGGATTATGAGCTCCTTGTATGTCTTGGTCGTTGTCTTCGCTGGTGTCAGCAAGTCCCTGATGAGGCCATAGACGGTGGGCCCACAACTGGTTAGCAAGATAGCTCAGCGCTTATCAGCCAGTGTGGCCGGGTGGTCTCCTGCCAGGTCGTTTGCTGTGAAGAAATGTTCGAGCATCTCCACAAAGTCATCCCAATCATCACCATCGGCAAACTGTTGCAACATACCAAGGGTAGCCATTTTTGCGTGAAAGTTTGTAATCTCATCACCAATTGTTGTGTCCTTAGATACTCTAGTAATGACTCCACGAGGCAACTTGCTGCACTTGAACTATAGTGTCCTTAGTCCTTTATTTGTTAACTCCAGAGTGAGGATCACACTTGGTGGCCAGTCTTTTCTACTAGGCCAGGCATACCTGTACAGGTAACCTGCAAGTCTCCCGCTGTTGTGCCCTCTGGTGGCACACCTTGTGATAGTACCAACAGTAGCCATGTAGGATATATGACAGGTATTATTTTGAGGGGAATGCAAGAACAGAGGCACCTGGGATGCATATTTACAAATCTTTGAAGGTGGTAGGGTAAGTTGTTAAGGTGGTTAAGAAAGCATATGGAATACTTGGCTTTGTAAATAGAGGAATTGAATAGAAAAACAAGGAACTCATGCGAATTTTTTACAAATCTCTGGTCAGCCCTCAGCTGGAGAATTGTGTACAATTCTGGGCGCCACACTTCAGGAAGGATGTCAAGGCCTTGGACATTGCTCAGAGTAGGTTTACCAGAATGATACAAGGGATGAGGGACTTCAGTTATTTGGAGAGAGTGGAGAAGCTGGGATTGTTCTCCTTGGAGCAGAAACATAGAAACATAGAAAATAGGTGCAGGAGTAGGCCATTCGGCCCTTCGATCCTGCACCACCATTCAATAAGATCATGGCTGATCATTCCCCCAGTACCCCTTTCCTGCTTTCTCTCCATACCCCTTGATCCTTTACGCCATAAGGGCCATATCTAACTCCCTCTTGAATTTATCCAATGAACTGGCATCAACAACTCTCTGCGGTAGGGAATTCCACAGGTTAACAACTCTCTGAGTGAAGAAGTTTCTCCTCATCTCAGTCCTAATTGGCTTACCTCTTATCCTTAGAGTGTGTCCCCTGATTCTGGACTTCCCCAACATCGGGAACATTCTTCCTGCATCTAACCTGTCCTGAATTTTATATGTTTCTATGAGATCCCCTCTCATCCTTCTAAATTCCAGTGAAAAAGGTCCAGACGATCCAATCTCTCCTCATAGTCAGTCCAACCATCCTGGGAATCAATCTGATGAACCTTCGCTGCACTCCCTCAATAGCAAGAGCGTCCTTCCTCAGATTAGGAGACCAAAACTGAACACAATATTCCAGGTGAGGCCTCACCAAGGCCCTGCACAACTGCAGTAAGACCTCCTTGCTCCTAAAACTAAAATACATGGTATTGGGGGTAATGTACTGACGTGGATTGAGAACTGGTTGGCAGACAGGAAGCAGAGAGTCGGGATAAACGAGTCCTTTTCAGAATGGCAGGCAGTGACAGTGATTAGGAGACCAAAACCCCTAGCTATGAAGGCCAACATACCATTTGCCTTCTTCACTGTCCTCCTCACAGCTCACATCGCCACCCAGTTTAGTGTCATCTGCAAACTTGGAGATATTACACTTAATTCCTTCATCTAAATCATTAATGTATATTGTAAATAGCTGGGGTCCCAGCACTGAGCCCTGCGGCACCCCACTAGTCACTGCCTGCCATTCTGAAAAGGACCCGTTTATCCCGACTCTCTGCTTCCTGTCTGTCAACCAGTTCTCAATCCACATCAGTACATTACCCCCAATACCATGTATTTTAATTTTGCACATCAATCTCTTGTGTGGGACCTTGCTAAAAGCCTTTTGATAGTCCAAATACACCACATCCACTGGTTCTCCCTTGTCCACTCTACTAGTTACATCCTCAAAAAATTCCAGAAGATTTGTCCAGTACGATTTCCCCTTCATAAATCCATGCTGACTTGGACCGATCCTGTCACTGCTTTCCAAACGCGCTGCTATTTCATCCTTAATGATTGATTCCAACATTTTCCCCACTATTGATGTCAGGCTAACCAATCTATAATTCCCTGTTTTCTCTCTCCCTCCTTTTTTAAAAAGTGGTGTTACATTAGCTACCCTCCAGTCCATAGGAACAGATCCAGAGTCAATAGACTGTTGGAAAATGATCACCAATGCATCCACTATTTCTAGGGCCACTTCCTTAAGTACTCTGGGATGCAGACTATCAGGCCCCGGGGATTTATCGGCCTTCAATCTCATCAATTTCCCTAACACAATTTCCCGCCTAATAAGGATATCCTTCAGTTCCTCCTTCTCATTAGACCCTCGGCCCCCTAGTACTTCCGGAAGGTTATTTGTGTCTTCCTTCGTGAAGACAGAACCAAAGTATTTGTTCAACTGATCTGCCATTTCTTTGTTCCCCATTATAACTTCACCTGATTCTGACTGCAAGGGACCTACGTTTGTCTTCACTAATCTTTTTCTCTTCACATATCTATAGAACCTTTTGCAATCAGTTTTTATGTTCCCGGCAAGCTTCCTCTCATACTCTATTTTCTCCTCCTAATTAAACCCTTTGTCCTCCTCTGCTGAATTCTAAATTTCTCCCAGTCCTCAGGTTTGCTGCTTTTTCTGGCCAATTTATATGCTTCTGCCTTCGATTTAACACTATCCTTAATTTCCCTTGTTAGCCACGGTTGAGCCACCTTCCCCATTTTATTTTTACTCCAGACAGGGATATACAATTGTTGAAGTTCATCCATGTGATCTTTAAATGTTTGTCATTGCCTATCCACCGTCAACCCTTTAAGTATCATTTGCCAGTCTATTCTAGCCAATTCACGTCTCATACCATCAAAGATACCTTTCCTTAAGTTCAGCACCCTAGTCTCTGAATTAACTGTGTCACTCTCCATCTTAATAAAGAATTCTACCATATTATGGTCACTCTTCCCCAAGGCGCCTCGCACAACAAGATTGCTAATTAGTCCTTTCTCATTACACATCACCCAGTCTAGGATGGCCAGCCCTCTAGTTGGTTCCTCGACATATTTGGCCAGAAAACCATCCCTAATACACTCCAGGAAATCCTCCTCCACTGTATTGCTACCAGTTAGGTGAGCCCAATCTGTATTTGGATTAAAGTCACCCATGATAACTGCTATACCTTTATTGCATGCCTCCCTAATTTCTTGTTTGATGCTGTCCCCAACCTCACTACTACTGTTTGGTGGTCTGTACACAATTCCCACTCGCGTTTTCTGCCCTTTGGTATTCCGCAGCTCCACCCATACAGATTCCACATCATCCAAGCTAATGTCCTTCCTTACTATTGCATTAATTTCCTCTTTAACCAGCAACGCTACCCCACCTCCCTTTCCTTTCTGTCTATCCTTCCTGAATGTTGAATATCCATAGATGTTGAGTTCCCAGCCTTGGTCACCATGGAGCCATATCTCCGTGATGCCAATTATATCATATTCATTAATTGCTGCCTGTGCAGTTAATTCATCCACCTTATTACGAATACTCCTCGCATTGAGGCACAGAGCCTTCAGGCTTGTCAGAGAAGGTTAAGTGGAGACCTATTGAAAAGGATAGAGGTATTGAAAATTAAGAGGGGTTTTGATGGAGAAAGTAGGGAGAAATGTAGGAAGAAATTGTTTCCTCTGGCAATTCGTCGATAACTAGATGTCATAGTTTTAAAATAATTGGAAAAAGAACTAGAGGGGAGAAATGTCTTCACACAGAGGGTTGTTTAGATCTAGAACACACTATCTGAAAGGGTGAAGGAATCAGATTCCATAGGAACTTTCAAAAGGCAATTGGACATGTACTTGAAGGGGACTAATTTGCAGGATTATGAGGAAAAAGCTGGGGTGTGGAACTAAATTGGACAGCTCTTTCAATTAGCTGGCACAGGCATGATGGACTGTATGGCCTCCTTCTGTGCTGTATAACAGTTGCTTCTAATCGTTTAATTTGTAGTAGTATTCTGGATTTACCTTTTCTCTAACATTTGTTACCGGGCATCTCCCTATGGGGGCTCCTCCCAATCACCTCCCTGTAAGACGATTAAATCCACATTGCTCCATTCTTTCTTCACAAATCAGTCCTGGAATACTAGGATCAGTCTCCTCACCATTTCCAGTCTGAAGGTTTCCCTTCGCGGAGCAGGCTCGAGGGGCTAGATGGCCTACTCCTGTTCCTAATTCTTATGTTCTTATGTTTATGTTTTTCTGTCTCATTAGGGGCATTGAATTCAAAAACAACGTAAGTGAACATAAGTTTTCAATCATCCTGAACATGTCGCCTACACAACATGTAAACTTCAGCTGAAGATTTGCGGTAAATAGCACATTTCATTTAATGACATAACATAAGCAAGAATCTGCATTTCCTTGAAGTGATGTCATTGATTAGTGATTATGTTGAGCCTCTGATTTACAAAGTTTAAGGCTCTGTGGAAAATGGCGTTTAATTTAGCAAAGAGATTTCAACCAAAACAAAAGATATTTTTGAAATTAAGCTGTTCCTAAATGTTAATTATTTTCCTAATACATTTTCCTTCCTTAAATCAGGAAAACAGTTAATGAATAGTTCACTGGAATAGTGCTATTGCTCCCACATTAAGCATCCAATGAAAGCTCTACCAACGTTATTGACTGGGGGAGATCAAAGAGAACTTTCAAAATGATGTCATCTCATCAAAGTTAGAAAAACCTCAGCAGAAATGGAATCTGCAACAGACAAATAGATTAACTGACATAGTTCAGCAGTGATCTTGTAGTGATGAATTAATGTTTTGGTTATTCATCTCTTCTTTGTTGTGAGCCATTGACTTAGATGAAAGCTGTGTTTAGAATATCACTGCCAAACAACATTTACAGAACTCGATCAGTCCTACCTACCGTGGTAGATTTCCTTGATTATTATGGAGGAAGATTTCCTCTGGTTGCCATTTCGAGTGAAACACAATGCATTCTTTAAGAATGCTTTTACAATTTTGCTAGAAATAGTAAAGATAGGAAATGTTCCCACAATTTTTAACAATGTTCCTAACACATAGCAACCAAAGGAAATCTCCACATCACACATCAACTTTCCAATAATAAGTAACAGGAGCCTCATTGGAAATAGGTATATGGCCACTTTATTCCTCACATGGCCAAAAGTGTGGCAAAGATTACAAGATAAATATGGATAAAGGAGGACAACTTGGACAACTTAGTTAATCCTCCAAGGTATACCCTACAGTCCCACATCATGCATTGTTGAATGGTTCCAATGTTTTTGTCTAAACTACTCTACATGAAAGTTCATTCTATATTTTCATTCTTTGTGTGAAGAAATTCCTTAACATTCACATTAAATGTGTTTTTTTTACCAATTGAACAAGATTCATTTGTCACAGTCATGAGATGGAAATATTTTCAGCCCGAAAGTCAATTATGCATAAAGAGAACACATAATGGTTCATTTTCTGAGTCTGTGCTGCAGACAGAGAACCTTGTCTTCCATCATCACAATCTTGTTAAATTATCTCTATAAAGAAAAGGACACAAAAAGGGATCAAATTTGAGGATTATGCATTTCAAATATGTATATCCTTCCTTAAAAAGATTAAGAAGTTAATGCCAATATTTTGTAAAGCTTTGATTTTTAAAGGATGCAAAAGATTTCAGTAACTCTTTGCTTTATTGTGCCTTCAAACTTCCTCACTGTTTCTGCTTAACAGATATTACTCTAAGGGGTAAAAAGCAGTTCTACTTGTTTTTTTATTTCTGTCTTTAATTAAGAAAGTGTGCTACAACCCTTGTTACCTAATGTCATACAACAACCTGACTCCATGTCAGCTGTGGCTCCGTGGGTAGCCAACAAACATAAGCCTCCGAGTCAGAAGGTTGTGGGTTCAATTCTACTCCAGAGACTTGAGCACAAAAATCTAGGATGAGAACAGGAGCAGGGGGGTCTTACTGCAGTTGTACAGGGCCTTGGTGAGGCCACACCTTGAGTATTGTGTACAGTTTTGGTCCCCTAATCTGAGGGAGGACATTTTTGCTATTGAGGGAGTGCAGCGAAGGTTCACCAGACTGATTCCGGGGATGACAGGACTGACATATGAAGAAAAGACTTGATCGACTAGGCTTATATTCAATGGAATTTAGAAGAATGAGAGGGGATCTCATAGAGACATAAAATTCTACCGGGATTGGACAGGTTTGATGCAGGAAGAATGTTCCCGATGTTGGGGAAGTCTAGAACCAGGGGTCACAGTCTAAGGATAAGGGGTAAGCCATTTAGGACCGAGATGAGGAGAAACTTCTTCACTCAGAGAGTTGTGAGCATGTGGAATTCTCTACCACAGAAAGTTGATGAGGCCAGTTCATTAGATATATTCAAAAGGGAGTTAGATGTGGCCCTTACGGCTAAAGGGATCAAGGGGTATGGAGAGAAAGCAGGAATGGGGTACTGAAGTGCATGATTAGCCATGATCATAGTGAATGGTGGTGCAGGTTCGAAGGGTCGAATGGCCTACTCCTGCACCTGTTTTCTATGTTTCTATGTTCAGTGCAGTGCTGAGGAGGTGCTGCACTGTTAGAGGTGCTGTCTTTCGGATGAGGCGTTAAACCGAGGACCCGTCTGCTCTCCTAGGTGGACGTAAAAGATCCCATGGCACTATATTGGAGAAGAGCAGGGGAGATACAAAAGCAAAATACTGCGGATGCTGGAAATCTGAAATAAAACAGAAAATGCTGGAAATACTCAGCATCTATGGAGAGAGAAACAGAGTTAAAGTTTCAGGTCAATGACCCTTCATCAGAACTGGAAAAAGTTAGAGAGTAACAGGTTTTTAAGCAAGGTTAGGAGCAGGGAAAGGGTGGGAGGGAGGAAAGAACAAGTTTGTTTGAGATATCCCTGATGTACTGGTCAATATTTATCCCTCAATCAACATCACTAAAACAGATTATCTGGTCATTATTCATATTGCTGTTTGTGGGAGCTAGCTGTGCGCATATTTGGCTACTGTGTTTCCTACATTACAACAGTCACTACTCTTCAAAAGTACTTCATTGGCTGCAAATGGATGTCCTGAATTCATGAAACATGCTTTATAAATGCAGGTTTTTCTTTTTTGAAGGGGCTGCTCCTCAACTTCTGGCTTCACTTCAGCCCCACGCTCCTGATCTTTGGCCACCCGGTGCAGAGGGGGACAGGCAAGTCAGACATCTCCTCGTGGGTCTACTCCTGGGACTTGACAAGGTGGCCATCCACAGGTCCAACTTGGACACGGCCCATTGGGGTAGTTGCTTTGATTGCCTGCCTCTCTTCCGCGACATTGTCCGCGCTCGGGTGGCCCTGGAGAAGGAACGCGCAATGTCCGCTGGTGCGCTTGAGGCCTTCCACAACCGTTGGGCACTACAAGGTCTGGAAGGCATATTGCACAGGTGGCAATATTATTATTTATGAAAGCAAAATACTGCGGATGTTGGAAATTTGAAATAAAAGCAGATAATGCTGGAAACACTCAACAGGTCAGGCAGCATCTGTGGAGAGACAAGCAGAGTTACAGGTTGCTTATCTTTCATCAGAATATTATTATTTAATTTGATACATTTCCTTTGGTTTGTATGATTTAGTTTTCCATTAGTTGTGAATCATAGAATCCTAGAAATTTACGCCACAGCATGGCGGCCCATCATGCCTCTAAAACAAAAGATTTTTTGTTTGCTGACACTGGTTTCATAAGAAAAGGCATTTTGCTATTGAAGGTGCAAACTCAGATGCATTGTTCATGGTCAATGGACAGTCAGAACTTCATGAAATTCCTTCTATGGATGAGTTACCCAGGGACGTTAATTAACGCAAAACTCAGATATAATTCTTCTTTGTACGCTGTAATTGCAGGTGAACGTTGTTGCCAGTTAAAACATTTAGGAATTAGTTTTGGCCCATTTTCTCTCCTGTTCCTAACAAAATCAATAGAAGCAATGTCTATCCCTGTGAGCTCTTCATTGCGACTCAACCCCTGTCTTTGCACCTGTTAGCTTTATATTAATCACTGTCTCAGTCTCATTACTTCCAAAAACCCCAATTAGCTTTTGTGTTTTTCTACAAACCATTGTGTATCTGTGAAGCCATTCACACTGGTTGCCAAGGAAATCAGATAGTTAACAGCATTGGCTATGGCTAGGTGAAAATGAGATCCCCATGGCGATGCTTATGTCACCTGCTCCACGCTGAAAGCTCTGGTAACCTCAAGTATTTTTTGTAGCTTTGAGAAATCGGGTGTACTGAAGTGCTACACTAATGGGACGCTAGATTATAGCCCTCATTTACTGCGTATTTTTCAGGTTTTAACATTTCAGTTAATTCTTTGTTCATTTTGAGAGCGCTTTACATTGAAAAAGTAAGTATAATTAGGCCGGCTGATCTTTATCTATTGACGCAGGTGTTTCCTTTAAATTATTCAAGTCTTGTACATCATTTGGATAATATAAGATCTATTGTATAACTGTTATATTAATGTGAGTACATAACCAATGTATTTTGCTAAACTATAAATTGTTAAATTCGTTACATCTTAAATTCGTTGTTTTAATTGGACATAAAGTACTTGTCTTCTCAAGCTTTAAATAAATATTATTTGTCACAAATACAATAGAAAAATATTAATTTTCTAATGTTTTTTGAATGTTGGCTCATAAATGATTGAGATTGTGAGTTTTTGACTGCCCTACAAGTGAGATAGCACACTCAGAGTTAAGGGTTATAAGAAAAATGTGTACAAATTATATGTTGATATTTAACATGCTACAATCTGGTTTGAAATTAAATATTTGCAAACATATGGGGGTGAATTAACGCTACTCGCTCAGCAGAATCCTGGCAGGTGGGCAGTTAAAATTGCCCTGGTTTTTACCTGTCCAAAAGCTGCCATGATCACAACATCTGCAATTTTAACCTGCTCTCCTGAGCAGGCATCAAGGACACGCGCCCGAAGCCAACAGGGTCCTTCTTTATATGCATGTTGCAGCCTGATGACAGAATTGAGACACAACTGTATTTTTATCTCGGGCCTGAGCGAGGAATCCACCTGGTGTTAAAATCAGGATGGTTTTATTTTATTGGGGAGGGAGAGGGAGTGAAATAATATTGTTTCTTCATTGCATTGCAGACTCCTCCATCATCATCCCAGGGTATGTTTTGTCCCACCAGAGGCAGCAGCACAGTGGTACACAGTCGGGAGGGAATGGCCCTGGGAGTCCTTAACATCGGCACCGGACCCCATGAAGTCTCATGTCAAGCAGGAGCAAGGAAACCTCCTGCTGATTACCACCTATCGCCCTCCCTCAGCTGATAAATCAGTACTCCTCCATGTTGAACACCACTTGGAAGAAGCACTAAGGGTAGCAAGGGCACAGAACATACTCTGGGTGGGGGACTTCAATGTCCATCACCAAGAGTGGCTCAGTAGCACCACTAATGACCGAGCTGGCCGAGTCTTTAAGGAAATAGCTGCCAGACTGGGCCTGCGGCAGGTAATGAGAGAACCAGCACGAGGGAAAACCGACTTAATCTCATCCTCATCAATCTACCTGTCAGAGATGCATCTGTCCATGACAACATTGGTAGCAGTGACCACCACACAGTCCTTGTGGAGACGAAGTCCCGTCTTCACACAGAGGATGTCATGTATTCAACTATCATTGTAACCGATGTATAAGCTGACCTAAGTTGTACACCTTGAGAACATTGACCACAAGGGGGTGACCTTGTGGGAGACACTCGTAACCTGGACTTTCAGGTATAAAAGGGGAAGCTCCAACCACCTTCATCACTTGAGGTCTTGGTAATAAAGGTAACTGGTCACAGAGTGACCTTCTCTCAAGTATGGGCCTCGTGTGCATTTGTACTGTATAGTAAGGACATATCAGAGGACATCCTCCATTGTGTTGTGTGGCACTACCACCATGCTAAATGGGATGGATTCAGAACAGATCTAGCAGCTCAAAACTGGACATCCATGAGGTGCAGTGGGCCATCAGCAGCAGCAGAATTGTATTCCAGCACAATCTGTAACCTCATGGCCCTCACTCTATCATTACCATCAAGCCAGGGGACCAACCCTTAGTTCAATGAGGAGTGCAGTAGAGTATGCCAGAAGCAGCAGCAGCAGGTGTACATAAGAATGAGGTGCCAACCTGGGGAAGCTGCAACACAGAACTATATCCATGCTGAACAGCAGAAGCAGTATGCTATAGACAGAACTAAGCGATCCCATAATCATGTGATCAAGTCAAAGCTCTGCACTCCTGCCACATCCAATCATGAATGGTGGTGGACAATTAAACAACTAACGGGAGGAGGAGGTTCCATGAATATCCCCATCCTCAATGATGGCCAAGCCCAGCACATAAGTGCAAAAGTCAAGGCTGAAGCATTTGCAACCATCTTCAGCCAGAAGTGCCAGGTGGATGATCCATATCAGCCTCCTCCCGAGGTCCCCACTATCACAGAAGCCAGTCTTAGCCAATTCGATTCACTCCACGTGATATCAAGAAACGGCTGAGCGCACTGGATACAGCAAAGGCTATGGGCCCCAACAACATCCCAGCTGCCGTGCTGAAGACTTGTGCTCCAGAACTAGTTGCGCCTCTAGCCAAGCTGTCCCAGTACAACTACAACACTGGCATCTATCCAACAAAGTGGAAAACTGCCCAGGTATGTCCTGTCCACAAAAAGCAGGACAAATCCAATTCGGCCAATTACCGCCCCATCAGCCTACTCTCAATCATCAGCAAAGTGATGGAAGGTGCCATTGACAGTGCTATCAAGCGGCACTTACTCACCTGCTCACCGATTCTCAGTTTGGGTTCTACCAGGACCACTCGGCTTCAGACCTCATTACACTCTTATCAAATTAAGCCACATGAAAATCACTGCCAGCTCTGATTTTGATTGGCATGTATTTCAATCTACAAAAAATAACATAAGGTAATGGGGTAGAAATTGCCCCCTGCCCGAAATGGGGCGCTCCCACCCTGTTTCGATGATTTTTACTGCAGTTAAGGTTCAGGTCGCCTCAGTGAGTGACATTCGGCTGTTTGTTCTTTTTTCCCTTGGATTCGGAACTCGAGCATAATGGGGTGGTGACAACAGCTGAGGGGCGGACACGCAACTGAGGGGTGGAAGTTGGGGGCGGGTGCGGAGTGACCACCGCGATGACATCATCACGGCGCCCCGTCACCACGGTTCTCCCCTTCACTTAAAGGGGAGAGCCACCGCGATTATAAAACTTTGGGCCACTGGGACACCAGGGAGGGTTTCGGCCAGGCCAGCAGCCTGGCACCCAAGAGGGGGTGGGGCCAGGCTGCCTGTTGGTGGCCCAGTCGAACCCGGGGCATATTTGTCCAGCTGACAGAGCAGTCAGCCGACCAAAAAAAACATGGCGGCAGCGGCAGTGAGTCCTCCCCTTTAAGGGAAGCTGCACCACTGTTGCAGAAGGCCACAGTCTCACTCGACCACCGAGAAAAAACAGGTTTTGGCACCGCCAGGCGGGCAGAAGATTTTGGATGGGGAATGTTGCCGTCAGTGGGTTAGATCGGTGATGACACACTTAAGGCAGATTGGCAGCAGTGGAGCGGGAGGGGGGGGATTGGGGCACTGCCGGGAAATCTTGGAAAGGCAATTGGCCATTCCACGTAAAGTCGGCAGCCACTCCACTCCGCAGCTTGGCCGCCGATTTGCAGTGGTAAAAGGCCTTAAGGAAAGGGGCATTTTTGGCCAAAATATTTTTAATTAAAAGAGAAAAAAAAATCCTACGCTGTGTAAATTGTTTTGGTAGAAACGCACTTATTCTCATCAACGTTTCAATGTAGCATTGATACAAACAATCAAAAGGACACATCTGAAAGGACCCATTTTCACTTAGCTTGTTCTGTGAATACTGCCACAACCTACAGGAGCAGTTATTCTCCTGAATTCACTGAAATGTTCACAAAACAACAAAGGCAACAATTTTATCAATATCATCTTACATTTGAAGAAGTTATATTCAGTAACACGGATATACCATCACGTGTTCTCGAGGACAACTCTCAGGTTCAAGGACCTGACCTGAAGTCTTACCCTGTGTATTTGACCAGTTGTTAAAATCATCACTAATTCTTGCTACTTTTGTCCTCCAGTGTTGTACTATGCTAAAAGGAGCTTCTCCGTCATAGCTATTGATCTGGACAGTCTATTGTGTCCATTCCTTCAAAAATCTTTAAATGAACAGGCCCACCATCAGGTCACAAATTCATAAACCCATTCTATCAAAATACAATATCAAACCTGGGACCTCCACAAACTAGAAGGACAAGGGCAGCAGTTGTATGGGAACACCATCACCTCCAAGTTCCCCACCAAATCACAACCATCCCGACTTAGATATATATCGGCGTTCCTTCATCGTCACTGAGTCAAAATCCTGGAACTCCCTCTCTATCAGCATAGACGAGTACCACTGCACGGACTGCATCGGTTCAAGAAGGCGGCCCCCACCACCTTAATTGCCCTTGAGAAGTTAAGAGCAATTAAGGATGGACAATAAATACTGGCCTTGCCAGCATTGTCCACATCCCGAAAATTAATGTTTAAAAATTGTTTACAGTCTCTCTCTTTATTTCTAAGTCTTTCACTTTTTCTGTGTCCATTTGTCTCTCTCTCCCTCTCTCTGACACACACACACATTGGGGGCAACCTTCGGTAGCGCTCCGTTTGGGGCAGTAAGTTCTTACTTTTAGAAAATTTAGTGCCTGGCGAGATGCCTTGCCAAATTGTGTGAAATTTGGCGCTTTTGCCCAAAGAGTGATACTCACACTCACACCCTCATCTCACGCCTTGCCTAAATTCACAGATATTCAACACGGTAGGCATATCTTCCACATACATAACTGGACTCTTACTCACACGAGTTCCTTTCTTTTGTAGGCCAAAATGGCACAAAACAAACGGGAGCAGCAGAGGACTGGAGGAGGGGGAACATGAACTGCGGCCCCTCTCTGACCTTGAGGAGCGAGCACTGGGGATCATTGGCCTGCAGATGGTGGGCGCCTTGGCCGATGGTGACGTCGACCCCACTGGGGGCAACAACGGTATCTTATCTCCTCTCGTTTTCTCATATCCCCTCCCTCCTACACCAGAAGGTTTTATCACTTTCCAGCTCCTGATCCTGTCTGCATTCCTTGCTCCATTCCTGCCCCACTGCCCTTACCTTACTGCGGGTCTTGTGCCATTTATGCTTTCAGGTAACCAGCCAGAAGCTATGCAGCCTGCACCTGTCCCCCAAGAGATTCTGGAGGGAGAGGAAGAGCATGAAGAGCAGGAGGAGGAGGAGCGGAGCACTGCGTCATTGCTTCTTTCACCCGCAGGCACCAGCTCAGATACTGGCACTATGCACACATTAGAGATTAGGCCAGTAGAGGGGTCTGCACTGGGTGATGCACCGAGGCCTAGCGGGCTGCAGCAAGGCCAAGGGGAAAGCCAGCTCCCCAGAGGACGGGTTCGCACGCGAATTCTGCTCCACAGGACTCAGATGAGGACCTCGATCGGGGAGGCATTCACACAAAGGGTGATGGCTATGCACTCCGACATCATAGGTGCAATGGCCAGAGTGCCCGAGAGATTTTTGGCAATGGTAAGGAGTGTGGAGGGGTCCACCTCCAGCATTGCAGAGAGCTCTGCATACACCACGGAGCCCATCATTGCCAGTCTGTAGACCTTGATGGACTTGCAGTGAGGCTCTGCGGATGCAGACCTCATGGCACGTGTCATGGGCAACATTGTAGCACAGATAAAAGCAACTCAACGTTTTAGTGCTGTAATGCAGACAATGGTTGGTAGCATGGAAGCTCAGACTGCTCTCATGCAGTCTTAGCTGGATACCACACAACGTCTTGGTACTGTCATGCAGTCAGTGAGTGCTGGAAACGAGTCTCAGACTGCTCTCACGCAGTCTCAGCTGGTTGTCACGCGTGCTCTGAATGCTGCCATCGCCGCTGGATCCATCACAGTCCACCGGGGATCTTACGGTATCACAAACTGTGTTCCAGCAGATTGTTGGAGATGCTGAGGTGCTGCGTCGGGGGAGTGGCAGTGGGTCAGTGGAGCAGGAACCTGCTGTCCTCCCTCAGGGTGACAACATTCCTGATCCCACCACTGCCACTCTGCCATTGCACTTGTCGCTGCCTGTCACCCAGCCAGCCCAGACTGCCACCACCCAGCCTGAGGTGGTGCAGTCTACATCCAGTCCTTCCAGGCCCAGAGCTGGTCGAAGACATCCTGCAAGGCCATCTGTGGTCTCTGGCCCTGACGCACAGCAGCCTTCCACCAGCCCTGCTACAGCCACAGAGGACACACTGCAGAGGTGCTATAGTCGCTGTTGTTGCTGTTCCTGCTTCTCCTAGTCCTCCTCCTCCTCCTCCTCCTTGTCCTCTTGCTCCTCCTCCTGCTTCTCCTCCTGCTCCTCCTCCTGCTCCTCTTCCTCCTCCTCCTCCTCAGGTGGTGCAGCTACGCCTGGTGGCAATGGCTGTGCCCTCATGATGACGAGGTTGTGCAGCATGCAGCAGACGATGACTAATAGGGACCCCTGCTCAGGCGAGCACTGAAGGACTTCTCCTGAGCAATCAAGGCAGCAGAACCATTGCTTCAGCAGCCAATGATCTGCTCAATGATGTTCCTGGTGGCAGTATGGCTCTCATTGTATGCGTGCTGGGTAGCAATGGTGGGCTTGTAGAGGGGAATCATCAGCCAGGTGGAGAGCGGATAGCCCTTGTCTCCGACCAGCCTGCTGCGAGCTTGATGTGCTGGCTGGAACAGAGCTAGCACATCGGTCTGGTGTAGGTTGAAGGCATCGTGGCTGCTGCCCAGGATAGCAGGCATTCACGATGAGGATTCTGCGTGTGTGGTCACACACCAGCTGCACATTCAGTGAGTGGTAGCCTTTGCGGTTACGGAAGATTTCAGGATTGTGATGCGATGCCCACAAAGGGACATGGGTGCAGTCAATGGCGCCCTGCACCCTGGGGAAGCCCGCTTTCCTGGCAAAGCCACATGAATGCTCATGCTGCTTCTCGCTGGTCATGGAGAAGGAGATGTAGTCCTTCCTCCTTCTGTACAGAGCATCTGTGATCCCGCGGATGGCGCAATGGATGGCAAACTGGGAGATTTTGGAGATGTCTCCTGTTGCTCCCTTGATGGATCAATTGGCGTAGAAATTGAGTGTGATGGTGACCTTGACTTCCATTGAGAGAGCCATCCTCACCATGGTCTGAGGCGCGAGGTCTGGTTGCAGCAGATGGCAGTGCTCTGTGACCACGTCCTTGCTGAAGCGCAGTCTTCGAACACACTGTTCCTCAGTGAAATTGATGTAGGAGAACTGCTGCCGAAATACCCTGGGAGGGTAAGGTCTCCTGTTGCCAGCACTGTTTGGCCATCTCCCTCTGGCCACATTTTACTGTCTTTCTCCCTGTCTTTCTCCCTATCCTGCTCCCTGTGCCTCTCCATGTGCTGCTCCCTGTGCCTCACCTTGTCTTGCTCCATGTCTTTCTCCCCGCCTTTTTCTATGCCTTTCTCTCTGTGCATTTGTCCCCGCCTTTGTCTTCGCCTAAGTAACCTCCAACGATGACGCGGAGTAGGAGGTCAAGTGCCAAAACAGCCCCCATGAAACGAGATAAATGTTGTGATTTCAATTCTGCGGAAATGGGGCTCCATGCACACGATGACGTTATCATCGCCAGACGCCGTTGAGCGGGGCTCTTCTGATGAGAGCGAGGTGCTACCTCATAGTGCCTCGACAAAACCCCCGCCGAATTCCCACTGCGCCTGTGTGAAAAATTATTTCGCGGCCCGTTAGCGCCTCCCGAAGGCGCACAAGAGGCCAATTTTGTTCCCTTTGTCTCAGTGCCTCTTCCATATTTTCATTACATTCACTATACAGTACTTGTCATTTGATTCTGACTATTCCTCATTCTCACTCTCTTTGTTTGTCTGTTTAAGGTCTAAATCCAATATTGTTGGATCATGGGTGACCCATTCCCAAAATTGGTGAAAAGTAGTTGGAGCTTGCATTACTGCAAGCCCTGACTACTTTTTCAGGCACTGCAGCAGAAACCAGCAGAAAATAACTGCCTTTTTTGAATACTTTTGATGCTTTGATGTGCGTGGGGAGATTCCACCCATTAAAACAATTTGACACAGAAGCAGAAAATCCCGATAGTGACACATGACCTTTATATGTATTAACAGATGTCCCACGGGAAAGATTTTAATTGGATTTGGAGCCAAATTGAGAATAGGAGGGGCTTCATGTACATGCCCTGAATTTAACTCCAGGTGGGCTGAGGGAGCACGGGGCAAGTGGGAAGCCCCCACGATGTTGCCAGCATAAGGCCAGGGTGATTTTTTTTAACTCAGCCTCATTTTAATATGATTGACTTGCAACTGGTCCACTTTCTCTGTCCAATTTTTGGCAGGACTCGTGAGTCATATTTAAAGTGGGAATGGAGACATTAAAGTGAAGTTGCTTTCTCTGCTTTCTGTTCTCACTATTTGCAGGGAAGGGAGTCTCAGAAGTGACTCAGAAACATAGAAACATAGAAAATAGGTGCAGGAGTAGGCCATTCGGCCCTTCGAGCCAGCACCACCATTCAATAAGATCATGGCTGATCATTCCCTCAGTACCCCTTTCCTGCTTTCTCTCCATACCCCTTGATCCCTTTAGCCATGAGGGCCATATCAAACTCCCTCTTGAATATATCCAATGAACTGGCATCAACAACTCTTTGCGGTAGGGAATTCCACAGGTTAACAACTCTCTGAGTGAAGAAGTTTCTCCTCATCTCACGTCCTAAATGGCCTACCCCTTATCCTAAGACTGTGTTCCCTGGTTTTGGACTTCCCCATCATCGGGAACATTCTCCGCGCATCTAACCTGTCCAGTCTTTCACAATCTTATAAGTTTCTATGAAATCCCCTCTCATCCTTCTAAACTCCAGTGTATAAAGGCTCAGTTGATCCAGTCTCTCCTCATATGGCAGTCCCGCCTTCCCGGGAATCAGTCTGGTGAACCTTCGCTGAACTCCCTCAATAGCAAGAACATCCTTCCTCAGATTAGGAGACCAAAACTGAACACAATATTCCAGGTGAGGCCTCACCAAGGCCCTGTACAACTGCAGTAAGACCTCCCTGCTCCTATACTCAAATCCCCTAGCTGTGAAGGCCAACATACCATTTGCCTTCTTCATCGCCTGCTGTACCTGCATGCCAACTTTCAATGACTGATGAACCATGACACCCATGTCTCATTGCACCTCCCCCTTTCCTATTCAGGCAATATTCTGCCTTCATGTTTTTGCCACCAAAGTGGATAATTTCACATTTATCCACATTATACTGCATTTGCCATGCATTTGCACACTCACCTAACCTGTCCAAGTCACTCTGCAGCCTTTTAGCGTCCTCCTCACAGCTCACATCGCCACCCAGTTTAGTGTCATCTGCAAACTTGGAAATATTACACTCAATTCCTTCATCTAAATCATTAATGTATATTGTAAATAGCTGGGGTCCCAGCACTGAGCCCTGCGGCACTCCACTAGTCACTGCCTGCCATTCTGAAAAGGACCCGTTTATCCCGACTCTCTGCTTCCTGTCTGCCAACCAGTTCTCTATCCACGTCAGTACATTACCCTCAATACCATGTGCTTTAATTTTGCACACTAATCTCTTGTGTGGGACCTTGTCAAAAGCCTTTTGAAAGTCCAAGTACACCACATCCACTGGTTCTCCCTTGTCCACTCTGCTAGTTACATCCTCAAAAAATTCCAGAAGATTTGTCAAGCCTGATTTCCCTTTCATAAATCCATGCTGACTTGGACCGATCCTGTCACTGCTTTCCAAATGCGCTGCTATTTCATCTTTAATAATTGATTCCAACATTTTCCCCACTACAGATGTCAGGCTAACCAGTCTATAATTCCCCATTTTCTCTGTCCCTCCTTTTTTAAACAGTGGTGTTACATTAGCTACCCTCCAGTCCATAGGAACTGATCCAGAGTCGATAGACTGTTGGAAAATGATCACCAATGCATCCACTATTTCTATGGCCACTTCCTTAAGTACTCTGGGATGCAGACTATCAGGCCCCGGGGATTTATCGGCCTTCAATCCCATCAATTTCCCTAACACAATTTCCCGCTTTATAAGGATATCCTTCAGTTCCTCCTTCTCACTGGACCCTCGGCCCCCTAGTATTTCCGGAAGGTTATTTGTGTCTTCCTTCGTGAAAACCGAACCAAAGTATTTGTTTAACTGGTCCGCCAGTTCTTTGTCCCCCATTATAAATTCACCTGAATCTGACTGCAAGGGACCTACGTTTGTTTTCACTAATCTTTTTCTCTTCCCATAGCTAAAGAAGCTTTTGCAGTCAGTTTTTATGTTCCCAGCAAGCTTCCTCTCGTACTCTATTTTCCCCCTCCTAATTAAACCCTTTGTCCTCCTCTGCTGTATTACAACATTCTCCCAGTCCTCAGGTTTGCTGCTTTTTCTGGCCAATTTATATGCCTCTTCCTTGGATTTAACACTATCTTTAATTTCCTCCAGGCTGTCTCCAAATTTTCTGAAGCCTCTCTGACAGTCCCGGTGGCAGAGGTCAGGGCAAGGAGGGAGGCACTGTTCTCCAGCACCCACAGGAGCCTCCCCAGGGCCTCTGTGCAGCAGGCGTGGACAGAGGTGGCTGACGGGATCATGGCCAGGAGCGTCACACCCAGGATGCGGCTTGAGTATAGGAAGAGGTTCAATGTCCTCAACAGAACAGCAAATGTGAGTACAGCTCTTCATCTATCTCAACAACACCCAACAAAATTCCTTTCGACCCTCCAGCCCCACTCTCTCAGCAAGTCCCTCTCCTCCATCACCATCCTTCAATACACAAGGGCACATTGCAACATCTCTCGCTCTGATTCCAAACACACCCACCACTTCCTTTGCTCTCCTCACACCTCACACCAACACCTTCCTCTTCTCACATCCGAGCACTTGTACAACTTTAAAAGATCTCAGAACTACATTTTCCATTTGAAGGCACCAAAGGGAATATTATATCGTTTTTATACCGAAGTAAATCAAAACAGGAAAACAGGGAAGGTTTTGCCAAAATCTCTTCAGAAAATAATCAGGAAAAGTAACATATTTAGTACAGATGTACTCTGATTAATGAAGGCATTTGGAAACAATTTATTCAATTCTACAACCTCTTCTATCACATATGTAGCATTTCCAAAGCTGACTAACAATTTCAATTCACTGAGGGAATGTTGCTTGGAACAGCTTTCGGTACAAGTGAACTCACAACAGCAGATGTAAATATTTTATTCCATTGGTTAAGTCAAATATTATTTGAAGACTGGATGATTTCAAAGGTTAGCAGTCCTTTCATCTCTTGGAGACGGTTTTGAATCCAGCCTGACTGATCTCTCTTTCAACCTAATGACTTTGGCTTATCTCAATCCCAATGCGTAGAAAGTCACAGCACAAAACTGGTTGTACTTCAGAACCAGTTCGTCCTGAATTTGCAGGGATAGCTGCTGTGGAAAAAAAAAAATTTTTTTCGCAAGTGCAGAATGGTTTTCTCTTCCGATGTTGAGGTAAAGACACATTAGGATAAGAATCTGATTTTTGTGTGTATTGACACTGAAAATACATTTGTGAAGATTTCCTCTCGGTGGTATTTCAGACCGTAGACCGAGATTTCATAAACTAGGCTTCGAATCCCTGGAATATAGAAGGTTAAGGTGTCCTTTAATTGAGGTTTTTAGGATTTTGAAAGGAATTGATAGGGTAGATAGAGAGAGAAGCTTTTTCCACAGGTGGAAAATTACTTTAAAATCGGAGCCAAGTCATTCAGGAGAGGTCAGGAAATACTTCTTCAAACAATGCGTGGTAGAAATGTAGAATTCTCTCTCACAAAAAGCAGTAGATGCTAGTTAATTAATCATTTTAAATCTGAGATCGATAGATATTTGCTAGCCAAGGGTATTAAGGGATATCATCCATCATAAGCAGCCCCTCGGAATCGAGGAAAACTTGCTTTCACTCTGAGCATGAGTTCTTAGGTGGCTGAACAATCCAGAACCACAGTCTCTGTCACAGGTCGGACAGATAGTCTTTGAGGGAAAGGGTGGGCAAGGAACCTGGTTTGCCGCACGCTCCTTCCGCTGTCTGTGCTTGATTTCTGCATGCTCTCGGCGACCATACTCAAGGAGCTCAGCACCCTCCCGAATGCACTTGCTCCACTAAGGGCGGTCTATGGCCAAGGACTCCCAGGTGTCAGTGGGGATGTTGCACTTTATCAGGGAGGCTTTGAGGGTGTCCTTGTAATGTTTCCTCTGCCTGCCTTTGGCTCGTTTGCCGTGGATGAGTTCCAAGTAGAGCGCTTGCTTTGGGAGTCTCGTGTCTGGCATGCGAACTATGTGGCCTGCCCAGCGGAGCTGATCAAGTGGGGTCAGTGCTTCAATGCTGGGGATGTTGGCCTGGATGAGGACGCTAATGTTTGTGCGGCTGTCCTCCCAGGGGATTTGCAGGATCTTGCTGGTGGTATTTCTCCAGCGACTTGAGGTGTCTACTGAATATGGTCCACGTCTCTGAGCCATACAGGAGGGCGGGTGTTACTATGGCTTTGTAGACCACGAGCTTGGTGATAGTTTTGAGGGACTGAGCTTCAAACACTCATTTCCTCAGGTGACCGAAGGCTGCACTGGCGCACTGGAGGCGGTGTTGGATCTCATCATCAATGACTGCTCTTGTTGATAGGAGGCTTCCGAGATAGGGGAAGTGGTCCACATTGTCCAGGGCCACGCCATGGATCTTGATGTTTGGGGGGCAGTGCTGTGCGGCAAGGACAGGCTGTTGGAGGACCTTTGTCTTTCTAATGTTTAGTGTAATGCCCATGCTTTCATACGCCTCGGTAAATACGTCAACTATGTCCTGGAGTTCGCCTCTGTGTGTGCACAGACGCAGGCGTCATCCGCATACTGTAGCTCGACGACAGAGGTTGGCGTGGTCTTGGACATGGCCTGGAGATGGCGAAGGTTGAACAGCTTCCCACTGGTTCTGTAGTTTAGCTCCACTCCAGTGGGGAGTTTATCAACTGTGAGGTGGAGCATGGCAGCGAGGAAGATTGAGAAGAGCGTTGTGGCGATGACGCAGCCCTGCTTGACCCTGGTCCGGACATGAATTGGGTCTGTGGTGGATCCGTTGGTAAGGATCACAGCTTGCATGTCGTCGTGGAGCAGGCGGAGGATGGTGACGTACTTTTGGGGGCATCCAAAATGGAGGAGGACGCTCCATAGACCCTCACAGTTGACAGTGTCAAAGGCCTTTGTAAGGTCGAAGAAGGCCATGAATAAGGGCTGGCGCTGCTCCCTGCATTTTTCCTGCAGCTGTCGCACTGCAAAAATCATGTCTGTTGTGCCCCGGAGGGGATGAAATCCGCACTGCGACTCCAGGAGAAGCTCCTCGGCCACAGGGAGAAGACGGTTAAGGAGGACTCTAGCGACGACTTCCCCAGTCGTTGATAGCAGGGAGATTCCTCTGTAGCTGCCGCAGTCGGACTTGTCCCCTTTTTTAAAGATGGTCACGATCACTGCATCTCTAAGATCTCCCGGTATGCTCTCCTTCCTCCAGATGAGAGAGATGAGGTTGTGTATTCGCGCCAGTAGTGCCTCTCCGCCATACTTCAGTGCCTCAGCAGGGATTCCATCCACTCCCGTAGCCTTGTTGTTTCTCAGCTATCTTATAGAAACATAGAAACATAGAAGATAGGTGCAGGAGTAGGCTATTCGGCCCTTCGAGCCCGCACCACCATTCAATAAGATCATGGCTGATCAATCCCTCAGTACCCCTTTCCTGCTTTCTACCTCATGCAGTGTTGGGGTCTCACCAAGGTGGTGATGGATAGCATGCTGCGGGATGGAGTCGTGAACACTCGAGTCAAAGGCAGAGTCTCGGTTGAGGAGATCTTCGAAGTGTTCCTTCCAGCGGGCCCTGACTGCCTTGGTGTCCTTGATGAGTGTTTCCCTGGTCTTGGCCAGAAGTGGTGTGGGGCCTTGGGAGTTTGGTCCGTATGTGGCCTTGACTGCGGTGAAGAATCCTCACATACCATGGCTGTCGGCCAGCTGCTGTATCTCCTGTGCTTTCTCCATCCACCACCTGTTCTTTAGGGTTTTTTGTTGGACCTTAGCCTTTAGCCGTCTGTAAAGCTGCTTTGCTGCTCCCAAGTTGGGTTGCTGTTTAAGGCTCAGAAATGCCCTGCGCTTGTAGTCTATTAGTTCTTGAATCTCCTGATCGTTCTCATCAAACCAGTCCTGGTGTTTCCTGGTTGAGTGACTGAGCGTTTCCTTGCAGACACTGGTTATGGAGGCCTGGAGGGTAGACCAAGCGCTGTGGGCATTCTGCATCTCGGGGTCATCGTCCGAGCCAGGGTTCGCAAAGATGTGCGCATCACCCGTGCCATGACAGGAGCTGACGACTGCTGGACGGACCACCGCCTAATTCGATCCATCATTGACATCAACATAGCCCCAAAGCGAAGGGGGCAACAGAAGCAATGTTGCAAAAAAGTCAATGCCGGGGCACTTAAGGACCCAGCTAAGAGAGCCCTTAACAGCCAGCGCCTCACAGCTTACCTGGCGTGCCTTGATGACCCCGAGATGCAGTAAGGGATATAGAGCTAAGGTGGGTGGATGGAGTTAGAATACAGACAAGCCATGATCTAATTGAATGGCAGAACAGGCTTGAGGGGCTGAATGGCTTACTCCGGTTCCTATATTGTAACACTTTTCAAACAGAACATGTTTATGACTTTACTACAAAAATACCAACCAGAGGAAATCTTCAGAAATACAATTTTAATGATACTAAACATAGTGACCAGAGAAATTCTTAGCACCATTGTTGGGACAGAATAGAGGAAGGTTCACTTTGCATCTGGGAGCCTGGAACTGCTTGACATTGATACTATTTGAGGTAGTTTTAATATACCTTGCCATATAGAATAAAATTAACTGCCATTTATATACCATCTTTCAAATCCTCAATCGACCCCAAAGCACTTCATAGTCAATTAAATACTTTTGAAGTGTAGTCACTGTTATAATGTAGGTAAACAGAGAATCCAATTTGTGCACAGCAAGGTCCCACAAACAATGAGATAAATGGCCAGATAATATGTTTTTATTGGTGTTGGTTGAGGGATAAATGTTGTCTAGGACACGAGTAGAACTCCCCTGCTCTTTTTCAAAAAGTGCCACTACGATGTTTTATGTCCACCTGGGAGGGAATATAGAGCCTCGGTTTTGTTATGTTCAGAATAAATCCACAGGACTATATCGCAAGCTCAAACTGTTGTGACATTGGTCTCTTTATTCGAACTCCAGAGTGAGGAAGCAGCATGGTGAATCACCTTTTGTACCTGCTTGCCCCAGGGTGCACAGGTGACCCTTAGGTCTCCCCCAGGTGTGCCCCCTAGTGACAAGTCTTATATTTTGGTACGGTTTACATCCATAAATAACATTACTCCCCCCCCCCCCCCAAAGTCTTATGTGCAAGTTATTTGCAAGTTGAGGCGATCTGGCGCCCTGCGTCCCCAGGTCGATCGCCTGGGTTGGAGTCCTGACGTAGTGGGTTCATCCTCGTGGTTGACAGCGAAGTTGATCGTGTTAGTGGGTCGCTGGGGGCCAGGTCTTTTCACAGTAGTTCCTGGTTATCTGTAGTTCACAGTTTGGTCTTGTCCAAATGCTTTGCTCGTTAGCCGAGTACATGGTTTCACAATCAAATGCTCCGTTTTCATCACATACACTCCATTCCCCCCCTTTGGCTAATGCGGTGCTAACGGCCCAACTGAGGCCCTGAACATGGTCTACATCACTTATTCTGATGTCGCATGGAGGGGCCGTGCACTTATGGTGCATTCTCTGCTCGGTTCTGAGTGATTCTGTCTGGTGACTGCGTAGCACCCAGGATAGCCGGGTCTGTAGGGAGTCTACCGTGACACGCGTGGTGTTAGGTTTAGTGATTTGGGCTGCCTGCTCCGGGCTATTGTCACTGACCCTGAGGTCTGGCAAGCCCAGGATGGCCGCAATGGCCTTGAGACTTTCGATAGTGGCGGGAGGCCTAGTGGTCCCCGTAGACCTTGGGCCGCAGTATGGGGACCCCGGACCACCGACTGTGTGTAGCCGCCCTGCCTTGCTTTGCAACGTAAGGATGGGTCTTTCATCTCTGCGACGGATAGGTTGCCACATCCCGTCTAGCAGTTCACCTTTGGCAGGCGGTAACGTAGAATCCTGTCTGGTCCACGTCATAAGCTGGGGGGGCCGTTACGGTTGACCCCTCGCTTTCTAGCACTTCCACGACCGCGAGTGGGTCTGCAGGCTGCTCCGTTTCCACCGGTAGCCAACTGAGGACATTAGTACCGTTCTCAGTGCCTGGCCCGTGGCGGATCATGTTACATTGCACAGACAGTGTTAGACATTCTCGAAACAACGCACCGATGTTTCTGCTCTCCTGAGCTTGTGGGATGAGCAGCTTGTCTGACTCGAGCACATGTTGGGACACTCTTTGGTCTGTCTCTTTCGTCCTGTGAATACAGGCTGCTGTTTTGTTTAACTTATTGGATACATGTTCAATCGTTTGGGGCTCGCCCGCTACTTTTGCTTGCTGCACAACACTCCTGACCCCGTGCGGTAACATCTCACTTGCTACGAATGCTTTGTTAGATACATATACAACTGGTTGGGGTTCACCCGCTACTTTGGCTTGCTGTACAACACACCCGACCCAATGTGATAACACATCACTTGTTACAAGTACTTTGTCAGATACATATACGGCCAGTTGGTGTTCGCCCGCAACTTTGGCTTGTTGTAAGGTACCCCCAACCCGATATAATGGTACATCATTGGCCGCGAAAGATCGCTCACAAGGGTTACATAGTGCATGCAATTTATTAGAGCGTAGTGGGTTCCTGGCCATCAAAGCGGCCAACACTTTACCTTTGTTCCAAATCCAGATGTCTTTCTTGCTGGGTGACACATTCCTCCGTTCCGTTATGGCGACCTCCCGTGGTCTGGACGCCCTCTCGTCCGTGTCCATGATGCCGACTCCCGTGATCTTCCTCGTCAGGTATTTTGCCTCTGGCGTCAGGAAAACGCATATGGATTATTTCGACCGGAGTCCCACTCTGCATGGTCGACCTGGAGCCTCTTCCATCGTCGCGAAGAGGTCGTCGGCTTCAGGTAGTGGGTACCTCACCTGTACCGCTGCTCGGTTGAACTTTACCTCCTCGTCGTTGTGATGAGCAGCCTGTGCCTCGGAGATCTGCGAATGGATCTGCACTTCGATGCCTGGTTCAGCTGAATGTGGTGGTTTGCTCAGCCTTTGAGAAGGGGAGACCTCATTCGCCAGAGAAGGTACGCAGAAGTCTTCCCCGTTCCATTGAATCTTCCCCATCCACCTCCTGCCAAGCAGCAATCCACAGTGGTAAATTGTGCACTGCTCCCTCATGGAATACTCTTATGTCCGCACTACCAATAACTGGTATCAGTTCCTTGGTGTAGGTGCACAGCTTTGCCTGAATCAGGATCAGTTTGGGTCGCTGTGCTTCGTCGCTCCACAGCCTCTCAAATGCCTTCTGGCTCATAACTGATTGACTCGTCCCTGTGTCTAGTTCCATGGAGACTGGAGTGCCATTAAGTTCAACTTTTAACATTATCGGAGGGCTTTTGGTGGTGGAGGTATGTGTCCCATGTACTTCCCCTTCATCCTCAGGCTCAGTTGCCTCTCCTGCTCGTTCATCGTGATCCTCACTGGATCGGTCGTCCTCTCCTGACTCTGCCACGTGGTGAGTCAGAGATCGTTTGCACATTCGCTGGAGGTGCCCCATTGTTCCATAGCCCTTGCACACATAGGGCTTGAATCGACATTGATGGCTGCCCCCACAGTGCCAACATGGTGCTAATGGATACGCATTCATGCCCCATGGTGGACTCTGAGTCACTCTAGGCCTGGGTCTGGCCTCTGCAATTGTGTGGGCCCTGCCCTGTGCCATTCTGCCTGCTGAAAACATTATTTTGTGCACAGTACTTGCCAGTGAGCTTCGATTCTGTGACGATATCTGTATCGTGTTATTGCTCATGGATATAAAGGTTTGGGCTATCATGATGGCCTTGCCCAGATCTCGGGATTCTGCAGACAGCAGTTTGCGAAGAGTGATCTCGTGGCCAATTCCAAAGCACGAAAAAGTCCCGCAACATTTCCCCCATGGATCCTGCAAATTCGCACTGCCCCGCAAGGTATCTTAGGTCGGCAACAAAACTCGACACGGTTCTGGCCCTCGGAGCGACGGTGCGTGTAAAAGCGGTACCTGGCCATCAGGGTGCTCTCCTTTGGCTTGAGGTCTTCCCTAGCCATCGTACACAGCTCTGCATAAGATTTGTCCATTAGTTTGACCGGTGCCAGTAAATTTTTAAGGAGGCCTTATACCGATGATCCACATACAGTGAGGAGAATCGTCCTGCACTTGATCTCTGTTTCAGTCATGTCCAATTCATTGGCCACAAAGTACTGGTCGAGGTGCTCAATGAAGGCTTCCTAATCATCACCCTCAACAACTCTCTCAAGAATACCAACGGCAGCCATTACTGCGTGAAAGTTTGTGATCCGTTACTCGGCGGCAATTTGGTATGTTCAGAATAAATCCACAGGACTATATCGCAAGCTCAAACAGTCGTGACCTTGGTCTCTTTATTCAGATTCCAGAATGAGGAAGCAGCATGGTGAATCACCTGTTGTACCTGCTTGCCCCAGGTTGCACAGGTGAACCTTGGGTGTCCCACAGGTGTGCCCCCTAGTGGCATTTACATTTTGGTAAGGTTTACATCCATACATAACAGGTTTGATGTCTCAACTGAAAGACAGCACCTCCGAAAGTGCAATACTCCCTCAGTATTGCACTAGAATTTCTGTTTAGATTATGTGCTCAAGCCTCTGGAATAGGGTTTCAAACTGCTGACCTTCTGACTCAGAGGCGAGAGTGCGACCACTGAGCCAAGATGATTTGCAATTTCACACAAGCAGTGTACACAGCTGTAGCTATGGGTCTCAGTCCAGTATTTGCAATGTAAATGTATCTGAATTGGAATAAACACAGCTGTTTAAAAAAGCCACTTCATCGTTTGAAATCACCATGGTTCTTTTAGTTCAGCCATTTTAAGATTAAAAACCATTTGGGGCGAATTCCCTCAAAGCCTCCCCTGCTCCGCCATCGTAACTTCAGCGCAAGTGCAGAGGAAGCCCTGTCTGTGCATGTAAACAGGGTTTCTGCTGCTCTTTCGCCACAGTACGGTAGTGAAGTAGACGTTCTGAGGAAATGCACCCTCATTGAAATCTGGCAACAGCAACACTGAGTGGGACAGTGAATTGGAACACTGTTCATAGTTTTCATGACCTTGATTTGAATCCAGACAGATTATTGGGATGATTATCTTTCCTCTCGTACAGTCATGAACGAATGAGTTTTTGCAGTCTCAGTCAGCTACAAGCCAGTGTGTGCCCACAGCACAAAACTAACCTTAATTTGGCACTGAATGGGTAGTGTAACTAAAATAGACCGCAAGCATAGCTGGCAGAGATCCCTGGTTAGGGTTTAACATCCATCCTAAATGGAGGTGCAGTGGACAGGGCAACTCACTCAATGATGTGGGCAAGTGCATGAACCAAAATCAGATTTGTGTCTCAGTTGACTATGGGCCACATTTCCCTTTATGAGTATCTTTCCCTCAATAATTTATTAAAAAACTTTTACTGTTAGCATTAATATCTCTTGAAAGGTTTTGTTCATAATACAATTTTGCAGCCATTACTTTCCTTGTATCCCTGATGTTTTTTTTAATAGTTCTACCTGTCTGCTGAATTTCCACTTTACCTTGCATTTGTGCAAGCTTAATACTGTCTCTTATCTTGTTTGTTGACCATGATTGTTTAACTGCACAAATGAAGCTTTTGCCTTGCAGGGGAATGCACTGGATTGGTATTGGCCCAGATTTTCAGAGGCCTATAACTGCGTATGCATTACGTATGCAGTCGTAAGTGACCCGCAAGTTCCGAGTTTCCGCATGTGCTGCGCCTGCACGAAAACCCGGAACTTGCAATCTGTCAAGTTTCAGCTTGACAGATCATCCTCATCCCCCGGAAATGGACTTTTGCTGGTGCAGAGTTCGGCTTTTTGCCAGAGGGCCTTATTTTACCAGTATAAGAGTTTAAATAAGTATTAAAATAATTAAAACATAAAAAACCTTTAAAATTAGTTATGGGTTATTTTTACCCCCTTTAAAAGGTTTAAATTTACTTTTCAAAAAATAAAATTTTTGTTTTAAATGTTTAATTTAATTGTATTTTAATTACGTAACATAAAAGATAATCCAAAAGTCTATAGGTATATAAATAGTAAACAGGTAGTAAGAGGAGGGGTGGGGTCGATTAGGGACCAAAAAGGAGATCTATGCATGGAGGCAGAGGGTATGGCTGAGGTATTAAATGAGTACTTTGCATCTGTCTTCACCAAGGAAGAAGGTGCTGCCATAGACATAGTGAAGGAGGAGGTAAAGGAGATACTGAATGGGATAAGAATTGATAAAGAAAGGCTGGCAGTACTTAAAATAGATAAGTCACTGGGACCAGATGGGATGCATTCTAGGACGCTGAGGGAAGTGAAGGAAGAAATAGCGGAGGTACTGGCCATAATCTTCCAATCCTCCTTAGAAACAGGGGTAGTGCCAGAAGACTGGAGATTTGCAAATATTACACGCTTGTTCAAAAAAGGGTGTAAAGATAAACTACAGTTAAACATCGGTAGTGGAGAAGCTTTCACAAACAGTAACCAGGGACAAAATTAACAGTCATTTGGACAAGTGTGGATTAATTAAGGAAAGCCAGCATGGATTTGTTCAAGACAAATGATTTTTAACCAACTTAATCAAGTTTTTTGATGAGGTAACAGAGAGGGTTGATGAGGGCAATGCAGTTGTCGTGGTGTGCATGGATTTCCAAAAGGCGTTGGACAAAGTACCACATAATATGCTTGCCAGAAAAGTTGAAGCCCATATATATATTAATGACTTGGATGTGGGTGTACAGGCCACAAATTCAAAATTTGCAAATGACACAAAACTAGGAATTATAGTGAAAAGTGAGGAGGCTAGTGATAGGCTTGAAGAGGACATAGACAGGCTGGTGGAATGGGCGTACATGTGGCAGATGAAATTTAATACAGAAAAGTACGAAGTGATACATTTTGGTAGAAAGAATGAGGAGAGGAAATATAAACTAAAGGGTACAATCCTAAAGTGGGTGCGTGAACAGAGAGACCTAGGGGTATATGTGCACAAATCGTTGAAGGTGGCAGGGCAGGTTGAGAAAGCCGTTAAAAAGCTTACAGGATCCTGGGCTTCATGAATAGAGGTATAGAAAAAGTGTGGAAATTATGATGAACCTGTATAAAACACTGGTTCGACCCCAACTAGAGTATTGTGTCCAATTCTGGGCATCACACTTTTGGAAGGATGTGAAGGCCTTAGAAAGGGTGCAGAAAAGATTTACAAGAATGATTCCAGGGATGAGAGACTTCAGTTACATGGATAGAGTGGAGAAGCTGGGGTTGTTCTCCATAGAGCAGAGAAGATTGAGAGGAGATTTGATAGATGTGTTCAAAATCATGAGGATTCTGGACAGAGTAGATAGAGAGAAGCTGTTCCCAATGGCAGAAGTGTCGAGAACCAGAGGACACAGATTTAAGGTGATTGGCAAAAGAACGAAACGCGACATGAGAAAAAACTTTTTTTTATTAAGTCCTGTCTCTAAAGTACTGACTTACACGAGACACATGCTGAAGTCAAGGTCACTCAGGACCTGCACCTTTAATTCCTGCACTTGCCTGAGACCTCCCTTTATATACCTCAGTGGGACAGGTATGGAGTGTCTCCTGCAAGTGCACCCCTGGTAGTAAGGTATGCTTATTGTTACAGGTCATATCCAGTTACAGTCATGTATAGCATGGTAAGATACAGTTATGTACAGTAATGTGAGATACATGACATCACCCTCCCCCAAGGTCTTATTGCCTTTATAGATTCAGTCTCTCAGGTGGTCTGCGCTCTCGCGTGGAGCGTCTTTGTTGTGGTTCAGTTGTTTGCCTTGGTGCCTGTTTTTCGTTCGGTGTGATTGCTGGTATCTCGCCTGGGCTGTCTGTTTCGTTCGTTGTGATTGCTGGTATCTCGCCTGGGCTGTCTGTTGAGACTGCCCTTTCCTCAGGTTGTTCCACCTGTCTGTCCACCAGGTGTGGTGTGAGTTCCACATTGTAGTCTGCCTCTGGTTCTTCAGTGTTATCAGTGAATCTACTTTTGACTTGGTCTACATGCCTCCGGCAGGTTTGGCCATTGTCCATTTGTACAACCAGTAGCCTGTTTCCCTCTTTGTCTGTTACTGTCCATGCAAGCCATTTGGGACCCCGGCCATAGTTTAGCACAAACACTTTGTCCCCTATCTCATTCCGCCTCCCCCTCGAATTTCGGTCATGGTACTCAGTTAGCTTTTGACGCTTAGTCTCAACAATTTCATGCATGTCTGGGAGGATTAACAAGAGCCTGGTCTTTAAGGTTCATTTCATCAATAGTTGCGCGGGGGGAACCCCAGTCAACCAATGCGGACGAGATCTGTATGCCAGCAGCAGTCGCGACAGGCGGCTCTGCAGCGTGGGACCTTGGATTCTGAGCATGCCTTGTTTAATGATCTGCACTGCTCGCTCCACCTGGCCATTGGAGGCCGGCTTGAAAGGTGCCATCTTAACGTGATTTATACCGTGGTCAACTATAAAATCGTGAAATTCTGCGCTGGTGAAGCATGGACCATTATCACTGACCAATATGTCAGGAATGCCGTGTGTTGCAAACATGGTTCTAAGGCTCTCCACAGTGATGGAGGTGGTGCTTGAGTTTAAAATGGTGCACTCGATCCATGTTGAAAATGCATCAACGACTACGAGGAACATTTTGCCCATGAATGGGCCCGCATAGTCTACATGCACCCGCGACCATGGTTTGGTGGGCCAGGGCCAGGGGCTTAGGGGGGCCTCCCTGGGGGCATTACTGAGTTGGGCACAAATGGTGCACCGACGGACGGAGAGCTCCAAGTCCGCATCAATGCCAGGCCACCAGACATGAGATCTGGCCATGGCCTTCATAAGGACGATCCCAGGGTGCTCGCGATGGAGCTCCGGGACAAACGCCTCCCTGCCTCGTAAGGGCATAACTACTCGGCTGCCCCACATCAGGCAGTCTGCCTGTAGTGAGAGTTCATGCATGCGCCTATGGAAGGGTTTGACCTCTTCAGGGCAGGCATCGCGAGCCTCTGCCCAGTCACCGGTTAAAACGCATCTTTTAACTAGAGATAATTTGGGGTCGCTGGTCGTCCAGGCTCTGATTTGGCGAGCCGTCATGGGCGAACCTGTGGATTCAAAGGCATTGATTGCCATGACCATCTCACAGTCCTGTTCGTCGGACCCTTCTGTGGTCGCCAGGGGTAGCCTGCTAAGCGCGTCGGCATAGTTGTCTGTGCCTGGTCTGTGCCTTATCGTGTAGCCGTAAGCCGCCAACATGAGTGCCCACCGCTGGATGCACGCCGAGGCGTTGGCGTTGATTGCCTTGCACTCAGATAGTAGGGACGTGAGGGGTTTGTGGTCGGTTTCTAATGCAAACTTGGCCCCGAAAAGTTATTGGTGCATCTTTTTGACACCATACACGCACGCAGGCGCCTCCTTCTCAACCATACCGTACCCGTGCTCCGCCCGCAAAAGTGACCTGGAGGCATAAGCAACGGGCTGCAATTTACCCGCATCATTGATGTGCTGTAAAATGCACCCGACCCCGTACGCTGACGCATCACACGTAAGGACTAACTTTTTACCTGGGTCAAAAAAAGCTAAAATGCTCTTGGAACATAGAAGGTTGCATGCCTTATTGAAGGCGCGTTCTTGGGCGTCCCCCCAAAACCAATCGCACCCCTTTCTGAGTAGCACGTGGAGAGGCTCCAGCAGCGTGCTCAAGTTCTGCATAAAGTTCCCAAAGTAATTGAGTAGCCCAAGAAAGGCGCGCAGTTCCGAGACATTCCGGGGCCTGGGTGTCAGGCGAATCGCTTCAGTTTTGGATTCTGTTGGGCGGATTCCATCAGCGGCAATCCTTCTGCCCAAAAATTCAACCTCAGGCTCGAGAAACAGACACTTGGATTTCTTAACTCTTAGGCCTACCCGATCCAATCGACTTAGTACTTCCTCAAGATTGCGGAGATGAGAGTCGGTGTCCCTGCCCATGATGAGTATGTCATCTTGAAACACAACCGTCCCCGGGATGGACTTGAGCAGACTCTCCATGTTGCGCTGGAATATAGCAGCTGCCGACCTGATGCCGAATGGGCATCGATTGTACACAAAAAGGCCTCGATGTGTGTTGATGGTGGTGAGTAGCTTAGACTCTTCGGTCAGTTCTTGCGTCATATACGCAGATGTGAGGTCAAGTTTCGAGAAGAGTTTTCCTCCAGCCAACGTGGCAAATAGGTCCTCCGCTCTGGGCAGTGGGTATTGGTCCTGTAGGGAGACTCTGTTTATGGTAGACTTGTAATCCCCGCAGATTCGCACGGATCCATCAGGCTTCATGACGGGGACGATGGGGCTTGCCCAGTCGCTGAATTACACGGGAGAAATTATGCCTTCCTGCAGAAGCCGGTCCAGTTCGTTTTCAATCTTTTCCCTCATCACATAAGGCACAGCTCTAGCCTTGTGATGGACCGGTCTGGCATTCTGTGTGATGTAGATTCGAACTTTAGCCCCTTTGAAGGTGCCCACACCTGGCTGAAAGAGATGTTCAAAACGGCTTAGAACTGTTGAGCAGGAGGTCTGTTCCTCTGACGACATGGCATGAACATCATCCCATTTCCAATTAAGTTCTGCTAGTCAGCTTCTCCCCAACAGTGCTGGGAGATCCCCGGAGACAATCCACAGGGAAAGTCGGTTTGTGTCTGACTGAGGGCATGGCACTGCCAAGGACTGGGACAATTTCTTTAGTATAGGTCCTTAGTTTGATGTCGATCTTTGTGAGTTTTGGTCTGTTGCTTTTGTGCGGCCATAGCTGTTCAAATTGTTGAACGCTCATGAGGGATTGACTGGCCCCCGTGTCCAGTTCCATGTTGACGGGTATCCCGTTGAGTAGAACCCTTATCATAATTGGAGGCGTCTTGGTGTAAGAACAATGGACATTGATCGTGTTAACCCGCTGTACCTCGGCGTCCCGTGCACTGTTCCAACCATCTTCTGGTCCACTTTCCGACCCTTCCGATTCGTATACCAGCCAAGCTGCTGTTTTTCTGCACATGCGAGCCAGATGCCCTGTGTAGTTGCAGTTTCTGCAAACGGCATGCTGAAATCGACACACCCTGGTTGAGTGCCTTCCCCCACATCTCCAACACAGACCGTTTCCAATGTTTCCGAAGGATGAGCTGCGTCTGGCTGATCTCCCTTGAGCTTCTCTCAATCTGTTGTTGTTTGCTCACATTGTGGGTTGATGAGATGTGATCGGCCGTTCATGTGGCCCTTGATTTTGATGGCTTCTGGCGCCACTGTCTGCTGTTGAAGGCCTGCTCTCCTGCCTTTGTTGTGTGTGGGGGTAGCGGTTTGTTTAACAATGTGAACCCCTTGTTCCGATGCCTCGTTGGCTGTCGAACCCGAAGCATAGATCAGCCTCGTTTCTTCTTCGCCTGCCAAGAATGTCTGTGCGACCAGTGCTGTTGCCTCTAGAGTCAAGTTCTTAGTCTTTATAAGCTTTCGGTATATGCCTGCTTGGCCCATTCCTTCAATAAAAATGTCTCTCAGTACTTCTCTCCTTAGTTCATCAGGGAACTCACATGAACTAGCCAGCCTCTGAAGTTCTGCCACGAAGTCGGGTATGCTTTGGCCCACATAGCGTCTGTAGTTGTAGAACCTGTGTCTGGCCATGTGTAGGCTGCTCGCTGGCTTCAGGTAGTCTCTCACCAGTGTGCTCAACTCCTCAAATGATTTGCTTGCTGGTTTCTCAGGTGCCAGTAGGTCTTTCATTAAAGCGTATGTTTTCGAGCCACGGCTGGTCAAGAGATGGGCTCTTCTCTTGTCTGCCTTATCATCGCCCAACCAGTCTTTGGTCACAAAGCTTTGCTGGAGCCTTTCTATAAAGTCATCCCAATTGTCTCCAGCATTGTATTTCTCATCTGAGCTGTTGGTCGCCATTCTGTGGATTCTGTGATTCCGTAATTCGTTGTCACTGTTAAGTCCTGACTCTAATGTACTGACTTACATGAAACACATGCTGAAGTCAAGGTCACTCAGGATCTGCACCTTTAATTCCAGCTCTCCAGTGCTGCACTTACCTGAGATCTCCCTTTATATACCTCAGTGGAACAGGTGTGCAGTGTCTCCTGCAAGTGCACCTTTGGTGGTAAGGTATGCTTATTGTTACAGGTCATATCCAGTTACAGCTATGTATAGCATGGTAAGATACAGTTATATACAGTAATGTGAGATACATGACATTTTTACACAGCATGTGGTTAGAATCTAGAATGCACTGCCTGTAAGGGTGGTGGAGGCAAACTCAATCACAGTTTCCAAAAGGGAGTTTGATAAGTACATGAAAGAAAAAAATTTGCAGGGATACGGAGAAAGGGCGGGGAATGGGACTAGCTGAGGTGTTCTTACAGAGAGCCGGCATGGGCTCAATGGGCCGAATGGCCTTCTTCTGTGCTGTAACCATTCTATGATTCTATGATTTTGAACATGTAATGACTTTTTAAAATTTAGCTGGTGTGCAATTGTGTTTTTTTAAGGATTCCTATTCGTGCTTATGGGGATTCTGTACGTAAAAGGAATCCCCATAAGCATAAAGGTGATCCCCATTTTTCATTGGTTGGCCTGGCCCATGTGATCCCAGGGGCGCTTGTGAACCATGATCCTCCAGGAGTTCTCAACCTGCCCTGCCACCTCTAGGTTCGTACTTTTCTTGCAGTTCGGAGGCATTCGCCCATGGGAAGCCTCCAACCAGAAATTCATGCCCATTATATTTTTAAATTTTCAACCTTGTTTTCCAATTCCTGCAGGGCCTCACCCCTCTATATCTCTAACCTCCTCCAGCCCGACAACTCTCTGAGCTATCTGTGCTCCTCCGATTCTGGCCTCTTCCACATCCCCGATTTTAATCGCTCCACCAATGGCGGATGTGCCTGTAGCTGCCGAGGAACTAAGCTCTGGAATTGCCACCCTAAACCTCTCCACCGCTCTTCCTCTCTTTTCTTCTTTAGGACTCTCCTTTAAACCTTCCTTTGGTCATCTGCCCTATTATCTCCTTATTCAGTTCGGTGTCAAATTTTGTTTGATAGCTCTCCCATGAAGTGCCTTGTGACGTTTTACTATGTTAAAGGCACTAAATAAATGCTGCTTGTTCTTGTAAAACTCCCTTGAAAATGTCAAAAAATTGTTTGTCTATGATCTTGAGAGTCATAAGTGTGTTTCAGAACCCGCTCCCACCACAACCTTCTCCCTGCTTTAGTTGAAAGGAAATATAGTTTAAAACCATCACTACCTCCAACATATCACAATTTGTCTTTGTATCACTGATGTAAGGAGAGAGTAGGAAACAAAACAGCTGGGTTTTTCCGATCTTTAGCATTGGTCAGTGATTCTACGTGTATTGCAGCACTCAATGACATGCTGAGTTTTTAAAAATAATTTCAGTCTGAACTTATATATTTATATGAAGAAAGATCAACATATTGAGATTTTATAATCGTGTAATGAATTCCCACTTTGCTTGAAGAGTCATGTGGAAATCTTTAAAGACAAGGGAAGCAGGCCAGTAGGAGAACTTATTAAGATCTGTGATCCCACATCCTATACGTAATGCAAGGGGAACATATGAATTCTCTTTGTGGATTCTGGTCGTGTGTGCATGTTTAGTACAGCTGTTGAGTGTATTGTAACATCTGGGATAGCAACGGCTGCAATAACTGGTAACAGGCGCACATGGTTAAACGATGATACAATTTTAGTTGGCAAAAAGGACTAGGGGCCCGAAATCGGTGACGGCCAAGGCCCTTCAAGTGCCGCTCAAAGGACCGCTAATGGCCGCCGAGAGACCGGGTGGTACATTGCCAGGAAGCTTCCACTAAAAGAGGTGGCAGTATCGCCCAGCAGCAAATTAATGGCTTACGCCGTCAATCTGGGCGGCAGTGGGCAGGAGCTCTCAATCTCGGCGGCAAAGGCTCTTGCCCCCAAACGCCGCAGAGGATGGAATCGGGCCCAGGGAGGGTGAAAGACCTGCAAATAAAAACTCATAGCAAAAAAAAAACACCGGAACAACTTCAGGGGACCCCATCCAGGTAAATCGCTGTAAAAAAATTTTTTTTAAGATGTTCACTAACCTTTTATTGCAGGTCTTCGTACTAATCGTCGGGGTTAGATCAGCTGGCACCGACTCCCACCTGCACCAATCTGGCAGCTCGGCGGGTCTCGGGGCCAAAGCGTAATAACAGGACATAAATGACAGAAACAAATGTGTTTTGGTCATGACAGTTATATTCCCCTACAAGGCAAAACAATTCAAAGAAAAGAAACGGGGAAAATGCTGATCTTAAATCAATGAGCTGTGAAAGAGAGACTAAGAAATTTTAATATGTGTTCTTATTGGAATAAAAGGACAAGAATGAGTATGGTTGAGAGAGGTCATCCTTTCATCGAAATGTATGGGTCCCTTCCCCAGCATCTAACTGCCTCTTGAATGATTTGAGGTATTGTTTCTAATACCCCATCCAAAATATCATTCCAGGTATTAATCACTGATCGCATAAAGGACTGCTTCCTGACATCAGTCCTAAGCTTGCTTTTCATTTCTGTTCTTTTGTTCTGCAGCCAAAGGTTTAACTTGAAATAGTGTTCTAGATTAACTGTTTCTATTCCAGTTACTATATGCATACACTTCTGTAAATTGCTTCTCTCATTCACCTCTTTACACATGCTGCCCCTCCCCTGCTTCGCTATTAACCCTCCTTGCAAGAACATTGATATCAATCTTGTTTAGGTGAAGCCTGTCCTGTTTGAACAGCTAACCCCGCCACAGAATCTGTCCTAAGAATCTGAAACTTTCCTTTCAACACCATCTATCTAGTCATATGTTGATGTATTTCAAATTAATCTGTTCCTAACTAATCCTGCACGTGGATCCTGGAGTAATCCTGAGATTACTGCATTTTGGGGCTGGATTTTCGGCTTTGCTCATTTTGGGGCGGTAATGGCGGCGGGGCGATAAAGTTTGCGCCTGGGAGCAGTTTGCCCCTCAGTCAGCAAAATTGGGCAGCTGCGCCCTGAGTGAGGGGTGGAGCGCTAAGGGAGGCATTGTACACCACTCATAGGGCGCTAGGTCGGCAGAGCATGCGAAAATCCCAAGCTAAAGAGCTGGTCCGGGAGCACTCTGAGAGAGACCTGGGGAGAAAAAAGATAACTTACGGGAAAAAATACCAAAAACATTCCCAATACATAACCCATGGCACCACAATAAAAAATCGCAAAAAAAAAAGAAAAAACAATCACACTTACCTGAGGTGGACATTATTTATCTCACTGCAGCCGGGCCAGTCGTTTTCGCAGGCGGCCCCAGCAGGACGCGTTGTGGGGTGTACTCGTCAAGCGGGAGTCAAAAAGCGAGCCGGTGTCACAACTAAGGACGTTGCACACCGGCTCGTCTCTTCCGGATGGTGATGCTCCGCGCCCTGCCGAAACTGTTCCTGTTGCCGCCCCTCCAGGGTGAAAACAGAGGCGGACAGCACTGGAAAATCTAGCCTTTTAATTTAAAACCTAAATCTCAAAGTCCTGAAATACCTCCATTCTACTCTTTCCTATGTCATGAGTTCCTATGTCAACCAAGACTTATGACTGCTTTGCCATCCACTCCAGATATTTAAAGCTGGTCGTTTATGCTCCTTACACATCGTTCAGGACTCTCCATCACAGTTGCAAATCAAGGTGTCTTTCCTTGTAATTGTAGAATACTTCACCACAAACAGGTTCCTGTTCTCATGGATAGTGCTGTTCTTTTGCCCAAAGGTAACTCCTTGTTCCATGGTACCATGGTGATGCTCTTGATTACCCTCCCTGTGGCATTATCCTGGTCCTTTTCTAAATTTGGGCCATCACCAAACACTCTTCACTTGTGCTTACTGCAAAAGGCAGCCTCCATAAATCTGCTTATCTTATGAACCTTATCCATTTGGTAATGGGATGTAGCGAATGGGACACGGCAAGCTCCTAAACTAACAATCTATCCTTTCACCACTGGGTTCTACCAGATAGTGCATGCAAACCATATATTTCAGTCCAACCTAAGAATTTATTCCTACAAAGAGTACAACTTTTAAATATATTTTATAATTTGATCTATCAAAATATATCAGTTTAAAACAATCTTTTAAGTATCCTAGACATATGATAAAAGAGTGAAGATGTGAGGATGAATGAACATTCTGTAACTTTCCTTGATAACCATTGTGGAGTAGAGAATAGTTATGCAGAGCTTACCTATGGGGAAATAGGTACCTATGGGGAAAAGCCTTTATTGCAAGGGGGATGGAATATATAAGTAGGGAAGTCTTGCTACAACTGTACAGGGCATTGGTGAGACCACACCTGGAGTACTGCACACAGTTTTGGTCTCCTTATTTAAGGAAGGATATACTTGCATTGGAGGCAATTCAGCGAAGATTCACTAGGTTGATTCCTGAGATGAAAGGGTAGTTTTATGAAGAAAATTTGAGCAGGTTGGGCCTCATTGGAGTTTAGAAGAATGAGAGGTGATCTTATTGAAACATATTAGACTCTGAGGGGGCTAAGCAGGATAGATGCAGAGAGGATGCTTCACCTCGTGGGGGAATCTAGAACTAGGGGGCATAGTTTCAGAATAAGGGGTCGCCCATTTAAAACGGAGATGAGGAGGAATTTCTTCTCTCAGAGGGTCATGAATCTTTGGAATTCTCTACCCAGAAAGTTGTGGAGGCTGGGTCATTGAATATATTTAAAGGGGAGATAGACAGATTTTTGAACTATAGGGGACTCAAGGGTTACAGGGAGTGGGCAGAAAAGCAGAGATGAAGGCAAGATCAGGTCAGCCTTGATCTTATTGAATAACGGAGCAGGCTCGAGGGGCCAAATGGCCAACTCCTGCTCCTATTTTTTATGTTCTTATGTTTTTTTCTCTTAGGAGATTAAATAGGTGGAGTACAGCTCATGATCGGGTAGATTGCAAATGGTACAGACTGTGAAAGGAGTGGGCTTGATGGGCCAAATGGCCTTTTCTCATTCACCATTTATGTTCTAACCTATTGATGATCATAGAACATCATTGATGGCTGTCATGGAGAAGATTCCAACCTGGGGGCTCCAGTCACCTCTTTCTTGGTGGAAATGCAAAATGATGCAGGTTGAGGGGAACTTAAAGAAGAAGTACTAAGTGGAAAAGAACTTGCATTCATATAGCACTTTTCACAACCTCAGTATGTCCCAAAGTACTTCAAGCCAATTAAATACTTCTGAAGTGTACTCACTGTTGTAGTGCAGAGTAATGTAGCAGCCAATTTGTGCACAGCAAGATACCATAAAAAGCAATCAGATAATGACCAGATAATCTGTTTAAGCGATGTTGGTTGAGGGATAAATGAAGCCCCCTGCTCCTCTTTGAATAGTGCCATGGGAACTCTTACAGCCCTAAGTTGGCAGACATGGTCTCAATTCATCTTAACTAATAAATGGCACCTCGAATAATGCAGCATCCCCTCAGTGTTGCACTGAATTGTCAGCATAGAATGTATGCTCAAGTAGTCTCATTCTTTTGTGAGTACTATAACAGCACTATATTATTAAACATAACACTCAGAGTGGGTAGGAGGAAGAGTCAGAACTTCGATTCCTATGAATTCCAGTCAGGAAGTATAGAGTCTTCTGGAAAATGAGACACTTTCTCAAAGACCACTTTGCTGCGTTTTCTTCCTGGCTAATGGTGTAATCACAAAACCCTTCAAGTGTCTTGACAGCAAAATTGATCGCAGATTTGTTGCTAGGCAGAAAACTGCTCAGCACACACAGAAAACTGAATGTCCACATCACTCCCAGTGGGAAAAAAATTTAGTCAGATTAGGTAACAGCAAACAATGAAATAACCACAACATTTACAGACAAATATTTGAGTACATCAGTTTTCATATACAATAAAAGACAGAAATTGCTGGAAATACACAGCTGGTGAAAGCGACAAATTGACATTTTAGGTTTCAAACATTGAGCAGAAAGGTTCTCACCAAAACATTCTTACTGCCCCGATAATAACTCCAAGGCACGTTGAGAGCGGGGGAGGTGAGGGGGTGGGGTGGGGGAGGGGGATTGTGATATTGGATGGGAAACCCGGAAGAACGTTCAGTGTGTTTGTCTGTGGTATTTTATGGCAGCCAGCGGTTTGGCGTTGATTGTGCGGCAGTGGGCGTGATGCGGACTCGGATGACACAAACTCCATTACGGTATTTAAAGGGCCAATTCAATGATGGAATTGGGAGAAGTTAGGAGTTTGAATAAAGAGAGGCAGTTTCATCACGTATTGAGAGGCTGTGCCTCGATTTAATGGTCCATCGCTTGATGCACTATTAGGCGCAGTGGGGAGTTGGAGAGAGATACTCTTCCCCAGCAATAGGAGGAAGAAACCTGCTGCTGTAACAAAGAACTGGAGGAGGCCGAGAAGGTCAGCAGCAGGAGTATTGGGCCACGCTCCTGGATTTAGTGCAGGAAGTGCTTTAATGACCTAATCAAGTCAGGAAAGGCGAGTACAGTTGCACATTCACCTACATCCTGCTGTGCACATCACCCTTCCTCCCCGCTCACCCTGCCTGGTCAGGCCTACTCCATTGAATCACGCCTGGCTGGCATGTGTCCTACATTACAATAGTGACTACACTCTAAATGTAATTCATTGGCTGTAAAGTGCTTTGAGACATCTGGTGATCGTGAAAGGCACTATATAAATCCAAGTCTATCTTTCTTTCCTCGCATCCACTTACCTTGCAAGCGCACCCATCCTTCTCTTTCTATGTACTTCTTCATATCCCTATCTATCCATCCACTCACCCTGATCCTTATGCAATTTGATGGCCCTTCCTGATAGTCACCATCACTAAATGCACTGCATCCATTGGGGGAACAAGTGCCATTACACTCACTCATAGATCTGTTCTTTCCCCTGGTGCAGGAGAAGAGAGCACAGAACGCAAGGGAAATGGAGAGAACCAGAAGAGGTCCTCCACACATTTCCCTGTTGACAGCTGCAGAGGAGGAAGTGCTGGAGCTCAATGGCGTTTTGGCGTCACCAACCAATGGAGATGGAGAGTTTGGGATTTCCCAGTTAACGATACAAAGATGGGAGGAAAAGCAATGTGTGAGGAGGACACAAAAAATCTGCAAAAGGACATAGACTGGCTAAGTGAGTAGGCAAAAATTTGGCAGATGGAGTATAATGTTGGAAAGTGTGAAGTTATGCACTTTGGCAGAAAAAAATCAAAGAGCAAGTTATTATTTAAATGGAGAAAGATTACAAAGTGCTTCAGTACAGCAGGATTTGGGGGTACTTGTGCATGAAACACAAAAGGATAGTATGCAGGTACAGCAAGTGATCAGGAAGGCCAATGGAATCTTGGCCTTTATTGCAAAGGGGATGGAGTATAAAAGCAGGGAAGTCTTGCTACAGTTATACAGGGTATTAGTGAAGCCACACCTGGAATACTGTGTACAGGTTTGGTTTCCATATTTAAGAAAGGATATACTTGCCTTGGAGGCAGTTCAGAGAAGGTTCACTAGGTTGATTCCGGAGATGAGGGGGTTGACTTATGAGGAAAGGTTTAGTAGGTTGGGCCTCTACTCATTGGAATTCAGGTGATCTTATCGAAACGTATAAGATTATGAGGGGGCTTGACAAGGTGGATGCAGAGAGGATGTTTCCACTGTTAGGGAGACTAGAACTAGGGGGCATAATCTTAGAATAAGGGCCGCCCATTTAAAACTGAGATGAGGAGGAATTTCTTCTCTCAGAGGGTTGTAAATCTGTGGAATTCGCTGCCTCAGAGAGCTGTGGAAGCTGGGTCATTGAATAAATTTAAGACAGAGATAGACAGTTTCTTAACCGATAAGGGAATAAGAGGTTATGGGGAGCTGGCAGGGAAGTGGACCTGAGTCCATGATCGGATCAGCCATAATCGTATTAAATGGCGGAGCAGGCTTGAGGGGCCGTATGGCCTACTCCTGTTCCTATTTCTTATGTTCTTATGTTCTTATGGTAACAGAATTAAATATCAGCGATCCACATGTCATACAATACTCAGTCATGTTGACTTCATTTCTGCAGCGAGAGAAATATGATCATCTTCATAATGTTTCGTAAGTTTCAACATTCTTATCTTGATAGTACTGATTCGTATCCCTTCTCTCCTCCAGGCCGTAAATGTGTACAACAGCAGTCGGTGGAGCTCCCGAATGATGAATCGGCAGAGAAACTGATTCCTTCTGAGGATGCAACGTCACAGGATACATGCATACCACGCACCAGCACAGATACTCGCACTTCAGTGGGTCTAGTTAGACAGTTAGTTGGGATTTCACCTGATGACTCACATCACAAATGAGTAAGAGCAAACAGTGATAGCAGGACAGCTGTGGAGAGTCCGTGTCGGGTGGCAAAGCCCTCTCCAAGCTCTGCTCAGCTAGACACCTTGGACGCACCGATGATTTCACTGAATTTAACACCCCACCCACACTTAAACCCACACACTAAAATTCACCCCAGTGTTTTATTTCCAGATGCTGATAGATCCACTGTGCATTTCTGGCATTTTCTATTTCTTTTTCTGATTCCTGCATTCAGTTTTTCGTAGAATCAGACATTTACGGCACAGAAGGAGGCCATTCAACCCATCGTGCCTATGCTGTCCGAAAAAGCTATCCAGCCTAATCCCACTTTCCAGCTTTTGGTCCATAGCCTTGTACGTTATAGCACTTCAAGTGCATATCCAAGTATGTGATGAGGGTTTCTGCCTCTACCACCCTTTCAGGCAGTGAGTCCCAGAACCCCACCACCCTCTGGGTGAAAAAAGTTCTCCTCAACTCTCCTCTAATCCCTCCACCAATTACTTCAAATCTATGCTCCCTGGTTATTGACCTCTCTGTTAAGGGAAATAAGTCCTTCCTATCCACTCTATCTAGACCCCTCATAATTTTATACACCTCAATCAGGTCTCCCCTCAGCCACCTCTGTTCCAAAGAAAACAAACCCAGCCTATCCAATCTTGCCTCAAAGTTAAAATTCTCCATTCCAGGCAACATCCTCGTAAATCTCCTTGTACCCTCTCTAGTGCAATCACATGCCCCCGCAATATGGTGACCAGAACTGCACGCAGTACTCTAACTGTGGTCTAACTAGTGTCTTATACAGTTCAAGCATAACATCCCTGCTCTTATATTCTATGCCTCAGCTAATAAAGGAAAGTATCCTGTATGCCTTCTTAACCACCTTCACTACCTGTCCTGCTACTGTCAGGGATCTGTGGACAGCCACTTGAAGGTCCGTCTGTTCCTTTACACTTCACAGTATCCTACCATTTATTGTGTATTCCCTTGCCTTGTCAGCCCTCCCCAAATGCATTACCGCACACTTCTCTGAATTGCATTCCATTTGCCACTTTTCTGCCCACCTGACCAGTTCATTGATATCTTCCTCAAGTCTACAGTTTTCTTCCTCATGATCAACCACATGGCAAATTTTTGTATCATCTGCAAACTTCTTAACCGTGCCCCCTACATTGCAGTCTAAATCAGTAATATACACCACAAGAAACAAGGGACCTAGGGCTGGAATTCCATCAGCCTTCTGCCGCATTTTCCGATGGTAGTTCTTCATTTTGGGTGGAAACCCACCTGGTGGAAAATTCATGGAAGTGTTCCACCGGCGGTTTTGAAATACCGCTGGGAAGCGGACCGCTGGCGTGCAGCACTCGAAAAACTGCTTCCGCCCGAGTTTGGTCACAGCGGTGAGTCGTAGATGGAAAAAAAAACGCCGGGGAAAAACCAGTTGGAGTGGCCCTTGGAACGGCAGTAGGTATGATACCCTGCAAAAAAGGTCAGTTAAAGTTTTTATTTAAATTCTTTTGCAACAATTCAGTAGAAAAGGGTCTTGTGAATGTTTTGCGATTTTTTATTTTTTGGAAAAATACTTTTTGTGATTTCCTCCCTCCCTCGGCCCAACTCGCAGCGGTAATCAGACCAAAGTTGACGAGGATCGGGTTTTCTGCCGCGAGTCCTTGTACAACGCCGATTTTTCCCACCAGGCGGATTTTTTTCCATTTGTTCATGTATTTTCCGCTGTTCTTAATAGCGGAGTCATCACAATTTTTTGGGCGACAGACTGCTTGTGGCAGTTTTTGATCAATTTCCAGCCCCTAGTACTGAGCCCTGTGGAAACCCATTGGAAACAGCCTTCCAGTTACAAAAACAACCTTCGACCATTACCTTTTGCTTCCTGGCACTGATCCAACTTGCCACTTTCCCTTGGATCCCATGGCTGTTCTGACCAGTCTGCCTTGCTAAAATCCATGTAGACTACATCAAACACACTACCCTCATCAACCCTCCTTGTTACCTCCTGAAAAAATTCAATCGTTAGCCCGACTCGACCTTCCCTTAACAAATTCATGCTGATTGTCCTTAATTAATCCATGTCTTTCTAAATGACAATTAATACTGTACCTCGGTATTTTTTTCAATAATTTTCCCACCACCGAGGTTAGGCTGACTAGCCTGTAATTACTTGGTCTATCTCTTTCTCCTTGTTTAAACAGTGGTACGACATTAGCAGTCCTCCAGTCTTCCTGCACCACACCTGTAGCCAGAGAGGACTGGAAAATGATGGTCAAAGCCTTTGTTATTTCCTCCCTTGCTTCTCTTAACAGCTTGGGATACATTTCATCTGGGCCTGGCAGCTTATCTACTTTCAAAGATGCTAAACCCCTTAATATTTCCTCTCTCACTATGTTTATCACATCTAATATTTCACACTCGTCCTCATTAACTACAATGTCTGCATTGTCCCTCTCCTTTGTGAAGACAGACGCAAAGTATTCATTAAGAACCATACCCACATCTTCCGCCTCAACACACAGGTTATCTTTTTGGTCTCTACACTTTCTTTAGTTATCCTCTTGCCTTATATGTATTTGTAAAACATCTTTGGATTTTTCTTGATTTTACATGCCAATATTTTTTTTCATGCCCCCTCGTTGCTTTCCTAATTTACTTTTGAATTTTACCCCTGCTCTTTCTATACTCCTCTAGACTTTCTGCAGTATTCCGCTCTCGGTATCTGACAAAAGCTTCCATTTTTTGCCTTATCATACCCTGTATGCCCCTTGACATCCAGGGGGCTCTGGATTTGTTAGTCCCAGCCTTTTTCTTTGTGGGATCATATTTGCTTTGAGCCCTCATTATCTCCTCACTGCTCTGACACTGATTTACCTTCAAGTAGCTGTTTCTTTTGCTTAGTAAAATTGGCCTTTCCCAATTTAAGAACTTTTACTCCTGGTCTATCTTTGTCCTTTTCCACATCTACGCTAAATCTAATTAATGTTGATCATTAACAGCAAAATGCTCTCCCACTGATACCCCTTCCACCTGCCCAGCTTCATTCCCTAAAACTAAGCCCAGAACCAACCCCTTTCTTCTTGGGCTTGCTTACGGACTGTCAAATTAGTACTCCTGAATGCATTTTAAGAATTCTGCACCCTCTATGGGCCCAAAATTCATCGACGTACGACCGAGTACCACACGCTTACCGCCCACTTACCGCCGAAAAATACAAGTTTTGTCAAGAAACGGGTACCTACCGCCGACATACCGCTTGGCGGAAGATTCATGATTGACATACTGTCGAGCGGTATGCACACCGGCCACCATGCACAACCACCCACATACCGCTCAAAAAGTGAAAGTTTGATGATATACTGCCGGAGTTGCATAGCATCCTGAAGAAGATGGTTTTACTCGAACTTAAGTGGGCAGGAATGGGCGGTAGTGCTCGGTGCTGCCATTTTGAAATCAGGAGCAAGCAGCACCTCGGTATTCAGAGTGCGATTTACAGTGGGAAAGGTATTTATATTGGTACTGAGTATATTTACAGTGGGAAAGGTATTTATATTGGTACTGAGTACATTATTAAGATAGAAGGCATTTGAGTTTATATTTTCTTAATTGAAAAATCATTTGCATTTATCTCCGGATATTGAGGAGATTCTGGAGATTTAAATAGAATGGGGCCTGTACTATCTCAGCCTCTATTGCTGACTACTTGTCTAATGCAGGATCCAGATGGGAGAAGGTTTATTGAGCAGAGTTATCAGGGTAATAGACGAGGTCGCAGACTGATGAGGAGGAGGAGGCCTTACCCCCAAAGGATTTTCAGGGAGAAGCGCCCATACTTGGACCTGACCAATCGACAGTGCATTCGAAGGCTGCGCTTCCAAAAAGAGGTGATCAATGAGATTTGCCAGCTCATTAAGGCAGACCTGCAGCCCAGTACCACCAACATTACTGCACTCTCTGTTGAGATGAAGGTGACTGCAGCACTTTCCTTTTATGCATCCGACTCTTTTCAGGCATCAGCTGGGGACATATGCTGTATTTCTCAGTACACTACACATCGCTGCATTCGACAGGTAACTGAAGTACTGAATGCACGCCGAATGGAATTTATAAACTTCTCAATGACCAGGGAGGCGCAGAGTGACAGGGCTTTGGGATTTGCACGCATTGCCAGCTTCCCCAAGGTGCAGGGTGCTATTGACTGTACCCATATTGCCCTGCAAGCACCATTACAGGAGGCGGAGGTGTACCGAAACCGTAAGGGATTCCACTCCCTCAATGTGCAGCTCATCTGTGACCATACGCTGCGCATCATGGCAGTGAATGCCAACTTTCCAGGGAGCATCCATGATGCACACATCTTGTGTGAGAGCACCGTGTCTGACCTGTTGAAGTCTGAGCCACAAGGTAAATGCTGGATGCTGGGGGACAAAGGGTACGGCCTCGTTACCTGGCTCTTGATCCCCCTGCGGAACCCTCAGACAGAACCTGAACAAAGTTATAATAAGAGCTACATAGTCACACGTAATATTATCGAAAAGACAATTAGAGTGCTGAAGCAGCGCTTTTGATGCTTGGACCACTCGGGAGGCAGGCTGCAATACTACCCTGAGCAGGTTGCTCAGTTCACAGTGGTGTGCTGCATGTAGCATAATTTAGCCATCATGCGGGGTGAGGAATTGCCACAGGGGACTGCGGGACCACCTGAGGAGAGAGTGCAGGAGACAGATGAGGGGGAGGAGGATGAGGAGGAGCTTCCAGATGAACCCATTGCACTACACCCCAACACTACAGCAGAGGGCTCGTGGAGCATATGCCATTGCAAAATTGTTATGTCAGCAGCTCATAAATGAACACTTTGTTTGAATGTGGAGAGCTGCGTTTCATCTTTTCCTGCACAGTGCGTGGGACCCTGATGACTGTTACCCCAAAAGTGTGACACTGTACAAGAGTTCTTCAATTCAATTAAAAACGTTTATGTAAAAATGTAAAATATATACAACAATAGTAAAACTTTGTAAAACTTATAACTTTGAAAAACTGTAACAACTTTAACTAAACTTTAAAAAATCAAACTTCAACCATTTAAAATGAAAGACTATACAACAAAGCACCCATTACTGTCATTGACCTCGACCTCAGTCGTGTACTCCCCCACCCTTCGGATTCAGCCCCCCTTTCTTACTCCCACTTTTCCCTTTCCCATTGCCCCTGAGCCCAGACCTCCCCGGGTGCTATTGCTGTCGTTGGGGTGAGACATTACAGGCGCAATGAATGGGGCCTCAAGAGAAGCTCGTGATCCGGAAGGCACGGCTTCAGGGCTGGAAGGTGCTGGCAGCTCTCCACCCTCAGGTGCTGTCGACCCAACTTCTATGACATGGGGGGGGGGGGGGGTTCCATGCCATGTCCCGATCCCATTGATTGCCGCATGGCATCGATGGAGTTGGCGGTTCGCTCCATCACGGTGATCAGACGCGGCATATCCGCCAACTGTTGTTCTGATAGCGCCGCAATGTTTCCAGCTATCATAGCCATGGCCTTGAGCAGCTCTCGACCTATGTCGATGCTGGCCTGTGACAGACACACCATGTCCTGGCACACACCTATCTGTCTTGCACCAACCGAGCTTTTCTGCACCAGCCTCCGTCGCTGCGGCAATGCTGGGGATGCATTGCTGCACACCACTTGGTCCCACAGAATCAGAGGAGCCATGGGGGAATCCCATGGATATAGAGTCGGTGGTGCAGGATGTTCCAGCTGGCCCAGATGTAACTGTTATCTCCTCCTCCGTCTCTACCCCCACCTCCACCTCCACTGGCTCCAGGATGAGCTGCTCTTCCTCTTCCTCATCTCTGACAGGGGTGAAGTCGGAAGAGAGCTGGAGGTGGAGACAGTGGGTCTGTTGTTGGGTCTCTCTGCAAAGGTTTTAAACCACGCACCGCCGGAATACCGCCGAGAAGTCTTAATGAATTTTGGGCCCTATACCTTTACACTGATTCTATCTGTATTCTTTTCATACCAGCCGTATAGATGTGCACCCCCCCACCCCCCCCACCCACCGACCTGCAAGAGAACAGCTACGTAGGTTGGGCTATAAAAGAGCTGGAGCGGCATACCACTTCAATCTCCAGCGCGAGCTGCTCCAAGGATTTTGAGATGGGCGACTGGATGACGTCATCAAAACGCTGCTCGCCATTTTGGAGCGTGGGCAGGAACATCGGCAGAGCCCAGGTACAGGGGAGTGGGCAGGTCGGGGCGGAGGAGCAGCAAGTGTTTGTGGCGGAGGTGCGACAGGTGAGGATACGGGGCCCAGAAGAGCCGAGGGCCCAGGGGCAGCACGGGCCAGCCCACACTGCGATATATGTGCGCGCTAGATCCGTGCAGCAGAGCAGGTCTTCAGTCATCTTGGTTAACCCTTGCCACCGGATAAAGGCCTAGCTCTGTCAAGCCCGTGTGGTGGCTGGCGTGCAACAGTCACCACATGCTATAAAAAATCCACGCACAGGCATCTTCCACCCCCTCAATTGGAGTTCAGGACTGGAACATCGGGTCCTTCATCGAAACCACCTGTGAACTCGTGGAAGCAAGTCATCCTCGTTCAAGGGACCACCTATGATGATGGCGATGATAGGTGTGCGTCACGATCCTTTTAAAAATGCAATCTGAAGATCATAAAATGTGTCACTTTCCCTTTACAGTGGTCTGCAGTACAGCAATTGAAAAAAACAAATTAATTCTTTCAAATATATATGGGTATAAGAATGCCTCCGGCCAAAAAAAATTCAAAATCACATCTGTCGCTGATTTCAAATGCTAAACGTAAGTAACAGGCTCACTTCCAATATCGGTACATTCTGCTTTAATTAGGAGTGGTGTGTGAAGCAGATTACTATACTTTATATAAGATGCAACATCACTGAACTACACAATGAAGATTGATTTTCAATTGTAAATTATTTGGAATATGCTGCAGTGACAAATATTGGCCCTATTGTTCATTTTAATATATAATATTGTCCAGCACTCTCTCACCTTATTATTCCATAACTACACCTGTTCACCAAATGAATACCTGCCCTATCTCTGCTTTAAATACCCTCAACGCTCACTCCCACTCCTTCTCCTGGTACACCAGCTATCTCCATGACCACAAATCTGAGGGCCACAAATTTGAGCACAGACCATTCAGGATTGGATCCAATTTGACCACCTGAAGAACAATCTGGGTAGATTTTCTTCTTCGCTGTGCCTGGAGAATTAGTTTTTCCCAGGTTCAGTGAAGAGGAAAATGAAGTAGAGACCCATTACATAGCATCTCCGCTGTGCTGCCTTGTGATTTAAATGAAGCTTTCTCTGCTGACCTAACGGGGCCTATTGCTGCTCAATAATAGACATAAATCCAGTGGCCCCATGTTAAAGTCAGAAGGAGGCCGCCCAATTTTGCCATGTGTACGGCTGTTGTATGCCTTGTTGCAGGAGTGCCAACAGCAAGTTGGCACAAGGGCCTGCCCTGGGACCTCCATGGGATAGAGGGCTTGCAAGGTTCCCAAGGGTAGACGAAGACATATCCAGAAAGTGGAAAACATTTAAACCCAAGATTTTCTAAAGGCCGCAGGGCCTTAATGATGCAAGCCAAGAGTGCAGCCACATGCCTGACAGACCTGCAGCTATGCTCAAAAAGACCAAATCTGAGGATACACCTGTGTCTGTAGTGCACCTAAGCCATACAAATGGCTTGAGCCAGGATCCTTGTAATGTTAGGTGCAGTGCACCTCAGGCATTTAATTTGCACACATAGAGGAAAATCTACCCCATCATCTCTCCCTCTTGGTGGCCAAATTGTCCGACTACTCCAACCATTGCAACCACTCTGAGAAGCTGCCCTTAACTTTTAAGCCCCGATTTAAACTTGGGGCAGGAGTCGTGTGGGTGGGACTTGAGGCGGATGGCAAATCATTAAATATTATCGCATTAGATGTTCAAATATTCATTTACAGTTTCCAAGTTTGTAAAATAAGTCCTTCAGTCTCAAAAATGTATCAAAAGAGAGAGATTTTAACAGCAATCAATCCTTTATAAAAACAAATCTCTGATTCCTTTCTAATTATCAACAAAAGCATACAATACAGATACTGCTGTTCACGGGTATTCCTGTCCACTTGCTTATTGGTAATAAATTTAAATAAATGGCAAATTTGCTTGACATAAAATCATTGACAACTCACTCTCCAGTTCCTTTCAAAATCTTTTGGAAAAAGCGAAGAAACTATGAAATCCTCACAGGAAATGGAGACATCCTGTTGCATACATTGCATGCAGGGAAATTTGCATAGTGTATATGCTCAGATGTGATTGGAAGCTGTTTGCAATCAGAGTTGAAGGTTTTTGGGATAAACTGAAGCCTTGAAGTAAAAATGTTAAGGAAGAGATTAAAAAAGCACAAAGCCCTTTCAAATGTGTACATTTCAATGCGTATAACATTGTGAAATATGTAATTGTTTTCATGTTATATTTAGTTTAAAACCCTATCTTTGGATATCATAAATGTCACTGTGGAAAAAATTGACAGCTGAAAAAGTTTTCAAAACACATTTTCAGCGATTTGATTGTTTCATAAAGAAAGAGTTACAGGCAACTGTTATATTGGAAATTCCATCATAAATATTTTCAGAGTCAGTTTCAATCTTATTTGTTGACGTAAAAATGTGACCAAAAATTGTGACAACATGAAATAAGGTTTGTGGCTAGTAAATGTGTGCATTAACGGGATTTTTAATAAGATGCATATATAGTTTGGGAGCTACCTTACGGAAGAGGCAGGAACATTGTGGAAAGCATGTGCAGTCGCCAGTGAGAAATACCTCCATACAAAAGAGTAATTGCTAATCCAGTGTCTTACATTTACAGCATGCCTAAAGTGGACATTATGGATCAACGAAGTCATTGGTCTGTCCATGGAAACTGTGAATACACATAAAAAGAGTTGGGAAAAAGCCCAAATTATATTGGCCCAGATTTTGTGGTAAGAATAACAGTGAGGCTATCAACGCTCACTGTTATTATCGAGTTAATCGGACAGCAACTTCCGGCCAGGCACATGGCCAGTTAACGCGGAAATCAGGAAGTTGCTGTCTGAGTTGCCCTGCTCCTCCACAAGTTTTGCCGATAGACTTGAACACATGAAGAGCGTGAGGTTGCTGTACTTACCCACTAGTTATCCACTAAACACACCAGAAAAAGTTAGGGCTTGTCCATTGAAGTGCAAATGAATTTTTAACAGCGTGTTAAGTTTTAATTACTGCCAAACAATCTCACTGGCAATGCAAATTTAGTTTTAAAAGTGTGGAGTCTCATTCATTCCGATTTTAATTATTGTTGAAGATTTGTTGTTTTTTTTCCGAGCAGTCGCTCTTAAAGGGGGCGGTGACAACACTTGAGGGGCAGATACGGGACGGTGGCAACACCTGAGGGGTGGAAGTTGGGAGTGATGCGGAGTGACCGCCGTCATCGCGTCACCATGGCTCTCCCCTTCACTTAAAGGGGATTTTAAAACTTCGGCCAGGTTCGGGAGAGTTTCGGCCAGCGGCCTGGCATCCAAGAGGGGGTGCCAGGCTGCCTGTTGGCGGCCCGGCCGAACCCGGGGGCATAATTGTCGGGCCAACCTAGCAGTCGGCCGACAAAAAAGAAACATGGCGGCAGTGCATCCTTCCCTTTAAGGGAAGCCACACCGCTGCTGCAGAAGGCCACAGCCTCACTGGACCACCAGGAAAAAACAGGTTTTGGCACCGCCGGGCGGGCTGAAGATTTTCAGAGGGGAATGTCGCCGTCGAGGGTGTGGATTGGCGGTGGGCACGATGATGACACGCATTACCACAGGTTGGCAGCACTGGAGCGGTAGGGGGGGGACCGGGGCACTGCCGGGAAAACTCGGGAGGGCAATTGGGCTATCAGCAGCCATTCTATGAAAAGTCGGCGGCCACTCCACTCCCACAGTGTGGCTGCCGATTTGCGGTTGTAACAGGCCTTAAGGAAAGGGGCAATTTTGGCCCCCTAGTCTGATGCTGTAATCAATGACGCACAGTATTCCTCTCCCAATAATCCTTTCTTGATATATAAACACTGCATTAACCTCATGGATCATTGAATTCATTAGCCGTACAGACCAGGTAGTTCCCAACTTTGTTCCTTGATGTAGGCTGTTGGACCTCAGCCAGGGCTGCTGTAGGACCACCATAATTGGTATGTAGGCCCCCTTGGGTTAAGAAGAGAAAAAGCAGACTAGCGCGGGTGCCCACTTCTGATTGCTATGTCTACAACTTGACATGCTTTTAATGCAGAAGAACATCCCAAGCCGATTCACAGAAGTTTAATCAGACAAGAATTGACACCAAGCCAAAGACGGAGATATTAGGAGGGGTGACTAATAGCTTGGTCAAAGAGTTAGTTTTGTGTACGTATTTGGTCATTGTTCGAGGGGTTTAGAGAGAAAATTCCAGAGCACTGGACCTCGATAGCTGTAAGCATGATTGCCCATAGTGGGGCAAAGGGAATGGGGGATGTACAACAGCCTCTGATAGATGTGCACATGGAAAGTGTGTGAACTTTGAGTGAGGTTAGAACAGCGGTTGATTGTGATGCCCTTGTGGTTGAATGGCCTGCTAACATTTATTGCAAAGACTCACACGTGACGTTTGAATACCTGGATGCTTTAGCAAAATACTGCCAGTGTCTGGAGAACTGTAACCTGCCAACAAGCAGTGCCTTCAGGAGAAAAAGGGAGAATAGAAGACAAAGAGAGAATATTAAATAAAAACAATAAAGAAAAAAAACAATAGAATTTAATAGTTATAGGGCTAGACTTTCCATCGGGATCGCCCAGTTAACGCCCCGTTATTGCCCAGTTACTGCCCAGTTATCGCTCATTTAACCGCTAAGATTGAGTTTAACGCCTATATTTGATTATAAATGGAAACTAACATCCAATTATCGACCATTTATCGCCGGCGTATTTTTCAGCATACAATTAATGCCGGGAATTAGCTGAACCGCCCGCCCCATATTTTTTAAATAAAATCTGACATCATCACTCGTTCACCGCCCAGAAGACTGTTTATAATGGAAATTAATGCCCAAATACTGCCCAGATTATCGCCAAATGATACTTTCTACATCTCGCCCATAATTCGCCCAAATGATCGCTCACCCAAAAAGATGCTCAAAAAAACCTGCACTCACCTGACCTTAACCCAGCAGTATGGATGCCATTTTGTAATTCAAAGGACTTTTCATAAAAGGCTGCTTCAATGGGAGCATTGAAGTAATTTGTGAGTGCTTTTAAGGTCATTTTAAAATCTCTTGACAACCATCCAATCACATTGTGGTGAATTTTGAGTTTCCATTGCATTTTTAGAGGACAATTTAATAATTTTGAAGACATAATAGGACATTTATAGTAATGGGGCCTGTAATTTCTCAGCCAATATTGACGACTACTCACATGCTGCAGACTAGAGATGGGAAAAGGTTTATTGAAGAGCATTATGTGCCCAATCAAAGGTGTCAGACTGCTGAGAAGGAGGAGACCTTACACCCAACACATTTACAGGGATAAGCGATTATACCTGGACTTGTCCGATAACATGTGCCTTAGGAGGCTGCGCTTCCGAAAGGAGGTCATCGCTGAGATATGCCAGCTCATCAAGGGAGATCTGCAGTCTATCAGCACCATTAGGACTGCACTGCCCGATGAGGTCAAGGTTACTGCGCCACTTTCCTTCTACACATCGGGCTCCTTTCAGGCCTCAGCTGGTGACATTTGCAGTATCTTTCAGCACGCCGTACATTGCTGCATTCGACAGGTGACTGAAACCCTTTACGCTTGCAGGATAGACTTTATAAACTTCCCTATGACACAGAGTGAGAGGGCTTTGGGTTTCTCGAGAATAGCAAACTTCCCCAAGATGTAGGGAGCAATAGACTGTATGCACATTGCCCTGCGAGCACCTTTTCAGGATGCAGAGGTGTTTCGGAACTGAAAGGGATTCCACTCCCTGAATGTGCAACTCGTTGTCGACCACAAGCAAATAATCATGGCAGTAAATGCAAAATTTCCAGGGCGCATCCATGATGCGCACATCTTGCGTGAGAGCAGTGTCTCTGACCTGTTTAAGAGTCAGCCACAACGTCACTGTTGGATGCTGGGGGAATAAAGGATATGGCCTTGCCAGCTGGCTCATGTCCCCGCCCCCCCCTCCGCGTAAGCCCCAAATGGAAGCCGAGAAGCGCTACAATGAAAGCCATATAGCTACACGCAATATCGTCGAAAAGACAATTGGAGTGCTTAAGCAGCACTTCAGATGCTTGGACCACTCAGGAGGTGACTTACAATACCACCCTGAGCTGGTTGTTGAGTTCATTGTGGTGTGCTGTATGTTGCATAACTTGGCTATCAGGAAGGGACAAGAATTGTCAGATGGGACTGCTGGTCCACCTCAGGAGAGAGGGGAGGTGGAAGAGGAGGATGAGGAAGTGGAAGAGGACCTCTGGGAGGACAATCAGGTTGGCGTTGAAGCCATGCCCCCACCCCACCCTAGACCGCAGGAAAAGCCCCGTGGTAGTCACGCAGCTGCAAGACTGTTGCGTTAGCAGCTCATAAGTGAACACTTTGCGTGAAGTTGCGTTGGTGAGTTACAGTTGTGTTACATTATGTTTCAGCCTTGCCTGGTCTGGCCTCGCCATTGTTTGCAAACCTTGTATTGATGTTTAACCTTTCTGTTATTGGAAGACACTGCACAACAATGTTAAGTTAAATAAAAATATTTAATGATTACAAAATTAAAAACATTTTTTTTAACAAACATACATGCGAATATAAACAACCATCTCCCCCCAACCCCCACCCCAACAGTGAATTTTTAAAAAATAACCGTAATATATAACAATATATAACAACGATAATTTTTCAAAAACAATTATTAATATAACAACGACCCATCCACCGTCAATAAATTTATTAATAACAATAACAATAATTGAACAATATAAATACAAAAAATACTGTCCCCCCCCCCCCACCCCCATTACTTGTGGCCACGCCTCGCCTTGCCTTTACCTCCCCCCCCCCCCCACAGGTCTGAACCCCACCCCCCTCTCCCACTTTCTCCCTTCTACCTGTATTAACACCAAGCCGCCTTGTAGTAGGGCACCTTGAGTGCTGCTGTGTGGGGGCTGATGGTGGCAGAGTCACAGTTGAGCTGGAGAATCTGGAGAGGACATTTCAAACATTCTCCGAGTCAGAAGCAACTGCTTCCTCCTGACTCGCATCTGTTGACAAGGACCGTACGGCACCTTGGGGTGCAGTGCCGTATCCCGAGACCACAGCCTGCGGCATGGCATCCATGGAATCGGCATCTCCTCCAAAATTAACGCAGTCAGAGCAGCAACGTGACCAGTTAACCCGCCCATTGCCTGGAGAAGCTCTCGATCAATATCGACACTCGTCCGAGACAGTTGAATCATGTCCAGGTTGACATCTGCCTGTCTGGGAGCAATCCGACCTCACCGAACCAACTTCCGCAGGGTTGGCGCAGGCTTTGAACCACTCAGGGTACCCCACTGCAAGGGGCTTGGCCCCGCTGCTTCCTCGCTGGAGGAGGACATGGCCGCAGGAACATTAGAACAGCCTGCTACAGGTTCAGTATTTATCTCCTCGCTGTCCTCGGTGGACTTGAACGAGCAATGGAGAAGCTCTTGCCTCATCTCCTCCTGATAGAGCCTGGGGAGGCTGGAGATCCTGGGGAGCGTGGGGAGCCTGGGGAGTGTGAGGAGCCTGGAGAGTGTGGGGAGCGTGGGGAGCCTGGGGAACGTGGGGAGCCTGGGGAATGTGGGGAGCCTGGGGAATGTGGAGAGCCTGGGGATCCTGGAGAGCCTGGGGATCCTGGAGAGCCTGGGAAGTGTGGGGAGCGTGGGGAGCCTGGGGAGCGTGGGGAGCGTGGGGAGCCTGGAGAGCGTGGGGAGCCTGGGGAATGTGGGGAGCCTGGGGAACGTGGAGAGCCTGGGGATCCTGGAGAGCCTGGGGATCCTGGAGAGCCTGGGGATCCCGGAGAGCCTGGGAAGTGTGGGGAGCGTGGGGAGCCTGGGGAGCGTGGGGAGCGTGGGGAGCCTGGAGAGCGTGGGGAGCCTGGGGAATGTGGGGAGCCTGGGGAACGTGGAGAGCCTGGGGATCCTGGAGAGCCTGGGGATCCCGGAGAGCCTGGGAAGTGTGGGGAGCGTGGGGAGCCTGGGGAGCGTGGGGAGCGTGGGGAGCCTGGAGAGCGTGGGGAGCCTGGGGAGATTGGGGAGCCTGGGGAGCGTGGGGAACCTGGGGAGTGTGGGGAGCCTGGGGATCCTGGGGAGCGTGGGGAACCTGGGGAGCGTGGGGAACCTGGGGAGCATGGGGAACCTGGGGAGCGTGGGGAACCTGGGGAACCTGGGGAGCCTGGGGAACCTGGGGAGCGTGGGGAGCCTGGGGAGCGTGGGGAGCCTGGGGAGCATGGGGAACCTGGGGAGCCTGGGGAGCGTGGGGAGCCTGGGGAGCATGGGGAACCTGGGGAGCCTGGGGAGCCTGGGGAGCATGGGGAACCTGGGGAGCGTGGGGAGCCTGGGGAGCGTGGGGAACCTGGGGAGCATGGGGAACCTGGGGAGCATGGGGAACCTGGGGAGCGTGGGGAACCTGGGGAGCATGGGGAACCTGGGGAGCGTGGGGAACCTGGGGAGCCTGGGGAGCGTGGGGAGCGTGGGGAGCCTGGGGAGCATGGGGAACCTGGGGAGCGTGGGGAGCCTGGGGAGCGTGGGGAACCTGGGGAGCCTGGGGATCCTGGGGAGCGTGGGGAGCGTGGGGAGCCTGGGAGCGTGGGGAACCTGGGGAGCCTGGGGATCCTGGGGAGCGTGGGGAGCCTGGGAGCGTGGGGAGCGTGGGGAGCCTGGGAGCATGGGGAGCGTGGGGAGCCTGGGGAGCCTGGGGATCCTGGGGAGCGTGGGGAGCCTGGGGAGCATGGGGATCCTGGGGAGCCTGGGGATCCTGGGGAGCGTGGGGATCCTGGGGAGCGTGGGGAGCGTGGGATCCTGGGGAGCATGGGGAGCGTGGGGAGCCTGGGGAGCCTGGGGAACCTGGGGAGCGTGGGGAACCTGGGGAACCTGGGGAGTGTGGGGAGTGTCGGGAACCTGGGGAGCGTGGGGAGCGTGGGGAACCTGGGGAGCGTGGGGAACCTGGGGATCCTGGGGATCCTGGGGAACCTGGGGAGCGTGGGGAACCTGGGGAACCTGGGGAGCGTGGGGAGCGTGGGGAACCTGGGGAGCGTGGGGAACCTGGGGAACCTGGGGAGCGTGGGGAACCTGGGGAACCTGGGGAGCGTGGGGAACCTGGGGATCCTGGGGATCCTGGGGAACCTGGGGAGCCTGGGGAGCGTGGGGAACCTGGGGATCCTGGGGATCCTGGGGAACCTGGGGAACCTGGGGAACCTGGGGAGCCTGGGGAACCTGGGGAGCGTGGGGAACCTGGGGATGCTGGGGATCCTGGGGAACCTGGGGAGCCTGGGGAACCTGGGGAGCCTGGGGAGCCTGGGGAGCGTGGGGAGCCTGGGGAGCGTGGGGAACCTGGGCAGCCTGGAGAGCCTGGGGATCCTGGGGAACCTGGGGAGCCTGGGGAGCCTGGGGACCTAGAAAACATAAATGAGGTTAGTAGAAGAGAAGGGGAGGCCAGGGTGACATGAGAATGCTTACGTTACGCAGGCATATGTACGAGGAGCAACACTACTGCTATAAATATCACTGACAGACATCACATATAATTAACATCATGATATTACAGAATCTGCATTGCATTAATGATCCCATCATTAATTACGTAACATTACATAACATTACATCAATCATATATTATACTGAAATGGCAGTAAATTACTTTAAATCACCAATGATTTATACATTACTCCCGTGGTGCAAGAACAGGTTCAGCACCACCACGGGTGGCCGAACGATTATGGACCCCCACTCATGCCAATGCCCGCTCTTCCAGATATGTGAGCTGGCACAGTTCTGTCAGTCCTCCTCCGGTCCGCCTCTGCTCCACGCGGTTTTTTGAAATCTTCCTCTGCAAAGGTGACAAGAGCATGGCATAAGCTCATTGCCTAAGTACTATTACAGATATTACAGATATTACTAGAAACTATTACTATTACACAACACACAAAACACACAGCTAATCCACAATTAGTCATCGCCCTTGCTATTTATTGTTAATGTTAGATGATGATGATGATGATGATATATGCTTATACGCTTTGTGTGCAATTGAATGCCTGGTTATATCTACGGTCTAAGAATACATTTAATAAGATCATGGCCAGGAACTAATGCATGACACCAAGATTACCAGCTTAATTACAATCCAGCAGATCTGTATTTGAATTAATGAGTCATTGCATCATTACAATTATAATTATAAATGTAATAAATTTAAGACTTACTCTCCCAGAACCAACTAGGTCATTCCAGATCTTGGGGCACTGGTTTGGCTCACGGACATCGTGTGCCGCCGATGACACGACTTCGGCGATCTCCGCCCAAATCCTCTGATAGACTCGTAGTGGGGGTTTCCTACGACCACCCCGGGTTAATTGGGCCTAAAGAGTTTCCACCTTCGGAAAATCTTTTAGCACGCCTTCTCCCACCCATCTCTGCCACCTCACCAACATCACTCCCTTCACCCACCTCCGCCACCTCTCCAACTTAAACCTGACTCCACATACTCCATTCTTTTTTTTAGAATTCTCCTGTCAAAAATCACCACTTCTTTCACCAACTTTCCTCAAATGACTCTTGCTCTCTCTTTCAATTGTTCTGCGCATGTGCAGATGACCCCTGACCTCCCGAATCACGGGAAAAGTTCATCACCTAAATAAAAAACACGCATGCGCAGAACAGCCATTGCACGACGGAATAAATCGCTATCACCCATTTCACATCACTATGGCTAACGCCCAAATTAAAAAAGCAAAACTACCAGTTTTTAAAATGGATAATATTCCGACGATCCCGAAAAATAATAAAACCACTAACACCGGAAATATCGTCCCTTTTGGAGCGATATAGATGTCAATAGAAAATCTAGCCCTTAATCTCTCAGCAAAACCACACTAGAGAAAAAATCTCATGTGGATACATTTTTAGTTTCTTCTGGCAGTGAGTTAATTGCTTAATAACTGTGACATTAACCATAGCCGAGTACGTGTAAAAATAGAATATCAGAACACTTGAATCAGATGGTCAATATCATTAATTTGTTTACATCGCAAAGACTTGCAGCATCCACTGGGACTGGAAATAACTCCAAGTTATGGGAAATCACCAAGACTTACAACCACATTTATAAATAAAACTCAAGTTGTACACAGTGCATTATCAAAAATAATTGGTAAGAGGGAGTTAATGGCTGTATCATAATCTTGGGACTGATATTTGTGCTAACAATCTCCAGCTGTAATTGCTTGCGTCACTGAGGTTATTAACTGTTGAAGTTTATAGGACACAAGGTTGTTCTGACAATGTTACAAACTGCTGAGGTTCACAGCACTCAAGGTTGTTCTGACAATTACCTGGCGATAACGTAGCAGATCATGCTGAAAGTTGTGCACTTATTTGGTCATTGTATCTTGCAGTGTTTCATGCAGCAGATCTATGTTACTGATACTGTGTTAGGGAGGGATTCAATTCCAGCACTACAGCGTAAGCATGTCCTTGGGAGTTGCATTCAGAAACCATTTGGATAAAGCTAAGAAATAGGAGAAAAAGTGATAAAATTCTCAGTGTACATTACAGACCACCCAACAGTGGAGATGTGACAGACATGGAGACATGCAGATAGTTCAGAGAAACATTCGGCTATTTTAATGATCCTGAGATAACCTGAAATTAAGCTAATGTATGTGGTCAAAGTGGGTGGGACGCTTTTTAGAATTCATCTGGGACATCTTTCTAGATCAGTCTGTTGCAAGGAGAGAAGCATTATGTGATTTAGTTCTGTGACATGAATTGGGGAAAATAACTGAAGCAAGAGGAGAACAGGTGGGAAATAGTGATAATCACATAGTTAGGTTCAGTGTACAACTAGGAATGGATAATGAAGAATAAAAATATTAATGCTGAACTGGAAAAAGGCAAAGTTCAATGAGATAAAAGTAGATCTGGCCCAAATTAACTAGTTGGCAAACAAGGGGACAGATCAGCAGTGGAAAATCTTCGAAGATCAGATGCACTAAGTACAAAATAAATACATTCCTGTAAGGCGAAAATGGGGGTGCATTAAAGTATTAAGTTCTGTGGATAAATAAAAAGATTACACTGAAAGTTAAAAGAGAGGCATATGATTAAGTTAGGGCTAACAATACTGAAGATTATCATGAGGATTATAGAAAGTGCAGCAGGGAGACGGAGAGGGAGATTAGACGGGCTGAAAAATAATATGAAAAAGCCTAACAGATAATATGAAAGGAATTAATAAGGGCTTTTATAAACATAAATTGAGCAGTTAAAGAGAGAGTAGGAGCATAAAAGGATGAATGAGTGAGTCTTTGGAGGCTGAAGGTATGGCAGAGTTACTAAATAAGTATTTCACATCAGTTTTGTAAATGATGGTGGAAGTGTGAACATAGTTGCACTATAGGCACTGTAGGAAAACTGGTAGCTAATTGTAAAAAAGGAATTGGTTTTGAAAAAATTTAACAGAACGGAAGGATGAATAAGACACAGAGCCCCGACAGCAGACACTCGAAGCTGTTGAAAGAAGTTGCAGAAGAGATAGCCGAGGGTGTGACCACAACTTTTCAATCCAATTTAAATATACTTAAATAAATTGTTCTGTGATACTGGAGAGTAGCCAATGTAACAAACAGCCTTGTTCAAAAAGAGAACTAAACAGGGTAACAATTGACCTGTTAATCTAATGCCAATTGGAGGCAAACTCTTAAAATCGATATTTTGCGATAAAATTAGTAAGCCTTTAGAAATAGATAGGTGAATCAAGGTCAGGCGGCAGGAATGTGTTAAATTGCAAACTGTATTGAAGAAGTGATTGATTGGATAGAAAGAGGGAATAGGTTTTTATGGATTTTCTGAACGTGTTCGATACAGGCATCTCACAAGAGGCCTCTTAGATAAGCGTATGGTACAAGAGGAAAAGTAGCAGCATGGATAGAAGGTTGGTTGACAGACGGGAAACAATGAATTGTGGTAAATGGGTGTTGCTCAGACTAGAGAAGCGTGGAAGTGGTGTACCTCAGGATCTGTGTTGGGTCCACTTTTGTTCTTGGTTCTCATATAGATGATTTGGATTTGGGTATCGGGAAAACAAGCTGAATATTTGCTGACAACAAAAACATTAAGGGGTTGGTAAATAGTGCGGAGGGTTATGGAAGACATCAGGAAGACATATGTTACTGAAGTGCACAGACAGATGGAAGGTGTATTTAATGTGGATTCATGTGTGGTAATACATTTTGGGAGAAAAAAACAAGGAAATTGAGTATACAACAATAACATCAACTTGTCTTTATATAGTGGCTTTAACCTAGTAAAAGGTCCCAAGGCGCTATGCAGGCGCATTATCAAACAAAATTTGACAACGAGCCACATAAGGAGACATTAAGGCAGATGAGAGGTAGATTTTAAGGAGGGTCTTAAAGGAGTAAAGAGAGGGAGAAAGGCGGAGATGTTAAGGCAGGAATTACAGAGCTTAGGGGCATGGCAGTTGAAGGCAATGATTAAAATTGCTGATGCACAAAAGACCAGAATTGGAGGAGTACAGATAACTTGGAGGCTTGCAGGGCTGGAGGAGATTACAGAAATAGGGAGGGGCAAGGCAATAAAGGGATTTGAAAACAAGGATGAGAATTTTAAAATCGAGACATTGCTTAACCGGGAACCAATGTAGGCCAGCGAGCACAGAGGTGATGGCTGAATGGGACTGGCTGTGAGTTAGGCCAGGGGAAAACAGAATTTTGGATGACCTCAAATTTAGGAAGGATGGAAAAAAGGTGCTGAAGGACGTAGATGAACAGAGAAACTAAGGGTTAATATATATAATTTCCTGAAATTGCAATGAAATAGACATGACAGAAGCATTCTGTCAATAGTGAGAAACATAGAAACATAGAAAATAGGTGCAGGAGTAGGCCATTCGGCCCTTTGAACCTACACCGCCATTCAATAAGATCATGGCTGATCATTCCTTCAGTACCCCTTTCCTGCTTTCTCTCCAACCCCTTGATCCCCTTAACCGTAAGGGCCATGTCTAACTCCCTCTTGAATATATCCAATGAACTGGCATCAACAACTCTCTGCGGTAGGGAATTCCACAGGTTAACAATTCTCTGAGTGAAGAAGTTTCTCCTCATCTCGGTCCTAAATGGCCTACCCCTTATCCTAAGACTATGTCCCCTGGTTCTGGACTTCCCCAACATCGGGAACATTCTACCCGCATCTAACCTTACCAGTCCCATCAGAATCTTATACGTTACTATGAGATCCCCTCTCATGCTTCTAAACTCCAGGGAATAAAGGCCCAGTTGATCCAGTCTCTCCTCATATGACAGTCCTGCCATCCCTGGAATCAGTCTGGTGAACCTTCGCTGCACTCCCTCAATAGCAAGAACGTCCTTCCTCAGATTAGGAGACCAAAACTGTACACAATACTCCAGGTGTGGCCTCACCAAGGCCCTGTACAACTGTAGTAACACCTCCCTGCCCCTGTACTCAAATCCCCTCGCTATGAAGGCCAACATGCCATTTGCTTTTTTAACTGCCTGCTGTACCTGCATGCCAACCTTCAATGACTGATGTACCATGACACCCAGGTCTCGTTGCACCTCCGCTTTTCCTAATCTGTCACCATTCAGATAATAGTCTGTCTCTCTGTTTTTACCACCAAAGTGGATAACCTCACATTTATCCACATTATACTTCATCTGCCTTGCATTTGCCCACTCACCTAACCTATCCAAGTCTCTCTGCAGCCTCATAACATCCTCCTCACAGCTCACACTGCCACCCAACTTAGTGTCATCCGCAAATTTGGAGATACTACATTTAATCCCCTCGTCTAAATCATTAATGTACAATGTAAACAGCTGGGGCCCCAGCACAGAACCTTGCGGTACCCCACTAGTCACTGCCTGCCATTCTGAAAAGTACCCATTTACTCCTACTCTTTGCTTCCTGTCTGCCAACCAGTTCTTAATCCACATCAGCACACTACCCCCAATCCCATGTGCTTTAACTTTGCACATTAATCTCTTGTGTGGGACCTTGTCGAAAGCCTTCTGAAAGTCCAAATACACCACATCAACTGGTTCCCCCTTGTCCACTCTACTGGAAACATCCTCAAAAAATTCCAGAAGATTTGTCAAGCAAGATTTTCCTTTCACAAATCCATGCTGACTTGGACCTATCATGTCACCTCTTTCCAAATGCGCTGCTATGACATCCTTAATAATTGATTCCATCATTGTACCCACTACCGATGTCAGGTTGATCGGTCTATAATTCCGTTTTCTCTCTCCCTCCTTTTTTAAAAAGTGGGGTTAAATTGGCTACCCTCCACTCCATAGGAACTGATCCAGAGTCTATGGAATGTTGGAAAATGACTGTCAATGCATTCGCTATTTCCAAGGCCACCTCCTTAAGTACTCTGGGATGCAGACCATCAGGCCCTGGGGATTTATCGGCCTTCAATCCCATCAATTTCCCCAACACAATTTCCTGACTAATAAGGATTTCCCTCAGTTCCTCCTTCTCACTAGACCCTCTGACCCCTTTTATATCCGGAAGGTTGTTTGTGTCCTCCTTAGTGAATACCGAACCAAAGTACTTGTTCAATTGGTCTGTCATTTCTTTGTTCCCAGTTATGACTTCCCCTGAGTCTGACTGCAGGGGACCTACGTTTGTCTTTGCTAACCTTTTTCTCTTTACATATCTATAGAAGCTTTTGCAGTCCGTCTTAATGTTCCCTGCAAGCTACCTCTCGTAATCTATTTTCCCTGCCCTAATCAAACCCTTTGACTTCCTCTGCTGAATTCTAAATTTCTCCCAGTCCCCAGGGTCGCTGCTATTTCTGGCCAATTTGTATGCCACTTCCTTGGCTTTAATACTATCCCTGATTTCCCTTGATAGCCATGGTTGAGCCACCTTCCCTTTTTTATTTTTACGTCAGACAGTGATGTACAATTGTTGTAGTTCATCCATATGGTCTCTAAATGTCTGCCATTGCTCATCCACTGTCAACCCCTTAAGTATTATTCGCCAATCTATCCTAGCCAATTCACGCCTCATACCTTCAAAGTTACCCTTTTTAAAGTTCTGGACCAAGGTCTCTGAATTAACTGTTTCATTCTCCATCCTAATGTAGAATTCCACCATATTATGGTCACTCTTCCCCAAGGGGCCTCGCACAACGAGATTGCTAATGAATCCTCTCTCATTACACAACACCCAGAGTAAGATGGCCTCCCCTCCAGTTGGTTCCTCGACATATTGATCTAGAAAACCATCCCTTAAGCACTCCAGGAAATCCCCCTCCACCGTATTGTTTCTAGTTTGGTTAGCCCAATCTATATGCATATTAAATTCACCCATGATAACTGCTGCACCTTTATTGCATGCACCCCTAATTTCCTGTTTGATGCCCTCCCCAACATCACTACTACTGTTTGGAGGTCTGTGCACAACTCCCACTAGCGTTTTCTGCCCTTTGTTATTCCGTAGCTCCACCCATACCGATTCCACATCATCCAAGCTAATGTCTTTCCTTACAATTGCATTAATTTACTCTCTAACCAGAAACGCCACCCTGCCTCCTTTTCCTTTCTGTCTATTCTTCCTAAATGTTGAATACCCTTGGATGTTGAGTTCCCAGCCTTGGTCACCCTGGAGCCATGTCGCCGTGATGCCAACCACATCGTATCCGTTAACTGCTATCTGCACAGTTAATTCGTCCACCCTATTCCGAATACTCCTCGCATTGAGGCACAGAGCCTTCAGGCTTGCCTTTTTAACACACTTTGACCCTTTAGAATTTTGCTGCAAAGCGGCCCTTTTTTTTTTTTGCCTTGGGTTTCTCTGCCCTCCACTTTTACTCATCTCCTTTCTGTCTTTTGCTTCTGTCTCCATTTTGTTTCCCTCTGTCTCCCTGCCATATTAGTTTAACTCCTCCCCAACAGCACGAGCAAACACTCCTCCTTGGACATTGGTTCCGGTCTTGCCCAGGTGCAGACTGTCCGGTTTGTACTGGTCCCACCTCCCCCAGAACCGGTTCCAATGCCCCAGGAATTTGAATCCCTCCCTGCTGCACCACTGCTCAAGCCACGTATTTATCTGAGCTATCCTGCGATTCCTACTCTGACTAGCACGTGGCACTGGTAGCAATCTTGAGATTACTACTTTTGAGGTCCTACTTTTTAATTTAGCTCCTAGCTCATTAAATTCGTCTCGTAGGACCTCATCCCGTTTTTTACCTATATCGTTGGTACCAATGTGCACCACGACAACTGGCTGTTCACCCTCCCTTTTCAGAATGTCCTGCACCCGCTCCGAGACATTCTTGACCCTTGCACCAGGGAGGCAACATATCATCCTGGAGTCTCGGTTGCGGCCGCAGAAATGCCTATCTATTCCCCTTGCAATTGAATCCCCTATCACTATCGCTCTCCCACTCTTTTTCCTGCCCTCCTGTGCAGCAGAGCCAGCCACGGTGCCATGAACTTGGCTGCTGCTGCCCTCCCCTGATGAGTCATCCCCCTCAACAGTACTCAAAGCGGTGTATCTGTTTTGCAGGGGGATGACCGCAGGGGACCCCTGCACTACCTTCCTTCCACTGCTCTTCCTGTTGGTCTTCCATTCCCTATCTGGCTGTGGACCCTTTACCTGCGGTAAGACCAACTCGCTACACATGTGCTAACACGTCATTCTCAGCATCGTCGATGCTCCAGAGTGAATCCACCCTCAGCTCCAATTCTACAACGCGGTCCATCAGGAGCTGGAGGTGGATACACTTCCCCGCATATGTAGTCATCAGGGATACCGGAAGTGTCCCTGAGTTCCCACATAGTACAGGAGGAGCATATCACGTGTCCGAGCTCTCCTGCCATGACTTAACCCTTAGATACACTTAATTTGGCGACAACAATGTTAACAGGTTACTTACTGATATAAAAAGAAAAGGAAAAGCTACTTACCAATCACCAGCCAATCACTTACCCCTTTGGCTGTGACGTCACCTTTTGATTTCTTTCTACTTCTTTTTTGGTTTCTCTCCCCGCTGAAGCTGCACAAGATCGCCTCTCGCCGACTGCCGCCTCTCGACCTCCCGCAGGGCCTTTATAGGCCTCACCAACACTGCTCCCGGCTCTCGCTGACTGCCGCCGCCTCTCGACCTCCCGCTGGGCCTTTATAGGCCTCACCAACACTGCTCCCGGCTCTCGCTGACTGCCGCCGCCTCTCGACCTCCCGCTGGGCCTTTATAGGCCTCACCAACACTGCTCCCGGCTCTCGCTGACTGCCGCCGCCTCTCGACCTCCCGCTGGGCCTTTATAGGCCTCACCAACACTGCTCCCGGCTCTCGCTGACTGCCGCCGCCTCTCGACCTCCCGCTGGGCCTTTATAGGCCTCACCAACACTGCTCCCGGCTCTCGCTGACTGCAGCCGCCTCTCGACCTCTCGCTGGGCCTTTATAGGCCTCACCAACACTGCTCCCGGCTCTCGCTGACTGCAGCCGCCTCTCGACCTCCCGCAGGGCCTTTATAGGCCTCACCAACACTGCTCCAGGCACTCCAACATTTTCCCCACTACTGATGTCAGGCTAACCGATCTATAATTCCCCGTTTTCTCTCTCCCTCCTTTTTAAAAAAGTGGTGTTACATTGCTACCCTCCAGTCCATAGGAACTGCTCCAGAGTCGATAGACTGTTGGAAAATGATCACCATTGCATCCACTATTTCTAGGGCCACTTCCTTAAGTACTCTGGGATGCAGACTATCAGGCCCCGGGGATTTATCGACCTTCAACCCCATCAATTTCCCTAACACAATTTCCCGCCTAATAAGGCTATCCTTCGGTTCCTCCTTGTCACTAGACCCACTGTCCCCAGTACATTCGGAATCTTATTTGTGTCTTCACCCGTGAAGACAGAACCGAAGTATTTGTTCAATTGGTCTGCCAGTTATTTGTTCCCCATTATAAATTCACCTGAATCAGACTGCAAGGGACCTACGTTTGTCTTCACGAATTTTTTCTCTTCACATATTTATAGAAGCTTTTGCAGTCAGTTTTATGTTCCCTGCAAGCTTCCTCTCGTACTCTATTTTCCCCCTCTTAATTAAACCCTTAGTGTAAAGTCCTTACGCAATACCACAAATCCACACGAGGCACATTCTATGGACAAGGTCACTCTGTGACCTGCACCTTTATTCACAGGACCAAGAAGTGATGACTTTGCATGGGACCTCCCTTTATATACCTGGATGACCATTGTGGCAACATTGGGAAAGGCGCATTCTGGCAGGTTGACGGCGGTTTCCTGACCCAATGTCAAAAAAAACACTTTCCCACCTGACCCGCCATCGATCCCACCCGCTGACACCCTGCAAAATTTCGGCTAACTTAAGAACATAAGAAATAAGAGCAGAAGTAGGCCATCTGGCCCCTCGAGCCTGCTCCGCCATTCAATAAGATCATGGTTGATCCAATCCTGGCCTCAACTCTTCCCTGCCCTCTCCCCAAAACCCTTGACTTCCTTATCTTTCAAAAATCTGTCTATCTCCAATTTAAATATATTCAATGACCCAGCTCCACTGTTCTCTGGGGTAGAGAATTCCAAAGATTCACGACTCTCTGCGAGAAGAAATTCCTCCTCATTTCTGCTTTAAATGGCGACTCCTTATTCTGACACATCTTCTCTGCATCTACCCAGTCAAAGCTCTTCAGAATCTTATACGTTTCAATAAGATCACCTTTCAGTCTTCTAAACTCCAATGAGTATAGGCCCAACCTGCTCAACCTTTCTTCATAAGACAACCCTTCATCTCAGGAATCAACCTTATGAACCTTCTCTGAATTGCCTCCATTGCAAGTATACCCTTCCTTAAATAAGGAGACCAATACTGTATGCAGTACTCCAGGTGTGGTCTCACCAACAGTTGAAGCAGGACTTCTTTACTTTTATACTCCATTCCCTTTGCAATAAAGGCCAACATTCCATTTGCTTTCCTAATTACTTGCTGTACCTGTATGCTAACATTTTGAGTTTCATGTATAAGGACCCCTAGATCCCTCTGTAATGCAGCATTTTGCAATCTCTCCCCATTTAAATAATAATTTGTTTTTTTATTTTTCCTACCAAAGTGCATTAGACTCCATCTGCCAATTTTTTCCCACTCTCTTAGCCTATCTATATCCCTTTGCAGATTCTTTGCATCATACTCACAACTTGCTTTCCCACCCAACATCACCAAATTTGGCTACATTACACTCGGGCCCTTCATCCAATTCATTAATATTGATTGTAAATAGTTGAGGCCCCAGCACGGATCCCTGTGGCACTCCACTAGTTACAGTTTGCCAACCTGAAAATTATCCTGACTCTGTTTTCTGTTAGTCAGTCAATTCTCTAACCAACAACAGCATCTACTTTTATTTATATAGCGCTTTTAACGTAGTAAAACATCCCAAGGTGCTTCACAGCAGTGTTATAAGACAAAACAAGCCACATAAGAAGAAATTAGCGCAGGTGACTAAAAGCTTGGTTAAAGAGGTAGGTTTTAAGGAGCGTCTTAAAGGAGGAAAGTGAGGTAGAGAGGCAGAGAGGTTTAAGGAGGGAGTTGGACGGCTTAGGGCCCAGGCAACTGAAGGCACGGCCACTGATGGTTGAGCAGTTATAATCAGGGATGTTCAAGAGGGCAGAATTTGAGGAGCGCAGGGATGTGAGGCTGAAATAGATTACAGAGATATGGAGGGGCAAGGCCATGGAGGGATTTGTAAACAAGGATGAGAATTTTGAAATTGAGGCATTGTTTAGCCGGGAGCCAATGTAGGTCGGCAAGCACAGGGATGAAGGATGATCGTGACTTGGTGCGAATTAGGACATGGGCTACCTAGTTTTAGATGACCTCAAGTTTAGATAGTGTAGAACCTGGGAGGTCAGCCAGATGTGCATTGTAGTCAAGTCCAGAGGTAACAAAGGCATGGATGAGGGTTTCAGCAGCAGATGAGCTGAGGCAGAGGCGGAGACGGGCGATGTTATGGAGGTGTAAATAGGCGGTTTTAGTTATGCCATGGATATGTGGCCAGAAGCTCATTTTAGGGTCAAATATGACACCTAGGTTGTGAACAGTCTCGTTTAGCTTCAGATAAATGCTAGGGAGAGGTATGGAGTCAGTGGCTAGGGAACGCAGTCTGTGACAGGAACTAAAGACAATTGCTTCGGTCTTCCCAATATTTAATTGGAGAAAATTTCTGCTCATCCAGTACTGGATGTCTGACAAGCAGTCTGACATATTTAGAGATCATGGAGGGGTTGAGAGAAGTGGTGGAGAGGTAGAGCTCGGTGTCGTTAGCGTACACGTGGAAACTGACGCCGTGTTTTCGGATGATATTGCCAAGAGGCAGCATATAGATGAGAAATAAGAGGGGGCCAAGTATAGGTCCTTGGGGGACACCAGAGGTAACGATGCGGGAGTGGGAAGAGAAGCATTGCAGGAGATTTTCTGGCTACGATTAGATAGATAAGAATGGAACCAGGCGAGTGCAGTCCCACCCAGCTGGATAATGGTGAAGAGGCATTGGAGGAGGATGGCATGGTCAACTGTGTCAAAGGCTGCAGACAGGTCCAGGAGGACAAGGAGGGATAGTTTACCTTTGTCACAGTCACAAAGGATGTCATTTGTGACTTTGATGAGAGCAGTTTTGATACTGTGGCAAGGGTGCAAACCAGATTGAAGGGATTCAAATATGGAGTTCCAGGAAAGATGGTCACGCATTTGGGAGGCGACAACATGTTCAAGGACTTTGGAGTGAAAAGAGAGATTGAAGATGGGGCAGTAGCTAGCAAATACAGTGGGGTCAGGGGTTGTTTTTTTGAGGAGAGGGGAGATTTGAAGGAGAAAGGAACAGTACCTGAGGAGTTAACAATGTCGGCTAACATGGGAGCCAAGAAAGGAAATTGGGTGGTCAGCAGTTTAGTGGGAATAGGGTTAAGGGAGCAGGAAGTGGGTCTCATGGAAAAGATGAGGTTGGAGAGGTCAAGAGGGGGGATCAAAGAGAAACTAAAGAAAGATGCAAGTTTAGGGCTAGGGCAGGGGGGAGCCTCAGATGAAGTTTGCCCCGGAGGTCTAGGGGAAGGAAGGGAACTCACATTCAATCTCTCAATCTTTGAGAGAAAGAAGTCCATGAGCTCCTCGCACTTGTTGTTGGAGGTGAGTGTGGTGGAGACAGGGGAGAGGGGTTTAAGAAGACGGTTGTAGTAAAGAATAGTAGCCGGGTGTTATCCACACTAATATATTACTTCCAACCCCATGAGCTCTTATCTTGTGCAGAAACCTTTTGTGTGGTTAACCTGTTTGTACTGGCAGGTGGGTTAGTAACCAGAGAACCTAGATTTAAGATAATTGGTGTGGGTACTAGAACAGGTCAGATGCTGGGTATTCTGCAGCGAGTTGCTCACTTCCTGAATCACCAAATCCTCTCCACCACTTGCAAAGCACAAGTCAGGAGTGTAATGGAAAACTCTCCGCTTGCCTGAATCAGTGCAGCTCCAACAAAACTCAGGAAGCTTGACACTATCCAGGACAAAGCAGTGTTTGATCAGCACCCCAGCCACTGGCTTATACATCCGCACCCTCCATGATCGGCATACCGTCTCTACAGAGTGCACCATCTATAGGATGCACTGCAGCAAGTCACCAAAGGTTCTTCAACCGCACCTCCCAAACCTGTGACCCTCTACCACCTAGAAGGGCAAGGGTAGCAGGTGCATGAGAACATCATCACCTCCAAATTCACCTCCATAATATGCTCATACATCATCCTGACTTGAACATAAATTGTCATTCTTTCATCATCGCTGTTTCAAAATCCTGGAACTCCCTATCAAACAACACTGTGGGAACACCTTCACCACACAGACTACAATGGTTCAAGATAATGCTCATCACCACCTTCTCAAGCACAACTAGGGATGGGAAATAAATTTCGGCCTTGCTCGTGAAGCCCACATCTTGAGAATTAATAAAAAAACATCCTGGCATTATAACTCCCTGCCTAGCACCATTTTTGGAGCACCATCACCACAAGGACTGCAACAGCTCAGGAAGAAGATCCACCACCACCATCTCAGGGCAACTATGCACGAGCAGAAATGCAACATGGCCAGCATCATCCACATCACGAGAACAAAAAAGAGACACAGAGGAATGACTTGGTCCCACTCTCCCATTGCCAGGGCAATGTCTTAACAGTAATTTGGTTATGTAAGTAGCAGGCAGCTTTACAATAGTCTGTATTGGTAGGCTGTACTGTTAGAAATGAGGGATACCTAAACATATATGGATATGCGAAATGAAACTGTGAGATGAATAATACTGTGTTTAAATGATTGAATGTGTTTGCTTGAGACAAGTAAGGGGTTAATGTATAAGTTGTGTCTTACTGAAACTGTGCAAGTATTGTTTTCCTAGGAAAACTTGCATTAGGATTTGAGACAATGAGGCCGAAATTGCCCACCGCCTGAAACGAGGCGCACCTTCCATTTTTGATGTGTTCAGTCTGCCCCAGTGCATGGGACGGACAATCCTGAGAAATTCAGCACTTTGTGGGGTTTTTTTGAGCGGGGCGGAAGTGGCCTCATCATCGGGGCGGAAGTGAGGTCGGGTTGGAGTAGCCGCCGCTACAAGTCATCAGCGCTGTGCTGATGACGTCATCGAGCTGGCACGTCACATTGTCCCTCCCCTTCAGTTAAGGGCAGCCGTGCCGCCAAGCTACAGAAAGGGTACCAACAGTAAAAGCTATCAATGGCACCGATTGGCAGTGGCGCCGCTCCCGTGGGGCAATTTTCGAAAGGGGCAATTTCCTGTCGGGCAATTTCGGTAAGGGGTTTCCGCCAGTCGATAAGAGGTCAGCAAGTGCATGCCGCGGCGGGGACACGGGCGGAGCGGTCCCCTACACCGCTCCAAAACTGAGGAAGGGCAATATCTAAAATGGCGGCCTCTCCACGGAGATTCGACGGCCAGTCTGCACCGACGCATAGCCGCTGCTTTCAAGTGGCCATGGGCCTTCTGAAAGGGACAATTTCAACCCCATTGTTTTTAAGTAGTTAGATTAGAGGATGCATGACATTCCGTATGGGGGCACACAGCATGATATGGCCTTGTCAGGCTGGGCTGACTGTCGTCTGTAAGTTTAGGATTTTGATTTAGTCTTTAATTTGGCCAATGAAGTCTTGCATTATTACTCATAACCATGTTATAATGCTAAGGTAGAATTCAGAGTTTGTTTAACAGAATTGCTTTGCAAAGATAATTAAAAGTTAATTAATATAAAAGAAACAAAATCGAAGGAATTTATAGGAATTAGGGTATCATCTCCAGATGGAAAAGTCTGTTAGATTAAAGAGACAGTTCTAGCCTAACGCCTCTGATTTAATGGCCCATTGGAACAAGGAAGACAAGACAGGATGAGATAAGAGACAATACTCTTGGGGGGACAGGGCCGGATGAGATAAGAGGGTCCAGATGGATGAATTGGTTTCCAAAAAGTATAAACAAGAATAGATGTGTAACAGTTGTGAAGACCCCTCCTTCAAGATGGGTCTTCATCGGTAAGTTTAAACAAAGAATTCGATGTCCCATTGGGCACCGTGTTTTAAGGGGAACTTCTATAGGTTAAATAGTCTTGTCCATTATTCTACCTCAAGCCCATCCCTAAAAAGAGAATATAAAGAAGAGCTGAAGAACCCTTAGGCAGACCGTGGAGCAAGGAGCTCACAAGAGTGGATCAGGTGGTTGAACATTCTTCCGAGAGTAAACCCATGCTGATCCTAGTCTAACACACTTGGGTAGTTCAAAAAGAGAGAGCAAGAGAGACTTGTGAGACAAGAAGGAGAACAAATAAGAGTTGTTCGCGCATGCCAGTCATCTGTCTAATCGGGATCGGTACCAGCTACTTGTCACGGTCGTATCTTTTTGCTGTGTGTTATATTCAGTCCTAAACACCGATTAAACACAATGGGCTAGATTTTCAGCTTTTCTGTTTTCGGGGTGATAATGGCAGCGGTGCGGGAGAGTTAATGGCCGGGAATAGGTAGTGCTTTAGTTTATAAGTTTGGGCATCTGGGTCCTGCGTCAGGGGACGCAGTGCTAAGGGAGGCGTTGTACACCTCTCGTGGTGCAAGGTTGGGAGGCCTGGGGGATGGGGGGGGACCTTAAAAAACCCACAAAAACATTCCTAAAACCTTGCCCACGCCACTGCAACACAAATTGCACAAAAAATTAAAACAACAACCACTCGCACTTATTTTTGTAGTAATTTACCTTCCTCTCCAGCGCCGGCATGGCTGGACCGCTCTGATTTCCCAAGCGGTCATTGTGGGCGCACTTCCGGGTGGACGGGTCGGGCAGGAGCTCAAACTTGTGCCTGTGTCACAACCACCCGGTGCAGTGCTTCCCGGTGGTGCTACTCAGTGCCACCACAAAACCCGACCGGAAGATCACTGCGGGGCGCTGGAGACCTTAATGCACCTTTCACCATGCTCCGGGGCGAAACCCGGAGCGCAAAGGACCGGAAAATCCAACCCAGAATACCCACCATGTTGGTTTGCACTCGAACCTGATTATTTGAGAGACTAGAGAAAAGCAAATCTGAACAGTACAGTTTTATCTGGATAAACCTGTGCAATATTCCTTGCCACACTTGGGAGTCACTAAACCTTGATTCTAGCCAACCTGTGTCTAAGTTCACTGCTCTTCGGTAAGTAAGATGTGTCATACAGGTTGACAGTATGTTCTTAGAGTGAAACTCAATCCCAAACATAGCGCACTTACCTCACCCAAGAGTCAGTGTTAGAATGCAAAGCCCACAGTTGCCATTTGATTCATGGTGCATCCCAGATTTTCTGGTTTTGTATTCTATTCTATTGGAGGTGAGTATGATGCACATATTAAGCTATTAATGGGTTCTGAGGAGCTCACTGGGATCACTGGTTCAGGAGTTCGACTACAAGATAAAGTCATCTGAAGTTGGAAAATAAATACTTACAGAAAGCATGATACAAATGTAAAATATCTAGAATTTTGTTTTCCAATAAATCTTAATAAAATCATTGAAAGATTAATAAAGCAAAATAGAAAACCGGTCATTTAATGTTTTATTAAAATCATAAATATATTTATGTACACAAGAGCCAAGTGATTTTTTTATTTAAGTAATATAAATCAACAATATTAAAGCTTCACTGTATCTTTGAACAGGATATCATGTTTATGATCGATAAGGATGGGACTGTCCTGCAGCATTGACTGCCTGTACAATGTTACTAATAAACATAACTAATTTTTATATTCGAATATTTTCATAGCGACTACAAACATATCCAATTGAGTTCAACTTCCATAATGATTGGGCACCAAAATAGAAAAAAGCATAATTAGTTAAGGCAAGTGGATAGCACCGTGCACTGCAGTTCTATTGCATTAACGAATAAACCTCCTGTTAAACACTAATTTGTATTATTTGATGTTACATCAGTAATGTACATGCACTGTAAATACAGAATTCAAGTTAACATATAAAAAACTGACAATTAATGTATTGAACAAGGTCTGACAGTTGTATTAAATCTTGGCCGACTGCAAATGGCATGGATGCTCAGTCATGGTTGGAAAATACAGATTTACTTAGATTGATTTCATTCACACCCAATAATTGGCTGTATTTGTGATTTTAGCCTGTTAGTAATAAGCATTACCAATGTATTAGAACCAGGTCAGAAAATCTAGATATATTTTTACTGTTATTTTCCAATGGGCACAAATTGATGCCCATTGAAGTCACATTGCTGGAGACCAACAGGCTGCATCAGCTCAGCCATGATCTTATTGAATGGCGGAGCTGGCTCGAGAAGCCAAATGGCCCATTCCTGCTCCTATTTCTTATGTTCTTATGCAAATCACCCAATGCGAAACCTAAGTCAGCCATTCTATGAATCCAGCTCACCTGATTTAAGCATCCACTAATTATCTACACCTTCAAATCCAAATTGACTTAATCGATGACTGACTACTTACCTTTCGAATATCATGAATACCCAATAAGTGAAGTACACGTATCGAAATCAACTAATATTTACCTCACTTTACAGCATCTATGTTGTATTTCCTCTCACCTCTTTTCAACATTCGGCCATTCAAAAAGATCATGGGTGATCCACCTCAACTCCACCTTCCTGCACTATCCCCATATCCCTTAATTCCATTAGTATCCAAAAATCTACCTATCTCCATCTTGAATATACTCAATGACTGAGCATCCACAGCCCTCTGGGCAAGGAAATTCCAAGGATTCACAACCGAAGAAAGGGAAACTGAAGACAGAAGAAAGTTTGCCTTATCTCAGTCCTAAATGGCCAACACCTTATTCTATGACCCTTAGTTGTAGACTCACCAATAGGGGAAACATCCTCCCTGCATCTACCCTGTCAAGCCCTGTAAGAATTTTCTATGTTTCAAAGTATATATGTATATCATAATACATATTCATAACATGCACCATTGTAACTGGGTTAGCTGAAGAAATTAGCCAAAGGCTGTGAAACCTCATTATCATCATAAGCAAGGAAGACTTGCTTCCCCTCTAAAAGTGAGTTCTTTGGTGACTGAACAGTCCAATACGGGAATTACAGTCTCTGTCACAGTGGGACAGACAATCATCGAAGGAAAGGATGGGTGGGGAGTCTGGTTTGCCGCATGTTCCTTCCGCTTCCTGCGCTTGCTTTCTGCATGCTCTTGTCGACAAAACTCGAGGTGCTCAGCGCCCTCCCGGATGCTCTTCCTCCACTTAGGGCGGTCTTTGGCCAGGGACTCCCAGGTGTCAGTGGGGATGTTGCATTTTATCAAGGTGGCTTTGAGGTGAAACCTACTATTGAATTAGCATCAGTAGTCAGATACAACTGCTTGCACTAAAGATACAGTCACAGTGATGGGAATGTTAGCACACAAAAACGATTGGACTGGATTCGGGTCAGTTGTTAAAATATAAAAAATCTGAACTCCGACCCCAGCCAGCTTCCAATCTGCCCACTTTTGAGTTTTATGGGGGTGGGACAAGGGACGGACAGCCAACCGGATCCCAGGAGGCGGTTTGGCAATTTGAATATTTCAATGAGGTTGGTAGCCTCTGATTTAACCTGCTTTTCAGGTTTTACTGTAGCCAGCCGGGTTTCCCAGGCCTCAGCAAAACTGGCAGCTGAACGGAGGCGAGGGCAGCTTTGGGGAGATGGTAAGTGCCTTTACAGCACTGCTTGTAGGCCAGGAGGGGCAGGATTGTTTCCCATCGGCCTCCATCAGACACCGCACCCCACCCCCACCATACAAAGGCCGTTAGGGTCAGGGATCAGACATCAGACACCCCCCTAGGGTCGAGGATCGGACACCCCCACCAACCACCCCCCCCCCCCAGTGTTGTGGATCGGGCCTACCTGGTCCTGTGGCCTGCTCTGGAGTGCTTTAGGCCCGACTGCAAGCTGACTGACTTTCAATGACCAATGAATGACCAATCAGACTGACTTCCGTCTGGGGAATCCATCAGGTTAAAACTTCACAACGTGTGGGGCAACCTGGACTCCCGTCCGAAACTCTGCCCCCCGCCTACATAACCCACCCCTGTTAATATCCAGGCCAGCATTTCAGAAGAAAAATGGAAGCCTGAATTCCCTTACTCTATACACTGAAGGAGATATACTGTGTACAAATATGAAACCATCTACACTTCATCTGAATGGAAGGGGCCAATAAGACCAACATGTGCCCTATAATGTCAAAATACACAACAAATGTATTTCCAAAATCCAAATTATTTTATATATTCATTTGTAGTACTTAATCATTTTGATTCTCTGTTGCACTAAATTCTCCTTGCATCATTTTATGTGTCCTACATACATACTAATTACATACTTGAATGGTGAGCAGTTGGATCGCTAACACAGTGAGCTTAAATAAAACCTTCTGAACATTATGCGATTTCCAATCAGAGGACCTTGAAATGGCTTGATACAATACAGCTGCTAGTAGTTGCTATAGTACCCAATTGTGCTAAAATGCCTGACATATGGTTAAGATTATGGGGGTGAAATTTGGCTTGTGTGTCAGTGCAAAATGGGTGCCAGCAAATCTGGCAGGCGGTTTTACAGCCACCCGGTGTTCTTATCCATTCGGGCGGAGCATAAAACGGACTGCCGATTCACTACTGCTTGGTTTGCACTACTGGCCAAGGTCACTCCTACTATGTACAGTGTTATACCAATATCAATTGTTCTACAACGTTATCAACATGTGGATGTTGCACGCAAACACCATGAAATTAATAAAAGTGGTTTACTTTAAATATTTTTAACAAGTGGTCATCAGCAAGTTCAAGAGGGAATGAAAAATGCCAAATGTTATGATCTGCTCCATAGAAAATGGCTTTGTTTGTGCTAATTTTAGTCAGCTGATGTCATTAAATATCTCACGATAAAATAATAAAGTAGACCATAACAGCACATCTGTTTGCTTTCACTGAGTTGATCCCTGTCTAGTCCAACTAAATATTAAAATGAAAAGACCAACAGAAAGGGTTAGTATTATTAATTAACCCTTTGAGTCAAGAAGGGCTTTTTGCAGCTTGTAAAATACATATCACATCTCCGTTCAGATTCTCATACCAGGGTTAATCCTTTACTGGGTCGATAAATGGAGTTTTATATTTTTTAACGTTCCAAAGTTCTGGCCATGTTGTGACAATGAGTCATCATAGTGGAATCCAACACCAGTTACACACATTCTCCCTTTAATGGTCGTGCATCAAGTGACACATCCATTGGAAGAACAATATGCGTGGCTAATGGTTTGAACTGTTGAAAACTTAACTTGCTATCAAGAACCTCCAGGCTACGCACGTTGCATTGGAGCATGGTGTGGTAGGAAGCAGACTTACCCCACGAGGCCCCACAGCTGTGCTGCAGTATGCAGTCGCCGAGCACATCTGGTTTGCCCACCAAAAGTGTTTTGCCCTGGAGTAGTCCCTTTGATGATGTCCAGGCATTGTTTTCAAAGTAAAAATACTTGAACTAATAATAAAATGATTGTCATAAGTTCAGGAATCTGTTAGTAATGTGCATGCAACAATAATGAATGTATCACGATCCAACCTACATCTCAATGTTGGGACACATTCATAAGTAGAAAAACAATGCACCAATCGGCTACTGACAGCATAGGTAGCATTATCATTTACACATTAACTAATCTTCTGTCTCTTGTGAGTGAAAATGTCAATTAAGTGTCAGTGAGTGCAAAATTCTGACCTGTTTTGTGCTATACTGTCAACTCCTGTTAATTCAAAGTTGTCTTGCTGAAAAGAAATTTGAATCCAGTAAGTCAAATTATTATTTTTTTTATTCGTTCATGGGATGTGGGTGTTGCTGGCAAAGCCAGCATTTATTGCCCATCTCTGATTGCCCTTGAGAAGGTGGTGGTGAGCTGCCGTTTCAGAGGGCAGTTAAGAGTCAACCACGTTGCTGTGGTTCTGGAGCCACATTATCAATCAGACCTGGTAAATCAGCAGATTTCCTTCCTAAAGGTCATTAATGAACCAAATGGGTTTTTACAACAATCCGGTAGTTTCATGGTCACCATTACTGATGCTAGCTTTTTTTATTCCAGCTGCAGTGGTAGGATTTGAACTCATGTCTCTGGATCATTAGTCCAGGCCTCTGGATTACTAGTCCGGTAACATAACCACTATGCTAACATAATTTAAGTAAAACAGCAGAAGAGGTTTTTTTGCACAATTGTAATTTGAAATTCCAAGCAAGTCACCCTAAGAACATAAGAACACAAGAAATAGGAACAGGAGTAGGCCATACGGCCCCTCGAGCCTGCTCTGCCATTCAATAAGATCATGGCTGATCCGATCATGGACTCAGCTCCACTTCCCTGCCCACTCCCCATAACCCCTTATCGTTTAAGAAACTGTCTATTTCTGTCTTAAATTTATTCAATGTCCCAGCATCCACAGCTCTCTGAGGCAGCGAATTCCACAGATTTACAATCCTCTGGAAGAAGAAATTTCTCCTCGTCTCTGTTTTAAATGGGCGGCCCCTTATTCTAAGATCATGCCCTCTAGTTCTAGTCTCCTCCATCATGGAAACATCCTCTCTGCATCCACCTTGTCAAGCCCCCTCATAACCTTATATGTTTCGATAAGATCATCTCTCATTCTTCTGAAGTCCAATGAGTAGAGGCCCAACCTACTCAACCTTTCCTCATAAGCCAACCCCCTCATCCCCGGGGATCAACCTAGTGAACCTTCTCTGAACTACCTCCAAAGCACGTATATCCTTTCGTAGATATGGAAACAAAAACTGCTCACAGTATTCCAGGTGTGGCCTCACCAATACCTTATATCGCAAGACTTCCCTGCTTTTATTCTTCATCCCCTTTGCAATAAAGGCTAAGATACCATTGGCCTTCCTGATCACTTGCTGTACCTGCATGCTATCCTTTTGTGTTTCATGCACAAGTACCCCCAGGTCCTGCTGTACTGTGGCACTTTGTAATCTTTCTCCATTTAAATAATAACTTGCTCTTTGATTTTTTTTCCTGCCAAAGTGCATGACCTCACACTTTCTGACATTATACTCCATCTGCCAAATTTTTGCCCGCTCACTTAGCCTGTCTATGTCCTTTTGCAGATTTTTTGTGTCCTCCTCACACATTACTTTTCCTCCCATCTTTGTATCGTCAGCAAACTTGGCTACGTTACACTCAGTCCCTTCCTCCAAAGACTACTATTTGAATGATAACTTGACTGAAGCAATTTCGAATTAAGATTTGTGGCACGAGGAAACTAGCTCAGACTAATTTCACATAGAATCCGTTCAACTGGTGAGAATAAAAGGGGACTTTGTATCATTACTAATCTAGGCTGATGCTTCAGTGCAGTATTGAGTACTGCATTACTGGACATATCCTCTTTTGGATGAGATGATAAACTATGTCTGCCTGTTCAGTTGGGTTTAAAGATTCCGTGGCATTACACAAAGAGCAGGGGTCTTCTCTTGAATTCCTGGCCAATGTTGATCCCTCAACCAAAACTACCCAAAATAATAGATTTTCTGGTCATTTATCTCATTGCTGTTTGTGGAACCTTGCTGTGTGCAGATTGACTGCGGTGTTTACCTGCAAACCAACAGTTACCTTCAAAAATAATGAATTGGCTATAAAGCATTTGCGACATGCTGCAGATGGGAAAGGTACGATATAAATAGAAGTTATTTTTTTCCATTCATCTGGCCTGGATTCAAAATCAGGTGAGTGTTGAAACTCGCTCCGTGTCCAGTCCCAGCGTGATACCACGATTAAACGAAACCAACTACACAAGTGAAAGATATTCACTTACTGTTTATTTTGCCTGAAATTATTTCACATCTCTTTGTACAACAGCTACAGAACAGTAGTAAACCATCTGATAAAAGCAACAGTGCTGATGATAAACAGTGGCTGCATTTTTTTTCTCAACTTTTTTTCCCCCACGCCTGCATCATCATGCAGTTTGAGACTTGATGCAGAACTCTGGCACACTAACCTGATTAAGACTTAACCAATTCAAAACAAAAGGCAAAGTGAAAAAGCTACCCAGCAACAAGGTATAAAACAAAGAATCCTGGCCTCCATTCCTGGATAAGGTACATACAAAACAAAATAAAAAGGTACATGTTACAATCTTTTTTTTTGTGTTTTTTTTTTCTGAGATGCTGTAAATTTCGCAACGCAGCAACCATGCTAAAAATGACAAAGATAACTTTGCTCTATACAACAAAGGCTCATATGAAATAAAGGCAACGGAACAGAAAATAAACAAGGCATTCCAATACCGCATGGAACGCTCATAGTGGTTGCTATCACAACGAAAGTGGAGCTATTGGTTTCGACAAGAGTATCTCTACCAGGACCATGCAAATCACACATGCATGTTGGAGCTATGCACAAATCGGGGAAAGAGGGAGCGGAACAAATTTAAATAGGGCAAAACATTTAAGAAAAACAAGTTAGAAATGTATTTTTGTTAAACTCCTGGACACAGATAGCTTTGGTAGAACCTCACCACGACTTCAGGTAAAAGATTGGCAATTTGGTCTTTGTAAAGAAAAGTCTTGTCTTTTATTTTCCTCCAAAGTTTCAGTCTCTTGGTCAGTGGTGAAGCAGAAAACCCATCTGTTTTGTTGTTTTCTGAGTCTTGTAAAAGTTGCAGTGATCCAACAGGACAGACAAGAGAAGTTCATAAAGGCAAAGTAAAACCACTTGAAGGAGAGTTTCCAGGCTACCAGACAGCCAAAATAACTAGTTTATACAGTACTATATGCAAAAAACAGGTAAAAGAATTACAATCCATAAATAAGTCAGGTCCCAGACCTGCTATGTGAACAATTTTTAAATATGTGTGTTATGTAAAACTTATGTACAAAACAAAAAAATTATCACTTTGCATATCACTGCAAGGATTTGGGATGGCAAAGGTAATGTATCCATCGAATAATTGATATCTTCAGCCAAAGACAATAGTGCGAACTTCCAAATTGGTTTGACATTGGTCCGTTCAAGTAGATGAAATAAACAAGAGAAAAAGATATCTTTTTACACACAGCATGAACACAAAGGCAATTAATGACCAGGGAGGTTCCTCTTGTGGCCGGATTGCTGCTACACATTTTTTTTTCATCTTCAGAAATCAAAAAGCATTAAGAATGAAGCAGGGTCCACAACGAGCCCAGCGGAGTACAGGCCTCTGGTGAAAGAACCCGAGCTGGCGATCTCAGCAATCCCTGGCCCAAGGTAAAAATGCTGGAAAAAAGTTCCTTTTTCTGATTCTTCCACAAAATGATGTTTTCTCGCAGACCGTTGAGCGAGGAATTCACCAGGCTTCTGTGTAACGGACATCCACTTCTTTGAGGTTTGGCAGCTTTGCCTATTGGACATTGGTTGGAGAAAAAATATAGTTAGTGTTTGATCTGAGCTCATGGAATACATCTCTCTGACTGGAACCAGGCGTCTGTTCAGTGGGGACTCGGTCATCAGCAAAAACTTGTATTTCTATAAAACCTTTAACACAGAAAAATATCCTAAAGCACTCATCATAATACCATGGATATGAAAGATGTGGATATTGTAATTGGAAGGTAAGGCTGATGCTAATCCTAATGCAGACTTTAATTTGTGTCAGCTGTGGCTCAGTAGTTAGCACTCTCACCTCTGAGTCAGAAGGTTGTGGGTTCAAGTCCCACCCCATTCAAAAGGGAGTTAGATGTGGCCGTTACAGCTAAAGGGATCTAAAGGGATCAGGAGGTATAGAGAGAAGGCAGTAGTAGGGTACTAAAGTTGCATGATCAGTCATGATCATATTGAATGGCCATGCAGGCTTGAAGGGCCAAATGGCCTGCTCATGCACCCATTTTCTATGTTTCCATGGACTTAAGCACAAAGAAATCTAGGCTAACACTGCAGTGCACTGTCGGAGGTGCCATCTTTCGGATGAGACATTAAACCAAGGTCCCATCTGCTCTCTCAAGTGGACATAAAAGATCCCATGGCAATATTTCAAAGAACAGGGGAGTTATCCCCAGTGTCCTGGCCAATATTTATCCCTCAATCACCATAACAAAAAAAAACAGATTATCTGGTCATTATCACATTGCCGTTTGTGGGAGCTTGCTTGTGCGCAAATTGGCTGCTGCATTTCCCACATTACAACAGTGACTACACTTCAAAAGTATGTTATTGGCTGTAAAGTGCTTTGAGACATCCAGTGAGCATGAAAGGCGCTATATAAATCTAAGTCTTTCCTTTTTTGTAATTTGGATCTCTAGCCTTGTGTTAGGGAATATAGGAACAGGAGTAAGCCATTCAGCCTTTTGAGCCAATCAGTTAGATGATGGGTATCTTAACTCCATCTACCTGCCTTGGTTCTGAAACCCTTAATACCCTTGCCTAACAAAAGTCTAACAATTTGAGTTTTTAAATTTATGCAGGTGTCCCAATTGGAATCCAGTGTCACAAGGTCTAAAATAAAACCTGGTCTCCTACGGTGGCCATGTGCATTAGTTTTAAGCCTCAGTTTAATTGGGAGATTTTTTAATTTATTCTTTTTCTTTTCCTCCTCTGTGAGAATGTTAGAATTTACAGCATCAATTAAATTATCCACTCTAATCCCATTTCTCTGAATTTGTTTCAATATCCATTAATATACTTCATTTTCAAATAAATTTTCAACCAATTCTCTTTTAAATAATATTATAGTTGCGGCCTCAATGGTCACTCGAGACATAGTTGCTTTCCCTGCTCTCTCAGGTCCCAGCTGCCGCTTCCCTCGCCGCAACGTTATCAGTTTGCACTTTCAACAACTTGCCACGCAAACATTTTTTTAAAACCTGAACGTGTAAGGGCAAGTCTGACTAACAGCAGATGTTGTTAGAGGGCCGACAACAGCAAATTATGACCCACTGATTTCACATCGCCTACCCTTTGGGCAATAGGTTAGATCCATTTCCTGATCTGACACTCATTGAGAATTACCCAGTGCTGCAAGGGAAAATTTTCAATCATAATCCTGTATATTCTATTGTTCATTTACCAGGTTAGTAATAATTATAGAATAAGTTAAAGATACTGCTTTGAACAGGCCAATTACCTTGAGATCTTCATATGTATCAGCTGACAGTTTGGTGCTGTTCATATTCAAGCTGCACAGACTCCTCATGGCTAAAAAGAAAAAATATATATACTTTCATAAGAATTGTAGATATCAAAACACAAATTGGTTAGAATTTATTGACATGCAGATGTGTGTTTAAAAAGCTTCCCTGTCATAAAACCTCTTCTCAGACAAACAGTTTCGGAGATACTTCATTTTTTTGTACAATGATGAATTTAAGTGTGGTGCATTTTTCATATTGCCTCCTCTTTGTCTCAGGACATTATTACCAGATAAGAGCAAAAGAGTTCCTCCTGTCTTTCTCTTCTCCACACACCATCCTCCACAGAGGGAACCTGATCTCTGACCTCTGTCAATGCCACTTTGAAAACCAAGCCACCAAGTGAGCACCCAGAGGGGATTCCAGTTCCAGATTTCACTTCCTGTGTGAAACCATCTGGCTTCCAATGCAGCACAGATGAGATGAGGAAGTTGTGCGGTGCACATGTGGGGCAAACATGCATTCTGCCTCCCATGTTGGGGCTCCAATATATTGTAGCACCCCATTATTCATGGACATTGAAGCTTTGAAGCAAATGGATTTCAATGTAGGCAAGTGTGAGGTCTTCCACTAAAAAGGACAGATCAGAGTACTTTCTAAATGGTGAAAAGTTAAAAACAGTGGAGGTCCAAAGAGGGGTCCAAGTACATGGATCATTAAAATGTCATGGACAGGTACAGAAAATAATCAAAAAGGCTAATGGAATGCTGACCTTTATATCCAGAGGACTAGAGTACAAGGGGGTAGAAGTTATGATACAGCAATACAAAGCCCTATTTAGACCACACCTGGAGTAGTGTGCTCAGTTCTGGGCACCACACCGTAGGAAGGATATATTGGCCTCGGAGGGAATGCAGTGTAGATTTACCACAATTATACCTGGACTCCAAGGGTTGAATTACGAGGAACGTTTACACAAACTGGGATTGTATTCCTTGGAATTTAGAAGGTTAAGGGGTGATTTGATCGAAGTTTTCATGATATTAAGGGGAACTAATCGGGTACAGAGAGAAAAACTATTTCTGCTGGTTGGCGAGTCTAGGACTAGGGAACATAGCTTAGAAATTGGAGCCAAATCTTTCAGGAGTGAAGTTGAGAAACACTTCTATACACAAAGGGGGTTAGAAGTTTGGAACACTTCCGCAAAAGACAGTTGATGCTAGGTTAATTGTTAATTTTAAATATGAGGTTGATGGTTTTTTGTTAACCAAAGGTTATTAAGGAATACGGGGCAAAGGCGCGTATATGGAGTTAGGTCACAGATCATCCATGATCTTATTGAATGGCAGAACGGCTCGAGGGGCTGAATGGCCTATCCCTCTCCCTATGTTCCTATGGTTGCAGTAGAAACATGAGGCTTCAGCAATGCTTTCCATCATCAAGGACCTGAGTCTGATCAAGACCACTGAGAATGAAAGAAGGTGTAAATCAATTACTACATTTATTCTCTACAATTATCAGTAGACATGTCATCCCTTGCTGCTGCATGCCATTCCTGCAGAACCCTTTTCAGTGGTAATAAAAATGTAAATAGGTTTGAATGAAATTCCTGTGACAAAATTAATCAAAATAGGGTATTGTGTACAGTTTTGGTCTCCTAACCTGAGGAAGGACATTCTTGCTATTGAGGGAGTGCAGCGAAGGTTCACCAGACTGATTCCCGGGATGGCGGGACTGACCTATCAAGAAAGACTGGATCAACTGGGCTTGTATTCACTGGAGTTCAGAAGAATGAGAGGGGACCTCATAGAAACATTTAAAATTCTGACGGGGTTAGACAGGTTAGATGCAGGAAGAATGTTCCCAATGTTGGGGAAGTCCAGAACCAGAGGTCACAGTCTAAGGATAAGGGGTAAGCCATTTAGGACCGAGATGCGGAGGAACTTCTTCACCCAGAGAGTGGTGAACCTGTGGAATTCTCTACCACAGAAAGTTGTTGAGGCCAATTCACTAAATATATTCAAAAAGGAGTTAGATGAAGTCCTTACTACTAGGGGGATCAAGGGGTATGGCGAGAAAGCAGGAATGGGGTACTGAAGTTGAATGTTCAGCCATGAACTCATTGAATGGCGGTACAGGCTAGAAGGGCCGAATGGCCTACTCCTGCACCTATTTTCTATGTTTCTATGTTTCTATGAACTATGTTATAGTGAAAAATGATGTATTAGTTTGCAACACCTAAAGCTCTGATTGGGTCTCCTTGATCACATGGCCTGATTGCTGATTGGTCTCCTTGGAGGGTAAGACACACCCAGCAGTTTCTCTGGTATGTAATTAGAATCACCCTGCCTATGTAATCAGTGACTTTGCAAAGTGTAATTCGAGCCATTCTGACTGCCGACTCCAGACAGAATAGAGCTTACTTGGAACAGACAGGTCTCACTCTCAGGTTAAGACCTTCTCTCCCCCCCCCACCCTCCCAAACAAGTTCCTGCCTCCCTCCCCCCCCCCCCACCCCCAAGTGCCTGATCTTTCCCCCCAGCCGAAATTTCTGATCTTTTCCCCTTGCCCAAGTGCCTGACCTTCCCCGCCCCCCGCACCCAGCCCAAGTTCCTGACCTCCTCCTCCCACCGAGTTGCTGTCCTTCTCCCCCTACCCGAGTTTCTGACCTTCTCCCCCTGCCCATGTTCTTCACCATGGATTCATGACCTTCCCCCAACAAGTTCCTGACCGTACCCCATCCCCGCTATAGATGGGGCATTGTGTGTGGGTCACGGATTGTTAACAGGTTTATTTGGTATGAAGTGAATAGTAACAATGTTGTGACTTCTGGATTTCATCCAGTCCAATGATGTCACTTGCCACACATGCACCGTTCTTTCCAAGAAATCAACCAGGTGTAGCGGGAGGAGAGGGAGAATGTGGTGCGGATGTAAAGGGGGTGGGGTTGGAAGAATGTGATACGTCTTACTATCTGGATCACATTCTCGCTCTCAACCCCCCCCCCTTTATACCTGGATCCCGTTCTTCTGCCATCCCCACTGTACTCTCCGTGCTCTTTTCCTCCTCACCCCCACCAAGCTCCTGACCTCCTCTCCTCTGCCTGAGTTCCCTCTCTCTCTCACCCCTCTGATCCCCTCTACCCCAATCCCTCTTTCTCTTTGCCTCCCCATCTCTACCTCCTCCCAGTCTCGTTCTGCCCCTCTCTCTCACTGCCCAGTCACTATCTCTCTCTCTGCCCTAGTCTTTCTCTCTCTCGCTCTCTCTCTAAATGCCTCAGTCTCTCTCTCCCTCTCTCTGCCCGTTTCTCTCTCTCTCTCTCACCCTCCAGTCTCTCTCTCTCTCTCCCCTATCTCTCTGCCCCAGTCTCTCTCTCTCTCCCCCCACTCTGTCTCTCCCACCTCCGATTTCCTCTCTCTCTCTCTCAAAAGGCCGTGAAAATGTTCGTGTAGATAATCACAGCGCTATTTTTCGAGGCAAAAGTCCTGGAGATAATCCAAAAGACCAGTAGAATGCGCAGGCTCGAGCAGCAACATGGTTCCCCACTTCTGGCTTCCTCATTTAGTATACTGCGCATGCGCGGCCGGATCAAGCACGAATGCACAAAAAGGGGCGGAGTCCATGGCACGCATGCGCAGAAGGACACAAAAATGTTTGTGCATAAACACTCCTGTGAAAAATAGGAATTGCTAGACGAAAAAAGACCAAGGTCCATCTAGTTCGCTTTCTACCATCCTGGTAGTCACATGATGCAGTGATAATGGAGTTGTTGACTAATCATAGCAATCATTTTCTCCCAATTAGTTTACAATAGACCCAGAAATGGCACGAGTAAAACCCCAGAAGTGAGAGAGCTTTAGGACCCAGAGATCCAAATTCACCTTTTTCCTCCGAAACATACCAGACTTGTTTTAGAATGTAAATATTTAATATTCACAATGCAGTCAACGAACCTACAACTACCTAGCCGAGTGATACAGTGATGTTGGTTAATGGTTTTATTATAATTAGATCCCACTATACTGAACTTTATACTGTTTGCATTAAACTCACGGGATATTTGTTACAGCAATGCCCAAGTGATCACCAGTCAATTTCTTAAATGGGAAAACATAATCTCCCAATTTTTTTTCCCCCGAGTACAAAATAAAATGGTGACTGCAGTGACATGGAGTGATGCAAGCCACATTTCCATGTATTTCCATGCAGCTTGTGTGTTAGTATTGCTAGGGTACATGAGCTTTTCCTCAGGTTTCAGTTTGGAATTTGCTAATGGATAGTTTGAACAAAGAATTTGGACTTCCATTACGCGAGGCTGGGGATAATGTTGGCGTGGAAGCGGGCAATACTTACAGCTAAGTGCCAGGAGGCCTGCGTCCGTGACTGGCGTCTCACAAAGGTTCAGAACTTGCAGCGACGTGAGGTGCTCTGAAAGAACTCGCAACCCTGCATCGCCAAACTGCAAAGAAAGCACAACTTCAGTAAATAAAACCACATCGCAACAACAGCCTAACCACATCAAATGTCATTCCATAGGCTGCTGATTCAATTCAACTTCTTTAAAATTTCCTTTTACACAAGCTTCTTCTCTTCAGCAGTTATGTGAGAAGTACAGAGACACTTTAAAAAAAAATTTACTTTTTGTTGCGGCATTTCAAATGTCAAAATAGGTATTCAATTCCTCTGTAATATATATTCTTTAAAAGTGAGGCTGAGTTGCTAGATTGTGGTTGCTAGGCAACACACATGCGATGTGTGAAATACGATATTTCAAACAAATTGTATGGTCTAACTTTTCTCTATTTTTCACCAAATATTTGCTTACAATTAATTGGGAGGCAACATGCCATGTTTCCCCAGTGAAAATGAGAATGCAACTTGCTACAGATCCAGCATTTTGGGTGTCCCAGCCAAAAATATCTGCTCGGGTGACTTAACTGGTAAACCCATCTTAATGATGGATGGGATTAGCATTCCTGCCAGTCCTGGGTGATTAGGGTGCTGCATTTCAATTCGAAAATGTAACAGCAGCTGACACTTGAGCATTAACTGGTACTGGTCAATTTAATTGTGTTGGAGTTAATACAAGTGAGTTTTGGCAAGCACAATTTGAAAATTATGGGGTGGAAATTCTGCTCCTGGCACACGCTGTGACCTCGTATTGCAAAACTGTACACCCCTTGCCCATGATTTTCCATCTATTAATCTTGACGGATGCAAGGCCTCAGATTGGGAGTGCACAAATTTGTAACATGCATTTCCAGCATATGTCGGAAGTGCAGAGGCAGAGTATTTACAAAAAGTGAGTCCCACCATCTTTTGTTTCATTTGAGGCTTCATTCACCTTCCCTCATTGTTTCCTGAATGATGGATCAAGATTTTTAGATCCTCTCTTCAAAAGTAATCTTTTTACAGGGCTATAACCCCGAGCTGATTCCCTCGCTCCACTATTTTCACAGAATGCCTGTTTCTGTAAATCTATTTACATTTATTTTTCTACAGAGGTGAGAGCAACTGCCCTTGACGTCAAGGCAACATTTTAGCCGAGTGTGGCGTCAAGGAGCACTCGTAAAATTGAAGTCAATGGAAATCAGGAGGAAATCTCTCCGCTGGCTAGAGTCATACCTAGCACAAAGGAAGATGGTTGTGGTTGTTGGAGGCCAATTATCTCAGCCCCAGGACATCGCTGCAGGGGAGTTATCCCCAGTGTCCTGGCCAATATTTATCTCTCAATCACCATAACAAAAAAACCCAGATGGATGAGCACTAAAGAGCACATGCTTGTAAGCTCTGAAGTCTTTTCTAGTTTGTTACCAACCATCCTTCGATACAGATGTTACACCACAGACCACTAACCTTGTGCCTGACTATTAAGTAGAAACACCATGGTCCCCAGATACTGAGAGAACATTATCACTGTTCTGCAACTCACTACTTTGTAAAATCATTCATGAAAAGGCAGGCAGATGTGCTGCCAGAGTTTTGCTCTACACTTTCCCCTCATTCTGATACATACTCTGGTTTAGACTGTTAACTCAGTGATTGGACTATCGCAGGTCCAAACTCTTTCATTCCTTGCCACATTCTATTAATGTGCCCCAGGATCATGCTCCAGCACATATTTCTGTTGTTTCGGAACAATACCTGCTCACTACATTGTTCTGAAATATTTGGACTTGCCCAGCTGAAACAATACATGGTGGAGCGACACCCAGACCCAGAGCAATGAGTGTACACAAACTCGGCACCTTCAGGCCTTTTCTTCCTTCTGAAGTTCTTCACTGTTAATTCAGACAGGTTCTGATCGAAAATCTGCAGGCACCAAATGGGCACCCCACTGCTGCTCACTGGGTCTGGGCTGGCACAATATCGAGCGGCTGACCTGGCCAGCAAAAATCTCCGGCAGGAGACCATGGGAGAAATGGTGGAATGGGAATGGGGGCAGGCCACCATCTCCATTGTAACTCTGCTACAAGCCCAGATGGAGTTAGGATCTCCCCCCAGCTGTCACGCTTGGGTGCAATTCAGCCAGGGAAAGTTAATGGGTTACTAATGACTGGCTTCAGTAGCAGCTTCACACGACATATTTCCTGTTGATGACTGCAGTCAAGTTTGAACTCTGCCCCATCTTTCTGCATTTAGACATGCTTACAAAATGCTTTATAATGCAATAAAATCGATAGTCTTCCAGTAAAACAGCCTCTCTTCATGTGCCTGGTGGATTCCAATGTAATACCTTGCACGGCTGATGGATTTGAGCTTTGGTTATTACTGGACCTCAAAACAACAGAGATGGGGAGCAAGTGCCAAACCTGCTATATTACTGGGCCCTCGGGTGAGAAATAATGAATGAAAAACTTGCGTCTCGATAACATGATCTCCAAACAAGGAGAAACAGCTTCCGACAGTAACCATCATCATGAAAAATCAAGCTGCTCACCTGGGTGGACCACAAGTTGAGCTGTTTCAGAGACGGCAGTTTGATTAACTGCTCTGCACAGGCACTCGTTACATTGGTGAAGGCCAGGCTGAGATTTTCCAGATTTCCAAAAGACCCTGAGCTGAGAAGTCTGGCTAGATCCGCATCCTAAAAAAAACAAGATCAGAGGAAAACATAAATGTATGACCACTAAAATAGGTCAAACAAGTTTCTACATTTTGAGTCAATCCCAATTAGAACTGAACAGTCACTCACAGTGAAATTAATCTGTTTTTTTTTGCTTTGTATCTGACTTGAAGTAGTAACTAAAGTTCTTCTTCAGTTACTGGCTCCCGCCGATTTTCACAAAACAAGGTGAGGCATATGTTGTAACAGCTAACAACTCATGTGGCCATTCATTCTGACACTCGAGCCACAATTGGTAATGGGTTTTACGTTACAGTGCTAGTATTGGTATTCAGGATCATGGACAGTGCCAATCCACACTCAGATGAACAGTAGCCAATATAAAGTGATCATATTAGATTTATTGTCAAACTTTGACTTTTCCAGGGGAGCTGAAATGCGAAATGTGCACAAAGGTGTTTTCCAGTTATATAAATAGAGAAAAAAGGAAAGGAAAAGATATGCATCTATATCGCACCTTTCATGACTTCAGGACGTCCCAATTACAGCCAATGTTGCTTGAAGTGTAATCACTTTTGTATAGAAATGCAGCAGCCAATTTGCAAACAACAAGATCCCACAAACAGCAATGAGATAAATGTCCAGATGATCTGTTTTAGTGATGTAGGTTAAGGGATAAGTAATGACCAGGATACCAGAAAAACTTCCCTGCTTTTCTACCAATAATGACAGGATTGTTTACATCCACCTGAGAGAGCAAGCGGGCCTGGGTTTAATGTTTTATCTGAAAGATGGCACCTCTGACAGTGCAGCACTCCCTCAGTACTGCGCTGTAGTGCCAGCCTAAATTATGTACTCAAGTCTTTGAAGTGGGGCTCATCCACACAACCTTCTGACTCAGGGGCAGGAGTGCTACCACTTCACCAAAGCTGACACCTAGGAATATCTTTTCCCAGATATGGGAATTTAAGGCTGTGATTATACTCCGACAGAATCAATTCCAGCCTGGCAGTACCTGATTTATACTATCCAGACTTGAATCAAACTCTTAGGCAAGAAGTGAGCTTTGTGTATTCATGCTTATGCACATGTGCAGTAATACACTCCCAGCTGGGAAGCTTTAACTATCTCGAGAGCAGAATGTCTGCTTAGGTGCTCAGGTTGCTGCCAAGTATTGGTGTAAATGGTCAAATGAAAACAAATAAAAAAATAAGCTATTTCTTCTATCCTGTAACAAAACATTTTCATTGAACCTTAAACTTATTATCAACCAAGTGATGACTGAAGGAATACATCAGAGTAAGGCCTTATCCATCTGAAAAGTATGAACCCGACTTTAAAATGTTAGAGTTAACAGAAGTATTTTTCCTTAAAATGGTGATTAGAGGCCACCGTCTTGGTGTTTCCAAGGTTAGCTTTTCAATAAGCTGCAGCAAGTGCCCGAGCCATGGACAACCAACGAATAGTGGTGTTTTCAAGACTCAGCAATCCCAGATATATGGTAACCTACATTAGAGGCCAGCAATTAAGAACAATTTAAAACAAATGAAAATATTCAGTTATAGATAGTGGGCCAGAATTTGTGGCGTTGGCCATTATTACCCCTCTGAAACGGTTTGTAACTTCAGGATGTAGTGCATGCACATCCCAATGTGGAAATCCTGATGTTGCAGTCAGTCATTCACTGCTCCGACACTGTCTGCACCCGCCCTCACCCCCACCATATCCGGTAATCAGTGAAACTGAAAAAACTTAGGCTTTTCCATGGTAATATCGCTGTTGAGTACTCCATTACATCTTAAGCCTTGATGAAATAGGTGTAAATGGGGATTTAACAGAGTATTTACTGGTAAGCAAATGTTCTGGCCCTGAAAAACTATTTTTTATATTTGTGGTCAAATTTCATAAATTTTATGATAAAAATTACAATTAAAAAAAAAAATCTTTTAAAAACAAATGTTTTTTTTTAACGTTTGTTCATGATATTTCAGGTTCTACCTTATCTTCATGTGAGTGTCCCAACCTGTGTTTCGCTCTCTGTAACATTTTTTAAAAGTCTGGATAAAAGCAGCTTCTCACATCCTGATTTCCTGTCTGTGAGAATTCTGCAATGTGATTGGCTGCTTAGACAGCTTGTTGACGTCACAGCAGCTCGCGCTAGGGATTCCCGCTCCAGAGCGCTACAATCAATTACATGTCAAGAAAAGCAAACTTCTCACCACAGAGATCGTAACATCTCGGTAGGCAGCTTTCTTTGGGGCCCACAAATTATGAGCCAAAATTATTTTTTAAATTGAATGGAGGGATATTTTTAGACAGACAAAGCACAATCTGTAGGGCCTTATTATGGACCGCTCCTTTGAATAACTAGGGTGGAAGAGGTTGACAAATCATTATTTCTCAGCAGGAAGTTCACCCTGGGTGACATTTAGCACCACTGAGCTGTAACTAGGTAAATGCCAATAACTACCAGCTATCTCAGCCATTGCAGTGACCTACACGGAGCTCTACTGGTAATGTGAATGTTCATACATGTAGCTAGAGTAACATTTCAAAAATAGTCGCTGGATTTAATGAAGGATAGGCATTAGACCCTCAAAGTGGAGTTGAGTTTGGAGTTAGCTTTAGTTAAGGAGCAGATAGAAAGTGCTGGGGCTGTAATAGAGACTCAAATGATGATGCTATCACAGAAAGATTTATTGCCATCAGCTGACACTATGCACTGGGTCAGTGGCTGATACCTACACCAACAACCCGCAGAGTCTGACCCGAGAGAATGCAAATATGACTTACTTTTATTCAGAATGCACCATAAGTATGTCATTCTGACGCAATTTATCTGCTGATGCCCAAGCACAAAGTTGTAACTTGGCAAAATACAAGCAAAAGTGGTAAATAAACAAAATGAAAGAAACATTAATAAATAAAACGCCATGGGGCCAAAATTGCCCTCCGCCCCAAACGGGGCGGATAATTTAAATTAAATAAATATTCTCCGCCCGAATCCATGGGGTGGAGAATAGAGGGGGATTGGCCTTTTTAATTTTTTTTATTTGTTCGGGTGGTGTTTGAGGCGGCTGAGGGGCAGAAGTGCTTTGGGAGCGGGGCGGTGTCATCAGTTAAAGGGGAGGGCCACTGCGAGGTCTGCAGCCACTTTAGTGTAACCATAATGGCTGCCTGCACGGTGGCTGTACAGCTCAGCTCGTGCCTGCATTCAATTACTGTGTGTATACATTCATATCTCTTTCATTGAAGACAAAGTTGCATTTAGTACGTAAATCCAAACCGTTAATGACATGCAAAGAATGAGCAGTGTTGTACTGGTGAGGGATGAAAAATGCACCATTCACATCAGGGAGTCGATAACTCTCATGCCTGCAGTGCAGATTACATTCAGTCTCACTCCCATGTGCATTCCTCAATTTGGCTCTCTTTAGCTTATTCAATTGAAAGGGGCTCAGCTATTGTATGGCCAGCAGCATAACCACGCAAATGCTTTTTACATTGCAGAGTCACTACAGGAACCAGTCATGCCTTGTGCATGCTTCGAATAGATGACCTTTAGAAGGTCGCGAAGAACTTATATCTTCTTGAACATCTTTCCGCAATGTCAGCATGATCTGCCTGATGGTATGGTGCTTATTTGCTACTGTCAACTATACTGAGACAAAGGAAGTAAGCCATGGCTGCAGCTTTCATATTGTACAACACAGTCCCTTTAATATATAAAAACACTGCATTTACTGGGAAACAAATCAAAAGGGAAAATGCTGTGGTTATCTTTTCATTTCTAAATATCTGCAGTTTCACAAACTACAGCTGACTCCAGTTACAACAACAGTTAAGCAATGTTTCTAAATCCTACTGTCAACATTTCCACATCTGCGAATTTTAGCAAAAAAGCAGTCGTGAGTAAAAAGCAAGGCAAAATGCTAATGGTCTATTTTTCCATGTTTAACACTGCTCTCAGCATTCAAACTCCTTCAAAAAATGGATGAACAAATATTGGGGAAAAGTGAGGGGAAAAAAAGCCAATTGTTGTTCATTAACTCCAGGTTAGAGCTGGCATTAGTGAGATTAATCAATTTCCATTGCCATAGACAGCTGTTTCTCTGTTAGTTGAAACAAACACTCTCCGTAATGGCATGCTTCAAAACCCCTTTTCCCTTATCAATACCTTGACAATGCAATCGCCTTTTGAGTCCTAAAATACCTTGATCGACATTTTTAGAGAATCTCCCAGCGTGCATCAGTCTGATTCTCCGTGTGACGACTCAAAGGGGTATCTTTCCTCAAACTATCCCAATCATTTTCTGTTTGTTTTTCCAAAAGATTTGGAAACAAACTGGAGTGTAAAGTTTCAAATTTGTTTTTGAGGTAAGTTTTTGCAGAAAAACAATTCTCAAGTGGTTGTGTCTACTTCAAAGAGAATGGTTGAGAGAGTAACAGAAAAAGTGACAGGCAGAGGATGATGATTACAGCACCAACCTTAATGGAATAAAAGAAAGAATGTCAGCCCCCAATGACTCAATGCGCAATTACACTACATGGCATGGTTCTGAGTCATAAAGACAAAGAAGATCCTAGGCTCATCTCTGATCAATGCTGAGTTAGTTGATCTCAGTGAAGCCGGCAAAGGGGATTCTACAATTCGTCTCATTGTCCCCAGATTAATGAGCAATATTGGCCGGTGGTCCCCAAATTACTATACATTATCACAGAATCATAGGTTGTTACAGCATAGAAACTGGCCGGTCTTTTCTGACACACGAGCCATCCAGTCTATTACCATTCTCCCGCGAGCTCCACATATCCCTCAATATTTTCTAATTTTCTTTCAAATAAATTTTGGGCTCTGCTTCAAAAGTGTTTTTTGGTAGAGAATTTCACATTCTAACACCATCTGTGTATAGTTTTTTTTTAAATCTTCTCTTAGCTAAGTGTCTGCTCAGTGGGTAGCACTCTCGCCTCGTCAGAAGATTGTGGGTTTAAGTTCCACTCCAGGGACTCGAGCACAAAAAAAATCCAGGCTGACACTCCAGTGCAGTGTTGAGGGAGCGCTGCACTGTCAGAGATGCCAACTTTCGGATGAGACGTTAAACCGAGGTCCCGTCTGCTCTCTCAGGTGGACGTAAAAGATCCCATGGCACGATTTCGAAGAAGAGCAGGGGAGTTATCCCCGGTTTCCTGGCCAATATTTATCCCTCAATCAACATAACAAAGAAAAACAGATTATCTGGTCATTATCACATAGCTGTTTGTGGGAGCTTGCTTGTGTGTGCAAATTGGCTGTTGTGTTTCCTACATTACAACAGTGACTACACTCCAAAAAGTACCCCATTGGCTGTAAAGCGCTCTGAGACATCAGGTGGTCATGGAAGGCGCTATATAAATCCAAATCTTTCTTTCTTTCTTTTACTTGTGGTCGTATGATGGCATAGGGGTAAAAATAGTAACGAATGGAAAAATGGGCGTTTAAATGCCAACTTACTGTGGATTTGGATGGCAGTGTTAGCCGAGTAGGTCCACCCTTCCTCTGCTGCAACAAAGAAAAAGCATTTTTACACATGAACGATGGCCATTTATCCGTCAGATAATAAGTGCAGCTCTTTGAACACTCAAGGTATTTTCTACACGTCACTGTTAAACTTCCTTCTCTCTCTGCCTCACTATTTGCAGAATATAACTTGTGCCACTTGACATCAGCATCTGAAATCCTGCACTTACTTAAAGCTGAAGTTTAATTTAGATGTGGGCAAACAACTTAAAGAAAAACTATTGGTGCTCATTGAGGTGAGCAATGTCAGTGATAAAGAATGACATTTTAGGAAGGAGCGACAGTTTCAGTTGTACCGATGTCCGACGCTGAGTAACGTTCCTTCTGCTCTTCTCCCAAACCTCAGAAGATGAAATCCAATGCACAAGTATATCATCTTCACTTGCCACATCAGCCAGCCGTCCAGACCTTCCAGCGATCATTTAGAGTACTGAATTACGGGCAGAAAAGCTCCTCTGAAAGGCTGTTGGAGGGGACCACATACTTCCTCAAATAGAGGACAGCAAGTCAAGGGCATTTTTATACATTTCCCAGTAACATAATGACTGAGCAGCATTGGGAAAGGCACAGGAGCAATCTATCTGTCTGATATCTCAGGTTGCGATTTGATACTGGGGATATTAAAACATAAGGAGAGAATACCGTTTAAAATAAGGGTGAAATGGAAATGTAATAAAAACCTACCAGCTCTTTTAGCTCCCTTTGTCTGTCACAGAGCAGTTCATACATTTTCTTTCCAACGTCTGTGCTTTCCAACGTGGAGATAATTTGAAGCTGTGTGTCATTGTTGTCTATGATGTTGTACTCAAGCATCAAACACAAGATCTAGAGTTTAAAGAAATTGCAAGAATTTTAAAAATGTTAAATGTTATACCAAAGAGCAACATCTGACTGACCACTGGAATTTCACAGAACATCAGTCCTCCAAATATACAGCAGCTTCCTGACAGTGTCAGCCTTGGCTCAGTGATGGCACTCTTGCCTCTAAGTCAGAAGGTCATGGATTCAAGCCCCACTCCAGAGGCATCATCTAAGCTGAAACTTTAGTGTAGTACTGAGGGTGCCGGAAGTGCCGTCTTTCTACTTGGACATTAAGCTCAGGCCTCGTTTGGGGGGTGGGTAGGTGATCCAATGAGGGGGTTAGCCCAATCCGTCAGCTGCCTGTGGTTCTTTTGTGGAGCTACAAAGAGCACCCCTGCTTCTTCTGAATCTTCAAAAAAAAATTTCAAAGTTTTGGGGCTTTTTATCAGTGGTGCCTTTAAGGACCACTCTGAGGCTGTTTAAGACGCAGTGCAAATGAGCTGAGCTTGTGTGGCGCTTAGGAGCCCGATTTGCATAAAGAATCAGCTAAATGCCTGTTTCAGGTGGGCGCCATTGACAACCAGAGGTCATCCGATCCAATATGGCGGTCACTGAAGGTTGGGTGCAGATCAGGCACGGGAGGTCACCCCCCTCCCCCCGATTTTAGTAAGTTTTTCCCTCGTTTTATGCCCAAATAGGGTGCAACGAGGTTGATTTTCACCCCCGATAAATATTGGGGAGTATGAACACATCTTCCCATTAGCTCATCAGTGACATACTTTTCTGCTTATATGCTAATTGATTCCCCATGGTGTTGCTCAGAGAAAGTCAGATGACAGGAGTGTTATCCCATGTAACAGAGAATGTATTATGTGGAGTTGTATTCCTCTAAAGCTACAATGACTTGTTGTTAAGAGAACTGAGCTGGAGGCCAATCAGAGAGCTGTGCAGGGTAAAGTCAGTGAGAGTTTAATTCAACAACTTGCATTTATATAGCACCTTTAAAGTATTAAAAAGTCCCAAGGCGCTTCAAAGGAGCGTTATCAAACAGAATTTGACACTGAGCCACATAAGGAGATATTACGACAGGTGAAGCTTGGTCAAAGAGTTACATGTAAGGAGCATCTTAAAGGAGGAGAGGTAGAGAGGCGGAGAGGTTTACGGGAGAAATTTCAGTGCTTAGGGCCTAGGCAGCTGAAGGCACGGTTGCCAATGGTGGAACAATTAAAATTGAGGATGCGGAAGCGGCCAGAATTGGAGGAGCGCAGATATCTCAGAGGGTTGTAGTGCTAGAGGAGATTACAGACATAGGGAGGGACAAGGTCATGGAGGGAAAACAATGATGAAAATTTTAAAATTGATGCTTTGCCGGACTGGGAGCCAATGTAGGCCAGCGAGCACAGGGGTGATGGATGAATGGGAGTTGGCACGAATTAGGATATGGGCAGCAGAGTTTTGGATGAGCTCAAGTTTATGGAGGGTGGAAAATGGGAGGCCGGCCAGGAGAGCGTTGGAATCATTAAGTCTAGAAGTCTAAAGGTCTAAGGCATGGATGAGGGTTTCAACAGCAGAAGAGCTGAGGCAAGAGTGGAGTCGAGCGAAGTTACGGAGGTGCAAGGTAGGCGGTCTTGGTGATAGAGCAGATGGATATGTGGTCAGAGGCTTATCTTGGGGTCAAATATGACACCAAGGTTGCGAATGGTTTGGCTCAGCCTCAGACAGTTACAGGGAGAGTGATGAAGTCAGTGGCGAAGGAACGGAGTTTGTGGTGGGGACCAAAGAGAATGGCTTTGATCTTGCCAATATTTAGTTGGAGGAAATTTCTAGCAACAAGTCAGAACCCAGGATGAAATGTGTGGGACTCTGTCTCGCGTTTTAAGTATAATTGCCAAAGTTATATATTTTTTTTTAAGGCAGGCGTTCTGACTCCTGTGTTAATAAGGTATTCTCTGGGGTTGTTCCTCTGTACCTTTCAAATGCTGTTCTTTTTTCTCTTTTACAACAGTTTCCTACATTACAACAGTGACTACACTTCAAAAAGTACTTCATTGGCTGTAAAGTCATTTGGGATGTCCTGAAGCCGTGAAAGGCGCTATCTAAATGCAAGTCTTTCTTTTTCTTAAAAAAATATTTTTGGGAATAAATGTGCATATAAGTCAATTATCTGCAAAATATTAGCCTGGAATAAACTCGTCTTTAATGAAGTAGAACATGAGGAGTATGTGATGATGGATAGGAAATGCACATACATGTATCATTTTTATTATAAGTCAGACAGACAGACATGCAGAGACACTCTGGTATGCCACAGCATACTTACTGGGCCGTAGATTTTAAATGTAATGTGAATAAAAATAAACTACTTAATATAACTTCAGGTTCGCTATCACTCTAACTTTTAGTGTCCTCCCTTCTATTTCAATCAGATGCAGCAATCCCTAGTCCAAGTTTAATAATGGATGTCCACAGAGACTTTTTAAAATAGGATTTGACAGCAAGTAATTGTAATGAGAGTAACTTCGACTATCAGATGTGTGCCCGAACTTTTCTCTTGATTTGGAATTTCCAATAACATTTCCCTTGAAACAGCAGCTCATAAGGAGGTGAAAATTCACATTTTACATTATATTGCGTTTGCATGACCAGTAAAGCAAATGATCTTTTTAAACAGGCTTTTGCAGTATATAGTACTGTACATATTATTCACAAAAACAAACTCTTGGCAGTGAACTTGCTGCCGTGATTCAGTCTCTGGGGCAAGCCAAGCTTCACTCGTAGTTTATCAACGTTATCAGAAACCTTCAACTGAATTACAGCATTTTGATTCACCGCCAGCTACCGATTATAATGTATTTAATGATAGCCTTTGGGGTACATGACTGTCCCAGCCTGGATTTTTACAGAGCAGCTATTTTGTGGCTATCACCATATTGTTTTTTTTTGAGCCCTAAATATAAACTTGTGCGCAATCTGCAGGAATTTTCTATTACTTCCCTCTGAATATTTGTTACTTCAAATTTGATTCCCGTAATCTGTTTACTGCCAAACTGTCTAAGCAGCACTCTAAGTAAATGAAAGCTTTAACTGACAAGCAGATCCTTTAGAAATGATACTGTTATTAAGGGAGACAATTCACCGTAGTACAGCTCGAGTTCACAAACGTTTACGTCAAATACAGCCGCAGAATTCGCAAAAAGGCATGTCCCTTTCCCACTCCCATAAAATTAAGTTAGAAGGCAGAAGAATGTTTATTATAGTTATTACAGGTCAGACACTGTCTAGACATTTTAGCCCTGTTCAATATCTGACTCTTTGCAAATCGTGCATTAACATAACTTCACATTGTGTCTACTCTCGGGAGGTCTGAAGAGCTCAACTTTTAACTCGGAGATTCACACTTGAATATGGACGTCTAGGAGCGAGTATCCCTTGTCTACCAACTGGTCTGGAAACAGAGGACATGAGCAGTGATAGTTGGGTGCATCTCTTTCTGCACTCTTCAAAGATGCTTTCTGCCAGGCTGGCCCTGGAAAAACTGTTATGGATGGATCCATGAAGATGTCTTAAGGATGGGCTCTCTGGTTCTCTCAAAAAATTAGACCACTCAGTCAGGGAGAATTTTTTAAAAATGAAGTAAAAAATTTAAGTCCAGCTCGCAAGTGGCTGTCTACCCCTGGCTGATTTCACTGGCCCACCAAATTAGTTTACATTGTCTGTAAAACCGAAATAAGTTTTATTGGGAATGAAAGGTTTACCTTTCTGTCTAACTGTGTTATGAATATACACATATAACATGCAAAGTTGCCCGTGGCAACTGAAGCAAAACATTAATGCAGCATGCCGTTAATCATGAGGTTGTATAACCCATGTCTATGTGTGAGGCCTACCTCTACCATTGTTTGGTTTCCTCTCAAAGCCAGCAGCATGCAGGGCCCCAGTTTATTCTCAGCCAGCGACAACAGGAACTTCTTTGTCTTGTAGCAGGAACCCATTAAAATGTGCACCTGAGGATAGAAATAATATATGACTGCACTCGTATAACAAGCAACGCATTGCAACATATACACACACACACACACACACACACATGCTGATATTTACCAAATTCTGGTTTTCAAAGGGACGCCATATAATTTGGAGCTAGTTAAGCAGCACGATGCACTGGTACACCAACAGGTGCCATGCAGCAATAGTTGCTGGTTTGCTCCACATATGATAAGTTTTTAGATCTCAGAAGGGCCGCTATCAAAGAGGCACAGAGTGAAGACATGATGCTCCCCGCCCCTGCCTCGGGAGTGAAAGGGAAACAGAAATAGATGGAGGAGCAGACCAGACCTTTCATATGTGGCATTTACTCTAGTACTGGCAGCAGCTCAAGCGCTGGTTGTGCAATGGTGCTTGGCGTCAAGGAACCGAAATTGGAAGCAAATGCTTCACTGAAAAAATACATTTTAATTTCCATGTTCTTGCTAAATAAATAAAGCCACTTATAATGTGCAAAGTTCTGTGTTGCTACCTGCAGACTAACAAATTTGACTATATGCAAAGATGAAGCACAACTTGTCCTTGGCTTAAAAGGGCATTGCCTAAATCTTTCTCACAGGAGAAACAGAAAAGAGATCATGTTGTATGACGGTGCCTTTCTCTATCTCTTTCACCCAGCCTGATCAGGATTGCTCCGAGAATCCAGCACTGAAGCCTGTGCAGGCTCACTTAGTTCTGCCAGAGATTGATTGCGGACTCCAAATGGTTCAACTAAAGTTCAGAGATGAGTGACATTATGTGAAAGGAAAACTGGAACTTGCCTATGACAACAAACACAATGGTCCTATTTATCTGCTGAGCATCAGTCTTTCAAGCTCCTGTTTGTAATATAGCTGCAGATTTGAACTTGTTGTGAATTTTCAGCTAATGTGTTCTAGAGGACAAAGTACAAGCCAGAGTGTAGAGCTATTTACTCAAATTACAGGCCAAGTAATGTTTCTCATTCTTAGTTCTTTGTGCAGGTCTTGGCCATAAAGGCAGATATTTGCAACAGGCTGCTGTAAGCCATGCGTCATCAAGGTAATTTAATACCTCCTAGCACATAGACCAACTTGGAGCAGTTAGTTGTCTGCCGAAACCCTGGGAATAATTACATTATTTTAATCATTTCGACCCAAACTCAATGGTATCTCTGTAGGGGTTCTGGTATTATCGAAACTGCTGCAATGCAGTAGTTCAACCTTCAGATATAAAAGAAAAAAGAAAAGAAAGACTTGCTTTTATATAGTGCCAATGAAGTACATTTGAAGTGTAGTCACTGTTGTAATGTGGGAAACGTGGCAGCCAATTTGCACACAGCAAGCTCCCACAAACAGCAATGTGATAATGACCAGATAATCTGTTTTGTTACGTTGAGGATTAAACATTGGCCAGGACACCAGGGATAACTCCCCTGCTGTTCTTCAAAATAGTGCCATGGGGTCTTTTGAGACCACCTGAGAGAGCAAACAGGACCTTGGTTAAATGTCTCATCCAAAAGACAGCACCTCCAACAGTGCAACACTCCCTCAGTACTGCACTAGAGTGTCAGCCTAGATTTATGTGCTCAAATCCCTGGAGTGGGACTTGAACCCACAACCTTCTGACTCTGAGGCAAGTGTGCTACCCACTGAGCCACAGCTGACACATGGTGCCATATACAATAGTAAACATCATGTGTAGATCAGGGAGGGGCATGGCGCTGTAAATAAAATGTTCCATGAAGCAGAAGGTCTGCTGCCGTGTAACTTCAGCATAATTGGAACTTTTACCTGAGTGGGAGGAGTTGTGAACTATTGACAACAAAATAAATGCAAGGCCAGATCCCATTCTGAGCGTTAGATTTTAACTGGTGTAAACAGGGCCCGAAAATCGGCTTACCACCCCAGTTACGTCGGCTGCCACCACCTTCAAAAGGGCCTACCACTGGGCGGCCAAAGAGCCTGCCCAGCCAGGTGGTAGGTCCCTTTAATATGCAAATCAGGTACCTATGACATACATAGGGCCTTGATTCCCATTTTAGGACAGTACTGAGCGAAAAGTAAGTTTTATTGGTGGGGCCAGGAGAAGTAGGAGTGCTCCTCCAAACTGCTTAAAAAAAAAAGCTAGGTTTCTATCGTGTATGTAGGCACCTTTAGTAATGACTCCACGAGGCAGGGTATGACACTTAAGCTGTATAGACCTGTATTTGCAGCTCCTGAGTGACGACAACGAGCTGTGAGTTCCCTTTTATACTGGGTTACCTGCCATGTGCAGGCAATCCTTAGGTCTCCAGCAGCAGCACCCTCTGGTGTACAGGCAAGATGTGTACAGTGTAAGGGTACATTCAGTGTTGCATAACAGTGTTACAGACATCACACAGTAAACAGGCATGCATACACAGCAATACTCCTCCCTGAGCAGTTTTCATATCCTTATTGTCATGACCAGGGGAGGTGATCAGTGGTGGGCTATGGGAGGTTGTGGTGAGGGTTGTGTGGTTGCCAGGTGTGACCCCTGTGCTTGAGGCTGGCCTCATACGTTTCCCCTTCCTCACACACACAAACCAAGTGGGTGTCACTGTTGTGGGATCCCTGGGGAAGTGGCCACGGCAGCAATGGGTGGTGCGTATACACTGTGATGTTGTGGGGCAGTGGGCAGGGCCACAAGACTGGGTGGGCTCCTTGTCCACCAATTGGAATGAGGGTCAGGTCATCCCAGGGTTTGCCAGGGAAGCTGGAGGGTATTGGCCTCATGCTCCTGGTGTTGGCCCTGGTGGCCAGGGGCTGTAGGGCTGGTCTGGTGCAGGTTGCCATTGGTGGTGGCTGGGCTGCCCATTGACCACTGTCCCAGTAGTGGATCTGCTCCCACTGGCTGTGTGTGTGTCCTGCAAGGGGCATCACATTCCTTCCAAAGGTCCAGACTACATGGTCAGATAGCCTGCTGGACCTGGGGGTCTCCCACAGGGGGATTCCATTGGCATCAGCATGGTCCCTGTAGGACCCAATGTCCTTTGGCAGTGTCCTACTGGTATACATGACACCTTGGCTCTGATCACACATAGTCGAGCCTGCATTATACATTCTAGCATTTGCATCACTTTTGGGTGTCCTGGTTTCAACAGACATGGTTACATTAGGCATTTCACATTCTCTATCATTATTGTTAAGCATAATAAACTTGTTCTTAACCTTACTGACACCTGCATTCATGTCATTAGTCACATTAGTTAAACCAGCATCACAATTCATTGTTACATTGCATACATTTTCAGATTTGAACCCTTTAATCGCATCTTTAGCTTTAAAGTCCGTGTATTCAAATAGGTGAAACTTCCCCTTTAAATTTCTTTGGTTACCGGTCTCCTTTAAGGGAGCCTTCAAATCCGATTGGCCGCTCGGTGTCACGTGATGCTCCTCCATGCTCACTGGTGGCATGACGGCGGCCATTTTGATTACACGTGTTTCTCCTTGTGCTGCTGGTGCTGCAGCCATTTCCTGGCTTTCCTGCAGGAGGGCTGCGGCGGTCTTTTCTTCCACAGGGCCACTTCGCCTGATGTGGACCCAGTTCATCCAATTCCTGCCCAGCAGCGTGGGACCGTTGCCGGCTACAATCCACAGAGGGAGTTTGTTCAACACGCCGCCCTGGGGGACCTGGATGTCTACGATTTAACCTTTGATATAGGTGAGCAGCTTTGCCTGGACAGGAGACAGTTTTGGTCAAGTGGCAGAATTCATCCAAATTTTTTCAAAGGTCATTTGGCTCATCACAGACTGGCTCGCCCCTGTATCGATCTCCATGGAGACTGGGACCCCATCGATGTCCACTTCCATCGTCCACGGAGAACTTCCGGTGGAGCAGGTAAAGATTCCATACTCTTCTTCCAGGATTTGAGCAGCTTCATCGTCATCTGTGTCGGAGCCCCGGTGATCAGCCAGCTCATCAGAGACATGGTGAGTACAGCCTTTTCTGCACATTTTCTGAAGGTGGCCTTTCTCTTTGAAAACTTTGCATGCATAGTCTTTGTAGTGGCACTGGTGGGCCCTGTGGTTTCCTCCACAGCATCAGCACGGGGCCATCCGGTTTGCCCCATGTGGTGGACTCAGGGTTGTGGGACTCAGGGCAGCATTTCTGCCTTTAGAAGTATCCATGCGGTGCACTGCGTTTGCCGGTTTAGAGTCCTGAGTCAGTATTCGCCTGGAGTCGCTGGCCGAAACCATGTAGGCCTGGCTCACTTGAATTGCTTTCTGCAGGGTGACCGTGATGTCAGCCGAGAGCAATTTGTGTAGGAAGCCTTCGTGGCCGATTCCGATGACAAATATGTCCCTTAGTGCTTCATTGAGGTGGCCGCCAAAAGCTAGTCTTCTTAAGTGTGCAGCATACTTGGCAATTTCTTGGCCCTCAGGTCGCCGGTAAGTGTAGAACCGGTGCCTGGCTATGAGGATGCTTTCTTTCGGTTTTAGTTGTTCTTGTATGATTGTTACAAGTTGCTCATAGCTCTTGGTGGTTTTCTTCTCCGGGGCTAGTAAGTCCCTGACGAGACCGTAGATGGTGGGCCAACAACTACTAAGCAGGATGGCCCTGCGTTTGTTCGGTAGTGTAGCCGGTGTGTCCCCGTCCAGGTCTTTGGCTATAAAGAAGTGTTCCAATCTTTCCACAAAAGCGTCCCAATCTTCCCCCTCTGTAAATTGCTGAAAGTTGCTGAGGTTAGACATGTTGAGCGTGTAGTTAGTGACCTCGTATTCCCGTCGCCAGTTATAATGTATGTCGGCACCTTTAGTAATGACTCCTCGAGGCAGGCTATGATACTTAAACTGTGTAGACCTGTAGTCCTTTATCTGCAGCTCCTGAGTGATGACAACAAGCTGTGAGTTCCCTTTTAAACTGGGTTACCTGCCGTGTGCAGGCAACCCTTAGGTCTCCAGCAGCAGCACCCTCTGGTGTACAGGTAAGGTGTATACAGTATAAGGGTGCATTCAATGTTGCATAACAGTGTTACAGATATCACACAGTAAACAGGCATGCATACACAACAGTTTCTGTCTCATCGGTCAACCCCCTCCCCCTAGCAACAGACCCACCCCTCCCCCCTCTGCCCTCTGACGGGCTGAGCCGGTCTCTGGGCTGCCCGATATTGTGCCAGCCTGGAGTCAGCGGGCTGCCCTGGGGTGCCCACAGCCCACAGGGGAATGGAAATGAGGTCTGGCCCTCAGAATGGACTGGGCCCCCTCGGCACTATCAGGTGGGTGGCACCCTCTGCCGGTCAGCCGCTCGACAGTCACAATCTAGCCAAAGATTCCAACCGCAGCACTGGCTGAATCGATCCCAGAATATGGCTGCAATGTTTCAGCCGTGGCTCAGTTGGTAGCACTCTTGCTTCTGAGTCAGAAGGTTGTGGGACTTGAGCACAAAAATCTAGGCTGACACTCCAGTGCAGTGCTGATGGACCGCTGCACTGTTGGAGGTGCCATCTTTCGGATGAGACGCTCATGGACGTTGCAGGTCGACGTAAAGATCCCATGGCATTATGTCAAAGAAGAGCAGGGGAGCTATCCCTGGTGACCTGGCCAGTATTTATCCCTCAATCAACATCACTAAAAAACAGATTATCTGATCATTATCACATTGCTGTTTGTAGGAGCTGGCTGTGCGCAAATTGGTTGCCGTGTTTCCCACATTACAACAGTGACTCAAAAAGTACCTCATTGGCTGTAAAGCGCTTTGGGGCATCCAGTGGTCATGAAAGGTGCTATTTAAATGCAAGTCTTTCTTTCTTTGCAATAAACCAGTGACGTCATTGCTGTGGCTCAGTGGGTAGCACATGCTCCTTTGAGTCTGAAGGTCGTGGGTTTAAATCCCACTCCAGGGACTTGAGCACAAAAATCTAGGCTGGCACTCCAGTGCAGTGCTGAGGGAGTGCTCCACTGTCAGAGGTGCTGTCTTTCAGATGTGCAAGTTGGCTGCCCTGTTTCCCACATTACAACAGTGACTACACTTCTAAAGTACTTCATTGGTTGTAAAGTGCTTGAGACATCCCGTGGTTGTGAAAGGTGCTATATAAATGTAACTGAAAATTGTAACTTTTTTTCCTGTTCATATCCTCTTAGGATGTGCAGTGATCAGAGATTGAATGCAGCTGTTATAGAACCTTAAGCATGTATTTTGAATTAGAATTTCTGGCATAGACTCTTCAGATTTAATATAATAAAGGACATAAGCCAAACATAGGTCCAAGTACATTTTGGATAGTGCCTCACTTCCAGCTGAAATGAATAGAGGGTGAAGTCCTGTCAGTCTGTGCGCTGACATTATGCTTCTGAAAATAGAATTAATCTACTCAGGATGGGACTATTAGAAGCAAACGTACTGTGCAAAAATAAAACTTTCCATCGCTCATTTTCAATAGATAAAACAGGACACTAGCAATAGAGATTAAAGGTTTGGATCATTTACAGCTTAGAGTATTGTGTAAATAAGTGCAATTTTAACTCAGTTTAATCAACAAAATGTTATCCGAAGTTTATTGGTAACATAAACTGAAGGTGTTAACTCACATTATTGCAAACACGTACCATACTGGCAAAAAGTTCCCCATCGTCATCACAGGCTACTCCTCCTGGACTGTAGAGCTGGAACCAACCATCTTTGCCAGCCCGAACACTCAACAAACAGGAATGGACCTGCCGAAATACAATGAATCTGCTTGAGTTTCTGGTGTGTCAAGCCCTGTGTTTAGCATCTGCTCAGTGACCCACATTAGAGTGGTACAGGATGACTTTTACTTATCCAGTGATCTACTTTTCAATTTCAGGTCAATTCAGTGGACCAGTCATTTCTGTGTACAGGGCCTAACTTCAAACTGGGACTTGACAGCAAATGAATTACTCTATGTAAATGCAAATTACTTTTTTAAAATAAGCAATGAGCAACATGAAATAATTGCATTAGATCAAAGAGTGCATGATGTATTATGTACACATACATACATTGCCAGATTCAATTGAAAAAAAGTGCTGCAACTCCAATGTCTAGTTTATAGGGTGGTTTGGTTCCCAGTCGCAGAATCCATTTTCCTTTGCACAACCTTGTTGGGATTTATCCAATTGGCATTACTTCTCACTGGGCTAATATAGTTGGGGGGAGCAATTCAGGTCGTTTCCGTCTCCCGTTAACGCCCCCCCCCGCCCCCGGACGCTAACCGGAGGCGCAGATGACTTTTTGACCGGGCATGGCGCCATTATCGATTCCCGCTAAATTCCACAGGAGTTTAGCAGCGGCGGTAACTGGTAGTGCCCTGCTCCACAGTGCTGGCGATGGCGACATCATCACCGTGCACAGTGACCCGTTTTGCCCCGGAGCAAAAATTCGGGAGCGTCCCCTGAAGCTGTGCCAAGGCTCTGTAGGCCACTCACGGGACGCTACTTAAAGGGGAGGATGGCACTTGCACACAAAAACAAAACGGCTGATTTACCGGTCGCGGCCTGTTCAATTGTGGAATACAGGATTCGTGCCACCATCTTGCAGCCCGGCATTTTGTTTGAGTGCCGGGCTGATGCCACGGCACCCCGCTCCCTGGTGGTTCAGGTAAGGACCCGCAGAGTCGGCAGCTTGGCCCTCCCCTTTAAAGAAGGGGAGGGCCCTTTTACACGGCAGCGCCATGCATCCCAGGACGTAGCGCTGCGCCCCTCTCCTTTTGCTTCTGTCCCGCTCACATCCCACAGAGCAAGTGGAGTGCGTTATTTTGCACTCCACTTGCTCTCGGGGACAGTAACCCCATTATCGCGAGAGGGGCAGGTCTTCCGTGCCTGGTGCACGAAGTCCCGCCTTGCGGCTGTTACCACCCCCAAACGGGGCGCTATGCAATTCCCCCCCCCCCCCCCCCCCGCCATTAACCTTTTTACTAATCCATGCAAAATGCGGCTCTCCCTCATATGCAATTGCATCCTATGTACAGACAGCATGAATGCTCATGGCGTGAACAGAGAGAGAGTGAGAGAGAGTTGGTGGAGGCTACCATGTGCAGATACTGATCGTTATTCTGCCTACTTTGTAATGTGCTGCCCTCAGATTATACTTGGCATGAAATTTTGCAGGGACTGGGAACGGGGTTTACTGTGTGACTAATTTGTCAACCTCATAATTGAGTGCAAAAGGACAAATTAAACATTGTGAAACTAGATATAAATCTACCCAGGCTGACTTGATAGAAATCAGTGTCAGGCTTAAAAGGTCAAATATTGCAAAATGGCTCACGTCATAACAGTATTCAATACAATGGCCATTTGATGCTACGAGTTAGTAGGTTGACTTGTTGTTTTGTTTTCGTTTTTTGTTTTCATTTTGGCCTACTTCTTGGATAACTGGTAACCCTTGTGTTGCAACCAGACCTCAAGTCAACAGTTAATTCCCTATATGCAGTTGTCAATATTCTTATCAAAGGCTTGTTTTATGGGTCACTCTGACAAAACATGAGGTCAACTACTAACCATGATTTTGAGTTGTTCTGCAAACATGGCAGTGGCTTTGGAATGATTGCAGCCAAGCCTGACTCCCTATAGTGGCTAATGAATGGAAGGCCTGGCTAATTTCTTCCCTCCCTCATTCAGCAATATTGAAACCAATTGTAGCTCCCCTGATGGCACTCCAGCTGCAATCAGCTAACTCAACACAGACTGGGAGTTGGGATTTGAGGCCTTCAAAAGATATAGGGCCAGAATTTACTGTAAAAATAACGATGAGGCTAACGGCGCTCACCGTTATTTATGCGCAAATTGTACAACAACTTCAGATGCGCAGTTAAACGTGAAAATCCGGAAACTGTTTCCCAAGCTGTGCCGCTCCTCCTTAAACTGTTCGAAAAGGGGCTTCCCATCCAGTTGCCTCCCTGGTGCCAGGGGAAGGGACAACACGGAGAGGGAGAAGAACATTCTGCAGGGCGGCCAGGGGGGGAGGGAGGGGAAGAGACAGAAGTTGTGGTCCATGTCGGAATCTACAACATAGGGAGGAAGAGGGTTGAGGTCCTGCAGTCAGAGTTTAAGGAGCTAGGGAGGAAGTTGAAAAGCAGGACTTCAAAAGGTAGCAATCTCTGGATTACTCCCAGTGCCATGCGCCAGTGGGAGTAGAAATAGGAGGATATGGCGGGCTAATGAGTGGCTAAAGACACGGTGCAGGAAGGAGGGCTTCAGATTCTTGGGACATTGGGACCAGTTCTGTGGCAGGAGGGACCTGTTTAAGATGGATAGGTTGCACCTGAACAGATGGGACCAATAACCTGCGGGCAGGTTAACTAGTGCTGTGGTAGAGGGTTTAGGTGCACAGAGGACTGGGAGAGACAGTTGGAGTTGGAAATAATACAGAATTAGGTTAGATTATAGAAAACACAAAGAGATCTAAGTTAGTTTTGGTGTGCATGTATGTAAGTGCATGAAGCGTGGTAAATAAGGTTGGTGAGCTGCAGGCACAAATAGCCTCATGGGAATATGATGTCATGGCGATAACGGAGACCTGGCTCAAAAAGGAGAGGATTGAATGCTTAATATTCCTAAGTACAAGGTATTCAGGAAAGATAGGAAAGGAAAATAAGTAGGAGGGTTAGCAATTTTGATTAAGGGAAATATTACAATGGTAGAAAGAGAGAATGTCCTTGAGGGGTCAAAGACAGAATCTATTTGGTTGGAGGAAAGAGACAATAAAGGAGCTATTATGCTATTTGGTGTATTTTATAGGCCATCAAATAGTAGGAAGGAGCAGATTTGCAAAGAAATTACGGAGAGGTGCAAGAACTATAGCGTAGTGATAATGGGAGACATTAACAATCCCAATATTGAATGGGACAGTGATTGTGTTAAGGGCAGAGAAGGGGAGGAATTTCTGAAGTGTGTTCAGGAGAAATTTCTTGATCAGTATGTTTCCTGCCCAATGAGGAAGGAGGCATTGCTGGATCTAGTCCTGGGGACTAAAGTGGGTCAAGTGGAGAATGTCAGTCGGGGAGCACCACGGGAATAGTGATCATAGTATCATAAGGTTTAGATTAGTTATGGAGAAGGACAAGAAGCAATCAAGAATAAAAATACTTAACTGGAGGAAAGCTAATTTCAGCAATTTGAGGAGGCGTCTGACCCGAGTAAATTGGAGTCAATGACTGGCAGGCATAAATGTAATGGAGCAATGAGTGGCCTTTAAAAAGAAGTTGGTTCAGGTACCATCTGGGTACATTCCCACAAGAGGGAATGGGAGGGCAACCAAAGCCAGAGCTCCCTGAATGACAAAAGAGTTCGAGAGTAGGATGAAGCAGAAAAAGGGAGTGTATGGCAGATGTCAGCTTGATAATACAAGAGAGAATCAGGCTGAATATAAAAAGTACAGAGGAGAAGTGAAAAAGGAAATAAGAGAGGAAAAGAGACAATATGAGAATAGATTGGTGGCTAACATAAAAGGCAATCCAAAGATCTTCTATAGGCATATTAACAGTAAAAGGGATGTCAGAGGAGCTGATTCGGGACCAAAATTGGAGAACTATTGATGGAGGGAGGAGGTATGGCTGAGGTCCTAAATGAGTACTTTGCATCGGTATTTACCAACGAATGAGACTTTGCCAAAGCTATGGTAAACGAGGAGGATGCTGGGATACTGGATGAGATCAAAATAAATCATCATCATAGGCGATCCCTCGAAACGAGGATGACTTGCTTCCACGCCGAAAGCGGATGAGATTACAGGGTTTCAATGAAGGACCTAATAGTCCAGATTCCAAACTACATTCTGAAGGGTGGAAGACGCATGTGCGTGGACTTTTTCTAACGTGTGGTGGCCATTGCACCCCAGCCACCACAGGTACTAGGAAGGCTGGCAGTACTTAAAAGTAGATAAATCACCCAGTCTGCATTGGATGTTAAGGGAAATAGGGTAGAAATTGCAGAGGTGCTGGCCACAATCTTCCAATCCTCTTTAGAATGGGCTCAATTTTCTCCAAAGCATTTTTTTGGCATCCTTGAAGAGTTGCGCCTGATTTTTTGGGGCCCAAGTATGCCAAAAAAAAGTGTTGTAAGTTTCCCCGTTGGATCTCTTCATTTTGGCATGGCCTAACCCGAGGGAAGTGGAGCCTTGATCTGCACCAAAAAGATCGGGCTGCCATAGGAACCACGGACACAATGTGAGCTGAGGCTGCAAAATGAAGCATACAGCCACGTCACAACACATTCCGGTCCCATTCTCTCTCTCACTCTCTCGTGGGACCGGACTCTGTGTGTGAACCGGGGACCGAGAATGGGACCGAACAGCCTTCGGGTGGGGTTGGAGGTAAGTTTGTGCAACGTGTTTTTCAATTCTTTCAGTGTGTCCGGGCATCTGCTGTGCCACTTTCCTTAACTCTAGGGAAGGTTTTTCAGGACAGGTCACATACACTGGCCGAATCAGAACTGGAGTAACTCTCAAATGGCCAGAATTGGCATAGGTGGCTGGTTACGCCCCCTTTGGCCGAAAAAAAAAACTGACTTAAAACATTTGTAACTAACTGAGTTACGCTGGTGCAAATTGATTGGGGAAACTGTGTTTTTTTTAAATTTAGGCCAGAAAAGGCAGACTGCTCCAAAAAAAAGGCGCAAATACTGGGGAAAATTGAGCCCATACAGGGGTGGTGCCAAAGGACTGCAGGATTGTAAATATTACACCCTTGTTCAAAAAAGAGAAGGATAAACCTGGCAATTACAAGCTGTCAGTTTAATGTTGGTGGTGGGGAAGCTTTTAGAAACAATAATCTGGGAGAAAATTAACAGCCATTTGGACAAGCATGGACTAATAAAGGGGAGCCAGCATGGATCTGTTAAGGGCAAATCGTGTTTGACTAACTTGAGTGAGTTTTTTGATGAGGTATCGGAGAGGGTGGATGAGGGCAGTGCAGTGGATCTTGTGTATATGGACTTTCAAAAGGCTTTTGATAAAGCACCACATATTAGGCTTGTTAGCAAAATTGAAGCTCATGGGATAGCAGCATGGATACAAAATTGGCTAAGGGATGGGAAACAGAGAATTGTGGTGACTGGCTGTTTTTCAGACGGGAGGAAGATAATACAGTGGAGTTCCCCAAGGTTCAGTACGCGGACCACTGGTGTTTTTGATGTACATTAATGACTTGGGCTTGGGGGTACAGGGCACAATTTTGAAATTTGCAGATGACACGAAACTTGGATTTATGAAAGGGAAATCATGCTTGACAAATCTTCTGGAAAATTTTTTGAGGCTGCAACTAGTAGAGTGGACAAGGGAGAACTAGTGGATGTGGTGTATTTGGACTTTCAAAAGGCTTTTGACAAGGTCCCACACAGGAGATTGGTGTGCAAAATCAAATCACATGGTATTGGGGGTAATGTACTGACGTGGATAGAGAACTGGTTGGCAGACAAGAAGCAGAGAGTCGGGATAAACGGGTCCTTTTCAGAATGGCAGGCAGTGACTAGTGGGGTGCTGCAGGGCTCAGTGCTGGGACCCCAGCTTTTTACAATATACATTAATGATTTAGATGAAGGAATTGAGTGTAATATCTCCAAGTTTGCAGATGACACTAAGCTGGGTGGCGGTGTGAGCTGTGAGGAGGACATTAAAAGGCTGCAGGGTGACTTAGACAGGTAAGGTGAGTGGGCAAACGCATAGCAGATGTAGTATAATGTGGATAAATGTGAGGTTATCATCTTTGGGGGCAAAAACACAAAGGCAGAATATTACCTGAATGGCGGCAGATTAGGAAAGGGGGAGGTGCAATGAGACCTGGGTACATCAGTCATTGAAAGGTGGCATGCAGGTACAGCAGGCGGTGAAGAAGGCAAATGGTATGTTGGCCTTCGTAGCTAGGGGATTTGAGTATAGGAGCAGGGAGGTCTTACTGCAGTTGTACAGGGCCTTGGTGAGGCCTCACCTGGAATATTGTGTTCAGTTTTGGTCTCCTAATCTGAGGAAGGACGTTCTTGCTATTGAGGGAGTGCAGCGAAGGTTCACCAGACTGATTCCCGGGATGGCGGAACTGACATATGAGGAGAGAATAGATCAACTGGGCCTTTATACACTAGAGTTTAGAAGGATGAGCGGGGATCTCATAGAAACTTACACGATTCTGACGGGACTGGTCAGGTTAGATGTGGGAAGAATGTTCCCAATGATGGGGATGTCCAGAACCAGGGGACAGAGTCTTAGGATAAGTGGTAGGCCATTTAGGACTGAGATGAGGAGAAACTTCTTCACTCAGAGAGTTGTTAACCTGTGGAATTCCCTACCGCAGAGAGTTGTTGATGCCAGTTCATTGGATATATTCAAGAGGGAGTTAGATATGGCCCTTACGGCTAAAGCGATCAAGGGATATGGAGAGAAAGCAGGAAAGGGGTACTGAGGGAATGATCAGCCATGATTTTATTGAATGGTGGTGCAGGCTCGAAGTGCCGAATGGCCTACTCCTGCACCCATTTTCTACGTTTCTATGTTTCGAAATGTAGTAAAAAGCGAGGAAGATAGTGATAGACTTCAAGATGACCTAGACAGGCTGGTGGAATGGGCGGACTCGTGGCAGATGAAATTTAATGCAGAAAAGTGTGAGATGATACATTTTGGTAAGAAGAATAAGGAGAGACAATACATGCTAAATTGTACAATTTTAAAGGACCTGGGGTGCTTGTGCACAAAACTTTGAAGGTGGCAGAGCAGGTTAACAAAGTAGTTAATAAATGATATGGGATCCTGGGCTTTATAAAAGCCAGGAAGTTATGCTAAACGTATTTATAAAACACGAGTTTAGCCCCAGCTGGAGTATTGTGTCCAATTCTGGGTACTACACTTTAGGAAGGCCGTGAAGGCTTTGGTGAGGGTACAGAAGAGATTTACTAGAATGGTTCTCGGGATGAGGGATTACAGTTACATGTGCATAGACTGGAGAAGCTGGAGTTGTTCTCTTTGAAGCAGAGAAGGCTATGAGGAGATTTGATAGAGATGTGTAAAATCATGAAGGGTTGAGATAGAGTAATTAAAGAGAAACTTTTTACAAAGGCTGAAGGGTGGATAACGAGCGGGCACAGATTTATGGTGATTGGCGAAAGAACCAGAGGCCACATGAGGATAAACTTTTTTAAGCAACGAGTGGGTAGAATTCGGAATGTACTGCCTGATAGGGTAATGGATATAGATTCAATAGTAGCCTTCAAAAGGGAATTGGATAAATACTTGAAGGATGGGACGAATGGCCTCCTTCTGTGCTGTACTATTCTATAATTCATTAAATACAAAGTATATTTAGGTGTGATTTATAAGCACATGCCTAGAAATTACGGTTGGTGATATAAGCAGACAAAAAGTGTCTGCTATTTTATAGGAGGCATTAACCACTCTTGTGCCTCACTCCTGCCATAGGTCCATTAGTGAACCTGAATATTTTTAGACCCTTCACCTTTACAGGCTACAATAATTCTTTGCATTACAAAGAATACCATATAAACTTTTGTCTGCTAATATTGCTACCTGTAACTTGATATGCTATATCAAGCTATTTTGCAGATTTTACTCACCTCTTGTCTTGGATCTTCTGCAAATCTCTGTATGACGTACTTTAATTCCCTGAGAAAAAGTAAAAGTAGATTATAAACCACCCAACTCCTATCATCTCAACAAACAATGGGTATAATATATAAATGAGCGATAAGACTTTTTGCTAAAAATAGGAATCGTCTCGACCACAACTAGTTTCTGCTGCTGACAGTAAATGAACTTGGAGTGAGGAGCCACAGCAGACTAGAAGACCAGACAAGATGGTACGTCAAGGCTCAATGAAATTTTTTCAGGTAAAAGCTTGAAATTACCCCAGTTGTTGTAAGTTTACATGACTGGACTCCTGCCCAACTTCGAACCATTTCAAGGGGTAAAATCCACCAAAAGGATTTTCTGGGTACGACAGTGTTAAAGGCTTTTTGTTACCTTTTTAGCTGCTTTTAAATTGGAAATTCATGAGCAATGAGCAAGTACTGCTGATCTGTCCCTGATTAAACATGTTCATCATCATCATAGGCAGTTCCTCGAAATCGAGGAAGACTTGCTTCCACTCTAAAAGTGAGTTCTTAGGTGACTGAACAGTCCAATACGGGAATTACAGTCTCTGTCACAGGTGGGACAGACAGTCATTGAAGGAAAGGGTGGGTGGGGAGTCTGGTTTGCCGCACACTCCTTCCGCTGCCTGCACTTGTTTTCTGCATGCTCTCGGCGACGAGACTCTAGGTGCTCAGCGCCCTCCTGAATGCTCTTCCTCCACTTAGGGCGATCTTTGGCCAGGGACTCCCAGGTGTCGTTGGGGATGTTGCATTTTGTCAAGGAGGCTTTGAGGGTGTCCTTGAAACATTTCCTCTGCCCACCTGGGGCTTGGTTGCTGTGTACGAGTTCAAATAGAGTGCTTGCTTTGGGAGTCTTGTGCCAGGCATGCGAACAATGTGGCCCGCCCAACGGAGCTGGTCAAGTGTGGTCAGTGCTTCGATGCTGGGGATGATGGCCTGATCGAGGACACTAACGTTGGTGCGTCTGTCCTCCCAGGGGATTTGCAGGATCTTGCGGAGACATCGTGGTGGTATTTCTCCAGCGATTTGAGGTGTCTACTGTATATGGTCCATGTCTCTGAGCCATACAGAAGGCAGGTATCACAACAGCCCTATAGACCATAAGCTTGGTGTCAGATTTGAGGGCCTGATCTTCGAACACTCTCTTGCTCAGAACCTCGTCGTCGATGTCTGCTCTTGCTGATAATATGCTCCCGAGGTATGGAAAGTGGTCCACGTTGTCCAGGGCCGCGCCGTGGATCTTGACGACTGGGGGGGCGGGGTCAGGTTGGTGGAGGACCTTTTTCTTACGGATGTTTAGTGTAAGGCCCATGCTTTCATATGCCTCAGTGAAGATGCTGACTATGACTTGGAGTTCAGCCACTGAATGTGCGCAGATGCATGCGTCGTCCGCTTACTGTAGCTCGACGACAGAGGATGGGACGGTCTTAGATCTGGCCTGGAGATGACGAAGGTTGAACAGGTTCCCACTGGTTCTGTAGTTTAGTTCCACTCCACTTCCACAATAAACATATTGTGCCCATGCCAGCTGTACATCTCTCTATTGTTGTGAGCACTCAGCAGTACTGAGTAGAAGCCAGGTAACATCACTGAGGCACTGTCTTTGTGAAGACTGTGTTTAATCCAACCTTTTCTTGGGTGATGGAGAGACTAGAGCTAGATGAGCCCTGTGTTATTTTTATCACATACAAGTGACAAAATGACGTGTTTCAACACAATTTACATCACTATTGTTTGAAAACAATCCAAGATTTGCTGTCTGTGTATTGATGAGTTATGTATCTTTGAATCTTCACAGCCATCGCCCTCCTGCAGCAATACACGCTGCTCCCTGCAATAGCATGCCATCACACGTTGCTCCCTCTAATCATCGCCCAAATCCAGGTCGCTGATTGCAGTGCAGACAGGTACAATGGAGCAGTGAGGTTGGGGCACAGGAGCGGTGAGTGATCGTGGAGTGACGTGATTGGGGCCCAGAAGAGGCATCGGCCCAGGGGCAACACGTGCCAGCACACACTGCAATATGTATGCGCACTAGGTCCGTGTAGCAGAGCTGGTCTCCAGTCGTCTTGGTTAATCCTTGTCATTGGACCAAGACCTAGCTCTGTTAAGCCTGTGTGGTGGCTGGTGTGCAACAGTCACCACATGTTAAAAAAATCCACGCATAGGCATCTTCCACCCTTCAAGATGTAGTTCGGGATCTGGAATAATGGGTCCTTCATTGAAACACCTGTGAACTCTCATCCCTTTTTGACGTGGAAGCAAGTCATCCTCGATACAAGGGACCACCTATGATGATGATGATGATGATGATCTTCGAATAGAATCATATACCATAGCTGAAATATTTGATTATTGCATTATACCTATGTGTAGGTATATTTTCCTCTGGTCATTGTGAGTGAAATTATTGGTGGAGTATATTAGCTCACATTAGTAACTGAAAAAATATTACAGGTGCTAATGATGTCCAAAAGGATGTGGACCTAGGATCATCCCTGCAGTTATAAAATGCTGTACTAGTGCACTAACCAATCATGTTGAATTGTACAATTTATCACACAATTATATTCAAACTATCATTAATAACTGGATTTTTAAAAATCTCAGAATTTTACATATGCACACGCTACTACAGTGTACCCAAAGAGTACTAGTAACGCATGCAGTACAGAGGCACGCTGCCAATGGAGAAGGTATGATTTATACTACTGACGCACAACCTTAGAAGCTGGAATGTTTCCTTCTCAATAAATCAATAATCAAATATCTAAAGTATTCTAGTTAAAGAGAATTCAATCCATTTAATCAATCAAGGTGCAAATAACATTGTACTGTATAATACATCACTCCATATCATCCAGCTAAGGGACAAGATTAATTTTATATATTTTAAGGTACTTCTATCGTGGGAACAATTTTTAAAACATGGTCAAGAATGAGAGCTGATTAATTATCAGTATTTTACTATATAACAATTCGGTGGTTTGGGGAATAAACAGGTGTATTATGGATAAGCTCAAAAGAGTCAATTGGGCCAGATTTAGCTGCACAACTTATGTTGGATATCCCTGATTTAAGAGGCACATTTGTTCTCCATATATTTTATAATGGTTTCTCATATGAGCAATTGAAAGAAGGGAATAGTTTACTTGTTGGCGGGGGGGTGAGGAGGATGGGAGGAGGGGGGGTGGGGGAGGTGGGGTGGAAAGACCCAGTAAATGCTGTTTATGCCTGCACATAATGGAATGCAGATCATAAAGCAATGTCTCAGAGATTTTGTACACATACTTCACTGTATGTTACACACTTGGGATGTTAACGGAGAAATTAAATTTAACTGTAAATCTTTCAAACTAATATTTGCATTCATGAAAATCCCATCTTTATAAATGAAAACATATCAAATATGTTACTTACTTTGTGAACTTCACATGTGCGAGCGCCCTGTTGATAAATTGCACAGATATTTTAGATATTCATCCTTAATACAACAGTGTAACGTGTATCAGTTAATTCTTTATGGTTTACTACATTTTAAATATTTTCACAAACAGATCATAAATTCCAGCCACAATGTGTTAGATATGTAGAAAACAGAAATGAAAAGTAGCTTGTTAAATTAACATTTTCTATTATCAATACTTAAAGGTTCCAGATGTACAGGTAAGTGCATGGGAATTTATTTACAAGCATGTGTAATTAATATAATACGTTCGAGAACCTATTAAAGGCCATGCATTGGACCATGTTAAGATTTAGCAAACATCTTAGTTAACTCATCCTATTTGTGGCCCACTAGACAACAACAAAATAAAATAATCTATCATCCTTTGTTTTCCTTGCCTGTTTATGAGTTTCGGTTGAAGTGAGCTGTGCTAACTAGATGACACATATGACAGGATAGGCCGATAGAGGCTAACATAATGTCGACACATTGTGAGTCAGAAGAGAGCTCAATTAAAGCTTCTAATTCTCACCCTTAGGCTTGTACTTTCCAAACCACCGTACTCATTATTCTGAGTCCCAAGGTATTGCTCTGCATAGCAGAGACTATATTTCATACAGATCCGCCAGCTAAACAATGCAGTCTGCATAGAGAAACTTAATACGGACGGTCTGTGAACTGCAAATAATTGCTTACATTAAAAGGAAACACAGACGTTATTCCCTTTAAGCTACAGAAATATCTTTTAATTTTGGACAATTGACTATTGTTGTCTCACTCACTCAGTCATACGCTCAATTCCTTGGGTCAATTTGTATTAGCTTTAGTTGAGATATGCAAATCCAACTATAAAATTAGCCAAATAGTAAGTACATGCTTTGCCTTCAAAACTCATAGCGCAGACACAAACCCAATCATACATAATTGTGGCTGAACAGCGTTTCCCAATTGGTGAGTGGCAATTTAATTTAATTGGAGCTAATAATTTAATTGATATTTTACTTATGCATTTTGCAGAGTATTTGGCACATCAATCCTTATGTTGCAGTCAATGATTGCTTGAATTGCAAGACAGGGGAAGATGCATTAGGGAGGCCAGTAGCTGTCACTAAGTGGATTCTACTTAATGGACCACACATAACTGACATGGAGGGAGTTAGCAAAAATCCGCTTTGAGCTAAATGATCCAAATTTTCCCAATATCTTTAATGTAGTAACCAGTAAGAAAATTATTGCTTGGCCAGAAACCACTGCTCTCAGCACTGAGAACTTCCTCATGCAGGAGATGGACTGTGTAGATGAATGCGAGTGCAACATAGCACAAGACAAAAAAAGATGCCTACAGTTTTCACTGATTTCCATTGTATTGGTCTAAACTAATGCTTGGATTTTCCTCTTTGGGGCAGAGTTCTGGTGTGGTAGGATTTCCATCAGTCCCGCCCCAGTTCCCTGGTTTGAGAGTTGGGGGACATTTGATAGTCACGACCAGCTCCCAGTGGTATTCTCCCTCCAAGATCATCTCCTAGTTGTTACTTAAAATCAGGTCCAATAATTCCACTGCTCGAGTGGGTTCCTTGATCATTTATTCCAATTAATGATCTAATATTCTGTCTAGGATAATGTCCTCACTCCTTTCCCACCCATTATTGATTTCCCAATCAATTCCTGGTAAATTGCAGTCACCTATAACAACTGCATCTGTTCCTATATGTTTCATTCAATGCCTCCTCCTGACCTGGCAGTAATTAGCAGATGCCCTTAAGTTATTTTGCTTTCTTCATGTCTGTCAACCATATCTACAGAATTTCCACCTGATACACACCAGATAAGTATATCTCAATTTTAATTAAATTCTCTTTCACATAAAGCTATACCACTTCCCATGTTTATATTTCTTTCTCACAAAATAATCTCTATTCCTCTATAGTCCTGTATGTTTACCCACCCATGTCATCACTGAACTAGGTATCTGTGATGATTGTTCTGTCACACCTTCCCCCTTCCCTCTCCAGCAAGGGTCTCCGGGTTTCCAATTTTAATCCTAAGACTCCGAACATTCATATATGGGAGGTTTGAGTCTACCATTTCCTTCAAACCCTAGACTGATGTGTTTAATTATTTTGTCATTATATTCCCAGGTAGTTCTCACTTTCTACTCTACCTTTGAGGTCTTGCCCTTTTAGCCTAGAACCGTAGCTCATCAAACTTTCCCTCCATGATCTCAATCTTGCTCTATCCTATGTCACTGATGTATGAATGAAATATAATTTTTAAATGGTTTCCTCCCTTTTCGGATGTTCTTCCGCCCACACTATTATGTCCCTAACCTTGGCAACTGGTAGGCAACACACATTTAGGCAAAACTGTGATATTCATATAAAAGAGAATACATTATACAGCCAGTAGATTTGTTCTCGATATGACTTTACTTACTCTTTGGGAAAGGGAATGGGCTGAAGCAGGCTCGCAAGAGCAGGTCTCCAGTCATCATAATCTGATCTGTGGGACAGACAAACAGACATCAGCTCTTGCACTAGTTACATTTCTGTTTACAACAAACATACAATTTTTCTTTAAAAGAAAATGAATACGCTGCATATTTCATCACAACTGATAACCAGAACTTTTCCAACAGATGAGCTATTTAATTCTTTATCACATTCAGAATAGAAGATCCAGAAACTGTTTAAGAACATTAGAAATAGGAGCAGGAATAGCCCATATGCCCCTCAAGCCTGCTCCACCATTCAGTGAGACCATGGCTAATCTTCGACCTCAACTCCACTTTCCCGCTCTATCCCCATATCCCTGGATTCCCTTAGGCATCAGGGGTAGGATGGGAGCGCCCAGTGTATTGGTGCTGGTTAGAATGTTCCACAAAATTTCTATGAAAGATGATTTATTTTTTGGAAGTAAATATTTCACCATCCATAGCCAGCAATTTACAGGAGTAAAATATAAAACTGTTGGTACATTTATGTGAATTATGTCGTAATAACTCATAACTGCACAGTCTGTTCTAGAGCTGATTTAAAAGCCATAGTAAGACTCAAGGGATCATCTGCTCGTAAAGAGAATATGTCACCAATGAATATATCATTAATGGTAGGAAATTCTGGGTATTTTCCACATATCTGAGAGGCCATGATAAAAAAAAATCACTCTGTTGCTGGTGAGTTATAGTTGCTTTATACACGCAAATGAAAAAGGAAAAAAGAAAGACTTGTATTTATATAGCGTCTTTCATGACCACCAAAAGTCTCAAAGTGCTTTACAGCCAAGTAAGTACTTTTGGAGTGTCGTCACTGTTGTAATGTAGGAAACGCGGCAGCCAATTTTGCGCAAGCTTCCACAAAGAGCAATGTGATAATGACCAGATAATCTGTTTTTGTTATGTTGATTGAGGGTTAGGTATTGGTCAGGACAGCAGGGATAACTTCCCTGCTCTTCTTTGAAATAGTGCAATGGGATCTTTCACGCCCACCTGAGAGTGCAGATGGAGTCTTGGTTTAACGTCTCATCCAAAAGACGGCACCTCTGACAGTGCAGCGCTCCCTCAAGCACTATCCTGGATTGTTAGCCTAGATTTTTGTACTTGAATCCACACCCTTCTGACTCAGAGGCGAGAGTGCCACCCACTGAGCCACAGAAAACAGCAGGTGCTTGGTCAGATATATCCGCTGCACTAATAAACAATACGCCTGACAAGAACAAGTTTAATTTAAATTCATGTTTGTTTCATGTAAGGAATTTTCTACGCATGAAATCCATGTTATGATCAAAATATTCTTTTATAATCTCCTAGCTTTATCTGGACACTGTAACCTGAGTGAATCATGCAATTGATTGTACTGGAAAAGTGATACAATGTAAAAATCACAAGCAGAAAATTACAGGGTAATCATCTCGCGTTTGCAAATCTTGAAATGTTCCTTTCTTGACATCTTGATTTGTCGAGATGTTTAGAATAGTTATGTTTTCCAGTCATACAAGTAATTATGAGAATGACAGAACACTGCTTTTTATTTTAAAAGCAAAAAGAATGCTTTAGATTGTATAGCAGGGCTGTTAGTTATGAAGACTGTACTTAACAACTGAGACTTCGTTTGGGATTCTGCTAATCCTATGAATTTATTCTTACCTGAATTCTCCCTCCCTCTTATTAGTTTAACGCCTTATCTACCACCCTAGTTATTCAATTCGCCAGGACACTGGTCCCAGCTCGGTTAAAGTGGAATCTACTGATTCAGTAAAGTCTCTCATAAGAGACTGTTAGCTAAAGTTGAAGCTCGTCAAATTGAGGGAAAATTATTGACTTGGTTCTGGGATTGGCTGAGCGGCAGGAGACAGAAAGTGGGGATAATGGGCAGATATTCTAATTGGCAGGATATGGCTAGTGGCGTCCCACAGGGATCTGTGTTGGGACCTCAACTATTCACTGCACTTATTAACGACTTAAATGATGGGATAGAGATCCACATATCCCAAGTTTGCCGATGAAGCAAAGATAAGCGGCATTGTAAGCAATGCAGGCGGAAGCATAAAATTATAAAGTGATATAAATAGATTAACTGAATTGGGCAAAATTGCCGCAAATGGATTTCAATGTAGGCAAGTGTGAGGTCATCCACTTTGGACCTAAAAAGATTAGATCAGAGTACTTTCTAAATGGTGAAAATCTAGAAGCAGTGGAGGTCCAAAGTGATATTGGGGTCCAGGTAGATAAATCATAAAAAGGTCATGGACAGGTACAAAAAAGTAATTAAAAAGGTTAATGGAATGCTGGTCTTTATATCCAGAGGATTAGAGTACAAGGGGGTAGAAGTCATGCTACAGCTATACAAAGTCCTGGTTAGACCACACCTGGAATACTGTGTTCAGTTCTGGGCACCACATCTTAAGAAGGATATATTGGCCTTGGAGGGAGTGCAGCGTAAATGAACTAGAATGATACCTGGACTCCAAGGGTTAAATTATGAAGAGAGATTATATAAACTAGGATTGTATTCCCTGGAATTTAGATTATTAAGGGGTGATTTGATTGAAGTTTTCAATATATTAAGGGGAACTAATAGGGTAGATAGAGAGAAACTATTTGCACTGGTTGGGGAATCTAGGACTAGGAGATATAGTCTAAAAATTAGAGCTAGACCTTTCAGGAGAGAAGTTAGGAAACACTTCAACATGCAAAGAGTGGTAGGAGTTTGGAACTCTCTTCCGCAAACCGCAGTTGTTGATGGGTGAATTATTAATTTTAAATCTGAGATTGATAGATTTCTGTTAACCAGGCATATTAAGGGATATGGGGAAAAAGCAGGTATATGGAGTTAGGTCACATTTCAGCCATGATCTCACTGAATGGCGGAACAGGTTTGAGGGGTTAAATGGGTATGTTCCTATACACAATCTAGGAGTCTGCATAAGAGCAAGGAAGTCTTGCTGCAATTATTTAGGGTTTTGGTGAGACCACAGCTGGAGTACTGTGTACAGTTTTGGTCTCCTTACCCAAGGAAGGATGTCCTTGCCTTGGAGGGGATGCAACAAAGATTCATTAGATTAATTCCTGGGATGGGAGGGAAGTCCTATGAGGAGAAATTGAGTAGAATGGGCCTATATTCTCTGGAGTTTAGGAGAATGAGGGGATCTCACTGAAACATAAAATTCTTACAGGGCTTGAGAGTGTAGATGCCGAGAGGCTGTTTCACTTGGCTGGAGACTCCAGAACTAGGGGTCATAATCTCAGGATAAGGGGTTGGCCATTTAGGACTGAGATGAGGAGACATTTCTTCACTCAGAGGGTTGTGGAGGCGCAGTCATTGAGTATATTCAAGACTGAGATCAATAGATTTTTGGACACTAAGGGAGTCTAGGGATCGGGCGGGAAAGTGGAGTTGATGTAAAAGTTCAGCCATGATCTTATTGAATAGTGGAGCAGGCTCGAGGGGTCGTATGGCCTTATCCTGCTCCTATTTGTTATGTTCTTATGTTCTTAATGGTGTTATGATTTATCACTAATGGTTGATAGTTAGTTCGTTAATAAGAGTTAACAGGTCCATTCACAGAAAATGGAAATGGAGGCAGATTCATATGTGATAGTTGCTCTGCTGCTAACATCTCCATTTCTGTCTAGCAGCCATGATCCATGCTGTTATTTGTTTACAACATGGGGTAGGCTGCCTACGAATCCTAACTGACAACACATGTTGGTAATCTACCTCTCCCTGTAGGCATTCTAATGGATGCGTTAAGCTCCCTGATGCCATTTTTGGCACTTCGAAGGTTCTGAGAAAGGTAACTTTATGCAACTCACAATTAAGCCGATGTCTGTCAGAATCTGATTAAATGCTGTTCAATTATCACCAACTCAAAATAAGGTTACCATTTCCCTTACTTCAACTATTTGCATTCATTTTTAGAAAATGCAGACTGAGGTGAAGATTCCTGGCAAATTACATGTTATGTGCATGCTCATTACACGTCGTTTGGCTGCACACTGAACATTCAGTAAATAATTGTGAACATTTTAAAATCCAGAATACAAGTGCTCTGTCTCAATCTCCATTAAAGATAAGGGCAGCTAAATTGGACAGCCTCTGAAAACAGGCGTGGAGATCACAATGCGCAATTGATCCTCACCCGCTCAATGTAATGCAAGCAGCACGCTATCTTCATGCTGCCTGCTCATTGTCATGATTTCTGCGTGCAGCCAGCGCTGATTTTACTGTTCATTGCCTGCACACATCAGCAGGGCGCCCCACATCATTATTTGCTAAAATTATTTAACGTTGGCCTGCACTGCGTAAAGCTAGCCTGCACCTCTTAAAGGGAAGGTTATATTATGGGTGATGGAGGTGCTGCATCATTGGGAATAGTGCAGTGCACTAAAGAACAATGGCTGACCATGGGAGAGAGTGTGCCGCAAGGTTTTCCGATGCTGTATCTGGAGGTCTTGGTGGAAAACAAGAGGGATATCCTGTATCCACGGGGGGCCAGGAGGTTGTTCGGAAAATATGCTGTGATGACAGTGGAGCCATTGCACTCAATGCCAGAAGTCATGGTGCTCAATGCCAATGATGAACCTGTAAAATACTGGTTCGGCCTCGACTGGAGCATTGTGTCCAACTATGGGTATCGCACTTTAGGAAGGATGTGAAGGCCTTAGAGAAGGCGTAGAAAAGATTTATGAGAATGGTTCCAGGGATGAGGGATTTTAGTTACATCACTAGACTGGAGAAGCTGGGGTTGTTCTCCTTGGAGCAAAGATTAAGAGGAGATTTGATAGAGGTGTTCAAAATCACGAGGGGTCTAGACAGAGTAGATAGAGAGAAACTGTTTCCATTGGCAGAAGGGTTGAGAACCAGAGGACACAGATTTAAGGTGATTGGCAAAAGAACCAAAGACGGCGTAAGAAAAAACTGTTTTACGCAGCGAGTGGTCAGGATCTGGAATGCACTGCCGGAAAGGGTGGTGGAAGCAGATTCAATTTTATCTTTCAAAATGGAGTTGGATAAGTATCTGATGGATAAACATGTGAAGGGCTACCGGGAAAGGGCGGGGGAGTGGGATAGCTGAGAGTCGTCATGGGCTCGATGGGCCAAATGGCCTTCTTCCGTGCTGTAACCATTCTATGATTCTAGAAGGCAAGCCCCAAGGACCTGGATTTAGTGCTACCAAAACTTCAATGACCTCACACGAGTGGTTAAGGTGAGTGAATTCATTTTCAAATGCCATATCCTACTAACTGCACCACTAGCCTCAGCCACTGCTCAATTCACTACATCCCCATCACTTACCTACCAAGAACCACTATCAATCAAGACTCATACCTAACATTCATGTGTTTCATCACATCCTCACACACTTAGCACTGTTGCAAGCCTCACACCCACATCTCACAGCTTGCACATACTGCCAGCTATTCAACCATTTAGAATTCTGCAGAGGAGGCCAAAGGAGGGGGAAAATTAGGAGGGGGAAAATAGAGTATGAGAGTAAGCTTGCAGTGAACATAAAAACTGACTGCAAAAGCTTCTATAGATATGTGAAGAGAAAAAGATTAGTGAAGACATACAGAATCAGGTGAATTTATAATGGGGAACAAAGAAATGGCAGAACAATTGAACAAATACTTTGGTTCTGTGTTCACGAAGGAAGACACAAATAATCTTCCGGAAATACTAGGGGACCGAGGGTCTAGCGAGAAGGAGGATCTGAAGGAAATCCTTAGTAATCAGGCAATTGTGTTAGGGAAATTGATGGGATTGAAGGCCGATAAATCCCCAGGGCCTGATAGTCTGCATCCCAGAGTACTTAAGGAAGTGGCGCTAGAAATAGTGGATGCATTGGTGGTCATTTTCCAACATTCTATAAACTCTGAATCAGTTCCTATGAATTGGAGGGTAGCTAATGTAACACCACTTTTTTAAAAAGGAGAGAGAAAACAGGGAATTATAGATCGGTTAGCCTGACATCGGTAGTGGGGAAAATGTTGGAATCAATTATTAAAGATGTAATAGCAGCGTATTTGGAAAGCAGTGACAGGATTGGTCCAAGTCAGCATGGATTTATGAAAGGGAAATCATGCTTGACAAATCTTCTAGAATTTTTTGAAGATGTAACTAATAGAGTGGACAATGGAGAACCAGTAGATGTGGTGTATTTGGACTTTCAAAAGGCTTTTGACAAGATCCCACACAAGAGATTAGTGTGCAAAATTAAAGCACATGGTACTGTGGGTAATATATTGATGTGGATAGAGAACTGGTTGGCAGACAGGAAGCAAAGAGTAGGAATAAATGGGTCCTTTTCAGAATGGCAGGTAGTGACTAGTGGGGTACCACAAGGTTCAGTGCTGGGACCCCAGCTATTTACAATATACATTAATGATTTAGACGAAGGAATTGGGAGTAATATCGCCAAGTTTACAGATGACACTAAGCTGGGTGGCAGTGTGAGCTGTGAGGAGGATGCTAAGAGGCTGCAGGGTGACTTGGACAGGTTAGGTGAGTGGGCAAATGCATGGCAGATGCAGTATAATGTGGATAAATGTGAGGTTATCCACTTTGGTGGCAAAAACAGGAAGGCAGAATATTATCTGAATGGTGACAGGTTAGGACAAAAGGAGGTGCAATGAGACCTGGGTGTCATGGTACATCTGTCATTGAAAGTTGGCATGCAGGTACAGCAGGCGGTGAAGGCGGCAAATGGCATGTTGGCCTTCATAGCGAGAGGATTTGAGTATAGGAGCAGGGAGGTCTTACCGCAGTTGTACAGGGCCTTGGTGAGGCCACACCTTGAATATTGTGTACAGTTTTGGTCTCCTGATCTGAGGAAGGACATTCTTGCTGTTGAGGGAGTGCAGCGATTCCCAGGATGGCAGGACTGACATATGAAGAAAGACTGGATCGACTAGGTTTATATTCACTGGAATTTAGAAGAATAAGAGGGGATCTCATAGAAACATATAAAATTCTGATGGGATTGGACAGGTTAGATGCAGGAAGAATGTTCCCAATGTTGGGGAAGTCCAGAACCAGGGGTCACAGTCTAAGGATAAGGGGTAAGCCATTTAGCACCGAGATGAGGAGAAACTTCTTCACTCAGAGAATTGTGAACCTGTGGAATTCCCTACCACAGAAAGTTGTTGAGGTCAGTTTGTTAGATATATTCAAAAGGGAGTTAGATGTGGCCCTTACGGCTAAAGGGATCAAGGGGTTTGGAGAGAAAGCAAGAGATGGGTTCTGAGGTGAATGATCAGCCATGATCATATTGAATGGTGGTGCAGGCTCGAAGGGCCGAATGGCCTACTCCTGCACCTATTTTCTATGTTTCTATGACAGCCTCATCGCCCAAACATATTGCAGGACACACACTGACACATTTCTGTCTCTCTTGCAGGAGAAGTTGACGCAGACATCCCTAACCGGAGGCAGCAGGAACTAACTGGAAGGGGTGAGACACACCTGCATGTTCTAACCCCTATGTTGGAAACACTGCTGGCCAATATAGTAAGAGCCATTGATCAGCGGGCGGACCTGAATCCATTGAAGATGATGATATCCTTATACCTAATCCTCCTTCTCACATCCCATTTCCCCCTCATCCCACAATCTCTACTGACCGAGAAGCTGCAGATGGTGTAAGCTTGCATTTCATATTTTGCTCTCTCCCCTCACCACAACCTTACCCTTGTGCCTTTTTCCTTTTAGATACCCAAGAAGTGAAACCAGGCCAGGCAGTGGAGGAAGACTAAGAAGGGAAGACACACTGTCACTTGATTTCACACTAGCAGCCATCAGTTCAGATACTGATGGTGCGTATCTTATAGGTTAGCATAGAGGCAGGATCTGCATGTGGTGAGAAACTGGGCACAAGTGAGCTGCAGCCCGAGGAGGGGGCATTGATAGCACAGCTGTCAGCTCACCTGAACACAAGGTCGCACACGAGTTCTGCTGCAGAGGATTCAGATGAGGACTTCAATGGACCAGTCTACTGTAGGAGGCTGATAGGTGTACACCACAAAATGCTTGGTGCATTGGGTAGCCTGCATTCAATGACAAGGAGCATGGAGGAGTCTGGCACCAACTTGGCACAGGGCTTTGCGCAGAGCTTGGGCCTATTCTTTCCAGCGTGGAGCACTGGCCAACTCCATTCGCACACTTGTGGACCCAACCTTGATGCAGTATCAGATGGCCGATGTTCCAGCACCCATTGCCACAAGTAGCTTCCATCAAAAGTCCGAGTGCTGCAGTGGAAGCTCAGACTAATGTCATTCAAGGTCAGCTTGTTGTCCAAGCAAGCTCAGACTGCTGCCATCGTGGCTGTGAATACCAATTTTGCAGTGTATCACAGCAGTCCAGCAATCCGTCCTCCAACAGGCTGCTGAGTCACCACCCCGGGGGAGTGGCAGTGGTTCCATGGAGCATGAGCCTGCTGTCCTCTCTCACAATGACAGCATTCGTGATCCCACCCCTGCCACTCCGTATTGCCTGTCAGCCAGCCAGCCCCGACTGCTGCCGCCCATGCCGAGATGGTGCAATCTGAAGTCGGGCCTTCTAGGCCCAGAGCTGCTCAAGGTTGTCCTGCAAGGACATTGCCGTCTCCCCCACTGAAAGTCAACAGCCTTCCACCAGCCATGCTGCAGCTACTGGGGTAGCACTTCTTGGGAGTACTAGGAGAGGCAACGGATAATGGAAGGCAGGCACTAAGGGAATGCACAGGGTCATTAAGTTTAAGTTTGTTTGTGATATGGCATGATTTAATTGATAAACTTTTTTGCAATGTTTATTTTGTGCTGGCTTTTAATTTTGCATTATGGCCAAGAGGATGATGTGAGGAAAGGTGAGGAGTGTGGGACTGTTGAGGAATGAGGATTTGAGGTTGAGGTTACTGGTATCGCACTTGAATTAGCTCTTTACATACAGCCCGGATAGAAAAGGGCTGTCTAAGTTACAGCCTCCATTCCTCTTCCTCCTTTTCTGCCTCCTCCTCATTCTCCTCTTCCTCCTCCTCTCTCTTTTAGCAACTTGTCCTGCTCTGTCTGGCCTCTGCTAATTTCCCAGTCATGCTTGATTCCAAGAAGAAGACCGACTAGTGCACCCATGTCTGGGAGCAACTGGTCAGAATAAATCACCCAGTAACTAGCCTGTAATTAGTTGCTGATCCCTTTAAATAGCGCTGGTAGGGAATCCTTCAACTCTTTTTGGGGAGTACAAAATAACATTAGATCGAGTGCCCCCCTAGGGAATCCTTCATGCTGCTTGACGCGTGTTCAGCTGTGCGAGGTTAAGAGGCTGGAGTGGGAGCTCCAAAATGGCAGCGCTGTTGCACGCTGATTGACGTCATGATCTGCCTGCTCTGCATACTTCCAGTGGATGTTAAATGCATATGTGCTAACCCCTTTACCAAGATGGCATCCGACGCACTTCGTGTCAGAAGTGGGCGCGCGTGCACCGGACACTATTCTGGGCCCCTAAGGTAACGCGTAGCACCCAAAATTTCTCGCACAAGCTAACATATTAAAAGATATTAAATCCAAAACAATATTGGACAGAAAGCTGTGGGTGAAGTTTAAGGATAAGCACTAATCCATGGCCAAAATTAAACTGTATTTAAACTACAGTGGTTTGGTAGAACAGTGCCAGAGTTTATACATTTGGAACTGAGACAACTATTCCAGTGGGAGGGAAAGATTTTTTTTGTGTAATTTGGGCTCACCGTTACACGACCATCATTTTTTAACCACCTTGTCTGCAAACAAAACACTGGTGTACCACAATCCTTGAGAAGCACATTGCTTGTTTGCTAAAGCCTCAGCTGCAGAGACATATTCTAACTGAGCACGTGGGCGACTTTTACAGATTGTTCCACTAACATATATTAACAGATGGAACTTATTCAGCAAAAGTAAATTGATCTGTTCGGATTTCTATCAAATTATAAGATCCTCTGAGAACATGACTGTCAGCGTCTTGAGTTATATAGGTTGCTAAAGGTAAAACAATAATTCCATTGAATCAAACATGCATGCAATCAAATACCTTCCAACATATATTTAATTATGTTGTCAGTTGCCATTTTTAACTTTCCTATATTAGAGGAGCGCTTCCGAATCCAAATTTGGACATATATAATATATTAGAAGAAGCATTTGTTGCTTCTCATAAGTGCATTGGGTAGAAACCAATAGAAATCATTTTAGGAATATATACATATTCGGCTAAACTTTCACCTTCATTTTTGGCGGATTTTCGGCGATTTTCTTAAGTGATGATCTTACAGACAACACTGATTCTTAAAAATAATAGGCTAGATTTTCCTCTATGGGTGTGCGCTGAGTGCCTGACAGACACAGCCTACTGAACAGGAGACAGCTGCATGTACTTTTCATCCTCCTGGTCACTTGTCTGGCTCGGGCCACAGATCTTGTGGAAATTCGAGGGCAGCTGCAGGACTTTCAGCATTGCAACTACTCCTGGCTACTGAGATCAGGACCTTCTGGTGACGGCAGCTGCCAGAAGCCCACAGAATGCATGAAATAGTCCATGGAGGGGACCAGTTAAATAAGAAGTGATTACTGTCTCCACGTCTTTGCCCTGCCCAAAGAATGCTGCACACCGAGTCATTTGGGGGCTCAGGGAAAGGCCACTGCATCAAAGCTCGTCAGGCACTCAGACAACAAAAACAGATTATCTGGTCACTTTCACAATGCTGTTTGTGGGAGCTTGCTGTGCGCAAATTGGATGCTGCATTTCCCACATTGCAACAATGACTACACTCCAAAAATACTTTATTGGCTGTAAAGTGCTTTGAGACGTCCGGTGGTTGTGAAAGGTGCTATATAAATGTAAGTCTTTTTTTCTTTCTCTTCTGATGGGACACCTAAGGGAGTGAAGGGTTTTGGGGAGCGGGCAGGGAAGTGGAGTTGAGGCCAAGGTCAGATCAGCCATGCTCTTATTGAATGGCGGAGCAGGCTCGAGGGGCCAAATGGCCTACTCCTGCTCCTATTTCTTATGTATGTTCTAATGAGTATACCTGGAAAAGAATGAGTTGGGGGGGGACCCTTCCATCTCATTGTAACGCCAATGCTAGGTCTATGTCTACTAGCCTTATGTGTCCTATTAAAGCCACCGGAAATCCTAGTGCAGCACAACGTGACCGGGTCATCGTTCCATTTTCATCTTTCTTGGGAAGAGGAGCATCTCCCTGAATATGTATCGCAAACCCTCCTCAGCTAATGCTATTCCTTGACTTAGTGTCGACATGGTTTCGGAGCGGATCTACTTACAGCATTTTGAGGATTTCCACGTAGCAGCCGAGGACCCGCTCAGCCTGTGGGCTCAGTTCAATGACCATGGTGCTGCAGGTGGGGCTGACCAGCAAACAGTCAATCAGGCTGGGCTCACTGTCACTGTTGCTGCTGCTGCTGCTGCTGCTGCTGTTACTACTACTGCTGGTGCTCCCTTTCAGTTTCTGATTGACCATGTTGCTCCTTTCCAATTCCACGTGGATCTCGGTTGAGTTCACAATGATGGATTTCATCCTGGCGTCAGTCGTGACCTCCTGCGACACAAGGTCAGGACTGTTGTGCAGCAGCCGGAGTGGCAGGTTCGGCTTCCGATCGCACTGTTGCTGACAACCATTGCGTATTTCCTTCAGGCTGGGGGAGTTGTCACGGCTACAGAAGAACACAGATAATTGTATGGACTGTTAAAATGAGGAGAGAACTTAAAAAAGTATAATCATTTAATGAAATATATAATTAGCTATTTAGTTACATCTTCACCACAAAATTCTGTATGAGTAACCAATGCCAGAAATATGTGCAGATTTATTTATCTAAAGCATGACATGATCATATTTTCAAACCATTTTTAGTCCTCTTTTCAGATATTTTTTATTTATTAGTGATGGGCTAACAATTCCATCAATCCTCTCCAATCTGTTCTACTGTATTCAGTAACTAGTGCACTTTCAGAGCCAGTACTGTTGAAAAATATTTGTAAACCGGCAGAGCAATGCAGGTTAGGAGTACTTGGTACGCAATGGTGTCGGCTCACAGAACAGATCTGCAGCCACGATTTGTATATTGTTGCTTCTGGTACATGAAACATCTGCCCGAGTACCTTCCATGCGTCATATATTTCATCACTTTTTAAACCCTCTTTACTACAAGGCTGCTTATACAACAACAACTTGTGTTTACATAGTGCCTTTAACGTAGTCAAACGTCCCAAGGTGCTTCACAGGCGTGTTATGAGACAAAACAAATACATTTGACACCGAGCCACATAAGAAGAAATTACGGCAGAGCTTGGTCAAAGAGGTAGGTTTTACGGAGCATCTTAGAGGAGGAAAGAGAGGTAGAGAGGCAGAGAGGTTTAGGGAGGGAGTTCCAGAGCTTAGAGGCCAAGCAGCTGAAGGCACGGTCACCAATGGTTGAGCAGTTCTAATCAAGGATGCTCAGGAGGGCAGAATTTGAGGAGCACAGACATCTCTGGGGGGGGGGGGGGGGGGGGTGGTTGTGGGGCTGAAGGAGATTACAGTGATAGTGAGGTCATGGAGGGATTTGTAAGCAAGGATGAGAATTTTGAAATCGAGGCGTTGCTTAACTGGGAGCCAATGTAGGTCAGCAAGCACAGGGGTGATGGGTGAGCGGGACTTGGTGCGAGTTAGGACACGGGCTGCTGAGTTTTGGATAACCTCAAGTTTACGTAGGGTAAATACCTTGCACTGATTTTCTGACTGTTGGAATGCTTGGGTTGCAGATTCCTCCTTAACTTGAGAGGATTATGTTTCTCTGTCAATCAGTCACACTAACCAGCAGACACTCACTTTGGATTTTCAATATCTGATGCAGATGCACATTCTGCTCTATAGTTTTGAGGATTGAAGAGCATTTGTTATACTCTGAAGAAGTGCAGTCTTCATCAAGAGATATCTGGCAAATGGTTTCCTATTTAGGGAAGTCTGAAGAAAGGTCATCAACCTGCAATGGTAACTCTGTTTCTCTCTCCACAGATGCCGCTGACCTGCTCTGAGTATTTCCAATATTTTCTTTTTATTTCAGATTCCCAACATCCGCAGTATTTTGCTTTTGTATTGGGGAAGTTGAATCATGGAATCATTTTATAATTTTTTTAATTTGTTCATATGATGTGGGCATCTCTGGCAAGGCCAGCATTTATTGCCCATCCCTAATTGCCCATGAGAAGGTGGTGGTGAGCTGCGTTCTTGAAGCGCTGCAGTCCTGTTAAGGAGGGACTGCCAAGATTTTGACCCAGCGTCAATGAAGGAACAGCAATATACTTCCAAGTCAGGATGGTGTGTGACTTGGAGGGGAACGTGGAGGTGATGGTGTTCCCAGGCACCTGCTGCCCTTGTCCTTCTAGGTGGTAGAGGTCGCAGGTGTGAGAGGTGCTACCACAGAAGCCTTGGTGAGTTGCTGCAGTGCATCTTGTAGATGGTACACACTGCAGCCACGATACACTGGTGGTGGAGGGAGTGAATGTTTAAGGTGGTAGATGGGGTGCCAATCAAGCAGGCTGCATTGCCCCGGATAATAATGAAGATGTCATTCAAATTTGGGAAAACATTTTAAGATCATCTTCAAGTCATTGCATTTCATGTTTGAAAAAGTAGATATATGTTTGCCGAATAATTTTCATGGAGACATTGACCGTTTAAGAAAAATCTTTCGCAACACAAATAGGTATTCATGCCTCGCATGCTACTACACTGAGGAAGGTGGAGATCAGAAGCCACTTCACAGTCTAGTCAGTCTGATGAGACAGTGCATCATTATTCAATTCATCCATTTGTGTATCAAAACATTAAATAAACATCAGACTTTTGTACAAACCTGTTAATAAACTCTTCATAACAAGAATAGATGGCAGCTAAGCAGACAGCTACAAGGTTTGGTAGGACCCTTGGATGGGGACATTGGCCAGTTGGACCATGCATACTGTAACATAAAATAAGTGAAACCACATTTAGATAAAGGCAGTTTATATGCTAGAAATTTAAAATATAACTAAATAATGTGCTATTATACCATCTACAAGATGCACTATGCCTAGAACTATACAATTTAAGATTTCATATAAAATGAATTAATATATATATATATATATATACATACAATTGGATATTTAATACTCTGATCTATTAATTTGGAAAGAAGTTTACTTTACTCGAAACTAAATTATATTGCATCAACCTTTACTACGAACCCTTATTGTTCTAAATATATGGGTCATAATGTTAATCTAAGTTAAGCAGGAAGAATGTAAAATTACAGCTACCTGTGAATGAATTTCTTCACCACCTCCATTCCAGCATTCAGCTCATTCAAAGCAAGAATATATTCCTGAGTGAAAAGTCTCAATCGAGGACACTTGCCAAAATCCTGAGGGGAAAAAAGGATAAAACATTGTTTGATTCATCAATGTCTAGTGTCACTGGGCCATCTTTTACAGGCACCAAACACCACGACAAGGCCAGGTTGGCAGAGTAACACCCCAGGCTGTGCGTCAGAGCACTGCAAAACATATCACCATCTGTCACAAGATCTAAGGCACCAAAGCAGTAAAACATAAATGATTTAATATCAAGTCCCTGCTTGAATAATCGGTCTTATAAATTTAATTAAAAAAATAACTTAGCAGTTCTTTTAAAATTTGGCTTTATTGACCTGATCTCTCTGATCAACACCGTCAGGACCACCAATTGGAATCAGGATACAAAGCAGCTGGGGATTCCCATCAAGTCGAGCAACCAAATAGCCTACTCCTGCTCCTATTTCTTATGTTCTTATGTTTTTAGGTCATAGAACCTATATTATAGTAAACTATGTACATATATTTTTAATCATAATGAATCCAGTTACTGAAAAATGGGTTTTGCAGATGAAAAATATTAATGCCAGTGTTTCTTTCAGTTTATACATTCATCTTTTTCTTCGTTGCCTTGGTGGTTTAGCAGGCAATGACAATGGCACTGGCTGGTGTAGTACTAAGCCATACAGACTAGGTCCCAGGTCCCAGTCTCAATTTATGGTTATCTCAGTCAGGTCAGAAATGAGGATGTTACAATTGGGCTCAATGCCCCCTCTGGAGAGGGCAATGAAAAATCTGCTGGGGTTTCTGCACCTGATTTCTATCCAATGACCTCCAGTGTGCAAGTGTGTTACATTGGATGAGAACAGGATAGGGCTTGTTTGTGCATGGTCAAATAGTTCGCTGACACTAACTGTCCAGACTGACACATGAGGAACAGCCACTTACTTGTGCAATGTACTAGAGGGTGCATAGCGACCAGGGAACCATATCCCAGAACCTCAGCACCTTCAGCAGAAGAGGAGAGAAAACTGACCGAGCTATTTTTACAGCACACAGCTGCTTTCGTTATGCAAGACCAAAGAAAGGGTTTGCAACAAATGCCAGGAAAAAAAGATCCAGTTTTTTTTAAACAGTGGAAGCCAACCAACCACATTGTACAGCATGACTGGGCTAACAGTAGACTCACACACTTGAGTTGATTTTTATGAACAATCTTGGCAGAAAGGGCACCATCGTTATAAGTATTGTTTGAAAAGATATTCAGGTTTTGTCTGACAATATAGGCAAAATGCCATCCACAATGTATTGCTTCTCAACTCCCAGTGGAGTTCAAAATATATTAACCAGCATTTTCTTCTTCAATTGAAAGAGTTAGCCTAAAATAATGTACCACATAACTCATGGGAAATCAATTGCATTCATTATAAAAATATTTGCAGTAAAATTAAGCCAAAATGTTCCTTAGTTTGTTAATATTTAATGATTATATCTCTAATGGTTCTGAAGTTCTTACAGATTGCTGTTACTGGTGGCCATTAATCAAATCAGTGTTGCTTTCGCCGAATGGTTCTTGGAACGTGATCTCTGCATCAATGAATCCTATACTGATTATTCTCAAATTATGAGATAGAGTTCATTCTTGTGCTAACATTGTAGAAAACTCGTAGAAGACAATGATACAAAAATATCTACAACTTGTCAGCTCCCTGTTGCAGCAAGCTGCTCTTTGCCTATTTTTCCTGAGCCAAAAACTTTGGAGTAAACTTGGTTGGATGAAACCATTTGGCCATTCATCAATTTTAAGATGGTGTTTACTGTTGCTAAGTAGGAACTCCTCCAGTGCTTAAATTTTGCATCAATATACACTATAGCTCACAGAATATAATTACAGAGCAAACAAGAGATGAGCTTTTTGCATGTCTTCTAACACAGTTAAAAAATATATTTTTAACATAACAGAGATACCCATCAGTAAAATGGTAACTCTGAAACTAAACTAGCCAACATCTGATTGCCATGTCAAAGGATTCTGTTAGTCAACAGTACAGTGAGGTTTGCCATCATTCCAATGCCCATGGACAGCCTCAGAGCTCGAGTCAGCATCCGGAAGGCTCAAATTCAGATGCCACCTTCAATGAACATTAAAACTTGATGTCCGTCAATGAGCAAGTTTCATTATGGTTAATACATGGAGTATATTTGAGTGGCAAAGTGGTTTATCATTGACCATTGAAAATTAGGATGGAAAAAATGATAAGAATTCACCCAGCCCTGCCTTCGAGCAATACACCTCCTGAGTTTTGCCAATAATAGAACACAAATAAAGACGATAAGGAAGACCGTGCGGCCTATCCACACACTTCTCCTTCAACTGCAGGAAGAAGCCAGACAGAGTATTGCGGACTTCAAGGTGAATTAAATACATAAATCAAAGGATTTATCCTGTCAGTCCTCAAGGAAGTGTGCAATTAATTTGTGTCATCTTAGTCAATTTATTTACTACAATTAACAGATCAGGAGAACTTGTGCTCCATACTAAATCAAGGCTCACAACAGGAATAAAAAATCTGTTCTAATAACTGACACCTCATCTTAATGCATTTTGTTTGCACATGACAATCAAGCTTGAAGCTTAAAAATACAGGTGTCAAATTAGGCGCAGCTCTGCGAGCCACGCCTGATTTCCACGCTCAAAACCACGCCGAAAACTTATCTTGGTATTCTCCCCTCCCTCAGGTCGATCCAGTTCCTCGGCACGGCGCAGCACAAGCTGTGGGGAGCGGAGCCAGGTCCCTGCGTTGAAAACAGTGTCGGGATCTCTGCACATGCATGCTACAGTGAGTGCGCATGTGCAGTAGCTCCAGGCACCCGAGGCTGTGTGGGAGGGGCCCGAAGCACGACGCCCCTAGCCCTGGCCGAATGGGCTCACTGGGGCGGTGAAGATCGGACTGCACCTCCCTCCTCCAGCTCCTACTATGGCTGTGGCTCCGGCTTCCCTCCTCCTGTTCAGCTCCCACTCCCTCTGGCTCTCTTCCCCGCCACCCCCCCCCCACCCAGCTCCCGCTCCGCTGCCTGCCGCTCCCGCCCCCCCGCCAATTCCTGCTCTGCTGCCAGCTGCTTCCCCCCCCCCCCCCCGCCAGCTCCCGCTCCGCTCCCGCGCCCCTCCCCCTTCAGCTCCGGCCACTCCCTCTTCCTTCGGCGGGGCCCGCCCGTCCAGCATCTTGCTAGGGGAGGGCCCCGCCCGAAGTCTTCGGCCTGGCTTCCTCATGTCGGCCGGGCCCGTTCAGCCTCCCCCCTCTCTTCTCCTCCAGCCGCCCCTCCCCACTCCCTCCCTCTCCTCTCCTCTCCTCCCGCCGCCCCTCCCCCTCCCTCCCTCTCCTCTCCCCCCCCCCTCCCTCTCCTCTCCCCTCTCCCCTCGCTGTCAGAAACAGATAGACACTGACAGACAGAGAGAGAGAGACACACACTGACAGACAGAGAGAGAGAGAGAGAGAGACACACTGGGGGAGCCCCGTCCCAGCGCGTTGTTGGAGGGCTCCCGGTGCTGCAGTCGATGAGTAGAAACTTGAATTTTTTTTAATTGATTTTTTCATTTTTTACATTTTTTTTGATTGATTTATTGGTTGATTTATTGATCATTTATTATTGATGATGGCTCTTTATTTGTAAAAGTGATGGAAGTTTACAAACATGAAACACCTTTCCCCCTCCCCTCCCACACCCCCTCCCCCCCTCATTCCCTATGCCTGATTTGTAACCTACGCCTGATTTTCTAAGTGTAGACAAGGTTTTTCTGAGCGTACAAAAATCTACACTTACTCCATTCCAAGTTAGTTTGGAGTAAGTTTTCACTGCCTAAACTTTCAAAACAGGCGTAAGTGGCCGGACACGCCCCCTTTTGGAAAAAAAATCTGTTCCAAAATGAAACTGTTCTAACTGACTAGAACTGGAGCAAACTAAATGCCGAGAATTGCAATTTCTAAGATATTCCATTCTAAACCAGTTGCTCCAAAAAAATAGGAGCAACTCAGGCCGAAACTTGACCCCATAAATTCAGTAGAAGTAAAAGTCACTTCTGCCTCTCGTGGACATCAGTGCCAAATAAAACTGGCTTTGATTGGGAAACCTCAGCTCTAGTATGCCTGAATTAAATAATGCGAAATCTGAAACTCTTTTGAAGCTGGGATCAACAGTTAGATGATCTCAATAGTACCTGGGATTACCATGGGTTCACATCATAGATCGATTTGTTGCAAAAAGAAACTACTCTATTCATCTGTTGTAATGAGGATTTGGAGCTTTGAACTTTGGCAAAGTACCAATTTATCTGTTCATATTTCAGGTTTAAACCTTTCATTCAGTGGGATCTCGGCCAGCTATAATCTCTTCCCAACAGCTGTAATCTTCAGTCTCACACAGGCCCTGATTTCTATCTCTTGCTGGCAATGGGTTCAAGCATCTAGATGACCAAAAATGATGGCCAGGGGTTTGAAGTTTTGTTGAACTGAACATTGAAATGACAAACTCCTGCCCGGACCTGGCTCTAGCGGCAGTACACTTACATTAGTCAATTCTTACTATATTAGTTTCAAAAAGGCTCTCATAGGTCCAGCAGAAATGTTAGTTGGATGCTAATGTTCTGACAACTAACAATAATGAAATTAAATACAATATGGTTAATAAACTCCAGAGACTTGTGCACAAATTGTAGGCTGACCTGTCAATGTTGAAGGTCCTGCCTTTTGTAAGTGATGATAAGCAGAGGCTCCATTCTCTCAATTGTATGTTAAATATCCCATGATATTATTCAAAGCAAGGGAGTTCTTTTGGTGTCCTGGACAACATTTATTTCTGCTGTGGGCAAATTGTTTGCTGCGATTTCCTTCAATAATTGAGGTGGAGACCGTTGAATCTCTTAAAAACATGGATGGGCCAAGTGGCTTCCTTTTGTGCAGTAAGCTCCTATGGTACCTGGCAATGGCCACACAGAGCTGGCTACAGAAGCCCTGGATCAGAAGACAGCCAGAGCTGTGTCGTCTTCTCCAAGAAGACCTGAAGCTAACGTGCACCAGAGGGTTGGCACTGCAGTGGCAGTAATGTTCAGCTATGCCCTCAAGTCCTCTTTCTCCACCTCCTTCCAGACATGCTACATGCTGTCCAAACAGCATGATTCCCTGCAGTGGCAAGCAGGACCAGTCACAGAATCAGAGAATCATAGAATGGTTACAGCACCGAAAGAGGCTATTCGGCCCATCGAGCCCGTGCCAGCTCTCTGCAAGAGCATTCAGCTAGTCCCACTCCCCCGCCCTTTCCCCGTAGCCCTACAATTTTTTTTCCTTCAGGTATTTATCCAATTTCTTTTTGAAAGCCACGATTGAGTCTGTCACCATCACCCTTTCAGGCAGTGCATTCCAGATCCTAACCACTTGCTGCATTAAAAAGTTTTTCCTCATTACGCCATTATTCATTTCCTTGTTAACACCAAGGAAGATCATCTCCACTTTACCAGCCACCAAACTGGTTCACTAATGTTCTTTAGAGAAGGAAACCTGCTGTCCTTATCTGGTCTTGCCGATCTGTGATACCAGTCTCACACCAATCTGGTTGACGCATAACTGCCCTCTGAAATGGCCTAGCAGGCCACTCAGTATCAAACTGCTACAGCGATTCAAGAAGGCCCACTCACAGCACCACCTCCTCAGGGCAACTAAGGATGGGCAATAAAGGCTGGCCTTGCTAGCGATGCCCACATCCAGAGAATGAATTTTTAAAAATTGTTTTCCTGCATCTATGTTTACTACGTCAGCCACCAGGTTTTACCAGCAATTTTTGTTACCGATACATTTAGTATGGTTTAAATATAATGTTAAAATGCTAGCAGCCTTTGTAAGATCTACCACCATTCTTATCTCATAGAAAACCACCTACCTGTAAGTGACTGCATCCTTTAAAATTTACCTATTCCCTTGTAAACAGCCCCTGAAACCTGACAATTTATCCCGGCCCTGCCCACCACAACCCATTAGTGAACGCCCAACATCAGGCTCCAGAGGAGAGCTTGCCCATACCAGATAAATGAAGCTGATCTCGCAAAATAGGGCAGGATTAGCACACTCTCGGTTTGGCTGGTGCTGATTGCAATTCATTGGATGGACACCCAATCCGAAAGTCTACACTGAGATTCTTTAGTCCAGGTAGCATTTCAAAACTCAGAATCAGATCGCTAAAAACGATTATTTTTTGTGACGGTAGGATTGGACGCTAGCTTACCTGAACTCAAAGTGGCCAAAGTTAAGCATTTGTGAATGGTCCACAAACTCAAGGTAGTTGGAGTTACAAATGCGGCTTAGTGCTCATATCTAACCTGATCCGATCCGGCTGGATTTTCGTGTGGTTTGCGACCGGCTTTTCACCGCGTTTTGACCCTCCACGGCGAAAACCCGGTCACGATCCTCGGTTCCTTTTTTGTGGCGGCACTTGCAAGCACCGCCGGGGAGAGCTGCACCAGACGTGTAACGACTCGGATTGCGTTACCGTCCGACTTTCGGCACTAACCCAACCTGTACGCCGCACCCAGAACACCGCCAGGTAAAACCTAGAGGTGCAGCCCTGCCAGCAGCGGTAAGTTGGAAAACCTGAAAAAAAGATAAGTTAATGTTTTTATTTTTTTGCAGCGATTTGTTAGGTAATGTTTTTTGGTAATATTTTTTGAATATTTTTTTGAATTATTATTTCCCCTCCCAAGGCCACCTACCTGTAAGTGACGGCCCTGCACTAAAGTTGGCGGGAATCACATTTTTGCGCCCCGAATAATAGAACAACACCTCCCTTTGCGCTGCGCCCCTGCAGACGCCAAGTGCCGAAAGTTAGGCCTTAAATCGGTCATGGAGCAAAAACGGTAATTTTCACGTATCGCTTATGTTTTCGCCCAAAAACGGAGAAACCCGTATATAAAGTACATCATCTCGGTGACAGATGAGTGCCTATACATGCAAGCCAAATCTTTGTAAATTGTGGTGTGATTGCCTACCCCAGGGGCCAGACTTTGCAGCCACATTCATGTACTTAGAACTATCAGGCCTGTGAAAGTTACCCTTCTTATATTGACCCTCAACTTGCGGTCGAGGCGTAGCTAAGGAGTACGCCACCGACACCCGAAGGAAATCCGCACTTACCTTGTGCAAGAATTTGCTTTCAAACGCTGCAAAGTTGTGTGCATCGTAGTGCCCCACGGAGCCCAGGGCCGCCCCCATTGTGCGTTTGCGATCCTCGGATCACGTGGGGCGGTGCTCCTTTCACTTCCTGACTCTTAGCCAATCAGGAAAAAGAAGAGATTGCTGATTTGCCCACAACTTATTTCCTTTACTCATTGGAATTCAGAAGAATGAGAGGTGATCTTATCGAAACGTATAAGATTATGAGGGGGCTTGACAAGGTGGATGCAGAGAGGATGTTTCCACTGATAGGGGAGTCTAGAACTAGAGGGCATGAACTTGGAATAAGGGGCCGCCCATTTAAAACGATGAGGAGAAATTTCTTCTGAGGGTTGTGGATCTGTGGAATTCGCTGCCTCAGAAAGCTGTGGAAGCTGGAACATTGAATAAATTTAAGACAGAAATAGACAGTTTCTTAAATGATAAGGGAATAAGGGATTATGGAGAGCGGGCAGGGAAGTGGACCTGAGTCCATGATTGGATCAGCCATGATCGTATTAAACGGCAGAGCAGGCTCGAGAGGCCGTATGGCCTTCTCCTGCTCCTATTTCTTATATTCTTATATAAAATATGCATGCCATTCAATTACAGAAATGAATAGTTCATTGTACAAATAGAATAGAAATGGTGTATTTCATATGAAATATATAAAACAATTGTCTGTTAATAAAATGTAGCGGTGATGTTAGTCCCATTCAATTTTCTCAAGCTATTTTCTACCCAATAATCAAGATAAGATGTTACTACTATTTCTAAAAGCAAAACACAGCTGGGATAATGTACATAATCTCTTCTTTAATGCCTTCCTTTCAGTATGAATAACAAAATCCGCTGGAAACAAATTTTCTATGTGTCTAACAATACAAATCATCTGATGGACAAAAAGAGGTCACTCGAGAAATCACATATGGAAGAGAATGGGAGATCAAATACAAATGGGCCTTTTTGTGTGACAGCAAAAATGTTTGGAACAGGTTTATACTACAATTTTCTCTTCCGGTCCCCTTACGCTATGCAACAGGCTTCCTGCGCCAGTTTGCACCAGACATAAAAATGTTCTGTGTAATTAACTCGCAGTAGGTGGCCAATAAGCCCAACTTTTCCCCAGCACACTGATTTGAATGAAGAGGTGAAACATCCAGCGAAGCCTATGTGCAGTCGGAACTTGACAGGTTACAAGTTCAGATAGAGCGAGTGCAGATATCCTGAACTTGCGGTCAATTTCAAAGGAGCAATGATGGCATACACAGAGAATTCATCATCGTATTGACCACGAATTCAGGGCCAATGTGTATCAAAAAGGCTTTTCTTGTTGCAATGCGTTTTTTAGTGGAAGTGAGACAATGAAACATGTAATTTCTCACCCTGGTGGTTTTGCTTGTTGGACCACAAAAATGAGCTAACTATAATGATACGTGACTGCACACCCTATCCACATCTGAAAATCTGATGGGCTTGTCCTTCAATTGACACTGAAATCCAAAAGCTCATGCAACGCTGACTCCATGTAAATTAAGCAACACACAAGTATTTGTGATCACTTTGGTATATAAATTGTGAAATATTCAAATTTGTGAGTTCATCAGTTTTAATGAATGGAAATCAAGGGCAGCTCACCTGTGATTTCCCAATATGTGCAGCTAATTGGTAAGATGCCCCTGTGATCACATGTATTCATAAGTTTAGTCCTATCATTTTGGTCCCATATGTTCAAAGGCTGTGCTGGATAAACAGAACCAGAGCTGGAACTAGCTGCAGGAAAAAGGGTCCCATACGTGGCAGCAAAATTAACTATTGACTCACTTAAGGAAGGTTCAGTTGTGCAATGCATATAGCATCCGAACAGGTCGCAACACAGCTTTCGGATGTGGGTTTGAAACTTATGACTATCCACAAGACAAGTTGATGCTTGTTAGGGAAAATAGAAAGGAAATGCCTCCCCCATAGAAAGCAAGGGAAAATCAGTCACAAAAATAGGGTCTTATTACTTTTGGAGACATGATTAAGAGCAAAGGAGCCGGATTATTTTCTGAATTTAATTAGGAACAATAGTAGACAGCACTGGGGATTTGCAGAAAGGATAAAATAAAGTAATAAATTTTGATAGGACAAAAGGTTGAAGTTTTGCATAAACAGTCACTACGCAGCCAATCATATTTCATACAAAAGCGAAGTACTGCAGTTGCTGGAAATACTCAGCAGCACGTTCCCTTTAAGCTGCACGGCCGGTGGCGGGCGCGTAGTGTTCAGGAAGGCCCGCGCAGCTGGCTCTCCAGATTTTAAATGCATGCGTGGATTCTTGAATGGACCGCACCGTCTGTTAAAGGGACATTGTTCAGCGGGTCAGACAGCATTTGTGGAGAGAGAAAGAAAGGTAACATTTCAGTTCGATGACCTTTCATAAAGGGTCCTGATGAAAAGTCCTCGATTTGAAACATTAACTTTGTTTCTCTCCCCACAGATGCTCCCTGACCTGTTGAGTAGTTCCAGCATTTTCTGCTTCAATCAAATGTCATTGTTGGTTGCACAGTGTTTAAGGGGCCATACTCTTCAACTACAGTGACTGATTAACCAATCTAATCAATTTTTTTGGAGCTATATGCAATTGGCTATTTGCATTACTGAAACACTCCCATTACTGAATAGCTGATTCTGAAGAAAAAGGAGAGGCCTCAAGGAAACTGGCATGATGCCTTTGAATAGCTTTGAATTCTTCTGTCCTCCCACCCCTGCCCAGAAAAATAAACAGAGGGGTTTTCATAGGTATATGCTGCTCAGCTCAAAAAAAACAACATTGACTTGTGTGGATTCTTATGTTTTATTAAGCCATAGCTTGTCAAGTGAATTCTCTACATGTACAGAGCAAAAATGCATTCACAAACATATTAGATTTTTTTCAACATCTTTACTTCATGATTGTAAAAGGGAAATCATTCACAGGAGGTTGTGTTCACGTGTGAATTCAAGTGGTAACGTGTCACTACAGGTGTGATATCCTATTTATGACATAATTTGTGTCTGTGGCTCTTTTTTCCTCACTTGTTTTGTAAGTCTAAGTGCACAATTCCATTTTTGTTCAGATCAGCACAGCATATCAGCTCTACAGTGGCATTCTAAATCAGTTCGAAACAGTGTTGTCAGCCATACAACATCATCATAGGCAGTCCCTCGAAATGAGGATGACTTGCTTCCACGCCAAAAAAAAGGATGAGCTCACAGATGTTTCAATGAAGGATCTAACATTCCAGGTCCCGAACTACATCCTGAAGAGTGGAAGATGCCTGTGCGTGGATTTTTTTAACGTGTGGTGGCCATTACACACCATCTACCACACGGGCTTGACAGTGCTAGGTCTTGGTCCAGTGGCAAGGGTTATCCAAGAGGACTGGAAACCTCCTCTGCTGCACGGACCTAGTGCGCGCACATATCGCAGTGTGGGCTGGCCCGCGCTGCCCCATGGCCCCGAACTCACACCTCCCCTGGGCCCCGATCACGTCCCTCTACAGTCTCTCGCCGTTCCTTCGCCCCGATCTCGCCGCTCCTGCTGTATCTGCCCACACGCCAATCACCGACCTGGACCTTGATGATGTCACTCTTGGCTGCTGTCGCCCTCCTGCACCAGCTCGCGCTGCTCCCTGAAGTATAATGCCTCCACGTCGCTCCTTTTATGTCCCTGACCTGCCGCTGGTGTTCTCACACAGGTCGGGGCCTCCACGCTGCTCCCGAGGCCTCCATGCCATACAACAAGCTACGGGTAGATACGAGGTTATTTTTCTGTCACTTCAAGCAGTTATGTCACTGAGGAATGAGATTAAATGAAAATACCACTCATGGAACAAACAAAGCTTTAAGCCTCCTCGGTATAATAGTATCTATGGAAGCCAATTATAAAAGGGATAATTTGTAAGAGCTCTGCATTACTTGTAAACAAAGGGGTTGAGTTTCCGCTAGTTATATCAACGCACTCTGGGCGGAATTGGACAAAACAGCGCAAAAGATTGGGCAAGTGAGCTACGCCCAAAATCACTTGCGTTCATGATTTCTGCGATCTTTTACCCTGATTCAAGATTCCATTTGCCCGAATCAGGTCCCACCCGCAAAACTGGCCACGTTCCCAGATTGAAATTTCGAGATTCCGCTGGTTCAGAAAGACTCTTCAAATTGCGCTCATTTTATTAGGCACAATTTAAAAACAAAATTTCACCCAGAAAATATGTATAGGTACAACATCCTGAATCCGGAATTCCGAAAACCAGAATTGTCCGAAAACGGGACATTTTTGAGGCGGCCAAGATGGCGACATTGGGCGGCGAGAGACATGGAAATCGGTAAAAAAAAACGCAGCTCCTGGGGACCGCGGGCATCAGCGAGAATCAGCAGGCGGTGAGGAGTAGAAGATCGGCAGGCGGTGAGGAGTAGAAGATCGGCAGGCGGTGAGGAGTAGAAGATCGGCAGGCGGTGAGGAGTAGAAGATCGGCAGGCGGTGAGGAGTAGAAGATCGGCAGGCGGTGAGGAGTAGAAGATCGGCAGGCGGTGAGGAGCGGAGGATCAGTGGGCAGTGTGGAGCACCAACAGTGAGGTTCGAAATCCAGCAAAACCCAAAAGCCGGCACAGATTCGGTCCCGAGGGTGCTGGATTTCGGACTATTGATTTTCTTGTCCGAAATCAGGCAAAACCCAAAACCTGGCTTGGACTCTGTCCCGAGGTTGCTGGATTTCAGACGTTGTACCTGTACTTCACTACGAAACTGACTAGTGTACACCAATAAAACTAGTAAATGGTTCAGTCCAGTCTTTTTAGCTCATTTTTAGTGATTTTAAACCAGGTTACTTACAGGTGGAGGATTAGACATTCTTATTAAAAATGCTTATTTTTGGTGATAAACCCATTTTCAGCTGTATTAATAAAATTACAGCACGTTACCGACCTTAGGTACATCAAGGAATTACATTTTAATGGTTAAAAAAAAAAATTGGGTTCTATTACACTACCCGATTGTGCTGGTTGATGGAAGATTCTACAGTTGTGATTGTGCAAATTTATTTTACTGGAAACCTGAAGTGTATCCTAACCAGTGCAATTTAAAGCACATTTTGGTGCAATTTTCCTCTGCATCAACATGCTTTATATCAGAAAACCTTATGAAGTGGGTCTACTGTATATGTACATATACACATTGTACTTCAAACAGTGTTTATATTCGATAAGAACAGAAGAAATAGGAGCAGGAGTTATTTTGATACTATGCCCACTGGTTCTAGACTCCCCAGCCAGGGCAAACATCCTCCCAGCATCTACCCCGTCCCTGTCCCTTAAGAAGTTTATTCATTTCAATAAGATTACCTCTCATCCTTCTAAAGACTTGCGAATATAGGCCTAGCCTACTCAATCTCCTGGTTCCCTGGTGGTAGCACCTGTGGAAGCTGGCATTCCGAGCTGTAGGAGGTAAGTATTGTTGAGCTGAGGTAAGTGTGATTGGTTTTATTTTTGCGATTTATGTTGTGGTGGTGTGAGTTATTTATTGGGAATATTTTTGGTGTTTTTTTTCAGATTTTTTTTTCTTCTCCCAAGGCCTAGCTTAGCTCGCTCCGAGGCCGGCTGTTTAGCTCGGGATTTTCACTTGCTCAGCCGGCTTAGTGCCCTAAAAGAGGTGTGCAACGCCTGCCTTAGCGCTCCACACCAAATCCAGGGCCCAGCTGATGAATTTTGCAGCAGCAGACGCAAACCATTTGCTGGTGCAAAATTTACCGCTCTGCCTGGATTCGCGCTGCAACAGAGGCGTGACCAGAATTCCAACCCCATCTGTTTTCCTAATTGGTTGCTTTACCTGCATGTTAACTTTCAGTGATTTGTGTGCAACTACACCCAAGACATTCTGAATACCAACATTTACTAATCTCTCAATAATTAAAAAATATTCTGCTTTTCTATTTTTCATACCAAAATGGATAACTTCACATTTCTCCACATTATATTCCACCTGCCTTGTTCTTGCCCGCTCACTTAACCTGTCTATATCAAGCCTCACTGCGTCCTCCTCACAACTTACTTTACCCCCTAGCTCTGTATCGTCAGCAGACTTGGATACATTACACTCAGTCGCCTCATTTAAGTCATTGATATAGAATGTAAATAGCAATTCTGAGTGTTACTAGCTGTGGCATCACACTAGGTTTAGGCTCAGATACCATTGCTGGACAAATGCCATGGCTTCTCGCATCACTCTCCTGACTGAAGGATATCTTATCACGTCATCGAATTCACTTCAATATTTTTAAGTTATCCCTGCGGCATTTCACTTAATCGTATAAACCTATTCAAACAGAATCACACTTCAGCTGGCACAAACTTTAATCTTCAGACAGTCTGAAATATTTGTTTAATTTACTTTTATTAAAACAAAGAGAGAAGTGTTTTTTTTTATATAAGCCCACTGAGGAAAGATATCACAATTCCCATAAATACTGGAAACACTGCTGGAAAACAACAGCATTTGCAGTGTCCCTAAATCCCAGAACTTCAGGATGAAAAGCAGATAGTGCAGCAAGATTGATGCCACTATAGCCATCTTTAACATATATAATAAATGTGAGTGTGTGATAGGGGAATTCTATGTTACTTACAATAGATGTGAATTATTTATTTTATATGGCATCTTTTACAGTTGTAATGTCTCTACTTACGCACTTTGGCACCAGTCTGGTGGAGCTCACAATATTGTTACAGGACATTCAAGAGGGTCAGTTAGACAGAATGGAGACAAAATGGCATGACACTGGCATCCATTTTCTCATTAACCATACTTTAGCTGTGTTCGGAGACCTATAGGAGTTGCTGTTGTTTGTTCCAAGATTTTAAAAATTGTTACATAAGACCCTTGATTTACATGGTCTTTTGAAGCAGTGTTGTTCTACTTTATACTCAAATGTAACTTGTGCAAACAACCTCAAAATGGCTTCCATGAAACACATTACAAATTGACATAGCAATCCCATTTTGAGCTGTTCTCCACACAGTTACCTCCAGGATTCTCTAATGCTGCAATTGAATACTCTGCGGTCAAGCCAGATTCAATTATGCAGGAAAGAGCAAATATAACTCTTCCTTTTTATAAATATTCCTTCTTTCCAATGCCAAGGAAAATTAAACTGCAATTCCATCAGGGTATATTTTACTTTGGTTGTCGCCAAACTATGAACCAACTGCACCGCAACACGGCCAATAACAACAGAAAAAAGAAATAGGAAATGTCATCCTTGGCCCCTTGAGCATTACTTTATTCTGTCTTGCCCACCTACATATATTCCACAAATTAACATACTGACTACTTCTCCAGCACTGTGACCCTTGTTAAATGCGATAAGTAAGATTTAAGTACCCATCTCACCATTATTTCAAATGTGATTATAGTTTAAACTTACTATAAAACTTCTAACTGTAAAAATATATAGAACAGTCACAGCAATCCCACTCTGTGTTTGGGGCAGAGGGAGGTCACCAACCCTCCCAGAGATAGCAGAACCCCCATCAACACTACAAATATTTCTGCTGCAGCTGGTGGTTACCATCTTTTCTGGTTACGAAACCTTGGAAATCAGTTTCAACCAAATACTATTTTTGAGTAATTTGTTCTGTGATAGATTAGAAGTATGTATGATATGATTTATTTTCCAATTGCTATCCGAACACGAGATGCATTGTAAAGTTTCTACAGTATTAACAGCTCAGACTAAAGGACACGCCACATAAGAAACAGACCAGTAGAATCCTAACATTTGTCAGTCGGCAAGATATCTTTCGCTATTGAGCATTGACAACTCTGGGTACACCTGATACAGTTTCAATGGAAACATACCATATTATGTTTGAGGATTCTCTGAACCACAGGTGTGAACACTTCTATGACAACCATCGACCGAGGCCGCTCTCTGCAGTGCTGCAAAAGAAAATAAATTTATGATTGTTCTGCATGGAGCAAGTCATAGAATCATTTGTTTTAATTAGTTCCTGGGATGTGGGCATTGCTGGCAAGGCCAGCATTTATTGCCCATCCCTAATTGCTCTTGAGAAGATGGTGGTGAGCCGCCTTCTTGAACCGCTGCAGTCCGTGTGGTGAAGGTACTCCCACAGTGCTGGTTGGGAGGGAGTTCAAGGATTTTGACCCAGCGACGATGAAGGAACAGCAATATATTTCCAAGTCAGGATGGTACGTTACTTGGAGGGGAACTTGCAGTTGATGGTGCTCCCATGCACCTGCTGCCCTTGTCCTTCTAGGTGGTAGAGGTCGTGGGTTTTGGAGATGCTGCCGAAGAAGCCTTGGCGAATTGCGGCAGTGCATCTTGTAGCAGGTACACACTGCAGACACGTTGCGCCAGTGGTGGAGGGAGTGAATGTTTAAGGTGCGGATGGGGTGGCAATCAAGCGGGTTGCTTTGTTCTGGTTGGTGTCGAACTTGTTGATCATGCAGCACAGAAGGTGGCCATTTGGCCTATCATGCCTGTGCCGGCTCTTTGAAAAAGCTATCCAATTAGTCCCATTCCCCTGCACATTTTTCCTTTACAAGTATATATCCAATCCCTTTTTGAAAGTTACGATTGAATCTGCTTACACCACCCTTTCAGGCAATGCATTCCAAATCATAACAACTTGAAAATTCTCCTCGTCTCCCCACTGGTTCCTTGGCCAATTATTTTAAATTTGAGTCTTCTGGTTACTGACCCCCCTGCCAGTGGAAACAGTTTTTCCTAAGTTACTCTATCAAAACCTTTCAGAATTTTGTACACCACAATTAAATCTCACCCGAACTGTCTCTGTTCTAACGAGAGCAATCCCAGATTCTCTAGTCATTCCATACCTAAATCTACAATCTGGATCTCCAAGAGAATCCTTCAGATTTTATTTGCTTATGACTAATAATGTGTTACTAAGATCAGTCTTTGCATTTGCAAACTGATGTATATTTTCATATGATTTGCTTTCATGAGCAGCTGAACCTTCTACAAAGCACAATACATAGACTGCTTCAATGTGATTGTCAGCAAATGCAAATTTGAATTGAATTGTGTTGTACAGAAACTGTTCCAGCCTCCCTCCCCAACCCTCCCAGCACACATGGATACACATAAAGAATTAGAGATACGTACCTTGCAGAAAAACTCGCAGAGATCTGGAGGAGGATGGTTGTTTTCCAGCAAAGGTGCTATTGCCTGAGGGACAGAAACGAGACACTTCAAGTTATTCCACATTCCTGGTTTTGACAAATTTGTTCATCTTTTTGTTATTGGTTTGAAAGGGAAAATATCTAGGGATGTTCAATGTAATTCCCTCACCAGCTCTCTCCTAAAATGACGTACTTATAATAATTATATTGATTATCCTGTCGTAAATATCCTCAAAGAATTTAATTCTGGTTACGCAGGTTGCAGCAGTAGGTCACAAACATTTTGTATCCCAGTTTTCTACCAATAAGTTGAACATGGTGGAGCTGTCACCAAAGTAGATCACTGGTAATTATTCCCTTCCAGTTAAGAGCGGAGTGAGAAGAATCCTAGCTCCTAGTGACAGGTCTACCCCACCAATACCCATTAGTGAACCACTGGTTGATCATCAACAGTGCTCTGAAGCACTGCCAATCTGCATATCTTAAGTATTAAATTCAATGGCAGCTGACTCCCCTCAATGCAACTCAATCATGGTAAGCATCAAGCCCTGAATACAAGTGTGTGTGTGTCGCCAGGTATAAGAGATAAATTTATACAAGAATATGGAGAAGAATGGGCAAATGTCCAATTGGATTGGTCACGTTGCAGTTATCCGGTGACATTGTCTATATGCTTGCATTATAATGGATAATCCTTGTATTTATACTGAGACATCATGCTGAAACATCTCAAAGCACTTCACATACTTTTGAAGTGCAGTGACTGTTATGTAGGCAAATGCAGCAGCCATTCTGCACCAGCAATTTCCCACATACAGCTTTGTAACTCTGCTGCAGAATTCTGTTCCTGACGTTATATGAGTGAAAGTGGAAAGCAGTCAGCAAGAGATGTGAACACCTTTCAAAATATAATTACTGCCTTACACACTCTCGTGATTCCCCCACTGCCTCTCTGGAGGCAGCTTGCTTGTCTGGCACTGAGCCCTGGATGAGCCACCATTTGCTCCAATTAAATGTTGGGAAGACCAAAGCCATTGCCTTTGGCCCCCACCACAAACTCTGTTCCCTCGCCACCAATTTTATCTCCTCCCTGGCCACTGTCTCAGGCTGCACCAGACTGTTGGCAATCACCGCATCCTTTCTGACCCCAAACTGCCCTTCCGAACCCATTTACTCCCCATCACAATGACGGGCTACTTCCACCTCTGTAACATGCCCTGTCTCCGCTTCTGCCTCAGCTTCTCTGCTGCTGAAACCTTCATCCATCTTGTTGTTACCACCAGACTCAACTATTCCAATGCTCTCCTGACCAGCCAGAAATGATCATTTCCCACCGATCATTAACTTAAGCTCATCTAAAACTCTACTGACTATATCCTAACCCGTACTAAGTCCCGCTCTCCCGTTAGCCCAATTCGGAAAGATAGGCAAGAAGGGAAAGGAGGTGGGGTAGCTCTGTTAATAAAGAATGATATCAGGGCAGTTGTGAGAGACGATATTGGCTCTAATGAACAAAATGTTGAATCATTGTGGGTGGAGATTAGAGATAGTAAGGGGAAAAAGTCACTGGTGGGCGTAGTTTATAGGCCCCAAATAATAACTTCACGGTGGGGCGGGCAATAATCAAGGGAATAATGGAGGCATGTGAAAAAGGAACGGCAGTAATCATGGGGGATTTTAACCTACATATCGATTGGTCAACTCAAATCGCATGGGGTAGCCTGGAGGAGTAGCATGCATACGGGATTGTTTCTTAGAACAGTATGTTACAGAACCTACAAGGGAGCAAGCTATCTTAGATCTGGTCCTCTGTAATGAGACAGGAATAATAAACGATCTCCTAGTAAACGATCCACTCGGAATGAGTGATCACAGTATGGTTGAATTTGTAATACAGATTGAGGGTGAAGAAGTAGTGTCTCAAATGAGCGTACTATGCTTAAATAAAGGGGACTACAGTGGGATGAGAGCAGAGTTGGCTAAAGTATACTGGAAACACAGACTAAACGGTGGCACAATTGAGGAACAGTGGAGGACTTTTAAGGAGCTCTTTCCTAGTGCTCAACAAAAATATATTCCAATGAAAAAGAAGGGCGGTAAGAGAAGGGATAACCAGCCGTGGATAACCAAGGAAATAAAGGAGAGTATCAAATTAAAAACCAATGCGTATAAGGTGGCCAAGGTTAGTGGGAAACTAGCAGATTGGGAACATTTTAAACGACAGCAAAGAATGACTAAGAAAGCAATAAAGAAAGGAAAGATAGATTACGAAAGTAAACTTGCGCAAAACATAAAAACAGATAGTAAAAGCTTTTACCGATATATAAAACGGAAAAGAGTGACTAAAGTAATGTTGGTCTCTTAGAAGATGAGATGGGGGATTTAATAATGGGAAATGTGGAAATGGCTGAGACTTTAAACAATTATTTTGCTTTGGTCTTCACAGTGGAAGACACAAAAACCATGCCAAAAATTGCTGGTCACGGAAATGTGGGAAGGGAGCACCTTGAGATAATCACTATCACTAGGGGGGTAGTGCTGGACAGGCTAATGGGACTCAAGGTAGACAAGTCCCCTGATCCTGATGAAATGCATCCTAGGGTATTAAAAAAGATGGCAGAAGTTATAGCAGATGCATTCGTTATAATCTACCAAAATTCTCTGGAATCTGGGGATTGGAAAGCAGCTAATGTAACCCCTCTGTTTAAAAAAGGGGGCAGACAAAAGGCAGGTAACTATAGGCCGGTTAGTTTAACATCTGTAGTGGGGAAAATGCTTGAAGCTATCATTAAGGAAGAAATAGCGGGACATCTAGATAGGAATAGTGCAATCAAGCAGACGCAACATGGATTCATAAAGGGGAAAATCATGTTTAACTAATTTACTGGAATTCATTGAGGATATAACGAGCATGGTGGATAGAGGTGTACCGATGGATGTGGTTTATTTAGATTTCCAAAAGGCATTCGATAAGGTGCCACACAAAAGGTTACTGCAGAAGATAAAGGTACGCGGAGTCAGAGGAAATGTATTAGCATGGATAGAGAATTGGCTGGCTAACAGAAAGCAGAAAGTCGGGATAAATGGGTCCTTTTCGGATTGGAAATCGGTGGTTGGTGGTGTGCCACAGGGATCGGTGCTGGGACCACAACTGTTTACAATATACATAGATGACCTGGAAGAGGGGACAGAGTGTAGTGTAACAAAATTTGCAGATGACACAAAGATTAGTGGGAAAGCGGATTGTGTAGAGGACACAGAGAGGCTGCAAAGAGATTTAGATAGGTTAAGCGAATGGGCTAAGGTTTGGCAGATGGAATACAATGTCGGAAAATGTGAGGTCATCCACCTTGGAAAAAAAAACAGTAAAAGGGAATATTATTTGAATGGGGAGAAATTACAACATGCTGCGGTGCAGAGGGACCTGGGGCTCCTTGTGCATGAATCCCAAAAAGTTAGTTTGCAGGTGCAGCAGGTAATCAGGAAGGCAAATGGAATGTTGGCCTTCATTGCGAGAGGGATGGAGTATAAAAACAGGGAGGTCCTGCTGAAACTGTATAGGGTATTGGTGAGGCTGCACCTGGACTACTGCATGCAGTTTTGATCACCTTTCTTAAGGAAGGATATACTAGCTTTGGAGGGGGTACAGAGACGATTCACTAGGCTGATTCCGGAGATGAGGGGGTTACCTTATGATGATAGATTGAGTAGACTGGGTCTTTACTCGTTGGAGTTCAGAAGGATGAGGGGTGATCTTATAGAAACATTTAAAATAATGAAAGGGATAGACAAGATAGAGGCAGAGAGGTTGTTTCCACTGGTCGGGGAGACTAGAACTAGGAGGCACAGCCTCAAAATACGGGGGAGCCAATTTAAAACCAAGTTGAGAAGGAATTTCTTCTCCCAGAGGGTTGTGAATCTGTGGAATTCTCTGCCCAAGGAAGTAGTTGAGGCTAGCTCATTGAATGTATTCAAATCACAGATAGATAGATTTTTAACCAATAAGGGAATTAAGGGTTACGGGGAGCGGGCGGGTAAGTGGAACTGAGTCCACGGCCAGATCAGTCATGATCTTGTTGAATGGCGGAGCAGACTCGAGGTGCTAGATGGCCTACTCCTGTTCCTAATTCTTATGTTCTTATGTTCCCTGTCCTCCAATGCCTCAAATGTAAACACCTTGGGATATTTTCCTATGTCAAAGGCTATATATAAATGCAAGATGTTGGACACACTTATGTGAACACTGGGACCTCCTTTATAGTGAAGATAGTTCAATAGTAATGGCACCAATTGATGTTTTTAACAATTTTGAGCTTTCACTTGTGAGCGGCTATTGGCAGTCAAATGTCTGAAAAATGTCGTTCCAAATAGATATAGCAGGCGCACCAAACATCCGTCTCTGTGCATTGTCTAGTTTTGCCAAAGTATTAGAAAAAATTGACAGAACCTCTGAATGTGGGAAACCAATTAGGGTGAACTGGAAATTCAGCATCTGCACTGATCAGCATGATGTATATGATGAAAAGCAAATACAATGAAGGGATATGACATACACACTGGTGTTCACAAAAGTTCAAACAGGTCAGCATTAACCCTAGGCTCCCACTTTCTCACACTGCTCTGAAAGAGCACTCAAATTAACTTCAAGTAGATTACACTCAACTATTTGGTTATAATTACTATATTAATTATTTGCAAATATTCTTTTTTTTTGTCTTGTTTTGGTCAAAAGGCTACTCTTGTAGCAGGACTGGGATAAAGGAACAAATTCTACAGGTTGGTGATCCTGGCATGAAACTTCATTGGACGGGAGAACAGATTGGAAAATAGGCGTGGAGGTCTACATGCCCAATCAGCATCCCTAACGATTTTCCTTTCATTTAACATAATTACCAGAAAATTGGGAGGGCTGAGAAATGGGTGCATGGACTTCTATGCTCAGACATCCAATCAGTCCTTCTATCGAACGAGGAACCTTGCTGAGAGGGCTCACTTGTAAAATTTGCCCCAAACTTGCAGCTGCATCAGAGGTTTCTGTGGGTCCTATGCTTCATCTACACAACACATTGAACACCACTCATAATTAGAGACTTACCACAATGATATTTTCATGCTCCTGGGTCGTTAGCTTGAGGTTCTGGAAGGAGATACAAAAATAAAATGTAATTCCAAGGAACATAAGAAATAGGAGCAGGAGTAAAGCATTCGGCCCCTCGAGCCTGCTCTGCCATTCAATAAGATCATGGCTGATCTGAGCTTGGCCTCAACTCCACTGTCCTGCCTGTTCCCCATAACTCCCGACTCCCCTGTTGTTCAAAAATCTGTCTATCTCTGCCTCGAATATATTCAATGACTCAGCCTCAACAGCTCTCTAGGGTAGAGAATTCCAAAGATTCACAATCCTCAGAGAAATTCCACCTCATCTCTGTCTTAAATGAGTGACCCCTTATTCTGAAACTATGCCCCCTAGTTCTAGATTCCCCCACGAGCAGAAACATCCTCTCAGCATCTACCCTGTCAAGCCCTCTCAGAATCTTATATGTTTCAATAAGATCACGTCTCGTCCTTCTAAACTCCAAGGAGTATAGGCCCAACCAGCTCAACCTTTCTTCATATGACAACCCCTTCATCTCAGGAATCAACCTAGTGAACCAAGAAAACAGCTTAATTATGATAACATTTATATTATACCAAACAAAAATGCTGAATTTAACTCAACCAGCTTTAGACTCTGGACAATATCAGATTGCAGTTGTGTAAAGGTAGAGCAGGCTGCAGCAAATGAAGGATTGTACACACTAACCATTTTAATAGAGAATATCAGTATATTTTATTTTTATATGATGCACGATTGGATATTCTTTAATAGAACAATCATTGCAGATATGCTGAGTTATTATTAAATACTGTTTCCCTTCTCCCAATGTTTACCCAGTGACTAATATGATATTGAACATTTAATGGACTCTTCTGAGCCTCCTCCATCCCATTCATATTCGAAAAATGCAGAGAATTATGACAAAGACAAAGAAAAAGAAAAAAGCAGAAAGAGGGAATACAAAGTTCGAACTTCCACATATATAATTATTAATTACAACAAATTAAAATAAAAATGCAATTTGGGACAGGAAAATAAAGAAGCTTTTGCTGTGAGAATACGAAAGTGAAAACAAGCCCTCTGTTTTTATTAAATCATTTTTTATAATGGAACTTCTTTTAAATCTTTATTATCTAATCTTAGTGGCCCAAAAATTCTGGCCTCCCGGGTCTGTACGGAGTGTGTACAGACCGGGGAAGGTATAGCAAAAACCGGTTTAGCTGGTTTTTAGCGCACAATGCCGGAGCTTGACAGATCTTCTGTACCCCCACAGCCAGGACAGTCGCATGGGCAAGATTGTGGTATTTACCCATATCTTGCCCAGCGGATGTCCTGAAAACTCTGGTGCCTGATAAAACAGGCGCATAGCCTACTTTTACAGGCGTAAGAGTTTTAAAATACACAAAAACATAATAAAATAGCATTTTAAACACAATGTGGTCTCCTCTACATTGGTGAGACCAAACACAGATTGCGTGATTGCTTTGCGGAACATCTCGGTTTAGTCTCTAAGCGTGACCCCGAGCTTCTGGTCACCTATCACTTTAATTCTCTACCCCACTCGCATTCTGACCGCTCTGTCCTCGGCCTCCTACACTGTTCTAATGAAGTTCAATGGAAGCTCGAGGCTAAGCACCTCATCTTTTGTTTAGGCACTTTGCAGCCTTCTGGACTCAACATTGAGTTCAACAGTTTCAGACCATAACCTCTGCCCCTTTTCCCTGCCTTTGCAATTGCTTAAAACCTGCTACATTTCTAACTTTTTCCAATTCTGACAAAATGTCACGACCTGAAACATTAACTCCATTTCTCTCTCCACAGGTGCTGCCTGACCTGCTGAGTATTTCCAGCAGTTTCTGTTTTTATGTAAGATTGCCAGCATCCACTGTATTTTGTTTTTGTAATATAGCTAGAACTGTTTCTAAACTCTTTTATGAAACTTTAAAAATAAGAGTTTAAAAGATCCTGGGTGGTCTGTTGCAGTGCCTTTACATTTAAAGGTAGAATTTGCGGGGTCCCCTTTGCTCTGGTTCTGGACAGGCCCAGGACCACCAGTAGTTCTTGGTCCAGGCTATTAGCATGGCCAAGGGGCATCCACAGCACCAGGCGCACCCCTGGCAGAAGAGGCATGACGTTTTAGCAGCCAGAAGGCCTCGATTAACTGTGACCATCCTGGAAGGGTTGGAGAAAATCAAAAGGGACACTTACCTTCCTGTCTGTGGCCTGCCCCAGCTGGTGCAGATGCAGGGTCAGACCATGTTTCACTGGGCGAGGATGCTCAGTGAGCTTTGTGCGAGGAAAATAAGTCAGCAGGCTGAGCACACCCTTCCCGGCTCATTTGCATTTCCGTGATGGGTCTGCGCTTACTGTAGGAGCAGGCCCAGCTCCGACCACCCTAGAGAAGCCCCAGAAATCCCAGGGCAACCAAAAAGGGACAGAGACAAGGTTCCCTGTAAGCTGTGCTTTGTTCTGCCCTGCCTGCTTCTTTTAATGCGTGGTCCCCTTAAATTTCTGCGTAAGTGCGATAGTTACAATGGAAAAGCTGGTGAGCGGCCTGCGCGGAAACTTTCAGACCACTGGGCAAGCGTGTGATCGCGTGGCCACGCAGCTTAGAGAGAACATTGGGCAGAGGCCCAGCAAAATGGGCATTCCACAGGAGCAAGGGTCAGCGAAATCTGACAGCAAAGGGTTAATAAGATACTCCTTCCTCCCTTTCATGTCAAAGCCGTCACCGCCACTGATAGCTCTCACATACTAAAACAAGCACCAGAAATCACCTTAATTTGAAGTTAGCATGACCAGTGCCAAAACCTGCCCACTTTCCCTATCTCCAAATCATCTTAGTTGACTTTTAGTTGGTCCATACCTCTGAGAGGAGTTTCGAGACTATCTCCAGTGGTGCTTGGTGAATGGAATCATCCTGAAGTGGTGAGAAAAGTGCCATGTCCACCAGAGTCCGAATCTCCTTCAACACAACCTCCCAGCGACTCGGGTTACTAAGTACCTTTTTGTACTTGTAAATCTTTTTCTGAAATAAAGGACAAGAAAAAAAAAATGAATGAAAAAACGGAAAGCCCTTGAAACTTGAGATAGAGGTCAAAGAAATTAATGTTGCAAAGATTTCCATTTAATTTGGCAAGCTATTTAATCTTAAAACAGGACATCATGTTCATGGGCAAGGGTTGGGCCAAGCTATTTTTGTTTGGGCAGAGGGATGAGACAGAGTAGCCATTCAACATTTTTTTTTAACAATTGTGTTGCATTTTGACACAATTTATGTGTTTGCCTTTTGTGTTTGCAAGCAAGTAAACAAATCGTTTGGCAAGTAACTTTTTCATACCCCTTTTAAAAAGGGTTGACAGTCCTTCAGTGCGGAATCAATTCAAATTATTGACCATCTGAATATGTGATCCCCACAATGAACCTTTATCAAAATGTTCGGAAGTCACCAAAGTGTTGACTTTGAGGATGCACTGGCATTAATGTGGACAGAGGTTGAAACCAAATGCCATTCTGTTATACTGCTCAACACAGGAGCTTAAACATACTCAGTCTGCATGCTTAAGCTCTATTCAGAGTAATAGGCTACAACAAGCTCATTTATATATGTATGCTTTTGTACAACAGCTCACTCTTGTTCTACAATGAGCCAGCTGATTTTTGTTATAAAAGAAAACCAAACTCCCTTGAAAAATGTAACATTTGAATAGCTTAACAATGTACAGAGTCCCCGCTTCTAAAATTGCTTCTCTTTGCCAACCATCACTTCTCCTTTCCACTGTGAACAATGGGTAGAATGGCGCTATGACCAGCTTGCAATCTGTACACAATTTCTCATAGGTTTTCTCTCATAAATAACCCAATGTTTATTATTACGCATACTTAACCAAGTCCACCCGGGGGGACTTATGGATAAGCTCATAAGCCCCAATAAATATTTTCATTATAAGTCTACTATATGCCTGATGGGCAGGACTGTTTCGATCTGATGAGTTCATCTCCAGTAACACGCAACCAAAATAAAACCGTCCTGTTAACCTGGAGGTCTTGATCTGCACTCTATCTCACGCAAATGGCCCACGTTAGTACTATTCTGTAGAGCTGGTATTTTTGAAAATCCCCTGAGCCAGAGCAAAATTGCCAAGGAGTAATTTTATGAGGCAGAAAATCGTGGGCAGTGCCCACCCAAACTCATGATTTGCAATGCCGGTGGGTGAAGTTGCTCACCAGCAATGCAGGCTCATAAATTTACTCCTTCAACATATACACTTGACCCAATATTAAAACGGAACATGCGGTTCCCGTTAGCTCTCTGGATAAATGCATCAAATGTGTAGTACAATTCACCTGAATATTACATGAATAAAACTGTGCTGAGTTCATCAATCTCAACTGAAGTAGCGATGGAGGCGCTCCAATTGGCCTCAGTGAAACCAGACATTTCAAATTAAAGCCCTTTGTTAGTTACTGTGCTTTTCTAAAAGTTGTCGTAATCCACAATTTTCTTCAATTCTACCCAAATAACCATCGACAGCAAAGCAAATTTTGTCAATCACAGTGAACAATATTAACTGTATTTTATATGCCAAAGTACAAAAGAAGTATTTTAACAGTGATGTCTGGTGAGTCAATCCCAAGGTTCTAATGTAAAGACATTGCGACTGTACTTTTTGCAACTCCCAGTTATGTTACAAGAGAGCTGATGACAAACAGCCACCAATAGCAATAACAACTGAGCAGGCCAATTCCCCAGCACGTCTCACCTCCCATCGACCACATAACGGAATCAATGAAAATAAAGGTACTGGAAGTAACGCAAAGGTTGTTTGGAAACTCATTTTCTGTGAAGAAAAGAATGGCCATTGTCCTCGCTTTACTTCCCCCACAGTGCCCGTCGATGTCTGTACCACACTTCCCCCACAGTGGCCGTTGCTGTCTGTACCGTACTTGCTCCACAATGCCACTCACTGGTCTGTACCACACTTCCCCACAGTGCCCGTCACTGGTCTGTACCACACTTCCCCACAGTGCCACTCACTGGTCTGTACCACACTTCCCCACAGTGCCCGTCGCTAGTCTGTACCACACTTCCCCACAGTGTCCGTCGCTGGTCTGTATCACACTTCCCCCACAGTGCCACTCACTGGTCTGTACCACACTTCCCCACAGTGCCCATCTCTGGTCTGTACAGTATTAGCCCCACAGTGCCCGTCTCTGGCCTGTACCACACTTCCCCACAGTGCCTGTCACTGGTCTGTACCACACTTCCCCACAGTGCCCGTCGCTGGTCTGTACCACACTTCCCCACAGTGCCCGTCGCTGGTCTGTACCACACTTCCCCACAGTGCCCGTCGCTGGTCTGTACCACACTTCCCCACAGTGCCTGTCTCTGGCCTGTACCACACTTCCCCACAGTGCCCGTCGCTGGTCTGTACCGTACTAGCCCCACAGTGCCCGTCTCTGGTCTGTACCACACTTCCCCACAGTGCCCGTCTCTGACCTGTACCACACTTCCCCCCAGTGCCCGTTGCTGGTCTGTGCCACACTTCCCCACAGTGCCCGTCTCTGGCCTGTATCACACTTCCCCACAGTGCCCATCTCTGGCCTGTAACACACTTCCCCACAGTGCCTGTCTCAGTGCTATCCTTGCTGTATTACACTGTTTGTTTGGCTCTCTTTATATTCCACACAGTTGTTTTTATATTGACGTCCTTTTGATTTGGATTCTAGGCTGTGAACAGGTTTCCGGTGTTTATGTTGCCAAAGCCGGCTCTTTTATCCCCGCAGCAATGGTGTAGAGCCATAAAAGCTGGGTCCTGCAAGCCTGCTGCAGCCATAAGGGAATTAGCAGAGTGAACTCCAGGAACTGGCTTGCAGGCGATAGTCTCCCGGAATTGAATCAAAACAGTGCCAACATAAGGCCAGTTAACGCAACAGAAAGCGAGGCATCCCTTCAAAGGAGGAGAGGAAAGGCAACTAAAATCTGGTGCTGTGTTTGCACATCACTAAATGAAATCAGCACCTGGTCACAGGCTGTTTAGCAGCAGTGGACTGATAATCCAATTATCACCCACGTGCATGTGTTTACCTTGAGTCGTGTAAGTATTCCCAGGATCACAGGCCATAACTGGCAGCAGCCAGTGGTCCCAGACATGCCACATATGTAACAAATAAGATAAGATTTGCATTATTACAATTCAGGGGTTAGCTGGAGGGAGATCTTTACATGCTAGGGCATCTGCCTTTAAAGTATTTATATCAGCATTTTAGTGTGAAGCAGTGTGAAATCTTTGTAGGCCTATAGTTGCAAAGTGTCTATTTATCTTTTTTTGGTGTGATGTTGTGTGAAGCTTGGCTGAAAAATTCCAACACGTTTTGACATGGATTAATGACGGCTCCTCGTGTTTGCCAAAGAAAAATTATGTTTTTTACATTTAACAATAGACAATTCACTGGACACATAAAATGAAACTTAGAACTTAATAGTGATGAACTTGCTCTTGCAATCCTTTTGAAATAGGGTTTTTGAATTACCGGCAATTGTTTACATAAGCCCAGCAACCCAGGATATTTAGGGAATCAAGGGATATTGGGATAGTGCAGGAAAGTGGAGTTGAGGTAGAAGATCAGCCATGATCTGATTGAATGGCGGAGCAGGCTCGAGGGGCCGAATGGCTGACTCCTGCTCCCAATTCCTATGTTCTTATGTTAACAGTTTTGGCAAGACAACAGCCAGAAAACTGTGTCCATTAGATGGCATCAATTCATCAGTCTATACCCCTCTGAGGAATCAAATTCAAATCCAGTCTGGAATGGCTCTGGTGGTTAAGTGAGTCTTAGTTCTTTCCATTTAGTTCCCAAGGAGCATTCAATCAGAGTGCACTGTTACACAATGCTTTGTAATTTTGATAAATCCAAATATATGCAAATTTCATACAAACAATTTGCTTTTAAAACAAAGTACTGGCTGCATCTCATTTGTGGTCATTATCACATTGCTGTTTGTGGGAGTTTGTGCAAATTGGCTGCCACATTTCCTACATTACAACAGTGACTGCACTTCATAATTACTTCATTAGCTGTGAAGCGCTTTGGAACGTCCCGAGGTCGTGACAGGCGCTATATAAATGCAAGTTTTCTTTTTTTCTTGTCTTGGAAAATTCCTACTCTAAGTAAGCACCTTTCAGAAAGAAGTGATGGTGGATTCGTCTAAAAGAGGAAAAAGATTGAAATGTTTACTGTGCGTTACCTCCATCCCATAACAGAAAGGGTGAACAATGAGCCAGTAGGTAGCTGGTTAGAGTTATAGTTTACTGGTAGAATATTTGTTCTGGTTCTTCTAAGCTTTGCCCCACTTTGCAATTCCATGTCTCAATTTGAGCGAATGTAAATAGCACAGGAAAGCATGACCTCTCTCAACGTTTACCTCCCTCATAACCCTTTTCTTCTGAGGCAAAACATTCCACTGCATTTATGGATGAAATAATTTTATCCATGACAAAATGTAACATAAAAAATCGTCCTTGGGTAAACCACTCCTATTGCTTGGGCTTTTATTCATTCATGTCTACTTTGCATTCCTCTCAACTATAGTGCCATCGAGAGTGGAAAGTGTCAGCCAATGAAAAGGTTCATTCTGCACTCACACTACAAAAGAAAATGGAAAATATGATTGTCTAGGGTTTGTAGGACCTCGACATTATATTTGTTAAATGTGAATTGGTCGGATATATTGTGGCTCACAATAGTTGTCTTGGTTACTTGCTTTCAAAGATGGGCATGCTCATGTTCAGTTGGATAATCGCTGCAGTTACACATGGTGTGTCCCAAACAGGGTTTATTGATTTCCCAAGCCCTACACGCTACACAATGGCCACTGCTAAAATTAAAAGATCTCCCAATAGTTATTCATGCAATATAATGATGATAATGACAGCCCTGGCATTGGTCTGGTATAACTTTTCATTTATATTTGGTTAAAGGGCCTGGCTCAGAATTTCCTGACAACTGGCGCTGAAATAATGGTGCAAACACGGATCAAGGAAATTGGGGCAGAAGAGACTTCAAGCCATTTTTATGCTACATCTGAATTTCCTAGACCATTGTCGCCAATTCAATGAAAATGCCACTGAAACCTTCAGCCGCTCATTAACATAGCCCCGCCCCATTCAAAACACGAGAGAACATGAGCTTCCAGCAGCAGTTCTGAACGAGCATAAACTTACGGCTAAATCGATACACACGGCAAAACCCGTCATATTTACATGCAGACTTTTTAAGCAATTTTTAAAAATGTTATCCTTGCCGAGACCTTTTCTGAAACTTTGAGTGAATTGTTACGGCGTCCGAAGGAGTTGCTTTACAAATTGAAATGCTTACACGGATGCATTATCGTAAAGATCTGTGCCTAATGTGCATAAAGGATGGTTTGACGGCTTTCAATATTTCATTTTCATGCATAAAAGAAGGAATGTGATGGAAATTCCTCGCTATCCTCAGGCTCCAATTATTTACACTGCTTTCTGTTTGTTTTATAGCGGTTTTTACGTTGAAGCGTACGCTAATGAGATTCTAATGAAATGCCACCGCAAGTTTCCAACGGCAAGATTGGCATTGGTTTAGGTGCAACTTGCCAGTTACGCCATTTGAGGAAATTGCGGGAGTATCATTCTCGGACTGGAGGGGCGGTGGACATTGAACATCATCATGGCTGAGGGACTTCCACCATGTTCCAACCAGGGTCCTGTCGGCAAAGAGGCAGCCACAGCGCAAAATGAATATGGAGTATTCTAGCACTATATTGTTCATTATGATTCTGATTGTGTCAGCTGTGGCTCAGTGGGTAGCACACTCGCCTCTGAGTCAGAGGTTGTTGGTTCAAGTCCCACGCCAGGAACTTGAGCATAAAAATCTAGGCTGACACTCCAGTGCAGTGCTGTGAGAGTGCTGTACTGTCGGAGGTGTTGTCTTTTGGATGAGCTGTTAAACCGAGGCCCTATCTGCCCTCTCAGGTGGACGTAAAATTTCCCATGGCACTAGTACGAAGAGCAGGGGAGTTATCCCCAGTATCTTGACTAATATTTATCTCTCAATCAACATAACAAAAACAGATTATCTGGTCATCATCACATTGCTGTTTGTGGGAGCTTGCTGTGCACAAGTTGGCTGCCGCATTTCCCACTTTACAACAGTGACTACACTCCAAAAGTACTTCATTGGCTGTAAAGCACTTTGAGACATCTGGTGGTCGGGAGTATAGGGTTATGGGGAACGGGCAGGGAAGTGGAGCTGAGTCCATGATCAGGTCGGCCATGATCTTATTGAATGGCGGAGCAGGCTCGAGGGGCCAAATGGCCTACTCCTGCTCCTATTTCTTATGTTCTTATGTTAAAGGCGCTACATAAATGCAAGTCTTTCTTTTCTTATTATGGGATGAGGAGTTACATAGAATTTACAGCACAGAAACAGCCCAACTGGTCTGTGCCGGTGTTTTTGCTCCACATGAGCCTCCACCTATCCTACTTCATCTGACCCTACCTGCATATCCTTCTATGTTTAGGGAGAGCTCCCGCATGCTCCCCCAACAAATCCTATGCACTTCCAAGCTCAGGAGCTGTGTATGCACATGGGATAATTAAAGAGATGGCAGCAGAGAAACTATTGACAAGCAGAACATTGCCTGCCTGGTGATCGGAAATAAAGCAGGGACTCTGAACTTTTCATTTTAGTGTAACAGAAAATACTCTCCGGGTGCAGAGCTGATTGAACAGCAGTTTGGAAAATGAATCAAAAAAGCCCCACTCTATCAAAGAGAACAGAACACACAGACATTCAAGCAGCATTGGAAAATAAAGACTACGGCAGCTGAGTGATGACAAATGTTGATATGCCAAAGCTCAATTTCCATCTCAATTTCCCTGAAATAATGCAGCAACTTTCCAGTATTGAAGAGGTTCTACCTTATAATCCTTTGAGAGATCTATCTGACTCTTTGACTGCCTGGGGTTAACCTGGGTTTGAGCTGTTTACGAAGTCATTTATTGAAGGTAGTTCCAGCTTGGAAACTCCCTGACATCCTCCTTAAAATGAGAGTTGCTAAAAAATGTATTACTTCATGTCAAATAAGTAACATTGCTTCATTACATACAAGTGAGAGCTTACTTCACTATAGATGACCTTCCAACAGTTGAATTGTCCTCTAAGATTCTTTTTGTTCTATTATCAGCAGATTAGAGACACAGCTGTGTACGAGCGCTATCTAGCCAATATTGTGAGCTGTTGTAACAGGTAAAAAACAAAGTAAGGACCTGCAATGAAAAAAGGCAGGTATGTTCTTGCAAAGATTTGCAGATATATGCTAACCATCCATGTTTGATGTGCACAAGTGGGCCAAGAAATTAGATCAGCCAGTGCCCGTTTTTCAGGTGAAAAACAGACAATGAAGGGTCCGATATGAAAGAAAGAAAGGAACTTTTCCATCCACTGGACGTCCCAAAGCTCTTTACAGCTAATGAAGCACTTTAACTAATAGTGTATATAGTCAGCGGCACGCCAGCTTGAAGTATTGGACGAAAAATTTGTTTTGGGCGGTGGGGCAAAATGGGCGGTATTGGACAGGCCGCCTGTTATACGCAGCGCCTGATATCCAGTTCCATTGACTGCTTCGTATAACAAGCAGCCGATCCGATTCAGCCCACTGTGCACCTCTGCCCGAGATGAATTTCTAGCCCACTGATGAAATTCAAAGGTTCGTGATGGGACCATAGCAACACCTGCTCCCAGCAGGACAAGTGACCCGACACAGAAGAGATAGGACAACCCCTGTGTGCCCCATGACTGACTCCATGCCCACTTCCAATCCCACCATGACCACCCTGATCGTATAACTATGCAATAGACATGGCAGCCGAAATTTAGACCTGCCAGCAAGCTGGCGCTCCTACCTTTTTTTAAAGAGTTTTTAACCATCGTTTCGGAAGAGGTCCCCTCTTTTGCAAAATTCACCTCTGTCTTTTTTTTGAATCGGACAGGAAGTCGGTCATAAAGGGGGTGGAAGTGCGGCGCTAAGTGCTGGTGAGGGGCGGAAGTGGAGGTGGGACGGATTCTCCACCGCTGTCACTCAGCAGCGGAGCAATGGTGATGTCATTGTGCATCTCTCGCCTCCATTAAAAAGGGGAGAGAATTGGCCATCAGTCGCGATCGGACACTGGACCACCAGGGAGCGTTTTGGCCAGGCCAGCGGCCCGGCCAAACCTGGGGGGCTCAATAGTCCCGCCGACATGGAAGTTGATCGGCAAAAAAAATAAAATGGCGGCCGCGGCATTGGGCCCTCGCCTTTAATGGCCACCGCACAGCCAGGGCAGAGAGAGAGCAGACAAGGTGCACCGACAGAAAAAGCTGTCGGGGGCACCGCTTGGTGGCAATAAGATTTTGCTCGCTAAATTTTGTGGGAGGTGGGGGGTTCCGTCGGTGCACACACTGATGAGGTATGTCGGCTGCGGCCAGAAAACCCCTGAGCTGAATTTAGCTTGCAGCGGCCATTTGACCAGAAATTGGCATCCGCTGGACTCGGCCGCAAACGGCGGTAACGGGCCTTATTGGGGAGCTGAATTTCAGCCCCATTATATATACTCCTGTAAATGTCTGTAAACCATTGCAGTAATCTGCAAACCGGCATACAGTTTTTAGAATTAAAGTGGGACTAATTCGAGCGCTTTCATCGAGCCAGCACAGACGCAATGGGCCGAATGCCCAAAAGCCCCGTACAGATGATTCCAATGTGGTTACATACAGTTAACTTTTGAAGGGAAAACTGGTATCTGCTTGGCTGAAACTATATCTCAGTTTGCCCACTTCAGCAGCTTTGACTCCTACTTTTTACTGTTTGCTCAGGGTTGCCAACTTTCAGATATTCTCAGCAAAACTTTAGGTAGTGTAGGCCAAGCACGGACTGCAGCCCCTAAAACTGACCTTCCTTCATACATCATGAAGAGAATTATGCAATCATAATTATCCAATGACACTTGCATTTTTTTGAGGAGGGGATTAAAGTGAGGGAAATAAAAATGTTCTACGCAGTAAATTTGAATTATATGAGGTAAAACTTTTTCACACAACGAGTGGTTAGGATTTGGAATGCACAGTCTGATAGGGCGGTGGATACAGATTCAACAGTGGCCTTCAAATGGGAATTGGATATAAATACTTGAAGGAGAAAAAAATGCAGGGGTACGGGGAAAGAGCGGGGGAGTGGGAGTTACTAGATTGCTCTTCGAAAGAGCCAGGGGCAGACACAATGGACTGAATGGCCTCCTTCTGAACTGTACTATTCTATGGGATCGAAACACACAATTTGAATTAAGTGAAGGTTTAGGACCCGGCGACGTGGGCTGCTAAATCTTGCGGAATAGGGAACTAAGAAAGAGAAAAGGCTGCGAGGTAATATTGGAGGCGGGAATGGCCTTCACGGGGCGCTGCCGGGGCATTAGCGGGTTGGGCTGCTCAGCACCACTCTGAGCCTGTCAGCGCAGCGCTGGTGATGTCAGTGCGACCCTCCCCTTCTTTTAAAGGGGCGTGCCACTGCAAACTCTGCATCTGCTTTTGTGGTGTCTACTGGGCCACCAGGGAGGGTTTCGACCAGGCCAGAGACCCAACACCCGAGGGACACTAGCGGCCGTCATTGTCGGGCCGACTGCAAAGTCAGCCGAAAAAAAAAGATGCCAGCGGCGGCGCAAGGCCCTTCCCTTTAAGGGTGACCGGGACAACCCAGCCACGCCAACCTCGCGTCTCGCGGGGCAATTTCCTCCACGCGGCGCAAAGGGGTCGGCGTGGATGATAAGGTGTCAGCGCGCACATGATGACATCATCGCCGTGAGTGCCCCCACTTGGGGGCAAAAACTGCAGGGCACAGCGCAAACCTCTGGCCTTCACACTCGGGCGATAACAAATTAGCGCAGTGGCGCTAATGGAATTATAAAAAAGGGGCAATTTTGGCCCCTTTGATTCTCTAATGGCAAACAAAATGAAACTGCTCATACAGAAATAATTTAAAAATATTTAAACAGAAAAGGTGAGCGTTTGGACGCAATGTTGGGCCACCTCCAAAATCTGGCAGACTCTGGCAGAACTGTTGGCTCGAATGCCCGGACTTGGGTTTGGCATGGCTTGTACTTAGCACGTTTACCCCTGGCCTTAGTCTTGATTATATTACTATGGAACACTTAGAACTTGGAACATGTTGCCAACTACATTGTGTGGCATTTTACGTTCCAGCTCTCTCTCCTTGAAAATCAGAATGTTGCTAAGGTCTTTACGAATGGTGAGACTGTTTTTGTAAATCAGAAGTCAACTCAAATTCTGAGCACAGTATTTGTTAATTAAATGTTTTGTGACTGTTAACTGAGTTAGTAATGGTTCTCATAAATGTCGAGGTCACTGCAATACAGCGGAGTGTGGGATTAACAAAATATGTGAGACAGATTAAGTTGCTGTTGCAACATGATAGTAATTACTAGGCCTCAAAAACATCGGCTTCTGGTCTGACACAGAGAGAGTAATCCAAATGTTTTGAAGTAACTACATTTTAGAAAGTGACAAAAGAAAATCTTTGAATGATAGAAGGTGGGCAGCATGCTTTCTCAAGTGGCATGTTGGAGCCCAGCAGGTATTGGGTGACAGATCAAACCCTTGAGCATAGTGCTGTTCAAATCAAACAACAGAGGTAAGAACACTCACCAAATATAATGATTCCTTTATTGCTCCTTTAGAGCTGATCTCACTTGATTTCCCCATTGTTTAATAGTTTAAAGAATTATAAACAGGTAATAAGCTAGCAACACTGAACCCTGGACTTCACTCCATATCTAATTGCTGTTATGGCTAACCTGCAAGTACGTTTCTTTTTAAAAAATAGAATCTTTATTTTGTGGAAACAATCATTACAAGGCCAAATGGGAAATGTTCCAATTTATAAGCATTTTTTTTTAAACTATCAGAAGGGTAACACTCGTTTATATATTGATGCAGAACAGTTTCCTAAAATGGCATTTATAGTGGTTGCTTGAACATAGCACAGATTTGTACACTTGTACAGCAATTTTACATGCTTTTAGGTGGGATGAACCTGCGAGTACAGGTTGGATCTCTCTGGTCCGGCACCCTCGGGACCTGACCGATGCCGGAACAGAGAATTTTCCGAACCATGGGAGGTCATGCCGAGCCTAGGCTTACTGGTACCTGAAGACTGCGCCCCGGCTCCTGAATGCCTCTGCCACGCTCCAGCTCAGGCTACGAAACCCAGGCCTCCGTGTAAGCGCAAGAAACCGGGACGCCACCCACGCAAAGCGCCAATTGTGCACTGATCACTGAGAGTCAGGAAGCGCAGGAAACCGATACCAATGCCAAACCACGGATGTTTCCAGACCAGAGAATCCAGGACCAGAGAGGTCCAACCTGTACTTCATAATAGGGCAGTGCAGAAGGAGCTTAATTCTTCATGTTATACCCGACTAGGAGTGCTTGACACTGATCGTTAGAGCAATGGATGGGAAAATGTTCATTATTTCTACTTTATATTTATTGAGCCGGTGGAGTTCCACGTGACACACACCTCTGGATGTTGCATTCAGGGGGATTTTGGTGAAACAAGTTGTCTTTGAAACATCTATAGGCTGGACTATGTCTTTAAAGCATTCCAAGTAATTATACTGTGTCAGACCAGAAGCCGATTGGTGTAGAAAATACCAGCTTTAATCAGCACAATTCTTACATTCATGTATGGAAGAATTTGTAATTTTGTTAAACATAATTCGGGAAAGTTGCAACATCCCAATGATTAAATAGGTGCCACTATATATTATCATGTGGTTTGATGATGTCAAACACACAATGTTACAGAAAGTACTGAGTTTTAACAAAAAGTTCCAAACACAGGTATATCTCACGATGTAGATAACATTCACGTTCTGTGGCGTCCCTATCTCTCTAACCTTGAGTAGGATTGTGTGGGCTGCAAAAACTTCTCAATGAATAGTGGATTTCATAAGCTTTGCTCGAAAGCAGTTTTCAGATATTTTTAAATACACATTAGTAATTTGAAAGTGTAGGTTCTAACTAAAGAAACTGGACAAATTGTCCTGATACAAAGCAAACCTTTGGATAGCAGTTCCTCTGAAAAAAAAACAAGCTATAACTGTCTTCGTTTGCGTCAAATAGTGGAAGCTCCATTTTGTTTGAGTTCAGATTAAGTAAGGTTAAATGCCAGTCTAGTTTGTCGAACATAGGTGTTCTCTTCTATTTGTTTTGCTTTCCATTTTCCTTTTGTTGTGAACTTTGTGCGTATCAATGTGAGGGATGTCAGTGGTAGGAAATGAAATGCTATTAGTATCAAGCACTCCCAAGATCAAGTATAGGCCAATTAGCTGCAAAGTAGAACTTCCTCTATTCTCCTCCAACAATGTGTCCTGTCCTCAAAGGAACAGCCTTTCCTGCACTCGTGTGACATTCTTCTATTTTCCACACCAGCATTCTATGACTTCCCTTAGTGACATTGGAAATTTAGTGCTGAATTAACAGTAGTTTTTAGCTGTGGGCCCATGCCTACAAGAAGCTGATTTGAGATTGACCAAATGCATTTTACATGGGAATCCTAAAGTTGACAGAGGAAGCTTTACATTTAGCCTCTGGGGGAAAGGTGCTATCTCCATGCGATTCTCTCCTCTTCTGATTTGCATCAGCTCACTAAATGTGAGCCTGTTGAAGGGCAATAAAAGCATTTGTTTTCTGTGCCTCTCACTTCTCCTTTCAGGAGCCACAAAAGGTGTGAATTCTGGGAACCATCAGATATGCAAAGGGCAGACATCGACAACGAGGTCCAACACTGCCTCCAGTGTGCCAGCGCAGCCTTCGGTCGTCTGAGGAAGAGTGTTTGAAGACCAGGACCTAAAATCTGGCACCAAGCTTATGGACTATATGGCAGTAGTGATACCCGGCCTCCTATGTGGTTCAGAGGCGTGGACCATATACAGTAGACACCTCGAAGCGCTGGAGAAGTACCACCAGTGCTGCCTCTGCAAGATCCTGCAAATCCACTGGGAGGATAGATGCACCAATGTCAAGTGTTCTCGCTCAGGTCAACATCCCCAGCATCAAAGTATTGACCACACTCGATCAGCTCCGTTGGGCAGGCCACATCGTCCGCATGCCCAACACGAGACTCCCAAAGCAAGCGCTCTACTCAGAACTTCTACACGGCAAGCGAGCCCCAGGTGGGCAGAGGAAACATTTCAAGGACACCCTCAAAGCCTCCTTGATAAAGTGCAACATCCTCACCGGCACCTGGGAATCCCTAGCCCAAGACCGCCCTAGGTGGAGGAAGATCATCCGGGAGGGCGTTGAGCACCTCGAGTCTCGTCGCTGAGAGCATGCAGAAATCAAGCGCAGGCAGCGGAAGGAGCGTGCGGCAAACCAGACTCCCCACCCACCCTTTCCTTCAACCACTGTCAGTCCCATGTGATAGAGACTGTAATTCCCGTATTGGACTGTACAGTCACCTGAGAACTCACTGTTAGAGTAGAAGCAAGTCTTCCTCGATTTTGAGGGACTGTCTGTGATGATGATGAAAGTTGGCCGCTTGGGCAATTGTCACTGTCTGCACACTATCAATCAAAATATGGCTTTTGATCCCATCAGTTTATACTGGATTTTACCCCAGGTACCAGAATTGAAAAGGCTAGCTTCCTCCACCTTCCACAAATGCCTCCTTCCTTCTCGTCCCCCCTTCTATTTATTTTGAAGAGCAGCTGCCACATTTGTGGGTGATTTTGAGCACATGGTTAAGGGTCTATTTTGCTGTGACATTCAAGCCTTTCCGAAGGAGCAAACACAGATTTCACACACAGATTTACTCTGGTACCAAAGTACATTCTTACGAAACTCAAGCTGTCAAAATGCATGCCAGAAACCTTTCCCAATTCAGAGTGCAAGATTATTACTTTTAATTTAACTTTCTCTTGGGACTGTTCAAACAACCTTTTATCCTCTCTACTCTCATGTCTCATTCACAGAAAGACTGGAAACATTTCTATCGGGTTTCAACATAAAATAAACTGCTTAATATTTCTTTCTCATCCAATTACAAATTGTAGCATGTCTTTCAATGCACTGCTGCTTTATATGATATTCCGTATTACTCACTGCTGTGGTCTGGTTTAGAGCCCAGCCAAGCTTTCTTGGCGGAGTGCAGTATGGGCACAAAGCAGAAATCCTCTATTTCTCAGCCAAGCTACAAACTACATTTTCTTGTGTCTTGAAACAAGGGAGAACCATTTGGCATCTCACCAGGCCTTCCATGAAGCAGCCTTGGACAGCTTGCCTGTGTTACAACAGAAGAATCTTCGTGCTAACATATCCACATGCAGCTTGAGATATGTTTACAGGCAAACAGAATTATTTGTCGCAGCAAGTAAATCTTGTACATACTTTTAAAAAATCTGCTTTTTCCAATTTTCTCCCATTCTCTGCCTTCATCTCCTGATAGCGGTAACTGGTGCAGAGCCACGTGCATTGACAACACTCGAATATCTCACCCAAGTAGCCAATCTTCTCATAAAAACCTGGACAGGGAATGCCTGGAGACTATTCACCTACAGTTAAGCCTGATCCTACAGCCACTTGGCATTTGCATGAGCATTCTTTCCCGCAAGGAGTAACTGGATAACAATGATGAATTGGAACTCCAGCTTTCATTTATTCTTCTTCCTCGCCCAGTGGCATTGACGCTACTTGAAGCATCCCAACCAAAGCCCAGGCTGGGATCAACCAACACACTGTGGAGTCGAGCAAGACAGGACCACAGACTGGAAAAAGGGCTGATTCAGCGGCCAACAATCCAGTCTCGCGAAACCCCACACTGGAAATCTTTCAGGATTATACTTATATACTTTGTGAGTATTTTTCTCTGCGGGAATTTGTTTCCTAAATTGTCATTATGAACCAATAGCAGTTTAGTGAATGGATTGGTTTTGGTCAAACACAGGCAGGAATATAAACCATTATGAATCAAATTTACAATTAAATACTTCAGATTTGATTCAAGATATTCTAAATGTTACGAATCCATTCACAAACACCGCCCTTGTTCTACAGGCATTCTACTGGCCTCTCACCATAAGTCCCGTGGGAGACAGGCAGAATCCCCAGGGAATCAGTGTATTGACTGGAGACTTCCAATTCTGCTGTTCCCTGGGTGTTTCGTCAGTTTCCCACCACAGTTTTGGGATCATAATGTGTTTTTCTTAAAGAGCCTGTTTAATATCATAAAAGTCACCTGGTTACAAGGCATTAAGGTATCAGCAGTGTGGAGGAATACTCTCCCCTTGTCTGGATGCGTGCAGCTGCAACAACACTTAAAAAGCACGACACCATCCAGGACAAAGCAGCCGCTTGATCGTCAGCCTATCCACTACTTTAAACATTCACTCCGTCCACCACTGGCGTACTGTGGCTGCAGTGTGTACTATCTACAGGATGCACTGTAGCAACTTGCCAAGGTTTCTATAAGCACTTCTCAAACCCACGACCTCCACCACCTAGAAAGGTATGGCAGCAGGTGCATGGGAACACCATCACCTCCATGTTCCCCTCCAAGTCACACACCATCCTGACTTGGATATATAATCGCCATTCCTGAATGGTCACTAGGTCAAAATACTGGAACTCCCTATCTAACAGCACTATAGGGGTACCTTCACCACATAGACTGCAGCAGTTCAAGAAGGCAGCTCACCACCATCACCTTTTCAATGGCAACTAGGGATGGACAATTTATACTGGCTTTTATAGTGTCGCCCATATCTCAAGAAAAAAGAAAAACACACAATTCACCTTAACCCCATCCTCAAGAGTTAGAGGTGCACCGATGTGACAGTTCTTTTTCCAACCACTAAACACACAAATCACTAAAAGTTGTGGACGCAGGTCAATAAGGTCATAACAAAAGCAAACCAAGCACTAGGGTTTATATCTAGAGTGATAGAATTGAAAAGCAGAGAAGATATGCTAAACTTGTATCAAACCTTGATTAGATCACACTTGGAGTACTGTGTACAGTTCTGGTCGCCATATTATAAAAAGGATATAGTGCAAAAATGATTTACAAGGATGATACCAGAACTGTGAGGTTTGACCCATGATGGTCTTTACCTGTCTGTCATTTTTCGTACAGTCAGAACGTCTGAGGTCAACATCACTGTCCTGAGGTAAAAGCACTTTTATTTCATTTCAATTAGAACTTTAGAGCCTGAAGGAGCATCCTGTAATCCGTTAGTCCAGAATCATTTCAAACCCAACATCCAATTCCCCCTCCCCCAGTTGCAATAATCTCTCCATCTGTCATTCTGATCTACATCAAAGGAAGTATGAAAACAAGGGATAGTACAACTTTATGTGTCAAGGAACAAACACTTGTCCTTCTTTGATCTTTCTGTGTTGACTAAGTATCAAAAACAAAGTGTAGTCAGACCAAACAAAGGGATAATAGATGTTTAATTTGTTCCTGAGGTACCTAGGATACACATTGCTCAACATCTCTCGAGACAAGCCACACCAACAGGCTCAGGTGCCATGCCCAGGGTCTATTAATAAAATATTCCATGCACAAGGAGATCGTTTATGAGACACAAGGATGTAGTGTTTATTTACTTTTCATTTTAAAGGCATGCTGTTTGATAGTGGTGGGAGCTGCCTCTGACATATTTATTTGTATCTACACCTGCAACACTGACAGTTACAGGAAAGGAGTGCCATGCACTTTGATCAGCAATAGAGAGAAAGCATTTGAAAGCAGCATAAGCCCCCAAATTGGAGAAACCTGTTTTAGAGTTGGGCAGTGAAAGAAAATGTCACAGCATTTGTCATGTGAAAGATACTACACTGAAAATCTTTGTGGCTGAAATCCCTGGGATTGAGGGCGGCAGAAAAGGACATTTCTGCCAGGGGTGGGGTGAAATTCTGGCCCAATAGTACAGGCAAGTCTTCTGCCCATCTCCCTGTGCCAAGGGGGTGTCCCCGCAACACCGTGAATTCGTGGGGGGAATCTAGAACTCGGGGGCATAGTTTCAGAATAAGCGGTTGTTAATTTAAAATGGAAATGGGGAAGAATTTCTTCTCTCAGAGGGTCGTGAATCTTTGGAATTCTCTGCCTCAGAGAGCTGTGGAAGCTGGGTCATTGAATATATTTAAGGTGGAAATAGACAGATTTCTGAACGATAAGGGAGTCAAGGGTTATGGGGAGCGGGCAGGGATGTGGAGTTGAGGCCAAGATCAGATCAGCCATGATCGTATTGAATGGCGGAGCAGACTCGAGGGGCTAGATGGCCTAGTCCTGCTCCTATTTCTCATGTCTTACGGGAATTCCTCCACTTATGCCTCCGTTAAATCCAACAGAGCTCTTGCCAAATGAAAACTGGGGAGGGTTTTGTTCAGGACCTAGTAAAGGTCCCAACAGCCAACCAAACGATCAATTAGCTTTTAAATAAAACCCCCCAGCTTCTTTAGAGCTGAAGAAAAATATATTACCTTTTTTGCCTTCAGCCTGGGATGGGCCTTTGGGTCTCACTTGAAGAATGGCCACTTGGCTGAGGTACCGAAGGACACACAGCATCGGTGGAACCATACCCCAGCAAGATCTAGCATCTTCAGGAAAGGAGAGAAGAATTGATAGGGGGAAAAAAAGGGAACAGAAATGAGAGAGAAATGTTTTCATCTCCTGAACTGGGTTCCTTATTCGCATTTTTCCACCACAGGGGAATTGCTTTGTCAATCGGTACAGTGATGGTGCAAACACGTTCTTTCTGAAAAGGTTCATGACGTCGCAACCATAGGGATCCTGCTCCCTCAATGTACACCAAGGTGTCCAAAATGTAATGGTTTGACCACCATTTAAAATAGCTGTCAGTTTGACTTTTTGAGATACCAGCAATGTGATTAGACAATGAAAATTTAAATACATTAAATGGGAAATGTTTTAACTGGAATAACCTTTTAGCTATATAAGACTGTAATGTGATCATTCCAATATACACACTTGAAGTAAAGCTCCTTGTTTTTTTAGAATTTCAATAGTGGGGTCATGATAATTCCAGGAGTGGGGGGTGGGGGTGAGGTGGGGGTGGCATGTGAACACGACATGGGCAAGTCAGCACTGGCACTTTTGCTCCTCTTGGCTCCACCTGCAGTAAGGAAAAACTAAGAATCTTACCTGTTCTTCGGCAGTCTCCAGCGATCCCTTTAAAGGCCACTGGTTAGGACGCAGCCACGTGCATGCTCCGCCCGGTTTCTGGCATGTTTGGCAATGGGGCCCTAAAGCAGGCATTAGGCCTCTGATTCGCATATTCAAGGGGCCTAACATCTGTTTTAGACAGGTGCCCCAAGCATTCGGAAGTCACCAATATAGAAGCCAGTGCATTTCCATGGGGTAGAGTGAGCACGGGTTCGCCTCCCCACCCCCAAACCATGTAAATTGGCACCCCAAAAAAGGGCACAGCGATAACCAATTTCTCCCCCACCACTTTGCAAATTAATTTCTGCCATATGTCAAATCATTCACCAGTAAAGACTCAAACAAATACTGGAGAATGGCAGTAAGTCTTTCTTTTAATTCACTAATATATATTCATGAAGCACTGGAAGAACAACGTGGCAACCTTTGTTTAGTAGCCACGGTTTTCTGACAGGCTTTGCCAGTTTGGCCTTCTCTAACTCAATGGGTTTCCCACTTTGTTCTTGTGCAATCGGGTAAAACGAGTGAGTCGACAGCACGTTTTCCATCGCTCCTGATTTCCATCTCCATTTGAAGTTAATGGAATTAAAAATTCAGTGAGATGTAACCCGGGCTTCCAACACACTGTCACCCATTTTACACTATCGCATAAAGTCAACAACTACCCGGAATATTTTCTTGACTCAGTAAAGTGCGTAACTGGATCACACAGACCTCGATGGTCCAAAGTTTGCTCCCTAGTCTTTGTGAAATTACCTGATCTCAACTGAGGTGGTGCTAGTTGCACTGCAATTGGCCTCAATACCTCTGGATTCAGAAGGGGAAAATTAGCCAGAGTTCCCACTCTGATGGCTATCGAACAACTTCAGTTAGAAGTCCGCGTATCTGAACATCAGGTGAGAGCAAGATCAGATTCAGCCGCAATGTGGTTGAACAATCTGCCACCACTGAGTGCTAAGGCTCATACATAAATAATGGACGCTTGTTCAAGGCACCAGAAGACAACCAGGCCCTTGGAGCTATACCCAACAAGGACTGAACACCATGAAGACAGCAAGAGGTGGGGGGGCGGGGCGAGGAAAGAAATGCTCATATATCAGTAACATCAGACCCAGAGTATACACTATTAAGAATCATTGAGTTGCAGGAATAATATTTTGTTTAAAGTTTTAGGAATAATAGCAACCATGGCAACTAACAGTCACCTGAGAACAACTCAGACTCGGCTTTGTAAAGCAGCATTATTCATTTAGAAAAATGTATAGAATTTCCATCTGTTTACATTTCCAACGAAAATTATAATTAATAATAAACACACACACACACACACATGCATCATTATATTAGGATTACCATGTTTAGTTGAAATAGGAATCCCATACCATAATTCTATCAGTTACAATCATCGGTTGTTATCTGTCCTTTGACATTAGTGGAACTCTTGATTCTATTGTGCATTGCGTAGCCTAGATTACAAAACCCACATGCCTTTGGGACAGCATTATTTGTCATCTTAATTCAATTACAAAAATAAGTAGATGAAGAACTTTTTTTGGAACACAATACAAACTTCCTTCTTGTTCCTGAGAATGATATTCAACGGACACACATTTATTCCTAAAGTAGGACCAAGGCCCTCACATTTATGCATTCCAGGCTGCTGTCCTTAATTTCTCCTGTACTTCCTCCCTACTCTCCCATGCACACGCCCATCAGTTTGGAATGACCACTGTAAGGCGAAGGCCAATGGTCTGTTGAAACTGGAAATTCTTGATTTTTGTACTTATTTACATCAAAACATTCTGCTTTTCACTTGCCATACATCATCCCTGTCCAAGAGGCAGCCAATTTATCTGCTCCAGGGACTTTGCCAATGTTGCACTCTGTAAACAGCCATCATTGCCGTGGTGTCTGGACAATACTCCACCCAATTTTCCCTCCATTTTTTGGGAAGAATTATCTGACAATCAATGTGAATTTACCATGTGCGGGATCGAAGGTTTGAACTTGCTTCTGTCTGTTCTCTAGCACATAGCATCGGAATTCCAATATGTCTGCCCTCAAAGCTTTGATTTTTAAATGCCATTTCTATAGACTGCTCCCAAATTCTTATTAAATTGTTGGGTTCTGCTTTGCACAGTCAAATGTTACACAAAAGTGCCTGTGAGTGGGGATATGCTATCTATCACTGATTTTCAAACATTTGTTCTATTACAGTACCTACCTTCCACTGCAGCGAATGAAACCACTGATCTCGCAGATAACTGTTTGCTGCCTGAAAAGAAGATGACAACACCTGTTAATCGCAGGGGAAAATCAAACATAATATAAACACACAGATCAATTGTCTTGGTAGCAGCACTCTACTAGACTCTAACGCTCCCATAGTGCATCAAGAGTGCCCTGCTTCTAAAAACAGAGCAAAGTACATAAGAGACAATTAAATAAGTCCATTTTACATTATCTCATAAATCAAAGCTTTAATACAGACAGTGGTGTAGTAAATTAAAGTTTTCCAGTCAACATAAAATGTTGGGTCAAATGCAATGAGGGGAAACCACGGATTGAGGAAAAAACATCCATGACGGATCCGCCAATCTCCCGCTGAAGTTATAACTGGGAAAAACTCTGCGGAATTCAGGGCCTCTGCATTTCAGAGCTCTTGTCAATTGGGAGCTCGAGGCCTTGGATCCTTGATTCCATGGTCAGACCCTTGATACATTACCCAGAAAAAGTGCCACGGCCTTCTAAAAACTGAGCGTCATGAGACCTGCTAAAATTCACCGCAGAAAAAAGAATCTGTCAAAGGGTGGGCTTCTGAAAATACAAGAGTTTCAGATTCTTCAGCTTCTGGAAAAAATCCCTTTAAACTGCAGGTCCTGAAAAGCGACAAGTTTGGTATTGGTAGCTGGTATTATTTCAAATGGGTAAAGGTATTGGGGGTAATTTTAACCCAGCCAGAATGGGTGGGCGAGTGTTAAAAATTAAAATTAGGAAACCCAACCGCAACTCACCTCCAACCCGTCCACTTCCAGTTTTAACAGTGGCGGGTTGGGGAGGGGGGGGTACTAACTTGCTCTCCGGAGGCATGTCCCAAATTTAAATATTTTAATGAGGCTGTGTACGTCACATTTTAAATTTAATGCTGGCTGGTCAGGTTTCCTGGGCCTCGGGAAACCCGACAGCTGAAAGGCGGCGAGAACAGCTGGAACCAACAGGTAAGTGCCTTTGCAACATCACTTATGGGCCAGGAGGAGCAGAAGTGATTCCCTCCTGGCCTACCAAGCTTCTAAACCATCTCACGATCTGATCCTTCTCTCCCATCCCATTACAGCTCCCCTTCTGATGTCCGCTCCCCGATTACGGCCTGCAGCCACAGGCCTACCTGCCAGACAGCCACCCAGGCCCCAGTCTTTCAATTTGGCCAGGAAACGGAGAAAACATTTTTCTTTTTTTTTTAAAAACAGTACGCCCAGATTTCCTGGCTGCTAAATCTCCCCCCTCCTCCCACCCCTTCTCATTCCCCCGCTATTATCGGGGTCAGTGCCATTGGATCAGTGTTTACTATTTTGTGCTGATTTCGTCCGAGTTTCAGTTTCTTCTCATGTCGATCGCTGTTGTCATGGCGGTATTACATTTTCAGTTCCTGCACTGTTGTTTATTCCTCACTCTAACTGAAACATGGAGGTCAGTGCCAAAAATGAATACCTCCAACCTCCACCTCACAGAGGCAATTTAAAAATGAGAATGAGCCCAGGCTTTGACATTAATCCAGTAATGACAAGGTAAACATTGCAAGCCCTTGCAAGCTCTCGTCGCTCTGTGAAATAGAGTGGCCCTGGTTGGTGTCTCCTATTACACTGGGCATTATTCTTGTTCTTTCTGATTAAGCCATCATTTGAAATGCGTAACAAAACTCTTGACAAAAAAATAGCTGGGAAGCACACGTACATGTTATGATTAGAGACTTTTTCAAAGGATTAGTCATTTCGAAATGTATTATATCATGCCGAATTTTTTTTCTTCATATTAGTGGATCAGTGCATCAGCACATTTTCTAATTATTTGGCTTTTCCTTAATGAACGTGACTGCATTTGACCCTTCTGCAAAAAACGTTTTACATCAAAGTTTCTTTTTTAAGAAATGTATTTTCTTTTATTACTGGATCGCATCAAAGAGAAAACAGAACTCAAGAAAGGAATTGTCATCATTACGGACCCATACAGTGTGACTGCTCTGTTCACACAGCTAAACAGTGCTTCTTTATTACTTTTGCACCATGCTAGTGCCATCAGCTCCCGATGCGTGGGTCTTGCACAGCTGATAACAGTCCCAAAGTAAACTTTGCGGCTTCACTAAAGACAGTTCAAAATTCAGCCCCGACTACGACACTGGCCTTGATATAAATAAGGAATTAGCTACTCAGTGCCATGATCAAACTGGTCCCTTGGCCTTCACAATGGGCTTGAAGATCATTTCTTTGAGGGGAAGACCTCTTTTTTAATAAATATATATTTTCTCCCTTTACCTTATTCTTTACTTTACTGGAACACACTCCATTTTTGAACAGAAAGTAGGTTGGTTACCCCGTCCTAAGTGTTGGTCCACTATTCTCTGAAGCTCGCCAATAGGTGTTGTCTTTAGGCGTTACAGAATGGCTTGCCTCCAGCTTCCCCCCTTTTGCTTGTAGGTAAAAGCTTTCCCCAGCAGCACAGTTGAGATTGGGAGTCCAACTTGTGGAGGGTTCTTTTACCCAAGCACATGTTCTGCTGCCCCATATCATCGAGCACAGGGAGGGCCAGACAATAGTGTTGCTGTACCAGCTCCCAATACAATCACTATCGAAGAAGCCCATCACAGTTCTTCATCTGGTAATCAATGCCAGACACGTTCACAAAAAAATATCAAATCTGGCAATATTCAGAACTAAATTAAATTTATTTGAAGACATTAAAATAGAAAAGTTGCCCTATTTTTGTTTCTCTGTGACAGAGCCAGTCATGATGCAACTATCCTCCATATCTGGGAAAAAAGCCAACATCCGTTTATTTTTTTTTAAAAACAGCATACGTGCACACATTCCAGATTTCCTTGGGGAAGGTTTAGCAGTTATGACGGCAACCGATGCAGGGGAAGGACAGAACAGAAAAGAGCTGGAGTAAGCATTTCTTTCAAAAAGACTTTATGGCCATTTTAGGAAGTGATTTCAAATGACAACAGCTTTTTAAATATTTAATAATGACTGAAGCCAAAACTATTACAGGGAAAAATAGTATTTCTAAAATTGAAGCTTTTAAAAATTGATCGATGTTGGTACAGCAGATTTTGCTGAATCCCTTTGGATGCTGTATCCATTGAAAGGTATATGTACTAACTAAATAGTACAGCCCTTTGTGCCATATCTATACTTTCCAGTCAAAACCAAAATTTTAATCATTGACTGAAGGCAATTTGGATAGCAATGCTTTGACATCAAATGGGTTAGAGGGCTTATTTCTTTTTGGATGAAAAATATTTACACTGTAACAAAGTTAGCTCAGCTCAGTGCCAACAGGTTCTGCTCCAGCACGTGACAAAGGTCACCTAAACATACAAGTTTTAGAATGGTGGATTAGTAATGTTTAACATTCCATCCAGTGACTGGCCGATGCTGTGTGCAATCGATAATATTTAACAATGGTGTCATTATCATCAATAAGCACAGGGCTTTTAACAAATGATGTCCGTTGGCAAACAAACTTACAAATGGCTATTGTGGAGAGATTTTGTTTTGGAAATCCATGCTGCGAAAGGATTCTGTTGAGTGTAATCAATTAAGCTAACAGCTAGCCCTTCAAAAAATAATAAACAGAGTGTCGGTTCCATTCCACCTTACTCCTGAGGTTTACTACTCGATGAATAACAATTTGACTTTAACCATCTTGGTGGTATGCCACAAAACAATTATTTGTGCTGTTACATTATATTATACATTTCTAAGCTCTCCCAGTTAGAAACTCATCTCAGGCTATGGCTCAAAGCGGATGTTATCGGATCAACCGCCTGTTAATACACAGCACCTGATGTTCAGTTCCATTGCAGTCAACGGAGCTGAATATCAGAAGCAGCGTATAATGAGCGGGCGATTCCATACCGCCCGAAGCGCGCCACCACCCGAGACACATTTCTAGACCCCCGCAACAGCCATCCTTAAGCAATATTTTCACTGGGACAATATATCGTTGCTATTGTCATGCGAGTGCACAGGTCAGCAGTTTATGTTGTCACTGCGCTAACTTGCTGGTGTCACATTAAACATCGTAACGTTCCCCACCCACCCACAACAAATATTTACATGTCAGAGGCTAATGGCACAGACTTTAGAAACAAAGCATTTTGGATGCTATAACAAGGTACATGTTATACAAATAATCTACTAGATAATATACTGTTAAATACAAGAGTCGGGGATCAAATCTAATAGCCCTCACAAAAACAGTGCTATAAATGATAGAATTAAAGTGAGAATTAGAATTAAAGAATACAGAAAGTAAAAAGACAAATATCATGGACGGATGTTAAAAGTTGAATCTCAATGCACAATTCCATTATGTAGAGACCTGAACAATATGCAAGCATGGTCACATTTATTTAAGCTTAAAAGCCGAGGTTTTTTTTTAATCACTTATTTGTAAATAATGAATTTTCAATTTGCTTAGTTGGTAACAATCTCAGTTGAGTCAGAAAATTGGGAGTTTGAACCCCACTCCAGCAATTGATCATATCAGGCTGGATTTCCCACTTTGATGTTTTTGGGGCGATAATGGTAGCACCCGGGAAGAGTTTGCGCCTCAGTAGGTAAGTTTGGGCAGCTGGGCCCAGCGTCAGGGGGCGCAGCGCTAAGCGTGGCCTTGTACACCTCTCTTAGGACTTCAGGATGGGAAACTCCCGAGCTAAAAAGCTGGGCCGGGAGCGCTCCGAGAGACGCCTGGGGGGGGCGGGGGGAGGGGGAAACCGAAACCAAAGAAACATTCCCAAAACATTGCCCACGCCACCACAACACAAATTGCAAAAAAAATTAAAAGAAAAGACAATCATACTTACCTTAGGAGTCCATTACTTACCTCTCCGCTGTTGGGATTGTCGGACTGCCTGATTTCCCAGGCGCTCAGTGCGAGGCGCGCTTTGCGCCGTACGGGTTGGGCAAGAATCAAAACTCGCGCCAGTGTCGCAGGGGCATTGCACACCGGGCGCTATTCTTCCGGGCGGTGCTGCGGGGCGCTGGAGGCTGACCGCCACCATTGCTGCCGCTCCGGGGCAAAAAACAGCAGAGAAGACCTGAAAATTCAGCCCATAATCTAGACTAATACTATTGAGGGTGCATTGCATTACTGGCGGTGACAACTTTCGGATGAAGCATTAAACCCACATTCAAAGAACTCAGGAGTGCTCCTGGTATTGTGGCTAGTACACTTCCTTCAACCAACATCACCAAAAAAAAAGTTTAACTCGTCAGTCATCTTATTTGTTGGATGTACTGTCTTGCTGTGTACAATTGGCTGCTGCATTTGCCTTCATACCAACAATGACTGTACTTTAAAAATAATTAATTGCTTGTGAAACCTTTTGAGCTATCCTGAAAATGTGATAAAAGCATTATGTCTCAGGCTGAACCGAACTGTTCACAATCTCGGTACTGTATTCGATCCCAAGCTGAGTATTCGAATAAAGACCGCCTCCAACACTGCCTTAGCCCATCAGCTGCTGATGTCTTCTGTCTCGGCCTCTCCCACTCCCACACTCAAATATTCCAGTTTTCTCCTGGCCACACTCAAATTTTCCACTCTCCATAAATGTCAACTCATCCTTTTCTGCACCAAATCCCGTTTGACCATCACGCCTGTCCTTGCTGACCTACTTTGACTCCCGGTCCCCCAATATCACAAATATAAACTTTTTATCCTATTGGTTATCAATCCCTTTGTAGTCATGCCCCTCCTGATCTCTGTAAGCAGCTCTACAACCACCTCCCCCAGCCCCCGACCATTCCTCTGACTCTGGCCACTTGTGAATCGCCCTCTCTCTTTACCCCACCATTGGCAGCTGTGTTTTCAGATATATGGACTGCATGTTCTGGAATTCCCTCCCTAATCTCCTCTGCTTCTCCACCTCCTTTATGACCCTCCTGCAAATATCACCTTCTTTAAAATCAACGTCCATTTTTCCTTATGACTCAGTGAAACGTCTTAGGACATTTTTTTCGACTTTAAAGGGGCGATATATATGTAAATTGTTCATGAGAAAATGAGTCTTGGTGGCTTTGGTCTGATCATGCCGATCGGATGTTTAAAAACCATTTCTTAAAATGAACAAGCATTCTTTTCAAGGGTTCAATAATTGTTTTTGAGAAACTTTAGTCATTTACTTGGAGGTTTGTAATGCATGGAGAATGAACATGGCGATCGCAATCTTTGTTTTTATGACTTATATATAGGAAAATTAATGAGATGCATTATTAAAACATGTAAATGTAGGTCATTACTCCCTTTAGCTTACTGCCCAATTTACCAAATTTGCGTAATAAAGGGGGAGATTTTCTCTGAGTTACATACAACAAAATTGTAAATGTATTCTTTATAAATGGGTGCATGATTTTACAGAGGAAATACTTCTCATCTTTTACTGGACAATACTCTATACTTCTTTTGTTCAATCCAGCTATAATTCCAATTTAGTTTTAATCAAAATTCAAAATACACGAACTATATAAAGGCTTAGGGTTATTTTGTAAGACGCAAATACTCACAGTCACCCTACAGTGCAATAACCTTGCATCACCCTCAGAAGGGTTAACATTTGATAGATTGATTATTTGTGGGATTGAGAGGTATTATGTTTTCTCTTTCGACAACATTTCAGTCAGAAACTCAAAGGAACACTGCCCTAAATGGAAGCATTCATCCCAGCTAAAGTCAACACATTAACAAGCTAACTGAATCTCCAAATCAACCTCCCTCCAACCCAAGTTGGATCATATAAGGGCTTTGAACTTTACTGACTATTCTAAGTTGAAGGGAGTCTAATCTCTCTCCATACTTCATTAGATCAGACAAGGGCATTTAACTAGAAGGTAAATGGATGGAGTCCAATCATTGGTAAATTTGGCAGTAAGCTAAAGGAAGTAATGACCTCCCTTGACTTTGTTAACAGCCTCTAGACTATCCTCGGAATTCTAGAACCGAATCACTGGGGATATTGAAACTTCATGAAATTGAAACTTCATGAAATTAAAACCCCAGGGCTGCAATAACATTAAAAGTAGGGCCTTCTCCTTTGGTTAGAAGTGGAAGAAAGAAAGGAGGACAAAAAAGGAGGAAGTTTCTGAATCAAAAGCATAAAAATATAAGAAACAAAAGCCTGTTTGGGAATAAAATATAAAAAATCCGCTGGAATGTATTTGAGCAATCTGAGGAAATTGCTTAAATCAATCAGAATCAGTTAGATTGAATTCACTGAAGAGTTGGATTTGTTGAGGTATTTGCTGGATACGTGCCAATAAATCAAAATATTTTATTCAGAATAAATGTCTTTGATAAAAAATGCGTCTAGATTACCAAGTCTGATCGGAATGTAGAAGCAGAGAGAGATCATTTGATAGGAGAGGGTTACACAGGGTATACAACACAGAAACAGGCCATTCGACCCAATCTGTCCATGCCCATGTTTATGCTCCACTCGAGCCTCCTTTCGTCTTTCCTCATCTAACTCAGTCCGCATAACCCTCTTATTCCCTTCTTCCTCATATGCTTATCTAGCCACTCTTTAAATGCACCGATACTATTCGCTTCAATCACTCCCTGTGGTAGTGAGTTCCATATTCCCACCACTCTCTGGGTAAAGAAGTTTCTTCTGAATTCCCCATTTGAGTTTTTGGTGACTATCTTATATTAATAGCCTCTAGTTTTGCTCTTCCCCACAAGTGGAAACACTCTCTCTGTATCTACTCTATCAAAACCTTTCATAATTTTGAAGAACTCCAATAGGTCACCCCTCAGCCTTCTCTTTTCGTGCCTGTTTATCCTTTCCTGACAGGTATAACTTTGCATTTCTGGTATCATCCTTGTAAATCTTCTTTGCACCCTCTCCAATGCCTCTGTATCCTTTTTATAATATGGCGACCAGAACTTCACGCAGTATGCAGATAAGTGAAGAAAGGAAAGGAAAGAAAGACTTGGATTCATATAGCGCCTTTCATGACCTCAGGACGTCCCAAACCGCTTTACAGCAAATTAATTACTTTTTTGAAGTGTAGTCACTGTTGTAATGTAGAAAACACGGCAGCCAACATTGCACACAGCAAGCTCCCACAAACAGCAATGTGATAATGACCAGATAATCTGTTTTAATGATGTTGATTGAGGGATAATTATTGGCTAGGATACCGGGATAACTTCCCTGCTCTTCTTTGAAATAGTGCCATGGGATCTTTTACATCCAGCTGATAGAGGGCCATGGTTTAATGTCTCATTCAAAAGACGGATCATTACAGTTTTAGCTAAACTTTCTCTCCACAAAAGCATTTGTGGTTACCTTGGTAACATCTTCCCACTCGTCTTCCAACCTCTCTCCCAAAACAAAGTAATTGCAAAATGGTTCATACTGAGATGCTCATGTTTTTAGTTTCTCAGAGGCAGCATATGAAAATTTACCTGAAGTAGAACAGTGCCTCCTGGGATGGTGAGCTGTAAACAGTATTTCGGTGCATTCTCCCATGACAACAGTTGAACATCCTCAATAGCACTGTATGAGATGGCATTCTCCATGTAACCGGCGGGCTGCAACAAAAGCAAAAAGTGTTTGTATTAAATGACCTGTGTAAAACAACAAATAAGAAAAATAAAATCAATTATTGTACACTTTTCTTGCAGATGCTCAGTGATGTCAAAAATGTCCAGAACGAGTATTATTTTTGCATGATCCATGTGGCACGGTAGATTAGAGCTCGGCATGCCATGCCACTCAGTAGTAGGATTTGGGCTCTAGCCCAGTGACTGTATACAGTGTGATTTCCCGGTCACAAATGGAGTTATCTCAGGAGGAGTCAAGTCATAATAAGGTATAAAAAGGGGAGAGAAAAATCCCTGCTTTGATCTGGTTCATGCCAACTGGGTCAGAATGGGGAACTATTGACCATCATTGACCAAGTGTTGCAAGATAATGTGTGGATAAATCTCAGATGAGAAAGAACTAATTTGCAGTGGGGGTTGAACATAAATCTAAATTGAAACTTTTACCTTCAGACTAATGTCTGATTGTTTAGAACCATTTGAAGCATAAAAAGGCAAACAGCTAATCACATTTGCATCAAGGCTGAGGCATTTAGCCTTTTTCTACACTTAGTGCCTTGCATTGAATTCAGGCACCAACCTATGCTACAAGCCCTGCTGGCACTGAACAAGCACACACGTGAGCATCAAGTGACTCTTAACGACTCTTAACAACAAGATGGACCTTCTGAATCTCGATCTGCAAAAATCAATGTAATGTATGCACTGTGAGTATGTTCACAGGTTTGTAGAGTTGTTGCCCTCACAACTTGAGCCTCCTTGGGGAAAGCCCCTCCGTGCCTTTCAGTTCTGCGCGGAGGGGATTCCTGTATGGGCTGCTCTTGCACATTTTCCACGTTGCCATCCTCGTCTGCCGTCCGGACATGCCATGGCGCACCATCTTGCCGTCCGGAGGAGGCGGGGGTCCCCAATGGAGTGCTGTCTATGTGGGAGTCCTCCCCTTATTTATTGGGGACTTGGCCTGGAGGGTGTTGCATGGACCAGTCCCGTGCAATAAGTTTTTAAGTCGGTTCACGGGCTCCCAGGCCGCCTGCAATTTCTGCGGTCTGGAAGAGTCCGTGTTCCATGTTTTTATTGAATGTGTGAGGTTGCAGCCCCTGTTCCATTATTTGAAGAGGCTGCTCCTCAAATTCTGGTTGCACTTCAGTCCCACACTCCTGATCTTTGGGCACCCTGTGCGGAGGGGAGCGGGCAGGTCGGAAGGCCTCCTCGTAGGACTGCTCCTGAGCATGGTCCGTGAGAGGTGGGCGCCGGAGGGACTGGAGTGCAACCAAATTTTAATTTGATGTTTTTTGTCGAATAAAGTTTAAATTTGTTTATTGCGCCAGTTTTAGTGCTCCCCCCCCCCCCCCCCGCCCCCTTTTAGCCAGGGGGCACTTGTATAATTTGTGTTTTTACTGCCCTCAAAAAAAAACAAGGGCCGCTTGTTTGAAAGTGTTTGGTGTGTGTCCCCCTTGATGTGATGTTCACAAGACTCAATAAAACCCCAGTCAGTTGGGTCTAGGTCATCCACGATGAGGTATGCAGTTGTGAGCCTAGTGAATGAACTGGTAATGTGCAGTTTGATTGTTAAACCTTTGTTAATAAACCAACTAATTCTTAATAGCAATGTGTTGCTATGAATTCGTAAACAAAGAACCCATGAAGCAAATACATTACAACTAGCAATGAGCATCTTGCACAGGACATTTTGTGTTCCTCGACAAAAATGAAAATACTGAATATTTATGTAGAGAAAAATCTTTTCTCTATAAACTGCAGTTTACCTTATTCATACATGTGGCAGATGGCACTAGACTATGCACCATCGGCTAGATCTTGACTTTGGCGATACGTTGTTCTCTTTCATTTTCTTTTGGTACGTAAAACCACTTTAACGGGACGCAGGGCCATTCAAACTCCTGCACATGCGCGTTTGTTTCCATTGAGAAGCTGGTGCACTGGCTGCGCGGGAGCCAGAGACAGCTGTGCAGCAATACGGCCGCACAGTTAACAGGGAACGTTGGTGCGATAGTGTAAAATGGCGAGTTGGCAGCCCGCTTTACATCTCTCCAAGTCAATGGAAATTACAATTGGGAGAGATATATTTATCGCACAAAGTCAAGATCTACCCGTATAAAACGTTCATTTACCAACAGCAATTATTAGTATTGATACGCAACTGTCATTTTTCAGATTGAACATTAATTCTGCTTATGAAAGAAAGAACAACTTGCATTAGCGCATGTCATGACCCCAGGACGTCCCAAAGTGCTTACACCAATGAAGTACTTTTGAAATGTAGTCACTGTTGTAATGTAGGAAACACGGCAACCAATTTGCACACAGCAAGCTCCCACAAACAGCAATGTGATAATGAGCAGATAATCTGTTTTTAGGTGTTGTATGAGGGAGAACTATTGGCCAGAACACCGGGGACAGCTCTCTTGCTCTTCTTAGATTAGTGCTGTGAGATTTTTTACGTCTACCCGAGAGGGTTTAACATCTTATTTGAAAGACAGCACCTCTGATAGGACAGCACTCCTTCAACACTGCCGTGCCTTCAGCCAAATAGGCCCTAAACTCTGGAATTCCCTCTCCAACTTTGGTTCCGTGTTAATTTTTCTCTGATTATGTGCCTGTGAAGCACCCTGGGACATTTTCCTACTTTAAAATAATATAATTGCTGTTGTTGATGGTGCTCTGATAATCTGGCCCACACAGACCAGGCAACTCCATTCCAGTTCTTATTTGCTGTTTTATCCTGGTAGTTTGGAAGACACTGTTCTTAATTCTGTTACCTCATTGGTGACCAATGCTAAATCAGAATATCAAGATCAATTGGTATCCAGAGCTTGATCTATGCAAATTAATAGAGACATTGATTTAACCTTTGTATATGGCCTTCATGTTATGTAGCTCAATGCTACCCAAAACCAAAAACATGGACACATCTGATATAGACTATAAAATAACAGGCAACTGGAATGAAGTTTAAAGCAGTACTGTAATTCAATCCACTGATTCTGATGGCATTCAGGAACAGAGCAGCTTTGTTCTTGCAGTTTATGATATTATTAAAACTGCTCAATATAATTTCTGCTTTGTAACTAATGGACAGCCAGTCATTAATTAACCTTACTTGATACACTTGTTAGAGGCGGTGCAACAAAAGGTTCACTAGATTGATCTCTGGGATGAAAGGGCTGTCCCATGAGGAGAGATTGAGCCTATACAGTCACTCTCTGGAGTTTAGAAGAATGAGAGGTGATCTCATTGAAACATACAGGGTTCTGAGGGGGATTGACAGGGTAGATGCTGAGAGGTTGTTTCCCCTGGCTGGTGAGTCTAGAACTAGTGGGCACAATCTCAAGATAAGACTGAGATGAGGAGGTATTTCTTCACTCCGAGGGTTCTGAATCTTTGGAATTCTCTACCCTGGAGGGCTGTGGATGCTCAGTCATTAAGTATATTCAAGGCTGAAATTGATAGATTTTTGGACTCCAGAGGAATTAAGGGATATGGGGATCGGGCAAGAAAGTGGAATTGAGGTCGGAGAGCAGCCATGATCTTTTATTGAATGGCAGAGCAGGCTCGAGAGGCTGCATGGCCTATTCCTAATTCCTCATTCTTATGTTCTTAATTTTCTCCCCTTCTCTTATGCAGGCTCTGACTCATGTTGGGGTTATGTTTCCACAGCCATTGACAACCCTCGAGGATTTCATCCAAATGTGAGTTCAGACAGCGAGCAAGCTATTCAACCATGGAGATGTCACAGGTCAGCTCAATCCTGCCATCACTCAATACTCATACAAGGAGTCACCAGATGACAACCAAGAAGAGGAGTCCCAGTTGATTGTTTGTTCTCTTTGATAGCCCAGGACTGCCAAGGCTATTTACCTCACCCCTATCAGGTGACGTCAGCACTAAGAACCGCATGCCAAAAGTGGCTCATTTTTACTCTATGGCTCAGTGTCACACGAAATGTGGTGTTTAACTCACCATACCAGTGGATGAGCCCCAGCCATGTGTCATTCTATGCCTGTATTCCACACCTTATCCAGTACTTGCGTGTTAAGCAAGAGTATATCAACTGCAGATACTAGGGTGCGTTGTAAATGTATTGGGGAGTTTTGAAAATGAAGTAAGGTCAGTCTAAAGTAGCTGTTCTAAAAACTCAGCTCAATGTCACATTACCAGGCACACTAACAAAGTTTTGCGAACAAATACGTTTGTTGTACTTCTTACAGCAGCCTGCTCGCATTTGCTACAGCATGCTTAATTTGTAGGGCACTGTGGGAAAAGGCAGAGACAGTCTACGTCTCCCTAGACACTTCTATTGCAATCTTTCTGAGGGCTGATACATAAAATGACTCCGTTTTTATGAAACAACAATACGAATTATTCCACAGGAATTGCACTACTGCATGCAGTGTGTTGCGAATGCATTGGGGAGTTTTGAAAGTGAAGTAAGCTCAGCTTAAAATAGCTGTTCTCAGAATTCAGCTCAATGTCACATTACCAGGCACACTGGGCAAAGTTTTGCGAAATTTGGATTGCAGCACAAATACGTTTGTCATACTTCTTACAGCAGCCTGCATGCGTTTGCTACAGCATGTTTCATTTGTAGGGCACTGTGGGAAAAGGACAGACTATCTACATCTGCCTAGTCACCGCTATTGCAATATTTCTGAGGGCTGATACATAAAATGACTTTGTTTCTAAGAAGCAATGATACGCGCAATTCCACAGCAATTACACTACTGCCTGGAGTCTGTGCTTCTCACAAAATGTTGAATAAACACCAGTATAAAAGACAAAAGCAGCTTTAATTCTGTTAGACGGCTGTCTGTTTGAGGGAGGAAATGAACTCTAAAATTCCAAGAGGCCAATTCTTCCCCAGCACACAAACATGCAGGAAATAGACTGAAACTTAAATCATAAAGGCTCATTAAGCAACACAAAATGGTGGACTATAAAGACTAGCTACTGAAAGGTAATGTAACAAATGCAAAATATTACTGGCCAGTTATTATAGGTAATGTCCCTTTGCACACTTAAGTCTTCCAAGTTTGCAGCGTCCTAAAGCAGGTGCCTCACTGATAATGTTGAAAATGAGATTTAAATATCTGCCATCTGCATGTGACCAATCAAAAGCATTTCAGGGCTAGAAATTCGTCTCGGGCGCAAAACCGGCAGTATGGGCGTGGCCGCCTGTTATACGCAGCGCCTGATATTCAGTTCCACAGATGAATTTCTAGGCCTCGGTATTGGAGAAAATAACTGTTTCAAAAAGAGACCAAGTGGTAGATTTTCATCGTCGCCACCTGAGTGGGAATCTATCAGAGCGGAAATAAAAACCGGACGGCTTCTCGAAAGGGCAGGCGATCCACTGGGCCTGATTACCACCCAGCTGGTGAAGACACAAATCGACCCCTATAATGCCTTGACATTGGAAACAGTTAAAGAGGCAGTGTCATCATGGAAAAGTGTTTGTAAATAATCAAACAATGCCGTGGGTTAAAGCTCACGACTGTGTCACTGAACTGGGCCACCATCATAATAAAAGTGGATTATTGCTCATCAAACATAAAGAATGTTTGCCAAATACTTTCTCATAAAGATCATGCCTGTTTAGCAAGTTCCAATGTCCAATTGTTGCAGCTTTTGCTTAAAGGAGCTTTTTTATCCACAGGAATACTAAAGCTGCACAAGAGATACCAATAAACAAGCACATATTGACATGAGCTGAGAGGAAAGGGCCTCTTCATGGAATGAAGTTGACCAGAAATTCAGCTCCTACTTCCAATTGTCTACAAAATGTTTATGTAGCAAATGACAAAGTATCCTGACTCCCCCTCCAGATAACACCATCGTATTCAACTGGAACAAAACAGCAAAGACAATAAAAAGTGAATTCTGTGTTAAATGGCCAGTCCTTTTATCAACTTAGAAATAATTCACTTTTATATGTGCTTTCGAGTAAAGTGCTCAATGAAATTCCTGTCCATCCTTGATACAAATAATCAAACAATACCTCAGCAATCGCCATATTAGACATGTAAATTGTGCTTGTCTCCCTATTCAAATTGAATGAGGATTTAACTACGAGAGAGTTATAGTTAGATAGAATTCTCAGCATAGGTCTGTGTAGGCAAATTTAAACCTGGAGACAGGAAGTAAGTAGTAACTTGATAACTCATATTTAGAGCAGACAGCAACCATCTACAAAGGGTAGCACTTTAACCCTTACAGAACTGTAGCTCCATCGCTGCACTCATATGAAGAAAATATGCAAAAACTGAAGTTTGTAATGCAAATACTGGTTACTAACAAACCTGAGATGAGGTTATGAACTCACACAAACATGACGCACAGCTGCCTAGAGGCTTCTTTTATCAAGGATCCTGTTTTTTTTTTAAATTGTGCTAATCAAGTTGCAGGATGTTAGTGCTGGGGATTGGAACTGTTCTCATTCCGGGCATGCAGTGTCAGCATCAAGCGCTCCCAAGTCGGGTATAATGCAGACAGAAGCAGAGTAAAGCTCCCTATATTCCGCTCAAACAATGTGCCCTCAGACCCTACCTCAGAAGAGTAAACCCTACTGCACCAGTGTGACTTTCTTTCCATTTCTCACACCATCCCATCCTGCAATCTCTGAGAGCAGGAGTATCAATTAGTGCTGAATCAGGGTCAGTTTGATACTGCAGATATTTGCCCAGTAGGAACTGGATTGAGACTGCCTAAATACACTTCTGGCAAGTGTCTTACAGCCAACAGACGGAGGACACTTGTATCCCATCAGTGTGGCCTGGATATGAACCCAAATCTGAGGGGTAAAAGGCCAGTATCTAACGTACTGTACGCAGTGTTTCATTTACTGTGCTACCTCGTTCCCAAGGATCCTAATTATCCTCACTCATACTGTTTGCTAATGGTCCTCTATCTCTTGGGAATTTTATGGTGTCAGACAATTAGAAAATCTCGGGGGAATACTGGAAGTTCAGTAGCTATTGGAACCTTCGCCTAGTATCTTGCTAGGAGGTCTAAATACTGTAGCGTTATCCTGCATGAAACCTTCATGTGTTGAGATCCAATAGCCACTGCTCTGCTGCCATTGCACAGTTGGTGGCAATCTGAAAGAAAACGAGCCAGATTCACCAAGACCGGCTGCCAGGAGGATATAAAAAAAAGGGGTCCTGCCAGCATTAGCAAAGACAGGCAGTTTACGCTGGGTCTGTGCTGGCTGTGTGAGGACCACGTGTCAGAAGACAGCAGCACTCGCACTGCACTTAACCAACACAAAAGCAGATAATTACTGCCACTGTTGTAACACCGCTTCAGCAGCTGTGTCTGGTCCCACCACTAGCACAGTAAATAGGTTGGAGATCAGTGAGCAAAATCAAAATAAGTACCAAACTTTCCCGTTGCATTGACACAGTAAGATTTCAAGCCGGGCCTTATTTTGTTAGCTATTTACTTAACAAAAACTAAGCAGGTGCAATGATAGGCAGATTTGATGGGGCAGATGGATCCTTCTAGGCTGCATTAATCAGTTCTGTTTACTGGATTTCCTTATTACAATATGCATGTTTATAAGAGTATACATATTATAATGACAAATGGTAAATTCAACTTTCTCTAAAAGTCTTTTTCTTAAAAAAAAGATGAGGACAGGGTGTATGGAACATCTGGGTATTTGTGGCCGGGGCAAATGTTGAAGGAGTTCGAAATTACAGCCATGAAATCACAAAACGTGCTCCAAGATCTATTACATACAACGCCGTCAGAACATATTCCATAACAAATGCTATGTTAAAGACCGCCACTGATTTCCCCAGCCCAGTTCCACCTAATCTTTTGGATCCACTCCAAAATTCGCCCTTCCCCATCCCCCATAGAAGTCTATTATGAAATGGTCGAAGTTGATGATGTTCTGTGTCCTATCTGACATCACTTGGGGCAGCCTGTGAAATGCCAAAAATATCAAGCTGATGCGCTAACCATCACAGCTCACGGCTGAATGGTAAACATCCTGCTGCTGTGAATCTTTGATGTTTTTTTTAGACATAGAAGACCAAAAAAAACACTTATCACCCCTGTGCTCTTCTACCTACATTGGCTCCCGGTCCAGCAATGCCACAATTTTTAAAATTCTCATCTTTGTTTTCAAATCCCTCCATGGTCTCACCCTTCCCTGTCTCCATAACCTCCTCCAGTCCTACAAACCTCCAACATCTCTGCGCTCCTCCAATTCTGGCCTCTTGTGCATCCCCGATTTTAATCGCTCCACCATTGGTGGCCGTGCCTTCAGCTGCCTGGGCCCTAATTTCTTCCCTAAACCTCTCCGCCTCTCTCCTCCTCCTTTAAGATGCTTCTTAAAACATACCTAATTGAACAAGCTTTCGGTCACCTGTCCGAATATTTCCTTATGAAGCTCGGTGTCAAATTTAGATTGGTAACACTCCCGTGAAGCGCCCTAGGAAGTTTTAAGTTAGAGGCACTATATCAATGCAAGTTGTTGTTATGTTTAATGAGGGTGTTTCGGTCAAATCGATTTGCTGGAATAGATGCACTATGCTTCAGGGTTCCTCGGCTACAGCGTATTATGTTGGCCTCCCAGGCAGGCTCACACTGCTGAAGACTGTATGCAACTGCAACGTGAGCTTTCAGGCAATAGTTTACACTTTTGAAAAATATAAAATATAATGGTCCGGGAGCCAATGTGTGGCTGGCAAGTGCGTTATTGCATCAGTGATTCACCTTGATAGTACCTGAACGTGGTAAAATGATTCTCAAGGCACTTTACCATGACAAACAGGCCCCTTTCAGCAGGAAACATGAACAATTTATGTCAGGAGCTATTGCCTCTGCCTTGTACTTTTCAAACTGCACCAAGACCTTTGAACTCAATTCAATGAAATTACACAGTAAGGCAGGACTAATTGCATACATGAAAGAGGAAACAGCATGTGAATCATCTGTAAAATGCCATCACATTCAGGATAACCTTATTTGATTTGTGGGTGGGATGCCAAGCCAAGGCCCATTTTTATACTAAAGAAAACAAGCCATTAAGCTGTGCTGAGAGACACACAGATTACTGGTCTCTGTTAATTAACGGCAACGTGGCCTGTTTTTCCATTCATTTTGAAATTCAATTTTTAAAAAACTGTGTTGCACCAACTATAAACAAAATCCTTTTGGAATCATTCGGAAAGCAATGGATTTCCCTCACATGGTCCCCACTCTCTCTCTTGGCACACATCACCCTGCACACTTTGTACAACTTGTGACTGGTCTATGTTTGAAAGACGTAGAAAATTATTCCTAAATAAATCTAAAAGACTGTCAAATAATAAATTATTTTTGTCTGCAGATTATTTTTCTTACATATCACACCTCTGTACTAGAACAAGACTGCTGTTCTGGTTAGGCCTACAGCTGTTTTGTGATTTTGCTGCTCAAAAGATACTGAAGACCCCACTTCTGGAAGCACTTTACAATGAAGCGAGCTTTACAAAGAGCAGATGCCCAGGACTCCTGCTAACAATAACGCTCCTTAATATAAAAGGACCCGACTCTCAGAATCCCAGCCGCACTAGAGGCCCATATCGTGGTTCTCGTAGGCTGTCGTTGTGTCTCTACTTACAACTGGATACGCAGAGCCAGATTCCCTCCCGCCTCGCTATTGACGTTGGGAGGGATATCATTCCCCCAACAGACCTGGACTGAAGCAGCTGCATGCAGAAATCCCAGGTCTCTGTTTGAGTGCTGCACCCCGGGGACCTCTTACGATACTGCAAGTGTGCCTTTTAAGCATCTGTATTTGGAGTCAGCGGAGGTGAGAGCTGGACAAAGAAAGCCTGATCACAGGCAGAGAACAGGAACTACGAATGGATCAAAGCCTAGAATCAGACATTCCGGCGCTGAGAATCCACATTAAAAGGACCATTGTTACCACACCTGGTCGATTACATGGTGCAGTTATTTCATCACCAATCATATCTGCTGCTACTAATTGTTTGCTTTTAGCAAGATTTCGGTGTTCACACTGCAGCTGATATGGCATGTGCTATAGTATCAACTAATCTCGAGGTCCAACGTGTTGAACTTGTTTCCAAAGCAGGTTGTTCCTGATGGCTCCAAGAATTCAGTCTGCATTAAAACATCCCAAAGTTGTGACAATGTCCTTTACGTTTTAAAATACCAAAACTGGGTTGCTAGTTCTCAGGTTACTAGACTTCTCATGTATTTTTATGCTATATTTATGTATGTGTGCAATATACTTCATGGATAGGATAAAATTGCTATGATAATATTATTTTCCAAATTTCCATGTGTAGTTCAACGTCGGCTGAAACTGATACTGTCATCAGGTCCAAATGTGATCTGTAATTATGCAGATCATCCTATTCCAGAGTTCCCCCAAATTAGATTTCCCAAAACATTACTGTTATATATGTAAACCTGTAAATACCTTGGGATCCCACAATCCCTTGGGAGCACCTATATATATAAGGAGGCCTCACATGATGGAGAGGCTCACATGATGGAGAGGCACTCTGGAGACCTGTAATAAAAGACTACGGTCACACCTTACTTTGAGCTTACAGTATCTGGTCAGATTCTTTATTCAAGACATAACAACTGACGATGAGATACAGATGATGAACCAGATCGCAACAATGCAGAGAACTGTGGGCATCCTGGAGAAATTTTCAGAGGGAGATGATTGGGAAACCTTCGTGGAGCGACTCAACCAATACTTCGTGTCCAAAGAGCTGGAAGGAGAAGCGAACATTGCCAAACAAAGGGCGATCCTCCTCACCGTTTGCAGGGCACCAACATATGGCCTCATGAAAAATCTGCTCGCTCCAGCAAAACCCACAGAGAAGTCGTATGATGATTTGTGCACACTGGTCCGGGAGCATCTAAACCCGAAGGAAAGCATTCTGATGGCGAGGTACCAGTTCTACACGTACAAGAATTCTGAAGGCCAGGAAGTGGCGAGCTACGTCGCCGTGCTAAGGCACCTTGCAGGACACTGCGAATTTGAAGGACACTTGGAGCACATGCTCAGGGAATTCTTTGTACTTGGCATTAGCCACGAAGTAATACTTTGCAAACTTTTGATTGTAGAGACCCCAACCTTGAGTAAAGCCATAGTGATAGCCCAGGCGTTCATCACCACCAATGACAATACCAAACAAATCTCTCAGTACACGAGTGTTGCTGCAAGTACTGTGAACAAAATAATGTTGTTTTCGAATCACAATGTACAGAGCAGGACTCACGTGCCTGCAGCTGCACGTCCGCAGATGTCTCAGAGTCCACCATCAAGGGTGGTGAATGCAAGACCATTAACACCTTGTTGGCGCTGTGGGGGTGATCATCGTTTCCATTGATGCCGCTTCAAAGGATACGTTTGCAAGGGCTGTGGAACAATGGGACACCTCCAACGTATGTGCAGGTGAGCTGCAAACCCTGCTAATCCTGCAAACCACCATGTTATAGAGGGGGACAGATCCACGGTGGATCACAACGAACCAGAGCCTCAGACTGAGGAGGCAGAGGTTTATGGGGTGCACACATTTACCACAAATTGTCCCCTGATAATGCTGAAGGTTGAATTAAGTGGACTCCCAGTGTCAATGGAGCTGGACACAGGCAGGAGCCAGTCCATAATGAACAAAAAGACTTTCGATAAATTGTGGTGCAGCGAGGCCTCAAGGCCAGTCTTTACTTCCATTCGTACTAAACTGAGAACGTACACAAAAGGAACTGATTCCTGTAATTGGCAGTGCTACCGTAAAGGTCTCCTACAATTTGCGGGGCACAATTTGCCACTCTGGGTGGTACCGGGCAATGGCACCACGCTGTTCGGCAGGAGCTGGCTGGGAAAGATTCGCTGGAACTGGGACGACGTCCGAGCGCTCTTGTCCGTTGACGACACTTCATGTGCCCAGATCCTAAACAAGTTCCCCTCGCTGTTCGAACCGTGTATCGGGAAGTTCCAAGGAGCAAAAGTGCAGATCTACTTGATTCTGGGGGTGCGACCCATCCATCACAAGGCGAGAGCGGTACCATACACGATGAGAGACAGGGTGGAGATCGAGCTGGACCGGTTGCAACGAGAGGGCATCATTTCTCCCACCGGGTTCAATGAGTGGGCTAGTCCGATTGTTCCAGTCCTCAAGCAAGACGGCACCGTCAGAATCTATGGTGATTACAAAGTAACTATCAATCATTTCTCCCTGCAGGATCAATACCCGCTACCAAAGGCAGACGACCTATTTGCAACGCTGGCGGAAGGAAAAACGTTCACGAGGCTGGATTTGACCTTGGCCGACATGACGCAGGAGCTGGAGGATTCAACGAAGGGCCTCACCTGCATCAACACGCACAAAGGTCTCTTCATTTACAAGAGATGCCCGTTTGGAATTCGATCAGCCGCGGCGATATTCCAGAGAAACATGGAAAGCTTGCTGAAGTCGGTCCCGCGCACCGTAGTCTTCCAGGACGACATCTTGGTTACAGGTCAGGACACCGTCGAGCACCTGCAGAACATGGAGGAGGTGCTTAGTCGGCTTAATTGTGTGGGGCTCAGGTTAAAATGCTCGAAATGCGTTTTCCTGGCCCCTGAAGTGGCGTTCCTGGGGAGAAGACTTGCGGCGGACGGCATCAGGCCCACTGATTCGAAGAAGGAGGCAATCAAGAACGCACTGAGACCACAGAATGTGACAGAGCTGCGGTCATTTCTAGGACTCCTGAACTACTTTGATAACTTCTTATTGGGTCTTAGCACACTGTTAGAACCACTGCACTCTTTACTGCGTAAAGCGGATGAATGGGTATGGGGTAAAAGCCAAGAAAATGCCTTTGAGAAAGCTAGGAAACTGTTATGGTCACACAAATTGCTTGTGTTGTATGATCCATGTAAGCGTTTGGTACTAGCATGTGATGCATTGTCATATGGTGTTGGGTGTGTATTGCAACAAGTTAATGAATCTGGGAAATTGCAACCAGTTGCTTATGCATCCAGAAGTCTATCTAAGCCCGAGAGGGCCTACAGCATGATCGAAAAAGAAGTGTTAGCGTGTGTTTATGGGGTAAAGAAAATGCATCAATACCTGTTTGGGCTCAAATTTGAATTGGAAACCGACCACAAGCCACGTATATCCCTCTTTTCTGAAAGTAAGGGTATAAATACGAATGCATCGGCCCGCATCCAGAGATGGCCGCTCATGTCCGCATACAAGTACGCCATCTGCCACAGGCCAGGCACAGAAAACTGTGCCGATGCTCTCAGTAGGCTGCCCTTGCCCACCACAGGGGTGGAGATGGCACAGCCCACAGATTTAGTTATGGTAATGGAAGCATTCGAGAGTGAGCAATCACCCGTTACCGCCCGATAGATTAGAACCTGGACGAGCCAGGACCCCTTACTGTCCTTAGTAAAAAAACTGTGTGCTCCACGGGAGTTGGTCTAGTGTCCCGTTAGAGATGCAGGAAGAAATAAAGCCGTACCAGCGGCGCAGAGATGAAATGTCTATACAGGCAGACTGCCTCCTATAAGGTAATCGGGTAGTGGTGCCAAAAAAGGGCAGGGACACTTTCATTAGTGATCTCCACAGTACCCACCCAGGCATTGTAATGATGAAAGCGATAGCCAGATCTCACATGTGGTGGCCCGGTATCAATGCAGACTTAGAGTCCTGCGTGCACAAATGTAACACATGTTCACAGTTAAGCAATGCAACCAGGGAGGCGCCACTATGTTTATGGTCCTGGCCCTCCAAACCGTGGTCCAGGATCCATGTCAGCTATGCAGGTCCATTCCTGGGAAAAATGTTCCTATGGTTGTAGATGCGTACTCCAAATGGATTAAACGTGTGATAATGTCGGCAAGCACATCCGCTGCCACCATTGAAAGCCTGCGGGCCACGTTTGCCACACATTGCCTGCCTGACGTCCTTATGAGTGACAGTGGGCCGTGCTTCACTAGTGCCGAATTCAAAGAATTCATGACCCGCAATGGGATCAAACATGTCACATTTGCCCCGTTTAAACCAGCGTCCAACGGTCTGGCAGAACGAGCAGTGCAAACAATCAAGCAGAGCTTGAAGAGGGTAACTGTAGGCTCACTGCAGACTCGCCTATCCAGAGTCCTGCTTAGTTACTGCACAAGACCCCACTTGCTAACTGGGGATCCCCCCACTGAACTGCTCATGAAAAGGGCACTTAAGACAAGGCTCTCGTTAGTCCACCCAGATTTACACGAACAGGTAGAAAGCAGGCGGCTTCAACAGAATACATATTATGATAGCGCAAATGTGTCACGCGAAATCGAGATTAATGATCCTGTATTTGTGTTGAACTATGGAGAAGGCCCCAACTGGCTTCCCAGCACTGTCGTGGCCAAAGAGGGGGAGTAAGGTGTTTCTGGTCAAACTTTCAAATGGACTCACCTGCAGGAAACACTTGGACCAAACCAAACTCAGATTCACGGACTATCCAGAACAACCCACAATAGACACTACCTTTTTCGACCCTCCAACACACACAAGTGGCAACCTACCCAGCGGTTGACCACGAAGCAGAACTCATCACCTGCAGCAGCCCAGCAGGACTCATCATGTCCAGCAGCCCAGCAAGGCCAGCTGCGCAGCAGCCTAGCGAGGGCCCAACAAATGATTCACCAAAACCAGCATTTGCACTGAGATGATCAACCAGGGAAAGGAAGGCCCCAGGTCGATTCACATTATAAATAGTTACACTATTGACTTTGGCAGGGGAGGAATGTTGTTATATATGTAAACCTGTAAATACCTTGTTTAGCCACCAGAGGGCTCATCCCCTGGAGTCCCAAGGGATCCCACAATCCCTTGGGAGCAGCTGTACATAAGAAGGTCTCACAAGCTGGAGAGTCACTCTGGAGACCTGTAATAAAGGACTATGGTCACACCTTACTTTGAGCTTACAGTATCTGGTCAGATTCTTTATTCAAGACATAACAATTACTTATGATAAATAAAACTAGTATTTATGTAGCACCTTATGTCTTCAAGACATCCCAAGGCATTTCACAACCATTGAAGTGTAATCACCAATGGATAATACTGCAAGGTGATGTCATGAGGTCAAGCCTCACATCATGGTGAACCAACAGCAGATTATTTGGCTACTTTATTACTCAAGTATAGAGGTGCAGGAGACTGAATCACATCTGCTAATCCATCAGCGTTACTGTTTTTTTCTGGGGGACTTTCTGAAATAACCTGTCAAAAACTCTTGCAAATTAACTTGCTGACTGATTAATTCAGTGGGCTAAAGTGTCTGTTTCAGCTGGTTTTATATCTTGTTCTTGCTGCATTAAAATGATAGGGCACCAAATGGTCCTGGTGCGATATAATATTTATAGAATGAGTGAACCTGATATGTAAGACACAATAACAAGTTTATGGATACGTTGGCCTAGAAATTCGCCTCAGGTGGTGGCGCAAAGTAGGCGATACCAAATCGGCCGCTCTTTACACGCAGCGCCTGACTTCCCGCCCCGTTGTAGCCAATGGAGCTGAATATCAGGCGCTGCATATAACGGCTGGCCGATCCGATACCACCCGCTTTGCGCCAATGTCCCAGACGAATTTCTAGCCCGTTATGTCTGGTTTTATTCATTCTCGGGATCTGGGCAAGGCCGGCATTTATTGCCCATCCCTAGTTGCCCTGAGAGGGTGGTGATACAACTGCTAGACCACTTCAGAACGCAATTCAGAGTCAACCACGTTGGATCTATGAGTTGCATAACTGGGGTGGCATTACTGAGACCATAGTTTATTTTTATTGAGACCTTTTTCGCTGAATGTATGAAAAAAAATTTTCCCCGAGAGAACAATTTTTTTCAAGGCAGTGGATAAATGTTCCGCTGAGGTCATGGGATATACTTTGTGTGAGGTCTATGATGTAGGTCAGCAGCAAATGAGGGAATGAAATGGAGACCATAAAGCAAGGGCAAGCAAGTCAGACAGATGTGTAGGAGGTCCAGTGATGAGTCTCAAAGTTGGGTGGAAAGAAGGAAATGAACTAATTGAAGTTGATTTTCACGTGGTTAATAAGCAAGGAGAGAATAAAGGATGACTGGAGAAGATATGCTATTTTTTGGGTTGGAGTTACTTTACTTTCCTCTTTTTATTTTTTCTCCTTTCAGATGGGAGGTGGTGTGTCTGTAGAGGACATCTCTTTCCTCCACTCCCTTATCTCTTCTGCTTTTGAACTATCGATTCAACTCTTGTATCCTCCTCCTCCCTTGTTCTATTGTCACTCACCTCATCCTGAACCTTACTGAGAAAGGAAATGATGGATGAAATATTTTATCCAAAAACATTTTGAATAGCGTATGGGGAAAAAGATATTGGCCTGAAAATTCCGGCCTCCCTGGGTCCGTACTGAGTGTGGACATTTGCATGGGCAAGATTGCGGTATTACCCATATCTTGCCCAGCGGATGTCTTGAAAACTCTTGCCCCTGATAAAAACAGGCACATAGCCTACTTTTACAGATATAAAAGTTTTAAAACATACAAAAACATAATAAAATAAAATTTTTAAAACACATTTTATTGTTTGAAAACCCTGCCCACTACATCAAGTTTATTTTAAACCATAATTAAAAAAACTTTTTAAAAATTGGAAAAATATATATATTTTTTATGACATTAATAACTTTAATTTAAATTAATCTTAAATATGTAGTGTATTTTTTCTATTTTTTATTAGTGTTTTGGTGTTTGAGGGCTGTTTCTCCATCATAATAATGGGAACTCCTACTTAAGGAGTTCCTATTATTATGAATGAGAAAATACTGTACCTGGATTGGCTGCCCAGAGCCACATGACTCCAGCTCCAGCTTACAGACGTCCAGATGTGCACGCGCTCCGACGCGCAGAGAGTGAAGGCCTCAGGACCGGGATCTCTCGTGGGCACAGCAGGATAAGGCAAGTGCGCATCTTTTTTCTCTTTTTCAGTTGTTTGCCCATGGGAAGACCTCGACCGGGATTTCTAGGCCAATATAGTCATGACAGACATGCTAGAAAACCGTGACAGGCACATTGACAAATTTGCATTGAAGCTCCTATTAGAGCTCCACCAGAGAGTGGTGAACCTGTGGAATTCTCTACCACAGAAAGTTGTTGAGGCCAATTCACTAAATATATTCAAAAAGGAGTTAGATGATATCCTTACTACTAGGGGGATCAAGGGGTATGGCGAGAAAGCAGGAATGGGGTACTGAAGTTGAATGTTCAGCCATGAACTCATTGAATGGCGGTGCAGGCTAGAAGGACCGAATGGCCTACTCCTGCACCTATTTTCTATGTTTCTATGTTTCTATGTAGCTGGGAACCACAAGGATGAACATTTTAACATGGGAATCTGCATAGGAAATGTTTACATAGCAGTTTTCAATGGAGCACATGGCCTAGTTAAGAAATGTAATATCCTGGTCTATTATATCTACACATAGTGAGTCAAAACTAAGCATGGTGTTCAGGGGAAGCAGAGTTAAAAATTGGGGGTCACACTGATATAATTAAGTCCCCACTTTAATGCAATACATTCAATCTTTATTTTTGTGCAATTCTTTGATTTTATATAATTTATTGTTCAATAAAGAAACACTTGCGGCAATTTGGAAAGAGAAGTAGAGTTGTCTGTCGCATAGGAGGTTTTCTGCAGTACATGCTGAAGTGCTGAGGTGCTACAGCACCACCACTGGCAGAAGGATGTCATTACAGCATGACAAGTTTACATAATCATTTGCCATTATAATTGTGGAGCTAGGAATTTAGAAAGGAAATATGAGCAGACGCAAGATTTTTGACGTATTATAGATATGATGTTAGTAAGTGATTATAATGAGTTCCTGTAAAATGAGCCTGGTTCACTCTGAAACAGCTGAAAAAGAAAGTGCAGTGGAATCTGATAAATGAATAGCACACACTCAGTGCACAAATCCCTTTGTTATGAATTCCCATATTTTCCAGACCATTTAAGTGAATTAAAATGTTACCATCCACAACTGAGCTGAGGCTCAATCTACTTCAATGACTTCATTCTTCAGGAATGACTCACATTGCTGCCCGAGCAGCAGAGTTCACAGGAGTGAGAAATATATGAGTAAATTATTGCTTCCAAATTTGCAGCTTTCGAAGAATTCATTTCAAGGCATTGCTGAGATTCCGGGATTCAATTATTCATTACTTGTCAGTAAAGCTTCTTTGATCAATGCAATATCTCATGCCAGTGCTGGAAATCAAACATCTCCTCCACTTTTCTGTCTGCAGTGTCAGTAGCAGATAGTCTAGGTCAAATGTAGGGCAGGCAAATTTTTTTTCCCCCTCACAGTTTTTCCCTCCTGAAAGCACTGACGTGCTGTGGTATGGTTTCAGGGTTGCCCACAGCACACCAGAGCTTTCCACAAGTGGTTCAACAGAATCACCCATTTATCAGTCTTCACTCCCCTAAGTTGCTTTTACACCCACAAGTTTGGCATCACTGCAAAGTGTTTTCCACTGAACTTGCAGTGTAAATCCAGAGCCCGGAGTTCTTTTCATAGGATTACACAGGATATACGGCACAGTAACAGGCCATTCAGCCCAACCAGTCCACGCCGGCGCTTATTCTCCACTCGAGCCTTCTGGTCACTAAGAAGTAAGAGAGCATTCAAGCGCTACTAGGTGATGCCCAATATCAGGGCAATGAGTGATGAGGAAAGGCTGGAGACCAAAGTTCCCATAAGCTGCGCGTCCAGCTCGCCGGCTCTCGAACAGAAAAACCGCGCATGCACAGAAATTTGAATGAAAGGGAACATCTCTTGAGCTTTTCAGCCCAGAACAGAGGCTTTTGAGAGGTGGTCTTGTAGAGATACACAAGATTGTTAAGTGCATAGAAAAAGTTACCTCAGAATAATACTTCAAATTAAACAGCAGAAGTGGAACGAAGGAACTTGGGTTCTAGTAAAAGGTAATTTTAGGACAGATTTCAGGAAATTCTCCACACACAGAGGGAGTTCACTTTAACAGTGTGGGGGGAATTAGGAAATTTCCAGATGGATGAGCGGAGAAGGGACAAATGGCTTTCCTCATCCGTAATTGTCTTGTGATTCAAACTGACTTTGGAACAAAGCAGTCACGAGTTTGTTAAGCAGGCTAGTCTCACTTCGGTTGGTTGCCACGTGGAGTGATATTCCAGTAAGGTGTCAGACATAGTTTACAAAGTACTCACAATATACCTTATCCTAAATTGAAATGGTTAGAGGGTAGGGATTCTCCTCTTCCCATTCTTGAAATATTTAAATTTGTAACTATTGGTGGAGGGTTGCAGGAAAGAGCGGTATACAACACTGTAACCAGGCATGCACAGAGCCCTCTCTTAAAGCAGGATGGGACAGTTACAAGTTCCAGCCCAGCAGGATCCAAGCAATGTAAACAAGGTACGACTGCTTTTTTTTAAATTCGTAGCCAATCGTTCCAATTCTTTGTCAAATCACAAACGCCAGAGGTCACCTTGCACACATCAAGGATCACTCTGCGCCAATGCTCTTAGCCAAAAGGCCTAGAGCCACTGCACCGTTCCTGGAAGTACTGCAATACCAGGTTCGTGCCATGGAGGTGGATGGGTCAGGCCCCCCACACACCTCCGTGGAGGTGGATGGGTCAAGCCACCCCACCCACCTCTACTGCTTGGCTGGAAGCTGAACTGCAGGTGCCACACTTCGCAGTGCAATTACAAAAGAAAGAAAGACTTGCATTTAAATAGCACCTTTGACAATTACCAGACAACTCAAAGCACTTTACAGTCAATTAAGTACTTTTGGAGTGTAGTAATTATTGTACTGTGGGAAACATGGCAGCCAATTTGCGCACAAGCAAGCTCCCTCAAACAGCAATGTGATAATGACCAGGTAATCTGTTTTTGTTATGTTGATTGAGAGATAAATATTGGCCAGAACACCGGGGATAACTCCCTTGCTCTTCTTCGAAATAGTGCCATGGGATCTTTTACGCCCACTGAGAGAGCAGACGGGGCCCCGGTTTAACGCCTCATCTGAAAGACGATACCTCCGACAGTGCAGCACTCCCTCAGCACTGCACTGGAGTGGCAGCCTAAATTTATGCATGGGACTTGAACCCACAACCTGCTGACTCAGAGGCAAGTGTGCTACCCACTGAGCCACAGCTGATACCAACCTTAATACCTGGAGCTAACTTTCTATAGGTTTCAGTTTACACTGCTGTATGCACACTCTTACCCATGTGCAAAAGCAGGCTTTAAAATGTTTGTGTAGCTGGCTCACAGAGAGTACAATTTCTAAATTAATGTTCTTTCAATTTCGTCTAACCTTTGTCCACTACACCTAACATACGACTCAAGTACCTGTACATGCTGATATTCAGCGAGAAAGAAAACAAGAGGCATTGCCAGGTTATTGTGTCTCCTCCCTGGTATGTCAAGGGCGCTAATGATAGGAACAAAGTGTTATCTCAGCCAAGGCATCCAGAAACGGAAACTCCCTCCAATCCCTGCCAGATGAAGTCAAGTATCTTACATGCAGAGACCACCTAGCCGACTTGGTAATGACTAACTTTCAACATTCGGGTGACACCAGTCCTAACATTTCCATAATAGAGCTTTTTGTCAGAAGGAATTCATTGTGCAATCACAGATTTTGCTGAGTTATGACACAAAAAAAATAATGCTCTCTACAGCATCTTTGGCAGGTTTGTTGAGACCAAGGGAGGATTTTAGCAGCAAATCTGCTGCGTGAGCCAACTCCTAGCATCACCAGCAGGGCAACCACTGGAGACTCCATTCCATGAGCATGGGGGTGATAAAAAGTAGCACAAATAGGTTAAAGAGCCAGTATTGTTGGATATACAACAATGTCTTTGTTCAGCCCTCATGAATGTCTGATGACAATAATTATTAAAATGAAAATAAAAGTGCAATTATGGGGAAGTGTCTAGGTACAAAACCTCCTGCAACCCTCCAAGTTCTCTCCGCTCCTCTAATTCTGGCCTTCTTGTGCATCCCCAATTTTAATCACTCCACCATTGGTGACTGTGCCTTCAGCTGCAATGGCCCTACGCTTTGGAATTCCCTCCCTAAACCTCTGTGCAAGCTTTTGGTCACCTGTCCTTAGATCTCCTTATGTGGCTTGGTGTCAAATTTTGTTTGCTAACTCTCCTGTGAAGCACCTTGGGATGTTTCACTATGGTATATAAATGCAGCTTGTTATTGTTGAGACACTCGTCCGCCAAGAGAAATGCTGGGAGTTACCAGCTCAGGTTCTCGAATTGGACTGTTCAGCCCCCTAAGGACACATTTTAAGAGTGGAAGCAAGTCTTCCTCGATTCCGAGGGACTGTCTATGATGATGATGGTATAACAGTACAAGACGGGGATTTGAGTATAGGAGCAGGGAGGTCTTACTGCAGTTGTACAGGGCCTTGGTGAGGCCTCACCTGGAATATTATGTTCCGTTTTGGTCTCCTAATCTGAGGAAGGACGTTTTTGCTATTGAGGGAGTGCAGCAAAGGTTCACCAGACTGATTCCCGGGATGGCGGGACTGACCTATCAAGAAAGACTGGATCAACTGGGCTTGTATTCACTGGAGTTCAGAAGAATGAGAGGGGATCTCATAGAAACGTTTAAAATTCTGACGGGTTTAGACAGGTTAGAAGTAGGAAGAATGTTCCCAATGTTGGGGAAGTCCAGAACCAGGGGTCACAGTCTAAGGATAAGGGGTAAGCCATTTAGGACTGAGATGAGGAGAAACTTCTTCACCCAGAGAGTGGTGAACCTGTGGAATTCTCTGCCACAGAAAGTTGTTGAGGCCAATTCACTAAATATATTCAAAAAGGAGTTAGATATAGTCCTTACGATTAGGGGGATCAAGGGGTATGGCGAGAAAGCAGGAATGGGGTACTGAGGTTGCATGTTCAGCCATGAACTCATTGAATGGCGGTGCAGGCTCGAAGGGCCGAATGGCCTACTCCTGCACCTATTTTCTATGTTTCTATGTTTCTATGACATATGAGGAGAGGCTGGATCAACTGGGCCTTTATACACTGGAGTTTAGAAGGATCAGAGGGGATCTCATAGAAACGTATAAGATTCTGACGGGACTGGACAGGTTAGATGCGGGAAGAATGTTCCCGATGTTGGGGAAGTCCAGAACCAGGGGACACAATCTTAGGATAAGGGGCAGACCATTTAGGACTGAGATGAGGAGAAACTTCTTCACTCAGAGAGTTGTTAACCTGTGGAATTCCCTGCCACAGAGAGTTGTTGATGCCAGTTCATTGGATATATTCAAGAGGGAGTTAGATATAGCCCTTATGGCGAAGGGGATCAAGGGGTATAGAGAGAAAGCAGGAAAGTACTGAGGTGAGTGATCAGCCATGATCTTATTGAATGGCGGTGCAGGCTCGAAGGACCAAATGACCTACTCCTGCACCTATTTTCTATGTTTCTATGTATCTAAGACCACAATCCCGAGTTGGGTGAAAGCGACCAGACAAATTAGATACCCGCCAATGCCAGAGAGTTGTCAGGCCTGATTAAATACAGGACCCAATTTTATTTGAAAATCATCAAGGATAACAAGAAAATTCTGATCAGTTCCATTTGTCTCCTTCTTTCATCTCCTGGTTCGACTGACAATTCCTTGAAAGGACCTGAAAATCTTCAGCAGGTGTACATAAGCACATAAGAAATAGGAGCAGGAGTAAGCCATTCGGCCCCTCGAGCCTGCTCCGCCATTCAACGAGATCATGGCTGATCTTCTACCTCAACTCCACTTTCCTGCCCTATCCTCACATCCCTTGATTCTCTTAATATCCAAAAATCTATCAATCTCTGTCTTGAATATACTCAACGGCTGAGCCTCCACAGCCCTCTGGGGTAGAGCAGTCCAAAGATTCACAGTGAAGAAATTTCTCCTCATCTCAGTCCTAAATGGCCGACCCCTTATTCTGAGACTGTGACCCCTGGTTCTAGACGCCACAAGCAGAGGAAACATCCTCCCTGCATCTACCCTGTCAAGCCCTGTAAGGATTTTGTGAAAAGAAACCCGTACTCATGCACTCACACATCAGGTTGCCTCATGACAAACAATCCTCCTGTTAGATTGTCTACCTTCAAAGTCTCTAATGACATCAAAGCAAACATAACATGTATATATCATCATTTTTCACAGCCTTGGCCATTAAAAATGGTGGATAGCAAACTCCTTTGCATTTTGCATAAACGTAATTTACATCATTAGAATGAATTCATTCTTGAAGTTCTAGCACTGCATGTTTGCCTAGATAATATTAGCTGATACAAGTTTCATTGAAATATTTCCCTCCGAACTTGCGTTTAAATAGCATTTTTCATGACCTCAGGATGTCCCAAAGCACATAACAGCCGATGCAGCACTTCAATGTAGGATGTTGTAATGTAGGAAATGTGGCAGCTAATTTGCACAAAGCAAGCTGCCACAAACAGCAATATGATAATGACCAGATAATCTGTTTGTGATTTTGGTTGAGGGATAAACATTGGTAAGGACAGTGGAGAGAACTCCCCTACTCGTCTTCGAAACAGTGACATGGGATCTTTAACGTCCACCTGAGAAGTCTCACCTGAAAGACGACACCTCCCACAGTGCGGCACTCCCTCAGCACCGCACTGGAAAGCCAGCCTAGATTTTATGCTCAAGCCTCTGGAGTGGGACTTAAACCCACAACTTTCTGACTCAGAGGTGAGAGAGCTACCAACTGAGTCATGGCTGATACCACTGCTTGATGGCGATTAATAAAGTGACCATGTGCTCAGTTGGCAAACCTTATACTATATGCTGCACAAGAAAGTTAGGTTCCTGTAGCCTACCATTTAGATTAACCTGGAACGATGCAGGACATATCACATGAATAATATATTTTCAAATCCTAAATCATGTATTAATAACTAGATTGGGTAATACACTCAGTGTTACATAGTGATGCATCACATTTATCTTCAATGTCTCTCAGAAACATCTCAAAAGTGCTTCACTTAAAATCAATTACTTTAGAGTGCCGTGATGTAGGGAAGTGTGGCAGCCATTTTACACACAGCAAGATCCCATAAACAGCAACAGTTAAACCTCTATAGAAAAAAGAAAATGGCAGAAAAAATTCCCCCTATATATATTCTAAATGATAATCGATACCTCAATCAAAAGCCCAGAACTCAATTGATGGATTCAGACAAAGCTCATAAATTACTCACACTTACCCCCACTCTCCGCACCCCCTAGATTACAGTCTCCTAGTTCCCTTCGAGGTATGAGTTATCCTCTATAAGTACAACCTCACACTTAGGACGCACTAATTTCTTAGTTGCCTCATATGTCTTGTGCTACAGCACTCCTTCTATTTATATCTTGTGAATGCTGGAGTGCTTTTTTAATGATATGTTTGAAAAGTCCTCTCTTTAAATCTCGAGTTCCACAGCTGGTTAACTGTGTACAATTTTCAGAGTTAAGTTCGAAGCATTTTCTGTTCCTCAGATTGTTTTTAATCCATGCCAGCAGCTTGTCATAAATCAAGAGCTCTCCAGCTGATTGCAGCAACAGCAGTCTCAGACCCTTGTGGAGATAAAATGGCCCCCTAGATGTGACAGGAGCTCAGCAGCTGGATAAAGAAGCTACCTCCATTTCCTTGTTTTTCAACATGAACATTCCAGATGTCCATTTTAAAACAACACAATTCATTTTTCACTGGCCTGTTGTTTTCTTCTCCACCTGGAATCTTTTGTGAGCCAAGACAGTGAGTGTTGGCAAGCTGTTCAACCCTGTAGGGCATCGCAGCTCAGCCCGATCCTGCCCTTGCCTCGTGTGCACACATGCAGACCTTTCAACAGGGCTCACACTGAATAGCAGTCAGAACTTCCAGCTGGTATCCACTAACTCACTACAATCTGGTGATTAAATCTGGGGCACTCCTTATCTGTACGGCCCTGTTTGCCTTGAATAAGCTACATTTCTATTCATTTTAGTAAAAAATCTTACTAAATTTTTTTACAGTGCTCTGCAGGTTACCGTAAGGAAAACTCATGTCTGAAATTCCAAACAGAAGTCTCACACGGGGGTGGGGGGGGGGGGGCGGGGAGGCAGCGAGAGAAGCAAGAGGTTGTGAATCAGCCGTCCGTTACACACCCCACCACAGAAAGGATATGACAGGGTGCATAAAGGGTGGTCAATCCACGAGCTTTGAATATCATCCCCCATGTTTCAATGCAACATTTATCTGAAAGACAGAGAATGGAAGGAGCTGACAGGCAGAATGTTATAAATCCTTATTAGCCTTGACATTAATAGTGACTCTTTGCAGCCGAGGACTGTGAGGCCTTCTAGTTAACCATACAAGAGACGGTTTTGTTTAATTGATAAGCTAACTATTCCAATCATATAGGATAGTGCTTCAAAAGGAAAAAAGAAAGACTTGGAATTATAAAGCACCTTTCACGACCACCGGACGATCAAAGCGCTTTACCGCCAATGAAGTACTTTTGGAGTGTAGTCACTGTTGTAATGCGGGAATACAGGGCAATTACACATTTTAAAAGTTCAGATAAAATAAATAAATAATTCCAGCTTCTGATGCTGAGATATGTCTCTGACTAAACTAGATCATACGTTACCTCGGTTTCCCTGTATAGAATACACCCGTCCCATCCATACTAGCCAAGCAGTAAACTCCATTTCCACTGCTGGACACTATCACTGCAACATATATGCTTCTATGCAGTGCTGCAGAACTCATTTGCTACACTTATTGTGGGAAACTATTTTTCTTAACTGCCACAAAAAAAAATACAAAGATGCCGTTAGTTAAAGCAGAAGTACTCCCTTTTTTCCAGTCATAAACAACCATGTCAACTTCAGGTCAGTTTTTCTCTTGCAGATGGTTGATCTCAGAGAAAGAATACAGTCCCTATGTTGATAACTGCAATAAAATACAGCTAAAGTATAAGCAGCAAGAACATACTGCCGAAAATAAAGACTGGGGCAACAAATTTTTATCCTTCAGCACAGCCAATAAAAAGACCTAGAGAAATGAGTACCCTGTACTACAGGTTTGATAAACCTCGGTTGCTAAGAAGTGCATAGTTTGTCCAGATGACACAACCTTGGCCAAGCCGTTGCACCCTCTCCCACCTTTCGTCAACACAATATAAAAATGTTTGCATAAAGAGCACTCATTTGCAAAGTATGTAATTTACGATGTGACAGCATTGTGTACCGTATGTGATGGGGCAGGCAGTGTACACTGTGAGTTGCGTTTCAAACATAACATAAGAGCACAAATCCAAAAGGTGTTGCTGGATTTGACCTTGAGAATGAGTCATGGTTCTGTATGCACAAGTACGTTTCTGAAACGGGCAGAACATAGAATGATAGAATGGTTACAGTACCGAAGGAGGCCATTCAGCCCGTTGAGTCTATGCCAGCTCTCTGCAAGAGCACTTCAGCTAGACGCACTGCCCCGCCCTTTCCCCGTGGCCTTGCAATTTTTTTTCCCTTCAGATGTTTATCCAATTCCCTTTTGAATCCTGTGATTGTGTCTGCCTCCACCACCCTTTCAGGCCATGCATTCCAGATCCTAACCACTCGCTGCGTGAAAAAGTTTTTCCTCATGTCGTCTTTGGTTCTTCTGCCAATCACCTTAAATTTGTGTCCTCTGGTTCTCGGCCCTTCTGCCAATGGGAACAGTTTCTCTCGATCAACTCTGTCTAGACTCCTCATGATTTTGAACACCTCTATCAAATCTCCTCTCAATCTTCTCAGTTCTATGGAGAATAACCCCAGCTTCTCCAGTCTATCCATGTAACTGAAGTCCATCATCCCTGGAATCATTCTCGTAAATCTTTTCTGCACCCTTTCTAAGGCCTTCACATCCTTCCTAAAGTGCAAGTCCCAGAATTGGACGCAATACTCCAGATTTGAGGGAGCTCCGAGCTCCACCATGGCCCATTTGTACTGAAGCTAAGCTGCATTTCATCAATTGTTTCAGAGTACATTTAATTTACTTCACACTTGCCTCCACTTTAAAGTACTTTTGATTTCTATTTGATCCTCAATTTTTCAAGTAAGGCAGGGTATAAAAACAATACATCGAACAGGAAATTACATTTTAGACAGTGTACAATATAGGATTCACCTACTGTGGCCAAAATCTCTTATAAAAGCAGATCTTATGCAGCGCTCCTCACAATAAATCAGATTATTTGCTGCTTTACAAATATGTGAGCATTATACCAAGCAACTCACAATGTATTATTCTGATATCAAGTTGAGCTGTGTTTAATGTGTCCTGTCACTTTAAGGCCATGAGGACTAATTGCTGCAAGCAAACCAAACCTGAAGTCAATCAGTTTAACTGCGGTTTGGTACGGGGCATTTGCAGATTGGAAGGTGCTTGCAAGTTTACAGCTGCAGACAAAGATACTAAAACATGATTACCTTTTTACACTGTTGATGTGTTGAAGTGTAAAGTCTGAAGTGTGATACACATGTCCCAACAACCTATATATGATATAATGATTCTTGTCTCATCTTTTCCACTTCCCTCTCCTCAGGTTGGGCAACACTCCATAAATGTTGGTAACTCTCAAGTAACTCAACCAAGTGGCCATTTATCACATATCAACCTATACATAGAGTGTCAACAACAATCTGCATTTATATAGTACCTTTAACATAGTAAAATGTCCCAAGGTGCTTCACAAGAGGGTTATCAAACAAAATTTGACAGCAAGCGACATAAGGCGATATCAGGACAGGTGACCAAAAGCTCGGTCAAAGTGGTAGGTTTTAAGGAGCGTCTGAAAGGAGGGAGAGAGGCGGAAAGGTTTAGGGAGGGAGTTCCAGAGCTTGGGGCCTAGGCAGCTGAAGGCATGACTACCAACGATGAAGTGATTAAAACTGGGGATGTGCAAGGGGCCAGAATTGGAGGAGCGCAGGGATCTTGGAGGGTTATAGGTCTGGAGGAGGTTGCAGAGATAAGGAGAGGCGAGGCCGTGGAGGGATTTGAAAACAAGGATGAGAATTTTTAAATTGTTTCCGGACCAGAGGCCAATGTAAGTCAGTGAGCACAGGGATGATGGGTGAATAGGGCTTGGTGCAAGTTAGGATACGGGCAGCTGAGTTTTGGATGAGCTCGTTTATGGAGGGTGCAAGATGGGAGGTTGGCCAAGAGAGCATTGTAATAGCCAAGTCTAGAGGTTACAAAGGCATGGATGAGACTATTCAAGCTGGAGAGTATCAGAGCTGACCAAATCATATCATTGGACATATGCAAGTTGCAAGTACACATGCAAACACACATGCACTTTCCAGCTTGTGTCACTAGCTTGTATCCAGACAAAGATCAGAAATGGTATTCATAGAAACATAGGGCCCAAGTTTCGAGCCGCGCCTAGAACGGCGCAGTCCCGACCTGGACGCCCGTTTTTCGCGCCACAAAGTGCGCCTAAAAAAAACCCTCCAGATTCTCCACCTCCCTGCAGGTCCTCTGGCCCTCGGCGCAGCGCAGCAGGAGCTGTAGGGGGCGGAGCCAGGTCCCTGCGCTGAAAACAGTGCCGGGACCTCTGCACATGCGCGCTACAGTGGGCACGCAAGTGCAGTAGCTCCAGGCGCCCGAAACTGTGTGGAAGGGGCCAAAGCATGCAACCCCTAGCCCTGGCCGAATGGCCTCACTGACGCTGCATGAATAAGGCTCCTCCCACAGCGAGCTCCTGCTTTCTCCCGACCCGACTCCCGCTTCCCGCCTCCGGACCGGACACGACACCCGCTCCCCCCCCCGCCCCCGGACCGGACCGGACACCCGCTCCCCCTTCTCCTTCACCCCCCCCCCAATCTCCTCCCCTCCCCAATCTCCTTCCCCCCCCAATCTCCTTCCCCCCACAATCTCCTTCACCCCACCCCCCATCTCCTTTCTCCCCTTCTTTCCCCCATCCCTCCCCCCTCCCCCATCCCTCCCCCTTCTCCCCCCTCCCCCCTCCCCCATCCCTCCCCCTTCCCTCCCTCTGCTCCCCCCCTCTCTCCCTCTACCCCCTCCTCCCCCTCCCCTCGCTGTCAGAAACACAGACACTGACAGACAGAGAATGAGAGACACACACAGACAGACAGAGAGATAGAGACACTGACAGAGACACACTGGGGGGGGGGGGGGGGGGGGGCATCCCAGAACGCTGTTGGAGGGCTCCCGGTGCTGCAGTCGGTAAGTAGAAAATGTTTTATTTATTGATTTAAAAAAAAATTATTTCTTATTAATTTTTTTTGATTGATTTATTGGTTGATTTATTGATGTATTTATCATTTATTATTGATGATGGCTCTTTATTTGTAAAACTGAAGTGTTTAATGTTTGTAAACTTCCCTTTAAACACCCCACCCCCCCCACCATTCCCTACGCCTGATTTGTAACCTACACCTGATTTTCTAAAGTGTAGACAAGGTTTTTTCGAGCATACAAAAATCTTCACTTACTCCATTCTAAGTTAGTTTGGAGTAAGTTTTCACTGACGAAACTTTGAAAACAGGTGTAAGTGGCCGGACACGCCCCCTTTTGAAAAAAAAATTCTGTTCCAAAGTGAAACTGTTCTAACTGACCAGAACTGGAGCAAACTAAATGACGAGAATTCTGATTTCTAAGATACTCCGTTCTATACCAGTTGCTCCTAAAAATCAGGAGCAAATCATGTGGAAACTTGGGGCCATAGAAACATAGAAAATAGGTGTAGGAGTAGGCCATTCGGCCCTTCGAGCCTGCACCGCCATACAATGTGTTCATGGCTGAACATGCAACTTCAGTACCCCATTCCTGCTTTCTCACCATACCCCTTGATCCCCCTAGTAGTAAGGACTACATCTAACTCCTTTTTGAATATATTTAGTGAATTGGCCTCAACAATTGTGGTAGAGAATTTCACAGGTTCACCACTCTCTGGGTGAAGAAGTTTCTCCTCATCTCGGTCCTAAATGGCTTACCCATTATCCTTAGACTGTGACTCCTGGTTCTGGACTTCCCCAACATTGGGAACATTCTTCCTGCACCTAACCTGTCTAAACCCGTTAGAATTTTAAACGTTTCTATGAGATCCCCTCTGATTCTTCTGAACTCCAGTGAATACAAGCCCAGTTGATCCAGTCTTTCTTGATATGTCAGTCCCACTATCCCGGGAATCAGTCTGGTGAACCTTCGCTGCACTCCCTCAATAGCAAGAATGCCCTTCCTCAAGTTAGGAGACCAAAACTGTACACAATACTCCAGGTGTGTCCTCACCAAGGCCCTGTACAACTGTAGCAACACCTCCCTGCCCTTGTACTCAAATCCCCTCGCTATGAAGGCCAACATGCCACTTGCTTTCTTAACCGCTTGCTGTACCTGCATGCCAACCTTCAAATGACTGATGTACTATGACACCTAGGTCTCGTTGCACCTCCCCTTTTCCTAATCTGTCACCATTCAGATAATAGTCTGTCTCTCTGTTTTTACCACCAAAGTGGATAACCTCACATTTATCCACATTATACTTCATCTGCCATGCATTTGCCCACTCACCTAACCTATCCAATTCACTCTGCAGCCTCATAGCATCCTCCTCGCAGCTCACACTGCCACCTAACTTAATGTCATCAGCAAAATTTGGAGAGACTACATTTAATCCCCTCGTCTAAATCATTAATATACAGTGTAAAACAGCTGGGGCCCCAGCACAGAACCTTGTGGTACCCCACTAGTCACTGACTGCCATTCTGAAAAGTACCCATTTACTCCTACTCTTTGCTTCCTGTCTGACAACCAGTTCTCAATCCACGTCAGTACACTACCCCCAATCCCATGTGCTTTAACTTTGCACATTAATCTCTTGTGTGGGACCTTGTCGAAAGCCTTCTGAAAGTCTAAATATACCACATCAACTGGTTCTCCCTTGTCCACTCTTCCTTTGGACTAACTTTGATTTGCAGATTGCACAAACTCTTTGCAACTATAATTACAGAACAAAATACTGACTTCCTTAAAAATACAATATATTTCTCAATGGAGTCTTTTAAAGAAATTATACAGCTTAATAAGGCATTTGTGGTGGTGGAAGTGCTAATATTGTAATTCTTGTTTCTAACTAAGAAAATGAAGTTAGCTGCCTTTGAAAAACAGCTGCATCTTTGCAATAGGTGAGCGACACTATCCTGAGGCTGTGGAATCAGCTCGTTGGCACGGTAACGGAGGGGAATTCGAAGTTGCTTCTGACTCATGCAGTGTTTGATCTGTTATGATGCTCATAACTGGAAAGCAACTAAATGTTGCAACCCTATCAATCCCACATTATGAGTCCCTTAGCAAGTCCAAAGGTATAGAACCAAAAGAATCCTTTAACTAATAACTCATGGGTTAGACTTTCCTCTTCATTTTCGGTGGTTTTCTCAGAATGGATGCTCAGCTCTTTTTCGGCGGAAAACCACCCGGCAAAAGTTTTCACTTCATTTTTTTACATGTTCCGCCGACACTTTCAAAATACCGCTGGGGAGCAGACTGCCCACGTGCACCACCAAAAAAAAACGGCCACTGTCCAAGTTTTGCCTCAGCGGTGACCTGTAGGTAAGATCGAAAAAAACGCCCACAAAAAGCTGCCGGAACAGGATGGGCAGCTAAAGGGTTTTTTAATAATTATTTTTAAATTCTTTCACGATGATTAAATTAAAAAGGGACTTGAGAATGTTTTCAAAATTTTTATTTTTTGTTTAATTGAAAAAATATTTTTTGCATTTTCCCCCCTCCCTAGGCCCAACCGCAGTCTCGGTCTAAAGTTTGAGTACTTCATCATAGGCAAGGATGACTTGCTTCCTCGCCAAAAAAGGATGAGTTCAATGAAGGACCTAATATTCCAGGTCTGGAACTACATCCTGAAGGGTGGAAGACACCCGTGCGTGGATTTTTTTAATGTGTGGTGGCCGTTGCACATCAGCCACCACACTGGCTTGACAGAGCTAGGTCTTGGTCCAATGGCAAGGGTTATCTAAAACGAATGGAGTCTTATATAGAGCCCTGGTGAGACCGCACCTGGAGTATTGTGTACAGTTTTGGTGTCCTTACCTAAAGCAGGATATACTTGCCATAGAGGGAGTGCAACGAAGGTTCACCAGATTGATTCCTGGGATGGGGGGATTGTCGTATGTGGAGCGATTGAGATGACTAGGCCAGTATTCTCTACAGTTTACTAGTACTTACACCCATTCTGGTTAAGAAATGCCCATTTTGCCAAGGATCGCGTTTAACCGCCGAGAATCTACATATAAGATCCATTTTCTCACCGGGTGGTATTTTTTCCCTTTTTTATGGAATTTTTCACCAGCGTTATTTGAAGAATCTTAGCGGTCTTTTTGGGCGGCAATCCGGCGATGGGGGGGGGGCTTTAAGGAACGTCTAGCCCTATGTGTTTTAACCTTTTTAAGGAATAATAATTAAAAGTTATAATTAGCTACTTTCTTTTTGATAAGTTAGAAACTATTTCCTCTGTCAGGAAGCATTGCACAAAGGGTAGTGGAAATCTGGAACTCTCCTCCCCAACAAAACTATCGCGTCTAGGTCAATTGTAAATATGAAAGCTGAGATTGAGAAGATTTTTGTTAAGTAATGCTATTAAGGGATATGGAACCAAGACAGGTAAAAGGAGTTAAGATACAGAGCAGCCATGATCTAACAGAATGGTGGAACAGGCTTGGGGGCTGAATGGCCCAGTCCTGTTCATATGTTTTGGGGTCCTGGATATTCTGTATTTTCTAAATTAAGAATACTAAGTAGAAGGATTCAGATTCTAATTATTTGAACATGTGTGCATTTGCAGAGTTGAAAAGGCTTTCCTGTAATAAAAACTCCAGGGATTACTTCAAAACCCTGCTGTATGACAAAGCTGCTTTTTTTTTAAATATTAAACAGCCCAGTTGTTTTTGGTCTTTGGTTTCCAAACGCACATAATGATTTTTGTTTTGATTAAAATAAGCTAATGCAGCATTAAAACAAAACAACTGATCTAAATAGTTCTGCAGTTGATAGATCCATCCAACGAAGCAACAGAAAATTGCCACTTCATTCCAGAGAGTGGATGGCCAGAAGGCAGGAGGATGGATCTCTGTGGAATAGATCCACTGACTCTCTCTCTTAGGCAGTCCCTTGCTTCCACACTAATATGAGTTCTAAGGCGACTGATGAGTCCAATGCAGGGCCTACAGTCTCTGTCACAGGTGGGACAGGTGGTGGTTATTGTTATTGACTTCCGTGTGTTCCCGGCGAAGAGACTCGAAGTGTTTAGCGCCTTCTCGGATGCTTGTCCTCCACGTTGAGCGGTCTTGGGCCAGGGATTCCCAAGTGTCGGTGGGGATGTTGCACTTTTTCCAAGGAGAATTTCAGGGTGTCCTTGAAGCATTTCCTCTGCCCACCTGGGGCTCGCTTGCCGTGTCGGAACTCGGAGTAGAGCGCTTGTTTCGGGAGTCTAGAGTCGGGCATGCGGAAGATGTGGCCCATCCATCAGAGCTGGCCAAGCGTGGTCAATGCTTCGGTGCTGGGGATGTTGGCCTGAGCAAGAACACGGACGTTGGTGCGTCTATCCTGCCAGTGGATTTGCAGGATTTTGCGGAGTCAACATTGGTGATAATTCTCCAGTGCTTTGAAGTGCCTACTGTACATAGTCCATGTCTCTGAAACATATAGGTGACTGACTACCATTGATTTCAGTCTACACCCATCTTTTATTTCTTGACTTCTCCCATTACCGTCCCCTTATACTTTGCACTATCATCCCTTTGCTCATTTAATCACTCCTGCCTTCCACCCTATCACAGACCTTTGCTCTTTCCTCCCCCCCGTCCTCCCATTTTCCCTGCCTCTCCACTTGGTTAAAAACTGTTAAATCTCCAACTTCCAGTTCTGACAAAAGATCATCGACCTGAAACGTTAACCCTGTTTCTCTCTCCACAGATGCTGCCTGACCTGCATTCTCTATTTCCAGCATTCTCTATTTTTATTATTGATTTCAATGCAGTTGGTCTGTATACAGACTCATTGGGGGGAAAAACTGTTTATTTTTGAAACAGTCCCTACTGAATTCTCATCCCTCTTCTTTCCTTATGGTACTGCTACCACGGGATCAATTTCTGAAACTAGAAGTGTGCCCTGGCACTCAAACTACAATACCCCCATTTTGTAAAATGAGCTAATTTAAAATCTGGAGTCAGTCTGGCACAAATTCAGTTCTGCTGAAGATGTTCCTGAAAGAATCCCACCCCAATCAGTTTGGCCTCAAATCATGGGTAATGAGTGTGATATCACTTCAAGCTGGGGAAGAAATGCAGATGTGAACTTGAAATTTACAAAATGGAGTTCTAACTGTTGCCAATTTAAGGATAATCCTTCCCCACTACATACATATAAACACCAAAGTTCTCACTATAATATAGTATAAACTACAGGAAGTGCAAACACGACTCTGCAAATGTTTGAAGTGGACTTTCCGTTTTGAATCACATTAAAGAGGCACAGCCTTCTTGACAAAGCTTTTGGCGAAGCGTTTCTACGACGGGAGAGGAAACACTAAAGTATAACAGCGCATCTGTCTTCTTCAAGATGCTAACAATCGGCACGTAGATGCATTTGAAACCAACGTACAGGATTGGAAACAACAAAAAGTTTGTCTAACTCATGTTGAGGAAAACAGTGCCCCTTCAACAATTAAATACTGAAATCCTATCTTGGACCTACAAATAGATGTTTGGCATATTGATAGGCAGTTGATGAACAGGGTAATTTGTCACTCATCTTTTTTGAAATGTTTATCACAGAAAGGGAGAATGTGTTGAACAGCTATCACAGCAGCAGTGGGTTAAATGTATGGCTTTGTTAAAGGAGAACTATTCAGCTAAAAAAAGCTGGTGCTCATTTAGTTCCCAAACGCTTATGTTGCTTGCGTCAATGAGGTTGGACCCACAGAGAATTCTGCCAAAAGAAATGAGAAACTGAAGCTGGTTTTGGCAACATTCAAGCTTTTGTGCTCTGCAAGTCATAGAATTTTAGAAGTGTATACAGTTGTTGAATTATTTTTTTTAAAAGGTTGGTTTAACTCACGAGGCTCTAAAAATGTTTGAATGTTTCATGAATAACTAACAGTTAAAATCACTTAAATTGTTCCACAACTAAATACTAGATCCTTTTTCAAAGATCGGTTTGTGTCCTAATGTGTTGTATTTCACAATCCTTTTACATAATATTGTCAAGGTTTGAGTTCTGCAAATCATGTTCCCTTTCGACAACCACAAATAACATTTCAATGAACAAATGATTCGGCATCTTTGGGAAGATATCTAGTAACTACAGGCAGTAATTGAGATCAGACACGGCGAATCCTCAGTTGAGTAAAATAAATCTCTGAAATGGATTAGAATGGAGGAGCTGTATCATGGGTGGAAAGGAATGGCTGGGCATTAATCAAGTGCGGCACACCTGAATTTGTGGATTCAGGTTGCTTGAAAGGCCCTGACATGTCCCCTGTGCAGACCTGCTTTCTGGCTAGGGCCTGTACCCAGAATTAAGGGTGGAATGCCAGACAAGCTGCAGGAGCAGTAATGGCCACTGGGTATGGGGCCTCCAGCCCCAAGGATTAAACCTGTGATACAAAAGGATACTTAACTTTTTGCGCTTTCTTTCTCTTGAGACAGAATGAGGCGAAAGGCTGTAAGTTCTCTCTCCCTCCCTCCACAGCCCTTTGCCTGCACCAGTATTATACACAGGCACTCCACTCTCCTTGGGATGGGAGGGGATGGTGGGGGTGGGGGGGAATGTCCCATCAATTCTGTGCAATTGTAAAGGGGATGAAGATCTAGCATCACAGGTTTTTTCTTTACTTTGCACCCGAGAAGTGAGCATTCCCCCGGTGTTCATTACCATTAGCAACATCACTATTAGAAAATTTAGGCCTTAGGGTCTTTTAGTTTGAGGCAAAAGAAATGATTTGACTGCCTGGCAGTCTAGATCTGACAGTCTGATTAACTGTGCTATAGAGGCTACTAGCATAAGATACATTGAATAACTGGATTGGATGAACATTGACAGGTTGAGATTGGCAGCATGGTTAAAAATACGTAAGGAAGTAACTCTGTTGATCAGTAGATTTTGTGACATTGGATTCAGCAGGCAATGCAATTCATCAAAAATAATGCCACCAGTTTGTTGTTTTAAAACAAGTCATTAAAGGGGCATATAGCCTTCATGAAATAGTGCTTGACAAACCTTTCTAAAAATGTATTTACAGACACACAATAAAATGAGTCAAAGCATCACCATGGCAATCACGATCCAAAAATCTTCTCCCTTACCAGACAAGAAAAGGTTTGCCAAATACTTCTTTCATGAAGACAGTGCCCCTTTAACAGAGCTGACAGCCAGAACTACCTCAGCCATAACATGAAGTGTGCATTCAACCTTTTTAGACAAAACATTCTTAGAAATGATTGCTGGAAAGCAGCTAAAGTGTGCAACCCAATCTCAGAGTCGAGTTTATGTCATCTGAACCCCTCAATCTGATTTACTGCCGTGCAATTTTCTCCCAGTTTTATAAAATTCTGTATAATTATTCTAGCTTTCATTATATTTCTAAAGAGTTTAATGCAGACATGTCCTGATTATAGAATCCAGAAAGTACAACTTGCTGAATTTAAACAACAGCACTTGATGTCAACATCTAGGTTAACTTAGGATTAAAACTTTGGAATTCTCACCCTTTTATTCAAAAAAGTATACAACTGACTTTTATCAACTCTTTGAAAACACTTTTGCATAAAGATTATTAGAAGGGTAGCAAATATTTTGATACAAGATCCTCACTGTGGTGCTGGTGAAGACCATTAAGGTATATAAATGGAATTTATTGATGACACCAACAAACCTGGCCCACCACCCTCATACTGTCTTTATAAGGTACATCACACAAGTTTCCAAAACAATTCTGAGCCCGACCCAAATCATTTTCACATTTGAGGTTGGAGTCCCGATACTGATCAATTGAGTGGTCTCTCTCTGCCCCCTACTTATTTTTAATTCTTGCTCCCACTCGAAATTAGACCTCACTTAAGGCCAGAGAACCATGGTAAGAGGGAGTAAAACCGGCTCTACACAGTCTTAAGTGGAGACCCCAGTAGCAACTGGTCTTGGATGATGTTGGGATTCCAAAGTTCCCTTGTTTTATATTAAAGACAGTCATTGACACAGATAGGACTACACATCTGCGACAAAGGACAATCTTCCAAAGCTAATACCAAAGCTAAAACGCAGAACCGTCAACATCAGGAAAACATCACACAGCTACAATCAGCAAGAGAAACACAAACTCTAAACACATTATAACATTTTGATCTTTTTTTTTTAAAACAGTCGATTGAGAGTAAAAAAAATGAATATAAGTCACACACGTGAACCAAAATGCGAGATTGTCATTCCTAATGAGTGATATTTGGCAGATAGTATGATAATGTGATGCTGTTAACTGTTTTGCGGGAGCAAGTGTTCTGTGACATAAAACAGGAAGTGTAAAAGGAAGTGTCATTGTTCCATACCCTTATAATTCTACAAAAATGTTTGTGTAGCAAACAGGAAATAAGCGGAATTGACTTCAGCTAAAATAGCCACAATAAATGAACATACAGCTAAGATCAAAGATTCATGCAGTATAAAGTTATGTTTTTTGGAGAGAGTACCAGTCAGCTCCTCTTAGATAATTACTTCTATTTAATTAAACAAAAGCAAATCAAATGTAAAATCTCAATTGTGCCAACAATCCCATGTTTAGTGGATTTGTTCCTGGTAATTAATTGAGAGCTAATGCCACTCTCTCCATGTACAGAAGGAAACAGGAGCATTTCAGCCACTCAACCTCACCGTCGCCAGTCTCGGTGATATTTGTGCTAATACTGCAGGCAAAGGTGGCACCCACCATTGCTGCTGGTGGAGAACACTAGGTTTGGTGGGTGCTCACTGCTTTGCAGTAACCAGCAGTTTGACATTACCAGTTTAGTGCCCACTCCAGCCGTGCTGTCGGAATGGGGTATGAGGTTGCCAAGGAGCTTTTCACTCTTTCACTCATTTCCTTCTTTTTGAATGGATGACCAAGTCTGACCACAAGATAACCTATCTATCATAAGAAAGAACAAACTTACATTTATATAGCTCCTTCCATGACCTTAGGACTTCCCAAAATGCTTTACAGCCAATGAAGTACTTTTGAAGTGTAGTCACTTAATATAAAGCAACTAAATTTACCTATTCCCAGAATGGGTGCAAGTTGTAAATTATCTCCTAATTAGTTGTAAAAGAGTTCACACTATAGCCTAGAAATTGTTGTTGGTGTAAAGCTTTAGGCCAATATGCCTAACAATGTTTGAAATGGAGCATAATGCTCACTACCGCCCAGTTCCCATGACTAACAACATTGCTGAATGAAGAATTTACAGTGTGAGTGCTAACATGCTCAATTTGTGCATTATAGCAATTAAGCCAACACATAAGATGGAACTGCTCTGTATTGCAGCAGTAATGCATCACTGGTGTGATGCATTAATCTCACACAAATGGAAATGGCATTAATGGAATAGCTGTTGTGGTGAAGCTGGAACCTTCATTGAAAAGTGAAAAACCAAAAAAAAATGAAAAACACAAAAAAAAACCAAAAAAAGGAAAAAAGGGCCTTGTAAATGTCTGGTGTGTCACCCAGGTCGGGTGGCACGGTTTAATGTTTTATGTTTTTGCAGGTAGACTCTAAAAGAGTTTCATTGAAAAGTGAGCAACTTCAAATTTTCTTTTTGCGGTCTAGCTTTGTGTGAACTATGGAGACAACATTCAATGTTCCACCAGCATTGGACTTTGGCAAGACCAAAAAAGAGATGCCTGTAATGTCAGGTGGGCGCGCTGTTCAATCTCGCTGCTCCTTTATATGGTGGGTCTCTTGAGCTACCTAGCAATGAGAGAAGGCATATCCTAATGAGGCTGGTGTTTAGTGGAAAAGCATCAACAAAGTTACACCATCTCCTTCAGGAAACCTTCCGTAAATAGTGTTGCATCAGTGGCTGTCAAAGCTAGCATGGTCCTCACTATCTAATGTATATCAGGCTCCTTCTAGGGTGGCACTGGGGACATTTGCAGCGTTAGGTAGTTGGGTGTCATAGTGCATTAGTAAGTAGTGCCAACCACTTCAAAGCTGACAACAGCAGCAGTGTGAGAGGCCAAAACAATTCTACAGAACCGCTGGTTTTCCAAGAGTTCAGAGGGTCACTGACTGCACTCAGGTTGCACTGAGGCCACGATGCTGTGTTTTAAAAGTTTTATCTCAATGTGCATGTGGTATGTGATCATTAGCACAGAATCATGCAGGTCAATAACTGCTTCCCTGGGAAGCTCTCTTGATGACTTCATTTTAAGGTGATCATCGGTACCAACCTTATTTGAAGAGGAATGAAGAGTGGATCCAGGGACATAAAGGCCACTCTATGCAGCCTTGGATCATGACACCCATGTGTTAACCAGATAGATCAGAGCACAGATGCAACGAAGCTTATGCTACAACCAAATGATCAAACATACCATTGGTATCTTATAGCTTCGCATGTCGGAACCGATTGGGGCAGCCTTACAGTACAACTCCCTCACTCAGGGTTTCCAGAATAATTGTCCTCTACTAAATTCTCCATAATTTCACCGTGAAACAGGCCCGATTTTAACCTAACCCACTCGGCAGAAATGTGGCAGGTTTGAGCCAAACACCAGATTTGCACCCCGCCCGACATTACCCTCAATTGACTTCAATAGAGCGGAGAATTGGATGGGTGGGGGATTGTATTCGGTGTTCACCCCAAATCCCTCCCATTCCCAATGTGCAGATTAGGTTAAAATTGGAGCAGAAGTTTCAGCGTGTGAGTCGACAACCAGGATGGCAAATACCAAATACATGGCAGACTAAGAAGATGCCAAGGAACAATTAGCAGTGACACCAGCAATGCATCAAAGAAGACTGGTGCAAGGAGCACAACGTCCAGATACCTCCCAAGGACTACCAGAGTGGCAGCTATTCCTAATGGGGCAAACCAAGTAATTGTGCCCAAAACCCTTGCCCACATTTACATGCTTTATTCTTTCAAATACTATCTACTGGCATGTTATGCTGGGCTCCTGCTGTAATGCAACTGATAAATACTCAGCAGAATGTAAGTGTAATGCACTGTGCAAGTGTTTCCTCTATTATGTCATCATCATAGGCGGTTCCTCCAACAAGGATGACTTGCTTCCACATGAGTTCACAGATGTTTCAATGAAGGACCCGATATTCCAGTCCTGAACTCCAATTGAAGGGTGGAAAATGCCTGTGCATGGATTTTTTAATGTGTGGTGACCGTTGCACATCAGCCACCACACAGGCTTGACAGAGCTAGGCCATTATCCAGTGGCAAGGGTTAACCAGGACGACTGGAGATCTGCTCTGCTGCACGGACCTAGTGCGCACACATATCGCAGTGTGGGCAGGCCCGTGCTGCCCCATGACCCTCGGCTCTTCTGGGCCCCGTACCCTCATTTCCCGCAACTCCGCCACGATCTCTCACCGCTCCTCCGCCACAAACATTCACCGCACCTCCGCCACGATCTCGCACCAAATCTCAGCCATGATCCCTTCCCGCTCGTCTGCTTTACCAGAGCCCTGCCAATGCTCCTGCCCACGCTCCAAACAATGATCTGGGTCCTGATGACATCACCCAGTCGCCCACCTCGAAGTCGTCGCACACTTGGAGCAGCTCGCGCTGGATGTTGTAGCGGTATGCTCCAGCTCTTATACTTCCCGACCTGTGGAGCTGTTCTCTCACAGGTCGGGGGGCCACTATTATGTAGTGCATGAATGTTGACAGCTTGATTGCTTTATTTCATATATGTGACTCCTAACCTAGCACGCCTTCCAAGTGATTCCCTTGTGGAAGGAGTGAGCATGCTACTGGCAGTCTGCTGGGATTCTGCTGGCCCTCGACTTTCTAAGGATGTGCAGTATAAGGGACCTCAAATGTGAGCCAACACCTTAGCATTCACCGCCTCACCTGTCAGTATTCAATTTAAAAGTCATTTAATGTTTTGGGCCTAATGCCACGATACCACTGACTCTATAAACGTAAAGTGTCATGGCTTAAGTTGACAGGTTTTCACAAGATATTTCGCTACGAGGTTGTTGTTAGCTAACTGGTCACTGCCTGACTCCATGATTGGAGCAGAGATTCTTTCTGTTGGGCGGTGGGGGTTGGGGGTGATTCTGGACCCAATCCTTCTCTCCTTGACCTTTGCACTAAGGCTTGTAGCTCCTGGCCTATAGACTCTGTAATGCCCAATTCTACAGTAATTTTGCTGGGTAAGCATCTGGTTTTGTACTCCCAATACAATTACAGGTGTTTAACTGCCTCCTAATTGCAGTTTACCGATGATTACGATGATGAGTGTTTCTCTCCTTTCATTAGCTAGCTCACTGTGTGGGACATATAAACCACATTTTAGCCCACAGACTAAAAATGAGTAACATTACAAGTAAACCAGTGGTTTCTCCTAAAAGCTCTAAGCACAGTTAACCTCTGAATAGCATACAAACATCAACTATTGGGCTTTTTATTATTCACTGAGCCACCATGACACACTAACTCTATGAGCTTCACGTAGAAAATTAAAAACTTATGACAATGCTTCTTTTGAATCTGCCTCAAAGATGCATTCAAATGAGCTGCATCTGAACTGTGTGTGCAAATGCTATGCCACGTGTTCGGGTGCAAAGCGATTGACTGTCATTTAAGACGCAAGTTGAAATTTCCTGTAATGTAATACAAACTCTCCATGTGTTTAAACATACTTCCTGCCCCCAAACAATGGAAAACTCTGGTTCAGTGTTGAGATGATGATCACTGGAAACGTTACTGCAACCAGTCAACCCCTCCCCCAACAACCTCAAGTCAAAATACATTGTGCAAACCTGCCATGGTACTTTAATTGTGTTGAGTCAGTGGTATCGTGGCATTAGGAAGTAAGTCCTAAACATTAAATGGCCTTTAAATTGTGTGCTGACAGGTGGCATGATGAATGCTAAATTGTTGCCAAGAAACAAAGAAGATACTCTATGCATGGATGCACCCTTGCACCGTTACGGAGTGTGGTTTCTGTGTGTTTACATCACTGTGGTATCTGTCACGTTTGACAGGTAATGTTTGCCTCAGCTTTTAAAAGTACAAGGGTCCCTGGGTAATAAGGAGTTCCCATACAGAATGGCACTCAACATTTCTAGTTGATATTTTGTCTTATTAACAATGCAAAATTTAAACAATAGACAGGGAAATCTCCCACCCTTGCCCCCATCCCCACCCTGAGCACTGTCACACCCAGCATTCATCTGTTGGGAGATTTCAGGAAACATTTGAATAGTGTATTTTGCTGTATTACAAATTCAGCGACTGCATTTTGTAGATATTAAATTATGTTAAATGACACTTATGTGAAAAATATTTTTCGCTTGAAGTGATTACAAAATCCAGATATTAAGAACTCCACCAATAAACAATGGAAGAATTACAATGATGGTTGTATCAGAAAGTGGTGAAAGCAGAATCCAGAATAGCTTTTAAAGAGGAAGCGGATAAATATTTCACAAAGAAAAAAAGGGTATTGGGAAAGGACACGGGAATGGGACTAAGTGGATTATAGCCCTTTCAGAGAAGGATTTCTTCTGTGTGTTTAAATTTTATTATTCTTGATTTCACTATCCTCTACCCTGCCTCTAAGTTAGCTTCATTAGCAGGTTGGTTAATTATGTTTGTTAAAGGAGCACACAGAGTCTGGGAATAGGGACAGGCTGGAGGTGAGTGAGATCAGACACTGTGAGGGATAGGGAGAGGCTGGAGGTGAGTGAGATCAGACACTGTGAGGGATAGGGAGAGGCTGGAGGTGAGTGAGATCAGACACTGTGAGGGATAGGGAGAGGCTGGAGGTGAGTGAGATCAGACACTGGGGGGGATAGGGAGAGGCTGGAGGTGAGTGAGATCAGACACTGGGGGGGATAGGGAGAGGCTGGAGGTGAATCGGATCACATACTGTGGGGAATAGGGAGAGGCTGGAGGTGAGTGAGATCAGACACTGTGGGGGATAGGGACAGGTTGTAGGTGAGTGAGATCAGACACTGTGGGGAATAGGAACAGGCTGGAGGTGTGTAGCAGCAGACAAATAACATTTACAATGGTGGTGCTGACAGTAACATTTTCTAAAGTTAAAACTGAACTTAATTGCATGCTTTTAAAATGTGGATGATAGAATTGCGATGCACATCTTTTTTTCTCAATCTCTCTTCCACCTCTGAACCACTCCATCCTCGTTCAACACCTCTCTATGCAATCCAACTCCAGGACACTGCTTTCTCCTGGTTCTGCTTTCAGCTGGCTCAACACAGGCATACATTGTTTGCCAACAACTTGCATGGTAAGCTTTGGTGTAACCCAAGGGTTCACCTTTGGCACCCTCCATGCTACTCATTATCCAGAAGCAGTTGATGACATCCAGTTCTATCTCACTGCCTCCTCCATTGACCTCAAATTGCCTGTCTGATGAGGCAAACCTCCTCCAGATGAATATTAGCAATACTAAGGCCATTATTTTCAGTTCTTGGCAACATCGGAGAGCTTCCAGCCTCGAGTCCATCAATCTTCCAGGAACCATCTCCAGCTGAGTCAAGAATTGCAAAACCTGCACCCTGTTTAACCCTGAGCCCAGCGTTCTCCATCAAATCCATTCTGTTAGCAAAATTGCTTGCTTACCCTCTGTAAAATGACCCATTCCTCTTTTGCTACCCTTGTCTGTGTTTTTCTCACCTCAAAACTTGATTTTTCCAAAGCCCCTCTTGGTGGTGTCTCCACATCAACCCTCCATAACCTTCAACTCGTTCTAAATACCACAGTCACCATCTTTGCTCACACACACTAAGTCCAGCACTCCTCTCCAAACCGCACTGGTCATCGATTCCCCAGAATGTTGACTTAAAAATTCTCGTCCTTGTTTTCCACTTCTCCACAGCAGAACTCCATACTTCTTTGATGATTTCTTCCAGCTTTATGGCCCTCCATGCAGCCTCCTCTCCTCAAACACTGACCGTCTTTTCACCCATCCCTCCATCATCAGCGCTTATTTGGTATTGTGGTGATCACATTCATGGACCGTATTGTATAAAACAGGAATGGAAAAATGATGAATACTATGTTCAGCCACTATACTGCTGCCCTCCAGGATTTTCCACTCAGTTCCCTCCATCTTCAAAAAAACCTTCTCAAAACCCTCCCCTTTGATTATTCCTTTAGTTCTCCATCCAAGCTCTTCATTCCCCTCCTCTTTCCTCATGTTTTGTGTCTATTGCTTCCCTTTTCTCCTTAATATGAATTGCTCTGAGATGCTTTCCTGCATGGAAGTTATTGTACCAGTAGCATTAGTATTCATGGTAGTGGTAGTAATACTATTCGTATTCATTCTTCATTTAAGCATTCTTCTTTTACATAAACAGTTCAGGAATATGATAAGCACGATGCTAGGTAATAACCGATGGCAGTTACAGAGAAGCATTTCTTACAATAGCTTTATTGGAGATACTCAGATTTCAAGATAAGTTGCTTCAAAGTTTGGCTCCTCTGATTTACAGCACTGGATAAAGAGGCTGTTATGCATGGAGATAGCACTCCTTCGGCCTCCAAAGCCCTGTGTGCACCATTAAACTGTAAGGGATTGGATCTAGATCATCTATCCAGCAAATTCCAGGGATACTATACCCTCTGTCTGCCTGCTAAGGAAATTGGATACAAACAAAACAACACAAATTAACATCTGGAAGTCAGACAGAAAATAACTTGTTATGAACAACAACAATTTCTATATGTGTGTCAGACATAGGCACAGTTAATTCTGATTGGTACTGCAGTATTCACTTTGGTCAAGTTGTTTAAACTCAAGGAAAGAAAGCAATTGAATGTGCAAAAGACAATAGATGGACAGAAAGGCTAGGAAATACAGCCTCCAGTGCCTTCCTATCCATACAACTTTCCAGAATAAAGCTTTATTTTTCTCATTGACAGGAAATGCTCACGTCTGTCAGATACATGGTGGAAAATTACAGATAGGAACAATATAAATAGAAATTAGCAGCATACAAACAGAATGCAGTTTTTACACGTGGGAACCTTATCAGGTCATGTTATCAAGAACTGACCTCTTCTACTGACTTTAATAAAGCTTCAGTTAAGACCAGGGAACCAATTAAGTTTTCAGTTCATATTATATTCTCTTGTTAATAATAAGAAAATTACTATTTCTTGCCTCCAAGGAGATGTCTTAGATCAGGTTAGCTTTTGGCAAGAGATCAGGTTGGCATTAAAGCAGTCATCCGATGCCAAGGTATCCCTTATTCTGTAAAAACCATCACTGCTAAATTAATTGAACTACATTTATCTTCCAATTCGCAACACAAACTTCCACAGCCAGAATGTAAAGGATATATCTTCAGTAGTGGTGAGTTATGGCAGTTCTTTGCTGAAAAAGATTGACCCATAACTCATTTCCAGATGTGAGTTTGGTTGCTATTTTGTGTAAACGGAAACAAATAGTATTTTTGGATACTTCATTTAATAAGTGGGCATGTTACTCCACCAAAGTTCTACACACGGGAGAAGATCCTGGTTTGATGTCTGGAGACCATACAATTCTGGTTAAAGATTACTTGTGTGAAGTAATACTTTGGATTTTCACCAAATAACAATTCTGTTGGTCATTAAAGTAACCAATGCACGAGAGTAGAGCTTACAATATATATCAGAATTCTGCTACCTGCAGTAAGACAGGATGAAAAAAACATATCATACTGCCATATAACCTATATAGGGATATTAAGGGAACCAAGGGATATAGTGCAGGAAAGTGGAGCTGAGGTAGAGGATCAGCCATGATCTCATTGAATGGTGGAGCAGGCTCGAGGGGCTGAATGGCCTACTCTGCTCCTAATTCTTATGTTCTTATGTTATGTTCTATATCACTACAGACTGTACAAAAACAAATCATGGATTTGGGAATAATCTGCTTGTATTAGGACTGCATGTGGACGGATTGAACTATATTTGAAGCGATCTAGAACAGAAATGCAGAGTTTCAGTGAAGCTGTAGAATCAGTCCAGTGTATAAAGAATGAATTTACAAACAAACACTTGAAGAGAAGTTGCCTAAATGAATTAGCCACTGGTCTGCTCAAATCAATGGTAATATACCAAATACCTATCTGAAAGTTTCCAAATATGCAGAAAAATCAATATTTGCAATTAAACCGCCCGGTCAAATTCATCCCTTACAATTATTTAACACTTTTAAAGTTTTATGAGGTAATGCAGCTTCTAATCTATGCATAAACTAGGTCTGTATTTCCTTGAGTATAGATGCTTAAGGGGTGATCTAATTCAGGTGTAGAAGATGATTAAAGCATTTGATCAGGTAAAAAGATTTTGTCTGGTGGGGGAGTACAGACAAGAGGGCATAACCTTAAAATTAGAGCGACGCCATTCAGGTGTGATATCGGGAGGAAATCTGGAACTCTCTTCTCCAAAATGCTATTGATGTTAGGTCAATTGAAAATTGCAAAACTGAGATTGATTTTGTTAGGTCAGGGTATTAAGGGATATGAAGCCAAGGTGTGTAAATGGAATTATGATACAGATCAGTCATGATCTAACTGAATGCTGGAACAGGCTCGAAGTGCTGAATGGCTTACTCCTGTTCCTATATTCCTATGATGAATTTTTGAAAAATAAGTTTGTAAGAAACATAATTTCAGGTATCACTGTTATGTGAGCATGAAATTGGCTCCAAAATCAGGAATGTTGAAATGTTTTCAGATATCTCAAACAACCTGCGTTTGTGTGAAGATAGCAAAGGTAGCCTTGGAAGAAGTGTCGCAAATTGAGAGAACTAGGCCCCTCATCAAAGGCAGCAGTGGCTATAATAGCGGAACAATACAATGGAACTAAGACCAGATGTGAGCCACTGAACTAAAATATATGACTTTATGGTCTGATTAGTTTTAAACATCAGATCCTGCTCTTAAATATATCTTTAGAAATGTTATGAAGCAATAAAGCTTGTAGTTTTTAAAGATGAAAGTCCCATCTATAAGCCCCAGGTTTTAGATCCCTTTTATCTTTTCAATATTAGTCTAATTTATGAACAGTACAAAACTACTGGTAGCACTATTCTGAAACAATTCTAAATGAAGTATGCATTTACTGTGCATTCAAGCACTTTGCAATCCATTTGGTACAAGGCCAAGGTCTTTCATTATGCACTCATATACAAAACATTAGATAAGAGTGTCTACTATGAACTGAATGCTAAAGCAGGCTCAGGTAAACAAAGGCACATTTCTGAAACATTTTTGAAAATAAATTTTAAAAACTGTCTTTAAATACTCATGTACATGGTTTAAAATGGAAACTATGGAGAGACCGAGAGCTCATGGTGCATACCTGACCAATTGAAACTTCCCCTTTGTGAGGACTCAATTGTTGAGACTTAATGGCTGTTTTTGCGAGAGTGAACCACAATCATACAGGAATATATTTAACAGATATACAAAGACTCGACAATTTTCATTTTCATGCAGTTTAGCTCTGTCATTATCAAGCTGAACACTCAACCACAAATGCGCACATTTAATTCAGTGAAAGGCTGTTCAGTGCATTCCTAAAAGCCACACACAGGCAGCAGTATTGCACTCTGTTTAATACTGCAATGATTTCAATAACAGCCAAATGCATAAAACAAGCCAGAGAGCAGTCACATTAATTTCCATTGTGAAAATGCAGGCTTTTCTGGAAATGTTCGAGCAGCTTCAGCTTTTGGCCTTAATAATTAACCAGGGTTTATATTGGCATTAAACAGTTCAATAATGGAAATGACTGCCAAACACTGGAAGCAAATTCAGCCATTACCAACAAACTAACCTCAGTCAGTATATCACGATTTTATTTATCCTCCAAACGTGACTTATGGCCATGAGCCTCCATTCCAGGAATTGCCAGCTTCAACCATAGATGTTCACTTGCATGTAACATTTGGTGCACCTTCAAAGTAACCATTAGGTGAACAGCTATTTCCTGACCACCCGTGTCACCATTTATAACCTCAACCTCTCTCCTAAGTCACCACTTACAACTTCAGCCATGTTAGAGAGTAGAGAGGAAGACTGAAGCGCAGAGTAAACCAGGATATTTGTGCATTTCCTGAAGCACCAGAGGCTTGGGAGTAGCCCTGTCCATTCAGCTGGTGAACCAGGGGTGATGCAGAACTAAATATAACACAAATCAAACAATTTATAAATATGTGCTATATTGCATACGGCATATACGGCACAGAAACAGGCCATTCGGCCCAACCAGTCCATGCCAGCATTTATGCTCCACTTGAGTCTCCTCCCATCTTTCCTCCTCTAAATCCATCAGCATAACCCTCTATTCCCATCTCCTCCATATGCTTGTCTAACCTTCCCTTAATTATTGGTGTTGCAATATTATCCAAGCCAGAAGCTTTCAATTGTTGATATGATCTTTGGACCGTTGAACACTGATGACCCATTGCAGTTTTCTAAATACACTCAACATCAGAAAGTTCAGAAGTCAACTCTCTCTTCCCGACCACCCTACAAAAAGTGTTGACAGGGACAGTTGGAGAAATGATTCAGATAGCAATCAAAATGTCAAATCTAAATAAGGATTAAAGTTGCATAATCTGTACTCTGATCCATTTTACAAGTGCAGGTTAAAGTCTATAATGTATTGCCCTTGTGCTGCATTATCATAGTTGTTTAATTTCAGTTCCAGTTGGTTGCTGGTAGCTCTGCTTCAAAATTAGCCGAAGAATTCAGATGTTACTACAGTATAGCTTAGTCAGTTTTGAATGTCTGAATTTGACCAGAAAGTAATAAAAGCACATGGTGGCAACATGGGCCCTGCAGCTTTCAGAGGGAAGTGAATAGTTTTATTGTCATAACACCAACCGTCTCAGTATGACGTGGCCATTTTACAGTATTTTTCAGATGTCAGCCCTAGCTCAGTGGTAGCACTTTCTGTGAGACAGAAGGTTGTGGGTTCAAGCCCCACTCTACGACTTGAGCACAAAATCTCAGCAGACATTTGAACACAGTACAGAGGGAGTGCTGCACTGTTGGAGGTGCTGACTTTCAGATGAGACGTTAAACTGAGGTCCCATCTTTCCTCTCAGGTGGATGCAAAAAATCCCATGACAATATTTTGAAGAGCAGGGGAGTTCTCCCAGTGTCCTGTCCAACATTTATCCCTCATTCAACACCGCCAAAACAGTTTAATTAGTCACTTCTCTCAGTGCTGTTTGTGGACCTTGCTGTGCACAATTTGGCTTCTCCATTTCTCTATATTGCAACAGTGACTACACTTCAAAAGTAATTTGGGATGTCCTGAGGTCATGAAAGGCACTATATAAGTACAAGTCCTTTCTTCCTATTTGTACAATCCTCACTGGGTGAAATAATCAGAAAAATGATTTGCTGGGGAGGAATCCTGGACACAAGTTAGAAATGTGTTTGTCTGGTAACTGACAACCCAGTGACCACCTCTTGATTTACCTTGCCCTCCCTCCTACTCTTCAACGTCACAGTCATCAAGCCCTATGAATGGAGTGTTAGAAGGGTAGTAGAGGTAGCAGTATGAGGGTACAATATGCAAGTAAGAGACGACCATAAGTTAATGCCATTGTAGCTGTAATGTATGCACCTCGGATAATGCTCACAGCTTTGTAGAGCTGTTGAGTTGTGAGTGGCTTAGCCAGTCACGTGATGTTCACAAGACTCAATAAAACCCCAGCCAGTTGGGTTCAGGGTGTCCACGATGAGGCTGGTGGTTGTGTGCCTCGTGGATGAACTGTAATGTGTCGTGTGATTGTTAAACCTTTGCTAATAAACCAACTACTTCTTAATAGCAATGTGTTGCTATAAATTCTTAAGCAAAGAACCCATGAAGCAAATATATTACAATAACCATATTTATTCAAACCTCAGAATAATACAGGACTTGAATTTGCTGAGGACTCTTTAATCACCAATCCCTGACCTTCCTACAATGCGTATGTTACTGCTTAATTAACATACTGTGCTTGTATTGGATGATAAGAAAACACCAACACGGGTGGCTACCGGATGTGATACTCACTGATAGCTACTAGAAGTGACACATTAACACTGATAGGTACTGCATGTGACACACTTCCCTTCCCCATCACACATTATATCACCACAGATTGAACTAAACAGAAACATTTAAGCCATTTAGCTCTGGCTCCAGCTACAGACACGTAGGAAACTTTTGGCAGGACATGAAATGTCATGTGCGTAAATATATTTTATTGCTTTGAGTATATATGCTGCCTTTTTGATTAAAGCGACAGGCAAATCTGAATCTAAGGATTGAATATTCACAGATTAATCTAAACCAGCTGAATCAGACCACTTGAATTTGTTGTTTATTGCCAGCTGGAAACCACAGAAAAATCTACTGTCCACCAGGAGGAAGAGTGGTGTCAGCATTGCCAAGAGGTCCTTCCAAGATCTCAGGCTCCTGCATCACCATTTTAGAAAAATACATCAAATTGAGAATTGACGACTTTAATATATTCTTGGGCCCGGTCACTACTTGACCACCTGCCCTGAAGTTCACCAGCAATGGACTGAATGTCTCTGCTCAGTTCTGAAGTAGAAAATAAAAATGGTTGAAAGTTGAGATCCAACAAATGATATTGATGCAAATAGGTTTTTCCAGCATGACCACACAGATTGAATGTGATAATCTCACTGTGTTGATGTAATGATTATTCTTAATTCATTATTTTTTATTGATGATCAGTTTTAATTAATCATGTTCTGTTTTTGAGTACGCCTTTAAGTAGATTAGTACCATGATGTATTGAATTAACAACCTATATTGTGTAACGTTGGACCTAACAAGTAGCACATGTACCTAACAAGTTTGTAACAGTGTTAGAGTCACCTTTTGCCTTAATATATTGTGAATTTTATCACTTATTCTTATTCACTTGAATGAACGAGGATGGTAACGTACCACATATCGGCATGTCTAATTTGATTTGTAATGTGTATGAATTGCCATTTGTCTAGAATACAGCATGTGACTGTCATAGACATCTGTGATATAGAAATATTCTAAATATAAAGGAAAGCACCCTGAAGGCAGTCATGCGCTATAGCCTTGGACAAATTGAAAACTACCGTGTAAATTACGCTTTCATTTGCAACATCAGAATGATTCCATTGATTAAATTAGAACAGTACAGATCAAAGTTTTGTGCTGTAATGGCGGAAAATCACATGAACTGTACCAGTGCCATTAATGAACATTTAAGTTAAGTTGTTAGGTCTATGAAACGTAGACTTAGCCACTCGTATGCTCCGGGAACAGTGGAGGAATTTTTCATTTTTGCTGGTAATGTCAGAAAACATAACAGAAATCAATCTAAAATTATTTTTAAAAATATGAAGCAGAGGAGTCAAAGAAAATATGGTCATCAGAGATACGGTAAATCGTTCCACTCGTGTGTATGCCCATAATTCATCCAGCAGTTTGCTACTCATAACTTATTCTGCCCTTTGCTCTTGTTGAAATTTTTATTACCTCTCTCTCTCAACTGGCCATTATACATGCTCCCTCACACTACACAACCATTAGATACAAATGGTTGACACCACAATCAGATACTTAAGATTTTAAACTTTCCTGACAAAAGTTGGGCAACTTATCAAAATAAAAATACATCTCTGATTCATCATTCAGTTAAAATGGAGAAATCTATTGATAATGGAGGTGTAAAAACTGTGTCATCTGTGGCTCAGTCTGCGAGACTTGACCACAAAAATCTAGGCCGACACTCCAGTGCAGTACTGAGGGAGTGCTACATTTTTAGAGGTGCCGTTTTTCAGATGAGACATTAAACCGAGGCCCCGTCTGCTCTCGCATGTGGAAATAAAAATACCATGGCACTATTTTGAAGAAGAGCAGGGTAATTATCCGTGCTGTCCTGGCCAATATTTATCCCTCAATCAACATCACTAAAAAACAGATTACCTGGTCATTATCATATTGCTGTTTGTGGGAGCTTACTGTGTGCAAATTGGCTACCGTGTTTCCTACATTACAATAGTGACTGCACTTCAAAAGTACTTCATTGGCTGTAAGGCGCTTTGGGACACCCTGAGGTCATGAAAGGTGCAATATAAATGCAAGTCTTTCTTTTATGCTAGTTTCTAGGCCTGGTTTACTTGTGTTGTAAAAAGATATCACCACACAACTGCTGACACCTGGTTTGTAAACAAAGGCTTTATCAATATCCGACACAAGAATGTAAATATACTCAGTAACCGTCTGGTAACTGGGACACACTGTTAGAAATGATGATATTTATCAGCTCATCTCCAACAGGGAATTCCATTCAGAAGGTTTAAAAGGTGAACTAAGAAGGAGCAGAGCACCAATGGGGGGGGGGGGGGGGGGGGGGGTGTAAGGACATGGAGCAATAGGTTTTGTGTTTGTGTCTGCATTCTGTCAAACTTGTGTTTCTAATCTTTGCTGCAGTGCTATGGGGAAACATTGAGTGATGCCCCAGGCAGAGAAAAACTGGCACAAAAGTCAATTTAAGGGTGCTCCTGCATACCTCTCGGTGGCTGGGTTAAAGTAGCATAGCAAAGGCCCAGAACACAGTGCAAACCAGGGTTTGTGCATGGCCAGACAGATCAGAGAATGGAAAGAAAACTAGAGACACTCGTACTGCCATAAAAAGGTCAAACTGGTAGAGGTCAGACTAACGCCAGGTCACTGATTACTAGAAAACAGTGTGTGTGGAGGAAAAAGAACAGCACAAGCAAATGGGATCTTCTCTCTTAAAGATATGTTACTATTTGTTTAAACAGAAAGTAATAAATTGTAAAGTCTGGAAATCTGCAACAAAACCCAAAAATGTTGGAAACGCACAGGTTAATCGACATCAGTGGCGAGAACAGACAAGTTATTGTTTCAGGTGTAGGCTTCTCGTCAGAATAGATTATACTGACCTGCGGCGTGTTTACAGCAATTGGTGTACTTTCTTTTTAAATTTGAATTTAATGCTATCAGGAAGTTTCTATGCAACATGCAGTAATATTTTCCAGGAACTAGATTTGTTATCGAATAGATGTGATTACACAAAGCAGGAGTGCCAGGCTGATAACATCAACATATGGGCTAGTTGGTAGGGCTCAATCAATGCTAACTTTATTACACGTGGATTCAACTGGTGCTTAAGATTATCTCCTACAAATGAGTGTCCCTTTTAAAGTGGTTGTTGAGCAGGGTATGATAGCACAGTGGTTATGGTACTGGACTAGCAAACCAGAGGTCTTCAGCTCCTGATCCTTCCATGGCAAGTTGTGAAACTGAATTCAACGGGCTGCAATCTGCGGTGGGCAATAACACTGAACTGACAGCGTTCACCATTATTACTGCCACAATTTCAGTGTATTGACTGCTAAACAAGCGTTATGGTCCTGAAAAACGCAGTTGAATTTTATGGCGTGTCAAATTTCTCCATTATGATAAAAACTACAATTTTAATAAACTTTAAAAAAATGTTAAAGTTTGTTCATGATATTTCCCCATGTGAGAGCCCCAATCTTTGTTTTGCTGTCAGTTACAAGCGCCTCTAAACACAGAAATCCTGAAGTTGCGGTCAGTCATTCACTACTCCGACACTGGCTGCGCTATGCGCCCTCCCCTCCGCCAGCCAGCAATCAATGTAATCAGCGAAATCAGGGAAACTGACAAAAACTTGAACTTTTCTGCGATAATATCGCTATTAAATATCCCATTAAAAGTTAGGCCTTGTTGGATTAGCTGTAACTGGGGTTTTAACAGTGTACTAACTGCAAAACAAAAGTTATGGTCCTGAAAAACTAATTTTAATTTTGTGGACTGTCAAATTCCGCCATTGTGATACAAATTAAAATTTTGGAGAAACTTTAATTTTTTTTGAAGTTTGTTCATGATATTTCAGGTTCTACCTTATCCCCATGTGAGAGCCCCAATCTTTGTTTTGCTCTCCATAACATAAAAGCAGCTTCTCATTTCCTGGTTCTCTGCCTGTGAGAATTCGGCAATGTGATTGGCTGCTTAGACAGCTTGTTGATGTCACGGCAAATTACACTATTGGAATCCCCACTATACTGTATTACACTGAAATCACTTGGGTGTCAAAAAAGGTAAAGTTCTCGCCACAGAAATTGCAAAATCTCTATGGGCAGCTATCTTCGAGGCTAGTGACGAATGCTGACCACAAGTTCTAGCCCAATAAATCTGGTCATTGGCGGGCTAGAGAATGACCATGAAAGCTAACATTTCACCGATTTTCTTCAAGGAAAGAAAAAGTCTCGCCTCCATGCGACTCCAGTCCAAACTGACAAGATAAGGAATAGAAACATAGAAACATAGAAAATAGGTGCAGGAGTAGGCCATTCGGCCCTTCTAGCCTGCACCGCCATTCAATGACTTCATGGCTGAACATGCAACTTCAGTACCCCATTCCTGCTTTCTCACCATACCCCTTGATCCCCCTAGTAGTAAGGACTCCATCTAACTCCTTTTTGAATATATTTAGTGAATTGGCCTCAACAATTTTCTGTGGTAGAGAATTCCACAGGTTCACCACTCTCTGGGTGAAGAAATTCCTCCTCATCTCGGTCCTAAATGGCTTACCCCTTATCCTTAGACTGTGTCCCCTGGTTCTGGACTTCCCCAACATTGGGAACATTCTTCCTGCATCTAACCTGTCTAACCCCGTCAGAATTTTAAACGTTTCTATGAGGTCCCCTCTCATTCTTCTGAACTCCAGTGAATACAAGCCCAGTTGATCCAGTCTTTCTTGATAGGTCAGTCCCGCCATCCCGGGAATCAGTCTGGTGAACCTTCGCTGCACTCCCTCAATAGCAAGAATGTCCTTCCTCAGGTTAGGAGACCAAAACTGTACACAATACTCCAGGTGTAGCCTCACCAATGCCCTGTACAACTGTAGCAACACCTCCCTGCCCCTGTACTCAAATCCCCTCGCCATGAAGGCCAACATGCCATTTGCTTTCTTAACCGCCTGCTGTACCTGCATGCCAACCTTCAATGACTGATGTACCATGACACCCAGGTCTCGTTGCACCTCCCCTTTTCCTAATCTGTCACCATTCAGATAATAGTCTGTCTCTCTATTTTTACCACCAAAGTGGATAACCTCACATTTATCCACATTATACTTCATCTGCCATGCATTTGCCCACTCACCTAACCTATCCAAGTCGCTCTGCACCTTAAATAGCATCCTCCTCGCAGCTCACACTGTCACCCAACTTAGTGTCATCCGCAAATTTGGAGATACTACATTTAATCCCCTCGTCTAAATCATTAATATACAGTGTAAACAGCTGGGGCCCCAGCACAGAACCTTGCGGTGAGCTTTACCTGCTTCAACACAGACTTGCTATCTTTCTTTTAAAAGTCATATAATAAATATTGTGTGGGAATCAGTAGATGTACATTTTAACATTATGGTTCCATGTGTTTCAATGTTCAAAAACAGTGTGACTGCCAATGTGCAAAATTCCACACAAGTGCAAGGTTGTCCTTTTCAGACTTATAAAGCTTTCACAAACTGCCCGACAGCCTAGTGGGAAAAGATACTGCCTGATGCGTTAATACACCATATAAACCATAGAGCTCCCTCAGTCTTTACTGCATTGGCTGATCTCAGATAGGATAGCGGTTACAATGTTACAAATGGCCTCAGTACCTTGTAGCTTAGGAGAGGGTGAAGTCATCCAGGATTTTTGCTTTTGATTGTAGCAAGGGGCATTGGACTAAGTGCAACTGTGTGGGCATCATGCAAGGACAAAATCAGGCTTGCTTATAAGAACACAAGAACATAAGAAATAGGAACAGGAGTACGCCATACAGCCCCTTGAGCCTGCTCTGCCATTCAATAAGATCATGGCTGATCTGACCATGGACTCAGCTCCACTTCCCCGCCCGTTCCCCATAACCCCTTATCCCCTTATCGTTTAAGAAACTGTCTATTTCTGTCTTAAATTTATTCAATGTCCCAGCTTCCACAGACTTACAACTCTCTGAGAGAAGAAATTTCTCCTCATCTCTGTTTTAAATTATTCTAAGATCATGCCCTCTAGTTCTAGTCTCCCCCATTAGGAAACATCCTCTCTGCATCCACCTTGTCAAGCCCCCTCATAATCTTATACGTTTCAATAGGATCACCTCTCATTCTTCTGAATTCCAATGAGTAGAGGCCCAACCTATTCAACCTTTCCTCATAATTCATCCCCCTCATCCCCAGAATCAACCTAGTGAACCTTCTCTGAACTGCCATCAAAGCAAGTATATCCTTTCGTAAATATGGAAACCAAAACTGCACGCAGTATTCCAGGTTGGCCTCACCAATACCTTATATAGCTGTTGCAAGACTTCCCTGCTTTTATAATCCATCCCCTTTGCAATAAAGGTCAAGATACCATTGGCTTTCCTGATCATTTGCTGTACCTGCATACTATCCTTTTGGTACAGCTCATTATTGAACAGCCTACCAACATTCATTGTCTGGAGAGGGAAGATTGCAATTTTACAGGGCAAGCATGGACAACAGCTTTGCTTTTGAGTGCAGCTTAAGAGAAATTGATAGGGCAGAGCTGGACCAACCACCAAAAACACCAGAAGCAATCCTCTCCAGGGATGTATGAAATATTCTGCTTCTTCAGGATCACCCACAGTGCACTGTTTGTGCACAGAACTATGTCATGCACACATGAGAATGCAGGCTTTTCCACAATTGAATGCAGCACATTGTATAGCATCAAAGATCTAATAACACCAGTTATTAAATGTAATTTATTTTAAGTATAAATAATGAACTTAATAACAAAGTCAAAAAGGCTTGTGTGGGTTAGAACTATGATATTTCCAGAAAACGTACTCAGCAGGCCAACAAAAGCCTCCCTGTCTCCTAATTAATCAAGTTCTCCAATAGCAGTAATAATGATCTTATAGCTTTATGTTTTGGAAAACATCAAATCCTCCTCAGAGGGGGACTTACTACAGGAGTTGTAAACATTGAACGGCACGGTGTTCATTGTGGGGTTTTCAAGGTTAGCCACTAAGCTGATTAACTAACCACTGAAAAGTGCATGGGTTCAGATCCAGTTATTCCTTATATGGATTTCCTCTGCAAAAAGAGCATGGTAACACTAGCACCGGTGCCCCCTTTACGACGCCAGTTTCCCATCAAATCCTGGCTCTGATGGAGTAAGCAGGTCTTCAGTGGTTGGTGCAATGCTAGCTACACACACACTAGTAGACTGCTACACAGATGCTTTTGAGGATGGTACCTCTACTCGTGGGGGGCGAAATTCCCCGGTTATGCATCTCCCGTTAGTACCTCCGGGAGATCCGAAAATGCGTGCGAGTTAGCGGAGGCACAAGCACGGTAGCGCTGTGCCCTGCCGGCAGCGCTCCATGTTGCCATGCAACCTGCGATGCCATCGCCGTGCGCGGCGACCCTTTTCCGCCTTGCGAAGTGTGGCAGCGCTACGCAGAGAAGCCGTGTAGCGCTGCCGATCCTGCCCGAGTAGCGCCCCAACAGGAAGTGGGGAACGCAAGATTGCGCTCCACTTTCTGTGAGGGGCGGTAATCCCAATTTCCCGGCCGGGGCGGGTTTTCAACGCTGGGCGCAGGTAGTGCCTCCCCGGCTGGGTTACCGCCCTCAAATGGGGCACTGGGGAAATTCACCCCCATGATGTCTAACATTTTCATTCTTTACTGAAAACTATTTCTTCCCCAGAGTGGAATTACATATTTAAAATCACTGATCATATTTTACACTTCCACACTTTGTTTAACTAATTGGATTATTAACGTATTTGACGTGTATTGCTACAATCTTAGTAGTGCTTTAGTTTTATTATGTAAATTGCAGCTTTCCTTTAGTGTTTCTGATGAAAACATTTGGCAGCTATAAACAGCTAGGTTCAGGACAGGATGCAAAGCCAGGGATGTTGAATAGCAATGACCTGAAGGAAGCAGATCTTTGCACAACTACAAGACCAACACTCAGAGACAGCCTTATCTGCAAGCATTCCAGTGAACTCAGGATATGCAAACTTTGTTTGTACATCAAGTTAACAAAGATGGCACACAAAGTTATGCTGCAGTGACAAGGGTTACCAGAGAGCACCGTGGCACTACCAAAACACATCACAAAAAATGAACCATTTGTCTTGATGCTGTGGCCACCATACTTCACATTGATCAACACCATCCTTCAAAATAAACATGGAAAACCTTTGTTTTAAAAAGTCCCCAGAATCCTCCTTCAGTACAGCTAAACCCAACATCCGCACATCGTTTTCACTAAATCAAGCTCACCACTAACATTACTTCCGGCACTGCACATGAATAAAAAGAAACCACTCGAAGAAGACCACATGATGATTAGACTCAGTGGACTGATTGAGCTCCATATTTAGGAGTTCCACCAAAATGTTTGTCAAGGTGATCTGTCACTGTGCAGTTACTCAAGAGGAATTTATTTCGACAGTAATTAGTCGGTATTTACTGTAAAAACTCTCCTGGAATGTATCAAATATTATCAGCGGTATATGACAAGCCTTTAGCATAATCACTGATTGTTGTTACACAACTGGTTTCTCAAAGATACAATTTTTCTAGCTGTGTGTTAATTGTAAATATTTTTGAAGACACGTCACCCTCTTGTTTTTATCCCATGACGTTTTCCTCTGTTCTGGGTGTTGCCAGACCTTATACTTCCTGCAGTTCGGAAGCTGGGAACCCAGTCCTCCACCTACGCTGTCCTTGAGTAGGTTACTGTAATGTAGTTGCTTCATGGATTCTTTGCTTAAGAATTCAAAGCAACACATTGCTGTTAAGAACTAGTTGATTTATGAGCAAGAGGTATAACAATCACACTGCACATTACCAGTTCATCCACCAAGCTCACAACCACCTGCCTCACTGTGGATCCCCCAAACCCAACTGGCTGAGGGTTTATTGAGTCTTGTGAACATCATTTGACTGGCTAAGCCGCTCCCAACTCAACAGCTGTACAAACCTCAACAGTTCCACAAACCCGTGTGCAAAGTCACAGGCGCATATGTCACAGTTACTAGGACTACTAGCAACCTGAAACTTTCCCTCTGATTTGTCTTACTCTATGTGGAAATGAACCAGACCACCACTTGACCTCATCCCATAGGAGCTTGATCATCATCTGTAAATCAGCAGAATATGAGATCAGGCCTGTGTCCCATGTCTACTCCTTGTGGAACTGTGTATTGGTGCAGTAATACTGGCCATTGGTAAAATGCAGATTTAATAAAACTACCACAATATTCAGAAGGCTTCACTTCTGTCTCGTCTGATTCTATGCTTTTATGTAGTGTGTTCTTTTATATTAATAACTATTCATTGGTAGTGAGTCGTTGAGCAACATGGTGCACTGAGGAGTCAGTAATTGAACTGTACAGGTTTCTACCATGAAAGACAATTTGTGAAACTCTCAGATCTGGGGTCTGAAATTCAGGGTCTTGGTAAGACCCGTTACTGCCCGTTTGTGGCGGCCATGTGGCGGAGTCCTGTGGCCACCGCTTTGTGGTCAACTGGCCGACCTGACCCAAATTCAGTTTGGGGATTTTTTTGGCCTGTCCCCACTCCCACCCCGCTGCTGCCAAACGCCGCAAGCACATCATAAAAGTGCACACCGCCGCTATCCCTCACCTGCAGAATACACCGGCCCAAATTCACCTGAAAAAATCATTGCCCCCCCCCGCGTGCTGCCCCCGACAGCTTTCTCTGTCAGTGCACCTTCTGCTAACTGTGTGTGGCCCGGCGACCCTTCAAGGGGAGGGCCCACTGCCGCGGCCGCCATGTCTTTATTTTTGCCGGCCGACTTCCTGAACGGCTGGCAAAATAGTGCCCACGGGTTCGGCCGGGCCGCCAATAGGCAGCCCGGTACCCCCTCTTGGGTGCCAGGCCGCTGGCCCAGCTGAAACCCTCCCTGGTGGCCCAGTGGCCGAAGATAAAAAAATCCCCGATTCTCTTCCCTTTAATGGGGGGGAGAGAGCGTGGTGACGCACACGCGCTATGATGTCACCATCGCTCCGCCGCTGAGTGACAGCAGCAGGGTCCTGATCCTGCCCCAACTTCCGCCCCTCAGCCTGCCTTCCCGCCTCACTTCCAGCCCCACTATGACCGACTTCCAGTCCAACGTTAAAAAAACGGCAAAGTCTTGAAAATCAACGAAAAGGTCGCCGCAACGATCCCGGCAGAAAAAACTTCAAGAAAAAGCTAAGTCCGCCAGCTTTCTGGTGGCCCTGAATTTCGTCCCCTAATCTTTTGCTAATCACTTTACTGAAATGCTATAAAATGGAATTGACGTAACTGGAATAATCAAGAGAACAGACCATGGGTGGCAGTATGATATGAAAAAAACTTCTCCCTGAGTGAGACTCTAACCAGATAGCTCATGAAAAGGTTAAACGCGTCTGACAAAACTGCTCGTCAGGAACCATCTTTCTCAATTCCAGTCACAATAAGGTCGATCACTTTCCATTTACTCCAGTACTTTAACCTTTAGGTATGGTCACAAATGAGCTTGCTTTTGCAGCCTTCATCCTAGTCACATGTAACACTGTTTACAGAAACAATTGCTTTTATTTACCCTGCCCTTTCCCCATACCTTTAACATTTTTTCTTTTCAAATATTTATCCAATTCCCTTTTAAGAACTATTATGGATTCTTCTTCCACTCCTCTTTCTGGAATGAATTCCATGTTCTAACAACCCTTTGCATAAAACAGATTCCCCTCACATTTTCCCTTGTTATTTTGGTCCTGTTAAACATATAGTTGCTGGTTATTATTTCACTGATCACTGGAGATAATTTTTCCCTATTTACCTTATCAACGCCCCTAATAATTTTGAGCACCTCCATCATATCTTCTCTTCGCCTTCTCTATTCTGGTGAGAAGCCCAGTTGCACAAGTTTCTCCTTTTAAGTAAAATCTGCCATCTCTGGTATCATATTAGTGAATCTCTTCTCCACATTATCCATTTGAACACCCAAAACAGTACAGAATAATGCAACTGTGGCCTAACCAATGATTTGTATAGGTTAGCATAACCTCTTTGCTTTGCACATTGTATATTTTTGTTTAAGACAATATTTGATGCACATGGGGACTATTATGAATTCTCAAGCCATAGGTTAGAAGTTTGAATCCAGCCTCAATTTTCACTCCAACTCGCTCTTCTTCAATGGTTCAGCTTTGCTAGCTCTGCGCAGTAAGCAGAATGTTACGTGCTGTGCAGAGAGTAATGAGCGAATGAAAATCAGGTTACCACCTTTACAGAACTGGGTATAGCTGGGCCCATAAATGCATAAGTCAAAAGGAATAAACTTGGAATAATTTTTGCATGTCAAATTGTATTTAAAATGCAGGCAGGAGAGATCTCCTTTCAATTGAGTGTAATGGAATTGGGGATAAACAACTTGGGCACAAGAGAATTAAGGAATAATTTAAGAAAATTAGAATACACAATACCATGGAATAAGAAAAGCCACACTAAAATCCCTCTGCCATTCCTGGACCCCATTAATTTAATTGGTCCAGATGCATGAATGCTGTCAATGTTTGTTATGAGTGTTATCTGGCCATGTAGCTTCATTTTATCAGCAATGTCTAATATTACAAGGTATAATCTCTCCCATATCATAGAAACATAGAAACATAGAAAATAGGTGCAGGAGTAGGCCATTCGGCCCTTCTAGCCTGCACCGCCATTCAATGAGTTCATGGCTGAACATTAAACTTCAGTACCCCATTCCTGCTTTCTCGCCATACCCCTTGATCCCCCTAGTAGTAAGGACCTCATCTAACTCCTTTTTGAATATATTTAGTGAATTGGCCTCAACAACTTTCTGTGATAGAGAATTCCACAGGTTCACCACTCTCTGGGTGAAGAAGTTCCTCCGCATCTCGGTCCTAAATGGCTTACTCCTTATCCTTAGACTGTGACCTCTGGTTCTGGACTTCCCCAACATTGGGAACATTCTTCCTGCATCTAACCTGTCTAACCCCGTCAGAATTTTAAATGTTTCTATGAGGTCCCCTCTCATTCTTCTGAACTCCAGTGAATACAAGCCCAGTTGATCCAGTCTTTCTTGATAGGTCAGTCCCGCCATCCCGGGAATCAGTCTGGTGAACCTTCGCTGCACTCCCTCAATAGCAAGAATGTCCTTCCTCAGGTTAGGAGACCAAAACTGTACACAATACTCCAGGTGTGGCCTCACCAATGCCCTGTACAACTGTAGCAACACCTCCCTGTCCCTGTACTCAAATCCCCTTGCTATGAAGGCCAACATGCCATTTGCTTTCTTAACCGCCTGCTGCACCTGCATGCCAACCTTCAATGACTGATGTACCATGACACCCAGGTCTCTTTGCACCTCCCCTTTTCCTAATCTGTCACCATTCAGATAATAGTCTGTCTCTCTGTTTTTACCACCAAAGTGGATAACCTCACATTTATCCACATTATACTTCATCTGCCATGCATTTGCCCACTCACCTAACCTATCCAAGTCGCTCTGCAGCCTCACAGCATCCTCCTCGCAGCTCACACTGCCACCCAACTTAGTGTCATCCGCAAATTTGGAGATACTACATTTAATCCCCTCATCTAAATCATTAATGTACAGTGTAAACAGCTGGGGCCCCAGCACAGAACCTTGCGGTACCCCACTAGTCACTGCCTGCCATTCTGAAAAGTACCCATTTACTCCTACTCTTTGCTTCCTGTCTGACAACCAGTTCTCAATCCATGTCAGCACACTACCCCCAATCCCATGTGCTCTAACTTTGCACATCAATCTCCTGTGTGGGACCTTGTCGAAAGTCTTCTGAAAGTCCAAATATACCACATCAACTGGTACTCCTTTGTCCACTTTATTGGAAACATCCTCAAAAAATTCCAGAAGATTTGTCAAGCATGATTTCCCTTTCACAAATCCATGCTGACTTGGACCTATCATGTCACCTCTTTCCAAATGCACTGCTATGACATCCTTAATAATTGATTCCATCATTTTACCCACTACCGATGTCAGGCTGACCGGTCTATAATTTCCTGTTTTCTCTCTCCCTCCTTTTTTAAAAAGTGGGGTTACATTGGCTACCCTCCACTCCATAGGAACTGATCCAGAGTCAATGGAATGTTGGAAAATGACTGTCAACGCATCCACTATTTCCAAGGCCACCTCCTTAAGTACTCTGGGATGCAGTCCATCAGGCCCTGGGGATTTATCGGCCTTCAATCCCATCAATTTCCCCAACACAATTTCCCGGCTAATAAGGATTTCCCTCAGTTCCTCCTCCTTACTAGACCCCCCGACCCCTTTTATAACCGGAAGGTTGTTCGTGTCCTCCTTCGTGAATACCGAACCAAAGTACTTGTTCAATTGGTCCGCCATTTCTTTGTTCCGTGTTATGACTTCCCCTGATTCTGACTGCAGAGGACCTACGTTTGTCTTTACTAACCTTTTTCTCTTTACATATCTATAGAAACTTTTGCAATCCGTCTTAATGTTCCCTGCAAGCTTCTTCTCATACTCCATTTTCCCTGCCCTAATCAAACCCTTTGTCCTCCTCTGCTGAGTTCTAAATTTCTCCCAGTCCCCAGGTTCGCTGCTATTTCTGGCCAATTTGTATGCCACTTCCTTGGCTTTAATACTATCCCTGATTTCCCTTGATAGCCACGGTTGAGCCACCTTCCCTTTTTTATTTTTATGCCAGACAGGAATGTACAATTGTTGTAGTTCATCCATGCGGTCTCTAAATGTCTGCCATTGCCCATCCACAGTCAACCCCTTAAGTATCATTCGCCAATCCATCCCAGCCATTCATGAATAGTAGATACAAAGCAAGTCCCTGAAAAACTCCACTGGTCACAATCTCCCTCACTAAAGCTACTTCCAATTATCATTATCTTCTGCATTTCATAGCTACTCCAGTTGCTAATTTGTATGTATTCCATGAGGCTTATTTTTTTCTGTAACAAGCCTTACATGTGGAAATTCCTGCTGAAAATCCAAATCGATTATAACCCCTCAGGTTTCGTTTGACCTCCTTATTTAGCTTTATTCTTACTATTTCTCCTTTTTGCTTTATTTCCGTATCCCTTAAAAGACTCTTGAAAGTATTCCAATGTTCCAGGCTCTACTTGCATTTCCACTTCCTCAAAGTTAGAGCTCTTCCCAGTTCTCCAAAGTTTGCTCTGAAAAGATCTTTTCTGTTATTTTTGGCATTGGTATTAATTACAATATCAAACTGAACTGTACAATAATCATTAGAAAGCAAACTTTACCTCCAGCACATAATTAAAACTGGATTGTGGTTAACATTTTTTAATGTGATTTGAAGATAGAGTCCAATTTAGTTCCCACTGCAAACACTTTACTTATGACTGATTCCTACTAATCAAGACTCAAGCTCTTCCCTCAGCTTTAATAGCCCTTCACCTCAGGCAAAGAGGCATGCTATTGAAAATACCAGTGGCATCATTATGATTTCTGTAAAGAATAGTAAGCATTGTCCTGTCCCACACACTCCTCTCACCACTGACTCCATAGACTCAGACAGTAGATCAACAATCATCACCCCTCTCATAGAATCAAAGAATCATAGATGTTTAACGCACGGAAGGAGGCCATTTCAGCCCATCGTGTCCATGCCGGCCAACAAGAGGCTATCAAGCCTAATCCCACTTTCCAGCTCTAGGTCTGTAACCCTGCAGGTTACAGCACTTCAACTGCACATCCAAGTACTTGTTAAATGTGGTGAGGGTTTCTGCCTCTACCACCCTTTCAAGCAGTGAGTTCCAGATCCCCACAACTGTCTGCATGAGGAAATTTCCCCTCAAATCCCCTCTAAACCTTCTACCAATTACTTTAAATTTATGCCCCTTGGTTGTTGACCAATCTGCTAAGGGAAATAGGCACTTTCTATCCACTATATCTAAGCCCCTGATAATTTTCTACACCTCAATCAGGTTTCCCCTCAGCCTCCTCTGTTCCAATGAAAACAAACCCAGCCTATCTAATCTGTCCTCATAGCTTAGATTTTCCATTCCCGGCAACATCCTCGTAAATCTCCTCTGTACTCTCTCCAGTGCAATCACGTCCTTCCTGTAATGCGGTGACCAGAACTGCACGCAGTACTCCAGCTGTGGCCTAACCAATATTTTATACAGTTCAAGCATAACCTCCCTGCTCTTGCATTCTATGCCTCAGCTAATAAAAACAAGTATTCCATATGCCTTCTTAACCACCTTATCTACCTGACCTGCTACTTTCAGGGATCTGTGGACATGCACTCCAAGGTCCCTTTGTTCCTCTACACTTCTCAATGTCCTACCATTTAATGTTTATTCCCTTTCCTTGTTAGCTCTCCCCAAATGCATTACCTCACACTTCTCTGGATTAAATTCCATCTGCCACTGTTCTGCCCACCTGACCTGTTGATTGATATCCTCCTGCAGTCCGCAGCTTTCTTCTTCATTATCAACCACACAGCCGATTTTAGTATCATCTGCAAACTTCTTAATCATACTCTCCTTCCAACATGATACTTCCGCAGCTAGCCATCTGCTCATTCATACCCTCATCTCCTCCTTTGATGCCCTTGTCCAAAGCAAAACCTTACTCACTCCTACCCTGGTCAATCCACCAAGTATGGCCCCCGTCTTCATTCCATTAAGTCTAAGGGGCGCACACTTAAACATATATGGCGCACAAGTGGTTTAACCATTCATTGCCAGAGCAAGCACTATCGGGCCCTGCTCTCTTCTGCCAAAACACTTTACGATTCCACGATCATCCTGGATTTCAAAGATAACCCCCGGCTTCTTTTCTCCACGTCTGCTTAAACCCCTCTCCCATGTCCACTCCATCACAAAGACTGCCTATGTCTGCCTCCACAACGTCACCCATCTCTGTCCCTGCCGTAGCTATCTGTTGCAGAAAGCGTCATCCGTGCTTTTATTACCTCCAGACTAGATTATTGTAATGGTCTCCTGGTTTACCTCCCATTCTCTACCCTCCATAAACTTGAGCGCATCCTGTGGTCACTGAACTACATTGGTTCCTTGGTCCACCAATGTTTCAATTTTAAAATTGCTGCGTAACCGTGATGATGTAAGTGCCGTGTGCGGCGACCCATCACGCCCTGCGGGGGAAATTGCCCCGTGGGTCGCAAAGCTGGTGGACATCCGCTCTCGGGGTGGCGATTAAAGGTGAAAGCACCCCAGGCCGTCATCTTTCTTTGTCAGCCGATTCTCGTGTCGGCTCGATGATGGGGACCCTAGCGTGGTCTGGTCCGTCATCATGCAGCCCAGCACTCCGCGTAGCGCTGAACGTTTCGCCCCAGTAGTGCCCTGGGATACCGCCCCCAAATGAAGTGGAGTGTCAGAGATTGCAATCCAATTCCTTGGAGGGGGCGGTAAGCCCAATTCAGCGGCAGGGGGGGGGGGGGGGCAGGTGGGGGGACGGAACTTTCACGTTGGGCGCAGAAAGTCCCAGCCTCGGAAGATTACCTCCCGCAATTGGGGCGTGGGGCAATTTCACTACCTCTGTGTCTGTGAGTGGAATGTTATCAATTATCCTGGCCCAGGCCATTTGCATAATCCAGGAACACTCCCAGCACCTGCAGCTGCACTCCTCAGTCACCAGAAGGGACTGAGGCCCGATGACTGCCCAGAGCAAATTCTTCAAAATACTTGCTTTTCTTCTGGTTCGTGCAGGGACCGTGTGGACCTTCCAGTCTGCAGAGGGTTCCAGCACAAGCCACACCACCAACTTTCTTCGAGCACTCTATGTTTGTGCACCTGGAAGGCAAGGTGAGAGGTGAATGAGGCAGAAGGCGGTGAAAGCCTCCTGTGGCCTCGCAGTATTGACCTATTGTAGGCACAGATTCCACTCCAGCCATTTGAGGAAGCAGTGAAAATTCTGGGACAGCACAGTGGGGGTGGTGACTTAACATAACATTTATGGCAACTATTTCCTCTTCATTGCACCTGGAAACTGAGTGCTCTCTGCTGCAAAGAACAGGAAAATCTCTCCTAATATGTGAACATTGAATAAAGAGTGTCACGCACGTTGAAACATATTGGCCTAAATACAATTTTACCTGTAGAGTACTGGTGCCTGAGAGCTGTTATTTTGACTGTTATAGAAACAGTCAATTAAAAAGAAAAGAAAAAAAATCTCTATAATTCTAATTCTAGTACTTTTTGACAACTTCAATCCTCTTCAACATATTGGGGCAGACTTTCCGCTCAGTTGCCCGAAATTGCAAAAGATCACAGAATTTTAAGCGCAATTATGTTCAGCGCAAATCGAGCTTCTTCGCTCTGGTTTAAACAACATTGCACTAGAAGTCCACACAACAGGCCATGCCACTAAAACTAGCCATGCCCCAGGATGCGATAAGACCATTGAGAGTTTCCCCTAATTACGCTTGTTTGCACGCCTTCGAGGAGGCTCCAAAAATTAGGCTGGATCTTTTGGGTGCAAGGACACTAATAGGTATGTTTTAAAAGCTTTTGAATGCAAGTTTTTTTTTTTAATTACTAAGAAATGGACTGCTGTACCCCAATATATGTTTAGTGGACAGATTAAGCTGAGTGAAGAAACTATTCAGGATATTGTACAGGCTGCAGATCTTCTACTCCTTACCGATTTAAAAGCTCTGTGCTGTGAATTTTTGGAAGGCTGCATTGCTCCTGAGAACTGTATTGGCATACGTGACTTTGCCTTGCACTACTCTTTACAACATGTATACCACATAGCTACAGAGTATCTGGAAACGCACTTCCGTGATGTCTCCCACACTGAAGAGTTCCTGGAACTAGGCCACGAAAAAGTGAAAAAAGTTATCTCTTTGAAAAAGTTGAATGTGGGAAATGAAAGGTACATCTTTGATGCAGTGGTGAAATGGATTTGCCAAGATTCTGTGGTTCGAAAGGTACAGAAAAAGCAATCATTTTTATTACTTTCTCCTGATGATCACAGTACTAATTTTGTAAATTATCATGATTTTTCACTACTTATTCAACATAACATTTTAAACATTGTATAATGCAAGGATGTTGAAAGGGAATTTGGTTAGAGTAGTATTTTGTCATGACTCCAGGCAAAAAAAGTGAATGTAAACAAATTTAAATGTGGAATAACAAGACCTGGAAGTGATTCTAGGACAATAATGTTATTGTGGGATTCAGATCTCTCATTAAAGCATTCAGCTGACCAGAGAGATGCTTTAATTTAAACAAACCTCCCACATCCCTCATCAGATTCATACCTCCTTGAATTCGCTATCCCACTTATTTATCATATGTAGAATTCCAGTTGAATGTGATTGTTTAATTTTATATTTGTGCTGATAACCCCTTGTTCTCTTGTGCTCTGTGCAATAGTGCTCACAAAAGAAAACTGACAAGTGTGGGATCATTATTCAAATTTATTGATAAACATCTTCCAACTGATCACTGGAAATTTCACATGATCTATAATGAAGAGAAGTGTGCCATAGGCCTAAATAGTAGTTTTATTTTCATTGTCAACTAAATATGCAGGAAGTCATTGGAATTATATTTGTACTGGGAAGAATATAATGTCATTCAGTGCATTGTGAGTTAACAGTGGCCAAGGTTTAGAAAATAAAGCATGGATTGAGAACTGGTTGTCAGACAGGAAGCAAAGAGTAGGAGTAAATGGGGACTTTTCAGAATGGCAGGCAGTGACTAGTGGGGTACCGCAAGGTTCTGTGCTGGGGCCCCAGCTGTTTACACTGTACATTAACGATTTAGACGAGGGGATTAAATGTAGTATCTCCAAATTTGCGGATGACACTAAGTTGGGTGGCAGTGTGAGCTGCAAGGAGGATTCTATGAGGCTGCAGAGCGACTTGGATAGGTTAGGTGAGTGGGCAAATGCATGGCAGATGAAGTATAATGTGGATAAATGTGAGGTTATCCACTTTGGTGGTAAAAACAGAGAGACAGACTATTATCTGAATGGTGACAGATTAGGAAAAGGGCAGGTGCAAAGAGACCTGGGTGTCATGGTACATCAGTCATTGAAGGTTGGCATGCAGGTACAGCAGGCGGTTAAGAAAGCAAATGGCATGTTGGCCTTCATAGCGAGGGGATTTGAGTACAAGGGCAGGGAGGTGTTGCTACAATTGTACAGGGCCTTGGTGAGGCCACACCTGGAGTATTGTGTACAGTTTTGGTCTCCTAACCTGAGGAAGGACATTCTTGCTATTGAGGGAGTGCAGCGAAGGTTCACCAGACTGATTCCTGGGATGGCGGGACTGACCTATCAAGAAAGACTGGATCAACTGGGCTTGTATTCACTGGAGTTCAGAAGAATGAGAGGGGACCTCATAGAAACGTTTAAAATTCTGACGGGGTTAGACAGGTTAGATGCAGGAAGAATGTTCCCAATGTTGGGGAAGTCCAGAACCAGGGGACACAGTCTAAGGATAAGGGGGAAGCCATTTAGGACCGAGATGAGGAGGAATTTCTTCACCCAGAGAGTGGTGAACCTGTGGAATTCTCTACCACAGAAAGTTGTTGAGGCCAATTCACTAAATATATTCAAAAAGGAGTTAGATGAAGTCCTTACTACTAGGGGAATCAAGGGGTATGGTGAGAAAGCAGGAATGGGGTACTGAAGTTGCATGTTCAGCCATGAACTCATTGAATGGCGGTGCAGGCTGGAAGGGCCGAATGGCCTACTCCTGCACCTATTTTCTATGTTTCTATGTTTCTATGTTTCTATTAACACGCAAATGTGTGAAAGTTAGCAAGTTACTCAAAATGGTAAAATGTAATGTTGCAGTAACTATTTCCATTACAGTGCCAGAAATCATCATCTCTGTCACATCATCGTTGCTCTGAACATTTTTACCTCCATTATGGTGTTAACTGACAGTACTACCTGATTTTGTAACACTACCGCTACTAGTCAGAGTAACCTCCATTTTGGTGCTGCTGCTACCAATAAGTGGTGGAATAGCAATAGTTATGTCAAGAGGCCACTGTAATTTCATTTATCAATCTGGCTGGCATATTTTGCTCTCTTAGGTCTGCAGTGGTGATTGTAATCTACTTTTTAGGGCTATTCCAGCCCTTTTCATTCCTGCTCCAGTCTAAGATGGTAAATTCAGTGGTCTGTGTGAAAGGAAAACATGATTTCATTATTGTCCAGAGGATGAAAGGGGCAGTTTTGGAATGCATTTCCATTATATTTATATTAGCAGGTCCCAAGATGTCCAGCAGCCTGCTTGTCCCCACAAGGACTGCAGCGGTTCAAGAATGTCCACTGTCGCCTTCATGGTAGCTCAGGATTGTCAATAGCAACAACAACTTGTATTTATTTAGTGCCTTTGACGTGGCAGAACATCTCAAGGTGCTTCACGGGAGTGTTATAGGACAAAAAAATAAATTTGACACCGAGCCAGATAGGAGGAAATTACGGCACATGGCCAGGGGCTTGGTCAAAGAGGTAGGTTTTGAGAGGAGTCTTGGGGGAGGAGGGAGAGTCGGAGAGGTTTGGGGAGGGAGTTCCAGAGTTTGGGGCCTAGGCGGCTGAGGGCGCAGCCACCGATGGTTGTGATCAGGGATGCTCAAGAGAGCAGAATTTGAGAAGTGCAGATATTTTTTTGGGGGGGGGGGCGGAAGCTGAAGGAGATTACAGAGATAGGGATGGGCGAGGCCATGGAGGGATTTGAAAACAAGGATGAGAATTGTTGAAATCTGAGGAAGGATGTTCTGGCTATTGAGGGAGTGCAGTGAAGGTTCACCAGACTGATTCCAGGGATGGCTGGACTGACATATGAGGAGAGACTGGATCAACTGGACCTTTATACACTGGAGTTAAGAAGGATAAGAGGGAATCTCATAGAAACGTATAAGATTCTGATGGGACTGGACAGGTTAGATGCGGGAAGAATGTTCCCGATGCTGGGGAAGTCCAGAACCAGGGGACACAGTTTTAGGATCAGGGGTAGGCTATTTAGGACTGAGATGAGTAGAAACTTCTTCACTTAGAGAGTTGTTAACCTGTGGAATTCCCTGTCGCAGAGAGCTGTTGATGCCAGTTCATTGGATATATTCAAGAGGGAGTTAGATATGGCCCTTATGGCTAAAGGGATCAAGGGGTATGGAGAGAAAGCGGGAAAGGGGTACTGAGGGAATGATCAGCCATGATCTTATTGAATGATGGTGCAGGCTCGAAGGGCCGAATGGCCTACTCCTGCACCTATTTTCTATGTTTCTATGTTAATACAACTAGCAAATGGCTCTGTATATATTTTTTTTAAGTCATTTTCAGTCATTTAATATCGGGTTACACTCGCAACCTGGCCTCTTCTCCACCTCCAACACGTGGTGAGTTCCATGGCTGTGACCTCCCTGCCTTCCCACCCTGAACCTTGGTGGGCCACTGACCCTCCACATGCCTGCCCCCAACCAGGCCTCGGATCACCTACCACCAAGGACACCACCCAGCGCCGAGCCTGTGGCCAACATCTTGCCATAGGCAACTAGGCCCATATAGCGGTGCCTGGTCTCCAGTCATCTTAAGACCCCCTTGCCACAAGGCCTTGCTCAACTAAGCCCGTGTGGTAGCCTGTGTGCAACGATCACCCCACGTTAAAAGAACTCACGCACAGGCATCTTCCACTCCGATGACTCACAGGTGGTACAATGACACTCTGATTAAAAATGCTTGTTTTCAGCTGTATTAATCAAACTGCACCAAATTATCACTTTTAAATGCATCAAGGATTATTTTTTAAATTGTGCTAGATCATGGCAAATTTGGCGTTTGCAATATGAAAATGAGTTTGAGGGGAAACTCGAGAAAAAATGTCTCAAAACGGGCGCAATGTGCACCTGATTGTGCCCAAAGTGGAAACTCGACCCCATTGCTCAAAAATACTAGGAAACTGTCATCGTGAAGCCACACCCAGATGACTCAGATATGTTTTTTTTACTACTATTTGTTTAAGAAAACAGGTTGGGCTTGTTCGACTTTTAAAAAATATTTCCTCAAGGCAATTAGGCATCAGGTGAAATAAAAGACAGAAGCACCCTCGCAATAAAAACGGACAGTACAATGCCTTTTTTCTGTCAGGAACACACGTTTCACTACATCGACTCACACTGCTCTCGCTACACTTCCTTTTGCCACAGTGAACTGATAGGAGTTTTGGTGCAATAAAAACAGAAAATACCGAAAATACTCAGCAGGTCAGGCTGCAACTGTGGAGAGAGAAACAGCTTTAACTTTTCAGAGCGATGACCTTTCATCAGAACTTGGAGAAGTTAGAGATGTAAGAGTGTATAAGCAAGTGCAGAGGCAGGGAAAGAAGATGGGGGGGGAGGGAGAGAAGAAGAAAGTAAAAAAAAAAGAGGTCTGTGATCGGGTGGAAGGCAGGAGTGATTAAATGGGAAAAGGATGATGGTGCAAGGAAAAAGGGGATGGTAATGGGACAAGTACAGAAAGAAAAGATGGGTCTCGGAGCTGTAGATGGCAGCACCAGAACCATTACCAGCACCTGCTGTATGAAAAAATGGGAGCAATGGTTATGATCTGAAGTTGTTGTACTCAATGTTGAGTCCAGAAGGTTGTAAAGTGCCTAATCGAAAGAGGAGGTGCTGTTCCTCGAGCTTGCGTTGAGCTTCATTGAAACAGTGTAGGAGACCGAGGACGGAGAGGTCAGAGTGGGAGTGAGACAGAGAATTAAAATGGAAGCTCAGGGTCACGCTTGTGGACTGAACGGAGGTGTTCCGCAAAGCAATCATCCAATCTGGATTTGGTCTCCCCAATGTAGAGGAAACCGCATCGTGAGCAGCAAATACATTATACTAAATTGAAAGAAGTGCAAGTAAATCGCTGTTTCACCTGGGAGGAGTGTTTGGGGCCCTGGACAGTGAGAAGGGAGGAGGCGAAAGGGCAGGTGTTGCATTTTCCTGCGCTTGCACGGGATGGTGCCTTGGGAAGGGGAGCGAGTGTTGGACTTGATGGAAAAGTGAACCAAGATGTCTCAGAGGGAACAGTGGCTTCGGCATGCGAAGACGGGAGGGAAAGATGCTGAAGGTGGCAGAAATGGCGGAGGATGATCCGTTGAATGTAGAGCCTGGTGGGGTGCAGGGTGAGGACAAGGGGAACCCGATTATGAATCTGGGAGGGAGGGGAAGGGGTGAGGGCAGAAGTGCGGGAAATTAGCAGACACAGCCAAGGAACCTGTCAACCACAATGGAGGGGAATCCTCGGTTGAGGAAAAGGGAAGACATATCGGAAGCACTGTTGTGAATTGTGGTATTGTCAGAACAAAAGCGACGGAGATGGAGAAACTGGGAGAATGTGTGCAAATTTTAAATGCTCCTGCCTGTTGGTTGATATTTCACTCTGATCCAGGAAAGATATCTGGTGCAAATGAACTATATTTAAACAAAGCTGTAATCCACTATGGGGTCTTTTCGGTAAGAAAAATTTCAGTTTTTCATCTATCCAGTGAGTCCACAAAGGCTGATCGGAAATGTTATCTTTTTTTATCAGGCTCCTGCCAGCAGAAATGCTTCATTTTGCATTGAGTGCTATTTTCTAGTTTTTACTTGGCAGGTAATGCTATTGGGCTGGTTATTGGACTACAAGATGACAAAGGCACAGCGGAAGGACAACACCCCAAAGCTTCACTTTAACATGTCAATTAAAGCACTATGGTTGATTGAAACAAGTTAAAACAGATACTACAAAGTCAGAGTAGGGATTGTTTCTGTGGAAATCAAGCTCACCTGAGAAAAAGCATTCTTAACAGGAAACCATTTAATCATTACAATATTGACTAATATATGGGATGTTGAAATTTGTATCATTAAAAGAGAACAGAAAGAAAGAGAAAGAAAGAAAGTGAAAGAAAGAAAGAAAGACTTACATTTATACAGCGCCTTTCACGACCACCGGACGTCTCAAATTGCTTTACAGCCAAATAAATATTTTTGGAGTGTAGTTACTATTGTAATGTGGGAAACGTGGCTGCCAATTTGCGCACAGCAACTCCCAAAAACATCAATGTGATAACGACCAGATAAAACTGTTTTTGTTATGTTGGTTGAGTGATACATATTGGCCAAGATACTGGGGATAACTCCCGTGCTCTTCTTCGAACTAGTGCCATGGGATCTTTTACGCCCACCTGAGAGGGCGGACGGGGCCTCGGTTTAACATCTCATCTGAAAGACGGCACCTCCAATAGTGCAGCACTCCGTCAGCACTGTACTGGAGTGTCAGCCTAGATTTAAGTGCTCAAGTCCCTGGAGTGGGATTTGAACCCACAACCTTCTGACTCAGAGGCGAGTATGCTACCCACTGAGGCAAATAAGCAAAAGAAATAATCGTTCCAAAGTAAGTGATCGCGAGACAGGTGAATGGTCTTCAAATTAGTAATGGGCAGTGTTAGTTTAATAAAAATACACTAGGCTCAAACCAGATAAGTTAAAATCTGTGCTGATAGCTGATCATAGAAGGGGCAGCAGTTGGGATGTTACAGCTGGACTCAGAGTTCCTGGGATAGGGATGGCAGAAGTCACCATCACAAGTAGTTTCTCCTCCTGATTACTATCTGTTGGATTTTGCGGAGACTGCACATGCATGGAAGTCAGCTGAGGAGGTTCTGGCTCGGCTGTGATGGCCCCCATTGTCAAATAGCCTGCCTTCACTTACTGTCTAACTCACACATGGAGAATGGTGAAGTACCAGAGGGCAGCAGGCAACCCCTTCAAAAGAAGGGAGAATAAGGAAGCCAGTTACAGGTGTGCTTCAGAAATTATTTGTTCGCAAACGGTTCTGTCTGTAATTTATATTTGTTTCAACCCCAAATGCGATCTTCAATTAATCAAAAGCAAGTAGACATTTTGCAGCTTACTTTACTTTTCACCTTCATGTAGGCCAAAGGTTGATTTAATTTAACTTAGCATGACAGCTCAGAAACAATATTGTGGTTTCTAAGACAATGAGACCCTATTTTTATGACACTTTATCTGCACTTGCGAAGAGACACCCCTTTTATGAACATTTTTTTTTTTAAAAACATCCCTTCGGACCAATGCCTTTTCATTAGCAAAACAAAATGCTAGAAAGCACAATGAGAAAGAGCTGTGACAATGATGTGATCGCATAACCTAAGAACATAAGAATTAGGAGCCGGAGTAAGCCATTCGGCCCCTCGAGCCTGCTCTGCCATTCAATGAGATCGTGGCTGATCTTTTACCTCAACTCCACTTTCTTGCACTGTCCCCATATCCTTTCATTCCCTTAATATTCAAAAAACTATCGATCTCTGTCTTGAATATACTCAACAACTGAGCCTCCACAGCCCTCTGGGGTAGAGAATTCCAGAGATTCACCACCCTCTGAGTGAAGACATTTTTCCTCATCTCAGTCCTAAATGGCCGACCCCTTATTCTGAGACTGTGACCCCCCCCTGGTTCTAGACACCCCAGCCAGGGGAAACATCTTCCCTGCATAAGCCCTGTAAGAATTTTAATAGTAATTTTAATAATAACAGATGGCACCTTCAGTAGAGAGAAGGACGATTACTAGGAGGTCACAATGAGCCGATAAAGAAGAAAAGAAAATCCTTCAACCTTGACAAACCCATTCTTTCCTACCTGGTGGGAGTACTGAAAATCTGGGCCGGATTCCAAATATTTACAAATCGTAGGATGTGATACAGATTTTTTGCAAATAAACTCCCATATTTTCCATTACTTCTCAATAAGTGTCAAAGGTCAATTCCCACTCCCACTGAGAAACAATGTAACTTTTAACTCGGTATGTATCCCTCAGAGGACATTAAGTTTCCTATGGATAATGAGGCCAGTAAATTCTGAAATATTGGAGAAAGTCATTGCATCATTGTCTTGGGAACATTTTAATACAGCTCGCGCAGGTGAGATGATGTTTGTTTAATGCACCTTGCTCGTGCCAGCCTCCTGGGTGTAATTAAGCTAGGAGTTTAAGCCCGGTGGCATTGTAATGATCCCCTGTTAATTTGAGTTTTTCTCTGCATCTAAAATTGTATGGCTTCACTCATCGATAATGTATCATAAAGATTTGACATGAAGGAGGGAGCCTTACTGCCAAAAAGATTTTTGAAAAATAAAGTTTAGAAAATTATTAACTTTAACATCTTTTTTTCGTGTACAGGGTATTGCTTTTTTTTAAAGTCAGTGCTAATGACATCATGGAGACAACTGGTCGAGAAAGTAGGTAAGGCTAAGAATGTGATAGCTGAATTTACAAGTGCATTTTGAAATGACACAATCGTTAAAATTGCTTTGTTTAATGACAGCGAGGAATAAAAGCATCCAGTAAAACGCAAGTCCTTTACCCTGGATATAGCTGGAATTAGGTCATCAATTGGACAGAAATCACAGCAACCGACACAGTGAGGATGGGCTTTCCTTAACTTTGTTCATCAAGCCAGCACATTCTTATTGGGCAAGACATTCCTGGCCTGTCCAGCACTGGTACACTCCATTTCAGATGTTGAAACTTCTGGCAAATTAAAGTGTTTAACACTGCCCTTACCGGTATCTGGGGTGGGACATCTAGCTAATACCTGCCTACTGGAAAACTCCCAACATTTAATTAAGTTCCCTCACACTTTGAAGGCAACAACTTCTCCAACTTAGTTCCCCCATAAAGCTACCAGAGAACTTAAAAACCAAGACAAACACAGTGGAAGTGAAAAGAATTATGTTAAAGCTAATCTTAATCCATCTATATAAAAATATATAAAAGTCTTGTGTGCAATGAGTTTCCATTACACTCTAAGCATCACATTCTAAGATGTCAAATGCAAAACAAAGAGAATATCAGTTCAACCTAGTTTCTTCTGATGGGAAGCCATAAATTTACAAGCAACAGTCAATCTATAAACTTTCCTCATTGAAAGTGTTAACATCTGAATAATGTCATAATTGACAGCAATTAAGACTTTCAAAAAATTCATTGAATGTATTACCCAGCTCGAAGTGCCCTTGAGAAGATGGTGGTGAGCTGCTTCTTGAACTGCTTGCAATCCGTGCGGTGAAGGTGGTGATTTTTGTAGCGGTTTGATGCAACTGAGTGGCTTGCTAGGCCATTTCAGAGGGCAGCTAAGAGTTAACCACATTGCTGTGAGTCTGGAGTCACATGTAGGCCAGACTGGGTAAGGACAGCAGATTTCCTTCCCTAAAGGACATTAGTGAACCAGATGGGTTTTTACAACAAACGCGTAGTTTCATGGTCACCATTACTGATATTAGCTTTTTATTCCAAAATGTCATTACCTGAATTTAAATTCCCCAACTGGCATGGTGGGATTTGAATTTGCATATCCAGATTATTAGTCCAGGCCTCTGGATTACTAGTCCAGTAACATAGCCACTATGCTACTGTAACCCCTTAAAAGATCACATCCATTTAAACATAGACACCTTAACAGCAGAATAATACTTTGTATGTCACATGGTATAATGCTCCTGTCAACACAAAGCAACACTTCATGTGACTGACTGTGAGCAATGCTATGGGAGATCCATTAATTCGTTTAAAGCATAGTGGAAACTCAAGAGTAAAATTATGCTATGATCTGATCTAAAAGCATCTCTTTAAAGACTATCATTTGTTATGTTCGTACAATTTATATAGCAGTCCAGATCAGTTTTTTGTTAATCACTCAAATGGGAAGGGGACAATTTTTGTGTCATACTAGCATATACCAAACTGTGTGCACATCAACCAACTTGCAAGCAAAGACTGTTTACGACTCACTGAGTAAACAGATCCAACCCTCTGAGGCAATATTAATCCAGACGATGAGACAACTAATCCAAACTCTCCATCTGTGAGTAAAAAGGGACTTAAGATCAGGAGCAGTGCCAAGCAGGCATCTGACGCAAGGCGAGGTGCTATATAAACAGTTTTCTATGCAGCAATAAAACATCGAGTAAACAACAGAAACTGGCGTACTAATATTCAGGCATCCTACAATACACCAGAACTGACTTCGCTGTACAGAATAGGCACCAGCAAATTCGATGTCAGTTGATTGAATTAATAAGATGGATGCAAATTTTATTGCCTGCGTTTGTATAAAACCTGTGCTACCCGATCAGAGGAATCCCCACTCACACTGTATGTAAACACATCAGAAAGCTATGTGAAATATGTAAATAACAGGAATTGCACTGAAAGGATAGCTAAAAAACACTGAGCCATACAAGAAGGATATTTATGCAGAGCTATTTTACATCCCGTGCCAATGAAAATGAGTCAGTTCAAGAGATCAGAGCAGAAGATAATATGCATGCAATAAAACATTTTTCCAGTCAAACCCAACTTATTGTGTTTTGCTGTCTAGGTAACAGATGGAAAGATTTTAATTTAGTTCCATCTTACTACAATTTTTTTAAAGTTATTATATCTCCTCCCCCCTTCCCAGACCCCTGCCAATCCCATACTAGAGCTCTGGCCAATGTTGACATTTGAGCTCATGGTTGTGATTGCATGCCCTCCAATTTTCCTTTTCTCCTTCTGAGAATTGCATGGCTGATATCAAGAGCTGGTCGCATTGAGAAATCACAGAACTTGAGTCTATGACATGCCTCTCAGTTACGCTCCACCACAGCACCTCACAGCATTAAGAAGCTCAACCTACTGACCGCCACCCAAAGGTTCGTGTTCTAATCTAACAAGAAAATGCCTCAATAAAAATTTGATTGCAGTACAGTAACCCTCTATAACTACTCTCAAAGAAAACAAAATGCACCAGAAAGTATTAAGTTACAGAGGACATGTTGCATGTTATAGGCTTGGCGACCATACACAATACATATCAATTCAGAGTCTGTGAAAGTGCAAGACTGAGGGATTTCAGTATTTATAAACTTGAAAAACAGTGACAGTTATATAGGCAAACATGGCATCCATTTTGCAAAGAAAGATACTACAAACAGCAGCGAGATGAATGGCCAGACAATCTGTTTTTGATGGTGATGGTTAAGGAAAAATATGTTAGCCAGGATACTGAGAGAATTCCTTGCTCTTGCATAGAAATGACAAGGTGGAAGCAGACCATTCAACCCACCCAGTCCATGTTGGTGTTTCCGCTCCACATGAGCAAATAGCTCTAAACATTTACCCATCATGTTCCCTTCAACCCTTTTTCCTTCATCCGCCTATCCAATCTAATCTTGAATGTTGACATTATTTCTGCTTCAACCATTGACCCTGGAAGTGAATTCCACTCTTTTTAGAACACTCCGCACAAAGAAGTTTCTCTTGCTCTCTACTATATTACATTTAGTCTTGTATCTATAAACCCGCATTCTTGAAACATCAACTACGGGAAATAGTCTGCTTCTATAGACTTCTACCTCCTTCGAACACAGCCATGAAAGCTTTAACATCCAGCAAAAGAGATAGATGGGCTCCAGTTTAACGTCACAAATGAAGGATAGCATTTGAAACACACTTGTAGTATGTCACTAGAATGTTAGCTTAGATCATAAGGACAAATGTCCAGGATAGTGTTTATGAATCAGAGGAAAGAGTAATATCAACTAAACCAGCTGAAACATGGAGGGGATCTGGGGAACATAACAATTAAGGTAAGTCTTTTGGGGAATTTTTCCCTATTTACACCAATCTAAAATAGTAAACCAAAAAAAAAGACTTGAATTTCATTACACAAGATAAACTCAAAATAAAAGCAGTTAGTGGAACATAGGAACAGGAGTAGGCCATACAGCCCCTCAAGCCTGCTCTGCCATTCAATGAGATCATGGCTGATCTGATCTGTAGTGTATGTTCTGAGTCTCAACGCAAAGAGCGTGAAGAGGCCAAGCGTTCAGGCAGCGGAAGGAGCATGCGACAAACCAGCCCCACCCACCCCTTCCCTCAACGAATGTCTGTCCCACCTGTAACAGGGTCTGTGGCTCTCGTATCGGACTGTTCAGCCATCAAAGAACTCACTTTGGGAGTGGAAGCAAGTCTTCCTCGATTCCGAGGGACTGCCTATGATGATGATGTTCTGAGATGGCACAAGCCATTATTTAAAAGTATATGGAAACCTAGTGGCAGCGTACATATACATAATGCTGGACTCTACCCGAAGATGGCTCTATTTTACTTCCCCATTAATCATTTCCCATGTTGATCAGTTTTGGGCTATCTGCATGGTGTTCGGTCCAGTGGAGTTCTTAGTTGCAACAGATAGTTATTGCTTTCTTGTTGTTTCATCGCTCTGGAATTTACATACAAAGAATTCAGAGTGCCGTGGTAAACAACTGCAGTCAACATTCCTGAGTAGCTGTTGGTGGTCTTCACATATTGGTTTATACAGTAATGGTTACTATAGTACACATATACACTAGACTAGAACAACTGTCTGAATCTCTATGACATTTCAGGACAACACTGGAGAGCAGCACGTTAATACCCTGACACAATGTCCCACAGAGTAACATGACAAGGTTTCATATCCACAGTTCCCCACAAACCGAGTCTCTAACCTCAATTTATCCACTCACGTGGGGGGCCCCCGAAAAATCAGCCGGCAAGCAAACAGTCCTTTGCCACACTCATGCGCTTCCAATTGGTGATTTCAATGGGATTGGCAGAGCCCTTATTCCAGGGAGACCGAAGCCAATTTTATACTAAATATACAAAGGCAAAATACTGCAGATGCAGAAAGTCTAAAATAAAAACAGAAATTGCTGGAAATATTCAGCAGGTCAGGCAGTGCCTGTGGAGAGAGAAACAGAGTTAACGTTTTCTGAGGAAATGTTTCTGTGTCTCTGTTAACTCTGTTTTTCTCTCTACATTTGCTGTGGAGAGAGAAACAGAGTTATTGCTTCAGGTTATTTCAGGAAAGGTCATCGACCTGAAAGGTCTGTTTTTCTCTCTCTCCACAGATGCTGCCTGACCTGCTGAGTATTTCCAGCATTTTCTGATTTTGTTTTTTTTTTATATAGATGTGGTCCCGAGAGACCACTGCTCCCCCCAAAAAAACAGCTCAGCATGAAGAAGCATGCAAAAACAGGAGGGCAACACTAATATTCACAGAAATGTGGGCCTCCAAAGTCATCAGGTTCTCCAAGCTAGCCAGCTTCATAGTTGCGAGACCTGTCGACTGTGAAGAAATTGTGCCTGCCATCAACAATAGGCCTTTCACAGTAAGACACTTCAACAAAGATGAAATGGAGAAAACAACTTCAACGTGGAATATCACCCTGAAAATAACAAAAAGCAGCAAAGACACAGACAAATGAGAAAGAAAATGGCATTACATAAGAATTATTTACAAAGTCTGAATTGACTAATCTCATTCTGTTGAGTGCAGTAATTTCACATGATTAACATTATTAGTACAACAAAGATTGTAACTAGCCACTTAAAAGCCAACATTGAGTTTGCATTATCTTCATGTTCAGTGAAAATTTGTCTTTTTTTGGGAATTTAACAAAATCAATCAAAGCAATTTATGTGAAGAAATCTACATAAGAACATAAGAACGTAAGAAATATGAACAGGAGTAGGCCATACGGCTCCTCGAGCCTGCTCCGCCATTCAATACGATCATGGCTGATCCGATCATGGACTCAGCTCCACTTCCCCGCCGCTCCCTATAACCCCTTATCCCTTTATCGTTTAAGAAACTGTTTATTTCTGTCTTAAATTTATTCAATGTCCCAGCTTCCACAGCTCTCGGAGGCAACGAATTCCACAGATTTACAACCCTCTGAGAGAAGAAATTTCTCCTCATCTCTGTTTTAAACGGGCGACCCCTTATTCTAAGATCATGCCCTCTAGTTCTAGTCTCCCCCATCAGTGGAAACATCCTCTCTGCATCCACCTTGTCAAGCCCCCTCATAATCTTATACATTTTGATAAGATCACCTTTCGTTCTTCTGAATTCCAATGAGTAGAGGCCCAACCTACTCAACCTTTCCTCATAAGTCAACCCCCTTATCCCCAGAATCAATCTAGTGAATCTTCTCTGAACTGCCTCCAAAGCAAGTATATCCTTTTATAAATATGGAAACCAAAACTGCACGCAGTATTCCAGATGTGGCCTCACCTTATATTGCTGTAGCAAGACTTCCCTGCTTTTTATACTCCATCCCCTTTGCAATAAAGTCCAAGATACCATTGGCCTTCCTGATCACTTGCTATATCTGCATACTATCCTTTTGTCTTTCATGCACTAGTATCCCCAGGTCCCGCTGTACTGCGGCACTTTGCAATCTTTCTCCATTTAAACAATAACTTGCTCTTTGATTTTTTTCTGCCAAAGTGCATGACCTCATACTTTCCAACATTATACTCCATCTGCCAAATTTTTGCCCACTCACTTAGCCTGTCTATGTCCTTTTGCAGATTTTTTGTGTCCTCCTCACACATTGCTTTTCCTCCCATCTTTGTATAGTCAGCAAACTTGGCTACATTACACTCAGTCCCTTCTTCCAAGTCATTAATATAGATTGTAAATAGTTGGGGTTCCAGCACTGATCCCTGTAGCACCCCACTAGTTACTGGTTACCAACCACAGAATGAACCATTTATTCTGACTCTTTGTTTTCTGTTTGTTAGCCAATCCTCTATCGATGCTAATATATTACCCCCAACCCCGTGAAATTTTATCTTGTGTAGTAACCTTTTATACAGATACCTCGTCACTGCCACTGATTGAATGTAAGCACGTTAAAACACAATTCTTTCTTTCAAAGGAAACATTTCCATAACAGTAATGCAGGATGTAAATGGTAGCCTTAAAACATTTTGGCCTGGATTTTCCTCAACCCCCATCCCTCACTCCGCATGAGGGTTGGGACGGGACATCTGTCTGCTGCTCAGTCCCCTTGTGTCCCCGACCCATTTTTCTGAGTTGGGGCCATTAATTATACAGGGTAGGCTCTCGGCAGGGTGCCCATCACCAACAGGGAGGCCATTGCTAGCAGCGGATAATATCACCACCAGTGCTGCAGTGGGACTGCTATGAATTTTTCATTTAGGCCTCAGACTGGGCCAACATTTCTCCGATGAGCGGCCCGGTCCTGAAAGAGTGTCCAGCAAACCTTCTACTGCCCAGCATTGAAACACTGACCACACTTAATCAGTTCCAGTGGGCAGGCCACATCGTTCGCATGCCAGACACGAGACTCCCAAAGCAAGCGCTCTACTCGGAACTCCTTCACAGCAAACAAGCCAAAGGGGTGGGCAGAGGAAATGTTACAGGAACATCCTGAAAGCCTCCCTGAAAAACTGCAACATCCCCACTGACACCTGGGAGTCCCTGGCCAAAGACCGCCCTAATTGGAGGAAGTGCATCCAGGAGGGTGCTGACCACTTCGAGTCTCATTGCTGAGAGCATGCAGAAATCAAGCGCAGGCAGCGGAAAGAGCATGCAGCAAACCAGTCCCACCCACCCTTTCCCTCAACGACTATCTGTCCCATCTGTGACAGGGACTGTGGCTCTCGTATTGGATTGTACAGCCACCTAAGGACTCATTTTTAAGAGTGGAAGCAAGTCTTCCTCGATTCCGAGGGACTGTCTATGATGATGATGATGACTGCTGCCTCGGGGATGACCAGCTCCTCCATCCTCCACCCCATTCCCGTCGTCTCCTGGTGGTTCCTGGGATCAGTGGTGGGTGACAGAGAAATGGGACAGCTTTCCAGAACCTACATCCTCGCCATCATTTGCTTGCGGTGAACGGAATTAAAATTGTGGTGAAAATGCATTAGCGGGCCTTGCCACACAATTTTGCTGCCATTTCCAATTGGAGGCGCGATGGTGGAGCAAAATCTGAACCCATGAACTTTTGGATTAAGACTAGCCGATTGTTCCAATTCATCAAAGCTCTTTAACCTTATGAAGAGTATAGACACTGAAACATCAAAACCTGTCTTTTTCTCTTCACGTGTTTTCCCAACATTTTATGTTTTTTATTTTAGGCTAAGTCTGTAAGACAATCCATGAATCTTCCTTATGCATTCACTTTTTCAGCTGGGAGCTCCCTTCCCCACCATCCGTTGCCATCTTTTTCTCCATTATTAATGGCCCACTAACAAAATCACAGGAACATGCGACTTTGAAACGTAGGATTTTGTTTGTGGGTCCTTCCTTTTTTTTGTTAAAAGATGAAATTCACTCCAAATTGTGCAGTGATATGGAACTAAATCTCGCATAAAATTGAACACATCTCAGAAACATATCGTGAAGCACTATTTCTGCCAAGTTTCCGCAACGAAAGGAAAATAAACTCCAGCGGCCAGCTCATTTCCTTCACAAATGAGGTCATCTTGGATGGTTGGCTGTGCGTGCATGGGCCAGATGGTAGACCTCAGTCACAGCCTCCGACAATCCATACACTGGTCGTCTGTCCAGGTAACGACTCAAGTGCAGTACATCCATTCCCTGGAATCGTTCATTCTGCAAGTGGCATGCCTCCAACTATGGTCGCACTGTGCCACGATGCAGACAACTATGTCCATTTCACCCATTCTGTAAGGATGAAAAATCCTCTACACAATCCACTTCTGTGTAGGTACAGGCAACTCTGGCACTTCTTAGAACTTACTCCCACTCTGAATGGGAGTAAACAACATTATTTTCTTTAAAATAACCCAGGGAGGAAAAATCTGCCTTTTTCTTAACTCAGGCCTTTAACAAGATCTCCACAGTCATTAACATGTCCTTAACAATTATTTTATTATTTTTTCCCCCATTTTATTACATCCATTTGAAGTGATGACTCTTGCTGAAATGAGCCGTTGGAAATTACAAAATTTATTTTCCTCGCGTCTGCTCGTTCATTAAACCTTTCACACATAGGATAGCATCCTCTCTAGTTCCTGTATAAAATCCGCCCTTTATGGTAACTGCGTGCTTACTTAAATCAGACCTGTGATGCACATCAGGGAGAACCTTTACAGGAACTGCGAGTCGGCAGTGACAGCACTTACTGGTCTTAGTTCTAAGGGAAAGAGCTGTCGTGTAATGCAGATGGCCTAAATAAGTTTGTGCTCAGCTCTCTGACCAACAGAAAAGGAAGCAGCTGAAGCATTTCCAGCAATTAGGCCATAAAAAGTGTGAGTAATGGAATTTAAAGGAATTACTTCATCATAACTTAGAATAACTAGTGTTGAGGCTTGCAACTTTAAGGCGACCATGTAATGAGATTACTTGGCATGGATTCAGAACAAAGAGCTACTTGGGCTTCCTTAAATAAGGAATTTACAAGGATAGTACAGTATTGCCACTCTGCAGTATGTTGTGTTGGAAGATGTTATATTATGTTTAAAGATAAACTCTATTTGTGTCCAGTGCTGCAGATTTCATACAATTAAAACCAAGATAAAAAAATTAAAATCTGAGCTTCTCCAGATGGTTCATTGAGTAACTGCATTGTGCAGTGAGCCATCCAGACCAGGAAGGTTTCGGGTGCATTCCTTGCTCTGATACATTAGTGGCCCTCAGTCAGGGTGGCAGGAGATGTATCACAATTGGCCTTCATACTCTTGGCTAGATGGTCATCCAGTAAACCTTAGCAGGAATGTACTCGCGTGTGGTCGTAAAACAAGGACAGGAATCAGCTCAACTATAATACCACAACCCTGCAATCAAATTGCCTGCTGATATTTACTTTTACCCCGGCTGTGCCTGAACGATCTGACGGGTAGGGCCCTTCTCACCGCCAACCACACTAAGTCTTGGTGCTTGTGTGAAAGTTCTGGCGATGAGATATTCTGCCAAACGAGTTCGACATTCTGCTCGGGGAACCGTCCGACAGGTTCCATCATCGCCTTCTTTTGTAGGGCGTCCAGGACCTTGCGTGCCGACCACTGCTTTATGGCCTTGTGGTCAAAAGTGTTTTTCTTGAAAAACTTTTCCACGAAGGACTGGTGCTGAGGCATGGCCCAACTGCTCGGAGCATTCCGCGGCAGCCTGGCCAGACCCATCCTTCGAAACACCAGGGACAGATAGAATCTCAGCACGTACTGACACTTGCCGTTTGCGTACGAAGGGTCTATGCACAGCTTGATGCAGCCGCACACAAAGGTGGCCCTCATGTTTGGAACGTCCTTTCCCCCCTTGTCCAGAGATTTGTACATCGTGTCTCTGCGGACATGGTCCCGCTGATATTTACTCTCTAGTGTGGAGGCTCATCAGTGAAGAAAGGCAACTTAAGATAAGTTAATGGAGGGATGTTTATTGCCCAGAAGTACACCCCAAGGTGAGTCTGGGAGAAGATGGGAAGAAATGTTTATGAAATTATGTTTTCTTTACTTTCTATATTAAGATCAAAGTCTATTTTAATTAAGTACAAATTATGAGTGGTTTTTTTTGGGCAGTTGGATATCCAAATTGTGCAGATGTCCATCACTACGTTTCCTAAAAGCTACTGAAAAATCTACATGGGTGAAGTTTCTATTTGCCTGACATGAGGTGCACACTTTCTCCCTCTGGGACGTACCCCACTTACCCAAATTAGAGGATTTAGGTACAGGTTGCAGAACCAAAGCCTAAGTGTGTGCAAAAGTTCTACTGGAATTTAACCAGCTAAGACTGCCCAGCCTACCGGTGATAAATGTTGGGCTCCTTGCCGAGTCTGGACCACCTTACCTGTTGTTAGGGCATTGACTGACAATGTTATCTGGAGCTGGGAAGAATCCTAGTCCCAGTGATATGTCTATTTGTCCAGGTTCTGTCAGTGAGTCAAACTGCTTGGTCAATGATCAACTCTGCCTTAGAGGACAGTGGGACTGCTTGGCTCAGATATCCAACTACCAAATCTGCTATAGATGGTTGGCCTGGTTCCAAACTTCCATTGCCAGGCATGTCACCATACGACAAGCTCAAACCCAAAGAGATCCTCCCCACCACACGGATGATGATTACTAGTTGGTTAGTGGTAACCCTACTGTGGCATGAATAGCATGGTCTTTATTCAGTTATTCATAAATGTTATGCACGATGTATTTTCATATTATGTAAGTCAAAACATTTTGAACTGAAAAGACCTTTTTAACAGACAGTTCATAATCAAAAGGTTAAAACAAATCAAATGGGTACATTGTTAAATATTAAATACAGAAAAACCAAAAGGGCTTATAATTTTGACTGCTGGGATTAATACTTTCATTCTTGGCATTGCTCTAGTCTGTAAAACTGTACCTGCTGATTTACATTTTCTTTCTGTGTGTATATATATATTGTATTCAAAGAGGATCTTTTTGAAAGGAAAATCTACACAGTGTTGAGTGAAATAGAAAAAAATAGGTAATGGACCTGTTTATATTATCTAAGATACTGCAAGCAGTTACCCTGGAAACAAAATCATGCTCCGTTACCATGGAAACAGTGCAGTGCTGTTCATCTTTAACCAATAATCGCCTGACAGCCAAATCACTGGAGACTTATTTTGAGGCTACATTCTACAAAACAATGCCAGTAAATATAAAATAAACATAAAACTGTTGGAGTGTTTCTTTAACGAGCACAGATAATTTCAGACAGACAAGAAGTTAGATTTTACTTGAGCATCTTTGCTTGTTGGGTTGGGCCTTCCCCAGAGTATGAAAGGCAATGAGGCACAAAACAAGCAGTCATTTGGACACACGGTAATCACTGCAGCCTTAAAATTGCACAGCGCAAACAGCAGTGAATGAAATTCTTTGATCTTCTATTTTCCAGAAGGTATTAACCCACTTATGTTAAAATAGAACCAGAGTAAGATGGTCAACCCTCCAGGGTTGTCTTGGGAGTCTCCAGAAATTGTAGATTAGTCTCCAAGGCACCACTGTGAACAACTCAGGAGAAAAAAACTTTGGGGGCATTAAAAAAAGTGATGTGGTTTTTTTTGCATTTTGTTTGAATACTTTTGTTTATTAGTTATAAAAATATGGGAAATGTGGGAAAAAGGCTGTTTGACTGACAGTCAAGAATCATACAATCAGGCAATGAAGAATATTTTTGCTCTCCAATTGGCATGCGATGGCCATGCTCCACAAGGATAGACATGTCAGGCGACCTTGATGGGGCGGGACAGTTGTAGGTCAGGTAAGGAAACCTCCAGGAATATGTCCAACCACAGTTGCCAGCCCTAGACCTGTGGCATTTTGTGTGAATGCGTTAAGCATAAACTGATCTCCATACATCATAGCTTCAATGCCTCAGCGTTCTCAAATATCAACAAAGATAAGAGCCTCGAATAAACCTGGAATTGTTTTTTTCAAATAAACCATTTTTTCTTTCTTTAGGCAAAGTAAAAATATTCTCCCTCCCTTGTCAGAACAATATAGCTGAAATGTTCCAGCCACCAATGTATATCACTGACCATGCTGTGCTGTTGTACAAGATGAAATACATTATGCTGCCTTCCCATGAACAAAATAGTCACTCCTGACTGGTCAAGTGTGCTGACATAATGTACTCTAAATACTCACCCCATGGTCACTTGAAATGTTATTAATGTTGCAACTATAAGTACATTCTGAACTTCTCTTAAGTATGTAATTATTTTAAGTGCATACATATACTGATGACAAGGGGTTAGCTCCCCATCATCCTGAACAGGTAATTCTTTCACCTCGTCTGTTCCTGCATGCTGGAAGCTTCAACACTTTTTAAATTCAGTGATCATTACAGGTGATGGCAATGATCTGTAAATTCTTTCAATGTTATTATTGGCACAAATTCATCATTTTAGAATTACCCATTTCCATTATAGGGCTTAAATAAAATTACTTAAGACAACAATAAACTATCATGACAGTAGCTGATGGGCAGCTGGATGCTGTGGTGACAGCCTTCGAATATAGGGATTAACACCTGGGTTAAATAGCAAGGGAATTTCATACAAATGGAGCCGCTCACATTCACAAAACACAATTTCTGTTGAGGGATAAATATGTCCTGGAAATTGGTCATTTATCTCCTTGCTGTTTGTGGAACCTTGCTGTGTGGCAAATTAGATGCCGTATTTTCCTACATTACAACAATGACAATGCTTCAAATGTATTTCACAAGTTGCAAAATGTTTTGGGACTCCTGAGGTCGTAAAAGGTGTTGATATAACTGAAAGTTCTTTCTTTTGAAGATCATACCATATAATTCATCCTTATGGTAGCTCAAGTATAATCCTGAGATGAGTGGCATAGAGAGTTAATGAAAAATATTGACTAACTAAAATAATAGCTGCACAGTATTCCAGCTATAGTCCAAGTTAGTAACCAATGGCCGTGTGTACTTTAGCATTTCTTTCCCTGAACTTTGTTGTTATTTAACCTCACTGGGGTTTCGAATTACAGAGGGTGCATGATCACAGGGAAGGTACTGTATTATAGACTGTGAGAAAGAAATAGTTTCATTTCAGCTGGACGCCATAGCCTCTGGATTTCATCACCATATATTTTGATATGTAACCTGTGTGGGCAGGGAAAAAAAGCCAATAATCTTTCTTTACAAGACCCAGTCAGCACCCTCAGAGTCCAAGCATTGTTGTCGAGAACATTCATGGCATTTTGATGGAAACATGTCCTTTGGTATACTTTGAAAAGTATTTGGGCAGACTATGGGTGCACCCTCCCCTGCCTTTCTGTGGTCCCCACAAAGCATTCACTTTATGATTGTTGATAGTGCCACTTTAATGAAATGTCTCTTTCACTGCTGGACGACGATGCTTCTTATGAAGGGCTATGGATGGCTGTTTTTACCAAACATTGTCATATAAGAAGGTAGGAACTGCAGACTTGTTCACCCTGTGTTGAGTTCCACTGTCATATAAAACACCCTTTATATAAAGAAGCCCTCACTAAACAGTTAGCAAAACTCTTAAAGGGTGTGTTATGGAGACTCTACTGTGCTAATCATCCCCGCTCTCGTACCCCTCAGGATCGTTTCAGTGATGGGCAATACAAATGGCAAATATTTTCACAAGGTTGAGTGTAATCATCATGGCTCCTTCCTTCTCGTATGCTTGATTTTAATTTAGACAACATTCAGAATACAAATATAATATTCCCTCAGAAGATGTAACTGTGCAACAGATCATGTTAAGATGATGTTGGCTCGGATCATTTGTGGTCATTTCATAGATGTCCATCTTCTTGACAAGCATGTCTTCTGAAAAATTTAGTGGGTTCTCATTATTAATTAATGATGAGTGATCTGAAGCCCTATTATGTAACAGAATATACAGTAAACCAGTCTCATGCCAAAATGTGGTTCCCAAACACAGGCCTGCTCACTCACTGCTGTATATAGGTTGCTGCTGAGCACTTGTTTAATTACGATCTAGCATCAGCATCTGCTAAATGCTTCGAATGGATTTATTTGGTGGCACCTTGAGATCAGTGGCCAGCGAGTGCTCAGAATAAAGCATTAAACCAGAGCCAAACGGAACTTAAGCATCAGTTTTCACCACAAGGAATCTGTACACCTCGTGTTGAGTATCCAATAAAGCTGTTAGCTGGAGCTCTGACGTTCAAAGGTGTCACTCAATCCCATGTTAATCAACAGTGCTTTGTTTAAGAACTGCCTTAGAATTCCCTAAGGCTGAAACAGAAATGTGGTCAATGCCAGGCCTTTCAACAGAACAACTTCACAATTTAGTGGCCCACATTTCTGTTCAGAAGGTTTGCATCACACTAATTATGACAGCCACGTTCTAGGAGTGGCCATTCACAGCTTCAGGCAACACTTCATATTCAGAAACTCTTGAGTCTAATGCTGTCTTTTCCATGGCCAATAGGTCATTAATCTTCTATATCCAAAACACTGTCTGTGCATTCAAACAGTGTTTAATATCTGAATTTGAAGGTAATAATACACAGTGCAATAAGACAAAACAACAGGAATAGTGTAAGATAAGGATTCTCTTTGCCAAGGGTTGGGTTCAAACTTTTCTTAATTTTTCAATCTAAATTAGTGGTTAATAGTAGAGGTTTGTATCAAGTTTTTTTGCAATCATTAAGCCATATAACACCACAATGATACCAATTACATTAAAACTGCTGTTATAAATTCCAAGCCCTCATTGGGATACAGACAAATATAAAAACATTCTAACAAAGGTAAATTTATTTATCCACAAACAAGTTGTTCCTGTCCAGTCACCTCAATATGTTATACATTTGGTATTCACTGGTAATATGCATGCCTCACAGTCGACAAGCTTCCCGCTGGAGTGAAACTAAATCACAGAAACTGTGGGAACCTGTTCAACCTTCGCCGTCTCCAGGCCAGATCCAACACCATCCCTACCTCTGTCGTCGAGCTACTTACATGGATGACGCCTGCGTCTTCGCACATACAGAAGCTGAACTCCAGGACATAGTCGACGTATTTACTGAGGCGTACGTAAGCATGGGCCTTACGTTAAACATCAGTAAGACAAAGGTCCTCCACCAGCCTATCCTCGCCGCATAGCACTGTCCCCCAGTCATCAAGATCCACGGCGCAGCCCTGGACAACGTTCACCACTTCCTTTATCTGGGGAGCCTCCTATCAACAAGAGCAGGCATTGACAACGAGATCCAACACCGCCTCCAGTGCACCAGTGCAGCCTTCGGCCGCCTGAGGAAAAGAGTGTTTGAAAACCAGGCCCTCAAACTGTCACCAAGCTCATGGTCTACAGGGCTGTAGTAATACCAGCCCTCCTGTATGGCTCAGAAACATGGACCACGTACAGCACGCACCTCAAGTTGCTGGAGAAATATCACCAACAATGTCTCCGCAAGATCCTACAAATCCACTGGGAGGGCAGACGTACCAATGTTAGCGTCCTCGTCCGGGCCAACATCCCTAGCATTGAAGCACTGACCACACAATCAGCTCCACTGGGCAGGTCACATCGTTTGCATGCCAGACATGAGACTCTCTACACAAGCACTCTACTCGGAACTCCTTCACGGCAAACGAGCCAAAGGTGGGCAGCGGAAACGTTACAAGGACACCCTCAAAGCCTCCCTGATAAAGTGTGACATCCCCACTGTCACCTGGGAGTTCCTGGCCAAAGACCGCCCTAAGTGGAGGAAGTGCATCTGCGAGGTCACTGAGCTCCTCGAGTCTAGTCGCCAAGAGCATGCAGAAATCAAGCGCAGGCAGCGGAAAGAGCGTGCAGCAAACCAGACCCACCCACCCCTTCCCTCAACGACTATTTGTCCCACCTGTGACAGAGACTGTGGTTCTCGTATTGGACTGTTCAGCCACCTAAGAACTCATGTTATGAGTGGAAGCAAGTCTTCCTCGATTCCGAGGGACTGCCTATGATGATGATGCATGCCTCAACACATTCCAGGGAATTTCTGGGAGTAGGAATCAATGCTATGGCAATCAGGAGAAGCCATATTATTTTTGATGAATGGCAGTATCTTATTAAAGAGTCACTGTCGTCATTGTATTTGGGAGTATGTGGAAGCCTTGGCTCCAGAATCGGCTAGTTCCTAAACCTCTCTGGGAGTACCTACAACAAACCATACTTCCATATGTAATTTTGTTTTTCAAATTTATGCATTATGATTAATTCAAATTACAAGATAGGCAGCTAATTTATAGTAGACACAGTCAGTGCTGCAGCATCAGACCTGCCAATGGTAAACTGTTCTGCGAGATGGTTTAACCAAAGCAACACTTCTTAAATCTTCTAATAAATCATGTGGTGCACCTTTTCAGATAAATGGAAAATCCAATGAGACAATAAGCACGCATTGACTTCCCCAATAACTAAAATGGCTGTTCAATGAGAACATTTTCTTAGTTAAAATTAAACAATCTTTTATGGAAGACATATTTGGAAGCTACAGATATAGTAAACTTGTGGAAAGTAAGGTAGCCACACTGGATCAGCTCACTGCCACCTCCTGACTTAGTGACAAGCATGACACATTGTGAGAAAGCTGTGACATTTTTTTAAAAATCACCAAACTCATGCCACTCATATAGTGGGACCACTAAAATATTTTTAAACCCACAACAGAAAGAAACTGTGCTGTTAAAGTCATGTCAGGAACAGGAAGTGCTAACCATGCTGTAAATTCATGCTGTAAAGTTTGTGCAATAGAAGTCACAGAGTATATAATAGATTAACAATGTATCAGTTTTAATGAAATTTAATGTTGCCTTTAATGCTTAATCACAATTGGTGGGGGGAGGGAACGGACTTGTCATACTAGAGCAGTTTTCCTGACCTAAGTGTGACAGTTCTTGCTTGCATCAGTCAACCTTTTTCCAGAACTTTCTATAACAGGTGTACATTGTTGTATATGTGGACTTGTATTTACTCTATACAGCCACCAGGATCCCATAGTCCCTTGGGGACACAGGTATTTAAGGAGGCTTCACAGGTTGGAGAGGCACTCCAGAGACCTGCAATAAAAGATTACGGTCACACTTTACTTTGAGCTCACAGTGTTCAGTCTGACTCTTTCTCCATACACAACAACTGGCGACAAGATACAGATAGCGAACCCAAAGATGCAGAGAACAGTGGGAATCCTGGAGAAATTTTCGGAGGGAGATGATTGGGAAACTTTTGTGGAGCAACTCGACCAATACTTCGTCGCCAACGAGCTAGATGGGGAAGAGAGCGCTGCCAAACAAAGGGCGATCCTCCTCACCATCTGTGGGGCACCACCATATGGCCTCATGAAGAATCTGCTCACTCCAGCAAAACCCACGGAGAAATCGTACGATGATTTGTGCACACTGGTCCAAGAGCATTTGAACTCGAAGGAAAGCGTTCTGATGGTGAGGTACCGGTTCTACACCTACAAAAGGTCTGAAGGCCAGGAAATGGCGAGTTATGTCGCCAAGCTAAGACGCCTTGCAGAACATTGCAAGTTTGAAGGACATTTGGAGCACATGCTCAGAGACTTTTTTGTACTTGGCATTGGCCACAAAACCATACTTCGCAAACTTTTGACTGTAGAGACCCCAACCTTGAGTAAGGCCATAGCGATAGTCCAGGCGTTCATTGCTACTAGTGACAATACGAAACAAATCTTTCAGTACACACATGCTGCTACAAGTACTGTGAACAAAGTGATGTTGTTTTCGAATCGTAACGTACAGGGCAGGTCACACATACCTGCAGCTGCACATCCGCAGATGACTCAGAGTCCACCATCAAGGGTGATGAATCCAAGGCCATTAACACCTTGTTGGTGCTGTGGGGGGGGAATCTTTCCATTCATGCCAATTCAAAGGGTACTGTTGCAAGGGCTGTGGAACAATGGGACATCTCCAACAAGTGTGCAGGTGAGCTGCAAAGCCTGTTAAACCTGCAAACCACAATGTTGCAGAGGAGGACAGATCCACGGAGGATCACGACAAACCAGAGCCTCAGATTGAGGAGGCAGAGGTACATGGGGTGCACACATTCACCACGAATTGTCCCCCAATAATGCTGAATGCTGAACTCCCGGTGTCAATGGAGCTGGACACGGGTGCGAGCCAGTCCATCATGGGCAAAAAGACTTTCGAAAGGTTGTGGTGCAACAAGGCCTCAAGGCCAGTCTTAACTCCAGTTCGCACAAAACTAGGAACTTCCATGAAAGAACTGATTCCTGTAATCGGCAGTGCTACCATAACGGTCTCCTACGATGAAGCGGTGCACAAGCTACCATTCTGGTTGGTACTGGGCGATGGTCCCACGCTGCTCGGCAGGAGCTGGCTGGGAAAGGTACGCTGGAACTGGGACGATGTCCGAGCGCTATCGCCCGCTGACGACACTTTGTGTGCCTAGGTCTGAAGCAAATTTCCTTCGCTGTTCGAACCAGGCATTGGGAAATTCCAAGGAGCAAAAGTGCAGATCCACCTAATTACGGGGCGCAACCCATCCATCACAAGGCGAGAGCAGTACCGTACATGATGAGAGAAAGGGTAGAGATCGAGCTAGACTGGCTGCAACGAGAGGGCATCATTTCACCGATCGAGTTCAGCGAGTGGGCCATTCCTACTGTCCCAGACCTCAAGGGAGATGGCACCGTCAGAATCTGTGGCGATTACAAAGTAACTATCAATTGTTTCTCCCTGCAGGACCAATAGCCACTAGCAAAGGCCGACGACCTCTTTGCAACACTGGTAGAAGGAAAGACGTTCACGAAGCTTGATCTGACTTCAGCCTACATGACGCAGGAACTGGAGGAATCATCGAAGGCTCTCACCTGCATCAACACGCACAAGGGCCTTTTTGTTTATAACAGATGCCCATTTGGAATCCGATCAGCGGTGGCAATATTCCAGAGAAACATGGAAAGTTTACTGAAGTTGGTCCCGCACACCGTGATCTTCCAGGACGACATCTTGGTCACAGGTCGGAACACAGTCGAGCACCTGCAGAACCTGGAGGAGGTTCTTAGTCGACTCAACCGCGTGGGGCTCTTGGTTAAAACGCTCGAAGTGCGTTTTCCTGGTGCCTGAAGTGGAGTTCTTGGGAAGGAGGGTTGCGGCGGACAGCATCAGGCCCACCAACACAATGACGGAGGCAATTGAGAACGCACCGAGGCCACAGAACGTGATGGAGCTGCGGTCGTTTCTGGGACTCTTGAACTACTTTGGTAACTTCTTACCGGATCTCAGCACCCTGCAAGAACCACTACATGTTTTACGATGAAAAGGAGGCGAATGGGTTGGGGGCAAAAGCCAAGAGAATGCCTTTGTAAAAGCGAGAAGATTGTTATGCTCAAACAAATGGCTTGTGTTGTATGATCCATGTAAGCATTTGGTACTAGCATGTGATGCGTCGTCATATGGCATCGGGTGTGTATTGCAACACGCTAATGATTTCGGGAAACTGCAACCGGTTGCTTATACTTCCAGGAGTCTGTCTAAGGCTGAGAGAGCCTACAGCATGATTGAAAAAGAAGCGTTAGCGTGTGTCAATGGGGTAAAGAAAATGCATCAATACCTGTTTGGGCTAAAATTCGAATTGGAAACTGACCGTAAGCCACTTATATCCCTGTTTCCCAAGAGGTAAAGGGATAAATACCAATGCATCAGCCTGCATCCAGAGATGGGCGCTCACGTTGTCCGCATACAATTACGCCATCCGCCACTGGCCAGGCACAGAAAACTGCGCCGATGCTCTCAGTAGGCTGCCATTGCCCACCACGGGGGTGGAAATGGGGCAGCCCGCAGATCTAGCCATGGTTATGGAAGCATTTGAGAGTGAGCAATCACCTGTCACTGCCCGGCAGATCAAAACCTGGACAAGCCAGGACCCCTTATTATCTCTAGTCAAAAGCTGTGTGCTTCACGGGAGCTGGTCCAGTGTCCCAGTGGAAATGCAGGAAGAGATAAAGCCATTCCAGCGGCACAAAGATGAAATATCTATACAGGCAGACTGCCTTCTGTGGGGCAATTGAGTAGTGGTTCCCAAGAAGGACAGAGACACTTTCATCAATGACCTCCACAGTACTCACCTAGGCATCGTAATGATGAAAGCGATAGCCAGATCCCACGTGTGGTGGCCCGGTATCGATGCGGACTTAGAGTCCTGCGTTCACAGATGTAATACATGCTCGCAGTTAAGCAATGTACCCAGGGAGGCGCCGCTAAGTTTATGGTCTTGGCCCTCTAAACCGTGGTCTAGGGTACACGTCGACTATGCAGGCCCGTTCTTGGGTAAAATGTTCCTTGTGGTTGTAGACGCGTACTCCAAGTGGATTGAATGTGAGATAATGTCAGCTAGCACGTCCGCTGCCATCACTGAAAGCCTGCGGACCATGTTTGCCACACACGGCTTAGCCGATGTCCTGGTGAGCGACAACGGGCCATGTTTTACCAGTGCTGAGTTCAACGAATTCATGTCATATCTGCCCCGTTTAAACCAGCGTCCAATGGTCAGGCAGAGAGAGCAGTGCAAACTATCAAGCAAGGCTTGAAGAGGGTAACAGAAGGCTCACTGCAGACTCGCCTATCCCGAGTCCTGCTTATCTACCGCATGAGACCTCACTCACTCACTGGGATCCCATCTGCTGAACTGCTCATGAAAAGAGCACTTAAGACAAGGCTCTCGTTAGTTCACCCTGATCTACATGAACAGCTAGAGAGCGGGCGGCTTCAACAAAGTGCATACCATGATAGCGCAAATATGTCACGCGAGATTGAAATCAATGATCCTGTATTTGTATTAACTTATGGACAAGGTCCCAAGTGGCTTCCCAGCACAGCCGTGGCCAAAGAGGGGAGCACGGTGTTTTGGGTCAAACTTTCAAATGGACTCATTCACTGGAAAAACTTGGACCAAATCAAACTCCGATTCATGGACTACCCTGAGCAACCACCTTGGACCCTACCTTTTTCGATCCCCCAACATACACACCAGTGGCAACCAGCACCACGGTTGACCACGAAGCAGAACCCATCATCCACAGCAGCCCTGCAGGGCCCAACACACCAGGCAGCCCAGCAAGACCAGCTGCACAGCAGCCCAGCGAGGGCCCAACAAATGATTCAACAACACCAGCTTTCACACTGAGACGATCAACCAGGGCAAGAAGGGCCCCAGATCGACTCACATTGTAAATAGTTACACTATTGACTTTGCGGGGGAGTGTTGTTATATATGTGAACTTGTATTTGCTCTGTACAGCCACCAGAGGGCTCATCCCTTGGAGTCCCAAGGGATCCCATAATCCCTTGGGAGCACAGGTATTTAAGAAGGCTTCACAGGTTGGAGAGGCATCTGGAGACCTGCAATAAAAGACTACGGTCACACTTTATTTTGAGCTCACAGTGTTCAGTCTGACTCTTTCTCCATACACAACATACATCTAGGCCCTCCTTTCAATCAGTTCAACCCTTTGTACTGTTCCTTCTACATATTATGAACTTACTAGTTTTGCCGAAGTTCCAGCACTTAAATTCATTTTTAATGAGCCTGGATATATTGGACCCTGCTTTATAGTGGAAAAAATTACAAATTTTCCAAATCAAGAGTGTAGTTAAATTTAAGCCGAGTGAGTTAGAGTTCTGTACTTTCACTGGTGTGACCTTGGGAGTGAATCCAGCCCAGTATTTTTCCTCACCCAGTTGGTTGTTAACATCCTGAGTAAAATGAATCTAAGTCTCCTTCATTTAATTTTCCTCGGGCAGGAATCCCCTTCACAAAATTCAGCCTTAGATTGGCAGGCTCATTCCCACAGGCCAGGACATCTGGGCTGGGAAAATACAAACATACAAAATTGACGGGCAGGAAAAGACCAGCTGGTCCATCAAGACTGCCCCACACCATGATGGCCAGAGTAATGTGACTAAACACTCCCCTCCATTGCATTGGTATAGACGGGGATGCTCTTTAGGACTGGGGTTCAGCTACATTGTGGTCCTGTTGAGGAATATTTATGCTGCACCTAAACCATGCTGTACCTTCTCTGGGAGTGCTGGCATCAGGTGAAAAAAAATCAATTTCCCTGTGCTGTCACTTTGACTTTGACAAGCACAAAATCAATCAACAAAACGCCAACTAAGGGTTAAACATGGGTGCTTCATGAAAGCTAGAGGAGGTGAATTTCCGCAGCCATCTCACTAGCCCACTTTAGAAAATGGCATCAACGCCGTTTTTCCGGGCTTTTAGTGGCTCTTCTGCCAAAGAAACCCTGTGGAAAGTTAACCCCACCTGTGCACCCTCCCCCCCCCCCCACCGTAATCCCAGTGGATGAAATTTCAAGTTGGTTTGAGGCCAATATCTGCCACTCATGTTTGAAGATATCCCCAAAATTGGATGATGTCCATTCAGATCAATAAACCATTCCGCTCCCACATGAAAATTTGCACAATAAATACATAGGTAAGGTTTTTATCTCCCTCCTTTCTGTAAGAATATGCCCAGTTTCTTGACTATAAAGCGAGCACTTTGTAACTAAGAACAATGGGCCTGTGACATCAAAGGTACAAAAATAAATCAGAGAAGAAACCAAGGTATAAGGCTAGTCAAGGTGAAAATTCTCACGTCAGGACACAAAGTAACAAGCTTTTCTATTTGGTTGAATTCCCACAGAAAACGTAGGGGACTTCTGTAAGTAACCGGTACCATATTACAACAGGAATAAAAAATAAAGTTCCCACCTTTTTAAAATGGATTAAATCATAGAAATATAATTGAAGAATTTTCCAAGTATGAAATCTCAACTGTTCATATGAATTATTTTGGAATGAAAATTTAGCATAAATAAAGCCCTAATAACAAACAATGGTTCAATTAATCTTTCTTCATTACCAACAGTTGACATCTAAAATGGCTGTCCTATTTCTGTGCAGTGCCGACAGCTGGCCATTTTGTTTCTTTCCAGACATATAGAGACCACTAAACATACTAATGAGTTTATTTTCACAAAAGAAAAACTGTGCATGCTGGCAATCTGAAATAAAAACAGCAAATGCTGGAAACACTCAGCAGGTCAGGCAGCAGCTGGAGAGCGAGAAACCGAGTTAATGTTTCCGGTCGATGCCCTTTCGTCAGAACTAATTTATTTTGTCTAGTTTGTTTTCTATTTAGGAAAGAAAGGGAGGGATGTAGAATTTGGAAGATGGGGAAGCACAGAGTGTGAGATTATGGGTGATTGTGAGGATACTGAAATAATTATTTATTTCAATTAAAAGCCAGGTAGAAAAACTGCGACAGAATACAACATATTAGATGAGTTAAAGATGTGTGGCACCTTTAATCTGTAAGTGCCACTACAATAGAAAATGGCTTCAATAGAGAAGTTTGTTCTGTTCAGAGACAAGTCTTATGGGATCACTATAATGTAAACAGCCACCACTTTTTTGCCACCAGGCAAAAGTGCAGCAAATTTTTCTCCCATGAGTTGATAAATAGATCACTGAAAAATAATGTCTGTGAACTGGTTCCACCATCTTATTGTACTATTAATATCATGAGCCTTTGCATTATTTCATTTTCAATTTGTATAGCAGAACCAGTGAGAGAGGAAACCAGCCACCAGCACAGTAACAAAGTCTTTTTGATTAGTATCTACAGATTAACTTTGTCTGACCATATTCATGTGACAAGCAGGAGTTGCCCAGAACTCCCTGATCAATTGATGATTCTGTCTTTAGTTCACTTAGTGCAATGAAATGGTTTGTGGTCCTTCTCAGGGAACTGAATTCTGGTTTACTAGTCCTGAAGCCCATGCTATTGTACCAAGAGCATGTAACAACAGCACAAGTTGCTAGCAATTATATATTTTCTAGGATACAGGAAGGGTGTTTGATTTTTTTATATTAGACCCAAGAATACACACAATGGGTGAATAATATTTCTTCCATATGGACATCCTCATATTACAATGTCAAATTTACTATTTAGCCTTTTCTAAAACCAGTTCTATTCATTATCTGCAGCAAATTAGTACACTCAGACCTCTATCTGCCAATATTTGGAACAATGTCCTTTACTCAAAGGCTTACAGGAATGCTAAATATTGACATTGAATGGGAATAAAGTTTTTCATATTTGCATGATCAATATTGTTGAATGTAAACTAGAAATTTAAAAAAAATTGAGAGAGGGAATTCCTTCTCCAAAATGTATTTTCTTATTTTCCCCATGTTTGGGTCCTTATGCTCCACACAGCAGTCAATGTTGAAAAGTCAGATAGATGAGCTACTCTTAGGCCTTTACCAACATTGCGCTACAACTATCTGCTTGGAGAAATACGAGAGCGATCCAGTGTAACCCTCCCTATCATTCTTCCTGTCTCCCACTGGGATAATGAGAGTTGGGAGTTCTACTTCCTATTGCAGAATAGCCGAGATTAGTAAACTGAAAGCTACCTTAGTACAATGCTTTTTTCTCTCTCGTGCCAATGGTTATGGATTGCATGCAATAACCAAGGCAACGCCGTGGCTTGCACACTGACTTTCAATGCAATTTCTGCAGGTCTTTCAATGCTCTTCGGAACCAATGGTGTCAAATCTGTGAGACATTAAACCGAGGTGCTGCACCAATAGAAGAAGCATAGTCCCAATAGAAGAAGCATAGTCCAAATAGAAGACCAGCTGAGAGGACTACTGTTGAGCAGCAGTGATCATTCTTTATCAGAAAGTCATGCTAGTAATACTCAGGGATATGGTAGCATAGTGGTTATGTTAGTGGACTAATAATCCAGAGGCCTAGTCTATTGATCTGGAGTTGAGTTTGAATCCCACCACAGCATCTTTTAAATAAATAATTATTCAGTCAATTAAATAATCTGGAATAAAAAGCTAGTACAGATCGTGCTCTGGCCTATATATGACTTCAGACCCACAGCAATGTGGTTGTCTCTGAAATGTACTCAGTTGGATAAGGTGGCTCACTTCTGCAGGGCAACTAGTAATGGACAATAAACGCTGGCCTTGTAAGCGATACCCACATTCCTTGAATGAATAAAATATTTTCCTCAAATGTCAATAAAGATAGATGTGTGTGATTTGGACAAACTAAATGGTGGGAAATTCACTCATAGATCCACAGGTCTGATAGTCACTGCCACATATTGAGGAAGTAGTATTGAACAATGTTAAAATGTGAGGGTTTAGAAGTCTGGAGATCTAGATATGTAGAGAAACCAGTGTGTTAGCAGTGGCTCATTTAGTAGCACTCTTGTCTCTGAGTCAGAAGGTTGTGGGTTCAAGTCCACTTCAGAGACTTAAGCACAAAAATCTAGGCTGACACTCTATTACAACCTTGAAGGAGTGCTGCACTGTCCGAGGTGTCGCCTTTCAGATGAGACATTAAACCGAGGCCCTGTCTGCTCTCTCAGGTGAATTTAAAAGATCCCATGATACTATTTCGAAGAAGAGCAGGAGAGTTATCCCCAGTGTCCTACCCAATATTTATCCCTCAATCAACATTACAGAAACAGATTATCTGGTAATTATCACATTGCTGTTTGTGGAAGCTTGCTGTGCCGTGTTTCCTACATTACAACAGTGATGACACTTCAAAAGTACTTAATTGCCTGTAAAGCGCTTTGGGACGCCCCAAGGTCGTGAAAGGTACTATATAAATGCAAGTCTATCTTGCAATAACATGGGGCTGTATCAGAGCATAGCGGACTTGGGTTCTTGGGTTTTAGTCCTGTTTGGAGATGTGGACTACAAACCCTGTGTGACCTGGCACTGTTCAGAGCATGGGGAAGAGCAGCTTATAACCTTTTTGGTGGAAAATGCAGTCAGTTAAAAGGTTAATCATTTGAGCATGGGCAGATGCAGCAGGAGCAGCGAGAGACTGTGGAGGGATGTGATCGGGGCCCAGGGGATGCGTGAGGTCGGGGCCAGGGGCCCAGGGGCAGCACGGACCAGCCTACATTGCAATATGTGTGCGCACTAGGTCTGTGCAGCAGAGCAGGTCTCCAGTTGTCTTGGGTGATCCTTGCCACTGGACCAAGACCTAGCTTTGTCAAGCCCGTGTGGTGGCTGGTGTGCAACGGTCACCACGTTAAAAAAATCCACGCACAGGCATCTTTCACCCTTGAGGATGTAGTTCGGGTTCTTCATTCGAAACACCTGTGAACTCATCCTTTTTTTTTGGCGTGGAAGCAAGTCATCCTTGTTTCGAGGGACCTATGATGATGATAATCCTACATAAATTAATTGCAAATATAAACAAACACAACACTAGACAGTAATTGGAACACACCGCCTTCTAATCTCAATAATCTGCTTCTAAACCATGAGCCTTCTACAAGGCTCCAATCCAAACTGAAAGAAGTGTTCAAATATATGCAATGACATGACATAAGTGCAAAATAAGCAAATGCCACAACTTTCTATTAACGTTTTTTGCTGTTTTCAGTCTCTCTCAAAAACCGCCGAGACTCTCAACTAACAATAATTTCTGAACAGGAGGGGAAGTGAGCAGACTGGAGATGACGATACAATGGAATGGGAGTGAGAGATCGACCAACTGACCATTTTATTTAAACTGTCAAATTTCAAAGTTCTGTTGACAGTACTGACATTAAAAATGTGGCCATTTGGATCTCAACATCACATTAAAATGAACTGCAACAAGTTAAATGGCTCATTGTATTCCAGGTATTGAAACATTTTTTAAATGTTTCTTATTCCACACATCAGTTGTATTTGCTCAAAATCATTACAGGTGGGATTTGTATCACATAAGTGTTATTTCCTTATACATTATTTGTCTTATTCTATACCTTGCCTAAAGCATCTACGATATAGTAATGCTGTGGGAAGAAGAGGACCATAGGCCCACCTGGCCTGCCCATCCAATCCATAGAACCATAGATTTTCATAGCACAGAAAGAGACCATTCATCCCGTCGTGTCCATGCCAACTCTTTGCTGAAGCAATCTAAAACTAATCCCACTGCCCTCCTCTCTTCCCATAGCTCTTTATCTTCCTCTGTTGCCTTACAAGATGCAAAACTTTGCTTTGAACACACCTTGTGGCAAAGCATTCTATGTTCCAACAAACTTCTTTTGCCATTTCTGTGAAGTACTTCAGATTGTAAATATTATAAATATTTCAGCATTATAGGCCTTTAGAATGAATAATTATATAACTTAAAGATATGCACATTTTTACTAGTACTGTAGCTCCTCACCCAAATTCCTGGCAACAGATCTTTGGGAAGACCATTTCCATTGAGCAACCACATTTGGCATCACAATTATGTTCGTTGAATGAAGAATGTGATATTTTTACTTTTGGGTTTCAAACATTTAGGCTATCATTTTCTAGCTGTTTGGAGGTCATAGAATCATAGAAATTTACAGCACAGAAGGAGGTCCATCGTGTCTGTGCTGGCTGAAAAATAACTATCCAGCCTAATCCCACTTTCCGGCTCTTGGTCCATAGCCTTGCAGTTTGCGGCACTTCAAGTGCCTATCCAAGTATGTTTTAAAATGCGATGAGGGTTACTGTCTCTACCACCCTTTCAGGCAGTGCGTTCCAGACCCTCCATCACCCTCTGAGGTGAAAAAGATCAGCAGGAAGAAGCAGTTACTGTGCAGAATAAAGCTATATCTTGGAGCCAACAACAATCATTCTGTGCAAAAATAAAACAAAATTACAATTGTTTGGTTTATTCAGAAAATGCTTAAAAAGAAATGGTCTGCAGCTTAATAGATTTATCAAATTTGATTTTGTAATTTACAGCAATTTGTTTTCTACATGTTAAAAGGTGAAATATAATGTGTGCTGGCAAACCTGGAAAAGAAACAAAATGCTTAGAGTGTCATTTATCTTGTGCGATATTTAATATAATTGAATTTATATGATTGTCGCAGCAACAGAAAATAGGTTTGTATTTTATGCTGCAAAGAAATTCAATTCCATAACTAGTAACCTCCTCCTTTATAAATAATAAATTAAACATGAGAACATTTAACAGGAGCAGAGCATTCGGCCTCTCAAGCCTGAGGAACTACAGCATCAAAAGTGCCAAGATTCAGAAGTTATTCAGAAACAGATCTCCTCCAAGCACACCTTGTCCATGAGATCCACTTCCTGCTCCCTCCACTCTATTCCCACCAAACTGATGACCACCCAACTACCCATCCTGCCCCATGTTAACTGATATTGTTAACGGTTCCCTCTCCTCAGGTACTGTCCCCCTCCCCTTTAAATGTGTCATTATCATTCCCCCTCTGCACAAAACCTACCCTTGACCCCTCTGTCCTAGCAAACTAGTGCCCCATCTTCAACCTCCCTTTCCACCCCAAAGTCCTTGAACATGTTGTTGCCGACCAAATCTGTACCCAGCTCTCCCGCAATTCCAAGTCTGAATCCCTCCAATCAGGTTTCCACCCCTGCCACAACACTGAAACGGCCCTTATCAAAGTCACAAATTACATCCTATTTGACTGTGACCATGGTACACTATCCCCCCACACCCTCATCCTTCTCGGCCAGTCTACACGGTTGACCACACCATCCTCCTCAAATACCTCTCCTCTGTCGTCCAGCTCGGTGGAACAGCACTCTCCTGGTTCCATTCTTAAATCCAATCATTGCCAGAGAATCACCTTCAATGGTTTCGCTTCCTGCTCCCACACTGTTACCTGTGGAGTCCCCAAAGATCTATCTTTGATCCTTTACTATTTCTTGTCTACATGCTGCCTCTCAGTGACAGCAGCCGAAAACACGTCAGGTTCCACATGTATGCTGATGACTCCCAGCTCTACTTCAACTCCACCTCGCTTGGCTCCTCCCTTGTTTCTGATTTGTCACACTGCTTGTCCGACATTCAGTACTGGATGAGCAAAAGTTTCCTCCACAAAGTCCCTGCCACAAATTCTGTTCCCTAATCATCGACTCCATCCCTCTCCCTGGCAAATGTGTGAGACTGAACTGCACCGTTTGCAACCTTGGTGCCATATTTGACTCTGAAATGAGTTTCCGACCACCTATCTGCTGAAAACACCAAGACTGCCGACTTCCATCTCCATAACATTGTCCATCTCCGCCCCTGCCTCGGCTCATCTGCTGCTGAAACCCTCATCCTTCCTCTGTTACCTCTGGACTCAACTATTCCAATGCCCTCCTGGCTGGCCTCCCATCATCCACCCTCCAGAAACTTGAGCTCATCTAAAACTTTGTTGCCCGTACCCTAACTCGCACCAAGTCCTGTTCACCCATCACCCTGTGCTCGCTGATCCACACTGGCTTCCGGTCTGGCAACACCTCGATTTTAAAATTCTCATCCTTGCCCTTTCCTATCTCTGAAACCTCCTCCAGCCCTACAACTCTCCGAAATCTCTGCGCTCTTCCAAGTCTGGCCTCTTGCACGTCCTCGACTTTAATCGCACCACCATTGGCAATCATGCCCTCAGCTGCCATGGCCCCAAGCTCTGGAATTCATTCCCTAAACCTCTTCGCCTCTTCACCTTTCTCCCCTCCTTTAAGATGCTCCTTAAAACCTAGCTCTCATCTACCCTAATATCTCCTTATGTGGCTCGGTGTCAAATTTTCTTTGATAACATCCTGTGAAGCACCTTGGGACGTTTTACTACGCTAAATGCAAGGTATTGTTGTTGAAAGAAAATCTGAGTATATCTCAACCAGTTTTGGATTCATTTTTTTTAAATATCAAAGCAATCGAGATCACACGATAATATAAATATTAGTGTATTTGTTAATGTAAAAAGCACAGTATCTCTAAAGCAATGTGCACACGCCATAATACAAGGAATGAGCAATTAGCACAAGCATCTATACAGACTATTATCTGAATGGTGACAGATTAGGAAAAGGGGAGGTGCAACGAGACCTGGGTGTCATGGTACATCAGTCATTGAAGGTTGGCATGCAGGTACAGCAGGCGGTTAAGAACGCAAATGGAATGTTGGCCTTCATAGCGAGAGGATTTGAGTACAGGGGCAGGGAGGTGTTACTACAGTGGTACAGGGCCTTGGTGAGGCCACACCTGGAGTATTGTGTACAGTTTTGGTCTCCTAACTTGAGGAAGGACATTCTTACTATTGAGGGAGTGCAGCGAAGGTTCACCAGACTGATTCCCGGGATGGCGGGACTGACATATCAAGAAAGACTGGATCAACTGGGCTTGTATTCACTGGAATTCAGAAGAATGAGAGGGGATCTCATAGAATCGTTTAAAATTCTGACGGGTTTAAACAGGTTAGATGCAGGAAGAATGTTCCCAATGTTGGGGAAGTCCAGAACCAGGGGTCACAGTCTAAGGATAAGGGGTAAGCCATTTAGGACCGAGATGAGGAGAAACTTCTTCACCCAGAGAGTGGTGAACCTGTGGAATTCTCTACCACAGAAATTTGTTGAGGCCAATTCACTAAATATATTCAAAAAGGAGTTAGATGTAGTCCTTACTACTAGGGGGCTCAAGGAGTATGGCGAGAAAGCAGGAATGGGGTACTGAAGTTGCATGTTCAGCCATGAACTGATTGAATGGTGGTGCAGGCTCGAAGGGCTGAATGGCCTACTCCTGCACCTATTTTCTATGTTTCTATGTTTCTAAGCAGCCTTCCCATAAATACGTCAAAAAATATGAAACTGAAATGCAAGGATGCTGGCATTTAAATGGTTTGTGATGTATTCTGAATGTCACTGACTGTGATGATGGTGACAAGTCTGAGACTGCTGTTTTATATAAAGACCACACTTTAGTGTGGGGGTTCTTTCCCCCTCAATGGCGATACAATTGTTGGATTTTCAGCTTCGGTCTACAGTGAAATTAATCTTAGACCAGCTGGTTAAAAACATTCACAACAATAAATGAATGATTTTGGCTTCATTTGGAAAAAAATATACTGTTTGTTAATAAAGACTGCCGTAAAACAGCCCCAAATGTGATCATTAGGAAAAGGCTTCATTATCGAAGAAGCAAAACTCAGTTAAAGCAATCATAATCATGTCCATACAGACAGACACACACGCTCTCTTTATGCAGGGTACACTGGCTAGCGATCCAAAAGCAGAAACTGTGACCAATTACTACCTCCCCTCTCCCCAATACAAGGATTAGGATACCGAGTGCTTTCACCCTGGTTGAGATCACTCAATACGCATTATAGATCAGTAAATTTACTTATCTAAATAATTCGTTTTTTTTTTTACTGGCTTACAATTCTTGGTAGTCGGTCGTATCCAACAAGGACGTTGATGTGCTAATCATCAATGGCATGTGTCTTCAAGTGGCTGTATAGGCCAATTCTGGATGCACATAGTCTCTTGCACGTCAGACAAGGGAAGTTCGATGTGCCTGATGCTGACAGTACTGCCACCTGATGTCATCTATCTCTAGTGTCTCGCAGGCGTTGACATCGGCTTTCTTCGAAGGTCTGGCAGGCAGTCCTCGTGAGGGTTCGCCACTGGATTTTATTAGCTGCTGTATTCTCGAGGTCCTTTGGTCGGATGCCACAGTACTGGAGGTTAGCCTTGATGCAATCTTTGTAGCGCTTGCGGGGGCGCCCATGGTGTCTTTGACCTTCAGAAAGCTCGCCGTGAAGAAGCTGACAAGGGATCCTTGAATCATCCATGCGGATGACATGTCCAGCCCACTGGAACTGGGCTCACATGATCAACACCTCGATGCCAGTTGATTGTGCTCTCTCCAGAACCTCAGTGGACAGCTTCAAGTATCTTAACAGCACCATATCAAGTGATGGGTCCTTGGACAAGGAGATTGATGCAAGGATCTGTAAAGCCAGCCAGGCACTTGGTCGCTTGCGCACTAAGGTGTTGAGTCACCACCACATCCGACTGTCAACTAAATTGTTGGTGTATAGAGCAGTCGTTCTCTCATCTCTCCTTTATGGATGTGAGACCTGGACACCCTACAGGCGTCACATCAAAAAGTGGCTTATAATTAGCAGTACATAAACATTTCTCCTCATCCTGAGTTTGAGTTCTTTAAATTAGCAACAATATCAAACAGAGCAGTGAACATGGAATAATTTAAACAGCTTGATGAGCTGATCTCCCAGACACAGACCAAAATGTCACCATGGCAATTCCAAACTGGTATAAGTAGAGCAGGCTTAATAAATGTAACCATTGTGCTTAACCCATTTTGTTTTGTGCATTACCTTTAGAACTTTTATCTTCAATGTGTGCAGTACAAAATGTCTGTATTCACTGCAAGCTATAAGCTACTCAGTCTTCATTTCAATGGACAACAACTATTTTACCAAATGTAACTAAGGCACTGCACAGAAAGGTACACTCCCAAACAGCAATTTCAAAACTGACATCTCCCACTTTAAATTATGGCTGGTTTAGGTGAAGAAAGGTGAAGAACAAACCTTAATATCAATGTCCTTTAATTCTAGGAACTCCAGTCCAAAGTTAACATCTGATGCACACAGATACCATCTCACAACTTGCACAGAAACTAATTAGAGACTTGCCCTGCTATTATCAGATCCAAATATGTTAGAGAAGCACATTTGAGTTCTAAAATGAAGAACAGAAACATAAAGTAGGAGGAAATAAAAAGGAATGTTTTCAAGTCAAAGAAAAAAGGTAACACTGGTTCAGAATAAAGAAGTGAAAGAGAGTTTGTGGAAATGCTGAATCTGTTGAAAAAGGTCCCGTCAAATGCTAATGTATTGAGGAAGTTGGTCAAAAACAGTTGGGATATCACTGGAACACTCAACTGCACTTTTGGGGCTGGTCTGCTGAAACCCTTGTTGCAGAATTACCCGCTTGCTCAGGAAATTAAGGGAACAGATATTCCCTTAGTCTTTCCATACTTTAGCCATCTATATTTTTGTATATAGTTAGAGGATGGTGCAATATAAAATCTTGCTGTTGAGTCAACAGAATTGAACTAGTGAGATGAGATCCAATTTAAAATGATAATACACAAGGCAGAATAAGTTTATAAAGCCGTGCCTGTTGAAAATCAGTCCTTATTGGCTCAGCTCAACATGAAACCAGTGCAAAACCACCATGTTGTGTATAAAATGTGCACTGTACCTCAGTCCACAACTTACAACTGAAGGAGAGTTAGAACACCATTGAGAGGTTTATAATATTGGTACTAAAGGTCTACTATGTAGGAGTACAAGATTATCAGGTAAGTCAAATACATGTGGTAACAATTTAATATTTCATTTAGGATATATGGAATTATACAGGAAATTATTAGTGTCTTCGTCAGGCAATTTAATCACTCAATTCACATTTACGATTTAAATGATTTTTGGTTTCAATTATAATTGTTTTGTTACAACGTCAGATTCAAGATCCCAAGGATTAATACCCAACGATATAGAATCAGTTTTTTTACTTGACAGAAGAAAAAACTGGGGCATCTAACAATAGGGGACTAGGGGGCCAAATGTGCCCCTTTTTATAGCCCTGTCAGCGCCTCCTTGGATGCCAGGCCGCTAGTCCGGCCAAAACCCACCCTGGTGGCCCAGTGGGCGCCATGAAAGAGGCTACAGAGTTTGCAGTGACCCGCCTCTTTAAAAGGGGTGGGACGTTGAGACGCATCAGCACGACGCGGCACATTTGCGTGATGTCATCAGCACCCCACGGAGGTGAATCACACTTCTGATACCGCCCCGCATATTTTTTTTATAAAACAAAGCCCGCAATTCTGCAACATTTAGCGGCTCATCTCACCGGGTGCTAAATACATGCAGAGTGTCGCAAAGCTGGCTGTCCAAAACTGGAATTGTCCGAAAACCGGACATTTTTGAGGCGGCCAAGATGGCGACACTGGGCGGTGAGAGATGAGGAAACCGGTACACACCGCAGCACCGGGAGGCCGCCGCGAGCAGCAAGAATCGGCAGGCAGTGAGGATCGACGGACAGAGAGAAGTGGGCGAGCGGCGGCGAGCACCAACAGCGAGGTCTGAAATCTGGAAAAATCCAAAAACCGGCACGGTCTCGGTCCCGAAGTTGCGGGATTTCAAAAACTGTATCTGTATTCATTTAATTCAAATTGTGCCTCTAGGTGTCTTAATGACTTCATCCAAAATTTCACATTCCAAAATAGAATCATAGAAAATTAAGAAGGAGGACATTCGGCCCATTATGTCTGTGTCAGTTGTAAAAGAACTACCCAGTCTAATCCCAACTTCCAGCAGCAGGTCCTGTCGGTCACAGCTCTTTAAACGCACTTCCCATAAGACTTACACAAGTTATGTGGGAAGGGGCTCAGCACGGATTATTTGGCGGGAACCCACTCCGAGGAGGGCAATTTCCCGTTTGAATGGCAGCTCAACTGGCCAATCCCCATACACAGAAAGGTGGGGGCAGGTCGGAGTTTAAGCTTTTGCTTTCCGATGCAGCCCAGAAACACACAGTCTATAGATGGCAAGATCTGATAACGGAGTCAGACACAGGAATTCAGGAACAAGAGCAAGGCTAGTGGAGAGAGTCCGGTGATAGGGTCCATGGGGCGAGACAAAAAAAAAGTGAATAAAAGGTTGAAAAGGTAAATGTACCCCTGAACTAGTGAGGGGAAATCTTGGGTTTAGGAATATATAATAGGAAGTCCAAAAGAACCAGGAATGATGCAGGCACACACACATCTTTTTCTAGTCTCATGAGATCCAATGGCAGTTTCATAAGAAAATCAAGAACTGATACTATAAGTACCAAGTGCGACAAGGATTGAAAGGTGTACTGCAGTCGGACTGCATTTTAACGTCTGGTTAAAGTTCTTTTGCAATTAAAGAAACCATTTATAATCCAGGGATATAAACATATTTAAGAACATAAGAAATAGGAGCAGGAGTAGGCCATTTGGCCCCTCGAGCCTGCTCTGCCATTTACTAAGATCATGGCTGATCTGATCTTGGCCTTAACTCCACTTCCCCACTCGCTCCCCATAACCCTTTATTCCCTTATCGATCAAAAATCTGTCTATCTCCATCTTAAGTATATTCAATGACCCTGCCTTCACAGCTCTCTGGCAGAGAATTCCACATATTTATTATACTACTCTCAAAGACAACTTTATAGAGTGTATCTGCTCACAGAACTTCAGGTAGAATTATTTCATTTTATATTGTGTCTGACTCAATGTGATCTGTTAACTTTGATATTGCCATCTATGTAATAAAGTTTGCCTATATCTTAAAAGCAAATGACTTAAAGCAGCAACAAACTTAAATGAGCTCACTATAACTATCCCTGTGTCACTGTCTAGGAAATATCCTCAAAATACTTGTGGGTAGGAAATCAGAAGTCACTCCCTCAGCCCTCAATGGAGCAGCAAGGGTGCTTCTTCATGTTTAAACACATTTTATTTATTAGAAACATTAAGAACTTTAAGAAAGTAATATTTTGCTTTAAATTGGTGGGTTTTACTGATCGAAATGCCATCTAAGATACAGCGGAAGGTTCTTTTAAGAGCAATCTACCACCATGCACAAAGTTCAGGATTGGCATTACTTTGAAAATTTGAATCCTGATAGAGGCTGTTAATGATAAGGGAGCAACCGTTTAGTTGAAAGAGCTTTACTTGCTCTTAAGGGAATTGCCAGTTTGCACAGATTGTGGGGGTTTTCATTCTGAAGATTAAAACTGCAAAGTGACTTTCTGTACCAGTGTGGGAGCTGCCCGAGTTAATTGTGGTACTACTAGATCAAATGACTGCCTGATTCCCAGCCATTGTGCTGTAATTAGATGCAGGGTACCAGATCATATGACTTCTATCTGGACATCACAGCGTTGTTTACGAAAGTGTTTTACTAATTTACTGAGCACTTTATCATAAACACTTCTATTACAAGTTACGACGTGCTTTTTAAAATCTTTTTTTTGTTATTTTATTCTCTCATTTAGCTCCCTGCTGACGAAAGGGTTAAAACTAACCAATATAAAATGTTGCATTACATTTGTCCAGTGAGACAAAAAGGGAAGTGGTGTGACAGAACAATCCGGATATGGTGAAATGAAGATATGAAGCTAAGTTTCAGGATTAAGCAATTCAGTGTTGTTTATACCAAACTAGAGATCCAAATCCCTCTGCTCTCCTGTTTCAAATTGACTAAAAAAAAAAAACTTCTGTTACAGCACAAAGTTCTGGCTGCTGGGAAGCCACGTTTCATCTTTTGGTTGCGTGGTTAGTTTACTGAGAATATATTTTGTCTGTTTCTGACCTTTTAGCTGTTCACGTGTTCAGTTCACACAGAGAACAATGTTCCTAACTGCAGTGAGCAAGAGGAAGAAAACAGTGTAAAGTATGATGTGGGTTATTATCCATTGCAGTACATTTAAGCTCCATGTCAAATCTGAAGGATGCAGGATATAGCTTCATATCAAATGATATAACTACATGGCCTTGGACTGCTCATTGTCTGCACATCACTGAGTAAAAATGTTTTGAATCTTCCCACAGTGCTCTTGTACAGCAAAGATGCCTGAGCCTACAATAATGTTTTTTCCTGAACATCATGTCACTATCGAACATAATGATTATTAACCAAAATTATCACTGATATTCCACTAAATAGCTGCAATGTGTTGCAAAGATGATTTGTAGAGATAGTTTTTTTTGAAAAAAATCAGAAACTGATGTCCCTTCATAGCCATGTAGTCCAGTGAGAATGCAGAGGGAAGTAGAATGTATCAGCTTTGCTATTTTTCTTAAATAAATGGATATTGGATCTAATTTTGTAGTGCAGTGACCTGATGATGAAATGTAAACAATACAAAATAAGAAGAAACGATTTTCAATTCAACCAATCCAGCTTAGATCATTTAAGATAAAACAGATTTAAAATAAAATGGACTTAGACTGCAATTTCAGCAGAATCTGCTTTTCTGGGTTCAGCCTTGTGGATTTGCACAGCTTGAGTAACTTCCCCACTTGGGCAGAAAAAAATTATTTAGTATCTAAAAGATTGGCAATGAAAACTGAGTATCCAGCTATGACCAAATGCCACTGAAGTTGGTATCAATGCCATGTATATGCACCATGTACATGACTACTGAAATTCTTGTGTCCTTTGAGCACTCTAATTACTTTGTTAGCAATGTAATAAAACTGGGACTGTAAAGGTGAAAAGTCCACATTGATATGATGGCTCAAAGGTTGAAATATGCTTTAAATGCTCACTACATTAGGAGTATAGATGTGAGTCGGGTCATCTGGACATCGACAGTAGTGCCAAATAAAGCACAATGGGATAGCTTTTAAATTTTATATATAAATACCACGCTTCTGTCAAAAAAATGGGTTAAAAAAATGTGGGGAAAAAGAGGAAGGAAAGATCCAACGAATACTGAATATAGAAACTCCTGCCACTTAACTGCAGTTTATTTCCCAACCAACTCGAGGTAATGATGTCAGAATCATGAATCCTCTTGTGCGAACATCAACAAGCATTGAGAAAGTGCAGCACATGGACAATTGCTTTTAGCACGGAGAACCATGGTAGGCCCCAAAGCTCTCCGTAAACCGAATACGCCTGGCATCCACACCCCCATCCACTGCACATATTACATTTAAACAGCTAATATAAATAACAGCAACAAAAAAATCACTTCACAGCTGCAGCCTGATCAGTTCTGATGATGGTTCCCAGTTTTATATAATTTTATCATCATTCTTGGGCATCCTGATTTGGCACAGAGCATTTATTATGTTAATAATGGTGAGCTGATTATTGAAGCTTTAAAGTGGAATGCATTATGGAACTTGTCAAAAGTTGTGCCAGATTTATAACCCACAGCAGCTGTGCTTTTAACAAGTAAAAACAGGTCATTACCATTATTACAGCACTGCCCATCAACCTCATACGCACACAAAAATAATATAGCAACACTCTGACAAACATATACTGTGTGCCAGGTCATCATGCTCTGAGTTTAGGAATCATTGCCATAGGTAACCATTCTACGTAACTGCTTAAACAGGAAAATTAAAACAATTGATGATAAGAACCTTTTATGGCACAATTTTCTGAAGATCTTTGTCAATCCATTGCTGCAGAAAAGTTGCAGCATTCTGCAAGTTTGCTCTTTTCGGTATTGTTGCACTATTTGCAAATGATTTTAGGATGATGAATTTATATAAATTCTAGAGTGAGAAAAGGCCATTCATCTAGAATCGATGTAGGATTATTTTATTGTGAACTTCCCTTCCCAGCTCCAACTATCTGTTCATTCATAATTTGAGAAAAAAAATCAAGTTCCTTCCCCATCACTTCTGAATAAATAATCAAGCAATGGGTATATATCTCTAGAATCTCTGTCTTCTTTCTGAATTAGTATTGATCCAGCTTTCCTTTAAAAGTGTCAATTGATCCCAAGCCAACTAACTTCGCTGGGAGTTAGTTCCACATGTCCACTATCCTATGGGGAAAATTCATTTTTTCTGGTCTCAAACCCTGTTAAAGAATTGTGAATTTTGTACTTAATGGAACATCATTCTCATGAGTCATGGATTGAGAAACCTGTCTACTTAGAAAATGTAATAATAAAACAGTGTGCGCATTCAAATGACAGCACTGCTCAGGACGAAAAGTCATCGACCTGAAACGTTAACTGTGTTTCTCTTTCCACAGATGCTGCTTCATCTGAGTATTTCCAGCATTTTCTGTTTATCTTTCAGATTTCCAGCATCCGCAGTATTTTGCTTTTGTATCAGGACACTAAGTGGCAATATTTCCACTTTGTCCAAAATCCAAATAAAATCACATGCTTTTCAACATACTAAGAACATATCATGGGGCAGAGCAATGTTGGGCTGTTGGAACTTTACCGCAGTTTTCTATTTTCTGTTTGTCTTGCTGGAAAATGTACAAGCTCTGAAAACTAGGACCAATGTCCTTAAATTTGAATTTGCTTTTATTAGCTAAAGAAAGACTTGCATTTATATAACGACTTTCATGACCACCGGACGTCTCAAAGCGTTTACAGCCAATGAAGTATTTTTTGAAGTGTAGTCACTGTTGTAATGTAGGAAAGGCAGCAGCCAATTTGCGCATAGTATACCCCCACAAACAGCAATGTGATAATGTCCAGATAATCTGTTTTTGTTATGGTGATTGAAGGATAAATATTGGCCAGGACACCGGGAATAATTCCCCTGCTCTTCTTCAAAATAGTGCCGTGGGATCCTTTACATCCATCTAAGAGATCAGATAGGGCCTCGGTTTAATGTCTCATTCAAAAGATGACACCTCCGACAATGCAGCACTCCCCTGGCGTGTCAGCCTAGATTCTTGTGCTCAAGTGGGACTTGAACCCACAACCTTATGACTCAGGGGTGAGAGTGCCACCCACTGAGCCACAGCTAACACTACATAATTTTAACACATTTAGAACTTTTCTACAAGTTGTTCAATATGTGCTGACATTATTTTTAATCAATACCAAATTAAACAATAATAAACAGTGTATTATATTTCCCTGCAGTTTGCTGACGATAAAAAGCTCATGATACTAGATTGTGATGCAGAGGCTGAAGGTGTACATTAAATATCCCCCAGGAGAAACCCAATTCACTTGTGTCACGTATCAGCCCCCAAAGTTACAGGCAGCAAATCTTCCAAGTGCACGGTTCAGGTGCAGCAAAGGAGCAGTGCAGTCAAAAGATTCGTTTTGAAAGTTATGAAATTGTACTGATGATCCAAGATCCTCCAGGATAGATCGACAGGCTTGTTAGATCTCTGAAGGTGTCTTGCATCATGAATTACTCTGTACCTCCAGCTATCATTTTTATTACCCTTTGCTCTGTGTCACGCCAAGTGAACCATGCTTAGCAATGCCACCATATAACAATTAAAATTATTTTCTTTAAAAATGCCTTTTGTTAATTATTACAGGTATAAAATATTGCAAATGTTTGACAGTGTCATCTAATCCAGTACTGATGCTCATAAACCTCTCAAGTTCCATTCTCAAAGTTTATCAAAAAATTTACTTAATTGAATTAACACCATGTAACACCACTGGCAAGCATCTACTTTCCTACATGCATCGTCTATTCAAACTGAAATCTGCACAGAATGACTCAACAGATACACACCAATAAATAGCAAAGACGAAAATTCCCCTTCATGTCCACAAAATGACTGACTTTAGAGTGGCAAATAAATGCAAACTATCCCCTTATTATAATATTCAGCTTGATGTTTAAATAAAGTTGGAGTTTGGACTGAGACATACTGCATAATGATTGCACCAGATGCAACAGTGCTGCTTCTTAAACAAAAGGTCTAGTCTCTTTCCTGGTTCACGATCAGATTAAGCAGGTCACCTGAGGAACAGGTGTCATTTTTTATAGGTGGTTAAAATGCACCCAATTCTGTCCATATGGCATTTCACCATACAAATGGAAGACAAGGTTAAACATTACTATGCCTATTGCATATTATCTATACTCTACCAGCAGTGGATGCTAGGACTAAGCTCTGAATATAATCATAGTCAATTCCTTTTGGGCAAAAGCTTAAATTGAGCCATTTGGACAATTCAAATGATCCAGCTTTAAAATCAGTTCCATGGAGAAGATGATTGGAACTATATTCATTTGTTTGTCCATTGTGCATGGGTGATGTCAGCAGCATTGTGCTAAAAGCAGATGCTACTGACAACTGGGAATGACTAGCAAGTAAGATCCAATTTCTGTGGTTGTCTAGTGGCTATAGAAGAGGCAGTGCCTTTCATTGGTACACGAGGTGACTGATTAGTTGCCACAACCACTCTATAATCTAGAAATGGTTTCACTGGGGGAGGGGGAGTGGTTTTTCAGAGTTTTCCATTTCCCTTGGTGCTTGTGATTCTAGAGATTTCCATTCAATGCCGTCCGATCTTTTTATTTCTACAAATATTTCCAAACGCATATGCTGTGCACTTTATTATCATTTGCTTATCACACCAGTAGCTGCAAGGCTGCAATACCAGGAATGGTAGCATAGTGGTTATGTTACTGGACTAGTAATCCAGAGATGTGAGTTCAAACCCTGCTCAAGTAGCTGGGGAATTTAAATTCAGTTAATTAAATAAATCTGGAATTGAATGCTAGTGTCAGTAATGGTGACCATAGAACTATCAGATTGTTGGAAAAACCCATCTGGTTCACTAATGTCCTTTAGGGAAGGAAACCTGCTGCCCTTACTTGGTCTGATCTATATGTGACTCCAGACCCACAACAAGGTGGTTGACTCTTAATTGCCCTCTGAAATGGCCTAGCAAGCCACTCAGTCACTGTGGGAATACCTGCAATGGTTCAAGAAGGCAGTTCACCATCACATTCTCAAGGGGCAATTAGGGATGGGCAATAAATGCTGGCCTTGTCAGCGATGCCCGAAAAATATTTTTAAATCGCCACAGAAAACAAAAAGTGATTGAAGACAAAGCAGTTTCAATGTTTTTTGAACGAATAGGGCATTGACTTCCTGCAAATGTCATGCTTGTCAGTATCTTGGCTGGCAAACCAAAATAAAACAGTACCAGGAATCCCCGACTGTACAACCTATCATATTCGGAGCCATACAAGAAGCAGCTGTGTTTAGTATCATGCATGAAAACAATTAATGTTAGGGAAACTTGTTAAATAAAACCAGTATTCGGAAAGTACAGCAGCTAATTTGTTGTGAGCTTTTAGAATGTGACAAAATTGTTTCTGTTTGCAGGTAATATGGGAGTGAGCAATTATGCAGAATGAAACAAAATGAATGCTTTAAAACAATTTGCTTTTATTAATGCAATTTATGAACTCATCTACATCTATTTTTGTTGTTCCTCATTAACCCCACCCACCGTCCTTCCCCAAACCTCGAGGACAAGGCATTCAAAACCTCCTGCTTTTGTAAGCCACACACTTATGTACCATGGAATCTCAGGGCCTACACCAAGTTTAAAATCTTCATGTTGCTGATATTACTATATCCTGGAGTACCATATCTTGTTGCTCTGATTTACGATTCATCTACCAGCAAGGCAAAAATGCTCGAAACAATCCTTTTCGAACCACCAGGCTTTCACATAATTTAAACAGCACAAACCAGCAAATAAAAAAATATCAGCACAAATACAACTGAGTTGCCCATGTTCAAGGGCTGTATTGCCAGGGTTCAGTGTTCATGTTAATGGCCCTAGGAACCAACATCCTTTTTCTTCAGCTTTCTATGCTCGGTTATGTATTTTTGTAATCATGCCTCTCTGTTGCTGTTCCATTGAAGGTATTTATGCTGTTTCTATAATGTGAGATGCCACGTACATAAAAATCACTGGGTGGCTTAACGTATTTAAAGAAACCTATCCGTCGAGATGTGGCTCGAGTATAAATAGAGAATGATCTCCGTCTCTTTGGAATAATGCAATTTAATGAGGCTAGTAAGTGACAGTGCCAACAGTTGTCTATCAGATCTGTGACCCTTCCATAACCTTTTCCATATTTTTAATAACCTACCTTCTATACAACATTGTGGGGCACTGAAAGAAAACAGGCAAGACAATTAGGGATGCTTTAGTCATAATGTTCCAAGGCATTCTTGATTTTTGGGGGATTGGAAGGCCGAGAACGTTACCTATTTATTCAAAAAAAGAGGAAGGGACAAACCAAGTAACAAAAGTAGTAGGAAAATTACAAGAGTAAGTGAGCACTTGGAAGCTGATTAGGGAGAGTCAGGATGGTTTTGTGAAAGGTATGTTGTGCCTAACTAATGTAACAGAGTCATTACCTCCCTCTGCTCTCTCAGATCCAACCTAACATTGTCATTAGGTGACCCTTTCTCCCGTTTTCAGAATTCTTGCTCTATCGGGACCCTTCCCTCCAGCCTCTTCCCCTCTCCAGATCTTTTCCTTGCGAACTGCCAACGGGACATCGACCACCTCCATTTCTCTGCTCCCCTCACTCACTCCACCCTAACTCCCTCTGAACTTGCAGCACTCCGTTCTCTCAGATTCAACCCCAACATTGTCATTTAGTGTTTAATATAACAGAGTGATTTGACAGAGTCACGAAGGTGAACAGAGGCGGGTCAATAGACGTTATCTGCATATATTTTCAAAAGGCATTCGATAAGGCACCACACAGAAGATAGCTCGCTAAAATTGAGGTGCATAAAATTGGAGGCAACCTGTGGCATGGATAAGCAACAAGTTAGGAGCATGTCAAGTCTACAGATAATGCTAAGCTGGAGGTATGGTGAAGAAGAGAGCAGAGATTGCAAAGGAAGATCTACAGGTTAAGTGAGCAGGCAGAGAGTAGCCAGATGCAGTTTAACGGAAAGTGTGGATGTAAGAATGGCAGATGGGAGCATAATCTCAATTGGGAAGCACTGGAGAGCATATAAACAAAGATATTTAGGGGTTCAGGTATATTCATAATAAAAGATAGCCCACAGGTGCAAAGAACAATCAAAAGCTAATAGGATTCTGGGCTTCCACACAAGGTTTAGAATATAAAAGCAAGGACATATCAGTAGAGTTAGAGAAAGCAATAATCAGACCTTATTTGGAAGATTGAGATTAGCCTTTGGTGCCCCACCTTTGGAACGATATATTATTTATGGAGAAAGTCCAGTGACAATTCATCAGGATGATACCTGGGATGAAGGAAGTAAGTTATTACAAGAGATGAGTAAAATTGGGCTATGTTCCTTGGAGATGAGGGCAATGGCCCTCTGACTCAGTTGTTCGGAATTAACAGGGTAGATAGGGAATGGCTCTTCGCATTAGTCAGGTAATCCAAAACAAGGGGAAACAATCTCAGAAATCGAGTTAAACTGGTTAAAAGCAAATCCAGGAAAAGCGTCTTTATGCAAATGTTGTAAGCACATGGAACACAAGGCTATAAATGCAATATCAATTGGAGGTGCTTAAAAGGGAGATGGATACTTATTGGCTATCATCCTGGTGAATCTACATTGGACTTTCTCCAAGGGTATTAAGGGATATGAAGGCAAGGGAATTGGGATTAAAGTGTTAGAACTGCTGTGGTTAACAAAATGCAAAGCAAGCTCAGTGGCTCAAATGGTCTACTCCTGTTCCTAAAACATAATGTTCTGTATAGTTCCAATAATAAATATTAAAGAGTGGAATTAGAGCAATCTGAGGGGAAAATAGAGCACTTTATAGCTTTGAGATATTCCCAGGGTAAATTTTAAATTATATTGTTTATTTAGGACATTAAATTACATTAGGTATACCACTCCAGAAAACAGCCATCCTTAACTGTTGTTTCCTGCAAACTGTGTATTACAAAGCTCCTGTATGATATGGAAATATGTAAAAGCATGTTCCTGATTAAAGCATATCAACAAGATTAACCTGTAATGTTATTAACTTTGCCAAGTCCATGTCATATTTGATTCTTTAATGTTAAAACAATGACTTATTGCATAAAATTATGTGTCTATGCCTTGCAATCAGTTTTGCACTGACTGGAGTCATGAACAGTAATAGAAAAGTACTGGCACATCTTATTGGTCACTTTGGACAAGACAGATTAATAATGGTCTACAAATGGCATGGGAGGTTACAGACCTATCAACGTTATGGATCAGTTCCATTTAGGTGAATTTGAACTCTGACTCCTAATAACCAGGCCAGTTAATGATCATCCCTATGCATTTTTTCAACATCTTTGTAATAGCACCTATGGCTCTGGTTAGGCACTTGTGCTGAATTATCAGAAGGATTCCTACTAATTGACAGCTATTAAAGGGGCACTGTTCTCATGAAGATAAAAGTTTAGCAACCGCTCTGTTCTTAGGAAGCAGAAGACCCTTCTGGCATTGTTATCATGATGCTCATAAGTGCATGTGATATTATATCATGTTTTAGTGAGCTTTATGTCATGTTAAATATTTGTAAATAAATTAATGTTTTCCCAATACTTTTACATAATGTCAGTAGCCTTTTAATGGTAGTCCCAGTGGAGGCTCTGGTGGGTATTCACAGTACATCAATGCTGCCATCATTTGTACTAATTAGTGTGGGAGGGAACTAGTTGATGATAGGGGAATTTTAAAAGGCAACATCTGGTTAATGTAGAAATTCAAATACAACTTAAATTCTTGGAAGTAGAAAATGTAGAAAATATAAGATGTATATTCAAAGAAAGGTACTGCCAAGTGTTTGATTATCCTGTTCCAAAACCAGTTCGGTCATTTGGTGGGTGCTGGCAGAGCAAATGATTACAAAGTAAAATATGTTTACCTAGAAATTCACTGCACCGAAACGGATAGGCCCTAGGCCTCTTGCATCAATAACATCAGACCGGCGAGCTGCAGACATCTCCTAGGCATTCCCAGGCAGTTTGCCGGCAAAGAGGCCTGTCGGGTAAGTACTTAAAGGGGAAGGAAAGGGAGCACGGGGGAACCGGGAGATAGGTTGGTGAACTGGGAATGTTTTGATCTAGTGACTGGGAATTTAAACAACTTTTAGTCCCTTTATCTGCATATGCAAAGGGCATAGTGCCTGTTTCAGGCATAAGCCTAATTGCCTATTTTTGCCCTATACCAACATGGAAGGCAGCAGACACCTGGCTCATGAAGAGTGTCCGCTTTTTGCCTGCTATATTGGAAGATTAGGCGCCTATTTATTGCCTGAAAAACACTGAAATGTTAGGCCATGATTTCAAAATATAAACAGACTCAATTCCCCATTTTAAGACTGAAAATTACCATACATGATGAAAATTACATTTCTGAATTAGAAATGTCAAAAATGGGAGATTTTTTTTTAATTAAGTAAAAATGTATAGAAGGCATGGGAAATATTTCAGAAATAAATTGCAAAAAGCACCAAAAAATTGATGCTGGTTATCCCTGTATTTATTAAATATTGTACAGTGCATTGGCCTAAAATTTCCTGACGGGTTGCAACCCAGAAGCTGCACCCAAAATTGCATTCATTCCCATGCCCATTCTGCCAATGACAGACTATGCTCAAATTTCCCGCCAATCACATTAGCATACGTCCAAACATAAAATTGGGCATAAATGAGGAGAATTCAGCATAAACAATTGGGGCCCAAGGAAAGTGCTGAACTCTCCTCATTTATGCCCAATTTTATGTTTGGGCATATACTAATATGATCTTCCTTCTTTAAGTATGAACATTAAAATTTCAACTCATTTAACCATCATTCATGCACATTACGCACAGCATGTTTAAGAACCTACAATCAGGGAAGCTTTTCAATTTTTAATATGACTTATACTGATGCCATAAAAATGCATTCAAACAAACAGAAAATACAGTGCAGATCAGTCAGGATATTTTTTTTTAAACGCGCAAAACATTGCAATTAAAAGGCTTTGTTTCCTGCCGCACCTGAAAATCTGGTTGTAATTTTAAGAGTGCCTCTGAGCAAGCGCAATTGCAGGAAACACGCTTATAAGGCTGTGAAACTTGGGAGCATGACCAATATTATAGGTGGAGAAGCGTCTGGTCGGAGGGATCCATAAGCGAATGTATAAGATGGAGCAGATCTGGACATTTTTTACGCACATAACTCACGCATGCCCAAAATTCCGCAATCGTTCAAGCCAAGTTTTTACTTTGCATCCCAATTGCTTGTATATCGGGTGCAGAAACGCAGGAAATTCTGTGTATGCACTGTGTGCAACAGGCAATCTACATTGAATCAAGTTGCATGGATTATTGGCATGTACATATGTAATCCAAATAACTATGTTAGCTGAAAATAGGATGATCATTCCTATGTGTGTACAGTACTGGACTCGCAATCCAGAATTCATGAGTTCAAATCCCACTTTAGCAAGTTGTGAAGTTCAATTCAATAAATCTGGTAATTTGAGGATTGGCACCAGAAAAAAAAGACCATGAAAACTGTTGGATTGTCATAAAAATGCAACTGTTTATTAATGTCCTTCAAAGAAGGGGAGCTGCCACCTACATGCAGTCTAGCCTACAGATGACTCTAGTCCCATATTAGGTGGTGAATTCTTAATGACCTCCGATGTAGCTTAGCAAACAATTCAGTTGTTAAAAAGAATTGCTATTCATTGTAACTGATAATTGTGACACTATTAAGTTAGCATGAACGTAGTCCTCTGCAGCTCCAGCTTCTCACTATGTGCTTTATTGTGTTTTTTGATAAAATGTACTGCATGCAAGCTAACAATACTGGTCATAAACCATTGTACATAATATATTAATTTCTATATATTTGACCACCTGATGAGAAACACTACATTAAGTGGACACTTATAACAGTAATCCTTTTTATTATAACCTGGCCTTTATTTTATAATCGAGATTGCGACTGTTGTGAATTTATTTTCCCCAAGAACAACAACAACTTGCATTTATATAGCGCTGTTAACATAGTAAAACATTAAAAACATATAAATTGTAAAAAACCTAGTAAGCAGTTATGCCTTTCTAAATGCTTACACACAACATTGGCTTGATTGTGAAGATAGAATTCCAAATGCTAATAAAGAAATGGAATTCACAAAGATGGGTACCAAAATACACCTGATTTCAAGGGATCAATTCTAGCCTTTATTTTGTTGCCAGTTAAAATGAGTATACTTGATTTGTTTTTAAATTATCGGTGGTGTGTTATTTTAACAGTAATCACAGTATGTCCCCGGGGAATACAAATAGTTAAGACGGTTTAGCTAATTATCAAAACAACCTCACAGAGTAAAATACAAAGGATGAATTTCCTTAGCGAAGTATTTGAAAAATAAATGGTGGGACTATAGGCGTAACAAATCACAGCTTTCCACAGTGGGTCAGTGTTAAATCCTGCCTGATCATTCCTCTTGAGAAAACAAAAGAGCACATGCTGAACCACAGTGCAGTTCAGAGGTTCAAGTCATTTTGGTGGTGGCTGTAGGAATTCTGGTGTGGATCATCTTACTGCTAGTTCAAGGTACACAAGGCAGCCTACAAGAACATTAACTTATCAAATAGCTTAAAGCTATCCAAATACAATATTAGATTCCGGGTTATGTAGGAAAGTGATTCAGTGTTTCGAACTTCCAATTTGTGGTAATAAAACATGTAGCAGGAATACCAGACTTTGGCATTGCAGATGACAAGTTCGAAATTAATAAAAGCCAAGACAACATTTAATAAAGATGCTGCATTTAACTAAGAGAATCTTTGAATGAATATTATTGTTAATAGTTTTGATGTGCAATAACCTGTCCAAAATAAAGCAGTCACTGTTTCTTAAAACCATGAACCTGTCCACTGTAACCAATAATAGTGACTATTAAGTTAGCATGTACGTAGTCCTCTGCTGCTCCAGCTTCTTACTATGTACTTCATTGTGTTTTTTGATTAATAAAATGTACTGTGTGAAAACTAACAATACTGATCATTTGTAAACAATAGATTTATTTCTATATATTTGACCACCTGATGAGAAACTCTACATTAAATGGCCACTTTTATCAGTAATCCTTTTCATTATAACCTGGCCTTTATTTTACAATTTGAGATTGTGACTGTTGTGAAACTATTCTTCCAAAATTGTCAAGCTCCTGAAGATGATCAACAGGCATTCTGTACATCAACTAAATATCAGTTCCTAATGAGTGAACCTAAAGTGCAAGCATCACAGATTATTTCACCATGGGAGTCTGATCCTATCTTAAGCAGACATTCACACACACAGACACGTGCACATACACTTTACGGCAAGAGTCGTTGAATAGTATTCAGGAGCTCTGGCTGGTTTTCCCTCCTCTCTAACAGAGGAACATTGAGACTAATTGTAGCATCCCTACCGCTACACCAACTAAAATTAGGTAGCTTTTCCAGACCAGGAAGTATACCCGAGATCTTGCTGGTCTGCGTGGTTCAGTTCTGTACTTGGCAGCACAATTGCCAACTGCAAAATTCTTTTATCTTCTATTAAAATTACTTTCACATTATTTTCTTTGCTTTAAATATATGTGATCATTGCAATCAATGCCTCTCAGAAATCTAACAAAGCCAAGATATTAAACAATATATTTGGGTAATACTTTCAGACAATTTTATTCAGTAAATGCACATAAATCATGGGTTCTTTTCACAAGCTCCTTCCCGAACAATGTGAGGTGTGTTTTTGCATGTGTGGTGCAGCTTGCAAACAGCCTTTCAAAGTCAGACACCCACTTGGGATCAACATCAATTAATTGGAAAAATGGCTCTGGTCTACTGATTCTTTTTTTCTTTCTGCAATTAAATAATTACCTAAATTTCAAGAGTGGGACTAGGTGGTACAGTAGGTTAGCACACAGTCCTTTCACCTCTAGGGCATGCATGGGTCTTAATCCAGCCCAGGATTATAGTTTGTAAGTCTTTTCTGGCTTCTATGTGATAATCTTAAACCAATTCCTCATGGCCATGGGGCTACAGCTACAGCACAAAATCACCCTTAATTTCACATAAATTAACAATCTCCTTCAAAGGAAGCAAAAGAGCTAAAGCACAATGTTTCTACAATGAGGGTGCTTTACCTAACTGCTCGATGTTGGCACTAGATACCTGAAACAAGAAAGTATTCCTTCACCAGTGCTACTACCATTTCTCGCCTTGATGGCATAAAAAGCAAATCTTTAAACTAGCAGTTCTAAAATGTATATATCTACAAAAGCTATGCAGGTTGATACAGGTTTAATTTCTGCCTTAATCACATAATTTTTTTTGAGGAAAAAGTTCCCTTTAGTCAGAAGCCTGTAACTAATGTTCTGTACAAATTTGCACCATTTTTTTTTCTAACATGGTACATGATTACCACAAGCATTAAGAGCATGAGCACCTTTTCTTATAATTTTCTACACTTGAAATTAGCTGGTAGGAGAAAGGCACTCAGAATACATGTAAATAATAGTGCAGACCAACTATCTCCTATGTGCTGCAGTGACGCAAAGTTTTTTTGGTAAATCACCCACCCCCAGCATGTTTTCTATTTATACATTGTGGCTGGAATGAAAGATTTCCTTTAGAGTTTAAATTATTTTTGCTACATTATTCATGGATTTCAAACAGAGGTTATAAAGTGACACCCATTGTAAAGAGAGTCTAAAAACAGTTACCAAAAAGTGTAATTAAAAATCACATTGAATTTCTAAAGAGATGTATTATTTTCCTATTCACAGTGCATTTTACAGAACAAAATGAATGCTGGTGAGCAGGTAATTTATTTCATACGATTACGTAGAATGTACAGCACAGCCATTCAGCCCAACTGCTCCATGCTGGTGTTTATGCATCACAGGAGCCTCCTCCCACCCTTCTTCAGATAACCCTATCAGCATAACCTTCTATTCCTTTCTCCCTCATGTGCCTATCCAGCTTCCCCTTAAATGTATCTGTGCTATTCACCTCAACTACTCCTTGTGGTAGAAAGTTCCACGTTCTAACCACTCTCTGGGTAAAAATGTTTCTTCTGAATTCCCTATTGGATTTATTAGTGACTATCATATATTTATATGGTCTCGCCTCCCCCACCCCCACCCAAATGTGGAAACACCTTCTCCATATACCATGTCAAATTGTTTCACAATCTTAAAGACCCCAATCAGGTCACCCCTCAGCCTTGCCTTTTTTTCTAGAGAAAGGAGCCCGAGCCTGTTCAATCTTTCCTGATGGGTATGACATCTCAGTTGTTGTACCATCCTTGTGAATCTTTTAACCACTGCCTCTATATCTTTTTGATAAGCTGGAGCCCAGAACTGTAACAGTAGGTGTGATCTAACCAAGGCTTTATACAAGTTTAACATAACTTCACTGCTTTTCAATTCTATCCCTCTAGAAATTACCAGTGCTTGGTTTGCCTTTTTAATGGCCTTATTAACCTCCTTTGCTACTTTTAGTAATTTGGGCATCTGTACCCCTAGATCCCTATGCTTCTCTGCCCCAATTTACACTCTTATTGTCCAAGCAATGTCTATCCTCCTTATTCTTCCTACCAAAATGCACCACCTCACACTTACCTATATTATGAACATTTAAATCTATTTATCTTTTGATGTTTTGAACTAATGCAACCTTCAATCAACAGAGTGTAAACCTTCACCAGAATATACCAAAGAATGTTTGGTGTTTGAAGCACGCCCATATTTTAAATCATGATTATGGTTATTGTCGAGAGAAATGAGTAACACACTATAGTGTATTCTTTCCATTCGCCAATAATCATAAAATAGTCAACAAATAGATTTTGTTTTCATTATTACTCAGAGATGAGGCTTATTTTTTTTTCACGTTGTTTTTTTGTCAAAATCTGCACAGTGGCGAGAGTAACAAAAGTTTTTTTTCAGGCCATGCTCTTAGTTTCACTTCATCTTTTAAAGGAGAAAGCTTTTCTTCAGACCGTTTGCTCAAATTCTTTTCGCAGCTGCTATTGATGATTTTCATTTCATTTCACATCAACTTTCAGCAAGAAGGGTTCAGACACACGGAGATAAATAAATGTGCAGCACAGAGGCATGATGAAGAGGCACTGTGTTAAGGTACTTCACCGGTAACTGGGAGAGGCGCAGGGCGGCCTTGGAGCACTGTTGCGAGCAGTGCCTATCCCATTACAGCTCTCCAATTGATTCCACTGAAATGCGAAGAGAGACAGAAATACAGCAAGTCGAAACAGTAAATTCTGATGTTTTCACATCACAGCTTTTGGTGAAACGTCATTTTTATTTCACACTAATGAATTCAATGTGCTCCATCGCTCAGCGAGACCAAGCACTAAGATGGACTGGACTCATCGAGAGTGCCAAACTCTGGATACCTTTGAGTGAATGTGATTGTTCCCAGTCCCTGGGTGTGTTTCTGGGACAGCCCAGTGCACAATTATAATGAAACGGTGGTTATGGTGGAAGGGGGACGGGTAGCTGTAATGATTCTCAAAGCAAACCTTTCATCCTTGTCCACAATCAATACACTTTTTATTTGAATCAATAATTACAGACAGCGCTGCGGAAGTGAAGAAGCAGACTCTCCAACATCTCCACTATTCTGTGCATTTTCCCCACGGTGCACGGTTCATTGAATAGAAAGAACCTGAACCGTCACAATCAACAGGTAAATACTTCCCCATTGACTTTTTTTCTCGGGACAAAATGGTTTTAAACAGCAAGATTTGTGGAATTTCCTTAACACTGTCATAAGCAGTGATATTTAAACAGCTTCAAATACTATCAGCCCACGTTGTATTGTCCTATTAATGAAGAGCAGAACTTCTTTTCTGCTATTCCGGGCAGCACAGAAAACTGGGGCTGATTTGAAAAGGACTGCAACAGTTTTAAGTGAATCCCATCAGATAACCAATTTTCAATAAGAATCAAGCCCATATCCTAAACTTGGCTTATGGAACAGCAATTGATGCATCTATTATGCGATTCCAATCAACAGCCAGCCCTTTCCGATGACAAATGGACTTCAGTTTCAAAGGTCACCCCCAGGTTGAAGTGTGGAGGGCCAGTGAGGTGGGAGCAGCGAGAAAGTGAAACCCACACACACTATCCTCTCTTTCCCCAAGTGCTTCCAGAGTCTCATAATCCTCCAAATGCACTCTGCTGCTGATTCTTTCCATTCGTGACACTGGGAGGAAGTACACATACCCACACACTCTTAAAATCGAACTGCCAACTCCGCAAAATATCACTATTTATAACCATTTGTTTTTTGAGATCTCTCAGATGTACACTGCTTTTTTAAAGAACAACATAAATACCGCGGCAGTTCAACGTTATCATTGAGTTTGATACCTAATTTCAGAATAGTCGACTGCAACTTAGATGAAAGTTTGTAGCAGGAATAAAGTCTGGCGTTTGGAATTTTGACAATATATGTCTTGCTTTTATTTAATAAGCCGGTACAAGATTTGATCGCAGTGCATTGGTGGGTGTTTGGTCATGTTGGTGATTGCATTCCCACCCGGATAAAATCAGTGGGGTTTTAAACAGTGGACCTGTGATCTTGAAAACGATGCAATTCTTACCCGATTCATGTCAATGATTTGCAATAAAATATAATGCACGCGACGGGGTGGTTTTTAAAGTTGATGTTAAACATTTAATTAAATAAAGGGTTGCTTAAAAGTGAAATGTTTGCTAATAATTACTCTGTGTTATCCAATCTTAGGTCTTGAAGACAGTGTGTAAGTCTGTTCAGAACGGAGTGAGCGAAATTAACCGGAGACATGTTGATACGGAATCGCTGGCTCTCCGCTTTACTCCATATCCTTCACACCCCTACGGCCTGTTGAATACAGTAACTAAACGCGGCTCAAGTGTTAGGCTTATAAGATCTCGAAGGGTTATTAAATCAGCGGCATTGCGGCCGGAATATGGTCGATACGAAAAGCAGCTGCAAGAACTAAATGTTGTAATATTGACTGCAGGGATATACTTCATCTTAATTCATTGCACCCTCATCTGTCTTCGCTTCCGTAAGCACCTTAAAGGAGAATGGTCCCATCTTTAACTTTAGTCAGAGCATCGGAAATAAACACATCAAACATTGGCCGCTGTGCAGACCTGACTGTCCTGATGTGTTCGCTTGAAATGGCAGCAGTAAGACCATTAAACATAGTCTGAAATCAGAAATGGTACAAAGAGTGTAATTTAATTTAATCCTATCCGTCTCTTTGGGCTTAATTTGTATTCGGAAATGTAGAGGATCAGCTGGTATTATAAATTGTGGCGCCGTGCCTTCGGTTATTACCTGGTGAAAAAATAACGAAATATGTTGCAAATGAGATGCTTCGCCTATTCACAACCGAACAATGACATTGCCTGTTCAACATTCAGCTGAAATCGTGGGGATCGGCAGTAAATCACCGAGTATGTTCCAAATATAACGGGTATTAGTCAAATTACGGTCCATTAAACACTGTGGTCTATTTCCCATCAAAATGCTTCCGAATGAAAAGAGATGCATTTCAAATTTTTAAAAATCAGCAGTATAAAAATCCCCCCCACCCCTCACCCATTTCAGCCCAAATTGCCAGAATCAGGCGGTAAGCTAAATAAAATGGAGTGTTGGCTTTTGTAAGAATCGCTCTCAAAATGCGCCCCATATGCAACATCGCTTCTCTGAACTAGATATCCCGGATGTGTCTATTCGAGAGAAAAAAACGCCACCAAAGCTGCTTTTCATCATTCCCTAAAGCCAGTGGATACCTCAGCCAGCGACAGACATGCTCCCGTACCAGGCAAATAGCACAGCTCCCCACTCTAAGCCAGCAATTCGCTGCCCATCACCAACAGGCACTGCCGTCTCCTGCTCCTTGGGGTCTAACGTTAGGTGACTGTTTTGGGAGTGACTCACACACTGGCAACCAACAAATCACAGCTGGGTGCCAGAGAGAAGTTACATTTAATTTGATTGCTGGAACCATTGATTTCTGTTTGCTGGCCCATGTTATATTCTAAGTAACCATACCCGCCTGCACCTCCTATTTATTTTCGCGTTCGGATCTCAATGATCAGTTCAATGTATCTGCTTCCTCTTCTCGCTGTTTTTATTTTATTTTGAGGGGGGCAGATTTAAATCGCGTGCAATTGGTGGCATTTTCAGGATCAATCCCACGCAACAGTGGCAGGCTCTACACTGCCATGTAACTGCCTTGTTTTGCCTCTGACAGAGATTGTTCTCAGTCTAGGAGCTTCTCCGTTTTATCCTAATCTTACACTATTAGAAACATCTTTTTTTTACATTTTGAAACCCGACGCCCGGTTCTGAGAGAGGAAAATAGCTAAAAGATTCGTTAAACTTGGCCACAATAGTCGAGATTAAACGATACGAATGAAACAAGGTCATGGACAACGAAGGAAGATTCGTTGCGCTTTACATTGTGTCGTTAATAATACGCTCCCCTTTCATTTTGCGAACTAGCCTTGTGCCACTGCTTGTACAGTATTGATGTTAACCAAATAACCCGCACTGGTTAACTATTTAAATAGGAACGTGAATGATAAGGGACAGAGCAGATTCTGCAGTTGAACCTTTCAATGCTGGCTCTGTCTTGTCAGCAAGCCTTCATTCACCATGAGGGAAGAGTATATATATATGGTGTCGGGACTTACCGTGGCAGAAGCCAGACTGTTGTCAGCCAGGGTCAGATGGTGGGGCTCCCATCTCCGCAAGAATTTGGAGGTGAGGATCTTGCTGAGAAATGTCCTGGGATGCCTGATCACGCACACCTGTATATCCCCCTCCTGCAGCAGTTTGTATCTCATGCCATTAGTACAGTAGTTCGCACGCCTGCAGGGCGCTGCTCCCAATTTGTTGAGATCCGAAGCCGACGACTCGGGCAGCAGGCACGACCTCTCCTCGGAGCCCTGCATGTGTTCGCCGCCGCCGCCGCTGCTGTTCAAATCCATAGCAGCCAGCCCCGAGCACTCCCCAAATCCGACTACCCAACAAGGCGAGGGAGGGCGAGGAGAGACAATCGCCGCTTCGCTGCAGCCAACAACCTCCCTTTTTTTTTGTCCTCCCCCTGTAGCTCCTTCCCCCTTTGGTCCTAGAACAGGGTTATACGAAAGAAAGCCATGGTCTCCCAATAACAAGAAAGGACACAAAATTTAAAAAAAACCTTTACAAGAAAAACAGAAGAAGAAGAAAGATATTCCCAAAAAAGACAAAGGCGAAACGTCACGATTCTTGTGCTTAATTTAGTGAGGATAATCTTGGTACAAGAGGCAGGCAATGAACATTGCAGAAACTCTTTCCCGTCTGGTTGGTCTCTGGCTGATCATGTGGCCTATCCCTGACGTCAATGGACTTGCTGAAAGTGACCAGAGCGGATGCACTGCGTGGTTTTAAAGGTACAGCAACAGAAGCGAGAAATACCACCATTTTAAGAATCTATTTGACACATTTTTCCCCCCTGTAGGCAGTTTCATCAAAGCACAAGCAACGAACTCGTCTTAGTGCATGTGTGTGTGTGTGCCAGCGGAATAAGGCAGCAGAGCCCCTTCCGCGGTCTGTGCGAAGGGCGAGCCAAGTGAAGTGTGTGTGTGTGTATGTACTTTTTGAGGCAGGCTAGGACAGACACACAGAACCCCCCCACCCCCCACAATTTTAAAGCTTCAATGCTGTGTGATAATAATCTCCAGCACCAATGACTGGGGCTGCGGGGTGGTTGAAATGTAGGACAAACTGCTGGTTGGTGATAACGTCCCAGACACATGGTAAATACACAGTCTATGTGTATGTTTTAAAGGCAGGGAGTCCCACCATTTTTTTGTAAAGCTTTAACGCTTCGTACAGTGACATCTGCATTGTTTCTTTGATTAAAGAGTGATGTTTCGATCGCAGCAACAGACGCTGTTTGCATTGTTACCGGATACTGGAGGCGTGCATATTTAATTATTGTGAGAGCCAGTTTACAGAACGGCTTAGGGCACAAAGCAAAGGAAATCCACCATTTTAAGGTGTTGCACTGTGCAGATCCAAACGATTTTCACCATGTTTTGAAATCACAACAATAAGTCACATTGGAGATCAATTAACAGGAATGCCAACATTTCAGTGCAGCTCGGAAAGAGCAACTAAATCGAAAACGAAAGACAGCCATTACAACCAACGTTAACGAGAGTGTGTGCAGCACGACCTTTTCCATATGGGAGAGTAACAGATATGCGAGGCCTAAATGTCCCACAAGAGGGAGCTGTCGAGCGCTTGGATTTACAATCATCTGCCATTTGTAATTTGCTGTTTTATCAAATGGGAATTTAAGAACCTTCCTACAATTCATTGGCAAAAGATCAATGCACTAGATTCCTACACACAACCCTCTGCCTGCCGCTCTCTACATACAATAAGGTACAGCCTTCAAATCAATCAGTAGCCATGTCTATCAAGCACCTCAAACTCCACTTCTAGCCACTGAGAGATCCCTTCTGGATCTTGCCATGGCGTCATCTTACAATACATATGCAAATTCCGCATTTTGCAAGTTTCACATTTTGTCTGCTGTTAGGCTGATGGAGACACGAGGCCGAGTTTCTTCAGACATGGAGGGATGAAAAAATAGTATGAGTCACACCAGAGCATCATAGTATAACCTTTAGTAATTGGCTGAAGAGCACCAATGTCAAAAAGTATTCTTTCAGTCAAGAATGGCTTGAGACTTTAAAGAAGTGAGAAAAAAATGCATATTTCGGGAGATTAGAATATCATGGTATGGAGGATTAGAGTAGGATTACATCAAGGGGAAATTGGTGCTGCAGTGTATTAAAGATTGGCTTTTCTCTTTGTGATCGAAATTTAAAACTAGATCAGACTGAAGGGTGGAAGTCTGTTGGCTGGAAAGATCCAATGTAAGTGTTTGGGTCTTGGAATTAGGCAATGCTGTGCCTAATTCAGCATTAATTGGTTTAGACAGGCCATAGGATGGCTTTTGTGGGAGATAAGAAAAATGTCACACTGATGCAGTAGGGAGTACGCTTCTGAGGTTAGATCTTAAGTATGTTGTTGGAGTAGAGTAGATGGAACTTTACTCTGACCTAAGAGTGCTTGAAATTGGGTGCCTGAACTGGGAAGAGGTCCAATCCCTAGCACTAATTTTCCATATCCCAATGTCCAAAATAGAAAAAAAGTAGATAATTCAAATGACAACAACAACTTGTATTTATAAAGCACCTTTAACGTAGTAAAACATCCCAAGGTGCTTCACAGGAATGTAATAAGACAAAACAAATAAATTTGATACCGAGCCAGATAAGAAATTATGGCAGATGACCAAATGCTTGGTCAAAGCAGTGTCTTAAAAGGAAGAAAGAGAGTTAGAGACGTAAAGAGGTTTAGGCAGGGAGTTCCAGAGCTTAGGGTCCAGGCAGCTGCACGCATGACCACCAATGGTTGAGCAGTTATAATAAGGGATGCTCAAGAGGGCAGAATTTGAGGAATGCAGATATCTCGGAAGTTTATGAGGCTGAAGGAGATTACAGAGTTAGGGAGAGGCAAGGTCATGGAGGGATTGGTAAACAAGAATGAGGATCTTGAAATCGAGACATTGTTTAACTGGGAGCCAATGTAGGTCAGCGAGCACAGGAGTGATGGGTGAGCGGGACTTGGTGCGAGTTCAGACACAGGATGACCTCAAGTTTACGTAGTGTAGAATGTGGGAGGCCAGCCAGGTGTGCATTGGCGTATCACACCTAGAGGTAACAAAGGCATGGATGAGGGTTTTAGCAGTGGATGAGCTGAGGCAGGGGCAGAGATGGGCCATGTGACAGAGGTGGAAATAGGCAGTTTTAGTTACGCCGTTGATATGTGGCCGGAAGCTCACTTCAGCATCAAATATAACACCTAGGTTGTGAACAATCTGGTTCCTCCTCAGACAGATGCTCGGGAGAGGGATGGAGTTGGTGGCCATGGAATGGAGTTTGTGGACCAAAGACAATGCCTTCGGTTTTTCCAATATTTAATTGGAGAAAATTTCTGCTCATCCAGTACTGGATGTCGGACGAGCAGTCTGGCAATTTAGAGACCATGGAGAGGTCGAGAGAAGTGGTGGTGAGGTAGTGCTGGGTGTCATCAGCATACATGTGGAAACTGGAGCTGTGTTTTTGGATGATGAAGGGGCAGCATATAGATGAAAAATAGGAGGAAGCCAAGGCTAAATCCTTGGGGACATCAGAGGCAACGATGCGGGAGTGGGTAGAGAAGCCATTGCAGGTGATTTTCTGGCTACGATTAGATAGATAAGAATGGAACCAGGTGAGTGCAGTCCCACCCAGCTGAACGATGGTAGAGAGGCTTTGGAGGAGGATGGACTGGTCAATCGTATCAAAGACTGCAGACAGGTCAGGAAGGATGAGCAGGGATAGTTTACCTTTGTAACAGTCACAAAGGTTGTAATTTGTGACTTGGATGAGAGCCGTTTTGATACTGATTCAAACATGAAGTTCTGAGAAAGATGGGCACCAGATTTAGGAGGCGACAACACGTTCAAGGACTTTGGAGAGGAAAGGGAGGTTGGAGATGGGATGGTAGCTAGCAAGCACAGTGGGATCAAGAGTTTTTTTGAGGAGGGGGTGATGACGGCAGATTTGAAGGAAAGGGGGGCAGCACCTGAGGAGAGAGAACCGTTAACAATGTCGGCTAACATGGGAGCCAGAAAAGGAAGTTGGGTGGTCAGCAGTTTTGTGGCAATAGGGTCAATGGAGCAGGAAGTTCGTCTCATGGACAAGATGAGCGTGGAGAGGTCAAGAGGTGAGATCAGAGAGAAACTGGAGAACGATACGAGTGCAGCGCTAGGGCAGGGGGGAATCTCAGGAAGTTTGGGCCAGTGGGCTAGGGAAAGGAAGGAAAGTGGCAGAGGCAGCTGAGACAAACAAGTCCATGAGCTCCTCACACTTGTTGTTGGAGGTGAATGTGATGGAGACATGGGAGAGGGGTTTAAGAAGACGGTTAGCAGTAGAGAATAGTAGCCGGGGGTTAACTTTGCATTCCAGAATGATCCTGGAATTGTGAGCAGTTTTTGCAGACAAGAGTAGAACCCAAAACTGCTTTATGTGGTTCAGCCAGATCTGGCGGTGAACGGCTAAACCAGTTATGCGCCACATCCGTTCAAGTCTGCGCCCTTGGACTTGAGGGAGCGAGGATGAGGACCATACCAGGGGGAACGGCCAGGGTGAGAAAGAGTAATGGTTTTAATAGGGACTAGGGCATCAAAGGTGGTGGTGAGGGTGTGATTGAGCAGAAGTGTCATGGTGAATGGAGAGCCAACAGCTGGACAGTTTACGGGGCAGAAATTGCCCTCCGCCGGAAACGGGGCACACCTTTCATTTTTGTTGTGTTCTGGTTGCGACAGTGGATGCGGCGGCCTATCCAGCGAAATTGAGCTCATCATCATTTTTTTCGAGCTGAGCGGAAGTGGGGGCGAGGCAGAGTAGCTGTCGCTGTCAGTCATCAGCACCGGGCTGGTGACGTCATCGCGCTGGTGCATCACCACATCTCTCCCCTTCAGTTAAAGGGGAGAGCCGCTGCGAATTCTGCATTTATTTTAGTTAGGTCCACTGGGCCACCAGGGAGGGTTTCAGCCGGGCCAGTGGCCTGGCACCCAAGAGGGGGTGCTAGGCTGCCTGTTGGCCAAACCTGGGGCATAATTGTTGGGCTGACCTGGTTGTCAGCCGACAAAAAAAATAAAATGGTGTTGCCGGCAGCGCCACCTCCCCTTTAAGGGTGGCCGTGCCGCCGACCAACAAGGAGTGCACCGACACAAAATGCTGTCGGGGGCACCGAATGGCGGCCGGAAGACTTTTGGGGGTGAATTTCGCTTCCGGGGCAGGGCATCGGCGGTGCACTCTGATGACACATTTAGGAAGTTTCGGCACCAGCGGGTCGGAAGTGTGGGGAGCGGGGCGGATATGGTCACTGCTGGGAAAATGCTTGAGGGCAATCGCGCGAACGATGGACATTCCATGAAAAATTGGCGGCCATTCCGCGATGAATCCAGAGGCCTTAACAAAAGAAGAAATTTCGGCCCCGATAAGTGCAATTGTAAGAGAGTTTGGAGAAAGTTTTTTTTCCAGGGGTGGACACAGAAGGGAATACAGTAAAAACACACCCACAGATGGGAGGAATGGCTTGTTTTGTTGCTGTAACATTCTGTTATTCCTGATAACAATTTCAAATTGTGCATTTTTCTTCATTTTAATACTTTTTAATTCTCATTTGCATTTAAATAGCAACTTTCACGTCCTCAAGATGCCCAAAGCCAATGGAGTACTTTTGAAGTGTAGTTACTGTTGTTAAGTCAGTCGATACTGCGGGTAATTTGCACACAGCAAGGTCCCACAAACAGCAAAGACATAAATGATGAGGTAATCTGTTTTTTTGTTTAGTAGTGTTGGTTAAGGGATAAATGCTATCCAGATTACCAGGAGAACTCTCCTGCTCTTTTTCAAAAAGTGCCATGTTGTCTTTTGCATCCACCCGAGAGGGCAAATAGAGCCTCAGTGTAACATCTCATCTGAAAGTCCGCACCTCTGATTGTGTAGCACTCCCTCAGCATTGTACAGTCGCATCAGCCTAGATTATGTGCTCATGTCACTGGAGTGGGGCTGAACCCACAGCCTGCTGACTCAGAGATTAGATTTCTACCACTGAGCCAAGGCTTAGTTTCCCACATGGTGAATTTATGACGCTGGAGAAAAACATTCAAGAGGAAACTAAGTGGTTCCTGCTAGCACCGATGCAAAAGCAGTTTGCAGAAGCTTAGGGTGGGTTATATCTGATCTCGAGCCATCACTGAATCATGCAATTAATTATTAGAAGTGCAATTTCTATTTGATTAGAAAGCTGCATCTACTGCTGGCCAACTTACTGATCCAGTGCAAGTGGAAAACACTGCACTGATATTTCTGCAATTTTACTGCCAATTTACTGGTAACAATCTGAAATTGCCACCATGAGAAAATGCCAGGTCAATTGATTCAGATGTGCCAAGCCCATTGCAAATGCATGTCTAACATTTTTGTCGTGTTTAGCTTTTGCTATGGACAGATGCCATAATTTCCAGTCAGAAGGAACTCAGGATTGCTTGGTGTGGGGAGTTCACAGAGCTTGGGGTTAAAATGAGAATCTGTTAGGGTAGTGATGCTGTAAGAGGAATGTTTTACCCTCCATCTGTCCTGAAATACTGTGCATTTGCATCATTGTTCTGCAATATTTTGCCACATTTTGCAGAAATTGTCAGTTTATTATTAAATGCAGCCAGTACAGTGCCATCTTTTTACAGTTTAAAATAATTTCAGGTAACCTGCTGTAAGGTTGTTACATTTCAAACGATACAAAAGACTGACTTGCCCATTAGCGCCTGTCTAACTTTAAAGATTTCACTGGCAGTCAGAGGCAAGTGATCATAGTCTCTGGCATATCTTTTAGTACATACACATCGACAAGTTCTGCACTTCCCCACTCACAAGTGTGAGTGGGGAACAAAATGCTCTCTGTCCTGGGACTGCTTGACACTAAGTACAACAACAGAACCCCCCCCCCCCCCCATTTTCCTACACTTACAGCACCCACCACAACAAATCACAAGAGATATAAAAAAAATAAAGTTTGAGATCACTTGATGCTAAGTTTATGACAAGTTCTCTGGAAACATTGGATCTTTTGGCTGTGTTTAGACTGCCTGTGAACTATTTTGATCCACAGTGGACTGAGTTGACAAACTCACCCTATATTCTTTCTTGTCTTTGAAGTGACAAGACCATGTATTAGATAGTGGACACAATCCTCAACAAATTAGCTGTTCCATGGGGACACAGTACAGGAATATACATAGTGCACACCTCGAGCCAGGGCTTTCCCGAACAAAAGAATACAGCAACTGACAGATTTGGAAATATCACTGATCATAATCTGAAGACATGAAAGGCAATCCGAATAGCTTTAGTCTGATGTCAAAAGCTGAATAAACCAGCAAGAACCATCATGCTGTAGACAGTACTAAAAAAGAATCATGCAAATACTTGCAGAAACAGATGAGACAACCCCACAGTTAAAGCAATAGGATATGGCTCTTCAATAAATATGTAAGCTCAAAATAACATTACTCATGACTAGTCATCACGCAATGGAAAATAAATGAGTGTGTCGACTAAGAAGCAGCAATATTCCATTCCCCTCCCACACAAATCATACTTTTTGCATTTCGTTAAACTCCTCCACTTTCAAACTGCACAAGCAATACCACAATGACATCATTAGTTCTGAAGTCATTTCCTGAAGTCAGCTACTTTAATGTGAATTCTCTGAACAGTAAATGAAGTTCCTTCCCCACATTGCAACAGTGACTATATAAATGCAAGCCTTTCCTTTCTATTTCCTGCTGTTAGTTCATCAACACGAGAGGTAGTTCCTGTCTCTTCACAGCAGAGCTGCTAAACCAGCAGAGAAGACTGACAGCGTGCTTATGTGTTATTTGTCCCATCATTTTCATTTGTCAGCTGAATATTCTTCTCTCATAGAATAGGACAGACATCCTATCCCCAACATTTCAATTGAGGAAAGGCACAGGACGCTAACTCACTCCCATTAAGATTCTGAAGCACACTGGGGAAGATTTTGCGTCTTGCTACCCCCTTGTTATTAGGCGTAAACAGGATGGTAGTAGAATGAAACAATAATTAAAAATCTTCGGCAACATGCTGTAGGAGGTCCACCTGTTTCGATTTTTGGGCAGACTTCAATTTAGGTGGCCAGCGCTCGCTCCCAAAACAGGTAGGGGCCTAATGAAGGTATGTAATTCAGGGTCAAATGACAATGTCAGGACTTTCACATCATTTTGGTTTCTACCTGCACTGTTACTGCTTGTACTTCAATCCATCCACAGACCAAGGCTGGTGCAAGTTGAGAGGCGGCCATTTTCTGTGGCATTTAAAGGGGTCCTTGGTTGCTCTTAGTTAAAATGCTGGAAAGTATCCACATTGTGGATTTTGATTACAAAGACAATTTCAAAGTCCTTGTTGTCATGTATTCAACCAGCATTGTAACCCATGTATAAGCTGACCTAAGTTGTACACTGTGAGAACAATGACCACTAGGTGGTGAACTTGTGGGAGACACTCCTAACCTGGACCTTCAGGTATAAAAGGGGAAGCTCTACCCACTTCCATCACTTGAGTGCTAAGGAATAAAGGGCAGGTCACAGACTGACCTTTTCTCAAGCATGGGCCTCGTATGCATTTATACTATAGATAGTAAGGACGTATCAATGGCGACAAGAAACTGGGATTTAAACCATGCGAGCATGGCCACTAGCAGAACAGACAAGAGGTACTGTGTTAAGGAATGGTTGGGACAGAGATACAACATTGTTAAAGCAGCACACAGTTCTCCAGGCAGACAAGGGCAATCGAGCATGCCCCAACATGTAGTCGAACCCAGAGGGGGAGTTTGACAGAGACAATGGCAAGCTGAACGGCGATTCACGCCATTGCAAGGGACAATGCAGCCAGTAATGGGGCCATCAACACCTTTTAATGGCGCACTCAAGGACAGTCACAGGGGCTGTCAGGGATGATCGACTGGCAAGGGTCCTTTTATTTCCAACAACAGCTCATGTTGGAGGCATGGAGGCACACACTCAGCCGGAGTTTGCAGGGATGAGCAAAATATCTGCAGAAATTGCAGAAATGAACGCTGGGGGAAATCGCTGGAAGCTGAAGTTCAGCGAGTTCATGTGGAGTACATATACAGTTCATACACCGATAATGATGAAAGTGCTCCTCAATGGCATCCCAATATCAATGGAGCTAGACACGGGGGCCAGCCAGTCCCTGATGGGTATCAAACAGTTCAAAAAGTTTTGGGCGTCCAAGGCCAGGAGGCCAAAATTATCGCCGATTGACGCACAGCTACGGACATACACAAAGGAGATCATTCCGGTGCTAGGCAGCGCCACGGTAGTCGTGACCCACAAAGATTCGGAGAACAGGGTTGCCACTCTGGGTTGTCCTGGGGGACGGTCCCACACTACTGGGGAGGAGTTGGCTTGCTGCCATGAACTGGAAATGGGGCGATGTCAATGCAATTTCCTCTGTGGAGCGAGTATCAGGCTCACAGATCCTGGACAAATTTGACTCATTATTTCAACCCAGCACTGGCACTTTCATGGGAGCCAAGGTAGTAATTCACATAAACCCGGACACCAGGCCAGTACACCACAAGGCCTTACATGATGCCGGAAAAGATAGAATGCGAATTGGACCGCCTGCTGAGGGAAGGCATCATCTCGCCAGATGAATTCAGTGACTGGGCGAGCCCGATTGTGCTGGTGCTCAAGGCGGATGGGTCGGTCAGGATATGTGGCGATTACAAGGCCACCATCAATCGGGTGTCGCTCCAAGACCAGTACCTGCTACCGAGAGCGGAGGGCCTCTTTGCGATGCTGTCCGGTGGCAAATATTTTTCAAAATTGGACCTGACCTCAGCTTACATGACCCAGGAGCTGGCGAATGAGTCGAAGAAGCCTGGACAAATAAAGACCCGCTATTGTCTCTAGTCAAGAAATGTGTCCTGAATGGGGACTGGGCAGCCACGTACAGGGCATGTCCTGAGGAATTTAAGCCATTTCACAGCCGCAGGGATGAACTCTCGATTCAGGCCGATTGCCTACTGTGGGGAAACCGCATAGTCACGCCCCAGATGGGCAGAGGGGTGTTCATCAGAGAACTCCACAATGAGCACCCGGACATTGTCATGATGAAGGCAATTGCCAGGTCACACGTTTGGTGGCCAGGGACAGACGCTGATCTGGAACTTTGTGTTCGCAGGTGCAACACGTGTGCCCAGCTGGGCAATGCGCCCAGGGAAGCCCCCCTTAGCCCCTGGCTATGGCCCGCCAAGCCTTGGTCACGCATCCATGTGGACTACGCAGGTTCTTTCATGGGAAAAATGTTTTTGGTTGTAGTAGACGCCTACTCCAAATGGATCGAGTGTGACATTTTAAATTCAAGCACATCCTCCGCCACGGTAGAAAGTCTACGGGCAATGTTCGCCGCCCACGATCTAACGGACATTTTGGTTAGCAACAATGGCCCGTGCTTCACAAGCACTGAATTCCAGGACTTCATGGCAGGCAATGGAATTAACCATGTCAGAACGGCACCGTTCAAGCCGGCCTCAAATGGCCAGGCAGAACGAGCAGTGCAGATAATCAAACGGGATGCTCAGAATCCAAGGGGGTTCCCTACAAAGCCACTTATCATGCTTCCTGTTGGCCTACAGATCCCGACCACACTCGCTCACAGGGGTTCCACCCGCAGAGCTGCTAATGAAAAGGACACTCAAAACCCGGTTATCCCTTATGCACCCCACCATGAAATAAATTGTCGAGAGCAGGCGCCAGTCACAATATGACTACCATGACAGGAATGCGAGGGCGTGATGTATTGATGTAAATGACCCTGTTTTTGTCCTCAACTACGCTGCAGAGCCCAAATGGCTCGCAAGCACTGTGATTGCCAAAGAGGGAAATAGGATTCTGGTCGTTAAACTTACCAATGGACAAATCTGCCGCAAACACGTGGATCAAACAAAAAGGAGGTTCAGCAACCCCATAGAAGAAGCAGAGGAAGAACACGATATAGAGTTCACTCCACCACAGGTGACCGAACGCCGGAACCAAAGGGAGGAGAGCCCAGTCACTGTGGGCAGTCCGGATAGGCCTGAGGCACCGCAAATAGCAGACACTCAGGCCAGTGCCCAACAACCGGAGCCCCAACTCAGGCGCTCTACAAGAGAGCATAAACCACCAGAGAGACTCAACCTGTGATCCCAATAAGACTTTGGGGGGGGGGGAGGTGATGCCATGTATTCAACCAACATTGTAACCCATGTATAATCTGAACTAAGTTGTACACTGTGAGAACAATGACCACTAGGTGGTGAACTTGTGGGAGACATTCCTAATCTGGACCTTCAGGTATAAAAGGGGAAGCTCCACCCACTTCCATCACTTGAGTGCTAAGGTATAAAAGACAGGTCCAGACTGACCTTCTCTCAAGCATGGGCCTCGTGTGCATTTATACTGTATAGTAAGGATGTATCACTTGTGGTGCTGTAGAGTGTTCCGAACTCTTAAGGGGCTACTGTCAACATATTTTTCATCATGGGGGTCCCTCTCAAAAGAGGAGGAGAATTAGGAGGATCATTAGGACGAAGAAGCACACAAAGCTGCAATTGAGGGAAGCCAAATAGAAGGTGGCATGCTTACAAGAATCTTTACCCTTCCGGTAGAGTGTATAGACCCAGGATAATGTACATGCACTTCTCTGAGGAGTGGTGCATAAAAACATAAGAAATAGGAGCAGGAGTAGGTTATCTGGTCTCTTGAGACTGCTCCGCCACTCAATAAGATCATGGCTGATCTGATCTTGGCCTCAACTCCACTTCCCCGCCCTCTCCCCATAACCCTTGACTCCCTTATCTTTCAATAATCTGCCTATCTCCACCTTAAATATATTCAATGACCTAGCCTCCACAGCTCCCTGGTGTAGAGAATTCCAAAGATCTGAGGGAAGAAATTCCTCCTCATTTCCGTTTTAAATGGGCGACCACTTATTTTGAAACTATGCCTCCTAGTTCTAGATTCCCCCATGAGGGGAAACATCCTCTCTGCATCTACCCTGTCAAGCTCCCTCAAAATCTTATATGTTTCAAAAAGATCATCTCTCATTCTTCTAAACTCCAATGAGTATAGGTCCAACCTGCTCAACCTTTCTTCATATGACAACCCCTTCATCTCAGGAATCAACCTCGTGAACCTCCTCTGAACTGCCTTCATTGCAAGTATATCCCTCCTTAAATAAGGAGAGCAAAAATGTACGCAGTACTCCAGGTGCGGTCTTACCAACGCCCTGTACAGTTGTAGCAGGACTTCCCTACTTTTATACTCCATCCCCTTTGCAATAAAGACCAACATTCCATTTGCTTTCCTAATTACTTGTGGTACCTGCATGCTAACTTTATGTGTTTCATGTACAAGGACCTCTAGATCCTTCCGTACCGCAGCATTTTGTAATCTCTCCCTATTCAAATAACAATTAGCTTTTTTATTTTTCCTACCAAAGTGGATAACCTCACATTTTCTCACATTATACTCCATCTGCCAAATTTTTGCCCACTCATTTAGCCTGTCTACATCCCTTTGCAGATTATTTGTGTCCTACTCACAACTTGCTTTCCCACCTATCTTGTATCATCAGCAAATTTCGCTACATTACACTAGGTCTCTTCATCCGTCATTAATAGAGATTGGAAATAGTTGAGGCTCCAGCACTGATTCCTGTGGCACCCCACTAGTTACAGTTTGCCAAGCTGAAAATTACCCATTTATCTCGATTCTGTTTTCTGTTAGTTAGCCAATCCTCATGATTTCCCTTTCATAAAACCATGCTGACTCTGCTTGACTGCATTATGATTTTCTAAATATCCTGATACTACTTCCTTAATAATGGACTCCAGCATTTTCCCAATGACGCGTTAGACTAACTGGTCTAGGGTTTCCTGCTTTCTGTCTCCCTCCTTTCTTCAGGAAGCTGCATTTCTCTAGGGGAGGCCATAACAGAATTATCCTGCAATATGACCTGCTCGGGTCAAATATGACAATAAAGTTGCTAATAATCTGGTTCAGCCTCACACAGTTGCCAGGAAGAGGGATGGAGTCGGTGACTAGGGAACAGAGTTTGTGGCGGAAGCAGAGGATTTCCAATACTTGCCTTGTCAGAGCTCTTCACCAGCAGCTCATTGAAGAGTTATAGAGACATTACAGCACAGAAGGAGGCCATTCGGCCCATCGAGTCCATGCCAGCTCTCTGTCGAGCAATCCAATCAATCCTGTTCCCATTTGCTGCGTAAAAAAGTTCTTCCTCACATCCCCCTGTATCTCTTGGCCAAAACCTTAAATCTGTGTCCCCTAGTCCTTGTACCATCAGCTAATGGGAACAGTCTTTGTCTTCCCTTCAGGTGAACCATCCCTGCTCCGCTGTCATGTTCACTGCCTCTCCGAGGCCTCAAACAAAATACATAGGCCCAAAGACCACAACGTTGTTATTCATGTCAACTAACATTGCAGGGTCAGCAGCTACTTCAGGAACAATCTCCACACACACAGATTTCAAAGAGGATTATAATTGTAATGGCTAATAACAATTCCTAATACTATTTAACAGCCTGGTGAGAGCCCCTTGTAGATAGAAATACATAGAAAAATTAAGAAGCAGAACTCCAGACTAGTAATCCCTGGATTACTCCCAGTGCAATGCTCTGGACCAGACAGGGAGGGCAAGATTAGAATTGCCAACGTGTGACTGGAAGGATGGTCTAAAAGGGATCGTTTCAGACTCCTGGGATACTGGGACCACTTTTCAGGCTGAAAAAGGTTGTATGATGAGATAGTCTTCACCTAAACCAGAGAGGCAGAAATATCTTTGCAGACAGGTTAACTTGGGCAGTAGGGAATGAGTGAGGTGGGTGGGAGCGGAAAGTCCACACTAAGCCAAAGAAGTGTGAGAAAAATACCAACAGTTACTCTAAGAAGAATTCTGTACATGAACACACATAGAATAAGAAGTAAAACAAGTGAGTTGGAAGCACAAACTCAGCTTAACTAAAACATCCCTCGTCCTGAACGCGCATCTTTCTCTAGTTTCTCTTCCATCTCTCATCATGCCCTCTCCGAGCTCAGCTTGTCCATGAGACCCCACTTCCTGCTCACTCGGCCCTATTCCCACCAAACTGCTGACCACCCAATTTCCCTTCCTGGTCCCCATGTAAGCTGATATTGTTAACAGTTCTCTTTCCTCAGGTGCTGTGCCCCTCTCCCTCAAAAATGCCATTATCACCCCATCTCAAAAAAAACAACGCTTGACCCGTCCTTGCAAACTATTACCCCATCTCCATCCTCCCTTTTCTTTCTAAAGTCCTTGAACATGCCATTGCCTCCCAAATCTGTGCCTATCTTTCCCGGAATTTCATGTTTGAATCTCTTCAATCAGGTTTTGACCTTTGCCACAGGACTGAAAAGGCCTTCATCAAAGTCAGAAATGACATCATATGTGACTGTGACCATGGTAAACTATCCCTCCTCCTCCTTCTCAACCTGTCTGCAGTCTTTGACACAGTTGACCACACCATCCTCCTCAAACGCTTCGCCTCCGTCATCCAACTGGGTCAAACTGCACTCGCCTGGTTCCATTCTTATCTATCCAGTGGTAGGCAGAGAATCACCTGCAATTAAATCTCTTCCCACTCCTGCAATGTTACCTCTGAATCCCCCAAGTATCTATCCTTGGCCCCTTTCTATTTCTCATCTACTCATCACCATCATAGGCAGTCCCTCAAAATCGAGGAAGATATGTTTCCACTCTAACAGTGAGTTCTTAGGTGACTGAACAGTCCAATACGGGAATTACAGTCTCTGTCACAGGTGGGACAGACAGTCGTTGAAGGAAAGGGTGGGTGGGGAGTCTGGTTTGCCGCACACTCCTTCCACTGCCTGCGCTTGCTTTCTGCATGCTCTCGGCGACGAGACTCAAGGGATTCAGTGCCCTCCCAGATGCTCTTCCTCCACTTGGGGTGGTCTTTGGCCAGGGACTCCCAGGTGTCGATGGGGATGTTGCATTTTATCAAGGAGGCTTTGAGGGTGTCCTTGAAACTTTTCCTCCGCCACCTGGGGATCGCTTGCCGTGTAGGAGTTCCGAGTAGAGCGCTTGCTTTGGGAGTCTTGTGTCAGGCATGCGAACAATGTGGCCCGCCCAACGGAGCTCGTCGAGTGTGGTCAGTGCTTCGATGCTGGGGATGTTGGCCTGATTGAGGACACTATCGTTGGTGTGTCTGTCCTTCCAGGGGATTTGCAGGATCTTGCCCTCAGCGATATCATCCAAAAACACAATGTCAGATTCCACATGTATGCTGACGACACCCAGCTCTAACTCACTACCACTTCTCTCGACCCCTCCACTGTCTCTAAATTGTTAGATTACTTGGCAACATCCAGTACTGGATGAGCAGAAATTTCGTCCAACTAAATATTGGGAAGACTGAAGCCATTGTCTTCGATTCCTGCCACCGACTCAATCCCTCGCACTGGCAATGGTCTGAGGCTGAACCAGACCTTGGTGCCGTATTGATCCCGAACTGAGCTTCTGACCACACATCCACGCCATCTCTAAAACCGCCTACTTCCATTTCTATAACATCGCCCGACTTCGCCCCTGCCTCAGCTCATCTGCTGCTGAAACCCTTTGTTACCTCGAGACTTGACTATTTGTAGGATCTTGCGGAGATATCGTTGTTGGTATTTCTCCAGCGACTTGAGGTGTCTACTGTACATGGTCCATGTCTCTGAGCCATACAGGGTATTACCACAGCCCTATCTCCACAAGATCCTACAAATCCCCTGGGAGAACAGACGCATCAACATTAGCATCCTCGACCAGGCCAACATCCCCAGCACTGACCACACTTGATCAGCACCGCTGGGCAGGCCACATAGTTCGCATGCCAGACACAAGGCTCCCAAAGCAAGCGCTCTACTCGGAACTCCTTCACGGCAAATGAGCCAAAGGTGGGCAGTGGAAACGTTACAAGGATGCCCTCAAAGCCTCCCTGATAAAGTGCAATATCCCCACTGACACCTGGGAGTCCCTGGCCAAAGACCGTCCTAAGTTGAGGAAGTGCATCCGGGAGGGCGGCACCTCGAGTCTCATCGCCGAGAGCATGCAAAAATCAAGTGCAGGCAGTGGAAAGAGTGTGCGGCAAACCAGTCCCACCCACCCCTTCCCTCAACGATTATCTGTCCCAATTGTGACAGAGACTGTGGTTCTCGTATTGGACTGTTCAGTCACCCAAGGACTCATGCTAAGAGTGGAAGCAAGTCTTCCTCAATTCCGAGGGACTGCCTATGATGATGATGACTTGACTATTCCAATGCTCTCCTGGCTGGCCTCCACCCTCCATAACCTTGAGCTCATCCAAAACTCCGCTGCTCATTCTAACTCACACCAAGTTCCATTCACCCATCACCCCTGTTGATCTACATTGGCTCCTGGTCTGGCAACACCTCAATTTTCAAATCCCTCCACGGCCTCGTCCCTCCTCATCTCCGTAACCTCCTCCAGTCCTACAACTCTCCGAGATCTCTGTGCTCATCCCATTCTGGTCCCTTGTGCATCTCAATTTTAATTACTCATTGGAGGCCATGCTTTCAGCTGCCTAGGCCCTAAACTTTGGAATTCCCTCCCTAAACCATTCCACCTCTCTAGCTCACTCACCTCCTTTAAGACCCACCTCCTTGACCAAGCTTTTGGTCATTCGTCCTATTATCTCCTTATGTGGCTTGGTATAAAACTTTGCATGATAGTGCTCTTGTAAAGCGCCTTGGGGCATTTTACTACGTTAAAGGCGCTATATAAATGCAAGTTTTTGTTGCTGTTAAAAGGTATGATGCAGTAACCATTATTGAGACCTGGCTATATCCTCGGCATGATCAGGAGTTAAATATTCCACAAGCAGAACCGCTGAAATAATAATGGCAATTAATTTCGGGAATATATTTTGGACAGATTCCTAGAACAAACCAACAAGATAACAGGCCACACTGGATATAGTGATGAGTAACAAACCAGAATTAGTTAATAATCTGATGGTAAAGGAGTATCTAGCAAATAGTGGCCATAATAATGATTGAATTTAATATTAGATTTGAGAGGGAGAAGGGAGAGTCACAAATCAAAGTATCACATTTAAGTAAGGGCAGCTTTGAAGGATGTGAAATGAATTGACCCCAGTAAATTAGGCTAAACTGTGAATGAGAAACCTAGAGTGAAACAGATCAAAGTATTTGGTACGATACCAAACCAATACATATCCCTAAAAGGCAAATGATCCACTTGTGTAGTTAAGCAACCACAGTGAACAAATGAGGTAAGTGACAGTGTCCACATAAATGAAAAGGCTTACACAAATTCAAGGAAAGGTAGAAATCCAGTGGATTGGGAGAGCTATAAAAAGATATATTGGGGTAGAAATTCCGATGTCTCGGGCCCGTACGAAGTTTCTACGGACCCGGGAAGGCATCGGAAAAGCCAGTTTTCAGCACGTAATGCGCATACGCTGAAAACCGGCTTTTCCGATCTGTCAAGCTTGACAGATCGTAAACATATCGGAAGCGAGGATGACATATCGGGAGCAAGGACATTTCTTGGGCAAGATTGCGGGATTTACGCAAATCTTGCCCAGCAAATGTCTTCAAAAATCTTGCGCCTGAAAAAGCAGGCGCATAGCCTACTTTTACAGGCGCAAGTGTTTTAAAACATACAAAAACACGATAAAATTAAATTATAAATGTTATGTATGTAAACATTGTAACTGTGTAAGACTTGCCACCAGAGGGCGCAACTGTTGGAGGCCCAAGGGTCACCTGCACACCTCGTGCAAGGGAGTATAAAAAGTTGTCTGCTATGCTGCTTAGGCACTCTGGAATTGTATTAAAGAGACTAAGGTCACATCAGTTTTAGCTCACAGTACTCAGTCTTGTGGCGTTCTTTCATACTTAACAATTAACAGATTACGAACTTTCACGCAATCATGGCTGCTGTTGGTATGTTAGAGAGATTTGTAGAGGGTGATGATTGGGAAGCCTTCGTTGAGCGTCTCGTGGCCAACGAGCTGGATGGGGACGGTAAAACGATCAAGTGCAGGGCAATTCTCCTCACCGTGTGTGGGTCCACAATATACGGCCTCATCAAGAATCTGCTAGCACCGGAGAAACCAGCGGAGAAGACATTTACAGAGTTGTGTACGCTGGTTCGAAACCACCTCAAGCCGAAGGAGAGCATCTTAATGGCCAGGTATCGCTTCTACACACACCACCGCTCCAAGGGCCAGCACGTGGCGAGTTGTGTCGCGACCTGAGACGCCTTGCGGGAACTTGCGAATTTGCTGGATTTTGGGGGGAAATGCTGCGGGACGTTTTTGTGCTTGGCATCGGCCACGAGGTCATTCTTCGCAAGCTGCTGTCCGCCGAATTCCTAGACCTAAGCAAGGCCATCACGATAGCCCAGGCATTCATATCCACGAGCGATAATACGAGACAGATATCTTCCCAGCATCGAAGCTCACCGTTACGTACTGTGCATAAAATAACATCGCTAGCAGACAGAATTGCATATGATAGGGTCTACACGCCTGCAGCTGCAAGACCTAGGATGACTCAGAGTCCACCATCAGGTGTGAATGCAAATCCATTAGCACCATGTTGGTGCTACGGGAGTAATCATCAAGCCCATCAATGTCGATTCAAGCACTACGTGTGCAAAGGCTGCGAAACAATGGGGCACCTCCAGCAAATGTGCAAGAGTGCTGCGACTCACCACGTGGCAGAGTCGGCAGAGGATGATCGATCCGGCGCAGATCACGCAGAACAAACAAGAGAGGCAACTCAATCCGAGGAAGAAGTGAATGGGGTACACATCTTCACCACCAAAAGCCCTCCTATTATGCTGAAAGTCAAATTGAACGGTATTCCGGTATCAATGGAGTTGGACACGGGGGCGAGTCGGTCAATTATGAGCCAGAAGGCTTTTGAGAAACTGTGGGGCAACAAGGCACAGAGGCCCAAACTAAGCCCGATTCAGACAAAGCTGCGCACCTACACCAAAGAGCTCATACCAGTCATTGGCAGTGCGGCAGTGAAGGTATCGTACGATGGAGCTTCGTCTGATTTATCACTGTGGATTGTACCAGGCGATGGCCCAATGCTATTCGGCAGAAGCTGGCTGGGAAAGATTCGATGGAACTGGGACAATATCAAAGCACTATCTTCAGTGGATGATGCCTTGTGCGCCCAAGTGCTGAACAAGTTTCCGTCGCTATTTAAACCAGGCATCGGCAACTTCACAGGTGCCAAAGTGCAGATCCATCTAGTCCCCGATGCAAGGCCCATTTATCACAAGGCTCGGGCGGTTCCATATATGATGAGGGAGAAAGTCAAGATCGAACTGGACAGACTTCAACGAGAGAGAATCATATCACCAGTCGAGTTCAACGAGTGGGCCAGTCCAATTGTTCCAGTGTTGAAAAGCGATGGCATGGTCAGAATCTGCGGGGACTACAAGGTAACAATCAACAGAGTCTCGTAACAGAACCAGTACCCGCTACCCAAAGCGGATGACCTGTTCGCGTTAGCAGGGGGGAAGTCGTTCACCAAGTTGGACCTAACCTCCGCCTACATGACACAGGAGCTGGCTGAATCTTCGAAAAGATTGATGTTATCAACACGCACAAAGGACTGTTTATATACCACAGGTGCCCTTTTGGGATTCGCTCGGCTACTGCCATCTTCCAGAGGAACATGGAGAGTCTGCTGAAATCAGTTCAGTGCACTATTGTGTTTCAAGATGACATTCTGATCACCGGTTGTGACACCACGTGCACAACCTGGAAGAGGTTCTAAGTCGACTAGACAGAGTGGGGCTCAGACTGAAATGCTCCAACTGTGTTTTTCTGGCGCCAGAGGTCGAATTTTTGGGGAGAAAGATTGTGGCAGACGGCATCAGACCAACGGACTCAAAGACAGAGGCCATCAAGAATGCAACCAGACCACAGACTGTGATGGAGCTGCGTTCGTTCCTGGGACCCCTCAACTATTTTGGTAACTTTCTACCTGGGTTAAGCACTTTGCTGGAACCGTTGCACATGTTGCTACGTAAGGGCGACGACTGGGTTTGGGGTAAATCTCAAGAGACAGCCTTTGAGAAGGCCAGAAACCTACTTTGTTCTAATAAGTTACTTGTACTGTATGACCCGTGTAAACGATTAGTGCTAGCTTGTGATGCATCTTCGTACAGGGTCGGCTGTGTGTTACAGCAAACTTCAACCGGTTGCATACACGTCTAGAAGTCTGTCTAAGGCTGAAAGAGCCTACAGTATGGTCGAGAAAGAGGCGTTAGCATGTGTATATGGGGTTAAGAAAATGCACCAATACCTATTTGGACTTCGATTTGAGCTTGAAACTTACCACAAACTGCTCATTCCGCTGTTTTCAGAAAGCAAAGGGATCAACACCAATGTTTCGTCCCGCATCCAAAGATGGGCACTAATATTGTACGCCTATGACTATGTTATCCGCCACAGACCAGGCACACAGTACTGTGCTGATGCCCTCATTCGGCTACCATTGCCCACTACCGGAGTGGAAATGGCGCAGCCCGCAGACTTGCTTCGAGTCATGGATGCTTTTGAGAGCGAGGGGTCACCCATCACTGCTCGCCAGATCAGGACCTGGACCAGCCAGGATCCTGTGCTATCACTTGTAAAAAATTGCGTACTCAATGGGAGCTGGTCGGCCGTTCCCGGGGAAATGCAAGATGAAATTAAGCCATTTCACTGACGCAAAGATGAAATGTCCATCCAGTCGGATTGTCTCTGATGGGGCAATCACTTGGTTTTGCCAAAAAAAGGCAGGGAAACGTTTATACGTGACCTACACAGTACCCACCCAGGCATAGTCATGATGAAGGCTATAGCCAGGTCGTATGTTTGGTGGCCCGGCATTGACTCGGACTTAGAGTCATGCGTACATCAGCGCAACACATGCTCACAACTGAGCAATGCACCAAGGGAGGCTCCATTGAGTCTGTAGTCATGGGCCCTCCAAACCGTGGTCCAGGATCCACGTAGATTTTGCTGGCCCTTTTCTTGGAAAGATGTTTTTAGTTGTAGTGGACACTCTCTAAATGAATTGAATGCGTAATCATGTCATCCAGCACATCCACTGCCACCTTTGAAAGCCTCCGGGCTATGTTCGCCACCCATGGCTTGCCCGACGTCCTTGTCAGTGACAATGGATCGTGTTTCACCAGCTCGGAATTCAACGAGTTTATGACCCGCAATGGCATCAAGCATGTCAGGTCTGCCCCGTTTAAGCCTGCATCCAATGGTCAAGTGGAACGGGCAGTCCAAACTATCAAGTACAACTTGAAATGTGTGACGGAAAGCTCCTTGCAGACCCGCTTATCTCAGGTTCTGCTCAGCTACCGGGCATGACATCAGTCGCTCACTGGGCTTCCCCCTGCAGAATTGTTAATGAAGAGAGCGCTCAAAAACAGGCTCTCCCTAGTCCACTCAGATCTAAATGATCATATGGAAACCCGGCGTCACTGGTAAAACATATACCACGATCGCGCGGCTGTATCACGTGACATTGATGTTAACGACCTTGTGTTTGTCCTTAATTACAGTCATGGTCCTAAATGGGTTGCTGGCACTGTCTTGGCCAAGGAGGGGAATAGAGTGTTTATCGTCAAACTATTGAATGAACAAACGTGTAGAAAGCATTTAGATCAGACCAAACTGCGGTTCACCGACAACCAGGTGTGTATGTTGGAGGATCAAAAAAGGTAGGGTCCAAGGTGGGTTGCTCAGAATAGTCCGTGAATCTGAGTTTGATTTGGTCCAAGTGTTTCCGCTTGAATCCATTTGAAAGTTTGACCCGAAACACCCTGCTCCCCTCTTTGGCCACGACAGTGCCGGGAAGCCACTTGGGACCTTGTCCATAATTTAATACAGGATCATTGATTTCAATCTCGAGTGACACATTTGCGCTATCATGGTATGCACTTTGTTGAAGCCGCCTGCTCTCTACCTGTTAATGTAGATCAGGGTGAACTAATGAGAACCTTGTCTTAAGTGCTCTTTTCATGAGCAGTTCAGCAGGTAGGATCCCAGTGAGTGAGTGGGGTCTCGTGCAATAGCTAAGCCGGACTCGGGATAGGTGAGTCTGCAGTGAGCCTTCAGTTACCCTCTTCAAGCCTTGCTTGATGGTTTGCACTGCTGTCTCTGCATGACCATTGGACGCTGGTTTAAATGGGGCAGATGTGTCATGTTTGATCCTGTTACGGGCCATGAATTCTTTGAACTCAGCACTGGTAAAACATGGCCTGTTATCGCTCACCAGGACATTGGGTAGGCCGTGTGTGGCAAACATAGCCCGCAGGCTTTCAGTAGTGGCAGCGGACGTGCTAGCCGACATTATCTCACATTCAATCCACTTGGAGTACACGTCTACATCCACGAGGAATATTTTACCCAAGAACGGGACTGCATAGTCGACGTGTACCCAAGACCATGGTTTGGAGGGCCAAGACCATAAACTTGGCGGCGCCTCTCTGGGTACATTGCTTAAATGTGAGCATGTATTAAACCTGTGAACGCAGGACTCTAAGTCCGCATCGATATCGGGCCACCACACATGGGATCTGGCTATCGCTTTCATCATTACAATACCTGGGTGGGTACTGTGGAGGTCATTGATGAAGGTGTCTCTGCCCTTCTTGGGGACCACTACTCGATTGCCCCACAGAAGGCAGTCAACCTGTATAGACATTTCACCTTTGCGCCGCTGGAATGATTTTATCTCTTCCTGCATTTCCACTGGGACACTGGACCAGCTCCCGTGAAGCACACAGCTTTTGATTAGAGATAATAAGGGGTCCTGGCTTGTCCAGGTTTTGATCTGCCGGGCAGTGACAGGTAATTGCTCACTCTCAAATGCTTCCATAACCATGGCTAGATCTGCGGGCTGTGCCATTTCCACACCTGTGGTGGGCAATGGCAGCCTACTGAGAGCATCGGCGCAGTTTTCTGTGCCTGGCCTGTGGCGGATGGCGTGGTTGTATGCGGACAACGTGAGCGCCTATCTCTGGATGCGGGCCGATGCGTTGGTATTTATCCCTTTACTCTCGGAGAACAGGAATATAAGTGGCTTATGGTCAGTTTCCAATTCGAATTTTAGCCCAAACAGGTATTAATACATTTTCTTTACCCCATAGACACACGCTAATGCTTCTTTCTCAATCATACTGTAGGCTCTCTCAGCCTTAGACAGACTCCTGGATGCATAGGCAACTGGTTGCAGTTTCCCGAAATCATTAGCTTGTTGCAATACACACCCGAATGCTACATGACGATGCATCACATGCTAGTACCAAACGCTTACATGGATCATATAACATAAGCAATTTATTTGAGCATAACAATTTTCTCGCTTTTACAAAGGCTTTTGCCCCAAACCCATTTGTCCTCTTTTCGCAGTAAGAAATGCAGTGGTTCTAACAGTGTGCTGAGACCCGGTAAGAAGTTACCAAAGTAGTTAAGGAGTCCCAGAAACTACCGCAGCTCCGTCACGTTCTGTGGCCTCGGTGAATTCTCGATTGCCTCCGTCTTCGCGTTGGTGGACCTGATGCCATCTGCTGCAATCCTCCTTCCCAGGAACTCCACTTCAGGCGCCTGGAAAACGCACTTCGAGCGTTTTAACCTGAGCCCCACACGGTTGAGTCGACTAAGAACCTCCTCCAGGTTCTGCAGATGCTCAACTGTGTTCTGACCTGGGACCAAGATATCGTCCTGGAAGACCACGGTTTGCGGGACCGACTTCAGTAAACTTTCCATGTTTCTGTGGAATATCGCCGCCGCCGATTGGATCCCAAACGGGCATCTGTTATAAACAAAAAGGCCCTTGTGCGTGTTGATGCAGGTGAGGGCCTTCGACCTGCATCATGTAGGCTGATGTCAGATCCAGCTTCATGAACGTCTTCCCTCCCGCCAACGTTGCAAAGAAGTCGTCAGCTTTTGGTAGTGGGTATTGGTCCTGAAGGGAGAAACGATTGATTACTTTGTAATTGTCACAGACTCTGATGGTGCCATCTCCCTTGAGGACTGGGACGATAGGACTGGCCCACTCGTCGAACTGTCGATCGGGTAAATGATGCCCTCTCTTTGCAGCCGGTCTAGCTCGATCTCAACCTTTCTCTCATCATGTACGGTACTGCTCTCGCCTTGTGATGGATGGGTCGTGCCCCCGGAATTAGGTGGATCTGCACTTTTGCTCCTTGGAATTTCCTGATGCCTGGTTCGAACAGCGAAGGAAATTTGTTTAAAACCTGGACACACGAAGTGTCGTCAGTGGGCGATAGCGCTCGGATGTCGTTCCAGTTCCAGTGTATCTTTCCCAGCCAGCTCCTGCCGAGCAGCATGAGACCATCGCCCGGTACCTCCCAGAGTGGTAGCTTGTGTACCGCTCCATCGTAGGAGACCTTTACGGTAGCACTGCCGATTACAGGTATCAGTTCTTTCATGTAAGTTCTTAGTTTCGTGCAAACTTGAGTTAAGACTGACCTTGAGGCCTTGTTGCACCACAACCTTTCGAAAGTCTTTTTGCCCATGATGGACTGGCTTGCGCCCGTGTCCAGCTCCATTGACACCGGGAGTCCATTTAGTTCAACATTCAGCATTATCGGGGGACAATTCGTGGTGAATGTGTGCACCCCATGTACCTCTGCCTCCTCGATCTGAGGCTCTGATTCGTTGTGATCCTCCGTGGATCTGTCCTCCTCTGCAACATGGTAGTTTGCAGGTTTAACAGGCTTTGCAGCTTGCCTGCACACTCTATGGAGGTGTCCCATTGTTCCACAGCCCTTGCAAACATACTCCTTGAATCGGCATGAAACGATGATCACCCCCGCAGCGCCAACAAGGTGTTAATGGCCTTGCTTTCATCACCCTTGATGGTGGTCTCAGACATCTGTGGACATGTAGCTGCAGGTATGTGTGACCTGCCCTGTACGTTACGATTCGAAAACAACATCACTTTGTTCACAGTACTGTAGCAGCACTTGTGTGCTGAGAGATTTGCTTCGTATTGTCACTGTTGGCAATGAACACCTGGGCTATCGCTATGGCCTTACTCAGGGTTGGGGTCTCTACAGTCAAAAGTTTTCGAAGTATGGTTTTGTGGCCAACGCCAAGTACGAAAAAGTCTCTGAGCATGTGCTCCAAATGTCCTTCAAATTCGCGATGTCCTGCAAGGTGTCTTAGCTCGGCCTTTTGTAGGTGTAGAACTGGTACCTCGCCATCAGAACGCTTTCCTTCGGGTTCAAATGTTCTCGGACCAGTGTGCACAAATCGTCATACGATTTCTCCGTGGGTTTCGCTGGAATGAGCAGATTCTTCATGAGGCCATACATTGGTGCCCCACAGACGGTGAGGAGGATCGCCCTTCATTTGGCAGCGCTCTCTTCCCCATCTAGCTCATTGGCCACAAAGTATTGGTCGAGTCGCCCCACAAAAGTTTCCCAATCATCTCCCTCCGAGAATTTCTCCAGGATGCCCCCGTTCTCTGCATCTTTAAGTTCGCTATCTGTATCTCGTCACCAGTTGTAGTGTTTAGAGAAAGAGTCAGACTGAACACTGTGAGCTCAAAGTAAAGTGTGATCTTAGTCTTTTATTGCAGGTTTCCTGAGTGCCTCTCCAACCTGTGAAGCCTCCTTAAATACCTGTGCTCCCTGGGACTCCAGGGGATGAGCCCTCTGGTGGCGCTATAGAGTAAATACAAATTTACATATATAACATGTTGCATAAACTTGGTTTGTATTCCCTTGAGGATGATCTGATTAAGGTGTTTAAAATGATAAAAGGATTCAATAGGGTAGTTACAGAGAAACTGTTTCCTCTGGTGGGAGAATCCAGAACAAGAGGGTATAATCTTACAATTAGAGCTAGGGCATTTAAGAGTGAAATCAGGAAGCACGATTACACACAAAGGGTAGTAGAAATCTGGAACTTGCTTCCCCAAAGGCTGTGGATGCCGAGTCAATGAAAATGTTCAAGACTTATAAGGCCTCAATTTTCCCCAGTATTTGCGCCGTTTTATTGGGAGTCGGCTGCTTTTTCTGGCCTAACTTAAAAATCCCCAGTTTTCCCAATCAATTTGCACTAACGTAACTCAGTTACGTTTTTTTTAGGTACGTTTTTTTTTCCTCAAAAGGGGGCGTTACCAGCCACCTATGCCAATTCTGACCATATAGGCAACTTTGGCCAGCTAATAGTTACTCTATTTCTACTTAGGCCAGCGTATATGGCCTCTCGAGAAAACCCTTGTGGAGAGTTAAAGACATCGGCGCAGGTAAGTACATCGGAGGCTATTCGGCCTGGGCTAGCGGTGGGAAACAGAACGGACCTTGACCGGCATGAAATCGGGGGCCAGAGAGTGGCGGGCAGGCACCAGAGAGGCTCGGGGGGGGGGGGGGGGGCCGAAGGGAGCGAACTGGCCGGCACAAAATTGGGGACCACAGAGCGGCGGGAAGGCATCCGCTTGGCTCGGGGGGTGTGAAGAGAGGGAGGGAGGAATCTGACCAGCAGGCACGCGCTCAGGGGCCACAGACTGGGAAGGCACTGCATGGGGACGGAAGAGGCTCGGTGCGGGAGGGAGGGAGGGAGGAAGCAAACTGACCAACAGGCACACACTCGGGGGCCACAGACCAGACCAGGAAGGTACTCATCACAGCGGACCAGGTAGGTACCTCACTTGGGGACCAGAGAGGGTCGCAGACAGCCGATTTGAAGGCTTGGTGCCTGGGGAGGGGGGAGGGAGAGAGAGGTCACAAGACTCAAGGGTGGGGAGAGGGAGAGAGGAGAGGACAAAAGACCTTTGGGTGTGGTCCATCCATACAGACCTTGGGCTGTCTGCTTTCCTGCCGTTGTGAGCTTCTTTGAAAGTTTAACTTTAAGTATTGTAGCAGCTAACTCACACGTGCCGTCCCTCATGCACCCTGACAGTGTCTCAGCGGACTGAAACATTCCCTCCCTGATGGCCTGTACTACCCCTGACATTCCCTCACTCATTGCCAGTGTCGTGCTTTGCACTACCTCTGACACTCCCTCCCTCATGGACACTATTCCCTCACTGATGGTCCCGGCGAGTGTTGTTACTTCTCCCGACAGTCCCGCTACCTCATCACTCACCCCACTGATGGTGCCCAGGAGTGATCGGGCAAGGTCAATGCTCTCCGCACTCAATTACATCATCAGAACCACATCTGTTACATCCTGCATCTCAGGAGAGCAGGGTCGAGTTCTCCTTCCCCTCACCCTGGGTGTGCCTCGCTGCATCCCACTGGGACCCGCAGCTGGGACAATGGGGCCCTGGATGTGACTTACTGCACCCCCCTACTCGGATCCGCAACCTCGGAAGGTGGGAAACCATGGAATGTCCCACCGGCACGCAAAACACGAGTCATGGAAGGGGCTATCAACTCCATGAGCACCACCTCCTCAAGAGTCAGTACAACAGTGTGGCCTTCCTGCATCTCCATCCCCTCCCCCTCACCCCCATGTTGGTCTGGAGGGTTGGATTGGAAGATGTTCTCCTCTTCAGGTCCGTCTGCGTCTGAATCATCTTCTGCATCTTCAGGATTGGCCTCGGGTTCTGCAAAATATAACAGAACAGTCAAATGGTTAGCAGCAGAGGAGGGGGCAGGATGGGTGGCATGAGTAGGCTCTCACAGCGCAGGCCAGGCAGCAGGTTGAAGATGAATTTTCAGGACTTACCCTCTCCCTCGAGTGTGAGCCCAGCTTGTGCAATACTGATTGTTTTTCTCCAGGCAGGACCCATCAAAGCAGCGAGTCTCTTTTCCAAGGGTGTCAGTGGGTGCAGATTTGGCGGGTCTTCTTCTGTTCGAGTTCTTTCCCTTCTATTGTGGGCCAATTTCCTCTGCAAAAATGAAAATGCAACTTTTTAGAGAGGGTGTCTTTCTGCTGGGTGGGACATATACAGCTGGTCACATTTACAATTGCATTGAATAAATGAAAATATTACTTACACTAACTACTTGACCAAGGTCCTGTCATTTCTTTTTACACTGGCTTCCAGATGTCTTGGTGTTCACCACTGTGCAGAAATCTTCTGCAACTTGGTACCAGTGTTTCTTCATTTCTTTTGGTGGCATTTTTATGTGACCTCTGCTGGTATCCAGCTCCTGTCATCTGTTCCCAATCACAGTAACTAGTGTCTCCGCTTCTTTCACCAAGAAATTATTTGTCCTTGGTCTGCGTTGCTGCATTGCTGTATTGCTGTATTGCTGCAGCTGCTCTCAGACACCCACAGCACTTTTTCAAAAGCTCTCAGACACACAGCACTGCATGCAGCTTGCAATTTTTTCAAAACACAGCACTCCTTCTGCCACACACACACACACACACACAGATTGCTCTTTAAAAATGGCCGATTGCCCACTCTGAGCTCTACTGCGCATGTGCAGCCATTTCAGCGACTGCAAGAACGTCAGTTTTTCCCTCTGCGCATGTGCAGAAGGCCTGGCTCCTTTTTCCAGCACAGACCGCGGGCTCACCCCCCCGAGGCGACTGGCCACGCTGCGCGGCTGCAGATTAAAGGCAAAACATCAGAGAAACTTCTGACGCATTTATTTACCTAATTAAGTGGCGCAACTCTGGCAATATGCCAGAAAATGGGCTCGGGGAAAATTGAGCCCTTAGTTCGGTAGATTTTTGTTGGGTGAGGGTATCAAGGGATATGGAGCACAGATGGATAAATGGAGTTGAGGTACAGATTAGCCAATGACAGAACAAGCTCGAGGGGCTGAATGGCCAACTCCTGTTCCTAGATGTTGCAACACAGAAACTGGATATTCGGCCCAACCAGTCCGTGTCGGCATTTATCCTCCATGCGATCAAATCATTCTAATCACCTTTCCCTACCCTTATCTCTTCACATATCCCTTGAATCCATTTTTTTTCATCCACCTATCCAATCTAATCTTGAATGTTGACATAGTATTTACAGAATGAATAGAGAAAAACTATTTCCTGCGATTGGGGAGTTAGTGATAATATTATCAGTGAGAGTGAGGTGAGGAAAAAGTTATTTACATAGAGGGTTCTTGGAACATAACCATTATGTTGATTGCAGCCTCCTCAATATGTGTTAGCAAATTCCCCGAGGCATGGTCTTCTCCTGTTCTTGTACTCTCCTTGCTGCTGTGTGTGAGCTGTTCCTGTAAGAAGAGTGGCAATGGGTTAATGTGTGTCCTGTCTGTCATGTATTCAACCAGCATTGTAACCCATGTATAAACTGACAAGTTGTACACTGTGAGAACAATGACCACTAGGTGGTGAACTTTTGGGACACTCCTAACCTGGACCTTCAGGTATAAAAGGGGAAGCTCCACCCACCTTCATCACTTGAGTGCTATGAAATAAAGCACAGGTCACCGACTGACCTTCTCTCAAGCATGGGCCTAGTGTGCATTTGTACTGTATAGTAAGAACGTATCAATGGCGACGAGAAACTGGGATTTAAACCACGCGAGCATGGCCACTAGCAGAACAGATGAGAGATACTGTGTTAAGGAATGGTTGGGACAGAGAATCAACATTGTTAAAGCAGCACGCAGTTCTCCAGGCAGACAAGGGCAATCGGGCATGCCCCAACATGTAGTCGAGCCCAGAGGGGGAGTTCGACAGAGACAATGGCTAGCTAAACGGCGATTCACGCCATTGCAAGGGACAATGCGGCCAGTAATGGGGCCATCAACACCTGTTAATGGCACACTTAAGGACAGTCACAGAGACAGTCAGAGACGATTGACTGGCAAGGGACCTTTTGTTTCCAGCAACAGCTCATGCTGGAGAAGTGGAGGCACACACTCAGCTGGAGTTTGCAGAGATGAGCAAAATAATTGCAGAAATGTACGCTGGGGGATATCGCTGGAAGCTGAAGTTCTGCGAGTTCACGTGGAGTACGTATACAGTTCATACACCAGGACGCCACCGATAATGATGAAAGTGCTCCTCAATGACATCCCAGTATCAATGGAGCTAGACACAGGGGCCAGCCAGTCCCTGATGAGTATCAAACAGTTCGGAAAGTTGTGGGCGTCCAAGGCCAGGAGGCTAAAATTATCGCCGATTGACACACAGCTACGGACTTACACAAAGGAGATCATTCCGGTGCTAGGCAGCGCCACGGTAGTCGTGACCCACAAAGATTCGGAGAACAGATTGCCACTCTGGATTGTCCCGGGGGACGGTCCCGCACTACTGGGGAGGAGTTGGCTTGCTGTCATGAACTGGAAACGGGGCGATGTCAATGCAATTTCCTCTTTGGAGCGAGTATCATGCTCACAGATCCTGGACAAATTTGACTCACTGTTTCAACCCGGCATTGTCACTTTCATGGGGGCCAAGATAGTGATTCACATAAACCCGACGCCAGGCCAGTACACCACAAGGCCAGAGCGGTGCCGTACGTGATGCGGGAAAAGATAGAAGGCGAATTGGACCGCCTGCTGAGGGAAGGCATCATCTCGCTAGTCGAATTCAGTGACTGGGCGAGCCCGATTGTGCCGGTGCTCAAGGCGGATGGGTCGGTCAGGACATGTGGTGATTACAAGGCCACCATCAATCGGGTGTCACTCCAAGGCCAGTACCTGCTACCGAGAGCGGAGGATCTCTTTGCGATGCTATCCGGTGGCAAACTTTTTTCAAAATTGGACCTGACCTCAGCTTACATGACCCAGGAGCTGGCGAGTGATTCGAAGAAGCTGACCACCATCACGACACACAAGGGGTTATTTGAGTACAACAGATGTCCGTTCGGGATTCGCTCGGCCGCCGCAATTTTCCAATGAAATATGGAAAGCCTCCTCAAGTCGATTCCAGGGACGGTGGTTTTTCAAGACGACATCCTCATCACGGGTTGCGATACTGAAGAACACCTCCACAACCTGGAGGAGGTGCTACACAGACTGGACCGGGTAGGGCTGCGACAGAAAAAGGCGAAGTGTGTCTTCCTAGCTCCAGAGGTAGAATTCCTGGGGATGAGGGTAGCAGCAGACGGAATCAGTCCTACTGCGTCCAAGACGGAAGTGTTCCAGAGAGCACCCAGACCCCGTAACACGACGGAGCTGCGTTCGTTCCTGGGGCTCCTGAACTATTTTGGTCACTTTATTCCCAAATTGAACACGCTGCTAGAGCCGCTACACGTGCTCCTACGCAAAGGTCGCGAAAGGGTCTGGGGGGACAGCCAGGAAAGGGCTTTTAATAGAGCACGCAATTTGTTATGTTCCAACAATCTGTTAACGCTATATGACCCATGTAAGAAACTTGTGTTAACGTGCGATGCGTCGTCCTATGGTGTCGGGTGTGTTTTGCAGCATGTCAATGCCAAGGGTCAGTTACAGCCGGTAGCTTATGCCTCCAGAAGTCTGTCAAAGGCAGAAAGGGGCTACGGGATGGAAGAAAAGGAGGCGCTCGCATGTGTATATGCGGTAAAGAAAATGCACCAGTACCTGTTTGGCAGGAAATTTGAGCTGGAGACAGATCACAAACCCCTAACGTCCCTTTTGGCCAACAACAAGGCCATAAATGCAAACACATCGGCCCGCATACAGAGGTGGGCACTCATGTTGGCCACCTATGACTATACAATTCGGCACAGACCAGGCACCAAAAACTGCGCCGATGCACTCAGCAGGCTCCCACTAGCCACCACTGAGGGGGCTACCGAGCATGCTGCTGAGATGGTCATGGCTGTTGAAGCTTTCGGAAGCAAAGGCTCACCCGTGACAGCCCATCAGATCAAAGTCTGGACAAATAGAGACCTGCTATTGTCTTTAGTCAAGAAATGTGTCCTGAATGGGGACTAGGTAGCCACGTACGAGGCATGCCCTGAGGAATTTAAACCATTTCACAGGCGCAGGGATGAACTCTCAATTCAGGCCGATTGCCTACTGTGGGAAAACTGCGTAGTCATGCCTCAGATGAGCAGACAGGTGTTCATCAGAGAACTCCACAATGAGCACCCGGGCATTGTCATGATGAAGGCAATTGCCAGGTCACACGTTTGGTGGCCAGGGATAGACGCAGATCTGGAACTTTGTGTTCGCAGGTGCAACACGTGTGCCCAGCTCGGCAATGTGCCCAGGGAAGCCCCCCTTAGCCCCTGGTCCTGGCCCGCCAAGCCTTGGTCACGCATCCATGTGGACTATGCAGATCCTTTCATGGGAAAAATGTTTTTGGTTGTAGTAGACGCCTACTCCAAAAGGATCGAGTGTGACATTTTAAATTTAAGCACATTCTCTGCCACGGTAGAAAGTCTACGGGCAATGTTCGCCGCCCACGGCCTATCGGATATCTTGGTCAGCGACAATGGCCCGTTCTTCACAAGCAGTGAATTCCAGGACTTCATGGCAGGCAATGGAATTAACCATGTCAGAACGGTACCGTTCAAGCCGGCCTCAAATGGCCAGGCAGAACGAGCAGTGCAGATAATCAAACAGGGGATGCTCAGAATCCAAGGGGGTTCCCTACAAAGTCGCTTATCATGCTTCCTGTTGGCTTACAGATCCCGACCTCACTTGCTCACAGGGGTTCCACCCGCAGAGCTGCTAATGAAAAGGACGCTCAAAACCAGGTTATCCGTTATACACCCCACCATGAAAGAAATTGTCGAGAGCAGGCGCCAGTCACAATGTGACTACCATGACACGATAGCGAGGGCGCGATGTATTGATGTAAATGACCCTGTCTTTGTCCTCAACTACGCTGCAGGGCCCAAATGGCTCGCAGGCACCATGATTGCAAAAGAGGGGAATAGGATTCTGGTCGTTAAACTTACCAATGGACAAATCTGCCGCAAACACGTGGATCAAACAAAAAGGAGGTTCAGCAACCCCATAGAAGAAGCAGAGGAAGAACACGATATAGAGTTCACTCCACCACAGGTGACCGAACACCAGAACCAAAGGGAGGAGAGCCCAGTCACTGTGAGCAGTCCGGACAAGCCTGAGGCACTGCAAACAGCAGACACTCAGGCCAGCACCCAACAACCGGAGCCCCAACTCAGGCGCTCTACAAGAGAGCGTAAACCACCAGAGAGACTCAACCTGTGATCCCAATAAGACTTTGATGGGGGAGGTGATGTCATGTATTCAACCAGCATTGTAACCCATGTATAAACTGACAAGTTGTACACTGTGAGAACAATGACCACTAGGTGGTGAACTTTTGGGAGACACTCCTAGCCTGGACCTTCAGGTATAAAAGGGGAAGCTCCACCCACCTTCATCACTTGAGTGCTATGAAATAGTCACCGACTGACCTTCTCTCAAGCATGGGCCTCATGTGCTGTATAGTAAGGACGTTTCACTGTTGAAGGGATTTGAAGCGTGTAAGGCAGATTTGCATAGTGTGCATGATAACTGGAAGCAGCAATTGTGGACAAGTAGCTGTGGAGGCAGTAGCAGGTCCTGGGTGTGAAAGTGCTTGCAAGAGGAGGTACAGTGAAGTGCCATGTTGTGATTGGAGTAGAGGCATGGGAAGCGGGGGAGGGAAGGATTGCTCGTGCTCAGGCTAAAGTTGAGTGGTGTAGGGCTGTAAAGAGAGTAAGGAAGATGTGAAGGGGAGTCTTACTGCAGCCGTCCTGTTGAGGTAATTACATTTCTTCCTGTAATGCCATCAGGTGTCGGGTACATGTCCCACCCACTGCCCACCCAATCTGCACTCTACAGCAAAATCAACCCCACCCCATCTGAATGACTGAAAAAACAAAAATATATGGAACCTATACTTCATCAAAAATGGAGGATGAACTGTTGAGACTTATGGAAATGGTTTACAAACATGAAGATGTTAAAATTATTGTTGAAGCGAAGAGCATCCGCCTACAGCACAGAAAATCTATGCTTGCTCTTTTCCTCAGAGGTTAATGACCCTCACAAACCACAGTAAAATATGTTGCTCATTTGGGCATCCAAAGGCCTGTGCCGACAATGTGAACATTGATCAGCTCTGTCCCTCTATTCTTATTGGCATTTTATGTTGTCTGTTGGAGCTTTGTGAGGTAAACAAGATAGCAAATATTAAAGTAAAAATCTTAACTGTTGTGACAATTTATTCAATAAACAGTTCTAGGGCATTTCACTGCAATCTTGTGTTCCATCGCACTGTGAATGTATGTATCTCCAGTAAAAGAATAGATGGGAGAGAGGAGGTGAACAATTCAAGAGAGAACTTGCAAATGGTTCATTCATCAATGGATCTCTCTTGACTGTACTGGCACTAAGGCATGAGGGGGATTGTGATTCAACAACAGTTACTTTCTCTAGCCTGCGGAAGAATTGCTTCTGAATAAAAGATAAATATTTGGAGGAGCCTGGCTAGTAAGCTCTATAAAGTTGTCACTGGTAGTTCAGAGATGGTAGTCACCTACAACAGGTAGATCCAGGAGGTTTTGTTAGGAATTACCTACAAAGGATTTCAGGAATTCCAAATAATGTTATGGAGTGTCAATGGGCAATTCTCAAATTATAATTCTTCCAATTTATGATCAGATTCTTCCAGCAGAAACCAAGTAAGTTGTGGGGAGGTTTATGGACATGCTCAGGACAGGATTCTTGAGGTTCACTTGGATCGGGACATTTCCTTTTGACACCATCACCTTCAGACCTTTGAGGATTATCATCCTGCAAGATGTTACCTTGACAAGCTTATTTATTGGCCCCAGGTTGAGAGTAACATGAACAGTTTCTTAAAACTTCTGTAAATAAAGATCTATAGAAACTTGTACACAAATTTTGAGCTGAAAAATTTCCAATGTACCTGACTTTAGCCAGTCAGTGGTTTCCTTTCAAGATCACGTGTTTAATCACCAAATAGTAATAATAGAAAGGCTTTTGCACAGATGATTTTTAGTAAAATTCCCTGTGTCAGTTGGATCTAGATCAAAACATCGATCAGAATTTAGTTTGTCACCTCTCCCAGATAAGTAGACCTTGCCCTACCCTTTGATATGAGAAGAAACTGCATCAAATCAGAATACTAACAAGGTCACAAAGGCGAGCGTGCAGTTCACACGGTAATGTAAAATTAATCAAATCATACAATGAATAAGAAGCCTGCCCATAACTGGAGAATATGTTTGCCCTGGAGCCATGTTGTTTCAGCTGGATGGTAACTTCTTGTGTGGAACATTAAATGTTAATCTTTCACTGTTTCCCTGCAAGTGCACTTGTGGCTTTTGAAAATGCAAGAAGATGTACAACGATTATTCAATTGATGGTAATTCACTGGTCAATTGACCAGTCTAAGCAACAGGAATTTTAATGGATATTATGCAAATCTGTTCAAGCATTGGAAACATCAGCTGACAAAAGCCCATAATTGGCTGAATTTCATTCTGGTGTTGACACTGATGCCAAGGGTTACATAGCAACAGTTTCAGGCAGGAGAAGACCATCGGTCCATTTAGCCCACCTATCTACAGCATTCCATTGGTGCATTTCTAACAACCCTGAATCCCATTTGTCAACATGAACCTGTCTCGTTTCTTCTTGAAGCCAATTAAGATTTCTTGTTGCCCCCTATCTCCCCATGATAGTAATCTGTTCCACATACTTGCCACCCTTTTAGTAAAAAAGGTTCCTCCTACACCGCCTATTTTCTTTTGTTCTCCATAGTTTGTAATTATGTGCTTAAAATCTGTACATGGCAGAAAAGCTTAATTAGATCCAATTTGTCTAAACCTTTCACAATTTTAAACACGTCTATCATATCCCCTCTCAGTCTTCTCTTTTTTAAGAGAGAAAAGACCCAGGGTAACCATTCCCTTAATTACAGGTATCAAGAGGCAGCCCTTCTCTGCATCTCCTCCAATAACTGAATACACTTTTTGAAATAGGGAGACCAAAACTGCACGTAGTACTCCAGCTGTGGTATCACCAGAGACAAATACAGTTTTAAAATGACCTCTGTGGATTTATGTGATTCTGTTTGCTTTTTTAATAGCCTGGAAACATTGTGCTGATAGTTTTAGTAACCTCTCCTCTAAAATCCCAATACTGTTCCGATACCTCAAGTACATCCCCTCTGCCAAATCTTATAGTCTTACATTTTCCTGCATTAAATTACATGTGCCATTTCTACGCCCTCTAATTGAGTTTGTCAAGATCATTTTGAATTTGTGCATATTGATATTCATCATTTGCCACTGCTCCCAATTTGGTATTGTCTGCAAACTTTGGACACAATTTTTTTCTCTAAATCATTTATAAACAACATCAGTCCCAACAATGAATGTTGTTGCTCTCTAATGGTAACTGGCTACCAACCAATAACATGCTCATGCACAATGAAACTTTGTTGTCTACCAACCAACCATTTGTTAATCCATTTTAATACATTCACATCTATCTCATGGGCTTGAACTGTATGTGTGACAGTGCCAAATGCCTCCCTGAATTCCAGTTAGACAACATCAATTGTCTCTCCCCTATCTAACGGTCATCACCTCAAAGAAATCCAATAAATTAATCAAGCTTAATCTCCCACTTGTAAAATCATGCTGATTGTCTCGGATTAGCTCAGACCCCTTAAGATTCTCCCTTATATTATCCATCATAATCATTTCAAATACTTTCCTACAGTGGAAGTAAGGTTTAAAGATCTAGAATCCCTCGCCTCCAGAAGAAACATTTGTTATTTTCTAATCCTCGGTGATTTGGCTGGAGTCCTGTGATCTCTGAAAATATCTGCAAGAGGACTCGCAATAGTTTGAGCCGATTCCTTCAGAACCCTGGGATGGTAGTTGTCAGAGCAAGGACCCTTATCTACCTTGAGTTTCAATAACCTCCTGCGATTTAAACATTTTCGGTCTACATTCACATTTAAACTGTACTCCCCATTTCCTTTGTGAACACTGTTGAAAAATAATGTTTAAATACTCCAGGAAATTCTATTTTTGGACACGACTTCCCATTGCCATTTTTCAATAGGCCAATTCCTCTTTGGACCTTTGTTTATATCTGACATACCTGAAGAATGCTTTACTGTTCTGCTTTATGTCTCCAGCTACGTTTTCCTCATAATCCTGCTTTGCAGCCATTATCAGTTTCTTAGCATTCCTTGGCCTATCTTTATAGATATCTCTATCCTGTTCTTTTCCTGAACATTAAAACATTTTGTATGCTTTCTCTTTCTCCCTAATGCTTTTCACAACTTTCTTAGTAAAAAGTTCTGCTTCATCAAGAAATCATGGAGGCCTAGGCATTCACATTGAGCAGTGCCATTACCTACATCTAGCAAACAAGCATCACTTTTCTTCCAATGTAATGAAAGCAGGATAGCACCAAAAGTGCAATGATCCAAGAAGGGGGACATCCAAGAAAAAATACTGGTCTACCTTAATTGAAAGAGATTGAATATCTAGTATTATCCAAAGGTTGAAATGCTGAACCCACCAAGTGATTATCAGAGTCACCAAGTTTAAAGCTTACCAGAGACACGTGATCAATGGTGACACTAAATCGAAGAACTTAATGGTATCTCAGAAGAACTAGAAGCAGCTTCCTGTCCCATGACAGTGTGCATCATAGAATTGAAAAATCTATATGTGGGTTTGCAAAGGAGATCTCCTTGATCGATAATACAGTAAAAAAAATAATACTGTGTGTCGGATACCATAGAATCATAGAATGGTTACAGCACGGAAGGCAGCCATTCGGCCCATCGAACCTGTGCCAACTCTCTGCAAGAGCGCTTCAGCTAGTCCCACTCCCCCTGCACTTTCCCATAGCCCTGCAAAATCTTTTCTTTCATACATATCCAAATCTCTTTTGAAAGCAGTGATCAAGTCTGCTTCCACCACCCTTTCATGCAGTGCATTACAGATATACCACTCGCTGTGTAAGAAAGTTTTTTCTTATGTCGCCCTTGGTTCTTTTGCCAATCACCTTAAATCTGTGTCTTCTGGTTCTCGACCCTTTTGCCAATGGGAACAGCTTCTCTCTATCTACTCTGTCCAGACCTTACATGATTTTGAACACCTCTATCAAATCTCTTTTCAATCTTCTCTGCTTGAAGGAGAACCCCAGCTTCTCCAGCCTATCCAAGTAACTAAAGTCCCTCATCCCTGAAATAATTCCCGTAAATCTTTTCTGCACCCTCTCTAAGGCCTTCACATCCTTCCGAAAGTGCGGTGCCCAGAATTGGACACAATTCTTCAGTTGAGGCCAAACCAGTGTTTTATACAGGTTTGTCATCGTTTCCACATTGTACTCTATACCTCTATTCATGAAGCTCAGGATCCTGTAAGCTTTTTTAACCTTTTTCTCAACCTGTCCTGCCACCTTCAACGATTTATGCACATATACGCAAGGTCTCTCTGTTCATGCACCCCCTTTAGGATTGTACCCTTTAGTTTATATTTCCTCTTTTCATTCTTTCTACCAAAATGTATCATTTCACGCTTTTCTGCGTTAAATTTCATCTGCCACGTATCTGCCCATTCCACCAGCCTGTCTAGATCATCTTAAAGTCTATCACTATCCTCCTCACTGTTCACTAGACGGCCAAGTTTTATGTCATCTGTAAATTTTGAAATTGTGCCCTGTACTCCCACTTCCATGTCATTAATATCAAGAAAAGCAGTGGTCCTAGTACCGACACTTGGGAAACACCACTGCATACCTTCACTTCCTTCAGCATTCTAGAATGCATCCCAGCAGGTCCCGGTGACTTATCTACTTTAAGTACAGTGGGCCTTTCTAGTACCTCGTCTTTATCAATTCTTATCCCATTCAGTATCTCCTCTGCCTCCTCCTTTTCTATGTCTATGGCAGCATCTTTTTCCTTGGTGAAGATAGATGCAAAGTACTCATTTAATACCTCAGCCATACCCTCCATGCATAGGTCTCCTTTTTGGTCCCTAATCAGCCCCACCCCTCCTCTTGCTACCCATTTACTATTTATATGCCTACAGAAGACTTTTGGATTACCTTTATGTTAGCTGCCATTCTATTCTCAGACACTCTCTTTGTCTCCTTGTTTTCTTTTTCACTTCTCCTCTGAACTTTCTACATTGAGTCTGATTCTCAGATGTATTCTCAACCTGATATCTGTCATATGCGCTCTTTTACTGCTTCATCTTACTCTCTATCTCTTTCGTCATCCAGGAAGTTCGGAGTTTAGTTGGCCTATGTTTCCCCCTAGTGAGAATATACCTTGACTGTACCCAAACTATTTCCTCTTTAAAGACAGCCCATTGTTCCACTACAGTTTTGCCTGCCAATCTTTGATTCCAATTTACCCGGGCCAGATCCGTTCACATCCCATTGAAATTTTCCTTCCTCCAATTAAGTATTTTTTACTCTAGATTGCTCCCTGTCCTTTTCCATAGCTAATGTAAACCATATGATACTATGATCACTGTTCACCAAATGTTCCCGTACTGACACTTGCTCAACTTGACCCACCTCATTCCCCAGAACCAGATCCAGCAATGTCTCCTTCCTCGTTGGGTTGGAAACATACTGGTCAAGAAAGTTCTCCTGAACACACTTCAGAAATTCTTCCCCCTCCCTGCCCTTTACACTGTTATTATCCCAATCTATATTAAGATAATTGAAGTCCCCCATTATCACTATATAGTTCTTGCATCTCTCTGTAATTTCTCTGTAAATTTGCTCCTCCATTTTTTTTCCCACTAGATGGTGGACTATAGAATACACCTCGTAGTGTAATGGCACCTCTATTATTTCTTAACTTCAACCAAATACATTCTGTCCTTGACCCCTCCAGGGCATCCTCTCTCTCCAGCACTCTAACATTTTCCTTAACCATCATCATAGGAATCGAGGAACATAGAAACATAGAAAATAGGTGCAGGAGTAGGCCATTCGGCCCTTCTAGCCTGCACCGCCATTCAATGAGTTCATGGCTGAACATTCAACTTCAGTACCCCATTCCTGCTTTCTCGCCATACCCCTTGATCCCCCTAGCAGTAAGGACCTCATCTAACTCCTTTTTGAATATATTTAGTGAATTGGCCTCAACAACTTTCTGTGGTAGAGAATTCCACAGGTTCACCACTCTCTGGGTGAAGAAGTTCCTCCGCATCTCGGTCCTAAATGGCTTACCCCTTATCCTTAGACTGTGACCCCTGGTTCTGGACTTCCCCAACATTGGGAACATTCTTCCTGCATCTAACCTGTCTAACCCCGTCAGAATTTTATATGTTTCTATGAGGTCCCCTCTCATTCTTCTGAACTCCAGTGAATACAAGCCCAGTTGATCCAGTCTTTCTTGATAGGTCAGTCCCGCCATCCCGGGAATCAGTCTGGTGAACCTTCGCTGCACTCCCTCAATAGCAAGAATGTCCTTCCTCAGGTTAGGAGACCAAAACTGTGCACAATACTCCAGGTGTGGCCTCACCAAGGCCCTGTACAATTGTAGTAACACCTCCCTGCCCCTGTACTCAAATCCCCTTGCTATGAAGGCCAACATGCCATTTGCTTTCTTAACCGCCTGCTGCACCTGCATGCCAACCTTCAATGACTGATGTACCATGACACCCAGGTCTCTTTGCACCTCCCCTTTTCCTAATCTGTCACCATTCAGATAATAGTCTGTCTCTCTGTTTTTACCACCAAAGTGGATAACCTCACATTTATCCACATTATACTTCATCTGCCATGCATTTGCCCACTCACCTAACCTATCCAAGTCGCTCTGCAGCCTCACAGCATCCTCCTCGCAGCTCACACTGCCACCCAACTTAGTGTCATCCGCAAATTTGGAGATACTACATTTAATCCCCTCATCTAAATCATTAATGTACAGTGTAAACAGCTGGGGCCCCAGCACAGAACCTTGCGGTACCCCACTAGTCACTGCCTGCCATTCTGAAAAGTACCCATTTACTCCTACTCTTTGCTTCCTGTCTGACAACCAGTTCTCAATCCATGTCAGTACACTACCCCCAATCCCATGTGCTCTAACTTTGCACATCAATCTCTTGTGTGGGACCTTGTCGAACGCCTTCTGAAAGTCCAAATATACCACATCAACTGGTTCTCCCTTATCCACTCTACTGGAAACATCCTCAAAAAATTCCAGAAGATTTGTCAAGCATGATTTCCCTTTCACAAATCCATGCTGACTTGGACCTATCATGTCACCTCTTTCCAAATGCACTGCTATGACATCCTTAATAATTGATTCCATCATTTTACCCACTACCGATGTCAGGCTGACCGGTCTATAATTCTCTGTTTTCTCTCTCCCTCCTTTTTTAAAAAGTGGGGTTACATTGGCTACCCTCCACTCCATAGGAACTGATCCAGAGTCAATGGAATGTTGGAAAATGACTGTCAACGCATCCACTATTTCCAAGGCCACCTCCTTAAGTACTCTGGGATGCAGTCCATCAGGCCCTGGGGATTTATCGGCCTTCAATCCCATCAATTTCCCCAACACAATTTCCCGGCTAATAAGGATTTCCCTCAGTTCCTCCTCCTTACTAGACCCCCCGACCCCTTTTATAACCGGAAGGTTGTTCGTGTCCTCCTTCGTGAATACCGAACCAAAGTACTTGTTCAATTGGTCCGCCATTTCTTTGTTCCCAGTTATGACTTCCCCTGATTCTGACTGCAGGGGACCTACATTTGTCTTTACTAACCTTTTTCTCTTTACATATCTATAGAAACTTTTGCAATCCGTCTTAATGTTCCCTGCAAGCTTCTTCTCATACTCCATTTTCCCTGCCCTAATCAAACCCTTTGTCCTCCTCTGCTGAGTTCTAAATTTCTCCCAGTCCCCAGGTTCGCTGCTATTTCTGGCCAATTTGTATGCCACTTCCTTGGCTTTAATACTATCCCTGATTTCCCTTGATAGCCACGGTTGAGCCACCTTCCCTTTTTTATTTCTATGCCAGACAGGAATGTACAATTGTTGTAATTCATCCATACGGTCTCTAAATGTCTGCCATTGCCCATCCACTGTCAACCCCTTAAGTATCATTCGCCAATCCATCTCAGCCAATTCACGCCTCATACCTTCAAAGTTAGCCTTCTTTAAGTTCTGGACCATGGTCTCTGAATTAACTGTTTCATTCTCCATCCTAATGCAGAATTCCACCATATTATGGTCACTCTTCCCCAAGGGGCCTCGCACAACGAGATTGCTAATTAATCCTTTCTCATTACATAACACCCAGTCTAAGATGGCCTCCCCCCTAGTTGGTTCCTCGACATATTGGTCTAAAAAACCATCCCTTATGCACTCCAGAAAATCCTCCTCCACCGTATTGCTTCCAGTTTGGTTAGCCCAATCTATGTGCATATTAAAGTCACCCATTATAACTGCTGCACCTTTATTGCACGCACCCCTAATTTCCTGTTTGATGCCCTCCCCAACATCACTACTACTGTTTGGAGGTCTGTACACAACTCCCACTAACGTTTTTTGCCCTTTGGTGTTCTGCAGCTCTACCCATATAGATTCCACATCATCCAAGCTAATGTCCTTCCTAACTATTGCCTTAATCTCCTCCTTAACCAGCAATGCTACCCCACCTCCTTTTCCTTTTATTCTATCCTTCCTGAATGTTGAATACCCCTGGATGTTGAGTTCCCAGCCCTGCTCATCCTGGAGCCACGTCTCCGTAATCCCAATCACATCATATTTGTTAACATCTATTTGCACAGTTAATTCATCCACCTTATTGCGGATACTCCTTGCATTAAGACACAAAGCCTTCAGGCTTGTTTTTTTAACACCCTCTGTCCTTTTAGAATTTTGCTGTACAATGGCCCTTTTTGTTCTTTGCCTTGGGTTTCTCTGCCCTCCACTTTTCCTCATCTCCTTTCTGTCTTTTGTTTTTTCCTCCTTTTTGTTTCCCTCTATCTCCCTGCATTGGTTCCCATCCCCCTGCCATATTAGTTTAACTCCTCCCCAACAGCACTAGCAAACACTCCCCCGAGGACATTGGTTCCGATTCTGCTTCTACTCCTGAAGTGAGTTCTTTGGTGGCCGAACAGACCAATATGAGAGCCACAGACTCTGTTACAGGTGGGACAGATAGTCGTTGAGGGAAAGGGTGGGTGGGATTGGTTTGCCGCATGCTCTTTCCGCTGTCGGCGCTTGATTTCTGCATGCTCTCGGCGTTGAGACTCGAGGTGCTCAGCGCTCTCTCGGATGCACTTCCTCCACTTAGGGCGGTCTTGGGCCAGGGACTCCCAGGTGTCAGTGGGGACGTTGCACTTTATCGGAGGCTTTGAGGGTGTCCCTGTAGCGTTTCCGCTGCACATCACCTCCTATCTTTCCTGGACACCCAGGAATATTTAATACCCAATCCTGCCCTTCTTAAGTTACGTCTCTGTTATTGCCACATCATATTCCCAGGTGGCTATTTGCACCTGCAGCTCACTAACCTTGTTTACTACACTTTGTGCGTGCACATACATACACTGTAAACCTATTTTAGACCATCCTGTGTTCTCTCAGTCTGACCCCATCTAAATACCTTACTATTTCTTGCTTTAGTGCTATCCGTCTATCCTAATCCTTTGTGCTCTTTCCTTCTCCTTTCTAAACCTGCATCCTGGTGCTCATCCTCCTGTCAACTTAGTTTAAACCCTCCCCAACAGCACTAGGAAACCTCCCCGCGTTGAATTGGTACCAGGTCTGTTGAGGTGCAACCCGTCCGGCCTGTACAGGTTGCCCCAGCCCCATACCAGCCTCAATGCCCCAGGAATCTGAAGCCTTCCCTCCTGCACCATGTCTCCAGCCACACATTCATCTGCTTTATCCTCCTATTTCTTTACTCACTCGCATGTGGCACTGGGAGTAATCCAGAGATTACTACCTTTGAGGTCCTGCTTTTTAATCTCTTTCCTAGCTCCCTAAAATATGCCTGCAGGATCTCTTCCCTCTTTCTACCTGTTGTTGATACCAATATGGACCACAGCCTCTGGCTGTTCACCCTCCCTCCTCAGAATGCTCAGTGATATGCTTAATCCTGGTACCAGGGAGGCAATATACCATCCTAGAATCACGTCTGCAGCCGCAGAACTGCCTGTCTGCTCCCCTAACTATCGAATCCCCTACCATTATTGCTCTCCCACATTTCTTTCTCTCTTTGCGCACCCCCCCCCCCCCCACAACCACCACCTTCCGTACAGCTGAGCCACCCATGGTGCCGTGGACTTGGCTCTGGCTGTACTCCCCAGAGGAACCATCAGAACAGAATACTGGTTGGAGAGCAAGATGCACTCAGGAGATTCATGCACTGGTCCCCCTCTTCTGGCAGTCACCTATTCCCTCTTTGCCTGTGCACTCCTGAGCTATAGGGCGACCACCTCTTGAAACGTCTATCCACATAGCTTTCAGCATCATGGATGCACCGCAGCGACGCCAACTGCTGCTCATGCTCCAAAACCCAGAGCTCGACCTCCTCCAGCTGACGACACATCCTGCACACATGGTTGTCCAGGATATGGGAAGCATCCTGGAGTTTCCACATGGCACAGGATGTGCATTCCGCTGGACTGAGCTGCACTGCCATGCCTTTATTTATTTGACTATTAACTAATTTTTTTTCTTTAAGTAACTTAACAAAAATAAACTTAAGACTTAAAAAAAAAACTACCAATACTCACTAATCAGCCCCTTCCCTTGCATTGCCATCACTTACTTTGTTCACTGACACTTGTGCTCACCTTTATCTGCGACCGCTTCGCTCGTTGTCCCTCAGGTCTGCTCTCGTGTCTATTAACTTAGAAACCTTGGGTTCCGCAACTCCACTCCTCCTTTTCAGTCAGACATCTCCACCGCCTTCCTGCTCTCCACCGAATTCCTGCGCTCACAAACATCCTCACTCTGCTTGCAAATCACACAGATTTCAAATCTCCCAGCTCTGTGTTCAAGATGACGGGACTAAGCAGTTGCAAAAACTATTACTAGTGTATAGAGAGTTAGAAAATAATAGAATGGAAAAACTACTATTTTAATAGTGTGTTTTTATTGCAAAAAAACATCCTGAGCTGCTTTACAGAGGAGGGCAGAAAAAAAAAGATAAAAGGGATAAAAGTAATACCTATAATAATCAAAAAAGCTTCATCATGCTGAATCCAATAACCAGCAAGGAATTTTCCTATTGAAATAAGGGTTAAAGTGTAGACAGCACAACAAATCTTACTGTTAGAACAAGTTAAACAATCTTGACTTATAGTTTTGTAAATTCCAAGAGTGCTTTGGGTCAACTGCTTGCTTATAACCAAATGTTTTTCTTGAAGTCGGTTTATTAAAACGCACATAAATCAAAATAATCTACAGTATGTGTGGATCTGAGAGAACCAAAATATTACCAATAAAACTGTCAAGATAATCATTTTCTACAAGTCAATCTCTAGTGGTGTTCAACATAGGGAATCAAGACCAGGTGTAGCTTTTCAAGTGAGGCGGGTTTAGAGGATGGGAGATAAATAGGTCAGAGTGCAGACATAATTCATTCCCCATTTTAATGTCATATATTCTGCCCCTATTATATCATACATAACTTTGATATTTATATTTAATAGCAAAATTTACTGCAATTTGGGAAGTACAGAAGTAGAGATGTTTGATGCATATGGCTTTCTCTGCAGTACAGACTGAGGAGTTGCGAAACACAAACGGAGGTGCATCGCCTTTGGCAGGAATGTGGATATAGGAATTTATGCACACACAAGATTTTTAATATATTTTTGCAGATATATTGGCCCAGGATTTGCTGGAGCGGGGCTCTCGTGGTGTGTGTGGCGAGTTGGATTTTTTTCCTCACCCTTTAGCTCCAACTATTTTTGAGCCACAAATTGCTGGAATTGCAAGTTGATCAGGGGGGTGGCGAGGTCAACGAGGCATCTGGGACCTTGGTGAACAACTTAATCAATGATAATTAAGGATAAAGAAACAGAGTGAACGACGGAGAAAGAAATGGGCTGATTTAGAGTTAATTTGATGCAGAAAGAGAAATAAAAACAGAATGGACAAGTAAGAAAAAACATTTAAATTTAAAAACCTCTCGGAACAATTTACTAGCTGCTGGAATGAGACTTCAAATTTCTGTTGTTCCCTTTCTGCACCTCCAAGGTTGAGTGGCATGTCAGGACCATTAATCAACCCATTAACAGGGTCCTTACGCCGTGATTTGTAACTGTGGTAAATGATTCCTCCTCATCCTTCTCAACTTATCTGCAGTCTCTGGCACAGTTGATCACACCATCCTCCTCCAATGCCTTCCCTCTGTCATCCAATTGGGTGAAACTGCCCTTGCCTTGTTCCATTCTTATCTATCAAATCAAAACCAGAGAATCCCCTGCAATGGCTTCTCTTCCCAATCCCGCACCATTACCTCTGGTGTCCCCCAGGGATCTATCCTTGGCCTCCTCCTATTTCTCATCTACATGTTGTCCCTCGGCGATATCATCCAAACTCACAGGTTCCATATCCATGCTGACGACACTCAGCTCCATTTCACCATCACCTTTCTTGACCACTCTACTTTCTCTGATTTGTCATTCCTTATCCGACATTGAATATTGGGTGAGCAGAAATCGCCTCCAACTAAATATTGGGAAAACTGAAGCCATTGTCTTTGATCCCGGCCACAAAATCTGTTTCCTGATCACCGTTTCCATCCTCGGCAACTCTCTGAAGCTAAGCCAGAGCACTCGCAACCTTGATGTTGTGTTTGACCCCGAGATGAGCTTCTGACCATAGTCACTCCATCACCAAGATTGTCTACTTCAAACTCTGTAACATCGCCCGACTCCGACCCTGCTTCAGCTTATTTGCTGCTGAAACCTTCATTCATGCCTTTGTTACCTCTAGACTTGACTCTTCCAATGCTCTCCTGGCCAGCATTCCATCTTCCACCCTACAAAAATTTGTGCTCATCCAAAACTCTATTGCCAATTTCTTAACTTGCAGCAAGTCTTGCTCACCCATCACCCCTGCGCTTGCTGATTGTACACTGGCCGCTGGTCCGACAATGCCTTGATTTTAAAATCCTCATCCTTGTTTTTAAATCCCTCCATGGCTTCGCCCCTCCCTATCTCTGTAATCTCCTCCAGCCCTATAAGCCTTCACGATCTCTGAGCTCCTCCAATTCTGGCTTCTTGCACATCCCCAATTTTAATCGCTCCATCATTGGCAGTTGTGTTTTCAGCTGCCAAAGCCCTTAGCGCTAGAATTCCCTCCCTAAACCTCTCTCCTTTACGATGCTCCTTACAACCTACCACTTTGATCAAGCTTTTGGTCATCTGTCCGGATATCTCCTTCTGTGGCTCGGTGTCAAAATGTTTTTATTGATTACGTTCTTGTGAAGCGCCTTGGAACATTTTAGCTACGTTAAAGGCACTATATAAATGCAAATTGTTGTTGTGAAATAGCAGCCCTAACTTTCTGCAGTGAGTTTAATTCAAACTTACGGTGCAAAATCCAGCAATATCTTGATGCATATATGGAGGTTAATGAGATTCCCTTTATGCAACGCTAATCATTTGTGGCGATTCACAAATCATGGCGCATCTATGCATATATAGAGCCGTAATTTGCAGCCCCTACAGGTGTATACATGGTGCACACGCATCTGTAAGGGCCGCATAGGTTCCAGGTTTAGGCATGCGCTGTGCATGTGCTAAAACCCAGAACTTGCGATCCGTCCAGCATTTCCTAGACAGATCCGATGCATCCCTGGGAAAAGGCATTTGCCCAGCGAATACCCGTGAAATTCTTGCGCCTGGTAAAAGCAGGTGTAATGTCTGCTTTTATGTATGCCAGAGTTTTAAAAAAACAGAAAAATAACATTTTATCAATAATTTATACATTCAAAAACCTGTGAAATAAGGTGTTTATTTTTAACCCCTTTAAAACATGTAAATTTATTTTTCAAAAAATGTATTTGTGCGTTAATTATTTACTTGATGCCATTTTAATTCATTTTAAATATGTGATTTTTAAATTTTATTTATTTGATGTCTAGATGTATTTTTAGGAAGATTCCCCTTCATGCTTATGGGGTTTCCATACATAAGGAATTCCTATAAGCATGAATGGGGATTCCCTTCTTGCATTCATTGGGCTGGCCCATGTGATCCAAGGGGCGCTTGTGAACCACCAGCACCCCTCAAATATGTGGGCCTCTAGCCGTGGGTACCCGGAGAGCCCCAGGACCGTGAGTCTCTGTACCTCCCGGAACACTAGGCACCCGGATATTTTATTTGCGGATCAGAGGCATTTCCCCAGGGAAAGCCTCCGAAAGCAAAAGCACAAAAATATATATATATATAGTTTAACCAACATTGTACTTTTAAAGCAGTCCAATTTTTTTAAATTAAAAAGCTCACCACAGACTTTTACCAACATTTTCTTCTTGATCATTACTCCGAAGAATAGTAGTTATCTTTCTTTCATCACCCATGTAAATACATTGACACGCTGATTCTGGTTAAGCAATGTCTCGATTTCAAAATTCTCATCCTTATTTTCAAATCTCTCCATGGCCTCGCCCCAGCCTATCTCTGTAATCGCATCCAGCCTTACAACCTCCCCGCCCCCCCCCCCCACCCCCACTCCGAGATGTCTGAGCGCCCCTAATCCTGGGTTATTTTTGAATTATGCAGCTTGGTGTCAAATGTTTTACCTCATAATACTCCTGTGAAGCGCATCGAGACGTTTCACTACGTTAAAGGCACTATATAAATATAAGTTGTTGTCCAGAAGCTCCCCTCAACCTATTTCTCTCTTCCTCCCTGTTCTGTTCCCCTTGGAGGCCTTTTTTATTTTCAAATGTCAGTCTTTAAAAATGTTTTTAAAATTAGAATAAGGAAACATAATGGGGGGGGCGGGGGGAAATTGCGGTCAGCGGCTTCCTTCATACGAACACCGTTGACCCGAAAAATATCTACAAACATAGAAACCCAGTCGGAGGCCTAGGTTTGCTGCGCAGCGCATGGGGAGGTGACTTTGAGGTACGTACAAGCTGGAGTCACGTGTCTGGTCCACCAATCACTGTGTAGTATTCTCATTGATAAAAATGGGAACTCCGTTTGTACGCGTTCCCATTGCTATCAATGAGAAAAACCCCATAAACACCGAAACACAGCATAAAAAAACACCTCACATATTTAAAATTAATTGAAATTAAATGTTTTAGAAAAAATATATATTTATTGGAATTTTTTAAAATGTGTTTTATTAGCGTTAAAAATGAACTTGCCTTAATGGACAAGGTTTTTAATATAAAAGTGAGTGTTTAAATTTAATTTTTATATGTTTTAAAAGTGTTACGCTGGTAAAAGTTATGCGCTTGCTTTTACCAGGTATAAAACTTTGAAGGAGATTCGGCAGGCATGGATTGGGCAAATAGCCCAATCTCTCCCTCGTGGATGTCCTTCTCCTGGGGATGTGGAGGATCTGTCTAGAGAAATCTTGACAGATCGGAAATGCTGGTTTTCGGCGCATGCGCATCACGCCCCAAAAACCGGCTTTGCAAATTTTCGGCCCCATCTGTCTTGCCCCATTTGTGTTTGCTAATTTAGTCCTCACCTCTTCTGAAAGTGACAATTCTTACTGAGATACAATATTGGAAAGCAGTATCCATGGAACTGTACCCAAGTAGTCACTATTGATGTGTAATGCAAGACAATGAACATCAGCAGGCTATTCAACTGTGAAAGGCAACTGAGCCCAATCTTGTCCTCACCAATGTCCACATGAATGCTGTTTCTAGCAGATGTCACTGGAAAGCAATCAGGAATAAGAACTGTGGCTGATTTTCACCTTCTTAGCCCGGGGTGCTGAGGCCAACAGTAGCACTACAATGGCTAGTCTGACTAAGGTTAGCTAACAATGACTGGGAACATAAACCCCAAACCTTCTGGTGAGGACGTTTGATTAGTGCAGTGGGTAGTGCCTTTACCTACTAGGCCATCAGTGGTGCTGATCAATAGGTTCTGAAATAAAACATGAACACTATAAATCCCTGTATCCTTTTCAATATCTTTATTGGACTGAAGCAAAAGTGGTCTAGGCAACTTGCCTGTAGGTCTTTCCACTTCGGTAAGGTACTGATGCCCATGGAACCATATCCATGCCATATCCACTCGGTACTGCTTGGAAATCTAGCGGCTACTTTGTAATCTTAAATAATACACGCAACGATAGATGATTGTAGTACATTTTAATGACACTTGCATTGAACAGTTTCATAAATCAATTGTGATTCTAGATTTCCACATTCATGTGATAATATTCCATACCAACCGATTGAAATTCCTTAATATATTCCCAATTACAATAAATATATACTCATTTGCGGACTAATGTTTTTCCTATCAGTATTCAAATAGCAATTGATCGACAAGTAAAATAATAGTTTTATTGGATTCTTTTAGTTCAGTACTTTGAAATAGTAATGAAATCTAATATTTCTCTGACGCTAATTAAATGTCAAACATATGTTTCTTTCTGTGACTTTACAATATTTCTTGTTCAAATAAAAGGATTTAGAAACTGTGCTACTTTTTTTTCCAATACAAAAAACATTAGAACTGCTGCATAGATCAGTCTCAAATACATTTTAAATGTTGGAAATAACCAACTGTGAAGATGCTGCATTTGGCAGTGTTGGACAAAGACTCTTCTATTCTCCAGGACTACAACCTAAATCATTTGTGGCCTAAAACAGTAACTTCCTGAAGAAAATTTAGCTCTAGTAGATTGATATTCTTTAGGCACCAGTTTACTTCCACCAGTTTTATTTGCGTTGTGTTTGTCTAAGTTACATAATGGGGTTCACCTAATCATAAACCCAAAATTCTGACAAAATAACTTTTATTTCAAGTTTCAATACACCCTAATACACAAAGGCAAGTAGATCCAACCATTTTTGTTAACATGACACAAGATAAAGTAGATTACATTTAATTTCTTCATGCGAATAAAAATTCAGTTGGTACAAACCAATGCCAATTGCAGTAATTTCATCAGTTTTTCCTTCAAAACAGTTTATATATTTATAATCTTCAAAAAAGGACTGAACAACCTGAAAATTAGCATTTAGTCACCTGAAAATATTATGTTAGTACTGCTTCTCTTGATAAATTGTAACAAATATGTCCAGTACGAAAAACGACACCGACTTTGACTTTTCCATTTTGGAACTCTGCTCCATTTAAAACAGGTTCTGCTTCCGTCACATTTAATGCAGCCGCATAGAACATGTTTTAAAAAGGAAACCAATATGAATATGCCCTATTTAAGGGCCGTAACAGTGAGGACTAATAAACACGAGCATCCATTTACTTGCTATGTAGACTCAAAAATACAAATCTGTATTTTTTAGACATACAATGGAGTTTCTGGATCAAAAGCTTAGAACTGGAAACCAAAAACTTCTCTCTGCCTTCCCCCAACCCCGAACATTTGTACATTTAGTACTGAAACCACCGATTGTAAATTGAAACTAGATGTGTTCACTCAACAAATTTTTTGAATTATGATCGAACAGCACAAGCGCATCAGTCATATACATAATTTACAGTGATTTGTGATCTGTATATAGCACTGATATTGGTTGCATATTAGGATTAAAGTTTAACTAGAACGCAACATTTTAGCCACGTTCCTCAAATTACTGGATTACAAGAAATGCTGCAACTTGTATAATATAAAGTTAACACCAACCCAAATAAGAAAAAATATTACATTCAAGTAAGGCAATATGGTAACACTATTACACTAAATTCTTTCTGAAACACAATACTTTAATTCTTGCCCCCCATTTCAACAATGCACATTAAAATTTAAACTTTATTTAAAGAAGTCCGTCGCCATTGTCTTTTCCTTTTTGGGGAATGGGAAAGAATGGCAAGACTCTCTTTCGAAATCATTTTTACTTTCTTTGAGTTTCTGTGTTACACACACCATCCCTGAGTGAGAAATGACTTGCTCTCCGGCCTCCACTAATGCTACACAGAGATTAGCTGATAAAAGTGCAAGAGTGGACTAGAGATATGATTCTCTGTAATTTTCCCTTGCTCTCTCTCCCTGTGGGTAACACTTGGCCTCTGCTCATTGTCCTCATAGCAGCATGGCTAAGATCAATAGTTATATTGGACAGAACTGCAGGCATTAAGCTGTGTTCCCACAACGTACATTTATATAGTAACTTTTAAGAAAATATCTCAAGGAACTTCAGAGGTGAAACGAACACGAGCAATAGGAGAGTTAAGAAAGCTGACTGAAACATGGTTGACAAGGCTTTTAAAGATGGAGGGAGAAGTAACAGGGCAAACTGAGCTCCAAAGGATAGGGCTGAGACCGCTGACAATGTGCCACTAGTTCATAGAGCAGAGAACAGGGAAGGATTGCACAGGAGCTCAGAGTCTTAGGGCCAGATGGTATGAGCCTGAATCGAAGGCTAGAGGAGGTTAGAGGTTGGGAGGGTGATAATATGGAGACATTTGTAAGCGAGGACATTGATTTTCATTTGTGATCTCCACTGGCTGTACATCTTTACTTGCATTTCAGATACAAAGACAGGGACAATGGGATCCAGAAGGTCAAACTGGGCCTTACTTCAGAAGTTCTAACATTAGCATATTTCAACAAGGTAGAATACCTGGTTTTGCATCAAGGTTTGGAGCTGAGAGATTAAGGCTCCAGTGATTAAACATTGATACCCTTCCTACCAGAAAATGGTGTGTCACATAGAGGGAAAATACATTGAAAATATATATTAAAAAAAAAGATACTGATAAAGGTCCCAAACATAGTATTATTTGATTGAACAAAAAAAATCATAATGGCAAATTAATTTTTAATTTATTCACCCACATTTTTAGTTGATCTCTCAAGTATAACAAAATGCATGTTTAGAAAATCCCAGTTCTAAATAATACAATGGTCAGCAGTACTGGTTCTACACACAATTGCTTGAATCTCTTTTTTGCATTACAGATTCCAATCAATATTCAGATAGGGACTAGAGTCCAGCAGGTCAAGCAAGGTTACTGCATGTATCGCTTTCAACATGATATCTGGTTTTACATCAAAACATGCTGGAAGAGGGAAGGAGGTTCATTAGGGGCACAGCGACTAAACATTGCATTACACTTCATATTTTAGTTGAAAATAAAGAGAAATGCACTAAATGCATCACCATAAAGATCCACTTAAACATGGTCTTAATTGCTTGAAACACTGAAAGCTGTAAAGTCTGTACAATACCATTAAATAGTAATATTGAACCTGATCTTTTATCTTATTTGACAACAATACTGGTGATCAGAAGAAAATGGAGGGGAAACATGCCGTCAAGTTTTAAATATCAAAACCTTATTTGGACACCTCAACTGGAGTGTCCAAGTAAATATTAATGACCAACTGACCGCAATACATACATGTAGTTTACAAAGACAATACATGTATGAACCATTTCTTGTAAATAATACACTACATTTGTAATGTTCCTATTTGTCAGAATGATTATGAATGATCTATAAAGTGAAATCAAGTCATCTACAACAGGCTAAAATGTAAAATAATCCTTGGTACCCTGTTCAATATGAAATACTAGTGGTCACTTTACTCCAGTTGTCCAGTATAGTTATAATGTAAACTATCCTAATATTAGTTGGACAATTAAACATGGCTACTTGAAACCTAGTGCTCACAGGTCATATTTTTATGTTGTGAAGTATAACTATTGACTATCTCTATGACAGTGATGCAACCTAAATTTTCATATGGTTAAAAACATGCAGAAGTTGTCACTTTATCATGTTGTAGGAATGACTACATTCATAAATATGTTATACAACACAAGGAATGCTATGGGTGACTGGAGTAGATATTTTGATAGGCGACCAAATTTATTGGTTATCTGGACTGGCTATAAATGAGTTACTATCTAGCCCCACCTGTAGTGATTTAAAAAAAAAAGTTGTTTTGTCCCCTTCAACAAAATAAAAGTTGTTCCATAAAAACATTTGCATCATTTGAATAGGAACCAACTCCTCACTCTTCTGCAAAAATACTAGCTGGCCGTCAACATTTTGGGAATTTCATGACCAAGTGCAAGTTAAGAAGATGGCCCATTAAATTGCAAGGATTTTTACATAAAAACAGTAGATTAGATGCTGGATTTTGTTTATCCTATGCTGATTAACTCTTAATATTGAGCAGAGTTACTTACTAAAAATCCACTCTGGATTAAATTCTAGTAACCTAAAATTGATTACATCACACGTTTAACCTCAGTGAGGATGGCATCACAAATCAACTAAACAGAATGCCTTGACTTCTACAATACCAGTCACTCAAAGAAAAATACCTTTCTCATAGTCACAACATAGCAAATTATTTTATATGTTAGCTTTACATCTAGTATAAAAAAATATTCATGCATGAATGTGATTGCAATTAAACCGGCCTTTACAAATCTGAAATGATTCATAGAGAAGGGCTTCTGTCGTTTAATAGATTTTAAGGCCTTCTAAATTTTCTTTTCTTCCATTTATTTCATAATATTTCAACATTAGTGATACTTAAAATGTAAGCTAAAATGGTTGACAGCTGCAAATAGAACAGGTACTTCTACTTAAACAGCTAAGGGTTTATTTGTCCATTTTCCCAGCTCATGTTTTAACTGTCTTAAATACTTTGAAAGTTTTGCTAAGCCACTTTAACTTAGCAGAGAGTTATTTCTGAAACTTCTTGCTACTAAAACACAAATAGTTGTTAACACAAGATAAGATCAGGTCTTGTATACCACTGTACTGGAATTACCGTACACACAACGGAACAGAAACTGTTAACGGGTATACTGAGCAAAAGTAATAAAGTATTGGCACTTGCAACATAATGCATTGATGGAGACTTACTGTATTCACAAATTTTTCAGCTCCACTACTTCTGATTCCTTTTAAATGAAGTATAATAATTTAGCATAATCACAACAGCTATGTTAATTTATATCACGTGAGATACTTACAATATCTAGCCCACTCTGCCACTTTTTACAGCTTCATTGTAACACATCGTGTTATCAAAGATTTATAGATTTGCTAAAATGTTGTACTTACAGCGTTACCAAAATATTAGCACTCTGCATAAAACTATAATTTACATTATTATTGGACAACTAGATTTGAGTACTCTATACCTTTGTTAAACATGTTACTAACTTATAATGAACACTTAAAATTAGTGTACTTTTTGGTCTCAGAATTTTTAGTTTTGTTTTAAATAATTCAGCAGCACAAACTTCATGTTATAGTAAGACGTAATTATAAAATATTCAGCAAGTTAATTACTAGCGCGTCAAAAAATGTGGAAGGAAATGACTAAACATCACCATCTTCTAAAGTTAACACTGGTCTTCTGTGCACAATGGGATCAACATGCCTCTCTAGTGCAGAAAATCGTTAACTCCAGGAGGTGTAGCAGATACATGTATAGATTGAAAGTATGGTAAGTACCATATAGCAAAGCTGAATCACCAGTTCTGTTCTATACAATGGGTCCAAATATAAGCGCTGATATCGTGATACGAGTTTGATATAAAATCAAAGGTAAAATTGTGTGCAAGTTCACAATGTTGTAACTGGAGAATGATACTCAAGAAAAATCTCCAGGCAAAAGATATTGTTGGAAAAGATTGCATTATCAACAGAATGTGGGTACTTCTCATGATTCCCTGGTACCTAATCTAGATGGTACACTTTCCACTAATGGATTGAAAAACACGCTCCTCTTGCATTCTTCACAGCTGGCTCAAGAACACCATTGGCAAAGTCTTACTGCAATTATACAGGGCATTGGTGAGACCACATCTGGAGTACTCTGTACAGTTCTGGTCGCCTTACCTATGGAAAGACATACTTGCCTTAGAGGGAATGCAACGATAGTTCACTAGGCTGGTTTGTGGGATGAGGGGATTGCTCTATGAGGAGAGATTGAGTAGACTAGGCCTATATTGCCTAGAGTTTAGAAGAATGAAAGGTGATCTAATTGAAACATATAAAATTCTTAAGGGGCTTGACAGGGTCAATGCTGAAAAGATGTTTCCCCTGGCTGGAGAATCTAGAACAGGGGTCACAGTCTCAATTAAGTCTGAGATGAGGAAAATTTTCTTCAAAGGGTTGTGAATCTTTGGAATTCTTTACCCCAGAGAGCTGTGGATGTTCAGTCATTGAGTATATTCAAGACAGAGCTCGATAATATTTTGGGAACGAAGTGAATTTAAAGGATAAGGGGATAGTGTGGGAAGGTGGAGTTGAGGTAGAAGATTAGCCATGATCTTGTTGAATGGTGGTGCAGGCTTGAAGAGCCAAATGGCCTACCCCAAATCCTATTTCTTATGTTTTTAAAGGCTTGGGATAAGTTGTTTGCTTTAGCTGAGATGGTATAGGGTGGGAGAACAACGATTTGAAAAGGTATAGGGGAAGGTTGTGGAAATCATTCAAAGATCAGCTAGGTCATGAGAAGTACATACAGGCAAGCAAATAACTGCAATCTAAAAAGGTCCATTAAAAATTATTGAATATTCTTGTTCCACAATAAAGCATTTACCTTTTCTTTTTTAAAAAAAATGCAATTCTGCTATACTGTGAATTTTGTATGAAGCACAAATAGAAAGCTCATGCTGGCACATATATCTCCAATGCTGATGATAGAATGTTACAAATAAATATATTTATGGAAGCGGGATATTATTTATTTGCCTCTTCCAGGAGATCGCATGGCTTTTGGGTGGGGTGGATTGTATTTATTGTGATAGTGATACTGAGCATTTTCCACTTTGTCAGCTCATGCTCTTTGGTGAAATGCAACATTTACAATGACTCACCAGCCATGTGTCTCAGAGCACACAGCTTCCCCGACCTGCACCAAATTTAGAGGAGTTCCAGACATTATTTTATGCTGTTAAAAATATTGCTATGAAGTATCAAAATAAACTACAAGGGTTAATGTTTTATGGCAATAGTTACACATCGCTCCCTGGACACACATCCCCCTTTACTTAAGACATTCTTAGTTGTATTCTGATCTATGGTCACCAATCTTAAAGATTAGTGTCACACTGAATGCAACAGATGTGGAGCTGCACAGAATATGTGTTCTGCAATTCACTTAACGGGAAAACAGATTTTGATGGTTTGGGGATGGAAAGTCCTTTTTGATAATACTGAGCTACATTTAAAAATGGCAGTATTCAAAGATGCAGGAAAACTAATTTCAACTCAGTTATGGTCTTTGCAAAAGATTATTCACCAACATATCTATGATCCACAGTGTTTCAATGAACTGTAACAATGTAAGCCTACTCATAAGGTCCACCAAAGCAAACAATGACTTTTTAAAATTACAATCAAACTGCTTCTTACCATATAAAAATACTTTCATAAAGTCAGATATCATTTACAAATTTGTTTTAATAATCGTGTTAGAGAAATTAATAGTTCAAATTAGAACAAGTCTATTATGTCTATTTGCCTCGTGTCCCACTGTAATGCAAAACTTAAACTGTTCCAAATTAAGGTTACCATCTCCCAGTTCTGTATAAAAATAAAGGAACAGCTTTATGTATTGTGATTATGGTTTTAATTATTGTCTGCTGCTTAGATTTTTTCAAAGGAAACAAGAATACAAGAATCTTTGTATACCCATTTACAAGACATGTTGGGCTAGATTTTTGGTTTTCAAAAACGGTAGTTTTACGGCAAAATTATCGTTTTCGCTGCGCTACCGTTTTTAGGCCTAACCGTTGGCCTTTATGTGCATCGGTAAAGTTGGCGTTGCACGAGGATTCGCGGCACAAACCAAGAGTTTCGGCAACTTTAGTGCGGGGCCGGTAGTGCTGCAAGAAAGGCTTTGGGGGGAATTTTTTTTTGCAAAAAACAAAAGAAAACCCTTACCTACTAAATCGCTGAGAAATAATTAAAAATAAAAACTTTAACTTACTTTTTTGCAGGTCTTCATACTTACCGCTGCTGGCAGGGTTGCACCAACAGCTTTGACCCTGTCAGTATTCTGGGCATGGCATATGGGTCCGGAGAGAGCTGAAAGTGCAACGCAAACGCAATCTGCAGCATTACACGTCGGCGCTCCTCTCCCCAGCAGTACGTGGAAGCACCACCGCAAACAGGTCACTGAGGATCCCGCCGACCGGGTTTTAGCCGCAGAGGGTCAAATCGCGGCGAAAACCCAGTCGCAAAGGCAGCAAAAATCCAGCCTGCTGTGTTCCCAGTGCCATGCAGTTAATTCATTTTGGTTTAACTGGTCAAAGTGAAAGTCTGAGTGGTCTAATGATTATCTTTGTTGTTAATGCCATGGTCATGTAGGTATCTGTATAGAATTTTATGTCAGTGCAATGTAAATTGACAGTATATTTAATAGTTTATGTATAAAGATATACAAGATAGGATTTGATCAAGTGTTAATCCAGAGTGTATTTCTATTTGAAATTCAACAGCAAAAGAGGATGAAAAATGTTGTGCTCGTCAACAAAAATCAAGAATGCATTTACCACAAAACAGCTTCAATCACAACAAAAAATCACCTACTACACAAACATGATACTTGCATTTCCCACATTCATTTTGTCCTTGAGGTCCCTTGTTCATAAGACTGTTACATTTTAAATCCAATTTGAAGGCAGTTTTTTTTTAAACTGGAGAAGATTGAGGTTTGAATAAAAGGAGACATTTGTTTATTAGTGTTTTGCTAGTCAAAGATTATTCATTTTGCATTTTACTAGCAAAGTTCTTCTATAAACTACTTGGGCCACTGTGATCCACCAATGTTTGAGTCCTTCAAGCTGTCAAGATAGATATCAATTTTATGTCTGTTATGGTCACATCAACAGTGGTTAAGCACAATACATGGGATGCTGACATATTAGTAACACATTACCTTCCAGTAATTTAGAAATCTTTCAGAACAAGTATTTTTACATTCCACTTTCATTTCCCCTACTTTGGCAGTGAATATAACACTTTGGCTAAAGTGTTCAACATTCTGGCAAGTTTTGGGAAAGGATCGTACATCTGTAACTTTGAGAGCTGAAGTACTTGAAGATGTTTGTTGGATGAAGCAGAGCCCATTTCCCATGAGGAATCAGCTGTTAGTTGTTAAACTTGACAAGGCTTGTTCTTTGTAACCTATGAGTTGAGAACTACTGTTTTTTTTTTCCATGGAAAAGAGGCAGAGTAGTTTATGAATACATTTATCAGCATCTACAGCATTGAAGTGTTCCACAAATTGAAATAATTCAGCAGAAAGTACAGTTCTGAAGTTTGTTACAGGTAAATTATCTACTTTTCATTGTTCAAACTGTCATTGCAATCAATAATTTCTCTGTCGTTTGCTGTGCCACTGTTACCAATAAAGAACATCGCAACACAGCACTGAGAGACCAGTTCAACAATGAGATGAAACAATTTTCATCTGTAAGGTAATATGCCTGTAGTGGAAGAGATAGCAAGGACTTGTGCATAATCCACCTCCCAGTTCAATGAAGCACGGTTCAGATCGCTGAACTGAAGATAGTTAATGTGGCAGTTCAATGATTTATCCCGTTATCTGTCTATAAACATTATGTGAATTCCAAGACCGATCCCAATCTTAGTCTGGCCCCAATATTGTACATTTCAGCTATTTATCTTTTTACAAATATTTATTAAAAAAAGTCTAATGCTAAAGTACCAGATGCTTGGAAGGGGATTTCTTATGGTAAGATCTCAGTTATGTAGTGTATAAAGTGTACCTCATAATCACAATATACAAAACATTGGGCTGGAGTGAGTTCCAAAACTTGAACACATTTAGGCTTAGAGGACATCATAAACTCTAACAGTGAAGGTCAAATTCTTTGTAAAGGTTATCTACTCTGCCCACAACACACTCCAACATTTTATTCAACACAGAGGCTACTTTTTATTATTTATGAGCAGTTAGGGCACTTTAATGTATGCTGTGATTTTGGTTTTGGAGTTGACTGTTAATACTCATCTGCAATGACAATCTATTTGAGATGATGGCGGTTGTTTTATTTAACAGAATGAGGGATTACAAACTGCATGACCAAAGACCCAAACTGCATCATTCTACAGGATAGTGTGGACAGTGATACAATTTTTTGCTAGTATGTTGCTAGACAATAATGCATAGATATCTTTTTCACATTAATACAAGACAAATATTAAATCCATGAAAATATAGCAAAACCCCAATTACGTTGTATCAAGTGCTGTAACTCTGATCTAATGTTTAGTTCCCCTATTGCACCGGTGGAAGTGAGGGAAAGGATAGACTTAAAAAAATGTGTACATGGTTTTGAATGTACTGCATTTAATGATTCGAATTATGCAAAAAACCTCAAATCATTAAAAAAATGCACCAGTGCTAGTGTCATAACCTGGCAATTCTACAGGAATATCATGGGTCAGTTTCATTAAGTTTTATAAAGAATAGCATAAAATAATAGACGCGACTGCTGTCAACGAACTGGAAGTAGTTGCGAATGCGAGTTCCAGTGTGTTTGTAAAAATAAATGTTGAAGTTGAGCATACACCCCGCTTACATGATAGGAAAGATCTATTTAAAAAGAAACCAGAGAAACATATAAAACTTGAGATAAAGTTGAGCCTAGATTGCTAATGAGAAAATGATGCGTGTTTTGAATTTTATTTGCATTTCCTTATAATAAAATTATTTTCAACAAGGGGAAAAAAACACAATAAGATACTTTTAAATAACGAGAATGTTTATCGAGCCAAACCAACGGGAATGTTTTCATATTCTTTTCTTTGTAATTCTGTGTTTATTCTCAAACCAACTACAAATCTTAACTGTAAAGATGGAAAATATTACAAATAATAAATGGATTATAATCATCAAAAGCAAATACGAATTGGCATTACGTAGATCCCCGTCTCTTGTGAATGTTATTTTTAAAATTTGGGACCTTCCGATAGCTTCCGGTTCATTGGCAGGAGTCACTATAAAATTATTGGTGGGAATTAAATGTTTTCTAAGTTTGTGAATAGCAAATGCACATGGAAATTTGGAGTGAAATTAATGCCAAATATCTAAATATATATTTATGACTAATATGCATATTTAAAAAAATAAAATAGAAACACTTTCTAGTAATTCTTTGGTGACTACAGAACATTCTCAAGTTGAGTAAACAGCATTGCCTGTTTACAATGATTCTGTCAGCCTAAAGTAACACTATCACAAATAGTACCAATTGAGTTGGGAGGACGGAGAAGAATTAAGAGTTAACAAATTTTGTTTATGTAATTTTATAAACAAGAATAAATTGGGGAAAAATGCAGAATGGAGAAATGTACACATAAATAAATTATAAATATAGTCTACACCGGTTACTTTGAGGTTTATTAATCCAAATTATTAGATAACCTGATTTTTTTTAGTGCAAAGGAGTAGACTGTAGTTCATATGCAGCATAGAGGAATCACACAAGCACTGATATGGAAGTCTCTGATACTGAAAGTTGTCACATTACAAGTCTTTTCAAAACTTCTACGCCCGAATTCCATTTCAACGGAGATCTCTCCTGTAATGACTGTGCAACAATCACTGTATTATAATAATTTATACTGTCACAGAATAAATGTGCATTCATCTCCTGTTATATTTCTCCCTGTTGTGCTTTTTTTGATGCTTCAATAATCTTTTAACATATTTAAATTAGAAAAACAGTTTAAAAAGGCAAAATATTTCTGTTGTGATAAATCATATTGGGTAAACCATATTACGACATAATATTCAGCAGTATGGGACATATGCATGGATGATGTCACTTCTTCCCACCACGCTGCTATGATGTACACCATTGTTAGTTACTGCACCTTACTCATTTTACTGTTAAAGCAAGGAAAGCAAGTGCCCTTAAATAATGATAGCATATTATATCAAAAGGCAACAAATTTTATGGTACTTTACCACAAAATTAACCTGGTAATATTCTCTCAGGTTTCAATGTAAATTGATGTGTTAGTGTTTAACTACTAGGTGTTGACGATGGCTTGGAATTCGGCCTCTGAGTGTGCGCAAACGCAAGCCTTGTCCGCGTACTGTAGTTCGATGACAGAGGATGGGACGACCTTGGATCTAGCGAAGGTTGAACAGGTTCCCATTGGTTCTATAGTTTAGTTTCTCTCCAGTGGGGAGCTTGTTGATAGTGAGATGAAGCACTGCAGCAAGGAAGATCGAGAAAAGCATTGGCGCGATGACGCAGTCCTGCTTGACCCCGTTCCGGATGTGGATTGGGTCTGTGATCGATCCGTTGGTCAGGATCACGGCTTGCATGTCATCGTGGAGCAGGTGGGGGATGGTGACAAACTTTTGGGGGCAGCCGAAATGGAGGAGGACGCTTCATAGTCCCTCACAGTTGACGATGTCAAAGGCCTTTTGTGAGATTAAAGAAGGCCATGTACAAGGGTTGGTGTTGTTCCTTGCATTTCTCTTTAGTTGTCACGTGGTGAAGATCATGTCCTTTGTAACCTTTAATGGATGGAATCAGCATTGCGACTCTGAGAGGAGCACTTCAGCCATAGGGAGTAGACGATTGAGGAGGATTCTTACAGTGGCCAACAGCAGGGAGATTCCTCTGTAGTTACCGCAGTCGGACTTGTCCCCTTTTTTTGAAGATGGTCACGATTACGGCATTTCAGATCTCCTGGATGCTCCCCTCCTTCCAGATAAGAGATGAGGTCATGCATTCGTGCCAATAGTACTTCTCTGCCATACTTTAGTGCCTCGGCGGGGATTCCATCTGCTCCTGACGCCTTGTTGTTCTTGAGCTGATGGATGGCCTTTTCTACCTCGTGCAGGGCTGGGGTTTTGCTAAGATGATGTTGGGTAGCATGCTTTGGGTTGGAGTCGAGGACACTCGCGTTGAAAGAGAGATGTACAAAAGCATGGGCCTTACACTAAACATCCATAAGACAAAGGTCCTCCACCAACCTGACCCCGCCATACAGCACTGCCCCCCAGTCATCAAAATTCACGGCGTGGCCTTGAACAATGCAGACCATTTCCCATACCTCGGGAGTCTACTATCAGCAAGGGCAGACATCGATGACGCTGTCCAACGCCTCAAGTGCAGCCTTCGGTCGCCTGAGGAAGAGAGTGTTTGAAGACCAGCACCTCAAATTTGGCACCAAGCTTATGATCTACAAGGCAGTAGTGATACCCACCCTCCTATATGGCTCAGGGATGTGGACCATATACAGCACACATCTCAAAGCACTGGAGAAGTACCACCAACGCTGCCTCCGCAAGATCCTGCAAATCCACTGGGAGGATAAACCCACCGTCAGTGCTCTCGCTCAGGCCAACATCCCCAGCATCGAAGCACTGACCATGCTTGACCAGCTCCGTTGGGTGGGCCACATCATTTGCATGCCCGACACAAGACTCCCCAAGAAAGCGCACTACTCTGAACTCCTACACGGCAAGCGAGCCCCAAGTGGGCAGAGGAAACGTTTCAAGGGCACCCTCAAAACCTCCTTGATAAAGTGCAACATCCCCACCAGTACCTGGGAATCCCTGGCCCAAGATCGCCCAAAATGGAGGATGAGCATCCGAGAGGGTGCTGAGCACCTCGAGTCTCGTCACCAAGAGCATGCAGAAATCAAGCGCCGACAGCGGAAGGAGCGTGCGGCAAACTAGGCTCCCCACCCAACCTTTCCTTCAAACACTGTCTGCCCCACCTGTGACAGACACTGTAATTCCCGCATTGGACAGTACAGCCACCTGAGAACTCACTTTTAGAGTGGAAGCAAGTCTTCCTCGATTCCGAGGGACTGCCGATGATGATGATGGTTTAACCACTATGTCAATCATCATCTTCAGAAAACAACAAAAAAAGTGTTCACAGTCTACTTAAGACAACAATGCACATGTCTCCTTCAATTTTCCTTCTAATTTCTTTCTCTAGTTTCTCTCCTCTCCTAAAGGTGGTGATTCATAGTGAAGTGAAAGGCAGTGAACTATCTCACCATGGAGAGCATCAGTCATGCCTGGTTCTTTTCCTTCGTGGCCAGGAATGCTGAGGCCAACTGCAATCAGGCTTGCATGTCTCAATACCACACTATGAAAGGCCATTGGATGAGCTCCACATTGAATTGAATTTATAGCACTTATTCAACTGAGACGTTCAAACAATAAAGTGTCATAATTTTGCTTTTGCATTTGATAAGATCACCTGAATCGGTTGCTGAATCATTGCTTTCCACTGTATGAAGGACAGTGATCCCATGAGGTCTTATGTGAATACAAGTTACTCAAAAAAAGCCATGGAAGCAAAAATGTTTATTCTACATGAATATAATTAAAAAAAACACCCACAAAAGTGCAGTGCAAAGATAAGGGCTGGATTTTCAGGTTTTAGCCGAAAACAGTAGCGATACATGAAAATTACCGTTTTCGTTATGCTGCCGATTTTAATCAGAATTTTCGGCCTCTGGGGTCTGCGCCAGGGTTGCATCGCAAAGGGAGGCATTGCACAATCATTCGCGGCGCAAAATGCGAGTTTCGCCAACTTTAGTTTGTGCTGCAAGAGAGGCCTTGGGAGGGGGGAAAAAAATTCAAAAAAACATTCCAAAAACATTACCAAAACCCTTAACTAACTAATTACTGCAAAAAAAATTCAAAAACTTTAGGCTAGAATTTCCAAAAAATCCGCCAGCGCTGGATTATCACCCAAAATACCGCTAAGATTTTAAAATTACCGTGGGTGAAAAATTCCACAAAAAAAGGAAAAAATCCCGCCCGACGAAAAAAAATGGACCTCACACCCAGATTCTCGGCAGAAAACGCAATCTTGGGCTGACTGGGCGTTTTTTTAAACAAAATGGGTGGTAATTACTAAAATTTAGACCGAGCCTAGAAGGGAGGAAAACGCAAAAAATATTTTTTCCAAAAAACATAAAATAAAAAAATCAGAACACATTCTCAGGACCCTTTACAACTTAATCACAAAGAATTTTAAAATAATAATTAAAAAGCCATTCACTTACCTTTTTTTGCAGGGCTACTTACCTATCACCCAGCTCCTGCTGCTTCTTGTGGGCGTTTTTTTTCTACTTGCCTATGGGTCACCGCTGAGTCAAAACTAGGGCGATAGCGGTCTTTGGACGGTGCATGCCGGCAGTCCACTCCCCAGCGATATTTCGAAAGCTCTTTATGGAAATTTTCGCTGACCCGGTTTTCGCCCAAAATGACCAATACCGCCAAGAAACCGGGCGGAGATGCAGTGCAAATTCTAGCCCAAGGTTTTTGCAGGTTTTCTAACTTATCGCTGCTGGCAGGGCTGTGTCGCTGTTCTGGGTGTGGCATATGGGTCGGGAGACTGCCGAAACTCAGACGGCAACGCAATCTACGTTGTTACACGTCCGGCGCAACTCTCCCCGGCGGTACGTCCCATCGCCGCCGCAAACAAGGAGCCGAGGATCTCGCCCAGGCTTTGCGATCGTGTTTTCGCCGGTCACAAACCCCTCGATAATCCAGCCCATAATGTGGTGTTTAGCCGTGCGGAACTAAAAAGTGCCAACTTCAATTCTTGATCTCTGCTACCTTGATCTTGCTCCCACCTGAGGCAGCAAATAAAGACACGACAATGTTCCCTCTAATTTCTTTTTTGTGCATGGTCCCTTTAACTGGTTGTGCGATCCATTCAAATTATCGTGTATGCGCAGTTTCTTCGATGTAGAAGCCGGTGAGCAGCCTGCGCGGGACCTCCAGACAACTGTGTGGCCGAGCAGCTCAGCAGGAATGTTGACTACAATTGCTCTCTCTTTTCTCCCCCCCCCCCCATTTCCAGAGATAAGGAAAGTTACATTCAGCTTAATCAGTTGCTAATTACACTTACTTGTGTGTGTGTGTGTGTGTGTGTGTGTGTGTGTGTGAGTGAGTGAGAGATAAGCGAGAGAGAGAGAGAGAGAGAGAGAGAGACATTGGATGTGGATAGGGGCAGGCTTAATTGTAATGCTCTCTTTGATCAATTAACCTGCTGGCACTCATTGGCTCAGTTCACACAAACCAGAACTAAATATATTAGCATACAGCTTAGCCAAGGTATCAGGAGGCTGCAAGAGACCATGGAACTGCACCCTGGCACAAGTTACCATATTCAGGAGCAACAGATGATGAAAAATTTGGAAAAAAGTTCTAAATGCTCATCAGACTGTAATGTAGTTTTAGGGGTTAATACAAACATATCACACCAGTGATTTACATCTGAAACCGTCAAATGCCTTGTCATTCACTCATTTGAGGATTCTGTACAGCATGTATAGAAGTGAATATACTGATAGCATGCTCCAAAAAAGAAATACAATTTTGCACAAGTGAACCCAACTTGCAGTATTTGAACTCAAATGACAAAATATTAAATACAAAATAGCAGTCAGCTGCCCCAGTACTTGACCCCACCATTAAATTATAGCTTGTAACACACAAACCAATATATGTTTATTTGTAACAACTTCGTCCCATCACCAACACCACTCCTATGTGAAATCTGACAGACCTAAACAGTGGTAAAGCACTAAAAGTTTGCAACTTACACAGAAGATACACAATAAGAAGTTGAACAGCATAATTTCATCATATGAGTGTAATAGCCAGATAACTCACAAGTGAGTTACTGTCAGCACCATGAGTGCAATATCACAACAACTTGTATTTATATACCGCTTCTCACATTCAGAAAGATATGTCAGTTCACTTTACAATGAAGAGGAAAGGGACATAGTGGAGAGAAATGAAGAGGGTAGGATGGGGGAAACGGAAGACATGGTCAAAGAGGAGAATTTTGACCGTCTTGAAAGCAGAAAAGGAGGTGACAAGACAGAGGGAACTGAATAGATAATTTCAGAAGGGTTAATATGAACCCCTCCATATTTCCAGAAGACAGGAGTATCCCATAGCTCACTATGCACTTTGTTTAAACCATGCCCTAAACAGATAATTAAAATGATAAGTTAGATGGAAGTTTTTTGTGCAAAGTACATTAATGTGCTGACAGAGAAGAGCCTCTGTAAGTTTTCACTCTTTAGCACTGTCTATTCATTACTTGTAGTTTCATCTCAATAATATTTTGTGGAAATAGTGCGCATAATGACCTGTGGTATTAAACATTACAGGTAATGTTATTTAACAGGAATCTGAAAGGAGCAATAGTCTTGTTTATTAACAAATGTAAACTGTTTCAACTTCAGGATGCAGTATGAAGCTTTACCACAGGGTTGTAACTTTCTCCGACAGACCTATTATTTATTTTAAGCTGGAAATACTCAGCAAATCAGGCGGCATCTGTGGAGAGAAAAACAGAGTTAATGTTTCAGATTGATGACCTTTCATCAGAACTGGAAAATGTAACAGATGTAACAGGTTTTAAGCCAGTGCAGAGGCAGGGAAAAGGGTGAAGAGAACAAAAGGAACGGTCTGTCCTAGGGTGGAAGGCAGGAAAGATTAAATGACAAAGTGATGATGGTGCAAGGCAAAGGGGGTGGTAATGGGACAAGTAAAGAAACAAAATGTTGAGTCTGGAAGGCTGTAAAATGCCTAATCGATAGGTGAAACTGCGATGCACTTGCAATTTGTTTCAATTTAGTATGCTGTATTTGCTGCTCACGAAGCAGTCGCCTCTACATTTGGGAGATCAAATGCAGCTTTGCGGAACAACTCTGGTCAGTCTACAAGCGTGATCCCGAGCTTCTAGTCGCCTGTCACTTTAATTCTCTGCCCCACTCCGACCTCAGCCTCCTTGACTGTTCCAATGAAACTCAACGTAAGCTTGAGAAACAGCACCTCATCTTTCAATTAGACACTTTACAACACAACATCAAGTTCAACAAATTCAGATCATAACCTCTGTTCCCATTTTTTCGGACAACAGGTACTGATTCTGCTATTCACATTTCCACCTCTTCTAGACTCATCTTTTGTTTCTTTACTTGTCCCATTACCACCCCCTTTGCCTTGCACCATCATCCTGTTTGTCATTTAATCTTTCCTGCCTTCCACCCTATTCCTGACCTTTTCTCCCCTCTCCCCTCTCCCCTTTGCCTGCCTCTGCACTTACTTAAAACATGTTACATCTGTAACATTTTCCAGTTCTGATGAAAGGTCACCGACATGAAACATTAACTCTGTTTCTCTCTCCACAGATGCTGCCTGACTTGGAGTATTTCCAGCATTTTCTGTTTCCATTTCAGATTTCCAGCATCCGCAGTATTGTGCCGTTGTATTTATTTTAAGCTTACCATCTATTGAACTTGAATATTGTTTTAAAACACAGGAGGAAGTAATTAATTTAATAACCAATTATCATTCTAACAGTAGCAATCTTATCCCACTCCATGACACCGCCACACTAAAACACTTCAATTTAAAAGCTCCCCATAGAAATAAATGGTCCTCAGTCTCGGTTCTCTGTAGCAATTTCTATCGCCCATCAGTCCTTTCACAGAAGTGTGGACTTTGGTGTCCTATGGTCCATACAAGCTAGACGTAAAATATAGCCACTTTTGGCTGCTGGTTTTTGAAGTTTAATTTTCTTTTTGCTTTTACAAGCCTGAGCTACAAAAGATAAGTTAATAATTAATGCAACATTTTGTATCAGAACTATTGTTTAGCATAGTGAAAAAATAAAACTAACATGTGCAGTTTCCATTATAACTTTTACATGAGCACAGAACTCATTCTCACTGGGATAGTAACTATCTCCAGAATTCGCAGCAGCTTTGCACGTTTCAAACAGCTATCCCTTTTTCAGATTTGTACCTAGAAAATACCCATTTCAGGTTACTTTACTTTGGAAAGCTGAAGATTGAGTTTTACTTTGGAAAGCTGAAGGTTCGGTTTTACCATTCATTAATGTCTTGCAATTTTAATTCTACAGAGTTAGAAATACCATAAGTGACCCTTCAAAAAATAAGGAAAAAAGCACAACCTCCCCGGTTCACATTAAAATGTGTGCGCCAATGCTTTGCCCTTGCAGGGATACATTTTTAACTGTTACCAAACTGTAACACCGATAACATAACAGACTTTGCAAGATTATCCCCCATTTTATGATATATAATGTTTTGTTCCTAATTGCACCAGTGACCATTTGCATTATGGTCCACTTGGCCCTACAGAGGGAATGCGTATGCGAAAGAGACCTTGCTGTAACTGTAGCTTGAAGAGCTTGCAATTTGCAATACGTAGGGCTGCGCAGCCTGTTCGCCGGAGATCTGAGGGGAGTAATGGCTTGGTGTGATGCCAGGTTCCTGTACTTCTGCGAAATTCTCTGACAAAGTCATACTGTGTGCCTAGAAATAATGAAGAAAAGATGTCAGATACTGCTTTTTCAGGCACCACGGGAGAGGGTTCATTGACTTCATGTTGGAGCAAGTATTCTCCAAAAATAACAACTATAGCTAAAATCCATTAAAGCAAAACAGAACTTTTTGCCACTTAAAACATGAGAGAATATTTACGATGGAGGCTTTCTTTTGTGGTAATAATGCAACAGATGGTCAGTCTTCATAAACTGTACTACCTAAACCCATTGTACAATAAGTATATTAAAATATAACCCCCCAAAAATGTAATTTGTAGATTAGTTGTATTAAACAATGCTACTTTTAAATACATACAAGCATCAACTTCCATCAACCCCTTCTCTTGGCTGCTGGGGGTGGACCGAAGTGACAGGAAGTCTTCCTTATTCCTTTCTCTAGAAGAACTTAACCTCTGTTCAGCGGGTCTCTGACAGCTTGGTCAAGATTGAGAACGTATGGGAGCATTGTGAAAAAAAACAATCACAGCTTAGAAGCCATGTCCCACCACATTGTAACATAGGATGTTGTTATACCAACCATACTATTCTGCCTTTTGGGGGGCGAATAAAAAGACCCAATCCAATTACCAGACACTTACCTGTATCCAAATCTCCAATAACATAAATGCTGGCACCAATAGGCACAGCGCCATATACAAAAGAAGAGCTTGTTGGAATGCATAGCGACTGGTCATTCAAATATATCCATCTGCAAAACAATATTATAAATTACTCTCACTAAAGGTGTGATCAGGACTCCAAGAGAATCTTTTGGTCAATTTTAAATGCTAAATATCATTAAAACATCTCTAAAATATTCCTTGATTATAGTGAAACTCCAATATATTTTTAGTGCAGAAATGCAATTGCATTCAACAGATTGAATACTGTTATAAAAACAAAAAATGCAGGAAATATTCAGCAGCATCTGTGGAGAGAGAACGTTTCAGGTCAATGACCTTTCATCAGAACTGGAAAATGTTAGAGATGTAACAGATTTTAAGCAAGTGCAGGGGCAGGGAAAGGGGGAGGAGATGAAAGAACAAAAAAAGGGAAGCTTTGTGATAGGCTGGAAGGCAGGAAAGATTAAATGACAAAAGATATGATTGTACAAAGTAAAAGGAGAAGGTAATAGAATACAACTATGTTGTTGTTCTACAGGTTATGCAATGATTTAAATTTACAGCGACTAATGAACATCAGACAATCTGTGAAGGATTATTTATTGGATTGCTCTTTAGGAAGAATTAATTACTGCTAGCTGTTCCTGCAAGCTGCAAAGAATGTACATTGGGACACCAAAGACACTGGTCTATGAACATAGGTTGTTACAGTTGTCCTTGGATGGGACTAATCTCACAGATCAAAGTGTTTGGAACTGATCAATGGGTTAAGCTATTCGATTCAATTACAAACATCCCGTGAGGCTGTTCACAGTATGGGCCTGAAATTGCTAAATGCGTGCGCTGTATCAATAGCACACATCTACGGCGGACACAATTATCATGGTACAGAAATTCCAGGAAATGATGGAGTGGGTGACTTATGCCACATCATAATTTTCTGGGACTTTTGTGCTTTTCCAGAGACCCTCGGCAAAAAGGTTGAACAGCTCCGCCCTCATTAAAATCAATGGTGAGAACACATTCGGGGCCGAGTAGCATCACTTGCAATGGGTGCTTACTTTGGCCACTTCCTATCCACCACAACGCTCGCTGCGGCGTATTCTAATCATTTTCCACCAAATTGTGGCATAAAGTCGGCACTGGAGGATCAGAGAGCACAACAGTCTAACTTACGCCGTTTGTCACCAATATTGCCATTGCAGTGAGTTCCGGTCCTGCACTTTTTTCAATTGCTCCATGCGTGTGGGGGATCTATTTTGAATCCTGTGCATGTCTGACTACACAAAATTTAATTATGATAAATAAAGTTTGAATATCCTTTGTTCTGGGGTAACGTCAAAGGAATTTGGAGCTAGATCTTGCGCTGTATTACAAAAGACAGTCAGAGATAAGGGCCAGGTCAGTGACTCCATAGTAAGAAAGAAGAGAAAGATTTGCATTTATATAGCATCTGTCATGACCACCGGATGTCCCAAAGCGCTTTATTGCCAATTAAGTACTTTTGAAGTGTAGTCACTGTTGTAATGTAGGAAATGCAACAGTTAATTTCACACAGCAAGCTACCACTAACAACAATGTGATAATGTGGTAACACCTTGCTCTTCTTCAAAATAGTGTCCTGTGATCTTTTACGTGCACCTGAGGGGACAAACGGGGCCTCGGTTTAACGTCTCATCTGAGGAAACGTAATGAAAATAAATCTTAACAGAATTTGTGAATTTTGCCCAAAAAACACAAAACTTATTGGAAATTAAATGATGAATTGCTACATGTGATGTTTAAATACAATGTACCCTGTGCAACATACATTGTACTCAGCATCATTTATTTATCCCAGAAGTAAATACATTGAAGTGATTATCATACTTCATTATCTAATGGTATGTTAGTCTAAAAATCAAATCCATATTTTCATAGTAATTATTGATTTAATTATCATTTCAGTTACTGTTACTCAAAATGCCTGCATAAAATGAACACACAGGTAGGACTTACCATTAGTTCATTTCTAGATAACCCAATATTCCAGGAAAATTTTGTAATAAGAAATTCTCATCCAATCCATTATAAGTGCAGGCAGTGCAATGCCGCTTACAGAATACGGAATGAGGGACACTACAGAGGTAGCCAGTATGGATAGAAAAAAATTCAAACAACTCCATCAAAGTCTTCCATGCCAAGGCACACAACACAGACACAAATGGGAAAATTTACACCCAAAACAAAGCGGATGCTGATTATTTGGATCTGGCAATAATCTTTTCAGAGAGTCAACAATTCAACAAGGAACTTGCAAACAGCCATGGTAAAAATATGTTGACATTTTTATTATGTAAAACAGTTAAATTGTATCATTCTTAATGTATCAGACAAAAGTATTTCTATCCCAAGCCTCCTTAAAAAATAATATGGGAAGGAAGATCAAGCAATTTAACTCCAATTTTGTCAAAATTTTGCCATATAATGTTAATCTTTCTTCTGGTAATAAACCAGTCACTCAGACATGTGTTGATTATATCATAATCCAACATTGAGGACATTATTATGCATCGACTGCATGGAATGTCCTGGCTGGACAAAATTATTCTCATCTTGTTTATGATAATCTTTGACAGCAAAATCACAATAGAAAGTGATACAGAATTAATGGAAATAACAAGTTACATTACCATTCTTCTGTTGGATAAGAATACTGGAGTGTCACTTCAGTATTTTAACAAAACCAAATAAATTGTCCCTTACTGTCTTGAATTCTGAACTATGTCCCCATATGCAAACGTTTCTTGCAAAGCAGCACATTCAATCTGAAGTTAGTTGGCATTCAATGAAATCCTTTGTAGTTTTGGTAATCTGCTGAGTTTTTAAACAGACCAGAGCATTAACAACCCCTACATTAAACTGCTTCTCATTTATATTTTTCATGTAGTCTATTTTCTATAACAATATTATTTTATTACTTTGCTTGCGAGGTCATGACAAAAAGCTTTGAGTCCTTCAGAAATGAACACCAACCCTTGCTCCCGTGCCTTCACCCATCATTCTCAACAATTACAGCCAACCCATTTAAAGAAAGACTTGGATTTATATAGTGCCTTTCAAGACCACTGGACATCTCAAAGCGCTTTACAGCCAATGATGTACTTTTGAAGTGTAGTCACTGTTGTAATGTGGGAAACGCGTCAGCCAATTTGGCCATAAGCTAGCTCCCAAAAACTGCAATGTGTTAATAATCAGATCATCTGTTTTTTTGTTATGTTGATTAAGGGATAATTATTGGCCAGGATACTGGGGATAGCTCCCCTGCTCTTCTTCGAAAAAGTGCCATGGGATCTTTCACGTCCACTTGAGAGAGCAGATGAGGCCTCGGTTGAACGTCTCATCCGAAAGACAGCACCTCTTGACTGCCATGCTCAAGTCCCACTCCCTGGAGTGGGACTTGAGCATGGGACCAACAGCAATGACCAGTTTTGATCTCATTTCAAAAGGTTAGAGACTACAATCAAAATTCAATTTGATCACACAGTTGCCACACCTCCTGCTCCCATGGTGGTCACTTTAGACTTTCTTAAATGTTCAAGAAATTGCCAAAACAACATAACATTTCATTGTTCTCACATTGAACAACTCCTTTAACTCCACTCACTTCCTCCAAATTAAAGGTGTTGCTATGGGAACCTACCTGGGTCCTAACTATGCCTGCCTTTTCGTGGGATATGTGGAACATTCTTTGTTCTAGTCCTATTCGGGTCTCCTCCCTCACCTCTTTTTCCCGGTACATTGGTGCCTGTATCAGTGCCGTTTCCTGTTCTCGCCGTGAACATGAAAATTTCATTCACTTTGCATCCAATTTCCACCCTTCCCTCACCTTCACATGGTCCATCTTCGACTCTTCCCTTTCTCAACTTTTCCGTCTCCATCTCTGCGGATAGGCTTTCGACCAGTATCCACTAAGCCCACGGACTCCCACAGCTACCTGGATTACACTTCCTCCCACCCCGCATCGTGTAAGGACTCCATTCCATTCTCCCAGTTTCTCAGTCTCCATCGCATCTGACACCGCCAGCTTTCACACTAGTGCCTCCGACATGTCTTCCTTTTTCCTCAACAGACGATTCCCCTCCGCCGTGGTTAACGTGGCTCTCAACCGTGTTCGTTCTATTTCCCGCAACTCTGCTCTCACCCCTTCCCCTCAGAACTATGACAGGGACAGGGTTCCCCTTGTCCTCACCTTTCACCCCACCAGCCTCCACATTCAACGGGTCATCCTCCGCCATTTCTGCCACCTCCAGCGTGATCCCACCATCAATCACATCTTCCCCTCCCCTTCCCTCTCAGCATTCCGAAAGGACCACTCTCTCCGTGACACCCTGGTCCATTCCGCAGTCACCCCCTCCCCTTCCCACGGCACCTCTCCGTGCAAGCGCAAGAGATGCAACACCTGCCCCTTTACCTCCTACCTTCCCACTATCCAGGGCCCCAAATACTCCTTCCAAGTGAAACAGCGATTTACTTGCACTTCTTTCAATTTAGTATAGTGTATTCGCTGCTCACAATGTGGTCTCCTTTACATTGGGGAGACCGAGCATAGACTGGGTGACTGCTTTGCGGAGCACCTCCGTTCAGTCCATAAGTGTGACCCTGAGCTTCCAGTCGCCTGTCATTTTAATTCCCCACCCCACTCCCATTCTGATCTCTCCGTCCTCGATCTCCTGCACTGTTCCAACGAAGCTCAATGCAAGCTCGAGGAATAGCACCTCATCTTTCATTTAGGCACTTTACAGCCTTCTGGACTCAACATTGAATTCAACAATTTCAGAGCGTAGCCAATCTTTACTTCTCTCCTCTCCCTCCCCCCCCCCCTCTCACCACCCCACGCCCCCGCCCCCCCGCTCTCACCACCCCACGCCCACCCCATGCCCCCACCCCCTCTTCCCCCCCAACGAGCTTGTTTCTTTTTTTCTCCTTGTCTCTAATGGCAGCTGGTCATTATTCTGCCATTCACACCCTATCTTGACTAATGTTTTTCTAACTCCTGGCATTACCATTTCAATTCGGCCCATCATCCCTTTTGTCTTTCTAATCTCTCCTGCCTTCCACCCTATCACAGACCTTCCCTTTTGTTCTTTCCTCCCCTCCCCCTTTCAGTGCTCGTTAAGAATGTGTTCTTTCCTCTCCAGTTCTGACGAAAGGTTGTCAACCCAAAATGTTAACTACTTTTTCTCCACAGATGCTGCCTGACCCGCTGAGATTTCCAGCATTTTGCTTTTATTCCCGATTCCAGCATCCACAGTATTTTGCTTTTGTAATAGTATTTCGTTTACTAAGCGGATTCTTCCCTCCCCCACAATAATTGCATCTTTGCGTTATTATAAGTCAGATCCTTATTTCAAGTCTGAGGACTAAAATATAATTTTCAAATGCTTTTATAAACAAACAGTATTACAAATTATAAGAACCTAATAAACATGCTTTCTGTAAAGTGGAGAAAACAGAACATTTATTAAAAAAGCAAAAACTAGCTCACAGCACACTTTAGTCCTCCTTCACTTACATTTCAGAGGGAAGCAGAATGGGTTGAATTTTCACTTTTATTTAATCGGTCAAAAGCAGATCGCCGCCCCTTTTACAGACCACTTGATTTTTGTGTCCATTATGAAAACGATAATCGGACAAGGTGTAAAACAAATGGCTGATCAGTACGGCCTGCAAGTAAAATGAAACATTCACCCGAATACGTTTGTGATTGTTTTGTGAACTTTTATAATGCCCTCTTAAGGCAAAATTAATGGAAACCAAACTAGAACTTTGTGGTGGCCAAGATTCCAGTGATTAAGGAGCAACGCTGTAAAATCATCTTTCTTTTGCCAGGACTGAAAAGGTCATCATAGCCTCCTTTCAGTTGACCGGGCACGGCCAGTTCACATATGTCAAAACGTTCATTATATTTTAGCCATTTTCTGAAGTCATTGATTGCAATCCTTGATGGGAAGACCCACAAACTGTTTGAAATAGAATGCAGTAGGTGATGTGTTACAGTAGAGTGCCTGAAATATTTTTGAAATCCTTTATTTATAAGTTTGAAATGTAAAGGAGGATCACACAAACATCAACAATAATTTCTTGTTCTGTATCAAAACATATTACAAGATTCCTAAGTTATCCAAAGGGATTATACTTCAACAATTAAATCCAGATGTGACCATCAGATGGCTGATTAATGAATTGAAAGATGTCACAATGTTCTTAAATTTATTTGAAATAAATATTATATATATTATATATATATGATACACACACACACACACACATAAAATGAGCAAGTTTTCCTAGTATTTTCATAATTCTTTAGATGTTAACTGGTGCGGAGGTGCGGTGGGAGATCGTGGCGGAGGTGCGGCGAGTGTTTTTGTGGCGGAGGAGCAGTGAGGGCATTTGGCGAAGGTGCGGTGAAAGAGAGTACAGGGCCCAGAAGAGCCGAGGGCCCAGGGGCAGCACGGGCCTGCCCACACTGCGATAAATGTGCGCACTAGGTCTGTGCAGCAGAGCAAGTCTCCAGTCATCCTGGTTACCCTTGCCACTGGATAAAGGCCTAGCTCTGTCAAGCCTGTGTGGTGGCTGATGTGCAACGGTCACCACACGTTAAAAAAATCCACGCACAGGCATCTTCCACCCCCTCAATTGGAGTTCAGGACTGGAACATTGGGTCCTTCATTAAAACATCTGTGAACTCATGTGGAAGCAAGCCATCCTCGTTCGAGGGACCGCCTATGATGAGATGTTAACTCAAAGGCGTTTTCACCTTGGCAGAATTACGCTAAACTCATGACAATTAATACCTACCTGCATTCTTGGCAAACTTGTATGAAAAATTTCAAACAGCTTTATTTTTAAATTGAATAAAGAAACGCCACTGACAAACACTACAAAATAGCCTTTTGTGCAACATATATTTATAGCAAGGCACACATTAAGGCTCACTGTGATTTTACAATGAACAGTTAGGAACTTAACTAACAACAAACTTCTATGAATAGTCAGATGGACTCTTTCACAGTTTGAAGGCAATAATTCTCTGAAAAATTATAACCTCCATAAATAGTTAAACAACAGCGCTATAGTGCACTATTGTATAACCCCAACCATGGCCTCGTTAAGAGCAGAAGTGGCTTTGCTAAAACAATTGACACTTATAGAGGCAAATCATCATCGCCAAGGTCTGAAAAACCTAAAACAGAAAGAATGATGCTTTCCAACCAGGATGTGGTTAGTGACACTGCATAGCTCCATATTTCTGGAGGCTTTGAAACAATCAAGCCAAAAGGATCAACATACAATTCACATGCACTGCACAATCACGATTTTAAGTGGACCAGCAGAAAATTACATCAGATATAGGCAGAAACAGGCCATTCGGCCCAACCAGTCTATGCCAGCGTTTATGCTCCACTCGAGCCTCCACCCATCTTTTTTCATCTAAATCTACCAGCATAACCCTCTATTCCCTTCTCCCTCATGCTTATCTAGCCACCTCTTAAATACACCTATACTATTCAACCACTCCCCATGGTAGCGAGTTCCAAATTCTCACCACTCTTTGGGTAAAGAAGTTTTCTTCTGAATTGCCTATTGGATTTCTTGACCACTATCTTATATTGATGGCCTCTCGTTATGCTCGTCCCCACAAGTGGAAACATTCTCTCTATATCCACTCTATCAAAACCTTTCATAATTTTAAAGACCTCTATATGTATACCCTTGCATTTCTGGTACCATCCTTGTAAATCTTCTCTGCACCCTCTCCAGTGCTTCTATATCCTTTTTATAATATGACGACCAGAACTGTACACAGTACTCCAAGTATGGTCTAACCAAGGTTTGATATAGGTTTAGCATAATTTCCCTACTTTTCAGTTGTATACCTCTAGAAATAAGCCCTAGTATTTGGTATGCTTTTTTTTATGGCCTTGCTAACCTGCATCGTAACTATTAGTGATTTGTGTATTTGCACGCCAAGATCCCTTTGTTCCTCTACCCCACCTAGACTCGCTATTCTGACCTCTCTATTCTTCCGACCAAAATGCAATACCTCACATTTATCGGTGTTGAACTGCATTTGCCAATTATATGACCATTCTGCAAGTTTATTAATGTCCTCCTGTAATTTGTTGCAGTCCTCCTCAGTATTGACTATCTCCGCACCCCCCCCACCCCCCACAATTTGGTGTCACCTGCAAAGTTAGAAATTGTGTTTTTGATTCCAAAGTCTAAATCGTTAATATAAATTGTGAACAACAGTGATCCCAGCACTGATCCTTGTGGAACACCACTATCCACCTTCTGCCACTGTGAATAGCTACCTTTTACCCCTACTCTCTGCTTTCTGTCGTGAAGCCAGCTAGCTATCCATTCTGCTACTTGTCCCCTGACTCCGCATTCTCTGACCTTGTTAATCTGTCTACTATGGAGTACATGATCGAAAATCTAGATAAATTACATCTACTGCATTGCTATTGTCTACTCTTTCTGTTAACTCTTCAAAACATTCAATTAAGTTGGTCAAGCAAGACCTTCCGTTTTGAAATCCATGCTGACTAGTCATTACTATATTTTTGGTTTCTAGATGTTTTTCTATTTTCTCCTTTAGTAGGGATTCCATTATTTTTCCTACCACCGATGTTAAGCTGACTGGTCTATAATTCCCTGGACATGTTCTATCCCCCTTCTTAAATATAGGTATTACGTTAGCTATCCGCCAGTCCTTTGGCACTACACGTTTTCCAATGAATGTATGTAATTAATGTATTTACTCTTTCGCATTCTCTAGACCGAGATAAATATTGTGACATACATCTTGCTAATTTAAGAATGATGACTCCATGTATAAAATTATAGCTGTTAGAGACTCAATTTAAAAAAAAGTTTTCACTCTGGTTTCATCTAAACTTCTTATTTTCAGCTACACAGTAGCTAAGCTACTTCTTGAAGTCCTTATTGGTCTCACTTCACTTACAAATGGCTCACCTCACAATTGTAATACAGATTGAGGGTGAGGAAGTAGTGTCTCAAACGAGCGTACTATGCTTAAACAAAGGGGACTACAGTGGGATGAGGGCAGAGTTGGCTAAAGTAGACTGGAAACACAGACTAAATGGTGGCACAATTGAGGAACAGTGGAGGACTTTTAAGGAGCTCTTTCATAGTGTTCAACAAAAATAGATTCCAGTGAAAAAGGGCGGTAAGAGAAGGGATAACCAGCCGTGGATAACCAAGGAAATAAAGGAGAGTATCAAATTAAAAACCAATGCATATAAGATGGCCAAGGTTAGTGGGAAACTAGCAGATTGGGAACATTTTAAAAGACAGCAAAGAATGACTAAGAAAGCAATAAAGGAAAGATAGATTACGAAAGTAAACTTGTGCAAAACATAAAAAGATAGTAAAAGCTTTTACCGATATATAAAACGGAAAAGATAGACTAAAGTAAATGTTGGTCCCTTAGAAGATGAGAAGGGGGATTTAATAATGGGAAATGTGGAAATGGCTGAGACCGTAAACAATTATTTTGCTTCGGTCTTCACAGTGGAAGACACAAAAACCATGCCAAAAGTTGCTGGTCACGGGAATTTGGGAAGGGAGGATCTTGAGATAATCACCATCACTAGGGGGGTAGTGCTGGACAAGCTAATGGGACTCAAGGTAGACAAGTCCCCTGGTCCTGATGAAATGCATCCCAGGGTATTAAAAGAGATGGCGGAAGTTATAACAGATGCATTCGTTATAATCTACCAAAATTCTCTGGACTCTGGGGAGGTACCAGCGGATTGGAAAGCAGCTAATGTAACACCTCTGTTTAAAAAAGGGGGCAGACAAAATGCAGTTAACTATAGGCTGGTTAGTTTAACATCTGTAGTGGGGAAAATGCTTGAAGCTATCATTAAGGAAGAAATAGCGAGACATCTAGATAGGAATAGTGCAATCAAGCAGACGCAACATGGATTCATGAAGGGGAAATCATGTTTAACTAATTTACTGGAATTCTTTGAGGATATAACGAGCATGGTGGATAGAGGTGTACCGATGGATGTGGTGTATTTAGATTTCCAAAAGGCATTCGATAAGGTGCCACAGAAAAGGTTACTGCAGAAGATAAAGGTACGTAGAGTCAGAGGAAATGTATTAGCATGGATAGAGAATTGGCTAGCTAACAGAAAGCAGAGAGTCGGGATAAATGGGTCCTTTTCGGGTTGCAAATCGGTGGTTAGTGGTGTGCCACAGGGATCGGTGCTGGGACCACAACTGTTTACAATATACATAGATGACCTGGAAGAAGGGACAGAGTGCAGTGTAACAACATTTGCAGATGACACAAAGATTAGTGGGAAAGCGGGCTGTGTAGAGGACACAGAGAGGCTGCAAAGACATTTAGATAGGTTAAGCGAATGGGCTAAAGTTTGGCAGATGGAATTTAATGTCGGAAAATGTGAGGTCATCCACCTTGGAAAAAAAACAACAGTAAAAGGGAATATTATTTGAATGGGGAGAAATTACAACATGCTGTGGTGCAGAGGGACCTGGGGATCCTTGTGCATGAATCCCAAAAAGTTAGTTTGCAGGTGCAGCAGGTAATCAGGAAGGCGAATGGAATGTTGGCCTTCATTGCGAGAGGGATGGAGTACAAAAGCAGGGAGGTCCTGCTGCAACTGTACAGGGTATTGGTGAGGCCGCACCTGGAGTACTGCGTGCAGTTTTGGTCACCTTATTTAAGGAAGGATGTACTAGCTTTGGAGGGGGTACAGAGACGATTCACTAGGCTGATTCTGGAGATGAGGGGGTTACCTTATGATGGTAGATTGAGTAGACTGGGTCTTTACTCGTTGGAGTTCAGAAGGATGAGTGGTGATCTTATAGAAACATTTAAAATAATGAAAGGGATAGACAAGATAGAGGCAGAGAGGTTGTTTCCACTGGTCGGGGAGACTAGAACTAGGGGGCACAGCCTCAAAATACGGGGTAGCCAATTTAAAACTGAGTTGAGAAGGAATTTCTTCTCCCAGAGGGTTGTGAATCTGTGGAATTCTCTGCCCAAGGAAGCAGTTGAGGCTAGCTCATTGAATGTATTCAAATCACAGATAGATAGATTTTTAACCAATAAGGGAATTAAGGGTTGCGGGAAGCGGGCGGGGAAGTGGAGCTGAGTCCACGGCCAGATCAGCCATGATCTTTTTGAATGGAGGAGCAGGCTCGAGGGGCTAGATGGCCTACTCCTGTTCCTAATTCTTATGTTCTTATTCACATTGATAATGTCCTATTTGCGGTAAATATTCACACTCCAATAGATATGAAACTTTTTTTGGAACTCGTAATTGGCCTCCTGCATTACTGCTCAGAGACATAAGACAAAGTGTTTTGGAATTGAGTAGAACTCAGCAGTTGAACCTTTCATTGGTTCTGCTCTAAATGTGAATTTCAAGACTTGTTCAGGATGGTTAGTTAACTCAACTTGCTTACCTACATTTTCAATTACCAACTTTTAAACAATTAGAATTTTCAACTTACTGGAAACTTTCAACTAGCGTAGATATATTATTTTATATAATGGAAAATATAGTGCCTGGCTTCTGTGTTTGGTATGGAATGCAAACCTCAGATCTGATTTTAGGACAAGTGATTTATTATTGCTCAGATTCCTTAGGGACTTTTTAAATACTAAATTGTGAGACTTGTTCTCCATGTTGTAAGCATAAAAATCTGAGGGATTTGTTGCAGCTGGTCACTCTTTACCAAATCACTTGCTCTACTGATTTATGCAAGCTAATCAGAAAGTAACGATCAACTCTACAATCCAGTAGATCATTTGTGCTCACACAAGGTGCAGTTCTGATAGAAGAAGCAATATGTTTCTCTCAATTGTTGCAGTTCTGGGCTACACAGGCCTGTCTGATAGTTTTCACTGGTTCACTTTCTAAATTTGGTTTCGCTGAGGATGAGAAGGCAGCATTATATATCGTGTTTAATTATAAGTGCTTCTGTTGTCTCTTTGAACACTGCATTTGTAAATGATACACCAGATCAGATACCAGGTAAGTGGGAGGCCTGAAACATAAAATTACCCTGCGTCAGCGTCTTGGCAACTACTGTTGCTGATCGTATAGGAAATTTCTCTACTCATTTGGTGAAGTCAAAGTACCATTAAGTTGGATCAGGAAATTAATTCATTGAAGTTCATTGCCAAAGGTACTCTCAGGGAGCTGTAGCGACCATTAACCCTGTTGGAGTCTGCTGTGATGGTTTTAAAACTTGACATGTAGGAATACAAGAATGAACAGGACTGAATTTCAAGAGTCTTGGGTGGTGGAAATGCAAATATAGCTGCGACCTTTTCCGAATACAACTTAATACCTTGAAGAAAAACAATAAGTCCTAAGAATTGTACTTACTCTCTCAAAAATTGTTACTTTGTTTAGTTTTACAATCAATCTGGTTTTCTGCTCCTGGGAAAATACTTGCCACTGTTCCTCAAGGTGGTGGAATATCATGAGTGACAATAACAATGTGCCAAAGGTGTTCTACAGAATCATAAATCAGCACATTATTTATAAGACACCAGAATGTAGCAAGACCACGGCACAGCTCAAATGGTAGTACCTTGAACTGGAAAAACCCTCAGCTGGAGTGAAATTCTGCCGTAGACCTGCTAGCAGTAAAAGAAGATAAGAAATAGGAGCAGGAGGCGGCCATTTGGCCCCTCGAGCCTGCTTCATCATTCAATGTCATGGCTGATCTGATCATGGACTCAGCTCCACTTCCCTGCCCGGTCCCCATAACCCTATTCTCCCTTATCGCTCAAAAATCTGTCTATCTTCGCCTTAAATATATTCAATGACCAACCCTTTACAGCTCTCTGGGGCAGAGAATTCCATAGATTTACAACCCTCAGAGAAGAAATTTCTTCTTATCTCAGTTTTAAATGGGCAGCCCCTTATTCTAAGACTATGTCCACTAGTTTTAGTTTCCCCGATGAGTGGAAATATTCACTCTGCATCCATCTTGTCGAGCCCCCTCATTATCTTTTATGTTTCGATAAGATCACCTCTCATTCTTCTGAATTCCAATGTGTATAGGCCCAACCTACTCAAACTATCCTCATAAGTCAACCCCCTCACCTCTGGAATCAATCTACTGAACTTTCTTTGAACAACCTTCAATGCAAGTATATCCTTCCTTGAAGAGAGACCAAAACTGTATGTTGTACTCCAGGTGTGGCCTCACCAATACCCTGTACAGTTGTAGCAGGACTTTTCTGCCTTATACCCTATCCCCCTTGCAATAAAGGTCAACATTCCATTTGCCTTCCTGATTACTTGCTATACCTGCATACTAACTTTTTGTGTTTCATGCACAAGGATCCCCAGATCTCGCTGTACTGCAGCACTTTGCAATTTTTGTCCATTTAAATTATAATTTGCTTTTCTATTATTTCTGCCAAAGCGCATAACCTCACATTTTCCCACATTATATTCCATCTGCCAAATTTTTGCCCACTCACTTAGCCTGTCTATATCCCTTTGCATATTTTTTGTGTCATCCTCACAATTTGCTTTCCTACCCATCGTTGTATCATCAGCAAACTTGCTACATTACACTCGGTTCCTTCATCCAAGTCATTACTATCATATCATCATAGGCGGTCCCTCGAATGAGGATGACTTGCAAATAGTAACTGTAAATAATTGTAAATACTTGAGCACCCAGCACCGATCCCTGTGACAATATGATAGAATTCTTTATTAAGATGGAGAGTTTCATCGTTAATTCAGAGACTAGGGTCCTGAACCGAAGGAAAGGTAGCTTTGATGGTATGAGACATGAAATGGCTAGAATAGACTGGCGAATTATACTTAAAGGGTTGACGGTGGATAGGCAATGGCAAACATTTAAAGAGCACATGGATGAACTTCAACAATTGTACATCCCTGTCTGGAGTAAAAATACAACAGGGAAGGTGGCTCAACCGTGGCTAACAAGGGAAATTAGGGATAGTGTTAAATTCAAGGAAGAAGCATATAAATTGGCCAGAAAAAGCAGCAAACCTGAAGACTGGGAGAAATTTAGAATTCAGCAGAGGAGGACAAAGGGTTTAATTAGAAGGGGGAAATTGAATATGAGAGGAAGCTTGCTGGGAACATAAAAACTGACTGCAAAAGCTTCTATAGATATGTGAAGAGAAAAAGATTAGTGAAGACAAACGTAGCTCTCTTGCAGTCAGAATCAGGTGAATTTATAATGTGGAACAAAGAAATGGCAGACCAATTGAACAAATACTTTGATTCTGTCTTCACGAAGGAAGACACAAATAACCTTCTGGAAATACTAGGGGACCGAGGGTCTAGTGAGAAGGAGGAACTGAAGGAAATCCTTATTAGTCAGGAACTTGTGTCAGGGAAATTGATGGGATTGAAGGCCGATAAATCCCCAGGGACTGATAGTCTACATCCCAGAGTACTTAAGGAAGTGGCCATAGAAATAGTGGATGCATTGGTGATCATTTTCCAACAGTCTATCGACTCTGGATCAGTTCCTATGGACTGGAGGGTAGCTGATGTAACACCACTTTTTTTAAAAAAGGAGGGAGAGAGAAAACAGGGAATTATAGACCGGTTAGCCTGACATCAGTAGTGGGGAAAATGTTGGAATCAATTATTAAAGATGAAATAGCAGCGCATTTGGAAAGCAGTGACAGGATCGGTCCAAGTCAGTACGGATTTATGAAAAGGAAATCATGCTTGACAAATCTTCTAGAATTTTTTGAGGATGTAACTAGCAGAGTGGACAAGGGAGAACCAGTGGATGTGGTGTATTTGGACTTTCAAAAGGCTTTTGACAAGGTCCCACACAAGATTGGCGTGCAAAATTAAAGCACAAGATATTGGGGGTAATGTATCGACGTGGATAGAGAACTGGTTGGCAGACAGGAAGCAGAGAGTTGGGATAAACGGGTCCTTTTCAGAATGGCAGGCAGTGGCTAGTGCTGTGCCACAGGGCTCAGTGCTAGGACCCCAGCTATTGACAATATACATCAATGATTTAGATGAAGGAATTGAGTGCAATATCTCCAAATTTGCAGATGACACTAAGCTGGGTGGCGGTGTGAGCTGTGAGGAGGATGCTAAGAGGGTGCAAGGTGACTTGGACAGGTTAGATGAGTGGGCAAATGCATGGCAGATGCAGTATAACGTGGGTAAATGTGAGGTTATCCACTTTGGTGGCAAAAAGACAAAGGCAGAATATTATCTGAATGGCAGCAGATTAGGAAAAGGGCAGGTGCAACGAGACCTGGGTGTCATGGTTCATCAGTCATTGAAGGTTGGCATGCAGGTGCAGCAGGTGGTGAAGAAGGCAAATGGCATATTGGCCTTTATAGCTAGGGGATTTGAGTATAGGAGCAGGGAGGTCTTGCTGAAGTTGTACAAGGCCTTGGTGAGGCCTCACCTGGAATATTGTGTTCAGTTTTGGTCTCCTAATCTGAGGAAGGTCGTTCTTGCTATTGAGGGAGTGCAGCAAAGGTCCACCAGACTGATTTCCGGGATGGCTGAACTGACATATGAGGAGAGACTGGATCGACTGTATTCACTGGAGTTTAGAAGAATGAGAGGGGATCTCATAGACACATATAAAATTCTGACGGGACTGGATAGGTTAGATGCAGGAAGAATTTTCCCGATGTTGGGGGAGTCCAGAACCAGGGATTACAGTCTAAGGATAAGGGATAGGCCATTTAGGACCGAGATGAGGAGAAACTTCTTCACTCAGAGAATTGTTAACCTGTGGAATTCTCTTCCTCAGAGAGTTGTTGATGCCAGTTCGTTAGATATATTCAAGAAGGAGTTGGATATGGCCCTTACGGCTAAAGGGATCAAGGGGTATGGAGTGAAAGCAGAAAAGGGGTACTGAGGTGAATGATCAGCTATGATCTTATTGAATGGTGGTGCAGGTTAGAAGGGCTGAATGGCCTACTCCTGCACCTATTTTCTATGTTTCTATGTTACCCCACTAGTCACTGTTTGCCAATCGGAAAATAACCCATTTATCCCAACTCTCCGTTTTCTGTTAGTTAGCCAATCCTCTATCCATGCTAATATATTACCCTCAACCCCCTGAGCTTTTATCTTGTGCAGTAATCTTTTATGTGGCACTGTATTGAATGCCTGCTGGAAATCCAAATACACCACATCCACTGGTTCCCCCTTATCCACCCTGCTCGTTACATCCTCAAAGAACTCCAGCAAATTTGTCAAACATGATTTCCCTTTCATAAAACCATGCTGACTCTGCTTGATTGAATCGTGTTTTCCCAAATGTCCTGCTACTGCTTCCTTCATAATGGAATCCAACATTTTCCCAACGACAGATGTTAAGCTAACCGGTCTATAGTTTCCTGCGTTTTGTTCGCCTCCTTTTTTACATAGAAACATAGAAACATAGAAAATAGGTGCAGGAGCAGGCCATTCAGCCCTTCTAGCCTGCACCGCCATTCAATGAGTTCATGGCTGAACATGAAACTTCAGTACCCCCTTCCTGCTTTCTCGCCATAACCCTTGATCCCCCGAGTAGTAATAGTAATAGGAGCCTTACATTTGTGGTTTTCCAATTTGCTGGGACGCCCCAGAATCCAGGGAACTTTGGTAGATTACAACCAGTGCATCCACTATCTCTGCAGTCACTTCTCTTAAGATCCCAGAATGTAAGGCATCAGATCCAGGGGACTTGTCCATCTTTAGTCCCATTATTTTACCTATTACTATTTCATTAGTGATAGTGATTATATTAAGTTCCTCCCTTCCTATAACCCCTTGGATTATCCACTATTGGGATGTTTTTAGTGTCTTCTACCGTGAAGACAGATACAAAATACTTGTTCAATGTTTCTGCCATTTCCCTGTTCTCCATTATTAATTCCCCAATCTCATCCTCTAAGGGACCAACATTTACTTTAGCCACTCTTTTCCTTTTTATGTATCTGTAGAAACTCTTATTATCTGTTTTTATATTTTGTGCTAGTTTACTTTCATAATCTGTCTTCCCTCTCAATCATTTTTTTAGTCTTTCTCTGCTGGCTTTTTAAAATTTCCAAATCCTCTGGCCTCCCACTAGTCTTGGCCACATGATAAGCCTTTGATTTCAATTTGATACACCCCCTTATTTACTTAGTTAGCCACAGATGGTTATCCCTTTCTCTTATAGACTTTCCTTCTCATTGGGATATATTTTTGTTGCAAGTTATGAAATATCTCCTTAAATGTCTGCCACTGCTCATCAACCGTCCCATTCTTTAGTCTATTTTCCCAGTCCACTTTAGCCAACTCTGCCCTCATACCTTTGCAGTCTCCTTTATTTAAGCTTAGGACCCTGGTTTGAGAACCAACTTGCTCACCGTCCAAGTGAATTTGAAATTCAACCATATTATGGTCACTCATTCCTAGAGGATCTTTTACTCTGAGATCATTTGTTAATCCTACCTCATTACACAGTACTAGATCTAAGATAGCCTGCTCCTTGGTTAGTTCCGCAATGTACTTTTGAAGGAAATTATCCCGGATACACTCTATGAACTCCTGCTCAAGTCAGGTCCTTTGTGATAATATACTTTTTTTCTCAGAAAATGGAGTGAATAGGAATTCCAGCAAATCATTTTTCTCAGACATATTTGAAAGATCTGTTTGGCAATTCATTCAAACTGTTTGTCAGTATCTGTGCCTGAAATAATTGGCTGGGTATGTAAGGTTACATCTTTTACATTGCAGAGCAAATATAGCCATGGGGGTTTTGCAGCTTTACTGTCTCTGGTTCAATGTTTCTACCTGTTAGATATCAGTCTCTGAGGAGCTTGCTTTTCATTGTGGGACCCCTAGCATCTATTAGTGAGTTGTATCTAGTTATAAGGGGTAATTGCAACCCCATATTACCAAATTAAATTGCAGGCTAGCAGGAAAGGTGACATTTTTATTTATTTGTTCATGGGATGTGGGCGTCGCTGGCAAGGCCAGCATTTACTACCCATCCCTAATTGCCCTGCAAAAGGCGAGGGTGAGCCGCCGCCTTGAACCGCTGCGGTCCTTGTGGTGAAGGTACTCCCATAGTGCTATTAGGGAAGGAGTTCCAGGATTTTGACCCAGCGACAATGAAAGAACGGCAATATATTTCCAGGTCAGAATGGTGTGTGACTTGGATGGTGTTCCCATGTGCCTGCGGCCCTTGTCCTTCTAGGTGGTAGAGGTTGTGGGTTTGAGATGTGCTGTCGAATAAGCCTTGGCGTGTTGCTGCAGTGCATCTTTTACATGGTACACACTGCAGCCATGTTGCGCCTGTGGTGGAGGGAGAAAACTTTTTTTTTTTTTAAGGTGGTGGTGGGGTGCCAATCACATGGGCTGCTTTGTCCTGGATGGTTCTTGAGTATTGTGGCTTGTAGATGGTGGAAAGGCTTGAGGGTCCGGAGGTGCTACACATGCTGCAGAATACCCAGCCTCTGACCTGCTCTTGTAGCCACAGTATTTGTTACATTTTTGGTCAATGATGATCCCCCAGGATGTTGATGGTGGGGGAATTCAGTGATGGCATTCCTGTTGAATATCAAGGGTAGGTGGTTAGACTTTCTCTTGTTGCAGATGGTCATTGCCTGGCACGAATGTTACTTGCCACTTATCAGCCCAAGCCTGAATCTTGTCCAGGTTTTGCTGCATGCAGGCACAGACTGTGTCATTATCTGAGAAGTTGCAAATGGAACTGAATGCTGTGTAATCATCATTTCTGACCCTAGGATGGAGGGAAGGTCATTGATGAAGCAGCTGAAGATGGTTGGGCCAAGGACAATGCCCTGAGGAACTCCTGCAGTGATGTCCTGGAGCTGAGATGATTGGCCTCCCAACAACCACAACCATCGAAGTAAGGACAGCAGATTTCCTTCCCTGAAGGACATTAGTGAACCAAATGGGTTTATAGACAATCTGTAATTTCATGGTCACCATTACGAATACCAGCTTTTTATTCAAAATGTATTTAATTAACTGAATTTAAACTCCCCAGATGCCGTGGTGGGATTTGAATTCATGTCTCTGGATCATTGGTTCAGACCTCTGGATTACGAGTCCAGTAACATAACCACTACGCTACCATACCCTGTTCAATTAATAGACAACTTGAATTTAATTTTTGCACTGCCGTTCAAATTTTATATTTATAAATTCCGCAGCAATTTCCATGGTCATGGTGGGTGGGGGCTCTGTCTAACATGCACATGTGAACATCAATTACAGGATATAGCTAAAACCATATATTAATTAATACATGGTAATAGTTTATCTGATGTATACTGATTTATTTTTAAATCCAGATCATTAATTGCTATAGTGATGTGATTTTTTGTAATACAACTAGGCTCTAAAGGATACTAGTTTTTAATACCTATTTGTAACTATCACAATATTATGGATGTCAACCAGAAATGCAACTAAAAACATTTAAAGTTAAGCACTAATTAAGGGCTATAAATGTTTTTTTTAAAATAGTTCATTATAAGCTATTCTATTTTAACAGTAGATGTGAAGGGAAACAATTAACTATTTTAATTGTGAACTATTGTACTCAGAGAAACTGTCAGTGTTGGAAAATAAAATATTTCAATCTTGTCACACAATGTCAACATCATGCTCTCTCCCATCAGGTAGAGTTGGCACAACTGCAGAAAAAAGAATCCTTCTAATTTGTCTCAATCCTAAACTTCTATTCTTCTCTTGTGAAGCTAGGTGTCCGTGAAAGTTAATCACGTTAAAACAGCAATCCTGATAGAAATCTAAATGATGAGAACATCCTATTAAAAACAGGCTAAAGTTTTGTTTGCCTTTTGTTTGATTCCACAAACTTTGATCATTTGAGTTACGTTGTAGCTTTTCAGAAACATATGATTTAGAAAGATTTTTTCCCTGAATTCTCAGAACAGCTCTGGGAAGAATTAGTATCAGTGGAAAATTAACTTTCTGGTAGAAGCAATTCCTGATCCAACCGCACTATCTTGGCAAACTGAATTTTCTCTATAGGGGAATGAACGGAGTTAGATCTGGTAATTACTGCGGACAGCTGGCTTTCATCAGGCATTTTAGGTACCCGATACATCTCTTCTTGTAAATGAAATGATTACTTAATTTGAAAGGAAGGCAGTTTTTCCTTTGGGGGACCTGTAGTGCTGCTGATGGAACCTCAAAAGAGAGTATGTATGTACATTTTTCAGCAATTTACAGTTCAACTATTTAAAACTGTTATATCAGCACAAAGGTTCAGTTTTGGAGTCCCCATTTCGATGAAAACATATGTTTCCCCTCAAGAACAATTAGCAAGTAAAGAAGGATATGGTTTAACTTATTCATATACAGTGAAGTACTCAAGTAACAATAAAGTTCTATGGCAGTTTAGTGCCAAGGAAACTTTCCTTGTAAACAAATGCTATATTTACGGCTAATGAAAAAGTCAGCATGACACAAGTTTTGCTGCTTAGCATGTTGATTTTTTGCCGAGACTAGTTAATGAACAAAAAATAAAACATTTTTAATGCACATATTTTATACATTAACTTGTTTAACACGAATTAACATTAGATGAAAAGTAGTTATGCAAAAGAAAAGCTGACAGCACAAGATAAGCTGACAGCACAAGATAAGCTGACAGCACAAGATAAGTCTCCAGTCATCGATCACGAGGCAATAGAATAGAGACTAGTGCCCGGTGACTTTTCAGATGGTATAGTCTGCATAACTGGTGAACATGTTCTCTCAGGAGGATTGCATACTTCAACATTTTGAGCAATAATTATCATACTAGGATTGTCCCCAGTCATTAAATTCCAGACCATGGGCCCAAATTTCGGGCTGCTCCGTTCCGTTTTTCGCGCTCGAAAGTGCGGCGAAAAAATACTTGCATATTTTCCGGCTCCCTGCAGGTCTTCAGCAGCTTGGCGCGCACAGAACAGCGGGGGGCAGAGCAAAAGACTCGCGCCGATCCTACAAGTAGAGGGGGGCGGGGCTAATTTAAATAAGGCAACTTCGTGCCGGCAACCCTGCGCGTGCGCGTTGGAGCGCGTGCGCAGTGGCACATAAACTTTGGCACTCGGCCATTTTTAAAGGGACTAGAGGAAAAGATTTGACTCGTGGACCCCTGGTCAAACGGCCTTAAGTCTTCGCAGCTCGGAGCCTGCTGCTGCCGGACTCTACTGCTGTCGCTGTGGCCTGACTCCGCCCCTATCCCCTGGCCGAACGGCCTAAGTCTTCGCAGCTCGGAGGCTGCTGCTGCCTTCGCTGTGGCCTGACGCCGCCCCTATCCCCTGGCCAAATGGCCTCAGTCCCCTTCGCAGCTCGAAAGCTGCTTGCTCTTTCTTCGGCTACCGTCCAGACACTGATGGAAGGGAGGCCTGCCTGAAGCATCGCAGCTCGAAGGCTGCTGCTGCTTCACACAGTTAGGAACATGGAATATTTAATCTTCGCTTTGTTTATACATTTTTATTCAGGTTGGATCTTTATTTGTATAAGTATGACTGTTGAATGACTGTAGAATTTAATTACTTCCCTTCACCACCCTCCTCCCTCACCCCCCCGCTTCCTACGCCTAATTTGTAACCTACGCCTGATTTGTAAAGTGTACGCAAGGTTTTTCTGAGCGGACAAAAATCTTCACTTACTCCATTCTAAGTTAGTTTGGAGTAAGTTTTCACTGCCTAAACTTTCAAAACAGGCATAAGTGGCCGGACGCGCCCATTTTGAAAAGAAAATTCTGTTCCAAAGTGAAACTGTTCTAACTTACTAGAACTGGAGCAAACTAAATGCCGAGAATTGCAATTTCTAAGATACTCCATTCTAAACCAGTTGCTCCAAAAAAAAAAACAGGAGCAACTCAGGCCGAAACTTGGGCCCCATATTTCTGTCAAAAGCAAAATTGTGGTCTCTGTCCAATTACACTGAAAATAAGTTATACTGACTGGACTTTTAAGGCAATAAAGCAACTACTGCTTGTTAGAATACAGAACTGCTTAAGTGCACAATAATGTTTTCTGCTTTCAAAAGTTATTTGAGTGCACTTATGAGCCACCAGTTTAGCACTACACCCTACAAGCAATAACGTATGCATGGTTGTTATTCTTGGTGCAATAATGGATATACATGGCATCTTATTCCCGTTCTTAGCTCAACATAAAACCCCAGTCTTCAAGATCCACGGCGCAGCCCTGGACATAAGAATAGAACATAAGAACACAAGAAATAGGGACAGGAGTAGGCCATACAGCCCCTCAAGCCTGCTCTGCCATTCAATAAGATCATGGCTGATCTGATCATGGATTCAGTTCCACCTCCCTGCCCTCTCACCATAACCCCTTATCGTTTAAAAAACTGTCTATTTCTCTTAAATTTATTCAATGTCCCAGCTTCCACATCTCTCTGAGGCAGCGAATTCCACAGATTTACAACCCTCAGAGAAGAAATTTCTTCTCATCTCAGTTTTAAATGGGCGGCCCCTTATTCCAAGATCATGCTCTGTAGTCCTAGTCTCCCTCCATCAGCGGAAACATCCTCTCTGCATCCACCTTGTCAAGCCCCCTCATAATCTTATACGTTTCGATAAGATCACCTCTGATTCTTCTGAATTCTAATAGAGACCCAACCTCCTCAACCTTTCCTCATGTCAAGCCCCTCATCTCCGGAACCAACCTAGTGAACCTTCTCTGAACTGCCTCCAAAGCAAGTATATAGTTTCATAAATATGGAAACCAAAATTGCATGCAGTATTCCAAGTGTGGCCTCACCAATACCCTGTACAGCTGTAGCAAGACTTCCCTGCTTTTATACTCCATCCCCTTTGCAATAAAGGCCAAGATTCCATTGGCCTTCCTGATCACTTGCTGTACCTGCATACTATCCTTTTGTGTTTCATGCACAAGTACCCCCAGGTCCCACTATACTGCAGCACTTTGCAATCTTTCTGCATTTAAATAATAACTTGCTCTTTGATTTTTTTTCTGCCAAAGTGCATGACCTCACACTTTCCGACACTATACGCCATCTGCCAAATTTTTGCCAACTCTCTTAGCTTGTATGTCCTTTTGCAGATTTTTGTGTCCTCCTCATACGTTGCTTTTCCTCCCATCTTTGTATCGTCAGCAAACTTAGCTATGTTACACTCAGTCCCTTCTTCCAAGTCGTTAATATAGATTGTATAGTTGGGGTCCCAGCACTGATCCCTGCGGTAACCCACTAGTTACTGGTTGCCAACCAGAGAATGAACCATTTATCCCGACTCTCTGTTTTCTGTTTGTTTGCCAATCCTCTATCCATGCTAATATATTACCCCCAACCCCGTGAACTTTTATCTTGTGCAATAACCTTTTATGTGGCACCTTGTCAAATGCCTTCTGGAAGTCCAAATACACCACATCCACTGGTTCCCCTTTATCCACTCTATTCGTGACATTCTCAAAGAATTCTAACAAATTTGTCAAACATGACTTCCCTTCATAAATCCATGCAGACTCTGCCTGACCGAATTTTGCTTTTCCAAATGTCCTGCTACTGCTTCTTTAATAATGGACTCCAACATTTTCCCAACCACAGATGTTAGGCTAACTGGTCTATAGTTTCCATAGGACAATGAGGACCACTTTCCATTCCAAGGGAGCCTATCAGCAGCAAAGGCAGACATCGATGACTAGATTCAACACCTCCTCCAGTGCGCCAGCGCAGCCTTTAGCCGCCTTAGGAAAAGTGTGTTCGAAGATCAGGCCCTCAAATCTGGCACCAAGCTTATGGTCTACAGGGCTGTAGTGATACCTGCCCTCCTGTGGACCATATACAGTAGACATCCCAAATGTCTCTGCAAGATGCTGCAAATCCACTGGAAGGATAGATGCACCAACATCAGTGTTCTCGATCAGGCCAACACTGACCACACTCGACCAGCTCCGTTGGGCGGGCCACACTGTTCGCATGCCCGACAAGACTCCCAAAGCAAGCGCTCTGCTCGGAACTCTTACACGGCAAGAGAGCCCTAGGTGGGCAGAGAAACGTTTCAAGGACACCCTCAAAGCCTCCTTGATAAAATGCAACATCCCCACCGACACCTGGGAGTCCCTGGCCAAAGTGGAGGAAGAGCACCCGGGAGGGCGCTGAGCACCTCGAGTCTCGTCGCCAAGAGCATGCAGAAAACAAGCGCAGGCAGTGGAAGGAGCGCACGGTAAACCAGACTCCCCACCCACCCTTTCCTCCAATGACTGTCACAGGTGGAACAGACGGAGACTGTAATTCCCGTATTGGACTGTTCAGTCACCTGAGAATTCACTGTTACAGTTTCGAGGGATTGCCTATGATGGCTAACAAGGGAAATTAGAGAAAGTGTTAAATCCAAGGAAGAGGCATATAAATCGGCCAGAAAAAGCAGCAAATATGAGGACTAGGAGAAATTTAGAATTCACCAGAGGAGGACTAAGGGTTTAATTAGGAGGGGGAAAAGAGAGTATGAGAATAAGCTTGCAGGGAACATAAAAACTGACTGCAAAAGCTTCTATAGATATGTGAAGAGAAAAAGATTAGTGAAGACTAATGTAGGTTCCATGCAGTCAGAATCAGGTGAATTCATAATGGGGAACAAGGAAATGGCAGACCAATTGAACAAATACTTTGGTTCTGTTTTCACTAAGGAAGACACGAATAACCTCCCGAAAATACTAGAGGACCGAGGGTCTAGCGAGAAGGGGGAACTGAGGGAAATCCTTATTGGTCAGGAAATGGTGTTAGGGAAATTGAAGGGACTGAAGGCCAATAAATCCCCAAGGTCTGATAGTCTGCATCCCAGAGTACTTAAGGAAGAGGCCCTAGAAATAGTAGATGCATTGGTAGTCATTTTCCAACATTCCATGGACTCTCGATCATGGATTGGAGGGTAGCTAATGTAACCCCACTTTTTAAAAAAGGGAGAGAAAACAGGAAATTATAGACCAGTTAGCCTGACATCGGTGGTGGGAAAAATGCTGGAGTCAATTATTAAAGATGTAATAGCAGCACATTTGGAAAGCAGTGATAGGATCAGTCCAAGTCAGCATGGATTTATGAAAGGGAAATCAATCTCAAGTTTTTTTTGAGGATGTAGCTAGTAGAGTGGATAAGGGAGAATCAGTAGATGCGGTGCATTTGGACTTTCAAAAGGCTTTTGACAAGGTCCCACACAAGAGATTAGTGTGCAAAATTAAAGCACATGGTATTGGGGGTAATGTATTGACGTGGATAGAGAAATGGTTGGCAGACAGGAAGCAAAGAGTGGGAATAAACGGGTCCTTTTCAGAACGGCAGACAGTGACTCGTGGGGTGCCGCAGGGTTCAATGCTGTGTCCCCAGCTATTTACAATATACATTAATGATTTAGACGAAGGAATGGAATGTAATATCTCCAAGTTTGCAGATGACACTAAGCTGGGTGGCAGTGCGAGCTGTGAGGAGGATACCAAGAGGCTGCAGGGGGACTTGGACAGGTTAGGTGAATGGGCAAATGCATGGCAGATGCTGTATAATGTGGATAAATGTGAGAATATCCACTTTGGTGGCAAAAGCAGGAAGGCAGATTATCTGAATGATGACAGATTAGTAAAAGGGGAGGTGCAACGAGATCTGGGTGTCATCGTACATCAGTCACTGAAGGTAGACATGCAGGTACAGCAGGCAGTGAAGGCAGAAAATGGCATGCTGGCCTTCATAGCGAGAGGATTTGAGTATCGGAGCAGGGAGGTCTTGTTGCAGTTGCAGTTGTACAGGGCCTTGGTGAGACCACACCTTGAGTATTGTGTTCAGTTTTGGTCTCCTAATCTGAGAAAGGACATACTTGCTATTGAAGGAGTGCAGCGAAGGCTCACCAGACTGATTCCCGGGATGGCAGGACTGACATGAGGAAAGACTGGATCGGCTAGGCTTATACTCACTGGAATTTAGAAGAATGAGAGGGGATCTCAGGAACGTATAAAATTCTGACAGGACTGGACAGGTTAGATGCAGGAAGAATGTTCCCGATGTTGGGGAAGTCCAGAACCAGAGGACACAGTCTAAGGATAAGGGGTAAGCCATATAGGACTAAGATGAGGAGAATTTTTTTACCCAGAGAGTTGTGAACCTGTGGAATTCTCTGCCACAGAAAGTTGTTGAGTCCAGTTCGTTGGACATATTCAAAAGGGAGTTAGATGTGGCCCTTACGGCTAAAGGGATCAGAGGGTATGGAGAGAAGGCTGGGGTGGGGTACTGAGGTTGAATGATCAGCCATGATCATAATGAATGGCGGTGCAGGCTCGAAGGGCCTGCTCCTGCATCTATTTTCTATGTCTATGATAGAAACATAGAAAATAGGTGCAGGAGTAGGCCATTCGGCCCTTTGAGCCTGCACCACCATTCAATAAGATTATGGCTGATCATTCCCTCAGTACCCCTTTCCCGCTTTCTCTCCATACCCCTTGATCCCTTTAGCTGTAAGGGCCATATCTAACTCCGTCTTGAATATATCCAATGAACTGGCATCAACAACTCTCTGCAGCAGGGAATTCCACAGATTAACAACTCTGAGTGAAGAAGTTTCTCCTCATCTCTGTCCGAAATGGCCTACCCCTTATCCTAAGACTGTGTCACCTGGTTCTGGACTTCCCCATGATGATGATAAAACGCAAAGCTAAAGATGAGGTAAGGGAGTGAGTCTAAAGAATAAGCATTAATTTTGAAACAGAAACCCAACTCAAAATCAGGTTGCAGATGGACAGATCACATGGGTAGACCTGAGCGGCTTTCAGGAGAAACATGTATACATACAGCTACTATTCTCCACTGCACTGTGAAATACACCACTCAAATTTGCCTTGGCAGAATCAGAACTCACTGGGGATAAGTGGATTCAAAAAGCTTAAATTCTGAAAGTGGGTCACTTGACTTATGCAAATTAGCTTGTTTTCTCCATGTCACACAGATAGCAAATGGCAGAAAATGGTAGCTAGTGTAGACACACTTTATGAACCAAAGGTTTTCCAATGCCTTACTGAAGCAATATTTATTAAATAGTTTAGTAAATGTTTTATTTCTGGACGCACTCTCAATTACCAGCAGTTGAAACACATCTAAGAGGTTGGTATCTAATTGCAAAGAAAACTGGCAAAATATCTCATTAGTAAACCCAAGACTAAAGGGGATAGATAGATCAATGCCCAATTAGAAGTAACTATCACTATAGTTGTACGTATTGTAAATTATTTGTTTACTGTGCTCATGTTTGAGCTCCTGTGAATCATTTTATTTGTAAATAAATCTGAATAGTTTGGTCATAAAGTGTTCTGGGGTTCTGAGCATGTTGACCATTATGCAATTTATTCTGATTGGGGTTAAATGATGGATCTTGACTAAGTTAACAAATGACAGGTGATAAAATATTCAAGCATCAATTTTAAGAGATGCGATCAATTTCTGGACACCATTGTCAATCTTTTTGGATGAGGAAAAAGGCTTTGCAAGTATGACATACTAGAGACAGCAAAAGGTGTACCAATGCTCAACTACTCCCTTCATGAACCAAAGACCTAACCAATCTTCTATTATTTCTGGTTGTCGTGGAGCAGATGAAGGATGTGGCAAACTTTTTGGGGCAGCCGAAACGGAGGAGAATGCTCCATCGCCCCTCGCGGTTGACAGTGTCAAAGGCCTTTGTAAGGTCAAAGAAGGCCTTGTACAAGGGTTGACGTGTTCCCTGCATTTCTCTTGTCGTTGTTGCGCGGTGAAGATCATGTCCGTTGTACCCCATAGTGAACGGAATCCACAATGCGACTCTGGGAGGAGCTCTTCAGCCACAGAGAGAAGACGGTTGAGGAGAATTCTTGCGATGACTTTCCTAGTGGCCGACAGCAGGGAGATTCCTCTGTAGTTGCCGCAGCAAGCTCTTGTCCTTCCAGATAAAAGCTGAGTTTATGCATTCGTGCCAATAGTACTTCTCTGCCATACTTCAGTGCCTCAGCGAGGATTCCATCTGCTCCTGATGCCTTGTTGTTCTTGAATTGACAGATGGCCTTTCCTACCTCATGCAGGACTGGGGTTTTGCTGAGATGGTGGCGGGTAGCATGCTACGGGATGGCATTGAGGACATTCGTGTTGAAGGCAGAGTCTCGGTTAAGGAAATCTCCAAAGTGCTCCTTCCAGTGGGCCCTGACTGCCTCGGTTTCCTTAATGAATGTCTCTCGGTTCTTGGCCAGCAGTGGGGTGGGGCCTTGGGTGTTTGGGCCGTAGGTGGCCTTGACTGCACTGAAGAATCCTCACATGCCATGGTTGTCGGCCAGCTGCTGGATCTCCTGTGCTTTCTCCATCCACCACCTATTCTTTAGGTCCTTGGCCTTCAGCCGCCTGTGGCGCTGCTTTGCTGCTCCCGAGTTGGGTTGCTGCTTTAAGTTCAGAAATACCTTGTGCTTGCGGCTTATTAGCTCCTGGATCTCCTGGTCATTCTTGTCAAACCAGCCTTGGTGTTTCCCCGTTGAGTGACTGAGTGTCTCTTCGCAGGTGCTGGTTATGGAGGCCTTGAGGGCAGACCAGGTGCTGTGGGCACTCTGCCTCTCGAGTCATCGAGGATTCCCAAGTTGGTAGTGAGGCGCTAGCTATATAGGGCTTTCTTAACGCCTGCTCCACGATGACATGCAAGCTGTGATCCTGACCAACGGATCCACCACAGGCCCAATTCACGTCCGGGCCGGGGTCAACCAGGGCTGCGTCATCGCATCAACCCTCTTCTTGATCTTCCTTGCTGCAATGCTCCATCTCACTATCAACAAGTTCCCCGCTGGAATGGAACTAAACTATAGAACAAATGGGATCCTGTTCAACCTATGTCGCCTCCAGGCTAGATCCAAGGTCGCCCCATCCTAGTCATCGAACTACAGTACGAATACGACCCTTGTGTCTGCGCACACTCAGAGGCCGAACTCCAAGCCATCATCAACACCTTCATCGAGGCGTACAAAAGCATGGGCCTTACGCAAAACATCCGTAAGACAAAGGTCCTCCACCAACCTGACCCTGCCACACATCAAAATCCACGGCTTGGCCTTGGACAATCTGGACCATTTTCCATACCTTGGGAGCCTACTATCAGCAAGGGCAGATATCGATGACGAGGTCCAACACCGCCTCCGGTGTGCCAGCGCAGTCTTCGGTTGCCTGAGGAAGAGTGTGTTTGAAGACCAGGACCTCAAATCTGGCAACAAGCTTATGGTCTACAGGGCAGTAGTGATACCTGCCCTCCTATATGGTTCAGAGACGTCGACTATATACAGCAGATATCTCAAAGCACTGGAGAAGTACCACCAGCACTGCCTCTGCAAGATCCTGCTAATCCACTGGGAGGAAAGATGCACCAATGTCAGTGTTCTCGCCAGACCAACATCCGCAGCATCGAAACACTGACCACACTCGACTAGCTCCGTTGGGCGGGCCACATCATCCGCATGCTCAACACGAGACTCCCTAAACAAATGCTCTACTCAGAACTCCTACACAGCAAGAGTCTCCCAGATGGGCAGAGGAAACGCTTCAAGGACACCCTCAAAGCCTCCCTGATAAAGTGTAACATCCCCACTGACACCTGGGAATCCCTAGCCCAAGACCACCCAAAGTGGAGGAAGAGCATCCGGGAGGGCGCTGAGCACCGAGAGCATGCAGAAACCAAACGCAGACAGCAGAAGGAGCGTGTGGCAAACTAGGCTCCTCACCCACCCTTTCCTTCAACCACTGTCTGCCCCACCCGATAGAGACTGTAATTCCCCCATTGGACTGTACAGCAACCTGAGAACTCACTTTTAGAGTGGAAGCAAGTCTTCCTTGATTTTGAGGGATTGCTTATGATGATGATGGATTTTATAAAGCTCCACTTCTAATACTTTATATTACATAGTATTTTACGGTAATGACTGAGGCTATTATATGTATTCCAAAAATATATAATGCAAATCTTTAAAAAGATTGGTTGATCTGCTGTGAAACTGCTCACAGCAAGTATGTTTGCAATGGAGTGGGGGGGGGGGGGGGATGAGGGGGAGAGGTGGGGGAAGGTGGAGAAAGTGAAGGAGGGTTGCACATCTCCACTGAAAAGATTGGCAAAGAAGTTTCTATGAAAAAATTAAGAGTTGTTTGTTGGTTCTTGGGAAAATAACATTTTCCTTAAATAAATTTGTCCCCCTCAAATGCTACAAATAAATAAATCTGTGGATGTTTCATATCAGGAATATGGTATTGAATAGGCCTTCTATCCCATCTGTGGGTTTTTATAGCAGGGGCTAATACAATTTAAGAAAACATGAAATGACTTTGCAATTTTCCATCCCGAAAAAATATCAATGCAATTATATTTAGTGTTTAAATTCAGGACTTTCATTCAGAACCATGCTCCAAACTTGAATAATGGTACAATCCTTCCAGAATTTCTGCAGTTTATATGAATTATTTCCCTTGGTGGTAGTTTAAGATAAAAATAAATGGAAGAAATGTTGCTGGTGCAAGCATATAGAATACATTACAACAAATGAAGATTAAACAATAACAAATTTTAAACAATGCAATTGCTGTATTTGCTAAATAAGTAACCTCTTGAATATAATTAAGTTATGTTGTCTTTTTCAGCAGCTTTGTCTCAGAAAAAGTTGAAGTTTTAATGTTTTACATCTTCTGTCTTTAAAAAAAAACAAAATATGAACTTTACCTCACTAAAGCTTTTTGAATTTGGTTCTTTAGCTTTTCTTCAAATAATTTGAAAAACTGAGCCGAAATTGCTAAAAGCTAGAGAAAAATATTCCATCGATACAACTGACTGAATTGCACTGATGCGTACTGATTATGTATACTGTATAAGCTCAGACTGCACAATCCAAAGTCAGCTCCCAAGGTCACAACTCCACACAACAATATCGCACAAGCAGAGGCTTTTGGGAGAAACTGAGATCTTCAAATAATAAATTATAATGATGGCATTACAAGATACAAAAGACCATTCAATGGATAAATGTAATAATTTTCCTTTGTGAAAAATGTATTTAACATTTTGCTTGAATCCTGATTTTGGACATAAAAACTTCAGTCAGAGAAAATCTTTTCAGATGACAGGTATAGCAGGAAAAAGGTCACATAAAAGGTATGCACATATTGTAAATGGAAAATCTTGTATGGAGTTGTTTACATAGCAGCTTACAATGGAACATGAAACAGTTGCACCTATTTTAATAATATATAGATTGTGGAACCAGTATGTTGTTGGAGCGATAGAGCTGACACACACTATTTGAAGATTGTTTGTCATCTGCAAGAGGGACCAATGTAGGTGGTAGAAAGTAAATTAACCTAGCTGTAAAAATCATTGTTTAATATGTTCAAAGTTTCCTATATTTAGAGAGAGGTACTCAGGGTTCCTACAGCATAGCAGAACTGGAGAGAGGAGGGGCAGTATCACATGGTCTGAAAAGGAGTTTGAATTGAGTAGTGCAATTTGGTATCAGGGTGCTGAGTGTGTAAGCATGGGTTGGGAAGGAAACATTGGAGAATTGGGGGAACAAAAATTGTCTCTGAGAGAAGGTTCTAGAGTTGTGAGTACTGGGTTGGCCGCAGGGTCTGACAGGACTGGGGAGTAGGGTTTATCCTGGGAATGAGATCCCGGGGTATAGAAGTTGTGTGAATGGTACTGTAGCATCTGGCAGTCTGGGACAGAGGGTCTTGCGATTTTAGAATCAGCAAAACGAGGCCATGGGAGCACTGAGAGAGTGGTCCTTGTGATGTGCTGGCAGTTAGAAACTGGGAAGGTGAAGCTTAAAGCTTGGGCGGGAGGGAGCATTGTCTGACAGCAGTAGGTGGAGCATGGCCAGGGTCTCTGATGCTCCCTCCCCACCTGCTGAAAGATCCACAGTCTGAGAAGTGGCAGAGTTCCTAATCATCAGTTAACAATATACCAAGAGGGGCAAGGATAATCCTTGCCACTGGACCAAGACTTAGCTCTGATGATAATGATATACCAAGGAGGTCACTTGGAGTCTACACTAAGGCAGGAAGCCTCATCTGCTGGCAGCACATATTGGAAGTGCTGTTGTGTGTTGTCCATGATGGACCAAAGCCCCAGTCTGAAAAAGAAACTGAATTTGAGGCTTTCAAAGCTTTGTGAAAGATAAGTGGAAAAGGAGAGTACAAAATCTACATGTTGAAAAATATACAGCACTCAAATGTGAGAGGGAACCAGAAAGATAAGACAAACCGAAAGACAGAAATCATGTTGAGGGTCATAGAGAAAAGACAGAATGTGAAAAGAATAAGAGAGAGGGGATAAAACCAGAAGGAGGCAGACAAAAAGAAAGAATTTAAAAGTAAGAGGCAAGTAGAGTGCTAGTTACAGGAGAGAGATAATCACCATCCACCACCCCCTCTCATCCTGTCCTGCGGGACAGGAAATCAACGAGATTATATATTACCAATTATGTGGTACCTGTACAAAGTCGAGTGTTCCGGTTATTATAAAGCAGCAAATCATCCAACTTACCCAGAATGCCAAAGGAAATCTTTCTAAGTACATTATCATGCACCTTCTTTTAGCAAGCATGTACAGTTTACTTACTGCAGTCAAGGGCTAGAGCAGTAAACTAATATGCGTAAGTAAATTGTAGCTCAAAAGCACACGACAGAGGTGGCTTATTTTCTGTAATGAGAATCAGCCATTTAGGAATTCTGCCAGCATTTGTGCGCCGAGCAGAAAAACCACTAAAGCTCGTGTTGCATGAAATTGTCCTGCTTACATCTGCACCCATTATGTGGATGAGCACAGTTGGAGAGATCCTGCTGGTCCATAAACAGAATATGAAAAAAACATGGGAAATGTTGGGGTTGGCATCATTTTAAGGAACATCCACTGATTTAATCTGCAGGTTCAAGAGTCCCCACCCTGCAAGAGACACAATTGAGGAACACCAAGAGAAGTGTTTTTGCAGGTGCCCCAGGAAATCTGCACAACAGTAGAGAGGAAAATATAGTGATTTACAGACTGTGGCTATGCTCAACATTATCACAAACTAAATTTCCACAATACATTACTTGTGACGTACTTTGAACATGGAATCATAAAGTTTCTTTAAAACATTTGAGCACAGACATTTCTTTTTGCAGCTGTACAAACAGGTATGTTTTAGATCAAACAGCTGCAAAAATCATTTTTAGTACTTTCCAATGCTGTGATTTACAAACTGGCACTAGAGTAGATAGAGCCTCCAGAATTTTTCTTGCCAATATTTTCTAAACTGAAAATGTAACTTTTTATTTTGATACAAAATTGGTACTATAATCTGCCACAAGTTTTCTTCTGTAGCATATTTGCTGTAATTTGGGTGGTTTATTTTTCATTAGTAAACTGCTGGTTTTTTTTTTTACGGCTTTTATTTCATTGATGCAATAGGAAACTCAATGGCTGGGCTACAACAGCAGCAAGCTATTCCAGATACCCTGCCACCCATTTAAAAGAAAATAAACTTCTCAATACAATTCTCACACTTCCAGTTTCTGCTTCATCTTCTGTCCATACCTCGTCACTTATTCTCATTTATTTTCACATTTCATCTCCTTTCAGGGTTTTTCTTTCTCCTTCGTCTGACACTGGTTGTATTCACTGGGTTTACTCGTGGCTCCTGCTTTCTCCAACATACTTCACATGAAATGCTAATTCTAGTAGAATTGACAAAAGAGCTATGCAATACTTTTCATTTATCTAACCTGTGTTAACATGGCAAAAAAATCAAAAATCAAAAGTTCAGCAGAAGTAGGTTATATGTTGTTGCAACTTAAAACATGAGCAATTTTGAGACATCAGAAGAAATACATTTATTACTAGAGATCCCCTGTGGCATTATTTGCAAACAAATATATTATGCCTGATTCTTTCTGTAATTGTGTCTTTTTTTATTCGTTCCTAGGATGTGGGCGTCGCTGGCAAAGCTAGCATTTATTACCCATCTCCAATTGCCCATGAGAAGATGGTGAGCCACCTTCTTGAACCACTGCAGTCCGTGTGGTGAAGGTACGCCCAAAGGGCTGTTAGGAAGTGAGTTCCAGGATGTTGACCCAGCGACAATGAAGGAACGGCGATATGTTTCCAACGCAGTTTCAGAATAAGGGGTCGCCCATTTAAAACTGAGATGAGGAGGAATTTCTTCACTCAAGAGGGTTGTAAATCTGTGGAATTCTCTGCTCCATGGAGCTGTGGAGACTGGGTCATTGAATATATTTAAGGCGGAGACTGGCAGATTTTTGAGATAAGGGAGTGAAGGGTTATCGGGAGCGGGCAGGGAAATAGAACTAAGCCCAAGATCGGATCAGCAATGATCTTATTGAATGGCGGAGCAAGCTTGAGGGGCCAAATGGCCTACTCCTACTACTACTACTTATGTTCTTAAGTCATGATGGTGTGTAATTAGGAGGGGAACTTGGAGGCATGCACCTGCTGCCCTTTTCCTTCTAGGTGGTAGAGGTCATGGGTTTGGGAGGTACTACCAAAGGAGCGTTGGCAAGTTGCTGCAGTGCATCTTGTAGATGGTACACAATGCAGCCACGGTGCGCCTTTCGTGGAGGGCCTGAGTGTTTAAGGTGGTGGATGGGATGCCAATGAAGTGGGTTGTTCTGTCCTGGATAGTGTCGAGCTTCTTGAGTATTGTTGGAGCTGCACTAAGAACATAAGAAATAGGAGCAGGAGTAGGCCACCTGGCCCCTCGAGTCTGCTCCTCCATTTAATAAGATCATGGCTGATCTGATCATGGACTCAGCTCCACTTCCCTGCCCGCTCCCCATAACCCTTTATCCCCTTATTGCTCAAAAATCTGTCTATCTCCGCCTTAAATATATTCAATGAACCAGTTTCCACAGCTCTCTGGGACAGAGAATTCCATAGATTTACAAGCCTCAGAAGAAATTCTTCCTCATCTCAGTTTTAAATGGGTGGTCCTTATTCTGAGATTATGTCCCCTAGTTTCCCCCATGAGTGGAAACATCCTCTCTGCATTTGCCTTGTCGCGCCCCCTCATTATCTTACATGTTTCGATAAGATCACCTCTCATTCTTCTGAACTCCAATATGTATAGGTCCAACCTATTCAATCTATCTTCATACGTCAACCCCCTCATCTTCAGAATCAACCTGGTGAACCTTCTCTGAACAGCCTCCAATGCAAGTATATCCTTCCTTCAATACGGAGACCAAAACTGTACACAGTACTCTAGGTGTTGCCTCACCAATACCCTATGCAGTTGTAGCAGGACTTCTCTGCTTTTATACTCCCAGGTCCCTCTGTACGAGCACTTTGCAATTTTTCTCCATTTAAGTTATAATTTGCTTTTCTATTATTTCTACCAAAGTGGAGAACCTCACGTTTTCCCACGTTTTCCCAAATTTTTGCCCACTCACTTAGCCCTTTGCAGATTTTGTATCCTCCTCACAATTTGCTTTCCCAACCATCTTTGTATCAGCAGCAAACTTGGCTACATTACACTCGGTCCCTTCATCCAAGTCATTAATATAAGATTGTAAATAGTTGAGTGCCCAGGACCGATCCCTGCGGCATCCCACTAGTCAGTTTGCCAACCAAAAAATGACCCATTTATCCCGACTCTCTGTTTTCTGTTAGTTGACTAATCCTCTATCCATGCTATTATATTACCCCCAACCATGTGAACCTTTATATTGTGCAGTATACTTTTATGTGGCACCTTATCGTATGCAGTCTGGAAATTCAAATACACCATATCCACTGGTTCCCCCTTATCCACCCCGCTCGTTACATCCTCAAAGAACTCCAGCAAATTTGTCAAACATGATTTCCCTTTCATGAAACCATGCTGACTGCTTGAATTATGCTTTTCCAAATGTCCTGCTACTGCTTCCTTAATAATGGACTGCAGCATTTTCCCAATGACGAACATGAGGCTAACTGGTCTATAGTTTCCTACTTTTTGTCTGCCTCCTTGTTTTAAATAGGGGCGTTACATTTGCGGTTTTCCAATCCGCTGGGACCGCCCCAAAATCCAGGGAATTTTGGTAGATTACAACCAATGCATCCACTATCCCTGCAGCCACTTCTATTCCCCAGTCTCATCCTCCACAGGACCAACATTTATGTTAGCCACTCTTTTCCTTTTTATGTACCTGTCTAAACTCTTTTTATATTTCGTGCTAGTTTACTTTCATAATCTATCTTCCTTCTCTATCATTTTTTTTAGTTGCTCTCCAGGCAAATTCCATTACACTCCTGACTGTGGGAAGCCAGGAGATGAGACACTTGCCGCAGAATATCCAGCCTCTGACCTGCTGTTATAGCCACAGTATTTCTGGTTAATGGTGATCCCCAGAATGTTGATGTTGGGGGATTCGGTGATGGTAATGCCGTTAAATGGCAAAGGGTGGTGGTTCGATGCTCTCTTGTTGGAGATAGTCTTTGCACTTGTGTGGTGCGAATTTTACTTGCCACTTATCAGCCCAAGCCTGAATGTCGTCCAGGTCTTGCTGTATACAGGCATGGACTGCTTCATTGTCTGAGGAGTTATGAATGAAACTGAACACTGTGCAATCATCAGCGAACATCATGGGCAGCAGCAGCAAGGGGACACCACCACCTCCAAGTTCCTCTCAAAGTCACACACCATCCAGACTTGCAAATAGAAAGTCGTTCCTTCATCGTTGCTGGGTCAAGATCCTGGAACTCACTCCCTAACAGCACTGTGATAGTACCTTCATCACAGACTACAGTGGTTCGAGAAGGTGGCTCACCATCACCTTCTAAAGGGCAATTAGGGACGGGCAATAAATGCTGGCCTTGCCAGCAACACCCACATCCCTTGAATGAATAAAAAAAAGACACACCTATTTGCTCTCACTCTCTATAGTGAATCAATTGCTGCAGGAGTAAATTCAGCTCATTTTAATTGTTTTTGGCAGACACTTGCATATCATGACAGAAGGTTTCTGCTAAATCTTTGATAACCAATTGCCAGTGCTAACTTTCATAACATCTATTTGTGTTATGGCAATCACTAGACATTTTAAGCATATTTCTTAACTTTATGCATAAGAACAGTCACTAAATGTTTCATTGTAAAATAAACTGCACTTTTTTTCTCCCCAAAGGCTCACTCTGTCCTTCACACATTTACAGGAGAAGTTCATTGACCAGACTTGATGTGCATTCGACACCAAAACAGCAATTCTTTGAGCCGTCGCAACATCATAAAATAATGACTGCAAAGGCAGAAAATATCCAACGCAACAATCATATTAGACACAAAGACACAAAATTGGGCAGGGATCAAAATATTTAGGTTAAAATGAAACCTAAATGTATTTAGGTGGCTGGATTGGATACTTAGGATACTTAGAAGTGCTCATTCCGAAAGTTGCGCAATCATCTGAAAAACACAAGGGCTTGTGTGACAGGTGAAAATCAAGAAATTTTTTGCTGAAAACTTTAAATCATATCTAACCACTGACATCTGATTTAATGCAAAAACTGGAGAAACTGTTCCCAACTGCAACAGACTGACTATTAATGTCCATATTCACTTTGGTGAGGCAATAGTCAGATTTTCTGTGTTAGTGTTTAAAATTCTCTATTTAACTGTCAATGAGGGATTAGCGCTAAAAACTGAACCACCAGCCCTGCAAATTTCAAACAGCTGATCATAGCGACAATACTGGCACAACATCATAGCAAATATAAGAGAGCTTTGTCTACAAGAGATGACTCACCAAGGCAGGAGGTTTTCAGTAAAATGCAAAGTTTTGTCAGAATGAGGTCCTATTTTGCAACTCTTACATTTACCAAGTTCCCACCTTACCAAACACATCTCAATCTGCATTACTTCACAGTGAGGTTCTACTGCTGACAATAATGGATAGCTAATAATAAATTTCAAGACTGTAACCTAGTCCAGAAATTTGGATTACATAATTCACCACAAGTGTGACACTCAGTAATTTATAACTGTCATCCATACGGCCCGATTGAATTACACTCTATGGGCCCAAGTTTCCACATGATTTGCGCCTGATTTTTTAGGAGCAACTGGTGGAGAACGGACTATCTTAGAAATCGCAATTCTCCACATTTTTTTTTCTGCAGTTCTAGTCAGGTAGAACAGTTCTACTTTGGAACAGAATTTTTCTTCAAAAGGGGTCGTGTCCGGCCACTGACGCCTGATTTGAAAGTTTCCACAGTGAAAACGTACTCCAAACTAAAGTAGAATGGAGCAAGTGAAGATTTTTGTAGAACTGTAAAAACCTGTTCTACACATTAAAAAATCAGGTGCAGGTTACAAATTAGGCGTCCAGAACGAGGTGGGGGGGGGGGGGAGGGGGAAGGGAAGTCATTAAATTCTACAATAAATCCTTATTTATACTTCTACAAATATTATACAAAGAAATTCAACCTGAATAAACATTTATAAGAAAAGATTAAATAAACCATCTTCCTACCTGTGTGAAAGTGCTTCAGGCACGGAGAATTCTGCAGTCAGCCTGAGGCGCCCGTTCTGCCCGCGGGGGGGGGGGGGGGGGGAAAGGGGGAGGGGAGAGGAGGCGCCCGTTCTTTCCCGCGGGGGAGGGGAGAGGAGGCGCCCGTTCTTTCCCGCGGGGGGGGGGGGGGGGGGAGGGGAGAGGAGGCGCCCGTTCTTTCCCGCGGGGGGGGGGCCTGTTCTTTCCCGCGGGGGGGTAGGAGGCGCCCGTTCTTCCCGCGGGGGGGGGGGGGGGGGGTAGGAGGCGCCCATTCTTCCCGCTGGGGGGGGGGGGGGGAGGAGGAGACAGTGAGAAGGCTGCAAGCGCTGATGGCAATGTGCTTTTATTAAAAAAATGTTCAAAAATTAAACAGCTACAAATAACTACAAAAATGGCAGAGTGCTCATGTTTTTTTCACACTGAGCATACGCGAACGCTCCAACGCACACGCTCCAACGCACTTTCCCCATAGAAACAGCAGCAAATCAGGGACTAAAACAATTAAACTTTAAGACGTGGTTGCTTTTTTCCCTGTTCTGTCTGGAACATAATGTTTTCCACAGCAGCAAGATACTGAGGTATTATTAAAGAACAGTTTCTCAGTGATTCTGCAACATAACCACATCATAAGGGGCTAGACTTTTGGCACATCATCGCCCATGTAAGAGCTGAGATGCAGGCTATCACCCATACTTGCTGAAAAGTGGAAACTAGCACCCAATTATAGCCCATTGATCGCCAGCCCAACTTTCGGCACACATGACTGAGCTGCATCGCCCGGCCTACATTACAAAAAAAATGACGTCATCCTCGTGCAAGGCCAAGAATAGTGCTTATAATGGAAACTGTCACCAGATTATGGCCCAGATTATCGTTGAGCGCTACTTTCGGCATTTCGTTGACAATTTGCCCAAATTATCGCCGGCACAAAAATACACTGAAGAAAAGCTGCAATAACTCGGCACTATGAGGAAGATCTGTAGTAAAAGGCTGTCAAGAGAATCAATTTGTGAGTGATTTTAAGGGCCTTTTTGACTCTTGCCAACCATCTAATCACATTTGTATTTGTTGAGGAAAATTAAGGGCATTTATAGGTCCTGATGAAATGCATCCCAGGGTATTAAAAGAGATGGCGGAAGTTATAGCAGATGCATTCGTTATAATCTACCAAAATTCTCTTGACTCTGGGGAGGTACCAACGGATTGGAAAGCAGCTAATGTAACGCCTCTGTTTAAAAAAGGGGGCAGACAAAAGGCAGGTAACTATAGGCCGGTTAGTTTAACATCTGTAGTGGGGAAAATGCTTGAAACTATCATTAAGGAAGAAATAGCGGGACATCTAGATAGGAATAGTGCAATCAAGCAGACGCAACATGGATTCATGAAGGGGAAATCACGTTTAACTAATTTACTGGAATTCTTTGAGGATATAACGAGCATGGTGGATAGAGGTGTACCGATGGATGTGATGTATTTAGATTTCCAAAAGGCATTCGATAAGGTGCCACACAAAAGGTTACTGCAGAAGATAAAGGTATGCGGGGTCAGTGGAAATGTATTAGCATAGATAGAGAATTGGCTGGCTAACAGAAAGCAGAGAGTCGGGATAAATGGGTCCTTTTCGGGTTGCAAATCGGTGGTTAGTGGTGTGCCACAGGGATCGGTGCTGGGACCACAACTGTTTACAATATACATAGATGACCTGGAAGAGGGGACAGAGTGTAGTGTAACAACATTTGCAGATGACACAAAGATTAGTGGGAAAGCGGGTTGTGTAGAGGACAGAGAGAGGCTGAAAAGAGATTTAGATAGGTTAAGCAAATGGGCTAAGGTTTGGCAGATGGAATACAATGTCGGAAAGTATGAGGTCATCCACCTTGGAAAAAACAAAAAAAGGAATACTATTTGAATGGGGAGAAATTACAACATGCTGCGGTGCAGAGGGACCTGGGGGTCCTTGTGCATGAATCCCAAAAAGTTAGTTTGCAGGTGCAGCAGGTAATCAGGAAGGTGAATGGAATGTTGGCCTTCATTGCGAGAGGGATGGAGTACAAAAGTAGGGAGGTCCTTCTGCAACTGTATAGGGTATTGGTGAGGCCGCACCTGGAATACTGCGTGCAGTTTTGGTCGCCTTACTTAAGGAAGGATATACTGGCTTTGGAGGGGGTACAGAGACGATTCACTAGGCTAATTCCGGAGATGAGGGGGTTACCTTATGATGATAGATTGAGTAGACTGGGTCTTTACTCGTTGGAGTTCAGAAGGATGAGGGGTGATCTTATAGAAACATTTAAAATCATGAAAGGGATCGACAAGATAGAGGCAGAGAGGTTGTTTCCACTGGTTGGGGAGACTAGAACTAGGGGGCACAGCCTCAAAATACAGGGGAGCCAATTTAAAACCGAGTTGAGAAGGAATTTCTTCTCCCAGAGGGTTGTGAATCTGTGGAATTCTCTGCCCAAGGAAGCAGTTGAGGCTAGCTCATTGAATGTATTCAAGTCACAGATAGATAGATTTTTAACCAATAAGGGAATTAATATGGGGAGCGGGCGGATAAGTGGAGCTGAGTCCACGGCCAGATCAGCCATGATCTTTTTGAATGGCGGAGCAGGCTCGAGGGGCTAGATGGCCTACTCCTGTTCCTAATTCTTATGTTCTTATGAGTAATAGTGACGGGGCCAGTAATTTCTCAACCAGTATTGATGACTAATCACATGCTGCAGAATAGAGATGAGAGACAAAAAGAGAAAAGTTACATACAAGTACATTGCTGTAATGTCAGGATTAATATTAATCATGGATTTTTCCCCCCTCTGGTCCATAGTACAAGTAGAAGCAGAACTAGAGTATGTCATCCCATGAGGAAGGAAATGGAGTTCACCTCAGTTGGCTGATAGATTTTATTTTATAAAGCAACAGGGGCTAGAATAAAAGGTTCTATTATGTTATTGATGGGGACCAGGTCCCTTGTTTTCTCTGTCAACCCCCATGGGAAAAGTTCTTTGCCTGGAAAAAAAACGTACATGTGCAGAACGGCCGTTACTATGGACGCCAGCCTTGCATGACTGAATACATCGCTAAGGCACATTTCACATCGCTAAGGCTGTCGCCCAAATTAAAAAGGCAAAACTAGTGGTTTTTAAAATGGGCGATATTCCAGCGATCATAAAGAATAAAAAAAAGCACTAAGGCCGGAAATATCACCCATTTTTGACCATAGTGGAAAGTCTAACCCCCCCAAGAACTCTTCTTTCCATATAGACTCAGCTCATAATTGCTGGTCCAGAGCTGTAGCTGATGGTGAAATGCACTCCAGAATCATAGAAATCTACAGCACGGAAGGAGGCCATTTCGGGCCACTGTGTCCGCACCGGCCTACCAAGAACTATCCAGTCGAATCCCACTTTCCAGCAATCATTTAATGACTGCATCATCTGCCTACTTGACAAGTTATGTAAACCTTGACAGTTGGGTTGGGCGCTAACTTAATTCTGGAAATCTAACTAAAATTTAGGGTAGGGTCACATTCTGGAATTTATTTTTCATGCATCCTAAACCAGTGAAGAAAGTCATAGAAAAAGCACAAGTTTTGATCACAATCTTTCAAAAATCATTGGATATGTAAGTTGTACCAGAGGACAGGAGGGTTGCTAATGTAAAGCCACTGTTCAGAAAGCAATAAACCAAGAAACTATGGGCCAGACTTTCCATTTACATCGATATTGTCGCAAAATGGGCGATTGTCCCCACATTAGTGGTTTTATTATTTTTCAGGATCGCCGGAATATCGCCCATTTTAAAAACCACTAATTTCGCTTCTTTAATTTGGGCGATAGCTGTAGCGATGTATTCCGTCGTGCAAAGCCGGCATCCATAGCAACGGCCGTTCTGAGCATGCATGGCTTTTTTTTTTTAGGTGAATTAACTTTTCCCGCAATTCGTGAGGTTAGGGGTCATCTGCGCATGCTCAGATCACTTGAGAGAGAGAGAGAGAGAGGAGAGAAAGCAGTTGATTGAAAAGCAGATAATAAAAATTCAAATGGATTACGTGGAGTCGGGAGTGAGTGATGTTGGTGAGGTGGCGGAGGTGGGTGAGGGGAGTGATGTGGCAGAGATGGGTGGGAGGAGGAGAGCAAAGAGGTTTTCGGAGGAAGCTAATGCCGCCCTGGTCCCAGGTTGGGACCAATTAACCCCCCCTGCGTATACCAGAGGATATGGGCGGAGATCGCCGAGGTAGTTTCATCGGCGATCCATGATGTCCGTGAGCCAAACCAGTGCCGCAAGACCTGGAACGACCCGGTTGGTTCTGGAAGAATAAGTATTAAATTAATAATTGTAATGATGCAATGACTCATTAATTAAAATGTAGATCTGCCGGATTGTAATTAAGCTGGTAATCTTGGTGTCATGCATTAGTTTCTAACTACGATCTTATTAAATTTATTCTCTGACCGTAGATATAACCATGCATTCAATTGCATACAAAGCGTATTAGCATTTAACGTTAACGATGAATAGCATGGATGATGACTAATTGTGGATTATCTGTGTGTTTTGTAATAGTAATAGAATCTAGTAATATCTGTAATAGTACCTAGGCAATTTGTAAAGAGCTGCATAAGCTGAGGAAGATTTCCAAAAAGAGAGCCGAGCCGAGGCAGACCTGCAGGACTGTGCCAGCTCACAGACTTGGAGGAGCAGGCCTTGGCATTAGTGGTGGTGCTGAACCCATTGTTGCGCCATGTGAATAATGTATAAACCATTGGTGATTTAAAGTAATTTAATGCCATTTCAGTAGAATATGATTGATGTAATGTTATGTAATTAATGATGGGATCATGAAATATCATTGTAATGCCATGCAGACTCTGTACCATTATGATGTTAATTATATGTGACGTCTGTCAATGATATTTATAGCAGTAGTGTTGCTCCACGTACAGCACTGCGTGGAGTAGCGTAAGCATTCTCATGTCACCCTGGCCTCCCTTTCTAACCTCATTTATCTTTTCTAGGTCCCCAGGCTCCCAAGGAGCAATCAGGAAGCGTTGAGGCATCAAGAGATTCACCACTCCTTGTTCAGGTCTTGTTGACCAACGAGGACGCAGATGATGAGCCTCAAGCAGGCTGCTCCAATGTCCCTGTGGCCCCGTCTTCTTCCACTGAGGAAGCAGCGGGGCTAAGCCCCTTGCAGCCAGGGCACTCCGAGTGGTTCAATGCCTACGCCGACCCTGCGGAGGTTGGTTCGGCAAGGTAGGATTGTTCAACGACAGGCAGATGTCAGCTGGGACATGGCTGAACTGTCAAGGATGAGCATTGACATTGGTCAAGAGCTCCTCCAGGCAATGGGTGGAGTGACCGCACTGACTGCGCGAATGCGCAGATGGTTGCGGCAATGCAAAGAATGGTCAATTCCGTCAATGCCATGCAGCAGGTGGTGGTCTCGGGATACGGCACTGCATCCCAAGGTGCCGTGCCGCCCATGTCGACAGATGCGAGTCAGGAGGAAGCAGTTGCTTCTGACTCGGAAGATGTTTCTTCGGAAACGTCTCCTCCAGCTTCCATTGTGACTCTGCCACCGTCAGCCACCACACAGCAGCACTTGAGGTGCCCTGTTGCAAGACAGCTTGGTGTGAATGCGGGTCGAAGGGGGGTGGGGGGTGTAAGTGAGAAAGGGGGGACGGGGACGGGGTAGAGACAAAGCAAAGCGTGGCTGCAGGTGGGGGGGGGGGCATTATTCTTGTTTTTGTATTGTGGTGGGTGTGTGGGTGGGCGTTTGGGTCATGTTAGATTATATTTGTTGTTGAAAAATTGTTAAAAAAAAATCACTGTTGGGGGTGGGGGAGATAGGTGCTTATATTCATGTATATGTTTATTTTTTTTCACTTTAGTTTGTTTAAAATGTTTTTAAATGTAATTATTAAATATTTTTATTTAACCTAACAGTGCAGTGATTTCCAAAAAGAAAGGTTAAACATCAATACAAGGGTTGCTAACAATGGCCAGGCCAGGCAAAGATGAAAAGTAACGTAATGCAACTATAACTGTCATTTATGAGCTGCTGACGCAACAGTCTTGCAGCTGCATAACTAGCACGGAGCTTTTCCTGTGGTCTAGGGTGGGGTGGGACCATGGCTTCAACGCCAGCCTGATTGTCCTCGTCCTCCTCCAACTCCACCTCGTCCTCCCCTCTCTCCTGAGGTGGACCGGCAATCCTATCTGGCAATTTCTGTCCCCTCCTGATAGTGAAGTTATGCAACATGGAGCACATCACAATGAACTCAGCGATTTGTTCGGGGTGGTATTTTAAGTTGCTTTCCGAGTGGTCCAGGCATCTGAAGCGTTGCTTAAGCACATTAATTGTCTTTTCGACGATATTGCGTGTGACTATATGACTTTCGTTGTAGCGCTTCTCGGCTTCCATCTAGGGCTTATGTAGGGAGTTCATGAGCCAGCTGCTAAGGCCATATCCTTTATCCCCCAGCATCCAACCGTGACCTTGTGGCTGACTCTTAAACAGGTCAGAGACAGTGCTCTCACGCAAGATGTGCACATCATGGATGCTGCCTGGAAAATTAGACTGCATGGTATAAAATGTGGCAACATGGATAGGACTTTGATTAAAGGAGAAAAAACAGACAGTAGTAAGTAATGGATGTTTTCAGACTGAGTAGTGGTGCCCCTCAGGGATCACACGGTTGTGCAACTGCTCCTCACAGAATCATAGAATAGTTACAGTACAGAAGGAGGCCATTCGGCCCATCGAGCCCATGCCGGCTCTCTGCAACAGCATTCAGCTAGTCCCACTCCCCCGCACGTTCCCCGTAGCCTTTGCAAATGTTTTTCCTTCAGGTACTTATTCAATTCCCTTCTGGTACATATTCAATTCCCTTCCGAAAGCCACAATTGATTCTGCCTCCACCAGTCTTTCAGGCAGTGCATTCCAAATCCTAATCACGCACTGCGTAAAAAAGTTTTTCCTCCTGTCGCCTTTGGTTCTTTTGCCAATCACCTTAAATCTATGTCATCTGGTTCTCGAGCCTTCCACCTACAAGAACAATTTCTCTCTATCTACTTTGTCTCGAAACCTCATGATTTTGAACACCTCTATCAAATCTCCTCTCAACCTTCTCCGTTCGAAGGAGAACAACCCCAGCTTCTCCAGTCTATCCATGTAATTGAAGTCCCTCATCCCTGGAACCATTATTGTAAATCTTTTCTGCATCCTCTCTAATGCCTTCACAACCGTCCGAAAGTGCGATGCCCTCAATTTGACACAATACTCCAGTCCAGGCCAAATCAGTATTTTATAAAGGTTCATCATAACGGTCCGACAACCGACCCCTGGGGAACATCACTGTATACCTTCCTCCAGTCCAAAAAACAACCGTACACCACTACTTCCTTCCTTCCCGTACTCTATGCCTCTATTTGAGGCCCAGAATCTCGTAAACTTTTTAAACCGCTATCTCAACCTGCCCTGCCACCTTCAACAATTTGTGTACATATACCCCTAGGTCTCCCAGTTCATGCACACCCTTTAGAATTGTACCCTTTAGTTTATGTTGCTTCTCCTCGTTCTTCCTATCAAAATGTATAATTTTCACTTTTGTGTGTTAAATTTCATCTAGCACATATCCGCCCATTCCACCAGCCTGTCTATGTCCTCTTGAAGTCTATCACTATCCTCCTCACTGTTCACTATACTTCCAAGTTTTGTGTCATCTGCAAATTTTAAAATTGTGCCCTGTACACCCACATCCAAGTCATTGATAGTCATCAAGAAAAGCAGTGGTCCGAGAACTGACCCCTGAAGAACACCACTGTATACCTTCCTCCCGTCCAAAAAACAACCATTCCCCACTACTCTGTTTCCCGTCACTTAGCCAATTTCATATCCATGCTGTCCCTTTTATATTATATACTTTTTTATATAGATCTGAACTTGGGTATAGAGGGCACAATATCAAACTTTGTAGACAACATAAAAATTGTGACCATGGTAATCTGTGAAGCAACTTCAGGAGGTAGATTGTTAAATGATGAGGCCAATAGATCCGGGATGAAATTTAATGGGGTGAAATGGGAGGGGTTCGATTTGGGAGGATGAAGCAGGAGCGAACATAAGAAATAGGTGCAGGAGTAGGTCATTTGGCAACCTCGAGCCTGCTCCGCCATTCAATAAGATCATGGCTGATCTGATCATAGGCTCAGCTCCACTTCCCTGCCCGCTCCCTTTACTCCCTTATCGCTCAAACATCTGCCTATCACCGCCTTAAATATATTCAATGATCCAGCCTCCACAGCTCTCTGGGGCAGAGAATTCCACAGATTTACAACCCTCAGAAGAAATTCCTCCTCACCTCAGTTTTAAATGGGCGACCCCTTATTCTAACACTATGCCCCCTAGTTCTAGATTCCCCCATGAGTGGTAACATCCTCTCTGCATCTACCTTGTCGAGCCCCCTCATTATCTTAAATGTCTCAATAAGATCACCTCTTATACTTCTGAACTCCAATGACTGCAAGCCCAACCTTTCTTCATAAATCAACCCCTTCAACTCAGGAATCAACCAAGTGAACCTTCTCTGAACTGCCTCCAATGCAAATATATCCCTCCTTAAATAAGGAGACCAAAACTGTACGCAGTACTCTAGGTGTGGTCTCACCAATACCCTGTACAGTTATAGCAGGACTTCTTTGCTTTTATACTCCATCCCCCTTGCAATAAAAGCCATAACTCCATTTGCTTTCCTGATTACTTGCTGTACGCGCATATTAACTTTTTGTGTTTCATGCACAAGGACCCTCATGTCCCTCTGTACTGCAGCATTTTGTAATTTTTCTCCATTTAAATTATAATTTGCCTTGTTAATTTTTCTGCCAAAATGGATAACCTCACATTTTCAAACATTATACTCCATCTGCCAAATTTTTGGCCACTCTCTTAGCCTGTCAATATCCCTTTGCAGATCTTTGTGTATTCCTCACAATTTGCTTTCCCGCCCTTGGCTACATTACACTCGGTCCCTTCATCCAAATAATTAATATAGATTTGAATTGTTGAGGCCCAAGCACCTGTCCCTGTGGCACCCCACTAGTTACTGTTTTCCAACCGGAAAATGACTTATCTCGACTCTGTTTTCTGTTAGTTAGCCAATCCTCTAATCCATGCTAATCTCTCTTAGGTGGTCCCTCGTCTCGATGATGACTTGCTTCCACACCAAAAAGGGATGAGTTCACAGGTGTTTCAATGATGGACCTGATATTCCCGGTCCCGAACTACATGTTAAAACGTGGAAGATACCACCGGTGTGTGAATTTTTTTTAACGTGTGGTACCACATGGGCTTGACAGAGCTAGGTCTTGGTCCAGTGGTAAGAATTAACCAAGACCAGCTCTGCTACACGGACCTAGTGTGCACACATATTGCAGGCTGCCCCAGGGCCCTTGCCTCTGCTGGGCCCCGAACTCACACCTCTCCTGGGCCCTGATCACGTCTCTCCATACGTCACATCACCATAATCCAGGTCGCTGATTGGAGTGTGGGCAGGTACAGCCGGAGCGGCGAGGTCGGGGCGTGTGATCGTGGAGCCAAGCTTATATATTACCCCCAACCGCGTGAACTTTCATCTTGTGCAGGAACCTTTTATGTGGCACCTTATCGAATGCCTTCTGGAAATCCAAATACACCACATCCACTGATTCCCTCTTATCCACCCTGCTTGTTACATCCTCAAAGAACTCCAGCAAATTTGTCAAACATGATATACACTAAAACATTAAAAAAAATAAAGTCAAGGAGCAGAGACACTTAAGCTTCAGATACATAAAACCTTAAAAGTGGAAGGACAAGTTGACAAAGCTGTAAAAAGCATTTGGGATCCTAGATTTTGTAAATGAGGCATAAAGTACAACTGCAAAGAGGTAATGCTAAACCTATGCAAATCATCAGTTAGGCCATTGTTCGAATCGAGTCCCGTTTTAGGCAACTTGTTTTTGGAACATCACAGCCATGAAGAGGGTGCAAATGAGTCACTAAGAATGAAAATCGGCCGATTTCTATAATGGTCAGCTGATCTGCAACACAGGTTTCACCCACAGGCAGCAATTTGAAAATCTAGCCCGGTAACTCCTTAAATTATTCCCCTCCCATTGAGATCATCATGATTTAAAAAAAACACAAAAGAAATGACGAGAAAAAAATGTAACATAAGAAATAGGAGCAGGAGTAGGCCTTTTAGCCCCTTGAGCCTGCTCCGCCCTTCAACGAGATTATGGCTGATCCTCTACCTCAACTCCACCTGCCCGCACTATCCCCATATCCCTCGATTCCCTTAATATCCAAAATCTATCGATCTCCGTCTTGAATATACTCAAAGATTGAGCCTCCACAGGCCCCTGGGGTAGAGAATTCCAAAGATTCACCATCATCCGAGTAAATAAATGTCTCCTCATCTCAGTCCTAAATGACCGACACCTTATTCTGAGACTGTGACCCCTGGTTCTAGACTCTCCAGCCAGGGGAAATACCCTCCTTGCATCTACCCTGTGAAGCCCTGTAAGAACTTTGTATGTTTCAATGAGATAAGAACATAATAGGAGTAGGAGTGAGTAGGCCATTTGGCCCCTCCAGCCTGCTCCGCCATTTAATAAGATCATGACTGATCTGATCTTGGGCTCAGCTCCACTTCCCTGCCTACTCCCCATAACCCTTCACTCCCTTATTGCTCCACCTCATTCTTCTAAACTCTAGAGAATATAGGCCTACTTTACTCAATCTCTCCTCATAGGACAATCCCCCCATCCCAGGAATCAATCAGGTGAACCTTTGTTGCACCCCCTCTATGGCAAGTATATCCTTCCTTAGGTTTCTATTAGGTATATAAAAAGGAAAAGAGTGGCTAAAGTAAATGTTGGTCCCTCAGAGGACGAGAACGGGGAATTAGTAATGGGGAACATGGAGATAGCAGAAACTCTGAACAAATATTTTGCATCAGTCTTTACGGTAGAGGACACTAACAATATTCCAACAGTGGATAGTCAAGGGGCTATGGGGGGTGGGGGGAAGGAACTTAACACAATCACTAAGGAGATGGCACTCAGTAAGATAATGGGACTAAAGGCAGATAAATCCCCTGGACCTGATGGCTTACATCTTAGGGTCTTAGAGAAGTAGCGGCAGGGATTGTGGATGCATTAGTTGTAATTTACCAAAATTCCCTGGATTCTGGGGAGGTCCCAGCAGATTGGAAAACTGCAAATGTAACACCCCTATTTAAAAAAGGAGGCAGAGAAAAAGAAAGAAACTATAGACTTGTTAGCCTAACATCTGTGGTTGGGAAGATGTTGGAGTCCATTACTAAAGAAGCAGTAGCAGGACATTTGGAAAAGCAAAATTCAGTCAGGCAGAGTTAGCATGGATTTATGAAGGGGAAGTCATGTTTGACAAATTTGCTGGAATTCTTTGAGGATGTAACGAACAGGGTGGATAAAGGGGAACCAGTGGATGTGGTGTATTTGGACTTCCAGAAAGCATTTGAGAAAGCGCCACATAAAAGGTCACTGCACAAGATAAAAGTTCACGGGGTTGGGGGAAATATATTAGCATGGATAGAGGATTGGCTAACTAACAGAAAACAGAGAGTCGGGATAAATGGTTCATTCTCTGGTTGGCAATCAGTAACTAGTGGGGTGCCGCAGGGATCAGTGCTGGGACCCCAACTATTTACAATCTATATTTAATGACTTGGAAGAAGGGACTGAGTGTAACGTAACCAAGTTTGCTAACGATACAAAAATGGGAGGAAAAGCAATGTGTGAGGACACAAAAAATGTGCAAAAGGACATGGACAGGCTAAGTGAGTGGGCAAAAATTTGACACATGGAGTATAATGTTGGAAAGTGTGAGGTCATGCACTTTGGCAGAAAAAAAATCAAAGAGCAAATTATTATTTAAATGGAGAAAGATTGCAAAGTGCTGCAGTACAGCGGGACCTGGGAGTACCTGTGTATGAAACACAAAAGGATAGTATGCAGGTACAGCAAGTGATCAGGAAGGCCAATGGAATCTTGGCCTTTATTGCAAAGGGGATGGAGTATAAAAGTAGGGAAGTCTTGCTACAGTTATACAGGGTATTGGTGAGGCCACACCTGGAATACTGCGTGCAGTTTTGGTTTCCATATTTACGAAAGAATATACTTGCTTTGGAGACAGTTCAGAGAAGGTTCACTCGGTTGAGTCCAGGGATGAGGGGGTTGACAAGAGGAAAGGTTGAGTAGGTTGGGCCTCTACTCATTGGAATTCAAAAGAGAGAGGTGATCTTATCGAAACGTATAAGATTACGAGGGGGTTCGACAAGGTGGATGCAGAGAGAATATTTCCACTGATGGGGGAAGATTAGAACTAGGGGGCATAATCTTAGAATAAGGGGCCGCCCATTTAAAACTGAGATGAGGAAAAATGTTTTCTTCTCAGAGGGTTGTAAATCTGTGGAATTTGCTGCATCGGAGAGCTGTGGAAGCTGGGACAGTGAATGAATTTAAGACAGAAATAGATAGTTTCTTAAACGATAAGGGGTTATGGGCTGCGGGCAGGGAAGTGGAGTTTAGTCCATGATCAGGTCAGCCATGATCTTATTGAATGGCGGAGCAGGCTCGAGGGGCTGTATGGCCTACTCCCACAACTATTTATGTTCTTAGGTAAGGAGATCAAAACTGTACACAATATTCCAGGTGTGGTCTCACCAGGGCCCTATATAACTGCAGTAAGATGTCTTTACTCTTATACTCAAGACCGCTTGTCGTAAAGGCCAACATACCATTTGCTTTCTTAATTGCTTGCTGTACCTGCATGTTAACTTCCAGTGATTCGTGTACGGGGACACCCAGGTCCCTCTGAACACCAACATTTCCCAATCTCTCACCATTAAAAAAATACTCTTCTAAAATATTCTATTTTTTCCACCGTGAGTAATCCAATTATGATTGTAAATTCAACCAGTAAAATAAAATACAAAATGTTCTGAGGATGATGCTAGCTGTTTACATATTATAAGATCTTGATGTGTACAGAACAAATGATAGCCAATGGTTGTAACATTTCATTTCATTGTGACACACTGTAACATGAGCTTTTTGTGCCAATAATTTTGTCGATTTTGGTTTGAACACATCACTATGTCTCAGTTGGTAGCACTTTCACCTGAGTCCAAATGCTTTCAATCCCCACTCCAGAACCTGAGCACATAATCTAGGCTGGCATTTCAGTGCAATACTGAGGAAGTGCTGCACTACTGGCAGTACCATCCTTTAGATGAGACATTAAACCCATCTGTCTGCCTGTTCAGCTGGGTGTTAAAGATCCCATGGGTCTACTTGGAGAAGAGTAGCAAGTTGTATAAGCATCCAACAAATACCACCACAAAAACAGATTAACTGATCATTCACATTATTGGTACTTGTGAAAACCTACCAAATTTGCCTACACAAGTGACTGCATGTAATTCACAATATATGAAGTGTTTTGGGTCCATTTGAGGGACATGTTAAAGTGAGTTATTTCTTTACAGCAAATAAATGTAGAACATATACTTTGTTTAAAAAAAAACAATTGTTGTAACATCATGTTTAGAAATCGAGGGATATTTGAATAGCAAGATTGGGACAAGTGTACATTAGCAACTCAAACAACAGGAATAAGCCTAAAGGAGGAAGTGAAATGGAAGAAGTGCCTCAAACTCAAGTAAAGGTTACAGGCAATGCTTTCAATTACTCGACCTGAAATTCTGGCCTCCCCAGGTCTGTACGGACCCGGGAAGGCATCGCAAAAGCTTGTTTTCGCCGCACGATGTGCATGCGCCAAAAAACGGCTTTTCCAATTTGTCAAGTTCTGGCTTGACAGATCGCACGCATCTCGGCAGTAAGGACATTCGCATGGGCAAGATTGCGCAATTTGCCCATCTCTTACCCAGTGAATGTCCTTAAAATTCTTGCACCTGGTAACCAGCATAAGTTTTAAAACATAAAAAATAAAATTTTAAAACACATTGGGCCCAAGTTTCCACATGATTTGTGCCTGATTTTTTTTTTTTTTTGGAGCAACTGGTGGAGAACGGACTATCTTAGAAATCGCAATTCTCCACATTTTTTTTTCTGCAGTTCTAGTCAGGTAGAACAGTTCCACTTTGGAACAGAATTTTTTCTTCAAAAGGGGGCGTGTCCGGCCACTGACGCCTGATTTCAAAGTTTCCACAGTGAAAACGTACTCCAAACTAACTTAGAATGGAGCAAGTGAAGATTTTTGTAGAACTGAAAAAACCTTGTCTACACATTAAAAAATCAGGCACAGGTTACAAATTAGGCGTCCAGAACGAGGTGGGGGGGGAGAAGGGAAGTCATTAAATTCTATAATAAATCCTTATTTATACTTATACAAATAAATCCAACCTGAATAAACATTTATAAGCAAAGAAAAGATTAAATAAACCATCTTCCTACCTGTGTGAAAGTGCTTCAGTCAGGGAGAATGCTGCAGGCGTTCGTTCCCGCGGGGGGAGGAGAAAGCCGTTTGTTCCCGCGGGGGGGGGGGGGGGGGGGGGGAGGCGAGGAGGCAGCCGTTTGTTCCTGACGGTGGGCAGGGAGGGGGGAGGGAAACGGCTGCCTTAACTTTCTGAGGCTTCCTGCAGCCTTCTCAGTGCTGATGTGCTGATGGCAATGTGCTTTTATTAAAAAATTTTCAAAAATTAAACAGCTACAAAGAACTACAAAAATGGCCGAGTGGCAATATTTCCTTCACACTGCGCGTGCGCGAACGCTCCAATGCGCACGCGCAGCGTTGCCGGCAGGAAAAAAACGAATTTAAATGGTACCCGCCCCCTCCCACTTACAAAATCGGCACGAGTGTAGGCTCCGCCCCCCTGGGCGCCGCGTCAAACAGACAAGGAGCTGCAGGGCGCTCCAGAATCGCGAGTTTTTTTCCCGGCGCCGTTTTAGGCGCGAAAAACGGGCGCCCAGCTCAGAGGGGCGCCCGTTTTTTATCGTGTGGAAACTTGGGCCCATTATGTTTAAAAATTTTGTTTACTAAGGTAAATTTATTTTAAACCCTAATTACAAAACTTTTTTAAAAATCGGAAAAATATATATATATTTTTTTTTAAAACACATTTATTAATTAAAATTAATTGAAATTAAAGTTATGTGAGGCCTGTTTTTTATTTTTTTATGTTGTGTTTAGTGTGTTTGGTCTTTTTTCCTCATTATTAGCAGTGAGAACTCGTAGATACGGAGTTCTCATTATTATTAATGAGAATACTGTACCTGATTTGTTGAGCAGTCATACGTAACTGCACCTTCTGATTTCGAACCTGGAGGACGAGAGCACGCTTCGAAGCGTAGAAAGAGAAGGCCTCCCCACCAGAATCGCAGGCACCTCCGGGACCACCAGATAATTTCATAAAAATTCTCGGGTCGGAGGCGATCGTCCGAAAGAAGCCTCCGACCTGAATTTCAGGGCCATTATTCCTATCCAATGGCATTTCACTTTGAAAGAAAACTTTAGATATATTCATTAATACTTGAAACTAACCTCATGAATGTGTCAATGTTTTTAGTTTGTATACGTAGAACATGTATGCTCCACTTTCCCGCCTGCTCCCCATAACCCCTTATCGTTTAAGAAACTGTCTATTTCTGTCTTAAATTTATTCAACGTCCCAGCTTCCACGGCTCTCTGAGGCAGCGAATTCCACAGATTTACAACCCTCAGAGAAGAAATTTCTCCTCATCTCTGTTTTAAATGGCCGGCCCCTTATTCTAAGATCATGCCCTCTAGTTCTAGTCTCCCCCATCAGTGGAAACATCCTCTCTGCATCCACCTTGTCAAGCCCCCTCATCATCTTATACGTTTCGATAAGATCACCTCTCATTCTTCTGAATTCCAATGAGTAGAGGCCCAACCTACTCAACCTTTCCTCATAAATCAACCCCCTCATCCCCGGAATCAACCTAGTGAACCTTCTCTGAACTGCCTCCAAAGCAAGTATATCCTTTTGTAAATATGGAAACCAAAACTGCACATAGTATTCCAGATGTTTCCTCACCAATACCTGATATAGCTGTTCTAAGACTTCCCTGCTTTTATACCCCATCCTCTTTGCAATAAAGGCCAAGATTCCATTGGCCTTCCTGATCACCTGCTGCACCTGCATACTATCCTTTTGTGTTTCATGCATAAGTACCCCCAGGTCCCACTGTACTGCAGCACTTTGCAATCTTTCTCCATTTAAATAATAACTTGCTCTGGATCATAATCAAATAAAAGGTTGCATTATCATCATAGGCAGTTCCTCGAAACGAGGATGACTGCTTCCACGCCAAAAAAAAAAAGGAGTTCACAGGTGTTTTGAATGAAGAACCCGAACTACATCCTGAAGGGTGGAAGGTGCCTGTACGTGGATTTTTTTTTTTTTAAAGTGTGGTGGCCGTTGCACAACAGCCACCACATGGGGTTGACAGAGCTAGTCTTGATCCAGTGGCAAGGGTTACCCAAGACAACTGGAGACCTGCTCTGCTGCACGGACCTAGTGCGCACACATATCGCAGTGTGGGCTGGCCCATGCTGCCCCTAGGTCCCTGGCACTGAACTCGCGCCTCCCCTGCGCCACGATCACATCTCTCCACAGGCTGCAATGCTTCTAGTGAAACATTTGCTTTTTGTAAGATGAATTACACTCCTGGTCCAAGCTTTAAAGTTTTCTTTTCTTAAACAAAGGATTAAAAGAGGAAAAAATATGGTGACCTCAATATAACCTCAGTAGTGTTGTTAAACTCTTGAAATCCAATCCCAGCCAGCTGCTATCCCTCGTTTAAAATATGACCATCACCGCATACTTTACTGAATACTTTTTTCAAGAGATACAAGAGTAGCATTTAGGCAGATACATGCCAAACTCCATTCCCATGTGAGGAAACACCTGAAGACTTAATGCCCAAGATTTAGGTAGTAACCGAATAAAACTGAAAGCATGCAGTAAGGGCCAGGAAGTTATAGATACAATACAAAAACTATAAGATCTACAAATGCTCAAAAGCTTTGCTGAAGTCCTTTTGTTCTGGGGCAAATAATTGACTCTAACCAAATAGGGTGTTTATTCAACTTCTATGCAGCACTATTCATGACAGACCGAAAATATAATTGCAGAGTGGCTAATATTTATTATTGAAATGAATGGAGGAACTAGATGAATTTCCTCAAGATGAAATAATGGGAAGCAAAAATGCTCTTTTCTCACTGAAGCACAACTCAAAGCTAAATGGTACTTGTAAGTGTTAGCCTGGCTCCATTGGTAGCAATACCGTCAGTCAGAAGATTGGGGTTTTAAACTCCACCCTAGGACTGGAGCACAGAATCCAAGCTGAAACTCCAATCCAGTACTGAAGGAATGCTGCATTGTCCTTCAGATGAGATGTCTTACTTGTTCCATTGATTCAGGGGATGTAAAAGATCCCCAAATGATTTGAAAGGAAACACAGTTCTCCCAGTGTTCTGGCTTGTAATCCTCCTTTAACCACCGCTACTGGTAAACCAACTCATTTTCCTTGTCAGTAGGACACTGCTGTGCTCAAATTGGCTGCTGTGTTTGCCTACCAACAACTGCATTTCAAAATAAATTTATTGGATGTGAAGGGCGTTTATAAAGTTTCTTCTTTACCTTATATTTCAACTTCTACACTATTAAAATGTGGGTTTTCAGGCAGTGGGAATTACTTAAAAAAAAACAAAGACGTGTTCTCTTTAAAGAACCATCTATTAAATGACAACAGACAACATAATGCAAGTACCTTAACTATTTTTGTAACTGTACTAATAACTTTGAAGCTAGGGATTGTATTTATCAGATTATCAGTAAATGGAGGAATTAACTTCTAAAAGGTTCTAACTTTAAGTGGCTGACAGATATGGTGACGCAACTTATAATCACTGTTGTTGGTCTTTGTACTTCAACAGGCATCAGCAGTTGTCTGCTCTTGCAATCACATCAGTCATATAAAAAAGACTTAGCACACATCAGTCTTCTTCATTTGAATGCAACAACTCAAAACTAAATTTGTAATGATTACCAATACTCAGTTTACATGCCAGAAGAAAATCAATGTTTTCATTGATTTTTGTAGCTAATAAGTCCATTAGGACTCATAGGCTGTTATCAAAAATCATTTATTTTCCAACATTATTCTTGCCTGCTTCCTTTCTTTGTTTTGTGTTACCTTTTGAAGTGATCATGGTAAAATTCTGATTTGCAGGTCACCATATCACTGGCTTCTGCATTGGCACCTTCACGACTACGAACTCCGCCGAAAACATACAGCTCCAGGCCAACACCACATGCTACTGCACCAAACCTACAAAGCCAAAAAAAAAATCAAATTACAAACAACCATTTTAATTTAAAGTACCTAGGCAACATTTAAAGTGTAAATATCAACAGTCAGTCAGTCGTATATTAGGCTTCCTGTACCATATGAAGTACAACTGTAATGTGTGTGGTTAAATCCAGCTTCCTGAATGTGATTTTATCAGTTGAGATTCTCCATCACTATAGGCAATTTTTATTGTGGTAAACGAACAAGATCAATACATCTACTACAAGCAGGGTTGAAATGCATTCCTGATTATCCTCAAATAAGGTTTTTTGATTTCTTCATACTCCCTTTCTTTGTTTCTCATGAGGAAGAAAAAAACATTACAAATTAAATACAGAAAGTATATGATTAATTGGTATAAAGCATTTTTAAAATTACAAATACATCCTGCCGAATCACAGGTTCAAGCACAAAAAATGGAATAAAGCTCAATTATTGTTTAGTCACGTAACAAAAAAGAACAGTACAAAAAATAGTTAGCATTTATTACAGATTCTAGATAATCTCCTGTGGCACTACACAGGGGAAGTCAGAAAATATGGTCCATCTCTTATTTCCAAGTTGCAGTTTCATTGGCCCCAAGTTTCGGCCCGCGCTGAAAACGGCGCACCTCCGAGCTGGACGCCTGTTCTACGCGCCTAAAAGTGCGCGAGAAAAAAACTTCGATATTCTCCGGCTTCTCGGAGCTCGATCTCATGCTTGGCGCAGCGCGCTCTTCACAGTGGGTGGCGGAGCCAAACACTCGCGCCGATTCTGTAAGTAGTGGGGGGGGGGGGGGGGGGGGGGGCGGGTCCAATTTAAATGAGCCAACGTGGTGCCGGCAACCCTGCACGTGCGCGTTGGAGCGTGCGCGCAGTGTCAAACAAACATTGGCACTCGGCCATTTTTAAAAGGACTCGGCTGCCGGCCAGCCACTGACGCCGCTCCTATCCCATGGCCGAATGGCCTCAACCCCCTTGAAAAGCTGCGTGCCTCTGGTGTTGATCCTTCGGCTGCCGGCCAGCCACTGACGCCGCTCCTATCCCATGGCCGAATGGCCTCAGCCCCCTTGAAAAGCTGCGTGCGTCCGCTGTTGATCCTTCGGCTGCCGGCCAGCCACTAACAGAATGAAGGCCTGCCTGCAGCACAGCAGCTCAGCTCGAAGGCTGCTTGCTGCCGCTGTTGGGGCTGCCGTCGAGACACTGACGTCACACCCCTGCCTGTCTCCAACATGGAAGGCCTGCCTGAAGCACAGCAGCTCGAAGGCTGCTGCTGTTTCACACAGGTAGGAGCATGGTTTATTTAATCTTTTCTTTGCTTATAAATTTTTATTCAGATTGGATTTATTTGTATAATATTTGTATAAGTATAACTAAGGATTGATTGTAGAATTTAATGACTTCCCTTCCCCCCCCCCCCCCCACCACCTCGATCCCTAAGCCTAATTTGTAACCTACGCCTGATTTTCTAAAGTGTAGACAAGGTTTTTTCGAGCGTACAAAAATCTTCACTTACTCCATTCTAAGTTAGTTTAGAGTAAGTTTTCACTGCCGAAACTTTGAAAACAGGCGGAAGTGGCCGGACACGCCCCCTTTTGAAAAAAAAATTCTGTCCCAAAGTGAAACTGTTCTAACTGACTAGAACTGGAGCAAACTAAATGCCGAGAATTTGAATTTCTAAGATACTCTGTTCTACACCAGTTGCTCCAAAAAATCAGGAGCAACTGAGGCCGAAACTTGGGCCCATAGTCTCTCCTCTTCTGCTTTTGTCTCCCTTTCTCCTCTCCTACTTCCCTCTCCCTAACTCTTTTTGCTTCTCTCTCTGTTGTCTTCTGCTTCTTTCTTTGTCTTTCACTTATTTCCCTTTGGGTGGGAGGTTGTCTCGCTGCCCCCCCCACCCGCCACCTCCAGTTTAAAATTCGCATCTTTGTGCTTAAGTCCCGTCATGTCTCCCCGTTCCAGTTTCAATAACTTTCTCCAGCTCTCAATTCCCAACTCCAACTTTCTGTGCATCCCCCACAACCCAATCCCACCATCACCCTACCACGGATAGTAGTGTCCTCAACCGTCTAGGCCCCATGTTCTGCATTTCTCCCCCTAAGCCCATCTGCCTCTCCACCTCCTTTAACCCAACTCAACTCTCCCAATATCTCCTTCTTTGGCTTGGCATTCATTTTTGTCTGAATACATCTCTAACCCGCCTTTGGATGTTTTTGTACATTAAATGCACTATATAAATGCATGTTGTTTTTCTATTCCATTTCGTTCTGATTCCCTCCACTTTATGCTTTTGTCTATGTCAGTTTCGGCTTCTCAGTCTTATTCGTCTTACCTTTCAGGTGGGAGGTGGTAGATGGCATGGTGTGGGGTAGCAGAGAAAGGAATCACAAATAGTTGAAGGCTACTTTTGGGGTGGTGGTTGCAGGGAAATTGTGGTCCTTCCTATCCCTTCCACCAATCATTCAGGCTTCCATTATCCACTCACTCCCACTGCATCCCCTTCCGACCACTCTCCTCCCTCTTTTTATTTGAACTACCCACTCAATCCCTAAACTCTCCCATTCCCCCTTGCACCTTGAGAATTCACCTGACTCTTAACTCTGCATCCACTTTCCCTTGCTCACTTCAAAGGCAGCCTTCAACCATTTGTGATTCCTTTCTCCGCTACCCCACACCATGCCATCTACCATCTCCTCAACGGCAGATGAAGACAAGCGAGACACCGCCCTTCATCTGGCTCACAGGTTTTTGAAACTAGAATCTCTGTCTCAATAGATATAAGCAATGAGAATTGATCTTTTCAAACTTTCAACAACAGGTGACATAATCAGGTGGCTTAAAAACAAATGTTTTTTTTTGGAAAATTAAGGTAACATTAAATGAAGACAGACACACACTATCGCGCTCACCCCCTCTCTCACCGAACCATCTCTCTCGCCTTGCCACTGACCACAGTCTCCTCTCTTTCTCCCTCTTGTGCAAACAATAATTGGATCTGACCATTTCTAATTGTCAACAAAACAAAGTTGAGATAATACAGTTGGATTCAAAATTCAATTGGTGTTTTACTCTGGAAAATTAATCATTAACATGAAGATTCTCTTTCACCCGCAGCTTAATACAGTCAAGTTTACAGAGCACATAACACACAAGTGTGTAATCAGAACACTGACATTTTTCTCTCAGACATATATCAGCTTTTCTGTTTAAGAAAGAATGATCTAAAAGCTTATGAAATTTGCCCTCTTGTTCAGTAATTTTTTGAATAATTTTGAATAGAAGGTGCTAGAAACTATGAAAATAATCCCATCAGTACAACTGTCTGACAGGCAGACATTCTGGGAAATTAGACACCTGAGAGTCACAGCTCTGGATAAAAATATGAAGGTAAAGCCCAGGCTTTTGGGAGAGGCTTACTTTATGAAATAACTTGATCGCTGCATTGTGCTGTTAAGCCAATTATGCTCTCATTGGTTATTCCCTTAAACTAAAATATTAATTCATAATTCAAGCAAATTATTTGTTATAACCTGTGTTTTATTATCCTCACCTGCACAAATTCTTGTAGTCTCATCATTCCCAGCCTCTCCATGTTCCACTGGTTCTTTTGTCAGTGAGCCAACTTCAACATTTTTATCCTCACTTTCATGTTGGTTCATGCCTTGTAACCTTAATGATTCACCCCCAGCTTTGCGTTCCTGCATGTACCCCTTATTCCTCTAGCACGAGGTTACTATGGCCCCGATATTTACAGGAAGTCGAGAGGGGAGATTGTGGGCGGGGTGGGGGGAGGAAAACATGTTTTAAAAAAAACAGATCACGGGTGGGGGGGGACTCGTGGGGGCTTCGGATTATGGGTCGGGGTGGGGGGGGAAGAGAAGGGTGGGGTGGCAGGCCGATCGTGGGTAGAGAAGCAGGTTTGCTCGAGTCCACCTAGCCCATAGGCAGTACTGGAAAAGTACTTGCTTGCTGAATCGAGCTGTTCGCACCTCCCTCCAGCTGCCGAGTTTCCTGAGCCTTGGGAAACTTGATTCGCAGCTGTTAAATCTAAAAGTCTGTTAAAATTTGAGGCATACAGCCTCATTAACACATTTAAATGATTTAATCTGCTCTTGAGAGGAGATTCATCGCCCACTCTCAACCCACCTCCATTAAAAGCTGGGCATGTTCAAGGTGGATTGGGGTCGGGTTCAGATTGTAATTATTTTAACCTATCTCCCCACCACCCCCGTCCATCTTGGGGGATTAAAACATCCCCCTAATATGTTCAGACACTGCACTCCTGTCCTCCAGAACTCACTGCCTAATTCCATGTCCCACCCTTCACTTCAACTATACTTTTCATCTAGTACCCAAACCCGATTTCTTTCCTTCCCGTTTGCTGCCCACATTTTTTTAACAACATCTTCCTGCAAGACATCAGCACTATGGTAATGCAAGTTGTCATAATCACTCAGAAGCCAATATTTTGACTCCCTCCGGAACGTTTTACATAAAACCGCGATATGTTGGCAGTAAATTGTGCTATGTACATTAAGTGTAGAAATTCATAGGACTTGTCATTGGATGTTGTGTCATGACAAATCACTTACCCTATTTATATTCTTTTGTAATTTGCTTTAGTCCCTACACTTAATGACATTATCTGAATACCATTGTAAGTAACTATTTCTGATCATTGAAATTTTTTTTGCCGAAAATAATTTGAATTATCCAGTGCGCGGTTTGCATAGAGCGGGATTAGAGTCCGCTTAAATAGAATGTTTTATTTGGGAACTTGGAAAGAGTTAGAATTTAGGGGGGAAGGAGTTAGAAACATAGAAAATAGGTGCAGGAGTAAGCCATTTGGCCCTTTGAGCCTGCACCACCATTCAATAAGATCATGGTTGATCATTCACCTCAATACCCCTTTTCCTGCTTTCTCTCCATACCCCTTGATCCCTTTAGCCGTCAGGGCCATATCTAACTTCCTCTTGAATATAGCTAACGAACTGGCTTCAACAACTCTTTGCGGTAGAGAATGCCACAGGTTAACAACTCTGAGTGAAGAAGTTTCTCCTCATCTCGGTCCTAAATGGCTTACCCCTTATCCTTAGACTGTGACCCCTGGTCCTGGACTGCCCCAGCAATGTGAACATTCTTTCTGCATCTAACCTGTCCAGTCCCGTCAAAATTTTATATGTTTCTATGAGATCTCCTCTCATTCTTCTTATCTCCAGTGAATACAGGCCCAGTTGATCCAGTCTCTCCTCATATGTCAGTCCCGCCATCCCTGGAATCAGTCTGGTGAACCTTTGCTGCACTCCCTCAATAGCAAGAATGTCCTTCCTCAGATTAGGAGACCAAAACTGAACACAATATTCCAGGTGAGGCCTCACTAATGCCCTGTACAACTGCAGTAAGACCTCCCTGTTCCTGTACTCAAATCCCCTAGCTATGAAGGCCAACATGCCATTTGTCTTCTCACCGCCTGCTGTACCTGCATGCCAAACTTTCAATGACTGATGTACCATGACACCCAGGTCTCGTTGCACCTCCCCTTTTCCTAATCTGCCGCCATTCAGATAATATTCTGCCTTCATGTTTTTGCCACCAAAGTGGATAACCTCATATTTATCCACATTATACTGCATCTGCCATGCATTTGCCCACTCACCTAATCTGTCCAAGTCACCCTGCAGCCTCTTAGCATCTGCTTTTTGCCTAAACTACTTGCAGTGCTTTGTGTTACAGGTAGATTTTTAAATTAATAACCCATAACTTAATCTAGATCAAGTACCTAGTCAAAAAACAAAACTGTAACCTACGTTACTTAAATACAAATTTAATTAAATAGAATAAGGTCATATAGAGATGGCAGTGCAGGCAGTTTGCCGCAACTGCAGCATGTGGGAGTTTGTGGAGAGCATAAACAACCACGTTTGGAGTAAGTACCTGCATCTTGACGAACTTCAGCTCAGAGTTTTTGTGCTGGAGTCTGAGGCGCAGACATTGCGGGGCATCGGGGAGGGGGTGGGGAAGGAGGAGTTACCTGGACACTTTGATCCAGGAGGCAGCCACAACTCTTGGGTTAGGTCGTGGTATGTGACCTGGTTATTGGTCAGGGACAGGAGGGTGTGACTGCAACTCAGGCAGGTAAGGGGACCCCAGGTTCAGTGCTGGAGGAGCCTCAGCCTTTGCCCTTATCCACATGTATGAGGTTCTTGCTGCCTGTATGGAGGAGGGAAAAGCCTGCAGGATGGATGAGCAAGCTGACCATGGTACCATGGTGCAGGAAGCCTTTCAAGTTGGGGGGAGTGAAAGGGAATGTATTTGTAGTAGGGGACAGTACGGTCAGAGGGATAGATACTGTTCTCTGCAACCGCCGGCAGGAGTTCCGAAGGTTGCATTACCTTCCTGGTGCCAGGGTTAAAAACATTTCCTCACGGCTGGAGAAGAACTTGGAGCAGGAAGGGGCGGATCCAGTTGTCGTGGTCCACGTAGGAAACAACGACATAGGCAGAGCTAGGAATGAAGTTCTGCTGAGAGAGTTTGAGGAGTTGGGGTCCAAATTAAAAAGCAGAACCTCAAAAAGGTAATAATCTCTGGATTGTTATCTGAGCCACGCAGCAATTAGGGAGAAGCAGATTAGAAGGATAAATGCGTGGCTCAAATTGTGCAGGAGGTAGGGGTTTTGCTTTCTGGGGCACTGGCACCAGAACTGGGGAAAAGAAGGAGCTGTTCCATTGGGATGGGCTCCACTTAAACCGGGCTGGAAGCAGTCCCAGACGAATCGAATAACTAGGTACAGTAGACAGGACTTTAAATGAATAAGGATTCAGGAAAGAGTAAATTTAAATGCAGCAAGAGAAATGTCAAGGCTCTAGAGCACAGCAGAGTTTTGGGTAAAAGGAAGCAGAATGGGTCAGGAAGGGACAGAGAGAGTAACAACTGTAATAGGGCATCAGCGACTAAGGTGACATCAGAGAAAAATAGAAAACAGTCAAAGCTAAAGGCACTGTATCTGAATGCATTCGTGACAAAATAGATTAATTAACAGCGCAGATAGAGATTAATAGGTTTGATCGAATATCCATTACGGAGACGTGGTTGCAAAATAGAAACATAGAAAATAGGTGCAGGAGTAGGCCATTCGGCCCTTTTAGCCTGCACCGCCATTCAATGAGTTCATGGCTAAACATGCAACTTCAGTATCCCATTCCTGCTTTCTCGCCATACCCCTTGATCCCCCAAGTAGTAAGGACTTCATCTAACTCCTTTTTGAATATATTTAGTGAATTGGCCTCAACAACTTTCTGTAGTAGAGAATTCCACAGGTTCACCACTCTCTGGGTGAAGAAGTTTCTCCTCATCTCGGTCCTAAATGGCTTACCCCTTATCCTTAGACTGTGACCCCTGGTTCTGGACTTCCCCAACATTGAGAACATTCTTCCTGCATCTAACCTGTCCAAACCCATCAGAATTTTAAACGTTTCTATGAGGTCCCCTCTCATTCTTCTGAACTCCAGTGAATACAAGCCCAGTTGATCCAGTCTTTCTTGATATGTCAGTCCCGCCATCCCAGGAATCAGTCTGGTGAACCTTCGCTGCACTCCCTCAATAGCAAGAATGTCCTTCCTCAGGTAAGGAGACCAAAACTGTACACAATACTCCAGGTGTGGCCTCACCAAGGCCCTGTACAACTGTTGCAACACCTCCCTGCCCCTATACTCAAATCACCTCGCTATGAAGGCCAACATGCCATTTGCTTTCTTAACCGCCTGCTGTACCTGCATGCCAACCTTTAATAACTGATGTACCATGACACCCAGGTCTCGTTGCACCTCCCCTTTTCCTAATCTGTCACCATTCAGATAATAGTCTGTCTCTCTGTTTTTACCACCAAAGTGGATAACTTCACATTTATCCACATTATACTTCATCTGCCATGCATTTGCCCACTCACCTAACCTATCCAAATCGCTCTGCAGCTTCATAGCATCCTCCTCGCAGCTCACACTGCCACCCAATTTAGTGTCATCCGCAAATTTGGAAATACTACATTTAATCCCCTCGTCTAAATCATTAATGTACAGTGTAAACAGCTGGGGCCCCAGCACAGAACCTTGCGGTACCCCACTAGTCACTGCCTGCCATTCTGAAAAGTCCCCATTTACTCCTACTCTTTGCTTCCTGTCTGACAATCAGTTCTCAATCCATGTCAGCACACTACCCCCAATCCCATGTGCTTTAACTTTGCACATTAATCTCTTGTGTGGGACCTTGTTGAAAGCCTTCTGAAAGTCCAAATACACCACATCAACTGGTTCTCCCTTGTCCACTCTACTGGAAACATCCTCAAAAAATTCCAGAAGATTTGTCAAGCATGATTTCCCTTTCACAAATCCATGCTGACTTGGACCTATCATGTCACCTCTTTCCAAATGCGCTGCTATGACATCCTTAATAATTGATTCCATCATTTTACCCACTACCGATGTCAGGCTGACCGGTCAATAAAACCTGTTTTCTCTCTCCCTCCTTTTTTAAAAAGTGGGGTTACATTGGCTACCCTCCACTCCACAAGAACTGATCCAGAGTCTATGGAATGTTGGAAAATGACTGTCAATGTATTCGCTATTTCCAAGGCCACCTCCTTAAGTACTCTGGGATGCAGTCCATCAGGCCCTGGGGATTTATCGGCCTTCAATCCCATCAATTTCGCCAACACAATTTCCCGACTAATAAGGATTTCCCTCAGTTCCTCCTCCTTACTAGACCCTCTGACGCCTTTTATATCCGGAAGGTTGTTTATGTCCTCCTTCGTGAATACCGAACCAAAGTACTTGTTCAATTGGTCTGCTATTTCTTTGTTCCCCGTTATGACTTCCCCTGATTCTGACTGCAGGGGACCTACGTTTGTCTTCACTAACCTTTTTCTCTTTACATATCTATCGAAACTTTTGCAATCCATCTTAATGTTCCCTGCAAGCTTCTTCTCGTACTCCATTTTCCCTGCCCTAATCAAACCCTTTGTTCTCCTCTGCTGAGTTCGAAATTTCTCCCAGTCCCCGGGTTCGCTACTATTTCTGGCCAATTTGTATGCCACTTCCTTGGCTTTAATACTATCCCTGATTTCCCTTGATAGCCACGGTTGAGCCACCTTCCCTTTTTTATTTTTACGCCAGACAGGAATGTACAATTGTTGTAATTCATCCATGCGGTCTCTAAATGTCTGCCATTGCCCATCCACAGTCAACCCCTTAAGTATCATTCGCCAATCTATCCTAGCCAATTCACACCTCATGCCTTCAAAGTTACCCTTCTTTAAGTTCTGGACCATGGTCTTTGAATTAACTGTTTCATTCTCCATCCTAATGCAGAATTCCACCATATTATAGTCACTCTTCCCCAAGGGGCCTCGCACAACGAGATTGCTAATTAATCCTCTCTCATTACACAACACCCAGTCTAAGATGGCCTCCCCCCTGGTTGGTTCCTCGACATATTGGTCTAGAAAACCATCCCTTATGCACTCCAGGAAATCCTCCTCCACCGTATTGCTTCCAGTTTAGTTAGCCCAATCTATGTGCATATTAAAGTCACCCATTATAACTGCTGCACCTTTATTGCATGCACCCCTAATTTCTTGTTTGATGCCCTCCACAACATCACTACTACTGTTTGGAGGTCTGTACACAACTCCCACTAATGTTTTTTGCCCTTTGGTGTTCTGCAACTCTACCCATATAGATTGCACGTCATCCAAGCTAATGTCCTTCCTAACTATTGCATTAATCTCCTCCTTAACCAGCAATGCTACCCCACCTCCTTTTCCTTTTATTCTATCCTTCCTGAATGTTGAATACCCCTGGATGTTGAGTTCCCAGCCCTGATCATCCTGGAGCCACGTCTCTGTAATCCCAATCACATCATATTTGTTAACATCTATTTGCACAGTTAATTCATCCACCTTATTACAGATACTCCTTGCATTAAGACACAAAGCCTTCAGGCTTGTTTTTTTAACACCCTTTGTCCTTTTACAATTTTGCTGTACAGTGGCCCTTCTTGTTTTTTGTCTTGGGTTTCTCTGCCCTCCACTTTTCCTCATCTCCTTTCTGTCTTTTGCTTTTGTCTCCTTTTTGTTTCCCTCTGTCTCCCTGTATTGGTTCCCATCCCCCTGCCATATTAGTTTAACTCCTCCCCAACAGCACTAGCAAACACTCCCCCTAGGACATTGGTTCCGGTCCTGCCCAGGTGCAGACCGTCCGGTTTGTACTGGTCCCACCTCGCCCAGAATCGGTTCCAATGCCCCAGGAATTTGAATCCCTCCCTGCTGCACCACTGCTCAAGCCACGTATTCATCTGCGCTATCCTGCAATTCCTACTCTGACCTGCGGCAGTTGGTGAGAGGGGAGCGATCTATCAAAAGCCCAGCGGGAGATCGAGAGCCAGCAGCAGTTGGTGAGAGGGGAGCGACCTTTCAAAAGCCCAGCGGGAGATCGAGAGCCAGCGGCAGTTGGTGAGAGGGGAGCGACCTATAAAAAGCCCAGCGGGAGATCGAGAGCCAGCGGCAGTTGGTGAGAGGCGGGAGCGGCCTATAAAAGGCCCAGCGGGAGATCGAGAGCCAGCGGCAGTCGGTGAGAGGTGGGAGCAGTGTCGGAGCGGCCTATAAAGGCGTACCGGCGCAGCTACAGCGGGAGAGAAAGCAAAATAGAAGTAGAAAGTAATCAAAAAGTGACGTCTCAGCCAATGGGGTAAGTGATTGGCTGGTGATTGGTGAGTAGCTTTTCTTTTCTTTTTTATATCAGTAAGTGAACTGTAACATTGTTATTACCAATTTAAGGGTATCTAAGGTTAAGACATGGCAGGAGAGCTCGGTCACGTGATATGCTCCTCCTGTACCATGTGGGAACTCGGGGACACTTCCGGTGTCCCTGGGCGCTACGTGTGTGGGAAGTGTATCCGCCTCGAGCTCTTGACGGTCCGCGTTGCGGAATTGGAGCTGGGGGTGGATTCACTCTGGAGCATCCACGATGCTGAGAATGACGTGAGCATCACGTGTAGTGAGTTGGTCTTACCGCAGGAGAAGGGTCCACAGCCAGATAGGGAATGGAAGACCAGCAGGAAGAGCAGTGCAAGAAAGATAGTGCACGGGTCCCCTGTGGTCATCCCCCTGCAAAACAGATACACTGCTTTGAGTACTGTTGGGGAGGATGACTCATCAGGGGAGGGTAGCAGCAGCCAAGTTCATGGCACCGTAGGTGGCTCTGCTGCAAAGGAGGGCAGGAAAAAGATTGGGAGCGCGATAGTGATGGGGGATTCGATGGTGAGGGGAATAGATAGGCGTTTCTGCGGACGCAACTGAGACTCCAGGATGGTATGTTGCCTCCCTGGTGCAAGGGTCAAGAATGTCTCGGAGCGGGTGCAGGACATTCTGAAATGGGAGGGAGAACAGCCAGTTGTCGTGGTGCACATTGGTACCAACGTCATAGGTAAAAAAAGGGATGAGGTCCTACGAAAAGAATTTAAGGAGCTAAGAGCTAAATTAAAAAGTAGGACCTCAAAAGTAGTAATCTCGGGATTGCTACCAGTGCCACGTGCTAGTCAGAGTAGGAATCACAGGATAGCGCAGATGAATACATGGCTTGAGCAGTGGTGCAGCAGGGAGGGATTCAAATTCTTGGCGCATTGGAACCGGTTCTGGGGGAGGTGGGACCAGTACAAACCGGACGGTCTGCACCTGGGCAGGACCGGAACCAATGTCCTAGGGGGAGTGTTTGCTAGTGCTGTTGGGGAGGAGTTAAACTAATATTGCAGGGGGGATGGGAACCTATGCAGGGAGACAGAGGGAGACAAAAATGAGGCAAAAGCAAAAGACAGAAAGGAGATGAGGAAAAGTGGAGGGCAGAGAAACCCAAGGCAAAGAACAAAAAGGGCCACTGTACAGCAAAATTCTAGAAGGACAAAGGGTGTTAAAAAAGCAAGCCTGAAGGCTTTGTGTCTTAATGCAAGGAGTATCCGCAATAAGGTGGATTAATTAACTGTGCAAATAGATGTTAACAAATATGATGTGATTGGGATTACGGAGACGTGGCTCCAGGATGATCAGGGCTGGGAACTCAACATCCAGGGGTATTCAACATTCAGGAAGGATAGAATAAAAGGAAAAGGAGGTAGGGTAGCATTGCTGGTTAAAGAGGAGATTAATGCAATAGTTAGGAAAGACATTAGCTTGGATGATGTGGAATCTATATGGGTAGAGCTGCAGAACACTAAAGGGCAAAAATCGTTAGTGGGAGTTGTGTACAGACCTCCAAACAGTAGTAGTGATGTTGGGGAGGGCATCAAACAGGAAATTAGGAGTGCATGCAATAAAGGTGCAGCAGTTATAATGGGTGACTTTAATATGCACATAGATTGGGCCAGCCAAACTGGAAGCAATACGGTGGAGGAGGATTTCCTGGAGTGCATAAGGGATGGTTTTCTAGACCATTATGTCGAGGAACCAACTAGGGGGGAGGCCATCTTAGACTGGGTGTTGTGTAATGAGAGAGGATTAATTAGCAATCTCATTGTGCGAGGCCCCTTGGGGAAGAGTGACCATAATATGGTGGAATTCTGCATTAGGATGGAGAATGAAACAGTTAATTCAGAGACCATGGTCCAGCACTTAAAGAAGGGTAACTTTGAAGGTATGAGGCATGAATTGGCTAAGATAGATTGGCTAATGATACTGAAGGGGTTGATTGTGGATGGGCAATGGCAGACATTTAGAAACCGCATGGATGAATTACAACAATTCTACATTCCTGTCTGGCGTAAAAATAAAAAAGGGAAGGTGGCTCAACCGTGGCTATCTAGGGAAATCAGGGATAGTATTAAAGCCAAGGAAATGGCATACAAATTGGCCAGAAATAGCAGCGAACCTGGGGATTGGGAGAAATTTAGAACTCAGCAGAGGAGGACAAAGGGTTTGATTAGGGCAGGGAAAATGGAGTACGAGAAGAAGCTTGCAGGGAACATTAAGGCGGATTGCAAAAGTTTCTATAGGTATGTAAAGAGAAAAAGGTTAGTAAAGACAAACGTAGGTCCCCTGCAGTCAGAATCAGGGGAAGTCATAACGGGGAACAAAGAAATGGCAGACCAATTGAACAAGTACTTTGGTTCAGTATTCACTAAGGAGGACACAAACAACCTTCCGGATATAAAAGTGGTCAGAGGGTCTAGTAAGGAGGAGGAACTGAGGGAAATCCTTATTAGTCGGGAAATTGTGTTGGGGAAATTGATGGGATTGAAGGCCGATAAATCCCCAGGGCCTGATGGACTGCATCCCAGAGTACTTAAGGAGGTGGCCTTGGAAATAGCGGATGCATTGACAGTCATTTTCCAACATTTCATTGACTCTGGATCAGTTCCTATCGAGTGGAGGGTAGCCAATGTAACCCCACTTTTTAAAAAAGGAGGGAGAGAGAAAGCAGGGAATTATAGACCGGTCAGCCTGACCTCAGTAGTGGGTAAAATGATGGAATCAATTATTAAGGATGTCATAGCAGCGCATTTGGAAAGAGGTGACATGATAGGTCCAAGTCAGCATGGATTTGTGAAAGGGAGATCATGCTTGACAAATCTTCTGGAATTTTTTGAGGATGTTTCCAATAAAGTGGACAAAGGAGTACCAGTTGATGTGGTATATTTGGACTTTCAGAAGGCTTTCGACAAGGTCCCACACAGGAGATTAATGTGCAAAGTTAAAGCACATGGGATTGGGGGTAGTGTGCTGACGTGGATTGAGAACTGGTTGTCAGACAGGAAGCAAAGAGTAGGAGTAAATGGGTACTTTTCGGAATGGCAGGCAGTGACTAGTGGGGTACCGCAGGGTTCTGTGCTGGGGCCCCAGCTGTTTACATTGTACATTAATGATTTAGACGAGGGGATTAAATGTAGTATCTCCAAATTTGCGGATGACACTAAGTTGGGTGGCAGTGTGAGCTGCGAGGAGGATGCTATGAGGCTGCAGAGTGACTTGGATAGGTTAGGTGAGTGGGCAAATGCGTGGCAGATGAAGTATAATGTGGATAAATGTGAGGTTATCCACTTTGGTGGTAAAAACAGAAAGACAGACTATTATCTGAATGGTGACAGATTAGGAAAAGGGAAGGTGCAACGAGACCTGGGTGTCATGGTACATCAGTCATTGAAGGTTGGCATGCAGGTACAGCAGGCGGTTAAGAAAGCAAATGGCATGTTGGCCTTCATAGCGAGGGGATTTGAGTACAGGGGCAGGGAGGTGTTACTACAGTTGTACAGGGCCTTGGTGAGGCCACACCTGGAGTATTGTGTACAGTTTTGGTCTCCTAACTTGAGGAAGGACATTCTCGCTATTGAGGGAGTGCAGCGAAGATTCACCAGACTGATTCCCGGGATGGTGGGACTGACCTATCAAGAAAGACTGGATCAACTGGGCTTGTATTCACTGGAGTTCAGAAGAATGAGAGGGGACCTCATAGAAACGTTTAAAATTCTGACGGGTTTGGACAGGTTGGATGCAGGAAGAATGTTCCCAATGTTGGGGAAGTCCAGAACCAGGGGTTACAGTCTAAGGATAAGGGGTAAGCCATTTCGGACCGAGATGAGGAGAAACTTCTTCACCCAGAGAGTGGTGAACCTGTGGAATTGTCTACCACAGAAAGTAGTTGAGGCCAATTCACTAAATATATTCAAAAGGGAGTTAGATGAAGTCCTTACTACTCGGGGGATCAAGGGGTATGGCGTGAAAGCAGGAAGGGGGTACTGAAGTTTCATGTTCAGCCATGAACTCATTGAATGGCGGTGCAGGCTAGAAGGGCTGAATGGCCTGCTCCTGCACCTATTTTCTATGTTTCTGTGACCTAGCACGTGGCACTGGTAGCAATCCCGAGATTACTACTTTTGAGGTCCTACTTTTTAATTTAACTCCTAGCTCCTTAAATTCGTTTCGTAGGACCTCATCCCTTTTTTTTTTACCTATGTCGTTGGTACCAATGTGCACCACGACAACTGGCTGTTCTCCCTCCCTTTTGAGAATGTCTTCACCCGCTCCGAGACATCCTTGACCCTTGCACCAGGGAGGCAACATACCATCCTGGAGTCTCGGTTGCGGCCACAGAAACGCCTATCTATTCCCCTTACAATTGAATTCCCTATCACTATCGCTCTCCCACTCTTTTTCCTGCCCTCCTGTGCAACAGAGCCAGCCACGGTGCCATGAACTTGTCTGCTGCTGCCCTCCCCTGATGAGTCATCCCCCCCAATAGTACCCAAAGCAGTGTATCTGTTTTGCAGGGGGGATGACCACAGGGGACCCCTGCACTACCTTCCTTGCACTGCTCTTCCTGCTGGTCTTCCATTCCCTATCTGGCTGTGGACCCTTTCCCTGCGGTACGACCAACTCGCTACACGTGCTACTCACGTCATTCTCAGCATCGTGGATGCTCCAGAGTGAATCCACCCTCAGCTCCAACTCCGCAACGCGGTCCGTCAGGAGCTGGAGGCGGATACACTTCCCGCACACGTAGTCGTCAGGAACACTGGTGTCGTCAGAGTTCCCACATGGTACAGGAGGAGCATAACACGTGACCGAGCTGTCCTGGCATGACTTAACCCTTTGATAAGCAACAACAATGCTAAAGTTTACTCACTGTTATAGAAGAGAAAAAAGAAAAACTACTCACCAATCAACAGCCAATCACTTACCCCCTTGGCTGTGACGTCACCTTTCCGTTTCTTTCTACTTCTTTTTTGCCTTCTCCCTGTAGCTGCACAAGCTCCGCCTCTCCACGCACCTCCTCGACGCTGCTCCCGACTGCCGCCGTGTTGGGCCTTTATAGGCCTCTCGCCGACCCCGGAACTCACGCCTCCCCACGCACCTCCTCGACGCTGTTCCCGACTGCCGCCGCGTTGGGCCTTTATAGGTCTCTCGCCTACCCCGGAACTCACGCCTCTCCACGCACCTCCGACGCTGCTCCAGACTGCCACCGCGTTGGGCCTTTATAGGCTTCTCGCCGATCCCGGAACTCACGCCTCTTCACGCACCTCCTCGACGCTGCTCCCGACTGCCGCCGCGTTGGGCCTTTATAGGCCTCTCGCCGACCCCGGAACTCAAGCCTCTCCACGCACCTCCGACGCTGCTCAATGACCAAGGTTGGGAACTAAATATTCCAGGATACTTAACTTTTATAAGAGATTGGAAAAATGGAATAGGAGGGGTAGTCCTGATAAAGGATGGGATAAAGACAGTGGAGAGAAAGGATCTTAGCTCCGATAATCAAGAAGTAGAATCAGTTTGGGTGGAGCTAAGAAACAGCAAGGGGCAGAAAGCATTGTTGGGAGTTGTGTATAGGCCCCCAAACAGTGGTCGCAATGTAGGGCAGAGTGTAAATCAGGAAATTAGTGGTGCATGTGACAAGGGTATTACAGTAATCATGGGAGATTTTAATCTACTTATAATTTAATAATAAATGTAATAGACTGGGCAAACCAAATTTTCAGCAAGTGTGGAGGACAAATTCATGGAATGTATACAAGATAATTAGCTAGATCAATATGTTGATGAACCAACTAGGGAACAGGTTACTTTAGATCTAGTATTTGCAATGTAGAAAGGGTTAATTAATAACCTTGTAGTAAAGGGACACTAGGAGAAGAGTGACTATAAAGAATATATTAAATTTGAAAGTGATTTAGTTAAATTCAAAACTAGGGTCTTAAATCTAAACAAAGCAAACTATGTAGGTATGAGGCGCGAGTTGGCGAAGGTAGATTGGGAAACTACATTAAAAGGTATGATGGTAGATGAGCAACGGCTAGCATTTAAAGAATACACAATTTACAACAAATATACATTCCTTAAAGGCACAAACACCCCACAGGAAAAGTGGTCCAACCGTGGCTAACAAGAAAAGTTAAAGATAGTTTTCGATCAAAGGAAAAGGCTTATAATGTTGCCAAAAAGAGCAGTAAGCTTGAGGATTGAGGGGATTTTAGAATTCAGCGGAGGAGGACCAAGAAATTGATAAAGGGAAAATAGAATGAGAGTGTAAATTAGCGAGAGACATAAAAGCATACTGTAAAAGCTTCTATAAGTATGTAAAAAGGAAAAGATTCACAAAAGGAAATGTGGGTCCCTTACAGGCCAAGACAGGAGCAATTATAATGGGAAATAAGGAAATGGCAGAGAAATTAAATAAATACTGTGTGTCGGTCTTCACAAAAGACACCACAAAAAACCTCCCGGTAATAGTGAGAACTAAGGGACTAGCGAGAATGAGGAACTGAAGAAAATTAGTATTAGTAAAAAGAAAGTACTGGAGTAATTAATGGGACTGAACGCCAATAAATCCCCAGGACCTGGTTTTGAAAAAGGTGGCTATAGAGACAGTGGATGCATTAGTCGTCATCTTCCTAAATTCCATAGATTTAGAACGGTTCCCGTGGATTGGAAGGTAGCAAATGGAGGATGTTTTCCCTGGTTGGGGAGTCCACAACCAGGGGTCACAGTCTCAGAATATGGGGTTGGCCATTTAAGACTGAGATGAGGAGAAATTTCTTCACTCAGATTTGGTGAATCTTTGGAATTCTCTACCCCAAAGGGCTGTGGAGGCTCTGTGTATTCAAGACAGAGATCGCTAGATTTTTGGATAATAAGGGAATCAAGGGATATGGGGTTGGGCAGGAAAGTGGAGTTGAGGTAGAAGATCAGCCATGATCTTATTGAACGGTGGAGCAGGCTCAAGCAGCTGAATCGCCTACTCTTGCTCCTATTTCTTATGCTTTTATGTAAATGAAGCAATTGCATTAAAATAGCACATCGGCTTGTCAAAGAGTAATTTGAATTATTCAAAACTTCAAATTAAGCAACTTTGAATTAAGTGACTAACAGGACTAAATTGTTTACAATTCCAAAACAAAATTAAAGTACTTAAATTCAGTGACAAAATCAAAATTTGTTCAAACTGTTTTAGAACTATGGGTTGAATGACCTTTCCTTGACCAATGTAATTTGATACTTCACTAAAAGTATGTAGTGTTAAAGCTGCCATCACTATGCACTCGAGAGGAAAACACCCACGAGGAACTTTAACAACTGCCTTTCATAATAAACTTTAAAAAAAAAATTTGCTGCAAATCACTTACTGATTCATGTGGAATTCACAATCATGTTATTCCAATAAAACAACTTCAGCAAGATTGGGGCTAAAGGTATTAGAGGCCATGACAAAAAAAAAAGAGGACCTAATCAATCCCAACTCCTTTAACAGGCTCAATTTTTTAATGACAGGAAAATACATAAAAATATTCTTCGCTAGGGCAGGTGGAATACTGATTTTAAAAATAGTTTTTCACTTTTTTAATTATAAAAAAAACAGACCGTATTACATTGTGTCCAACTATGCAGTATTAGTATTTAAATACAAGTATTTTCTTTTTAAAAAGCCTGTTGAGAGTTCTAATTTTATGGGCCCAAGTTTCCACATGATTTGCGCCTGATTTTTAGGAGCAACTGATGGAGAACGGACTATCTTAGAAATCGCAATTCTCCACATTTTTTTTTCTGCAGTTCCAGTCAGGTAGAACAGTTCTACTTTGGAACAGAATTTTTTTCTTCAAAAGGGGGCGTGTCCGGCCACTGACGCCTGATTTCAAAGTTTCCACAGTGAAAACGTACTCCAAACTAAGTTAGAATGGAGCAAGTGAAGATTTTTGTAGAACTGAAAAAACCTGTTCTACACATTAAAAAATCAGGCGCAGGTTACAAATTAGGCGTCCAGAACGAGGTGGGGGAGGAGGGGGGGGAGGGAAGGGAACTCATTAAATTCTACAATAAATCCTTATTTATACTTCTACAAATATTATACAAATAAATCCAACCTGAATAAACATTTATAAGCAAAGAAAAGATTAAATAAACCATCTTCCTACCTGTGTGAAAGTGCTTCAGGCACGGAGAATGCTGCAGGCGTTCGTTCCCGCGGGGAGAGGGGAGAAGGAAACAGCCGTTTCCTTCCCGCGGAGGGTAGGGGGGGGAATTGAACAGCCGTTTCCTTCCTGCGGAGGGGAGGGGGGGAATTAAACAGCCGTTTCGTTCCCGCGGGGGAGGGGGGGGAAGGAGACAGTGAGAAGGCTGCAAGTGCTAATGTGCTTTTATTAAAAAATGTTCAAAAATTAAACAGCTACAAAGAACTACAAAAATGGCCGAGTGCCAATGTTTTTTTCACATCGAGCATGCGCGAACGCTCCAACGCGCACGCGCAGCGTTGCCGGCAAGAAAAAAAACTAATTTAAATAGTACCCGCCCCCTTCCACTGACAAAATCGGCGCAAGTGTAGGCTACGCCCCCCTGGGCGCCGCGCCAAACAGACAAGGAGCTGCAGAACGCTCCAGGATCGCGAGTTTTTTTTTAGGCGCCGTTTTAGGCGTGAAAACGGGCGCCCAGCTCGGAGGAGCGCCCGTTTTTTATCGTGTGGAATCTTGGGCCCAAACAGTGCTGATTGCATCATTATGGGAACTGTTTTGAAGAGAAATTACTGAGACACATTGGGCTAGAATTTCCAAAAAATCCTCCAGCGCCGGATTGCCACCCAAAATACCGCTAAGATTTTAAAATTATCGCAGGTGAAAAATTCCACAAAAAACATTTTTGAAATTCTGCCCGGCAAAAAAAAAAGGACCTCACACCCTGATTCTCGGCAGAAAACGCAATCTTGGGCCGAATGGACGGTTCTTACTAAAATTTAGACCGAAGCTGCGGGCTGGGCCTAGGAGGGGGGACAAACACAAAAAATATTTTTTCCAAAAAGCATAAAATAAAAAAAATCAGAACACATTCTCAGGGGCCTCTTTAACTTAATCACTGTAAAAAAAAAACCCATGAACTTACTTTTTTTTTCAGGGCTACTTACCTACCACCGCCCAGCTCCCGCTGCTTTTTGTGGGTGTTTTTTTTCTACTTACCTACAGGTCACCGCTGAGTCAAAACTCGGGCGATAGCGGTTTTTGGGCGGTGCACGTCAGTGGTCCACTCCCCAGCCGTTTTTCGAAACCGCCGGAAATTTGTGCCGACTCGGTTTTCGCCCAAACCAACCAATACCGCCGAGAAACTGGGCAGAGATACAGTGCAAATTCTAGCCCATTAAGACTAACAAAGTAGAGTTTCCATCATATGTTAATCACAATTTTTCCAATAATGTTAATTTGGTTCTTTTATGTCGTTAACCTCAGTAACTCAGTTTCCTCCAATGAGGTTTTACTAACAGCTTAAACAAATATTTGCCACCGTAAAAACAATTAGGGAAAACAGGCGGGATGGTACATCATAATTCATAGTAATTTCGATATTTAAAAACAGGGTGTTAATGGTGAAACTCCCTCTTTGCAGAGTGATTGTTGTGTCAGTGTGAAGTTTTTGGGAAGACTCAGTTCCTGGCAATCCCAGGTGCAGCCTCCTCCAAAACAAACATGACTAGGAGCAGTGCCAAACTGTACACAAGGGACACAGCAGCAGATGTTATAACATACTGCTGTTCAACTTTCTGCAAAGCAATCATCGCTTTTGTGTTAGCAAATCTTATCATTTTAAAATTCCATCAGAAGTAGTTAGCAAAGGATTGACAAAATAGCAGCTCATCATTGTGCTTTATTCTATTTAGTAATCTGTCTTGAAAGTCAATTCACCAGTGACCCCTGCTGTACTGTTGTCATTTGCTTGTCGTCAAGACTAAGCAAAATGTGTTTCCTTACATGAAGTTGGCCAAGATGACCTGTGAAAAAAGTACTGTTGGTTTCTCCCATGAAAATAAAATGCATCAAATCATTTGAGCAGATAATTGCTTATCAAAACATAAATCCACGCACAGCTGCCATGTTAACACAATAACTAACTTACAGAAAAAGCTGATTACACACTAACCTCTTTTCTTTCAATGGGCAGATTGCAGTCCACTGCTGGGTCTTGGGATCATAGGACTCAACAGATTCAAACAATTTTCCATATGAGCCACCACCCATTGCATAAATCTTTTTCTTCATAGCTGCATAGCAGCCAATCTGTTCGAAAACAAATGTGGAAAATTCAACTTTTCAACATCCGTCATTAATTTAAAAACAGAGCCAGCTGTTCCTTTAGCGAATTCCGTGAACAACACACAGTCTGAAATGATAAAAGTGATAAGTGAATTGGCTGAATTTCTGCAATGTTGACGATGCGTGCAGGATAATTATATATCTAAATAATTGCAGACAGCAGAAAATTTAAACTTTTAAATGTACTCCTCATTTTTGCTTTTGTGCCTTATCCCAGTTTTTATCCTCCCCCTCTCCTGAAAAAGTGTTGATTTTTTTTGCTGGGATAGTTTCATGGCCATCACAACCATCCAGGTGCTTAGCCCAAGTGTGAGCCGAAACAATGAGTATCGATTAGTGATTCAAATCAAAGCTGAAACCAATCTAGTTTCACCTAGTCTGCACAGGTGCTCTTCCAACAGATAGTGGTGGAGATCGATAAGGAATGGGAACTGTGGCCTATTTTTCCCTCCTTAGTCCAAAATTGCAGATGTTGATTGCAGCGCTCCAATCAAAGACCTTGTTGATATAAGGTGTATCGATATGTTTTTACATTAATTTTGTTTTAACAAAGACAAAACAGTAATGTAGAAAGAATTGGTTTAAATTGTGTTCTTATAAAGCCTGCCTTATCCCTTCCAATGATGCGGATAATGTTAGAGAAGGATTAATTTCAGGACCAAGCATATTGTACTGTAAAGATAAGCACATATAAATAAATAAACTAGATAGAGAAATATTGAGCTTAAACAATTAAGATTGAAACATACATAAAACACAGGCTTTTCATCACAGCAGACGGTAGTGCAAGGGCAAGAGGTTGCTGCAATATAAAAGGCGAACAGATTGCACCTTCCTTATCCGACACCCTCGGGACCTGGCCTGTGCAGAATAAGGGATTTTACCGGATATGGGGAGGTCAGCAGCCTGAGGTCGGGGAGGGGAGGAGGGGGTCGGCGCACCGGGCGGGCCCGAAGTGTCGGCGAGCCCCTGGCGGGCCGCGTAGAAAGTGTCGGCACGGCCCCCGGCGGGCCGAGTGTCGGGGTGGAGGTCGGCCACGTTCCGCACATGTACCCCCGGCTGTCAGAATCATGCCGGACAAGGGGCGATGCCGGATAAGGGAGTCCCGGATATGGGAGGTCCAATCTGTATGCTGCTTTGAGAACATTCATCAAAAGTTGTTTTTAAACTGAGCTGTGGCTTGGGGGAAAAGCAAAGGTAGGAAGTAACAGTTCAGTGTGAAAAGGCATGGGGCCTCTCATCTCTGTTTGGCAATTGGTTCAAACAACTGAATGATCATAAACCATCAGATAAGGATTTGGGTTGCATCCAACAGGAAGAGCATCAGAAGAAAGTTATAAAAGAGATGCCATGTTTTTACTTAGTTAGAAAGAAAGATCTTTGCTACCTTTGTGACCCTGTGGTGTGAACGGGCTTGGAAAAGTCATCTTCACGGGTCCTCATTAATATCCATGCACATGAGTTTTGGATGTAGGGCTTATATGTGATACCCTGTATAGTTGGTTAGGTTGTTTAAGTTAATGTTCTGCCAATAATAAATGAAGTCCATTATCAAACATATTACTGTTTCTAGCTTTATGAATCTGTTTAATGGGTAAAGGACCTATCCAACAGTTGAAATCAGTTAACTGAGCACAAACTGAGACTGAATTTCAAACATTCCTAAGCCACGAAATAAACTTGCTAAGCCATCTGTGAGCCAAAGTGCACATTAAATCTGTATTGTTTAACACAATAACTAGGTTGTAATAGTATGGACCATTCTGTATTTACCATTCTTATTGACTTAGGGCTGATTGTATTGCAGGTGTGATGTAGTGTCAGCATTCACAAATTAAATTGCTGACCCTGCATTGTGCTCTGGTTACAAACAACGAACCTCTGACTATGTTTGCTTTCACAGAACCACAAAGCTAACTGACCTTGAAATGCTGGTTAAAATTTAAGGTTTGAAGCGAGCCTGTTGTCCTATTTAAAAAAAAAAACATATTTAGCAATGCACCAGACAAAATTCCATCCCTTTTGTGGAGGAAGAGCAGTACCTGTTAGTGCCCAGTGACGTGGTTAAGAGTCAAGCAATTACTTGCCCCATAACTTTAGTTAATTCAATGGATGAGTTTCACTGATCCTGGTGAATTATTTTACAGTACAATACAAAATTTCAACTATGATAGAGAATTCAAACAGGCTGCATTCAGACAGGCTGTGAGAATTCACAGACCCCAAGTCAGAGCTGTTACGTGAGTGGGAGCATGTTGCATTAAGTCATCAATCAACTTGACATTTTAGGACCTTTGGTAGCGAGCCAATTAAAGGTTAATAGAATATCAATTGAGCCAATAAGGTCAAAGGCGGCGCGTTCTTTTCTGTAAACTGAGCCAGGTATAAGAACAGCCATTTTGGCCATGTGGTCTCAGTAAGACAAAGGAACTGGCAATCAGCCAGACGCTTGTTGCTGCTGCCAGAATAAAAGTTATGCTAAAACTACAACCGGAGTTCGCATTTCATTGAAAATTAAGAGACCTAACAATTTTGGCGGCACGAACACGATCGCTGAGGGAAGAAACTGAATTTTGGACATCGGACCTACATACTGAGGTAAGGACTCCTCTTTATAAAAGTCCTCAGTCAAAAGTCTAAATTCGCCTCTCCTTCTACGTGATTCCGAAAGCCTCCGGTTTGCGAACCCTCCGGTTGGTAGTCGGCTCGAGGTCCCATAGACGTCTAACTTTGGCGGTGTGTTAGTTAATTAATCACCGACCCACTGATCGGGTGGAAAGCCTACGGCTCGAGACCCCAGTAAAGAAATCAGTACTATGGCAGCAGGAGATAAGAGCAAAGAATTGCCTACAACTGTTAAAGGTGGGCAGACACCACCTGAGGTTTCGATAGCTGAAATCCTCGAACAGTTGAAAGAATACATAGAGCAACAATTCGACTTATCTAAAACCTATATTAAGATCGAACAAAAGTATGGAATCTCGAAAGGACAATGGTCCTTGGTCGAGATTAAAAGGGTCTGGGGAAAAACGACCCATATGAAAAATAAAGAGCGAATCTGATGGTCCCTAACCGTTATGGGACAGATCCGACAGCGGAATGAAATTATAACGCGTTCCCAACATGATAGGGACCTGACCAGTACAAAGGACCAATTGCAAGCTGTTTGTGCACAGCTGTGACAGAAAAAACTTGAACTTGAAAAGTCGGAAGCGGAAGTTAAAGATCTTAAAGGTGAAATTAAAGAATGGAAAAAAATCATTAGGTCAAGGAGACAGTAATAGGAAAAGGAAAATGTATCGGTCAATTCCCAGGGTACCCATGTTTGGATAAATTAAAAGCGCAAACCCGAAGACACGACCGAGGAATAGATAGGGATTCTGAATCCTCTGACGATACAGTGTCGGAAGATGAAGAATTAGGGGTGCGCTTTGCCCAGTTTAAAAAAAGTCGAGTTGTAGTCAAATCAGAAGAGACCGCGGATGAGGGCGGAACCAAAAAAACGAGGAAAAGGGTGTATGCAGAATACTTATTTCATGATCCGGCAGACCCAGAGAAAATTGATAAATGGTCCAAGGAATTGCCCAATCCAAAGAAAGGGGGAGTGAAAACGTGGGGCCAATTGGATCGCTTAAGAAATATATATCAACTTCATCCCTGGGACAGAGTGCAAATTTTGACCATAATGGTGCCAAAAACACGAGGAAGAAAATTGCACGACAAGGTAGAAGCAGCTTTGGGGCAGGATGAACAAGAATTAGACGCAGGGTGGGAGGCGATTAAACACTGGCTGCAAGCCTTCAGTCCAGCTAAGACAGACTGGGGAAAAATTGCAGCCTGCCAACAGAAAGGAACAGAGGAGGTCCTGGAGTATGACGAGCGGTTTAGATGCACGTGGCTAGAACATTCGGGTATGAACAATACGGATGAGGAAATGGATGAACAAGTGTTTGGACCCCTGAAAGCAGCTTTCGTGGCAGGTCTAAAGCCAGAACTGTCCAATATGCTTAAGGTAGTGTTACCGGACTGGGAAGGTGGAGGAACAACCTTTGCAGCATTGGTGGATCGATGTAACCAATTAGATCGGGATATGGGAGCTAAAGTCCGAGCTGTACAGGCTATGGGATGGAAATCCCAGGATTTCGATAAACAGTCATTCGGAAAATTACCCGGAAAATGTCATTATTGTGGGAAAGAAGGTCACTGGGCTAAGACGTGCAGGGCAAAACAGAAAGGTCGTGCCCGGGGAAGAGGATGCAGCCAGGGATACAATTCAGCCAACAAGCCAGGCTTGTCACAAGATAACGACCTTTATAGAAGCATTTAAGCGACTGACAATACAACAACAGAAGGAGTTACTTGGGATAGCAAAAAACGATTAGAGCCCACTCTGGCCCCCCTCCTCGCACTAATACAACGGAGGGTAGATGGGCTACATATATCTGTGAGGGTGGGCGATAAGGATGTGGACTGTCTTTTAGACACCGGGGCGGAATTAATATGCTTACCCCTACAATATGGAGACTTTTTGCCGTTGGATGGTAGAGCACGTACAGCCTATGGAGTTGGGGGCCATAAAATGGAAATTAAAAGGACAACACCGGTACTTATAGGGCTGGGTCCACATGAACTAACTACGCCGGTCTGGATAGGCCCAGTAGATCAACCCCTTTTGGGAATGGACGTTCGAATCCAAGTAGATTCATCATTGCATTTTGAGGATGGTCGGGTGACATGGTCAATTAGAACTTTGAAGAAAGAAGAATTGAAGAATTGAAGGAACACCTGATATGGGCTAAAGATAAGAACCTACTCCAGATGGAGCCTGCGTCATTTACCGGGACCAAGCCTCCGTCATTTACCGGGACCAAGCCTCCATGCACTAAACAGTATCCCATCAGTCCAACTGCCATCGCGGGAATCTTACCGGTTATTCAGCAATTGGAGAAACAAGGAGTGCTTATTAAAATGCATAGCTCCTCCAATAGCCCCGTGTGGCCGATACAGAAACCTAATGAGACTTGGCGTTTGACTGTCGATTTTTGGAAAGCTAACCAGTGTATTGATCAAAAAGCTCCTTTGGTCGCAGATCCCTCCACCATTTTTAATGCCCTCAAACCGGAACATAAATATTTCTCGGTTATAGATATGGGCAACGGATTTGGTCGGTGCCTCTGGCACTGGAGATTCGACAGTGGTTTGCTTTCACGGTCCAAGGACAACAGTATACTTGGACCCGGTTACCACAGGGTTTCCACAGCCCTACAGTATTCCACATGGCTTTACAAAGCCATTTGCGAGAATTATCTCCCCTGTCATCCACAGTCATCCAATATGTAGACGATATCCTGCTAGCTTCAAACACGGAAGAACAGCATGAACAAGATTTACGAGCTTTGCTGGACCACCTTTGGTTGAAAGGACAAAAAGCTAGCATCGACAAAGCACAAATATCCCAAGAAGAGGTTATATACCTGGGACAAAAGATTTCACAAGGAAAGAGAGAACTTACCCAGGATAGAACTGCAGCCATTCGGGCTGCTAAAAAACCCACCACTATTCAGGAACTAAAGTCTTTTTTGGGATTGTGTAACTTTAACAGAAATTGGATTGATTCCTTCACACAGCTTGCTCAGCCATTGAATGATATCTTAAAGGGGAAACATGCCTCTAAAGAAGCCATCACCTTCACTAAGGAACAGCAAGAGGCCTTCCCGAGTTTGAAAAAGGCTTTGTGTTCGGCACCGGCTCTGGGAATCCCCGACAGTGGTAAGCCATTTATCCTACTTGTCCATGAGAAAGAAGGATATATGACAGCAATACTGACACAAGAACATGGGGATCGGCAAAGACCTATTGGCTATTATTCGGCAAAACTGGATGCGGTAGCCCTCGGATAGGGAAGTTGCCTAAGGGCCATGGAAGCTACATGTCGAGCGGTAATGATCACTGCGGGTCTAGTCCTCGACCAAAAGTTGATTGTCAAGCGTCCCCACAACGTACACTCTTTGCTGTCTATGAATAGAATGTCTCAAGTGACGACAGCTAGATGGACCCGCTGGACAGCAGTTTTGGAAGCTCCTAATCTCCATATCGTCTGGGCCAGCCTGGTTAACCCCGCAACTATGTTTCCGATGTCAGAATCGAGGGAGCAAGAGGGGGGAGAATGTGAAGAGCATGACTGCATGGAGATTTTAAAAGAAACAGAAGAAGCAGCCTTAGCAGCAGAGGAGCCTCTGCACAACCCAGACCTCATCCTGTTTACAGATGGTTCCTCCTTTGTTGACAATGGTACCAGAAAAGCAGGATGAGCAGTTACAACCTTATATGAGGTAGTGGCAAAAGGATGTTTACCCTGAGGAACGTCAGCACAACAGGCCGAGTTACGGGCCCTGTCAGAAGCATGTCGAATAGCAGACGGACAGACAGCTAATTCACGTTATGCTTTTGGAGTCGCTCACGACTTTTGTCTGTTATGGCGGAAAAGAGGATTCCTCACTGCTATACTGGTACACCTATCCGAAATGGAAAAGTAGTACGAGACTTACTGGAGGCCATACAATTATCTCAGGTGAAGTGCAAGGCCCATACCAAGGAAAATACCATGGAAGCACAGGGAAATACCCTAGCCGACCAGGCAGCTAAAGATGCCGCCTCACAGGGCGTTCCCCCAGAAGAACCAACACAGATGTGCAGACTGAAAGCACTCAGGACTCTGACATGAGACCTTCAAACAATGCAAGGCGAGTGCTCCCAAGAGGAAAAATGAACATGGATTGAGGCAGGAATTAAGCTATGTGAAGATGGTGTCTGGAGACAAAGAGTTACGGACAAGCCAGTCGCGCCACAAGCGCTTATGCCTTTTTTAGCCCAACAGATCCATTCGTGGGAACACTTAGCCTCACAACAGATGACAGCACGGTTCCAGAAAAGCTGGTGAGGTCGGGGATTTAAAAAACATGCCCAGCTGGTAGCAGACCGCTGTGTGGTCTGTCAGAAAAATAATTCTGGACCCATCGCGGTAATGCCCCAACTGAGGTCCGCTGCCCCTATCGGACCATCTGCAGGTTGTTTATATATCTCTTCCTTCATGCCAAGGACACACTAACATTCTTGTCATGGTTGACAGATTCTCTAGATGGGTAGAAGCTGTCCCAACTAAAAGAGCCACAGCCTATCACACTGCAAAGGTGTTGTGTAAGGATTACATTCCCCGATGGGGAGTCCCGAGTAGCATTGACTCAGATCAGGGAACACACTTCACAGGTGCTGTCTGCCAAGAAATCTGTAGGTTACTGAACATTACGTGGGATTTACACTGTCCTTATCATCCACAATCATCAGAACAAGTGGAGCGAATGAATCGAACTCTGAAACAACGGCTTGCCAAATATCACCAAGAAGGACCACCATGGCCCCAAGCACTACCAATAGTGCTATGTAGCATTAGGGCAACCCCAAACAGAACTACAGGTCTAAGCCCATTTGAAATTATAACAGGAAGACCTATGTAGCTGCCAGGAACTATCGATTTACAGAAAGCTGATGTTCACTTAATGAGTGACACTTCGTTATCATACTGTCAGGACCTAACCAATGCTATTAGTTCTGTTTCCCAACAGGTATCGGCAGCTTGGGGTAGTCTACCCGAAGGAGGACACGACATCATCCCGGGAGTCTGGTGTATGTGAAAAAGTTGCATAAAGAACCTTTGGGTGCTAAGTGGGAGGGACCTTACCAAGTGTTATTGACCACCCAGGCAGCTGTTAAAGCCCAAGGAAAGAAAGCCTGGATCCACGCTTCACATGTTAAACGAGCACCCGTAACTGAAGCTGAAATCTAATAAGGACAATTACTTTTTGCCAAAATGTATAAATTTACTGTATTGCTGATTGTAGGTATTCTAGGCATAGGCCTACTTCTTACTAGCCGACCCTCTGCACCAAAGGGAAATAGTAGAGTAGCAAGGGAATTGCATGTAAATACCTTTTTATATATGTCATACATTTATGCCAAACAAGGTAACATTTCCAGTTGTTGGGTGTGTGCACATATTCCTATTCACTCAAAGGGAGGGATTCCCTTGAGGCCAGTTCCCTTGAATATCTCGGAAATGGCTGAGTGGATAATTAATCAAAACAAAACAGGCAATGCGTTTCAGGATACGGAAAACTGGGCACGTAAATGGAAGTCAGCAGGTTACAATCTGACTATCTTTGAAGGGGGGTACCAACCGTGCTACAATAATTCCAAACGGACCCCATTTTTTGTTATCATTAATACAATGGGAATAGGAAGACCAGGGGAAATCGGACTGTCTGATTAGAAACATCAAAGGAGGCCAAAATATGGGGTGTAGTAACTGCTCCCGGAATTATAATATAATCAAGCCACGGAACCGTCCAAACTGGGCCGATGTGGGAATTCTTAACGTAACAGGGATTCTGAATAAAACAGATGGAAAAGCCTGGACAGGCCCCGGAGTATTGCTGACAAAGAAACAGCTAACATTCATTGCCTATAATGGCACCTATTGGGTGTGTGGCCACAAGGCCTACCCTTGGTTGCCCCAGAATTGGACAGGATCCTGCTATTTAGCCTATATTGTGCCATATATGTGTATCATATAAAGTCAGTGACATTTACACCGTCCTAAGAGAGCTATCACAGAAACAGAGAGGTTCTTTGCCATTCTGATCCCCAGGTATGGGACCGCCAGACTGGCAAGGGAATCCATTAACATGGCATCCGTTGTGAGACGGGTAGCCAATGATACCTCAGAGACCCTAGTTAAAATCAATGCAGAAATGGTAGCAATCCGCACAGTAGACCTACAGAATAGTCTGGCCCTTGACTACATCCTGGCTGAAAAGGGAGGTACTTGCGCCCAACTCGAGTGTTGCACGTATATCCCAGATAGCTTCGAAGAAATTACCCACTTAGCGGCGCATATCCAAAAGGAGGTAAAAAAAGGAAGTAACCCCCATCATTCACTTTGTGGAGCTGAGCCACTGAATGGCTAGGTTCAATAGGAACTTCATTGGTGGAAGGTTTAATTCTATTCGTTGTAATTATTTTACTTTTATATTGTTTGTTTATGTTGATTAAATGTTGTTGCGACCAGGCAGCTGTTGTCCCGCAGGCGAGACACCTTGCAGGTCCCAGCAGACCGTCTGACGTGGCACAGGGGTATGTTATGCTTAAAGGAAGGTTGTTTACTGGTTGAATTAAGATATTGATTTGGATTAAATTGGAATAAGGTTAATTAACCTACTAAAACCAGACTTCCATTGTGGCCACGATGGAATTCGGGTTGATGTAAATTTGTGTGGAAGCTACTAGTCTGGACATGTGGCGAAACACATCAACAAATTTTAGAAGGAAACTCTATTAACATGTATGAAATTATTTTGTAGAATGTTTAACCAGTGATAGCTGATGTTTTATGATTCAGTTTGTGAAAGAATCAAAGGGGGAATTGATAGAGAATTCAAACAGGCTGCATTCAGACAGGCTGTGAGAATTCACAGACCCCAAGTTCGAGCTGTTACGTGAGTGGGAGCATGTTGCATTAAGTCATCAATCAACTTGACATTTTAGAACCTTTGGTAGCGAACCATTTAAAGGTTAACAGAATATCAATTGAGCCAATAAGGTCAAAGAAGGTGCGTTCTTTTCTGTAAACTGAGCCAGGTATAAGAACAGCCATTTTGGCCATGTGCTTTCAGTAAGACAAAGGAACTGGCAATCAGCCAGACGCTTATTGCTGCTACCAGAATAAAAGTTATGTTAAAACTACAACCGGAGTTCGCATTTCATTGAAAATTAAGAGATCTAACAAACTACAATTGCACTGTGACTGCAGAAGTCGGCATGCTGTAACAAAGAATTGACCACTCTCTCCTTACAGCAAATTCAATAGCCTCTCACCTTTCGAACCATAGTCATATTCGGTTGCTTTGTCCATGTCTTAGTGTGTATGTCATAGGCCTCCATAGATAGTAGCTCCTTTTCACCATCTTCACCTCCCAGAACATAAAGAACTCCATCTATTGCCACAATTCCAAAATTGTGTCTTGCCTGAAAATACATATATATTTATGTTTAAAACTGAATAATAAATTTTAGCCATACCATTTGGGAGGAAGGTCAGAATGAGGAATTGGTGATTTCAAGAACTGCACAATAAGCAGAAATGTGCTCAACTTTGAAAAATGACCACTTCTTTGCTGTTCCAGAACAAAAAAAACAAGTATTAAAAAGACACACATTTTGAAATGATTTTCAATGGCCTGAATGGTGAGGCCTGAGACACGCCCCCCACCTCCACAAGACCAACAGGCAGCTTGTAGGTGAAGTACGATTGCAGATTGTGTCACAGCGAACCTCCAGTAAGTGACGTAGTAGCCCGCATTCTTTGAATGTGAGCTTCTGAGGAACACTCAGGTTCTTTCTGACTCTACATTCAGGTATGGATTTTATAAAAGCTTACATTGTTGGTTGCAGCCCAACACACAGTCCCTTTAAGGATCGCCTGTTCAATTGCACTTGGGCCTGGCTTTCCTGAGTGCAGCCGGTGATGCCACAGCTGCCTTAGGGAAAACCAATCTTGCAGTAGGGGCTTCAAAGAGGCGTCAGGCATATGCAAAAGGCCTAATGCCCTTTACCAATATGGTGGGCGGCACACTTCTGGCTCGTAATGAGTTTGTGCTTACTGCCCGCCATATTACAGGCTTAGGAGGCCAAAAACAGGCACCGTGTGGCTGACTTTCTACGTCACTGTCTCTCTCTCTCTCTCTCTATTGCTGGCTTGGCTAAATCTCAATTGCCAGAAAGGAAAGTTGTATACTATGTGGAGGCTGGGTCATTGAATATATTTAAGGTGAAGATACAGATTTTTGAACAATAAGGGTTATGGCGAGCGGGCAGGGAAGTGGAGTTGAGGCCAAGATCAGATCAGCTATGATCTTATTGAATGGCGGAGCAGGTTCGACTGCCCGAATGGCCTACTCCTGCTCCTGTTTCTTATACTAAGAACCATTAGTATATTGGTACACTCACTGATATTTCCATGGCTACAACTAATACAAGTACAGTATGCAAAATACTTTACACCTAGCCCAATGCAACCATTTTATTTCTCCCCTCCACCACCTATTCTGCTATCTTTCAGTTACTGCAGGGGGTGGGGGAATGTTTTGTTCCAAAAACCTTAAGTCGTACACCCACTCCAAACAACACCTCACTTCTTTCCTATTGTAGAGGCCAATGTGCCTGTGGTAGCACCAATTCCACGCACCCTTTGTTCTGGGTTCTGGAACAGTTTATTGTTTAAGAAACGAGTCTGGGGATGACAAAAGGCATGGATGAGGGTTTCGGCAACAGATGAGCTAAGGTAGGGCGGAGGTCGGCATGTTACGGAGATGGAAGTTGGCAATCTTTATGATGGAGAGGATATGGGTTCGAAGGTGACATTGCGAACAACCTTGCTCAGCCTGAAGAGGGTGATGGATTCTGCGTTGAGGTTATAGAGTTTGTGACTGTGGCTGAAGACCAGTAGTCTTCCCAATGTTTACTTATCCAGATTGACTGCCAGACGGTGGAGGTCGACACAGGCGGTGGAGAGATAGAACTGGGTGTCATCAGCATGCATGTGGAAGCTGACTCTGCCTACAGATGATATCGACAAGGGGAAGCATGAATATGAGGAAGAAGAGGGGTCAAGGATGCGATGTTTGGGCCTCGAGGTACAGGACCGGGAAGAGATGCTCTGGCTATGCTCGGATAGAGCAGTCCCACTGATCTGTACAGTGGAGAACTACTGGAGGAGGATGATGTGGCTGACGATGTCAATGGCTGCAGAGTGGTCAAGGAAAGATAACAGATTATGGTCACAGTCTCTCAGAATGTCATTCTGACTTTGGTTAGGGTAGCTTTGGTGATGTTGTGGGGTGGGGGGTATGAAAACCTGCTGGCTAAAAACAGTAACTGGTACATTCAGAATAAAGAAACGCAGAGATGCCCAACGTTGTAGGTTTGCCAAAATTTACTGCAGGCTGTTTTTAAAAAAAATAAATCACTTTGCAAAACTGGTACAGCTCAAACACAGTAATTTTAAATAACGAACAAAATTTGCAACAAACATCGAATATACTTCAGTGAATCATGGGCTAGGACATTTTTTAATGTTCAGAATGCAGACACTTACCTCATTCATTGGAGGAATGGGACTCCAGCAGTTAGTATCAGAGTCATATTTCTCTCCTGAACTTAAAGTTGCTTTGTCTGAATCCTGGCCACCCAGTACAAAGAGGAACCCCTCTACGGGAAGTGGTGGGGGGGGGGGGGGGGAAATGGAGAAAAACATTTTTATTCAGAATTCTAACCATTATTTTGAAACAGCATTTTCATAACATTGCCACCCTAGTATGATTCTTTGCCTGTGAGGGAGTGGTGGAAATTAAACAATTCAAGCCACATGCATCATCTGCAGAGTGCTGCCAGCCATTGTCCCCTTTAAGCTGCCGCATTGTGGCAGTCTAGAGGTCCCGCACAGCCGAAATGGAAAAACCACGCATGCACGGAAATTTGAATGGGCCATGCACCCAAAATAAATTAATTAGAGGGTTTTCTGCCAGCAATATTTCATCATCAATCTGCTGGAAGGTATACTTGAAATGACAGCAAGAACATTACATAAGGGGGGAAAGATGTGTGGACATCTATATTGGAAGATCTCAAAAAAGTATAATTCAGATTTTTGTGTAAAGGATTTAGAGGATGATTTTGTTATTCTTTTAATTTTCTTTAAAGTACCTTTTATACATTTGTATTATCCAAATTGAAAGGCTTGCAGAAGCCCCACCACAAATGGGAAATTGATGAAACTGGCCAAAACTATTCATACAGAAGTATCGACATGTTATGTTGACTTACTGGATAAACATGGTTTGATTGTTGGCAAGAATGCAACAGTAGTTTTAACAGCATGCATCAATGGCCCAGTCAACTTCCAGCCCGTGTAGCAGTTGTTTAGAGCTGCTAATAGTTTCATAAAGTGGTTTCAAGGAGTATTTGGTGGATGTTCAAATCAATTAATCCAAACCTTACACACTTATAACATGTGCTAGATGACAATCTCTGGAAGTGGCTAAAGATTGAGGATTTTTGTGGTCCATGTCAAGGAAATGCACTACCTTTAAATTATTGTGGTAATCTCATGCAAGAGAATACAAGTCTGTTTTACTTAAATGATGCAAGTCACATCCAATACCACAGGAGGATTGTCAGCCCATCATTAGCAATTATAATTCAATCTACATTACAGTGTTCTTATTGACTTTAATGTAAATCCATGAAAAACTTCAAAGAAGTTCAGGCATTTTGTGCATGTCCTGTACTTTTAGTAATACCACCTTCAGGAATTATAGATAATTATGGTACATCACACAGTGGATGTTTTACATTGTTAATTTATTATTGCATGTCCGTAACCAGCTTATGCTGTATCAGATGTCATGCCGTGTTAGACCATCTCTTACAGCAAACTATAAACTAGCCATATTCGTACCTGCTGACAATATTCCATGGTTAATGCGTGGAATACTCATTGGGGCTAATTCTATCCAAAGTTGTCTGTTACGGTCATATAACGGGCACATGCACCGCATCACAGCTGTAGGCTTCCGTGTACTAAAGGATAATGAAACACTGATCAATTCATGCAGGAACACACGTGAGCGCAACACCTCCGTTCAGTTCGTAAGCGTGACCCCAAGCTTCCGGTCGCATGTCACTTTAATCCTTTGCTCCACTGCCACTCTGACCAATGAAGCTCAACGCGAGCTTGAGGAACAGCACCTCATCTTTCAATTAAGCACTTTACAGCCTTCCAGACTCAACACTGAATTCAACAGTTTCAGATCATAACCACTGCCCCTATTTTTTTCCCCCAGACAGGTGTGGATTCTGCTTTTCCCATTTACACATTTTCTAGACCCATCTTTTTTTTTTAAACTTGTCCCATTACCACCCCTTTTTGTCTTGCAACATCATCTCTTCCATCATTCAATCTCATGCTTTTCACCTTCCCTTTTGTTCTTTCCTCTGCATTTGCTAACAACCTATTATATCTGTAATATTTGCCAGTTCTGATGAAAGATCATCGACCTGAAACGTTAACTGTTCTTTCACCACAGATGCTGAGTATTTCCAGCATTTTCTGTTTTATTTCAATTTATGCAGGTATTTTTACCATTAGAAGTGCGGGGAATTTTTAATACAAAGGCTTAGAACATAAGAATTAGGAACAGGAGTAGGCCATCTAGCCCCTCGAGCCTGTTCCGCCATTCAACAAGATGATGGCTGATCTGGCCGTGGACTCAGCTCCACTTACCCGTCCGCTCCCCATAACCCTTAATTCCCTTATTGGTTAAAAATCTATCTATCTGTGACTTGAATACATTCAATGAGCTAGTCTCAACTGCTTCCTTGGGCAGAGAATTCCACAGATTCACAACCCTCTGGGAGAAGAAATTCCTTCTCAACTCAGTTTTAAATTGGCTCCCCCGTATTTTGAGGCTGTGCCCCCGAGTTCTAGTCTCCCCAACCAGTGGAAACAACCTCTCTGCCTCCATCTTGTCTATCCCTTTCATTATTTTAACTGTTTCTATAAGATCACCCCTCATCCTTCTGAACTCCAACGAGTAAAGACCCAGTCTACTCAATCTATCATCATAAGGTAACCCTCTCATCTCAGGAATCAGCCTAGTGAATCGTCTCTGTACCCCCTCAAAAGCTAGTATATCCTTCCTTAAGTAAGGCGACCAAAACTGCACGCAGTACTCCAGGTGCGGCCTCACCAATACCCTATACAGTTGCAGAAGGACCTCCCTGCTTTTGTACTCCATCCCTCTCGCAATGAAGGCCAACATTCCATTCGCCTTCCTGATTACCTGCTGCACCTGCAAACTAACTTTTTGGGATTCATGCACAAGGACCCCCAGGTCCCTCTGCACCGCAGCATGTTGTAATTTCTCCCTATTTAAATAATATTCCCTTTTACTGTTTCTCCCCCCCCCCCCCCCCCAAGGTGGATGACCTCACACTTTCCGACATTGTATTCCATCTGCCAAACCTTAGCCCATTCGCTTAACCTATCTAAATCTCTTTGCAGCTTCGCTGTGTCCTCTACACAACCCGCTTTCCCACTAATCTTTGTGTCATCTGCAAATTTTGTTACACTACACACTGTCCCCTCTTCCAGGTCATCTATGTATATTGTAAACAGTTGTGGTACCAGCACCGATCCCTGTGGCACATCGCTAACCACCGATTTCCAACCTGAAAAGGACCCATTTATCCCGACTCTCTGCTTTCTGTTAGCCAGCCAATTCTTGATCCATGCTAATACATTTCCTCTGACTCCGCGTACCTTTATCTTCTGCAGTAACCTTTTGTGTGGCACCTTATCGAATGCCTTTTGGAAATCTAAATACACCGCATCCATCAGTACACCTCTATCCACCATGCTCGTTATATCCTCAAAGAATTCCAGTAAATTAGTTAAACATGATTTCCCCTTCATGAATCCATGCTGCGTCTGCTTGATTGCACTATTCCTATCTAGATGTCCCGCTATTTCTTCCTTAATGATAGTTTCAAGCATTTTCCCCACTACAGATGTTAAACTAACCGGCCTATAGTTACCTGCCTTTTGTCTGCCCCCTTTTTTAAACAGAGGCTTACATTAGCTGCTTTCCAATCCGCTGGTACCTCCCCAGAGTCGAGAGAATTTTGGTAGATTATAACAAATGCATCTGCTATAACTTCCACCATCTCTTTTAAAAGCCTGGGATGCATTTCATCAGGACCAGGGGACTTGTCTACCTTGAGTCCCATTAGCTTGTTAGGGCATGATATGCTGACCAGAGACAGTGGTGGAAGCAGAATGCACCCCACTTTTAATGGGGAAGTGGATAAATATTAAAATATGAAACATTCAAAGGCTATGAGGAAAGGACAGGGAAATAGGATCAGCGGGTCAGGCAGCATCTGTGGAGAGAAATAGAGTTAACGTTTCAGGTCGATGACAATTCAAGTGGCTAACTCTTTCAGAGTGGCCAAAGCACAATGGATCAAATGGCCTCTTCTGTGCTAAAATTCGACAATGCTTTGCTAACTATTTCAAAACAATTCTGCTGTGTCCATTTATTAGCAATTCATTAATTAATAAAAATATTCTTGATTCATTTTTCATTCCCATTACCCCTTGTGACTTTTCTCCATGCAACAAACATGGTGAGTCGGTAATTGTCTCCCCTGCTTTGGTTTTGCTGCATGCTGGAACAGTTTGCGTTTCCAAATTTTCTCTCAACATTGGGGAACTGGACTTCAACTGGAAACTGGCTCTATGGTATTTAACAGCCACAAGTCCATGCCCTACCATCTATGGTGTACTGGAATGCTCTGCGCCATTCTTATTTCCTGCTTACCACAATTTATTCTTAACACATTTATAACAATTAAATTTAAACAAATGCAATTTTTTGCAATGGCAAGACTTAGGGGAGCACGGGGTTTGGGAGGTGGTGGGGAAAAGAGAAAGAAGAGACAGGTTTGAGAATTATACAAATAAAAAGGTTCTTCTTTATCACAAGAGAGACAGTTATTTGAAGCCCAATGGGCTGGACTCACGTCCTTTCCTCTCCGCCCACTGTCACTATACATTCAGAATATCCTCTAGGTTTGAAGGTAGCCAGCTGTGCCTCTCCTTCTCTCTGACTGAGAGGAATGTTGGTACACTCTTTGACAATTTCTCGCACAACAGGTTCGTTCAGCATTTGCTCTCTCAGATAACTAGGATCCAGGCCATTTACCCAAACCACAGATATCACGTCTTTCATGTGAACCTAAAACAATTAAATATTTAATGATGAAAAAATGTAATGTTATATATCTGCAGCTTTCCATTTCTAATAACCAACCCCTCATTTCCCTGTGCAAATGTTATTTCAGGTCGCCAATTAGCCAAAAACCTTGCAATCAGCAACTTTGAAGTAACAATATTTCTAGACTAGTGTACAAAGCAAATTTTGACTTGGGAACAATTACCAAATAGAACGATATAACAAGACAGAGAATATTTTAACAAAGTCTGAAAAATGGGAAAATAACCCTCATGCAAGTATCTGGAACTTCCGGGGGGTGGCGGGTGAGAGAGACAGTGGTCTAATACATACCAGACTAAAATTAACCCGCATGCCTTCTCAAAAGTAATGCAGAGACGCAAAAACTTGGTTCTGCTAATTTAAATGACAGCAGCATGCAGCCTAGCGCTAAGCGCGCTGAATGATTGCGCACTCAGCAGGGACCCAAATTCGTGCACGGCTAGCATCAAAGCTAGGCTACATTTCTTAAAGCCAGTCTGCACCTCTTAAAGAAGAAAAGCAGCTTGACGAGACCAGGTGCTGGAAGTTATTCCAGAAGGCAGTTTTTAAAAATTCATTCGCTGGCAAGGCCAGCATTTGTTGCCAATCTATAATTGCCTTTGAGAAGGTGGTGGTGAGCTGCCTTCTTGAACCGCTGCAGTCCATGTGGTAAAGGTACTCCCATAGTGTTATTAGGGAGTGAGTTCCAGTATTTTGACCCAGCGGCAATGAAGGAACGGCGATATATTTCCAAGTCAGGATGGCGTGTGACTTAAATTTGCTGCACCCATGTAATCTAGCCGTTTTGGACCGAAAGATGGGTCCAGCTTGTTCTGTAGTTTGAACTGGAGACTATTCAACATGGTGATGAGTCTCTTTAGGAGTTCGTCAAGACTGAAAAGTGCCCTGGAGTACCTTGCACCTGCTTGCCTCACATACCGGATTATTGGGCGTGAAATCCTGGCCTTGCTGGGTCCATATGGCCTGGCAAAAGTTAGTTTTTGGCACACAATGTGCATGTGCCGTAAACCATCTTTTCCAATTCATCAAGTTTTAGCTGGACAGATCTTCCACATCTCTGCAGCAAGGACATTCGCGCAGGCAAGTTTGGGCTATTTGTCCATCTCTTGCCCAGTGAATGTCCTTGAAACTTTTACGCCTGATAAAAGCAGGCGCATAGCTTACTTTTACCAGCGAAGAGTTTTAAAACACATAAAAATTAAATTTAAATACATATTTTTAGAGTAAAAACCCTGTTCATTAAGATAGGTTTATTTTAAATCCTAAATAAAACACAAAAAAAATCCAAAAAATATTTTTTCTAAAACATTTAATTAACTTTAATTTCAATTCATTTTAAATATGTGAGGCGTTCTTTTTCCAATTTATTATTTTGTGTTTGGGTGTTTTAGGGGGTTATTCTCACTGAAAGTAATAGGAACTCTGAGATACGCAGTTCCTGTTACTATGCTCAAATTTGCCCAGGAGTTGCTCCGTTTTTTTGGAGCAACTTGATTTTTCTGGAGTATCTTAAAAATCCCCATTCTACACATTCATTTTGCGCCAGTGTAAGTGAGTTAATTAGGTTTTTTTTTCTCAAAAGGGGGCATTACCAGCCACCTATGCCCATTTTGGCCATTTAGGCCACTTTGGACAGCTAATAGTTGCTCCAAACTAACTTAGGCCAGCGTATGTGGCCGCTTGTGGCCGCACAGAAAACCCTTGGAGAGTTAAGAAATCAGCGCAGGTAGATACATCTGAGACCATTCGACCAGAGATAGGGGCGTGAAGGGAAGCGCAGAGGACCTTGCAAAGCACTAAACAAAGCACAACAACATCCAAGAAGCATAAAAACATTCAAGAAGAATTAAAAAATAAAACTAAGTCCTACCTTCCTATCAAAACTTGGTCCGGGAAGTCAGCGGACCGGCCGGTGCGGGAGGCCACTCGGCCGGGGTTAGGTGCGGAACAACGGGGAGAGCACAGGCTGCTGACATCCAAGCAGAAAATGACTTCTAGGGTAAACTGCCAACCTACCAAAAGGTGACATGGAGCCTCTACTTCCACTGAGTATTTCACTGACTGACTAACTCTCTCTGACTATTCTAGCGAACGTAGTTCTAGCCCGGCGCGCGTCGTGAGGTCACTCGGCCTGGGATAGGTTCAGAACGCATCGGGTCCCACGCTGCAGAGGAGCTACTGCACATGCGCAAAACCTCCAGTGCCCATGCAGAGAGCTGCCGGCTCTGTTTTTCACGCAGGGCCCTAGCTCCACCCCATAAATCGACAGACCACGCCGCACCAAGCCATGGGAGAGGCCACAGAGCGTCCAGAATCTGGGGACATCTTTTCGACGCCGTTTTCAGCCCACAAAGTTGGCGCATCTCTGGTGAGTGCGCCAAAAAAACGGGTGGGCCAATTTTGAGCCCAATGAGAATACTGTACCGTGATTGGTTGTCCAGGCCCACGTGATTCCAGCTTAGACTTACAAACCGAGAAGACGGGGGTGCGCTGTGAAGCGTGGGAACCTTCCAGAGAAAAATGGAATTGCAGGAGGGCGCAGGAACAGAAGGTAGGTGTGGATCGTATTTCTTGCTTTCAGGCGAATGCCCGCAGGAAGCCTCCAACTGGGATTTCAGGGCCTTTAAATCTTAAGAGGGTTGATTTGGTTCCAACGGTTCTTTGCTGGATGTGTCATCTTGCAGCCACACTCAATCCCAAAGTGACCCCGCTTACACTGGTTCAAAGGGTCACTAGTTGGCCATTAGACACCCAACAAACACAGGTTTTAACCCTTTGTAGGTGGTCAGCAAGTACGAGGAGCACTTCACAATATACTTACAAAGGAGCACGCTGGAATACATTTTAAATCTTTTTCATTCAATTTTGAATGTACACTTTTCAGCTGGAAAAGTGTACATTCCAACTACAAACTAAGAAGTTACCAATCAGTCTGGCGAGACATAATAACTTAGAAGAAAAAACAGAATAGAAATTAATTAATGATATACAGACAGTTGGATGTACATGTGTGTGGTTGTCATCTGAGAACAGTATAAAGTATCTTCTAAAATGTCTTGCTCACCAATTATGTGCAGGCTCATTTATAAAGAAAGGCCACTTGAACTGTAACCACAGCCTACGGAAAGATATATCCTAGCATGAGTCGCCACCTTCAGTACAGGAGAGGCAACAGCAGAAAACAGGAGATCGAATAAACTAGGCAATATCTGTTAGATGAACTCAGCAAAGATATCAAACAGACTAGAAATTAATTTTCAACCCAGGCATCATCGTGTAGCAGTGAAATTCATAGCTCAGTTACAATAGAACTGTGACTATGTCACTGCACCCCTTTTAGAATCCAGACTGGACGAAAAGAAATCATAGAATAATAAAATCACAGAATCACAGAATGGTTACAGCACGGAAGGCGGCCATTCGGCCCGTCGAGCCCGTGCTGGCTCTCTGCAAGAGCACTTCACTTGGTCCCACTCCCCCGTCCTTTCCCCGTAGCCCTGAAAAAAAAATTATTTCAGGTACTTATCCAACTTCCTTTTGAAAACCATGATTGAGTCCGCCGCCATCACCCTTTCGGGCAGTACACTCCAGATCCCAACCGCTCGCTGTGTAAAAACGTTTTTTTTTTAATGTTGCCTTTGGTTCTTTTGCCAATCAGCTTTAATCTGTGTCCTCTGGCTCTCGACCCTTCTGCCAATGGGAACAGTTTCTCTCTATCTACTCTGTCCAGACCCCTCATGATTTTGATCATCTCTATCAAATTTTCTCTCACGCTTCTCTGCTCGAAGGAGAACAACCCCAGTTTCTCCAGTCTATCAACGTAACTGAAGTCCCTCATCCCTGGAATCACTTTCATAAATTTTTTCTGCTCCCCCTCTAAAGGTCTTCACATCCTTCCTAAAGTGTGGTGCCCAGAATTGGACACAATACACCAGTTGAGGCTGAACTGTTTCATACAGGTTCATCATAATTTCCACACAATTGTACTCTTATACCTTTATTCATGAAGCCCAGTATCCCGTAAACTTTTTTAACCACTTTCTCAACCTGTCCTGCCATCTTCAACGATTTGTGCACATATATCCCTAGGTCTCTCTGTTCATGCACCCACTTTAAGATTGTACCCTTTAGTTTATATTTCTTCTCCTCATTCTACCAAAATGTATCACTTCAAACTTTTCTGCATAAAATTTCATCTGCCACATGTCCACCCATTCTACCAGCCTCTCTTAGTCAGCTTGAAATCTATCACTATCCTCCTCACCGTTCATTATACAGGTTGAGCGGCCAAAATCCAGAAACCTCGGGACCGAGGCCATTCCGGATATTTCCGGATTTTAGAACATCTTTGCCTGGGCCGAGGTAGGCGAGGTCGGGCAGCCGAGGTAAGGGGGAGAGGTCGGCCCGCTGAGGTAAGGGGGAGGGAGGGGGGCCGGGGCGAGGTCGGGCTGCCGAGGGCGAGGGAGAGGTTGGACTGGGACAAGATAGGACCGGGGCGAAGTCGGACCGCCGAGGCGGGGGAAGTCTGGATTTCAGAACATTTTCCGGTTTCCAGACGACCCCGCCATGGATCGGCCCGGTGTCTGGATTCCAGAACATTCCGAATTTTGGAACATCGGATTTCGGACGCTCAACCTGTACTTCCAAGTTCTGTATCATCTGCAAATGTTGAAATTGTGCCATGTACACCCACATCCAGGTCATTAATATATATCAAGAAAAGTAGTGATCCTAATACTGACCCTTGGGGAACACCACAGAGTAGCGGTGAATGGTTGTTTTTCGGACTGGAGGAAGGTATACCTTCCTCACAACCGTTCACCGCTACTCTGTTTCCTGTCACTTAGTCACTTTCTTATCCATATTGCCGCTGTCCCTTTTATTCCATGGACTTCAACTTTGCTGACAAGCCTATTGTGTGGCACTTTGTCGAACGTCTTTTGGAAATCCATGTACACCCATCAACAGCATTACCCACATCAACAGTATCTGTTACCTCATCAAAAAACTCTTATCAATTTGGTTAAACACGATTTGCTTTTAACAAATCCGTGCTGGCTTTCCTTAATTAATCCACCCCTATTCCAAGTGACTTAATTTTTTCCCTGATTACTGTTTCTAAAAGCTTCCCCACTACTGAGGTTAAACAGACTGGCCTGTAGTTGCTGGGTTCATCTTACACCCTTTTTGAACAAAGGTGTAACATTTGCAATTCTCCAGTCCTCTGACACCATCTCTGCATCTTTGTAGGATTGGAATATTATGGCCAGTACCTCCGTGATATCCGCCTTCAATTCCCTCCGCATCCAGGGATGCATCCCATCCGCTCCTGGTGATTTATCTACTTTAAGAACAGCCAGCCTTTCTAATACGTCTTCTTTATTAAAATTTATCCTCCTCCTTCACTATGTCTATGGTAGCATCCTCATCATTGGTGAAGACAGATACAAAGTACTTATTTAGTACCTCAGCCATAACCTCTGCCTCCATGCATAGGTCTCCTTTTTTGTCCATAATCGGCCCCACCCCTCCGACTACCCGTTTATTATTTATATGCCTATAGAAGGCTTTTGGATTACCTTTTATGTTGGCTGCCATTCTATTCTCAGACCCTCTCTACTTTCTTTTTCTGCTTCATCATATTCTCTATCTGTTTCGTCATCCAGGAAGCCCTGACTTTAGTTGTCCTGCCTTTCTCCCGAGTGGGAATGTATCTCAACTGTAACTGAACTATTTCCTCTTTAAGGCAGATCATTGTTTCATTACAGTTTTGCCTGCCAATCTTTTATTCCAGTTTACTCGGGCCAGATCCGTTTTCATCCCACTGAAATTGGCCTTCCCATAGTTAAACATTTTTACTCTAGATTGCTCCCTGTCCTTTTCCATAGCTCATCTAAACCTTATAATACTATGATCACTGTTCCCTAAATGTTCACCTACTGACACTTGATCCACTTGACCTACCTCATTCCCCAGAACCCGATCCAGCAATGCCTCCTTCCTCATCCGGCCAGAAAAGTACTGCTCAAGAAAGTTCTCCTGAATACACTTCAGAAATTCTTCCCCCTCTCTGTCCTTTACACTATTACGGTCCCAGTCTATATTGGAATAGTTGAAGTCCCCCATTATTACTAGACTATAGTTCCTGCATATCTCTAATTTCTCTGCAAATTTGCTCCTCCATATCTTTCCCACTATTTGGTGGTCTATAGAATACATCAAGTAGTGTAATGGCATCTCTATTATTTAACTCTAGCCATATAGATTCTATCCTTGCTCCCTCCAGAACATCCTCCCTCCTATCTTTCCTTTCCTATTTTTCCTGAACATCTTATAACCAGGAATATTTAATACCTGCCCTTTGAGCCAGGTTTCAGTTATTAACACATCATATTCCCAAGTGGCTACTTGTGCCTGCAGATCATTTACTTTGTTTACTATGCTTCATGTGTTCACATACATACATTGCAAACCCATCTTAGAGCATCCTGTATTCTCTCTTCATTGGAGCCCACCTAATACCTTACTTTAGTGCACTTTGCCTCTCACAATCCCTTGAGCAATTTATTTCCCCTTTCTAATGTTACATCCTGGTGCCCATCCCCCTGCCAAATTAGTTTAAACCCTCCCCAACAGCACTAGCATACCTCCCCGCTTATTGGTTCTGACCCCGTTGAGGTGCAACCCGTACAGGCCGACCTCCCCCAGAACTGATCCCAATGCCTCGGGAATCTGAAGCCCTCCCTCTTGCACCACCTCTTCAGCCACGCATTCATCTGCTCTATCCTCCTATTTCTATACTCCAGAGATTACTACCTTTGAGGTCCTGCTTTTTAATCTTCCTAGCTCCCTAAAATCTGCCTGCAGGACTTCTCCCCTCTTTCTACCACGGTCATTGGTACCGATATGGACCACGACCTCTGGCTGTTCACCCTCTCCCCTCAGAATGTTCTGCAGCCGCTCAGAGACATCCTTAACCCTGGCACCAGGGAGGCAACATACCATCCTGGAGTCACATCCGTGGCCGTCTGCTCCCCTAACTATGGAATCCATTACCACTATTGCTCTGCCACTCTTCTTCCTCACTCTTCCCCCACCCGCTGTACAGCTGAGCCACCCGTAGTGCCGTGGACTTGGCGCTGGCTTCACTCCCCAGAAGAACCATCGCCCTCACCAGCACTCAGAATAGAATACTGATTGGAGAGCGAGATGCACTCAGGAGACTCCTGCACTACCTGCCTTTGTTTACAACATTGAAGTTTTACATTGGTGTTTGGCTTTTGCATTTGAATTGGGACCAAAGGTGGACAAGTCCTCTGGACCTGATGGCTTGCATCCTAGGGTCTTAAAAGAAGTGGCTGTAGATATAGTGGATGCAATCTACCAAAATTCCCTGGATTCTGCAGAGGTCCCAGCAGATTGGAAAATGGCAAATGTAACGTCCCTATTTAAAAAATGAGGCAGTTGAAAGCGGGAAACTATAGACCAGTTACACTAACATCTGTCATTGGGAAAATGCTGGAGTCTATTATTAAGGAAACAGTAACAGAACATTTGGAAAAGCATAATTCAATCAAGCAGAGTCGGCATGGTTTTATGAAAGAGAAATCATGTTTGACAAATTTGCTGGAGTTCTTTGAGGATGTAATAAGCAGGGTGGATAAAGGGAACCAGTGGATGTGGTGTATTTGGACTTCCAGAAGGCAGTCGATAAGGTGCCCCATAAAAGATTATTGCACAAGATAAAAGTTCACGGGATTGGGGGCAATATATTAGCATGGAGAGCGGATTGGATAACTAACAGAAAACAGGAGTTGGGATAAATGGGTCATATTCCGGTTGGCAAATGGGAACTAACAGAGTGCCGCAGGGATCAGCGCTGGGGCCTCAACTATTTACAATCTATATTAATGACTTGGATGAAGGCACCGAGTGTAATGTAGCCAAGTTTGCTGATGATACAAAGATGGGTGGGAGAGCCTGTTGTGAGGGGGGCACAAGGAATCGGCAAAGGGATATAGACAGGCTAAGTGAGTGGGCAAACATTTGGCACATGGAGTACAATGTGAGTAAATGTGAGGTTATCCACTTTGGCAGAAAAAATAGAAAAACAAATTTTTATTTTAAATGGAGAAAAATTGCAAAGTGCTGGGGGTCCTTGTGCATGAAACACAAAAAGTTAGTATGCAGGTACAGCAAATAATCAGGAAGGCAAATGGAATGTTGGTCTTTATTGCAAGGGGCATAGAGTATAAAAGCAGAGAAGTCCTGCTACAATTGTACAGGGTATTGGTGAGGCCACACCTAGAGTACTGCGTACAGTTTTGGTCTCCGTATTTAAAAGAAGGATATACTTGCGTTGGAGGCTGTTCAGAGAAGGTTCACTCGGTTGATTTCGAAGATAAGGGGGTTGACTTATGAAGATAGGTTGGGCCTATACTCATTGAAGTTTAGAAGAATGAGAGGTGATCTTATTGAAACATATAAGATAATGAGGGGGCTCGTCAAGGTGGATGCAGAGAGAATATTTCCACTCATAGGGGAAACTAAAACTAGGGGCATAATCTCAGAATAAGGGGCCGCCCATTTAAAACTGAGATGAGGAGGAATTTCTTTTCTCAGAGGGTTGTTTATCTGTGGAATTCTCTGCCCCAGAGAGCTGTGGAAGCTGGGTCATTGACTATATTTAAGGCGGAGATAGACAGATTTTTGAGCGATAAGAGAATAAAGGGTTATGGGGAGCAGGCAGGGAAGTGGAGCGGAGTCCATGATCAGATTAGCCATGATCTTATTAAATGGTGGACCAGGCTTGAGGGGTCAAATGGCCTACTCCTGCTCCTATTTCTTATGTATACATCGCTTGTGTAAAGATGTAAAACTGGGTATTACAAAACAGAATTAAGGAAATATATAGAACATGAATATTTTATACATTTTGAACAACTATGCCATCTTTCAGTACTCAGAATTAGAGTACAAAATTCAAACATGTCATTGTATTTTTGGCATCTAGTATAATTTCCATAATGCTGGTTAGAAAAATTTCTTAATGTTAATATATTACCATCTCTAGATGAACTAGTTACTTGAAGTAATCTTAGTTTTATTACGTGGATGTTGTTAGTTGAACAGTCAGTATAAATGTCACAGAGCTACCAAGAGCTTGTCCGGAGGTATCTAAACAAAAACAATCAAAAGCTAGTGTGCTATTGGACGATAGGGAGAAGGGTGTTAGAAGAGTTGCGGGAGGTTCAAAATTTGCAGAAGTGTAAGACCTGGTCACCAGCCTATTCACTGCTCCAGTTGGGTAGAATGATAAGCAGTGGTGGTAGCAGTGGTTGTGACGGGCGAGCGGTGATGGTGGCAGGCAAACGAGCGGCGGCGGGTGGGCAAGCGAGGTGGCGAGGTCCTTTGTGGCCCTTTCGGCAGCGGTGGGGTAGCAGTCCTTTCGGGGGGAGCGGGCTTCAGCGTCTCTGGTTGCCCTAGCAACTTCAGCTTTTCGCGTATGCCTTGTGAGTTTTTAGTGCAAACTTGAAGCTCCGCGCCCCCACCCCCCCCACCACCACCAGACTAAGAAATGTTTCTTTGGCGAAAGATCCCATTTTTGTCCTGGTGCAAACGTACACAAAAAAAATCGGACGTTAACATGTGCGGGCGCCAAAAATCCAGCAAGTGGAAAATAGGGGCCAAGATGTCTTGTTAGATAATTCTAAAACATTGTAAATACTAAATAAAATGATCCAATTGTCTTATATAATTTTGATACTTAAACAACAAAAAAAATAGATTTCTCGGGAGGTAGGCAATGTTGGCATGCTGCATGCTCACACATCAGCCCTGTGCTCACTGACCTACATTGGCTCCCGGTTAAGCAACATAACATAGAAACATAGAAAATAGGTGCAGGAGTAGACCATTCGGTCCTTCGAGCCTGCACCACCATTCAATAAGATCATGGCTGATCATTCCTTCAGTACCCCTTTCCCACTTTCTCTCCATACCACTTGATCCCTTTAGCCATAAGGGCCATATCCAACTCCCTCTTGAATATATCCAATGAACTGGCATCAACACTCTGCGGCAGGGAACTCCACAGGTTAACAACTCTCAGTGAAGAAGTTCCTCCTCATCTCACTCCTAAATGGCCTACCCCTTATCCTAAGACTGTGTCCCCTGGTTCTGGACTTCCCCAACATTCTTCCCGCATCTAACCTGTCCAGTCCCGTCAGAATCTTATACGTTTCTATGAGATCCCCTCTCATCCTTCTAAACTCCAGTGTACAAAGGCCCAGTTGATCTAGTCTCTCCTCATATGTCAGTCCAGCCATCCGTGGAATTAGTCTGGTGAACCGTCACTGCGCTCCCTCAATAGCCAGAACGTCTTTCCTCAGAGTTCAACAATTCGCATTCTTGTTTTCAAATCCCTCCATGGCCTCGCCCATCCCTATCTCTGTAATCTCCTTCAGCTTCAGTAACCACACCCCGCCCCCCCGCCAAAATATCTGCACTTCTCAAATTCTGCCCTCTTGAGCACCCCTGATTATAACTGCTCAATCATCGGTGGCCATGCCTTCAGCTGCCTAGGCTCTAAACTCTGGAATTCACTCCCTAAACCTCTCCGCCTCTCTTTCCTCCTTCAAGACCCTCCTTGAAACCTACCTCTTTGACCAAGCTTTTGGCCATGTGCCATAATTTCTTCTTATCTGGCTCGGTGTCAAATTTTTTTTTTTGTCTTATAACACTCCTGTGAAGCACCTTGGGATGTTTTGCGACATTAAAGGCACTATGACCCCAAGTTTCCACATGATTTGTTCCTGATTTTTAGGAGCAACTGGTGTAGAACGGAGTATCTTAGAAATCGGAATTCTCGACATTTAGTCTGGACAATAATGAAATCATGTTTTCCTTTCACACAGACCACTGAATTTACCATCTTAGACTGGAGCAGGAATGAAAAGGGCTGGAATAGCCCTAAAAAGTAGATTACAATCACCACTGCAGACCGAAGAGAACAAAATATGCCAGCCAGATTGATAAATGAAAATACAGTGGCCTCTTGACATAACTATTGCTATTCCACCACCTATTGGTAGCAGCAGCACCAAAATGGAGGTTACTCTGTCTAGTAGCAGTAGTGTCACAAAAGCAGGTAGTATTGTCAGTTAACACCATAATGGAGGTAAAAATGTTCAGAGCAATGATGATGTGACAGAGATGGTGATTTCTGGCACTGTAATGTAAATAGTTAGTGCAACATTACATTTTACCATTTTGAGTAACTTGCTAACTTTCACACATTTGCGTGTTAATACTACTTTATTTTCTAAACCTTGGCCACTGTTAACTCACAATGCACTGAATGACATTATATTCTTCCCAGTACAAATATAATTCCAATGACTTCCTGCATATTTAGTTGACAATGAAAATAAAACTACTATTTAGGCCTATGGCACACTTCTCTTCATTATAGATCATGTGAAATTTCCAGTGATCAGTTGGAAGATGTTGATCAATAAATTTGAATAATGATCCCACACTTGTCAGTTTTCTTTTGTGAGCACTATTGCACAGAGCACAAGAGAACAAGGGGTTATCAGCACAAATATAAAATTAAACAATCACATTCAACTGGAATTCTACATATGATAAATAAGTGGGATAGCGAATTCAAGGAGGTATGAATCTGATGAGGGATGTGGGAGGTTTGTTTAAATTAAGGCATCTCTCTGGTCAGCTGAACTCTCATGCTTTAATGAGAGCATCTGAATCCCACAATAACATTATTGTCCTAGAATCACTTCCAGGTCCGTTGTTCCACATTTAAATTTGTTTACATTCACTTTTTTTTTGCCTGGAGTCATGACAAAATGCTATTCTAACCAAATTCCCTTTCAACATCCTTGCATTATACAATGTTTAAAATGTTATGTTGAATAAGTAGTGAAAAATCATGGTAATTTACAAAATTAGTACTGTGATCATCAGGAGAAAGTAATAAAAATGATTGCTTTTTCTGTACCTTTCGAACCACAGAATCTTGGCAAATCCATTTCACCACTGCATCAAAGATGTACCTTTCATTTCCCACATTCAACTTTTCCAAAGCGATAACCTCTTTCAATTTTTCGTGGCCTAGTTCCAGGAACTCTTCAGTGTGGGAGACATCACGGAAGTGCGTTTCCAGATACTCTGTAGCTATGTGGTATACATGTTGTAAAGAGTAGTGCAAGGCAAAGTCACGTATGCCAATACAGTTCTCAGGAGCAATGCAGCCTTCCAAAAATTCACAGCACAGAGCTTTTAAATCGGTAAGGAGTAGAAGATCTGCAGCCTGTACAATATCCTGAATAGTTTCTTCACTCAGCTTAATCTGAAAAAAAAGAATAGGTTGCAGAATTCATACAACTCAAGAATCGCATTGCTAGAATTTTAATTTTACACTCCTCAAATACACAGTTTATTCTTGGAAATGTTTATGCAGTTGCTGGCCACAATAGTCATAAAAGTTTCTATCGACAACCAATATTTACTAGGGCTCCCATACCACCAAGCTTCGAGTACTCCCCCGACCAGAGGCTGCTAAAAGTTAAACACGAACAAAAACTTCAATTTATATGGTACCTTTAACGTAGCAAAACGTCCCAAGGCGCTTCACGAGAGCGTTATTAATCAAAATTTGACATTTGAGCCACAGAAGGAGATATCAGGACAGATGACCAAAAGCTTGGTCAAAGAGGTAGGTTTTAAGGAGTGTCTTAAAGGATGAGAGAGATAGATAAGACAGATGAAGAAATTGAAGGAAGAAATTCCAGAGCTTAGGACCTAGGCTCCTCAAATTCTGCCCTCTTAAACACCCCTCATTATAACTGCTCAACCATCGGTGGCCGTGCCTTCAGCTGTTTGGGCCCTAAGCTCTGGAACTCCCTCCCTAAACTCTCTTTCCTCCTTTAAGGCATTCCTTAAAATCTACCTCTTTAACCAAGCTTTATGTCATCTGCCTTAATTTCTTCTTTTGTGGCTTGGTGTCAAATTGATCTGTTTTGTTTTGTAACACTGCTGTGAAGCGCCTTGGGACGTTTTACTAGGTTAAAGGCACTATATAAATAAAAGTGATTATTATTATTCGGCAGGTGAAAGCACGGGCACCAAAGGTGAAGCGATTAAAATGAGGCATGCACCAGAATTGGAGGAGCGCATAGATCAAAGGCATGGATGAGGATTTCAGCTGCAGATGAGCTGAGGTTGGGGGGGGGGGGGGGGCGGGTGGAAGGAGGGAAAGAGACGGGCGATGTTCCAGAGAAATAGGCAGTCTTGATGATGGAGCGGATATGTGGTCAGAAGCTCATTTCGAAGTAAAAATAAATCGTTCCTGGATCCTGATTCGTTATTTTAATACTTGCTCGGCTTTAAAAAAAAAGTAAAAAGCAGATTCTAAACTGAGCCACTTCAAACAACTGTAGTTTGTTCATACAACAACCACTCATTATACACTACTGCAAAATTTCTTCGAGACAGCCACAAGGTTATTACCACAGGCCCCAAGTATTTGTGTAGTCCTTTTGTCACCTAATGAGCACACAGGAATGTCCCAAGATACTGCCATAGTAGCTCAGACAAATGGTACATCCAGTCAGATCCTCTTACCCAACGCAAGCTCACGCGGAAATCCCGAAGTTGCGATCTGTCAATGACAGCTCCAAAATTGACACGGATTGCGAGATCCCGGTGCGGAGTGTACGGGGCCAGCAGCGAATGCCTTCCTTTCGCAGCTGGCCAAAAATTTTGGGACATTGTTTGCTACCCAGGCCCACTCATTCTTGAACAGATTTGCAAGTTCATCGACTCAATCCCCTCAATGGAATTTTACACTCGTTGTCTTACCTTAAAATATTTCACCCTACAATTGACTAGCCCAATCAGTGACCAATTCTTATGTCTCAACTCGAAACCACAACTTTTGGGTAAATTTCATTCGTCAGTGTCTCAACTTAAGAAACATGTTCCCAAATTTTAAAATGTCCTCCAAATCTAAAACAATTATTCCAAAGCTTATTTTTGGAGCTACAAGAGTTGAGGAATTGGTTATCTAACCCTTTTTTTGGCTTCCATTCTTCTAGATGGTTGTTAAAAGCCCTAGCTCCCTACACCCATGACAGCATTTTCACTTGCCCAGATTCTCTATGTAAAATTTGCTGTGTGCCGAGATACCAAACAGAAAACACTTTTAAAAAAAAAAAAAAAGATTCCTTCAATTTTGGTTCTTCTCTGTGCTCCATGGCATCCTCAACTTTGGAAGCAGAAAAGCAATACTATATACCTAGTTTTCAGCTTTAACTGCCTAGGAAATATGTGTTAAATAATAGAACAAGCAAACAACAGTAGAAACATTACATATATATTTTCTGAGTTTGACACATTATCCTAGCTCATCAGTCATTATCCTACAGTACAAAATAATAAATAATTTTAACACCAGATTTGTAAATAATGACAATATATACTTTATTTTTAAAATCCATTTTTCAAAAATCTTTTTATGATTAACTATGGAATTTTTTCCGTTTATCTTATTCTCTTCAGGGTTTCTAGTCAGGCATTCTTTCTTCAAAAATTCCAAATTAAACTTAAATGAGTTGAAAATAATTTACAGAATCTGAATGCTGGCCTGTTAAAATTCAGAAAGCTGCCAAAAAGACACGTTAACAAATCACACAGCATTTGTATTAGAATTGAGTGACTTAGACACTCTCTGAAGCATACTGCCCAATGACAGACCAAAACACCATCACAACATTATATTGAGTTAAAGTGGGTGTGATTTCAGTGAGTGAAGCTGACCTTTAACTCCTTACGTTCTGTTATAAATTAAAAGCATCCATCAATTTAAAATTTAAGACAAAAATGCTTCATTTTGTCACAGCAAGATTGAACTATTTAATCTATATTTTTTAAGACTTCTCAGATGGATTAATATTTCACTGTATTTTGATGCACAGTTCAAGCCTTAAAATATTACTATCAAAATAATAGTGTTAATCCTTCTGACTGAAGTGTGAAAAATAAAATTATCTTAGAACGAAACTTCATTAATCCATGTTTGGATTTGAGAATACCACAGTACAATAACCTTATTTACAGTACAAATATCAAAATATATTTGAATAATCATTGATGCTCTGCATAAATCTCCTTCATCTTAATTTTGAAATCAATCAGTCTGGTTTCTTTAAAGGGTTCAAAGAACAATGGGGCTAGATTAACACCGGCTCATAATCAATGGGAAGAAAAATCTAACCCCTCCAGGGTCCTTAGAATTCAAGTTGTTTTTCATTGGCGTCATCTTGCCTTTACTGAAGTAAACATTGGACCAAAATGTTCCATAATAAAAAGAGAGTACACATAAAATATACAATGTCAATATAAGAGGAGAGAAATGTTCTGTACCTGTCCACTAAACATATAATCCAATAATTCCCGCATAACAGCGACAGAAATCCCATCCAGGACAATTTTATACACTGAACCATCATCTGTCGGAGCTGTATAATTCAATTTAGTCCTGAAATACAAACATCAGATTGCAATAAATATATAAAAACGGTTACACTTTGTGGTATAGTAAACACATAGCAATCATTATTCAGCATGTTTGAAACTAAAAATAAAAGCACTGTTATCAACACTTGCTCTTCCTAACACGATTTATTTTTTAGCTGGTATTGTTACAAAATGTTCTTTTTGAGAAAAGCCCTGCATGAACAACCAAAATAGTGTGGAATACTGTTTAATGGTGCTGGAAAACACATTTTGTTTAAGTAAAATCGTAATTCTACTTTTCCAATGGAAAAAAAAAATCACAGTCATTGTCATGGAGAAATCAAGAAAGAGAGAGATTTCCTAATGCTAGAATCAGCCAAATAATCAACTTTTCTCAATTTGTGAATATTAATCATTTCCACTGGCTTTTTCTATTGCATATGTTGGCAAAATGGTCAAGAAATGTAGGATGGAAATATATAGCAACAATATTAGCATTGTGCAAAGCTGACTACTGGAACTGTGTAGACAATAGTAAATTAGCTTACATTATCTGTAACATTAAGACATTTCACAGTCAAGATAAACAGCAATACTCAAAAGATAAAATCAGGTTTCAAAACACAAAGAATTTCAAAACACAAAGGCCCCAAGTTTCCACACGTGGCAAAACAGGCGCCCCTCCGAGCTGGGCACCCGTTTTTCACGCCGAAAACGGCGCCTGAAAAAAAATTTGCTATTCTCGAGCGCTTTGCAGCTCGATGTCAGCTTGGCGCGGCGCCCAGGGGGCGGAGCCTACCACTGGCGCCGATTTTGTAAGTAGGAGGGGGCAGGTACCATTTAAATGAGTTTTTTTCATGCCGGCAACCCTGCGCGTGCGCGTTGGAGCGTTCGCGCACACGCAGTGTGAAGGAAACATTGGCACTCGGCCATTTTTGCAGTTCTTTGTAGCTGTTCAATTTTTAACATTTTTTAATAAAACCACATTGCCCTTCCATGATCAGCATTGAGGCTTCTTGCAGCAGTGAGAAGGCTGCAGGAAGCCTCAGAAGTTGAGGCAGCCATTTCCCGACGGGCCCGACCGACGGCGGCCCCCCTGCCGTCGGGAATGGCTGCCTCAACTTCTGAGGCTTCCTGCAGCCTTCTCACTGCCTCCCCCCCGCTGCCGTCGGTCAGGCCCTCACTGCCTCCTCCCCCGCCCCCTGCCGTCGGGAACAGCTGCCTCCTCACTGCCTCCCCCCCGCTGCCGTCGGTCAGGCCCTCACTGCCTCCTCCCCCGCCCCCTGCCGTCGGGAACAGCAGCCTCCTCACTGCCTCCCCCCCGCTGCCGTCGGTCAGGCCCTCACTGCCTCCTCCCCCGCCCCCTGCCGTTGGGAACAGCTGCCTCCTCACTGCCTCCCCCCCGCTGCCGTCGGTCAGGCCCTCACTGCCTCCTCCCCCGCCCCCTGCCGTCGGGAACAGCTGCCTCCTCACTGCCTCCCCCCCGCTGCCGTCGGGAACGGCTGCCTCAACTCGTGAGGCTTCCTGCAGCCTTTTCCCTGCCTGAAGCACTTTCACACAGGTAGGAACATGGTTTATTTAATCTTTTCTTTGCTTATAAATTTTTATTCAGGTTGGAATTATTTGTATAATATTTGTATAAGTATAACTAAGGATTGATTGTAGAATGTAATGACTTCCCTTCGCCCCCCCCCCCCACCTCGTTCCGGACGCCTAATTTGTAACCTGCGCCTGATTTTTTAATGTGTAGACAAGATTTTTTCAGGCCTACAAAAATCTTCACTTGCTCCATTCTAAGTTAGTTTGGAGTACGTTTTCACTGTGGAAACTTTCAAATCAGGTGTCAGTGGCTGGACACGCCTCCTTTTGGAAAAAAATTCTGTTCCAAAGTGAAACTGTTCTACATGACTAGAACTGCAGAAAACTTAAATGTGGAGAATTGCGATTTCTAAGATACTCCGTTCTCCACTAGTTGCTCCTAAAAATCAGGAGCAAATCATGTGGAAACTTGGGGCCAAAGAATTTATCTATTGCATCACATTACCTGAACTGGTTCTAAACTATTAATGCCTTTCAACAAAAAAAACATGTTTTTTACATGCACCATAGGTGGCAAGTGTAAAATATAGTTGATCTAATTTCTTTATAGCAAAAATTATGACAATCTTTGTGATTTTTATCATTTATCATTGGGATTAAGCCCCATGATGTCATTTACCAGAATATCTTCTGCATCGGATCTGGTTTTCTCCCAAACATATTTTTACACGGCACTCTCATAACTTCCATGACAATTAATTTCAGATGTTCATTTGTAAATTCTTAATTGAAATTGTAAAGTTAAGCAATGGGTGTCAACTGGTACTCCGCCACAGAAGAGAAGGTAAGTGTATGCCCATGATTGCCAATGGAAGCAAATCCTTTCTCTGTCAGGATCTGGAAATCAGAGGATGAGACACCACAGCTTACTCATGCACAAGGCCGAGTGCTGGTTTCAGAGGAACACTGGCAGAGGGCCTTGGAACAAATTACTTGTCACTCTCCTAGCCATGATGTCTGATGCAGTGAGATCCAAGGAGCAAAGAAACTTGTGTTTTAAAAACAAAAGACGGTTGTTTGGTAAATTCTGTAATTGAAGCACACAACTCCAGGCCCATCTAGAAAACAAGCGCTATTAGAGTTGTTAAGCCAGGATCTAATGCTGACAGCATGTTACAAATTCTAGGTCTGCACTTGATATTTTCTTCATAGAATCATAGAATGGTTAGAGAGTACGGAAGATGGCCATTCGGCCTATCGAGCCTGTGCTGACTCTCTGCAAGAGCACCTCAGCTAGTCCCACTCCCCTGCCATTTCCCCATAGCCTTGCAATTTTTTTTCTTTCAGGTACTTATCCAACTCCCTTTTGAAAGCCGTGATTGAGTCTGCCTCCACCATCCTTTCAGGTAGTTCATTCCAGATCCTAACCATTCGCTCCATAAAAAAGTTTTTTCTGATATCGCCTTTGGTTCTTTTGCCAATCACCTTAAATCTGTGCCCTCTGGTACTTATCCAGGCCCTTCATGATTTTGAACACCTTTATTAAATCTCCTCTCATTCTTCTCTGCTCTAAGGAGAACAATCCCAGCTTCTCCAGTCTATCTATGGAACTGAAGTCCCTCATCATAAAATCATAGAAGTTTAAAGCACGGAAGGAGACCATTTTGGCCCATCGTGTCCATGTTGGCCAACAAGAGGCTGTCCAGCCTAATCCTACTTTCCAGCTCTAGGTCCGTAATGCTGCAGGTTACAGCACTTCAGGTGCACATCCAAGTTCTTTTTAAAAATGTAGTGAGGGTTTCTGCCTCCATCACCCTTTCAGACAGTGAGTTCCAGACCCCCACAACCCTTCCGTGAAGAAATTTCCTCTCAAATCCCCTCTAAACCTTCTACCAATTACAGTAAATTTATGCCCCCTGGTTGTTGACCCCTCTGCGAGGGGAAATAGGTCCTTTCTATCCGCTATATCTAGGCCCCTCAAAATTTTATACACCTTAAATGAGGTTTCGCCTCAGCCTCCACTGTTCCAATTAAAACAAATCCAGTCTATCTAATCTGTCCTCGTAGCTTAGATGCTCCACTCCCGACAACATCCTCGTAAATCTCCTCTGTACTTTCTCCAGTGCAATAACGTCCTTCCTGCAATGCAGTGACCAGAACTGCACGCAGAGCCCCAGCTGTGGCCTAACCAGTGTTTTATACAGTTCAAGCATAACCACCCTGCCCCTGTATTCTATGCCTCGGCAATAAAGGCAAGCATTCCGTATGCATTCTTAACCACTTTATCTACTTGGCCTGCTACTTTCAGGGATCTGTGGATATGCACTTCAAGAAACTATATAGACCAGTTAGCCTAACATCTGTGGTTGGGAAGATGTTAGAGTCCGTTATTAAAGAAGCAGCAGCAGAACATTTGGAAAAGCAAAATTCAGTCAGGCAGAGTCAGCATGGATTTATGAAGGGGAAGTCATGTTTGACAAATTTGCTGGAGCTATTTGAGGATGTAACGAACAGGGTGGATAAAGGCAAACCAGTGGATGTGGTGTATTTGGACTTCCAGAAGGCATTTGACAAGGTGCCACATAAAAAGTTGCTGCACAAGATAAAAGTTCACGGGGTTGGGGGTAATATATTAGCATGGATAGAGGATTGGATAACTAACAGAAAACAGAGAGTCGGGATAAATAGTTCATTCTTGGGTTGGCAATTAACAACTAGTGGGGTGCCGCAGGGATCAGTGCTGGAACACCAACTATTTACAATCTTTATTAACGACTTGGAAGAAGGGACTGAGTGTAACGTAGCCAAGTTTGCTGACGTTACAAAGATGGGAGGAAAAGCAATGTGCGAGGAGGACACAAAAAAATCTGCAAAAGGACATAGGCAGGCTAAGTGAGTGGGCAAAAATTTGGCAGATGGAGTAAAATGTTGGAAAGTATGAGTTCATGCACTTTGGCAGAAAAAAAAATCAAAGAGCAAGTTATTATTTAAATGGAAAAATTGCAAAGTGCTGCAGAACAGTGGGACCTGGGGGTACTTGTGCATGAAACACAAAAGGATAGTATGCAGGTGCAGCAAGTGATCAGGAAGGCCAATGGAATCTTGGCCTTTATTGCAAAGGGGATGGAGTATAAAAGCAGGGAAGTCTTACTACAGTTGTACAGGGTATTGGTGAGGCCACACCTGGAATACTGCGTACAGTTTTGGTTTCCATATTTACGAAAGGATATACTTGCTTTGGAGGCAGTTCAGAGAAGGTTCATTAGGTTGATTCCGAGATGAGGGGGTTGACTTATCAGGAAAGGTTGAGAAGGCTGGGCCTCTACTCTTTGGAATTCAGAAGAATGAGAGGTGATCTTATCGAAACGTATAAGATTATGAGGGGGCTTGACATGGTGGATGCAGAGAGGATGTTTCCACTGATAGGGGAGACTGGAACTAGGGGGCATAATCTTAGAATAAGGGGCCACGCATTTAAAACTGAGATGAGGAGGAATTTCTCTGAGGATTGTAAATCTGAGGAATTTGCTGCCTCAGAGAGCTGTGGAAGCCGGGATATTGAATAAATTTACGTCAGAGATAGACAACTTCTTAACCGATCAGAGATTAAGGGGTTATGGGGAGCGGGCAGGAAAGTGGACCCAAGTCCATGATCGGATCAGCCATGACCATATTAAATGGCGGAGCAGGCTCAAGGGGCCGTTATGGCCTACTCCTGCTCCTATTTGTTATGTTCTTATGTCCCTTTGTTCCTCTACACTTCTCATATCCTACCATTTAATGTGTATTCCCTTTCCTTGTTGGCCTTCCCAAAATGCATTACCTCACACTTCTCTGGATTACATTCCATTTGCCACTGTTCTACCAACCTGACCAGTTGATTGATATCTTCCTGCAGTCCGCAGCTTTCTTCATTATCATCCACACAGCCGATTTTAGTGTCTGCAAACTTCTTGAATATAGGGTGTATGATTAAGTCTAGATCATTGATTTATATCACAAAAAGCAAGGGACCTAGCCCTGCGGAACCTCATTGGAAACATCCTTCCAATGATAAAAACGGCCATCAACCATTACCCTTCCGGCTTCCTGCCTCCGAGCCAATTTTGGATCCAACTTGCCACTTTGCTCTGGATTCCATGGGCTTTTACTTTTGTGACCAGTCTGCCATGTGGGACTTTATCAAAAGCTTTGCTAAAATCCATATACACTAAATCATACGCTTTGCTTTCATCAACCCTCCTGGTTACCTCCTCGAAAAACTCAAATCAAGTTAGTCAGACACAAACTTCCCTTAACAAATCCATGCTGACTGTCCTTGATTAATCCGTGTCTTTCTAAGAAGATTTATCCTGTCCTTCAGGATTTTTTCCAATAATTTTCACACCAGAGGTTAGGCTGACTGGCCTGTAATTACCTAGTCTATCCCTTTCTCCCTTCTTAAACAAAGTTACCACATTAGCAGTCCTCCAGTCCTCTGGCACCACACCTGAAGCCAGAGAGGATTGGAACATGATCGTCAAAGCCTGTGTTATTTCCCTGGAATAATTCTCATAAATCTTTTCTGCACCTTCTCCAAGGCCTTCACATCCTTCCGAAAGTGCGCTGCTCAGAATTGGGCACAGTACTCCAGTTGAGGCCGAACCAATGTTTTATACAGGTTCATGATAATTTCCACGCTTCTGAACTCTTTACCTCTATTTCTGAAGCCCAGGATTATGTAAGCTTTTTAAACTGCTTTCTCAACTTGCCTTGCCACCTTCAACGATTTGTGCACATATACCCCTATAAGCCCATCGACTCCCACAGCTATCTGGACCGTGGCTATCAAGGGAAATCAGGGATAGTATTAAAGCCAAGGAAGTGGCATACAAATTGGCCAGAAATAGCAGCGAACCCGAGGACTGGGAGAAATTTAGAACTCAGCAGAGGAGGACAAAGGGTTTGATTAGGGCAGGGAAAATGGAGTACGAGAAGAAGCTTGCAGGGAACATTAAGACGGATTGCAAAAGTTTCTACAGATATGTAAAGAGAAAAAGGTTAGTAAAGACAAACGTAGAGACAGACTATTATCTGAATGGTGACAGATTAGGAAAAGGGGAGGTGCAACGAGACCTGGGTGTCACGGTACATCAGTTATTAAAGGATGGCATGCAGGTACAGCAGGCGGTTAAGAAAGCAAATGGCATGTTGGCCTTCATAGCGAGGTGATTTGAGTACAGGGGCAGGGAGGTGTTGCTACAGTTGTACAGGGCCTTGGTGAGGCCACACCTGGAGTATTGTGTACAGTTTTGGTCGCCTAACCTGAGGAAGGACATTCTTGCTATTGAGGGAGTGCAGCGAAGATTCACCAGACTGATTCCCGGGATGGCGGGACTGACCTATCAAGAAAGACTGGATCAACTGGGCTTGTATTCACTGGAGTTCAGAAGAATGAGAGGGGACCTCATAGAAACGTTTAAAATTCTGACGGGGTTAGACAGGTTAGATGCAGGAAGAATGTTCCCAATGTTGGGGAAGTCCAGAACCAGAGGTCACAGTCTAAGGATAAGGGGTAAGCCATTTAGGACCGAGATGCGGAGGAACTTCTTCACCCAGAGAGTGGTGAACCTGTGGAATTCTCTACCACAGAAAGTTGTTGAGGCCAATTCACTAAATATATTCAAAAAGGAGTTAGATGAAGTCCTTACTACTAGGGGGATCAAGGGGTATGGTGAGAAAGCAGGAATGGGGTACTGAAGTTTCATGTTCAGCCATGAACTCATTGAATGGCGGTGCAGGCTAGAAGGGCCGAATTGCCTACTCCTGCACCTATTTTCTATGTTTCTATGTTTCTATGTTTCCATTCCACTCTCCCAGTTACTCAGCCTCCGTCGCATCTGCTCCGATGATGCCATCTTCCACACTAGCACCTCGGATATGTCTTCCTGTTTCCTCAACCGAGGATTCCCCACCACCATGGTTAACATGGCCCTCGAACATGTCCGTTCTATTTCTCGCATCTCTTCCCCTCCCTCTCAGAACCATGACAGGACTCCCCTTGTCCTCACCTTTCACCCCACCAGCCTCCATGCTCAACAGATCATCCTCTGCCATCTCGAGCATGATACTACCATCATCAATCACATCTCCCCACCCCCACCCCGCCCCCGTCCCTTAGCATTCCGAAGGGGCCGCCCCCCCACCCCCCCACCCCCCCTCCTTCGACACCCTGGTCACCCCCTCCCCTTCCCATGGCACCTTCCCGTGCAAGCGCAGGAGATGCAACACCTGCCCTTTTACCTCCTCTCTTCCCAGGGCCCCAAATACTCCTTCCAGGTGAAACAGCGATTTACTTGTACTTCTTTCAATTTAGTGTACTATATTCGCTGCTCATGATGTAGTCTCTTCTACATTGGGGAGACCAAGCACAGATCAGGTTTGCAGAACACCTCCGTTCAGTCCGTAAGCGTGACACCGAGCTTCCAGTCGCCTGTCAATTTAATTCTCCACTGTATTCCCACTCCGATATCTCCAACCTCGGATTCCTGCACTGTTCCAATGAAGCTCAACGCAAGCTCGAGGAACAGCACCTCATCTTTCGTTTAGGCACATTACAGCCTTCTGGACTCAACATTGAGTTCAACAATTTCAGACCAAAACCTCTGCCCATTGTTGTGTATCTGTAAAGCATGCACTCCCATGTTCCGCCACCAGAGAGCGCATCCCTTGAAGTCGCAAGGTATCCCAGCATCCCTTGGGAGCACTGTATATAAGCCGGCCCCTAAGGCCTGTTCCTCACTCTGGAGTCTTATTAAAGACTGAGGTCACTGTTACTTTAGCCTCAGTGTGCAGTCTCATCTGTGTTAGGAACACAATAACTGGCGACGAGTATACGAATCCAACGTATGCAGCAAACTGTGGGCATCCTCGAGAAGTTCTCAGAGGGTGAGGACTGGGAAGCCTATGTCGAAAGGCTAGACCAGTGCTTTGTAGCCAACGAGCTGGACGGAGAAGGAAGCGCTGCAAAAAGGAGCACGGTCCTCCTCACGGTCTGCGGGGCACCGACCTACAGCCTCAGAAAGAATCTTCTGGCTCCGATGAAACCCACAGATAAGTCGTATGAGAAGCTGTGTACACTGGTTCAGGAGCAGGGAGAGCGTGCTGATGGCGAGGTATCGGTTCTACACATGCCAGCGATCTGAAGGTCAGGAAGTGGCGAGCTATGTCGCCGAGTTAAGGCGACTTGCAGGACAATGTGAGTTTGATGGCTACCTGGAGCAGATGCTCAGAGATCTTTTTGTATTGGGCATTGGCCACGAGACCACCCTAAGAAAATTTTTGACTGTAGAGACACTGACCCTCAGTAAGACCATTGCGATAGCACAGGCGTTTATGTCCACCAGTGATAACACCAAACAAATCTCTCAGCACACAAGTGCTAGCAATGTTCATAAATTAACTGGAACTGTGTTTGCGAGCAGAAATGTACAGGGCAGAAATCACGAGTCTGCAACTCTCAGCAGGCCTCAGGTGACCCAGATGACTCAGAGTCCGCAACAAAGGATGAATGCAAGGCAAGTCACACCTTGTTGGCGTTGTGGAGGCTTCCATTCAGCCTATTCATGCCGCTTCAAAGGGTATGTTTGCAAGAGCAGTGGAACAATGGGGCACGTCCAACGAGCTGAAAGCTCTGCAAAACCTGCTAACCACCACGTGGCAGAGGAAGATAGGTCCATGGTGGATCAAAGCAATTTCGCGCCTCAGAGAGAGGAGGCAGATGCTGAAGTACACGGGGTGCACACATTTTCGATAAAATGTCCACCTATAATGCTAAATGTAAAATTGAATGGCTTACCCATAGCCATGGAACTGGACACTGGCGCTAGCCAATCCATCATGAGTAAAAAGATGTTTGAGAGACTGTGGTGCAACAAGGCACTCAAGACCAGCCACACAAAACTGAGAATGTACACCAAAGAGCCTATCACTGTCCTGGGCAGCGCCATGGTCAAGGTCACGAACCGCCACGCTGGATTGTCCCGGGCGTGGTGCATGACCCGCCACGCTGGATTGTCCCGGGCGATGACCCCACACTGCTTGGAAGGAGCTGGCTGAGCAAAATCCGCTGGAACTGGGATGACATCAGAGCGCTATCACGTGTCGATGAGGCCTCATGTACCCAGGTTCTTAACAAATTTCCTTCCCATTTTGAGCCAGGCATTGGAAATTTTTCTGGGGCGAAGGTGCGGATCCACTTGGTCCCAGAAGCATGACTCATTCACCACAAGGCGCGAGCGGTACCTCACGATGAGGAAGAGAGTGGAAATTGAGCTGGACAGGCTGCAACGCGAGGGCATCATTTCCCCAGTGGAATTCAGCGAGTGGGCCAGCCCGATTGTTCCAGTACTCAAAAGTGATGGCCGGTCAGGATTTGCGGAAATTATAAAGTAACCATTAATCGTTTCTCGCTATAGGACCAATACCCACTACCTAAGACAGACGACCTATTTGCAATGCTGGCAGGAGGCAAGACGTTCACCAAGCTCGACCTGACTTCGGCCTACATGACACAGGAGCTGGAGGAGTCTTCGAAGGGCCTCGCCTGCAACAACACGCACAAGGGACTGTTCATCTACAACAGATGCCCGTTTGGTCGACTGCAGCGATCTTCCAGAGAAACATGGAGAGCCTACTCAAGTCGGTACCACGTACGATGGTTTTTCAGAACGACATATTGGTCACGGGTCGGGACACCGTCGAGCACCGACAAAACCTGGAGGAGGTCCTCCAGCGATTGGATCGCATAGGGCTGCAGCTGAAGAGGTCGCAATACGTCTTCATGGCAACAGAAGTGGAGTTTTTGGAGAGAAAGATCGTGGCAGACGGCATTCGGCACACAGACGCCAAGACAGAGGCTATCAGGAACGCGCCCAGGCCACAAAACGTCATGGAGCTGCGGTCATTCCTGGGACTCCTCAACTATTTTGGTAACTTCCTACCAGGGTTAAGTATCCTTTTAGAGCCCCTACATGTGTTATTGTGTAAAGGTGAGACCTGGGTATGGGAAAAAAAACAAGTGAGACTAATTGCTTTTGAGAAGGGCAGAAACATTTTATGCTCCAACAAGCTGTTTGTATTGTATAACCCGTGTAAAAGACTCGTGCTAGCATGTGATGCGTCGTCATACGGAGTCGAGTGTGTGTATTACAACAAGCTAGCGTTGCAGGGAAGTTGCAACCTGTCGCCTATGCCTCCAGGAGCTTGTTTAAGGCCGAGAGGGCCTACAGCATGATTGAGAAAAAGGCATTAGTGTGTCTGTTCGGGGTAAAGAAAATGTATCAGTACCTGTCTGGCCTCAAATTTGAGCTGGAAACCGATCACAAGCACCTTATATCCCTGTTCACTGAAAACAAGGGGATAAATACTAATGCCTCAGCCCGCATACAAAGGTGGGCACTCCCGCTATCAGCGTATAACTATACCATCCGCCACAGGCCAGGCACCGAGAACTGTGCGGATGCGCTCAGTCGGCTACCATTGCCCATCACGGGAGTGGAAATGGCGCACCCTGCAGACTTGTTGATGGTGGTGCAGCCCGCAGACTTGTTGATGGTCATGGAAGCATTTGAAAATGATAAACACCTGTCACGGCCCGCCAGATTAGGAGTTGGACCAGCTAAGAGCCTCTGCTGTCCCTAGTAAAAAACTGTGAACTGCATGGGAGCTGGGCCAGCAGCCCCGTTGAAATGCAAGAGCCAATCAAGCCATTCCAGCGGCGAAAGGACGAGCTGTCCATTCAGGCAGACTGCCTGTTGTGGGGTAACTGCGTAGTGCTACCCAAAGAGGGCAGGGAGACGTTCATCTCGCATCGCCACAGCACACACACGGGTATAGTAATGATGAAAGCGATAGCCAGATCCCATGTGTGGTGGCCCTGTATCGACTCTGACTTAGAGTCTTGTGTACGGCAGTGCAGCGTGTGTGCTCAGTTGAGCAACGCGCCCAGAGAGGCACCACTAAGTTTGTGGTCCTGGACCTCCAGACCATGGTCAAGGATCCATGTCGACTATGCGGGCCCGTTTCTCGGTAAAATGTTCCTGGTGGTGGTGGATGCTTTTTCAAAATGGATTGAAGGTGAAATAATGTCGGGAAGCACCGCCACCGCCATCATTGAAAGCCTGAGGGCCATGTTTGCCACCCACGGCCTGCCTGACATACTGGTCAGTGACAACAGGCCATGTTTCACCAGTGCCGAATTTAAAGAATTCATGACCCACAATGGAATCAAACATGTCACCTTGGCCCCGTTTAAACCAGCCTCCAATGGGCAGGCAAAGCGGGCAGTACAAACAATCAAACACAGAGCCTTAAACGAGTCACAGAAGGCTCACTCCAAACCCGCCTGGCCCGAGTACTGCTCAGCTACCGCACAAAACCCCACTCGCTCACAGGGGTGCCCCCGGCTGAGCTACTCTTGAAAAGGGCACTTAAAACCAGACTCTCACTGGTTCACCCCAACCTGCATGATCAGGTAGAGAGCAGGCGGCAGCAACAAAATGTAAATGATGGTCGCGCCACTGTGTTACGGGAAATTGATCTGAATGACCCTGTGTATGTGCTAAACTATGGACATGGTCCCAAGTGGATCGCAGGCACGGTGAGAGCTAAAAAAAAGGGAGTATGGTGTTTGTAGTCAAACTAGACAATGGACAAATTTGCAGAAAGCACCTGGACCAAACGAGGCTGCGGTTCACAGACTGCCCTGAACAACTCACAGCAGACACCACCTTTTGAGAGCCCACAACACACACCCAAAGGATCAACGACACCACGCCAGACCAGGAAATCGAACCCATCACGCCCAACAGCCGAGCAAGGCCAGGCTCACCCAGCAGCCCTGCAGGGCCAACAACACGCCAGCCCAGCAAGGGCACAGCCAACACACCAGAACAGACATTTGTACCGAGGCGGTGCACCAGGGAAAGAAAGGCTCCCGACGGCCTCACCTTGTAAATAGTTTTCACTTTGACTTTGGTGGGGAGTGATGTTGTGTATCTGTAAGCATGCACTCCCATGTTCCGCCACCAGAGAGCGCATCACCTGAAGTCCCAAGGGATCCCAGCATCCCTTGGGAGCACTGTATATAAGCCGGCCCCTAAGGCCTGTTCCTCATTCTGGAGTGTCTTAATAAAGACTGAGGTCACTGTTACTTTAGCCTCCCTGTGTGCAGTCTCATCGGTGTTGGGAACAAAATAGATCTGATGTTTTTTTTCTCTCTTTGTTTCTCATGGCAGCTGATAATTATCCTGACATTCACACCCTATCTAAACTAACCTTTTTCTAACTTCTGCCATTACCATCTCAAGTCGGCCCATCATTCCTTTTGTCTCTCTAATCTCTCCTGCTTCCCACCCTATCACAGACCTTCCCTTTTGTTCTTTCCTCCCCTCCCCCTTTCAGTGCTCCTTAAGAATTTGTTCACTTCGAACATTCACCAGTTCTGACGAAGGGTCATCGACCTGAAACATTAGCTCTGTTTCTCTCCACAGATGCTGCCTGACCCGCTGAGATTGCCAGCATTTTGTGTTTTTATTTCAGATTTCAGCATCTGCAGTATTTTGCTTTTGCACCCCTAGATATCTCTATTCCTGCACCCCCTTTAGGATTGTACCCTTTAGTTTATATTTCCTCTCCCCATTCTTTCTACCAAAATGTATCACTTCACACTTTTCTGCGTTATATTTCATCTGCCACGTGTCCGCCCATTCCACCAGCCTGTCTATGTCATCTTGAAATCTTTCACTATTCTCCTCACTGTTCACAATACTCCCACATTTTTGTCATCTGCAAATTTTGAAATTGTGCCCTGTACACCCACATCCAAGTTATTAATATGTATCAAGAAATCAGTGGTCCTAGTACCGACCCCTGGGGAACACCACTGTATACCTTCCTCCAGTCTGAAAAACAACCGTTCACCGCTACTCTCTGTTTCCCGTCACTTAGCTAATTTCGTATCCATGCTGCCACTGTCCCTTTTATTCCATGGGTTTCAACTTTGCAGGCAAGCATATTATGTGGCACTTTGTCGAACACCTTTTGGAAATCCAGGTACACCATGTCAACCGCTCTGCCCTCATCAACCCTCTCTGTTACAGCATTAAAAAACTCTATTCAGTTTCACCAGTCTCTCCCATAAGCTGAGTCCTCTACGATCAGGAGGTTACCTTTCAGTGTTCAATATCTAGACATACAATCTGTAACCTAGGAATCGAAACATTGAAAGTTCATGTGCATGCTGGATACTGTAAACTCAGACATGCCCTCCACATGTATTTCTCTCATCTTCCTGTACTGCGGATTGATGAACGCTTTACTGAGATGAGGTCAATTGTAAACCAAAAGCTGGTTAATTTTACATGCAATATGAACAAACAAAATACTGTTTTCAATTAATTTGATATCAATGTTACAACTCTCCTTGTAACACAGAAGCTAAAAATGTTAACTACTCATTGCAAGCTGAATGCACTTTACAGATGAGAAAATTCCCTGAAACTATGCAACTCTAACCTTCGGTAGAGAGATATTTATCTGTGTGACTGTTCCCACTCCACATTTCTGTAGACAGTCTCTGTATCCCAACTATACAGGAAGTCAAAAACCTCACTTCAGAGCCTCCCTCAGCTCTCCATGCCCATGGATTGGCCAGCTAAGCTGCCAACAACCATACTGTGGCCATCCTAGGTGCGAACTTCCCTGCCCACCCCCATCCACATTCCTACCCAGAATTAAGCCATTCTAACACATTAGGTATGAATGTCACAGAAATGTCTCAACAAACCACATGGCCACGCAAGCTGGTGAGGTAGGAGAAACACCATTTCTCCAGCTGCTTCATCTGGATCTAACTCGTATTCCCAAAAGCTTGTGTGTTCTATTAACCTCACAAGCTGAATTTAACTTAACAGCAATATTTTAATATAAATTAATCTAAAATCCTTCCGAAGCCAAATAGTCAAAAATCTCAAAACGCAACACATTATCATGGGTGATAATATAGTTCTGCAAAGAAAACTGGCTATTTAGTATTGTGCATTAAAAAAACCTAGTCCCCTAGATACTGGCATCTGTAACCAAGATATAGTGATTTCTCCATCTCACCCACTGATAAGCTCCCAGGTTACATAATCAGGCTATAAAGTAGCCAAATAAGTATTAAAGCAGGTTAAATTCCAAGTTCCAAACCAAAAAGGGCAGAGTAAAGTTCTCTCTTTTTGAGCAAGTGTCTGGAGTAAATACAAGTGTGCTTTCTTTAAAATCAAGCAAATGGTCGTTGTTTCTGAACAAATTACATGACTAAATGCTTTATTCTGTGTCAATATTTATTTATGACAATCAACTGCTGTGCTTGAGGTTTAAAAACTGTATAAACACAAGAATCCCCAAAATGAAAGTTTCACCAACTGCAAAATAAAAATTAAAGCATTCAGCACAAGGAAGATCCTGAAATGAATAAACAGCATCAAATGCCTATCAGCAGAGTGTAGCATGTCTGCCAAAATAGTCAGCATTCTCCAAGTTAGAGGATTGGGTGGAGTCAAGTTGTTAATCAGCTTTCTGAACAAACCTGAAACTGTTAATGTTCTCCAAATAAAAATGTTACAACATGTTAATTTCGCTTCTCCATGAGCCCCAATGTTCCTGACTTGTATTCCCCAGATGGCACTGTAATGTGCGTCAAAAGATAATTGGCAAAAGAACCAAGGGGAAGATAAGGAGATTTTTTTTAAAACTTAGCAAGTTGTAATGATTTGCAATGCACTGCCGAAATAGGTGGTGGCAGCAGATTACACAGTAACTTTCAAAAGGGAATTGTATATATGCTTTAAAATGACATATCTGCAAGGCTTTGGGGAAAGAGTGTGGAATTAATTGGATAGCACAGGCATGATAGGCTGAATGTCCTTCCATGTTATATGATTCGATGAAAAGATACAAGGAGCTTACATTTTGCAGTAATAATGCATCACCAATCATAGACAATGATTTTTTTTGTTTAAAATGTGCAACATCTAAAATTAGGCCATGCAATACCCAGGACTATTTTCTGTCCTAAGGGAAGGTCATTTTTCATATAGAAGAAACGTCGATATTGAATCTTAAAATATGGAAACAGAAACATCATTACCATATTGAATTGATGGAACAAGTTGGGATCGGCATTATAAACACTGATGGGATCAGCACTGAGGCCATTCAGTGCTATATTTCAAGCAGTGAATCAGTTTGAGACTCACATTTCACCAAATCAGAATCAGTGGACAAATAACTGAAGTTATAAAACTGCTACTCCACCCTAGAGACTCATTTCTACTCAATTAAGCCTAAAAGCACAGGAAGGATGAGTAATAATGGAAGGCAGAACTTTCTCACTTGCTCTCTGCAATGGATCTTAAGGATTCAGAACTCCCTCTTACAAAGGAATTGAATGCTGCAACACACTAACAGGAGCATCATCAGTAACAAAATGATCACACCATACATTTAATTAATAGTAATAGTTAATGCTCTCTGGGTTTACACCTCCAATACACCACATCTGGTCTTTACGATTTCCTAGTGTTACATTTCCAGCATATCCAAACCCCCCCACATTCACCTTCAACAGCAGATACAAATTTCCCGCTCAGCCTCTCTTGTACATCGCTATCTTGCTTCAGGTTTGTCCTTTTTTTATTCTCACTATGTTGTGTTTTTCATGACTCGTCTTTTTTCTCTCTTATAGCCGCATAATTCCTCTCAGTGGCTGAAGTGGGGGTATAGTTTCATAGGTGCCACCAGCAGCTCACCAAAAGAACCATCCTACAAATAACTTCATTCTATGAACCTGGACAATGAGCATCAGCAGGCTATTTAATCTTAGGGCTATTGGTGCCAAAACTGACCACCTTCTCACTGGATATTACCCATTATGATTCATCTTGTGTTTCTTAACTTGTCCTATTACCATCTCCTTTTGCCTTGCACCATCATCGCTTTTGTCTCTTAATCTCTTCTGCCTTCCACCCTATCTACCCTTCCCTCTTGTTCTTTCCTCTCCCCAACACTTGCTTAAAAACCTGTTACAACTCTAACTTTTTCCAGTTCTGACAAAGGGTCATCAACCTGAAACATTAACTCTGTTTCTCTCCCCACAGATGCTGCCTGACCTGCTGAATATTTCCAACATTTTCTGTTTTAATCTCAGGAATTTCTACATAACATTTTAACCAAAAGTTTCTGTGATAAAAGTTTCTGTGCTTCTCTTTGAATGGAGCCGGCTCCTGTGCTAAGGTGGTGCTGGCTGGCCTGTGGGCTTCTCAGTGTCGGTGAGTGGAAGCGCACTACGCACGTACTGCTGGAGCATGCAGAACACGTGGACTTCAACACTTTGGCCTTATCCCATCCAATCCTCCGATAAACTTGCTGCGTCCCCAAGTTTGGGAATTTTTGTTATAACCACTTGAAAGCAACTTTGAGAGACACACAAAGAAAATTTCAACTGCTTCTCTGTATAGCTGTACTTGGTGCAAAGCTTGAGGATACCACGTTGATCTATATAGAACCAGCGTAATGCAAAATGAAATGCTACATAGAAAATAGGTGCAGGAACAGGCCATTTGGCCCTTCGAGCCTGCACCACCATTCAATATCATGGCTGATCATTCACCTCAGTACCCCTTTCCTGCTTTCTCTCCATACCCCTTGATCCCTTCAGCCGTAAGGGCCATATCCAACTCCCTCTTGAACATATCTAACGAACTGGCATCAACAACTCTCTGCAGTAGAAAATTCCACAGGTTAATAACTCTGAGTGAAGAGGTTTCTCCTCATCTCGGTCCTAAATGGCTTACCCCTTATTCTTAGACTGTGACCCCTGGTTCTGGACTCTCCCAACATCGGGAACATTCTTCCTGCATCTAACCTGTCCAGTCCCGTCAGAATTCTATATGTGTCTATGAGATCCCCTCTCATTCCTTTAAACTCCAGTGAATACAGGCCCAGTCTATCCAGTCTCTCCTCATATGTCAATCCTGCCATCCCGGGAATCAGTCTGGTGAACCTTCGTTGCACTCCTTCAATAGCAAGAACGTCCTTCCTCAGATTAGGAGAGCAAAACTGAACACAATAGTCCAGGTGAGGCCTCACCAAGGCCTTGTACACCTTCCTGCTCTTATACTCAAATCCCCTAGCTATGAAGGCCAACATGCCAGTTGCCAGATGCGTGTAAGGTGGCCAAGGTTAGTGAGAAACTAGAAGATTGGGAAAATTTTAAACTACAGCAAAGAATGACAAAGAAAGCAACAAAGAAAGGAAAGATAGATTACGAAAGTAAACTTGCACAAAACATAAAAACAGATAGTAAAAGCTTTTACCGTTATAGAAAATGGAAAAGAGTGACTAAAGTAAATGTTGGTCCCTTAGAAGATGAGAAGGGGGATTTAATAATGGGAAATGTGGAAATGGCTGAGACCTTAAACAATTAATTTGCTTCGGTCTTCACAGTGGAAGACACAAAAACCATGCCAAAAATTACTGGTCACAGGAGTGTGGGAAGGAGGACCTTGAGACAATCACTATCACTAGGGGGGTAGTGCTGGACAGGCTAATGGGACTTAAGGTAGACAAGTCCCCTGGTCCTGATGAAATGCATCCCAGGGTATTAAAAGAGATGGCGGAAGTTATAGCAGATGCATTCGTTATAATCTACCAAAATTCTCTGGACTCTGGGGAGGTACCAGCGGATTGGAAAGCAGCTAATGTAACGCCTCTGTTTAAAATATGGGTCAGACAAAAGGCAGGTAACTGTAGGCCGGTTAGTTTAACATCTGTAGTGGGGAAAATGCTTGAAGCTATCATTAAGGAAGAAATAGCGGGACATCTAGATAGGAATAGTGCAATCAAGCAGATGCAACATGGATTCATGAAGGGGAAATGATGTTTAACTAATTTACTGGAATTCATTGAGGATATAACGAGCATGGTGGATAGAGGTGTACCGATGGATGTGGTGTATTTAGATTTCCAAAAGGCATTCGATAAGGTGCCACACAAAAGGTTACTGCAGAAGATAAAGGTACGCGGAGTCAGAGGAAATGTATTAGCATGGATAGAGAATTGGCTGGCTAACAGAAAGCAGAGAGTCGGGATAAATGGGTCCTTTTCGGGTTGGAAATCGGTGGTTGGTGGTATGCCACAGGGATCGGTGCTGGGACCACAACTGTTTACAATATACATAGATGACCTGGAAGAGGGGACAGTGTGTAGTGTAACAAAATTTGCAGATGACACAAAGGTTATTGGGAAAGGGGGTTGTGTAGAGGACACAGAGAGGCTGCAAAGAGATTTAGATAGGTTAAGCGAATGGGCTACGGTTTGGCAGATGGAATACAATGTCGGAAAATGTGAGGTCATCCACCTTGGGGAAAAAAAAAACAGTAAAAGGGAATATTATTTGAATGGAGAGAAATTACAACATGCTGCGGTGCAGAGGGACCTGGGGGTCCTTGGGCATGAATCCCAAAAAGTTAGTTTGTAAGCAGTAGGTAATCAGGAAGGCGAATGGAATGTTGGCCTTCATTGCGAGAGGGATGGAGTACAAAAGCAGAGAGGTCCTTCTGCAACTGTATAGGGTATTGGTGAGGCCGCACCTGGAGTACTGCGTGCAGTTTTGGTCACCTTACTCAAGGAAGGATATACTAGCTTTGGAGGGGGTACAGAGACGATTCACTAGGCTGATTCCTGAGATGAGAGGGTTACCTTATGATGATAGATTGAGTAGACTGGGTCTTTACTCGTTGGAGTTCAGAAGGATGAGGGGTGATCCTATAGAAACAGTTAAAATAATGAAAGGAATAGACAAGATAGAGGCAGAGAGATTGTTTCCACTGGTCGGGGAGACTAGAACTAGGGGGCACAGCCTCAAAATATGGGGGAGCCAATTTAAAACCGAGTTGAGAAGGAATTTGTTCTCTCAGAGGGTTGTGAATCTGTGGAATTCTCTGCCCAAGGAAGCAGTTGAGGCTAGCTCATTGAATGTATTCAAATCACAGATAGATAGATTTTTAACCAATAAGGGAATTAAGGGTTACGGGGAGCGGGCGGGTAAGTGGAGCTGAGTCCACGGCCAGATCAGCCATGATCTTGTTGAATGGCGGAGACGGCTCGAGGGGCTAGATGGCCTACTCCTGTTCCTAATTCTTATGTTCTTATGTTCACCGCCTGCTGTACATGCATACCAACCTTCAATGACTGATCTACCATGACACCCAGGTCTCGTTGCACCTGCCCTTTTCCTAATCTGCCGCCATTCAGATAATATTCTGCCTTCATGTTTTTGCCACCAAAGTGGATAACTTCAGATTTATCCACATTATACTGCATCTGCCATGCATTTGCCCACTCACCTAACCTGTCCAAGTCACCCTGCAGCCTCATAGCATCCTCCTCACAGCTCACACCGCCACCGAGCTTAGTGTCATCTGCAAACTTGGAAACATAGAAACATAGAAAATAGGTGCAGGAGTAGGCCATTCGGCCCTTCAAGCCTGCACCGCCATTCAATGAGTTCATGGCTGAACATGCAACTTCAGTACCCCATTCCTGCTTTCTCGCCATACCCCTTGATCCCCTTAGTAGTAAGGACTACATCCAACTCCTTTTTGAATACATTTAGTGAATTGGCCTCAACAACTTTCTGTGGTAGAGAATTCCACAGGTTCACCACTCTCTGGGTGAAGAAGTTTCTCCTCATCTCGGTCCTAAATGGCTTACCCCTTATCCTTAGACTGTGACCCCTGGTTCTGGACTTCCCCAACATTGAGAACATTCTTCCTGCATCTAACCTGTCTAAACCCGTCAGAATTTTAAACGTTTCTATTAAATCCCCTCTCATTCTTCTGAACTCCAGTGAATACAAGCCCAGTTGATCCAGTCTTTCTTGATATGTCAGTCCCGCCATCCCGGGAATTAGTCTGATGAACCTTCGCTGCACTCCCTCAATAGCAAGAATGTCCTTCCTCAAGTTAGGAGACCAAAACTGTACACAATACTCCAGGTGTGGCCTCACCAAGGCCCTGTACAACTGTAGCAACACCTCCCTGCCCCTGTACTCAAATCCCCTCGCTATGAAGGCCAACATGCCATTTGCTTTCTTAACCGCCTGCTGTACCTGCATGCCAACCTTCAATGACTGATGTACCATGACACCCAGGTCTCGTTGCACCTCCCCTTTTCCTAATTGGAGATATTACTCTCAATTCCTTCATCTAAATCATTGATGTATATGGAATTCCATATGGATTAGCACAGAGATTCCCAGATTTTACTTATTGCGTGCCCCCTTCCAGATCTACCAGCTGCCTGCATACCCCTACCAGCATACAGGTTTAATATTTTAACCCCTTTAATGACCAACCATTGTACAAAATGTACAAATTAGAATCCATATATACACACACAACTTAAAATCCACCATTATAGACAATTTCTCCTACATAAACCCCCCCCACCCACCCCACACAAAGAGATGTCTCCTGCACCAGGGGTATGCGTACCACAATTTGGGAACCCCTGGATTTGTATAAACCAGCGAGATTACATAGAAGATGCGAGAATGTGAATTACCTACTAAATGTCAATGTGCTTAAGGTAAGAACAGCAAAAGGTTTAGGGAGTGAGCTCCAGAGTAAGATCTACATGTATGTCACAGAGTGAGAAATTTCAGGAAGTGAAAATGCACAGCTGGTCAGAATTGGAGAAGCTCTCAGTACAGACTGGACATGGGTTAAAGAACAATGCAGAGGTAGGGTGGTGAAAGGATAAGGATCTGATTTCATTCATGGAGCTAGTGGAGGTCAGTCAGCATAGGAATAAAAGGCTAGCAAGACAGTATAAAACAGTGTGGGTATTAGAGTTTTGCACAAGTTGCAATTTGTGTAGGGTGGAGCTTGGTGAGTAAGCCATTTGGGAATATTGAAAATGTAAAATGCATCCTTATGACCTCGCCGGGTAAAACTGTCACTTAATTAAGAGCAACTTTTGTCCTGTGTATTCACCCTCATAAGGAAATGGAACAACACTAAATTCACCAAGTAGGGCACTTACAATCAACAAAGACCTTAATTCACCAATTTTGGCTGGATCTGAGTACTCATCGCAGATGTAAAAAGGATGTACTTTAACACACCACAAAGCCTGGCTCTTTCCCAAGGTTCACAATATTGGACAGGTTTAGGAAGACAGTTTCAGATTAATGTGCAAAACGAATCTATAAATTGCACACATTAATTTCCAGACAGTTTTTTTCTCCCTAAAGGGAGCAGAGCTCTAACACACACCGTGCCACAGAAATTTAGATCTAAAAATCACCATTCGGGGTACTTTAGGAGACTTCTGCAGTGAAAGTGCTGAATTGTCTATACCATTAAAACATTTTTTTTAAAGTGCCAGACACTATACTCCGGATACATGCAATTACGTTGTACATGTGCGTAGCATATTTAAAATCAGTTGGGTAATAATTTCTGCATTTTATGTGACTCACTTAAAAAAAAATCAGGCTTGATGCCTCTGAGGGTGGGCAGTTAAGTGTGTCTAACTCAGTCACTGCAAAGGGCGAGGCTGCCAAATTCGCCCCACCCTTCGCTGGTTCCCGTCCGGCAGCTGGTAAGTTGTGACATGCGTGATATTCCGCAATGAGTTCAGTTTAGTTTTACGCCACAGATCCCAGCCCTGTGTAGACAAATGCCCCTCCAAAAGGAGCTTTGGGAGTTTAGCTGAGAGAGAGAGAGGGAGGGGCCGGTCCCCTGGGCTGGGTCAGCAGGGGCCTACACATCCCCGGGCTACTCTTGGCCCCACTGCACTGCACTGGTTGCAAGCGGCTGATGCGGGCCGGGCCGGGGCTCCCACTGACCTGACGTACGGGCTGGCGGCCGCCAGCAGGTTCTTCTGCACCGGGATCTGCTCCCCCTCCACCACCAGCACCGCGTCGCAAAAGAGCGGCTCCTCGCGAAACGAGCTGAGGCTCTTCAGCAGCTTGTTGGCGTGCTGCGGGTCCCACACCACCGACACCGAGCCGCTGGGCTCCGCCGTCATCCTGTCCCGGCTCCCCGGCTTCGGGCTCCTGACAACACAGCCCCGGCCGTCATCACCTAGCGACCGCTCGACGGCGCCCGACACCTGCCAAAACAGCCGCGTCTACCAAAAAGGCGTTTCTTTTCACAATCCTGCGAAAGGATGATCCCAATTTCCTCCTCGGAATTCTGCCTGCCTGCCCCTCCTGGACTTTTCTCTCTCTTTCTCTCGCAGGTTGGGCTTTTCCACAGGCATCCATTGCAAAGCCACTGAATCCCACAGTTGTCAGGATTATATTTTTCCCCAAATAAAAGCTGGAAATGCTCAGCAAGTCAGGCAGCATCTGTGAGGAGAGAAACGCTTCTGTCTCCACAGATGCTGCCTGACCTGCTGAGTATTTCCAGCATTTTCTGTTTTTATTTCAGATTTCCAGCATCCGCAGCATTTTTCTTTTGTGTTTTTGTTCCCACCCTGCTTCTTGTCAGATTTATATTTTTTTCTCTCAGTTTCTCTGTTCAAACTTCTTTCTCAATCTTGGAAAAGGACGCTTTAAATTTCAACCTATCCCTTCCCTTCTCTGACTTCTGCCTTCTGCGCCTGGAATTCTCCCTCTCTCAAGTTGGGCTTTCTACAGACATCCATTACAAAGCCACTGAGTCCCACAACGACCAGGATTATATTTGTTCCCACCTTCCATACTAGTGCTTCCGATATGATTCCTTTTTTCTCAATCGAGGATTCCCCTCTACTGTGGTTGACAGGGCCCTCGACCGTGTCCGTTCCATTTCCGTCACTTCTGCTCTCACCCCTTCCCCCTCCTTCCCAGAACCATGATAGGGTTCCCCTTGTCCTCGCCTTTCAACTCACCAGCCTCCACATTCAACAGATCATCCTCCGCCATTTCTGCCACCTCCAGCATGATCTCACCACGAAACACATCTTGCCCTTCCCTTTCAGCATTCCGAAGGTACTGCTCACTCCGTGACACCATGGTCCACTTCTCAATCACCCCCTCCCCTTCCCACAGCATCTTCCCGTGCAAGCATAGGAGGTGCATCCTTGACATATTACCTCCTCCCTTCCCACAGTCCAGTGCCACAAACACTCCTTCCAGGTGAAACAGCGATTTACTTGTACTTCTTGCAATTTAGTTTATTGTATTCGCTGCTCACGATGTGGTCTCCTCTACATTGGGAGACCAAACGCAAATTGGGTCACTGCTTTGCGGAACACCTCCATTTAGTCCGTAAGCGTGACCCCGAGCTTCCCGTCGGCTGTCACTTTAATTCTCCGCTCCACTCCCATCTCTCTGCCTTCCGCGTCTTGCATTGTTCCAATGAAGCTTGATGTATGTTTGAGGAACAGCACCTCATCTTTCGATTAGGTACTTTATAGCCTCTGGACTCAATTAGTTCAAAAATTTCAGATCATAACCTCTGACCCTATTTTTTGCACATGGCAATTGTTGACGATTCTGCCATTCCCATTTACACCTCTTCCAGTCTCTTTTGTTTCTTTACTTGTCCCATTACCATCTCCTTTTGCTTTGTACTGTAAGTGGTCAGTCTATGGTTATTTCCCGAGGTTTTCGAGGCCTCGCAGTAGGGTCCAAATACGTAAGGGTTTTTACTTGGCAGTGACCGGTGCCAAATCGGCCCTGCTTGCTTGCTGCGCTACGGGTTGGTTTTCCACAGAGACCATTGCCAATAAGTCTCTCACAGTTATCCAATCTGCTGTTTATGATTTAACACCCGCTTATAGCAAGCACACCAACCCAGTCCTTATGCTCGGCCGCAAAGAGTTACAATGGATTGTCTTGTAGTGAGACACAGACCAACGTTTCAAGTTCAAAATCACACAAGGTTTACTACAAAAGCTCAACACCTCCATTCCACTCACCAGATGTTTGTGAAGTAGAACCACACAGTGCAGTAATAACCAGTAAAACAGTGCACTTCCCTTGCTAGCCTTACAACAGACCAACCCTTCCCGTGAGCTAAACCCTCCCGGGTCCCACCTAACTTTAAACCCCCCCTCTGGTTTGGTTGGGGCACACTGACACCCCCTCACGCACTTAGGTGGATCGGTTGGTGAGCGTGCAACTATTGAGTTCTCACCCAATCTGCACATCCTTGCTCCTTCCTCAGCGGTTCGACTCCATGGCCCCGTGCGTGACTGAAGTATGCGAGATCCAGGTTGAAGTTGAAGTCCGTCAGTTTGGAGAAGCGAGGCTTCGCTCTTTTTTTCAAAAATATACTTTATTCGTATAAAATTTTCACAATACATTGGAAAATAGTTCAGTACCTTGCGGTCAGCAATTCCATGCAATTCGTTTGGATGCTGACAGCAGTTCCATACAATGCACTAGCGTGCATTTCATTTCAAGGTACTGTTTAGTACAATCCATAAATCACATTACATGTTGTACTGTACAAATAAGGGTATTACATGGAGCAGATGAGAACAGATTTACATTACATTCCAGGGTACATTTCAATACCGATCACGAATCACGTTACATGTAGCACTATGAAGATGAAAGCAGAACACGGAACGGATGGGAATACATTTACATTTCTTTACAAGTTACTAAACAGTTCAGAGGCTTTCATTATACATGGCACAACACAGGTGTTTTTCAGTACATGGTGCTCTATGTATACAAGCAGATTAACAAGGACAGCCCGAAGGGGGTCTGATTCCATCCCCTGGGTTTACCGTGGTGGAAGTGCCTTAAACTGTAGCTATTCCCCATCATGCCTTTGCGGTAACTGCACCAATCTTTAGTGTGTCCCTCAGCATGTATTCCTGGACTTTCGATTGCGCCAGTCTGCAACACTCGGCCATGGACATCTCTTTGCTCTGGAAGACCAGCAAGTTTCGGGAAGACCAAAGTGCATCTTTCACCGAGTTGATGGCTCTCCATGATGTCTGTCTCGGTGTGCGTTCCTGGGAACAGACAACAGAACACAGAGTCCTGTGTTACGGAGCTGCTTGGGATGAACCTCAACAGCAATCACTGCATCTCCTTCCAGACCTGCCTTGCAAAGGGGCAATTCTGAAGGAGATGGATAACAGTCTCGTACGCACCACAGCCGACTCGGGGGCAGTGCCGTGTCTCTGAAACCCCAGCTGTGCATGAAGGATATGACGGGTAGTGCCCTGCTTTATGGCCTTGTGGTCAAAGATGCTTTTCTTGAAAAACTTTTCCACGAAGGACAGGTGGTGAGGCATGGTCCAACTGGTTGGAGGATTCTGCGGCAGCCTGGCCAGACCTATCCTTCGCAACACCGGGGACAGATAGAATCTCAGCATGTACTGACACTTGATGTTTGCGTACGAAGGGTCTATGCACAGCTTGATGCAGCCGCACACAAAGATGGCCATCAGGATAAGGACCACATTCAGAACGTCCTTTCCCCCCTTGTCCAGAGATTTGTACATTGTGTCTCTGCGGACACGGTCCATTTTCGGTCTCCAGACAAAATGGAAGAAGGCTCGGGTGACTGCCACGGCACAGGAGCGGGGTATGGGCCAGATCTGCACCACGTACAACAACACCGAGAGCACCTCACTCCTGATGACCAGGTTCTTTCCTGCAATGGAGAGGGAGTGCAGCTTCTATCATCCCAGTTTATGTTTGGCTTTAGCGATACGCTCCTTCCAGTTTTTGGCACACGCCCCATCCGCTCCGACCGGTCCTTATCTTTGAGGAGTGGGCAAACGTGCCTTCATGTAGGATGTGAGAGAACGAAGATCAAGCTTCCAAAATGCTCGACAGTGAAACTCCTATAGTTCACAATTCTGGCTGGGTTGGATGGTTCTGTTGCCTCGGGGAACCTTTCCATGGCTTCTTCGGGTCTTATTTTGCACTATCTGAGATGTGCTAGGGTCTGAACAAAACCAGTCGATCGATGTCTGAAAGCTTCCCGAGTAAGTGTTAAATGGCCCATCAGTCCTGATTGCTGGACCATTGTGGAGACATGTCCTAGCACCTTGTTCTCTTCCCTAGCAAACCTGGCTCCACCCACAAAAGAGTCCCTTGGCCTTCCTAAGAGCACCTAGCTCTGACGTCACTGGCCGCTGGCACGCCAGTGTTCCAATTAACATTTAAACAGATCCAGCTTGTCTCACCAGTTTCTGTGAGAGAGATCCGCCCCACATGTTTCTCCCAGCAACATGTTTCATCCTAATCCAGACTAGCCATCTTGTGTCACAGTATTTCAAAAGTCCTTTTCAGGGTGTACAGCCAACAGGGATATAAACTCAACAGTCCCGAGTTGACTTTGTCGAGTTACACTCCCCTTTGATATTAACACTATCCTCCATGGAGAAAATATCATCCATATCCTTTTCCTTATCCTTCCGAGGAGAATGCCTCGTGATACCCCTACCAAACCGAAGTTACCTAGTCCCTGTGGGTCCCCCTCTGCGGTTACAGTATTTAACGTTTGTAACACACTTTACAATGGGTATTACAAACGTTCCTTTAAAACCAGGCAACTTGCCTCCATGGTCGAAACTTTAATCACCTGTCAGCAGCCAGGTTTTGAGTGCCCTTACAAACAGTTACAGAAAATACATATGTACATTTAAAGATACAGCAGTTATCATGGGCGACTTTAATCTACATATTGATTGGGCTAACCAAACTGGTAGCAATGCGATGGAGGAGGATTTCCTGGAGTGTATTAGGGATGGTTTTCTAGACCACTATGTCAAGAAAACAACTGGAGAGCTGGCCATCCTAGACTGGGTGATGTGTAATGAGAAGGGACTAATTAGCAATCTTGTTGTGCGAGGCCCTTTGGGGAAGAGTGGCCATAATAGGGTAGAATTCTTTATTAAGATGGAATGTGACACAGTTAATTCAGAGACTAGGGTCTGAACTTAAGGGAAGGTAACTTCGATGGTATGAGACGTTAATTCGCTAAAATAGACTAGCGAATGATACTCGAAGGGTTGACGGTGGATAGGCAATGGCAAACATTTAAAGATCACATGGATGAACTTCAACAATTGTACATCCCTGTCTGGAGTAAAAATAAAATGGGGAAGGTGGCTCAACCATGGCTAATAAGGGAAATTAAGGATAGTGTTAAATCCTAGGAAGAGGTATATAAACTGGCCAGAAAAAGCAGCAAACCTGAGGACTGAGAGAATTTTATAATTCAGCAGAGGAGGACAAAGGGTTTAATTAGGAGGGGGAAAATAGAGTATGATAGGAAGCTTGCTGAGAACATAAAAACTGACTGCAAAAGCTTCTATAGATATGTGAAGAGAAAAAGATTAGTGAAGACAAACGTAGGTCCCTTGCAATCAAATTCAGGTGAATTTATAATGGGGAACAAAGAAATGGTGGACCAGTTGAACAAATACTTTGGTGTCTTCACGAAGACACAAATAACCTTCTGGACATACTAGTGAGAAGGAGGAATTTAAGGAAATCCCAATTAGGTGGGAAATTGTGTTAGGGAAATTGATGTGATTGAAGGCCGATAAATCCCCGGGGCCTGATAGTCTGCATCCCAGAATACTTAAGGAAGTGGCCCGAGAAATAGTGGATGCATTGTTGATCATTTTCCAACAGTCTATCAACTCTGGATCAGTTCCTATGGACTGGAGGGTTGCTAATGTAACACCACTTTTTAAGAAAGGAGGGAGAGAAAAAAGTGTGTAATTATAGACCGGTTAGCCTGACATCAGTGTTGGGGAAAATGGAAAATGTTGGAATCAATTATTAAAGATGAAATAGCAGCGCATTTGGAAAGCAGTGACAGGATCGGTCCAAGTCAGCATGGATTTATGAAGGGGAAATCATGCTTGGCAAATTTTCTAGAATTTTTTGAGGATGTAACTGGTAGAGTGGACAAGGGAGAACCAGTGGATGTAATATATTTGGATTTTCAAAGGCTTTTGGCAAGGTCCCACACAAGAGATTGGTGTGCAAAATTAAAGCACATGGTATTGGGGGTAATGTACTGACGTGGATAGAGAACTGGTTGGCAGACAGGAAGCAGAGAGTCAGGATAAACGGGTCCTTTTCAGAATGGCAGGCAGTGACTAGTGAGGTGCCGCAGGGCTCAATGCTGGGACCCCAGCTATTTACAATATACATTAATGATTTAGATGAAGGAATTGAGTGTAATATCTCCAAGTTTGCAGATGACACTAAGCTGGGTGGCGGTGTGAGCTGTGAGGACGATGCTAAGAGGCTGCAGGGTGACTTGGACAGGTTAGGTGAGTGGGCAAATGCATGGCAGATGCAGTATAATGTGGATAAATGTGAGGTTATCCACTTTGGTGGCAAAAACACGAAGGCAGAATATTATCTGAATGGCGGCAGATTAGGAAAAGTGGAGGTGCAACGAGACCTGGGTGTCATGGTACATCAGTCATTGAAAGTTGGTATGCAGGTACAGCAGGCGGTGAATAAGGCAAATGGTATGTTGGCCTTCATTGCTATGGGATTTGAGTATAGGAGCAGGGAGGTCTTACTGCAGTTGTACAGGGCCTTAGTGAGGCCTCACCTGGAATATTGTGTTCAGTTTTGGTCTCCTAATTTGAGGAAGGGTGTTCTTGCTATTGAGGGAGTGCAGCGAAGGTTCATCAGACTGATTCCCAGGATGGCAGGACTCTCAGATGAGGAGTGACTGGATCGACTGGGCCTGTATTCACTGGAGTTTAGAAGGATGAGAGGGGATCTCATAGAAACATATAAAATTCTGATGGGACTGGACAGGTTAGATGCGGGAAGAATATTCCCGATGTTGGGGAAGTCCAGAATCAGGGAACACAGTCTAAGGATAAGGGGTAAGCCATTTAGGACTGAGATGAGGAGAAACTTCTTCACTCAGAGAGTTGTTAACCTGTGGAATTCCCTACCGCAGAGAGTTGTTGATGCCAGTTCATTGGATATATTCAAGAGGGAGTTAAATATGGCCCTTACGGCTAAAGGGATCAAGGGGTATGGAGAGAAAGTAGGAAAAGGGTACAGAGAAACATAGAAAATAGGTGCAGGAGTAGGCCATTCGACCCTTCGACCCTGGACCACCATTCAATAAGATCATGGCTGATCATTCCTTCAGTACCCCGTTTCTGCTTTCTCTCCATACCCCTTGATCCCTTTAACTGTAAGGGCCACATCGAACTCTCTCTTGAGGTACTGAGGTGAGTGATCAGCCATGATCTTATTGAATGATGGTGCAGGCTCAAAGCGCCGAATGGCCTACTCCTGCACCTATTTTCTATGTTTCTATGTTACATTCTCCAGACGAAATACATCGATATTTACACACATCCCGTGGGAACAGGCACGAGATGTTTCAAATTGGGAGCTGTTTGTCGATCAATGCTAGCCGCCGATTTCTGAGTGCCTTTCCACGCTTCCCGCAGGATAAATGAATCAGGTACATGGTTATCACACATTGAGCTAGCAGCAACACATGAGATATGACCCGAATCCATGGAGGAACCTCGAAGTCAATGCCAATGTCCCACCATGGTGGAGATACAAACTGTTTTATCTCCTTTCCTGTTTCTCAGTTCTGATGTACCAGGGTGTAAAAGTGTTTTTGGGATAGTTCAACCTCTTTGAGTAGTTTTCTGAGGTGTTCGGGCAGAGGTGGAATCTCGTAACCAAACTGAGTTACAAATCACGGATGGTGTCGTTTACCGTGATGTGAACCGCGATGGGTTCCGCGATGGGGATAATGCATTCTTGGGCAATCTGGACCTCGGTGTAGGGTTTGAAGCAGAAGATCTGATCTTTAATTGGGCACCAAGTGTCGTTACGCACTCGGTACTGAGTCACGCTGGTCGCTGATACAGTACGTCCCTCCACCCGTGTAAGCTACTTGGGCCATCACCTCCATGGTGCAATTAATGGGCTCCACACCCTATGATTTAAACCCACACACCAGTTGGTCAGAAACATACAAACGCTGAGGACATAGTACCACGTGTGCTCCCCTGCTCTGACACCCGTTAAGGTCTGTGCCGGTCATGGTGGATTCCACTTTACAACAAACGGTGGGACCCCATGATGTCGAACGTGTACCCCGTCCCTCAGAACACCGATGTTCTGTACTCGGTATACCGGTGCCAGTCGTGGTGACCCGCTCATCACTGGCATCTGAAGTACAACCCCCATTACCGTAGCGTTGGACTGGCCACAATCTACCGGGACTGGGTAAGCCTCTGAGGCGAGTCAGAGTTGGCACGGGCTCATGGAACCTTTGTACGGGCTGAGCGCGGTGAGGTGTTGGTTGCTGAACCATGAAGGAAAGTGGCCTTGTTGAAGGTCCGCCAAATTACTGCGTCCTTCATTCAGCAGCAAAGCACCATACAACACACATGTGTTATTCCTTGCCGCCTGAGCTGAGGCATTCCGATCTTCTTGGATCAAACTGTTAATCGTTTGAGCATGTGCCTCCAGCTCGGCTATGATCTCCTTCAAATGGATGGTCATAGCCTGATCCTCCCGCAACTCTGACCCCTCTATCGCGTTACCTTCTCACAGTATCTTGCGCAACCGATCCCTCAAGGTATTTACCTGCATCTGCAAGTGAGCATCGTCCATCTTGTTAACAATGGAAGTGCCAGTGCTAAATGCTGTGGCTGCGTCATTAAACAGCCCCCGCTTGTACCTTTCTGAACCCCCGCGCTGACCTGAGGTCAGATCATACACACTGTCCCGATCCACGCCACCATAACTTAACTCATAGAACTTGCTAAACATTTCTTTAAGCAGAGCCTCGTAAAGCCTTCCGGTCTCTGCAGGACACCACCGTGACATGTGAATCTGGGTCAGGTTTAAGATAACCGAGGCGACCGAGTAGTGCACCTCATTGTAAAGTATCTTGCTGGTCGGGACTAGCACCAACCCATTCCTTGGCCCCGGGGTGGTGGTGGGACATCTAATCTCCATACCGGTGGGGCTGTGAGAAGGGGCTCTGCCTCGCATGCTAGCAACTCTGTGGAATTTACGGTATCTGGAGGGTCTGGGATCAAACAGGAGTCCATACTCCGTTCCCAACCGATCCCGATCCCGATCCCGGAGTTTTGCCACCATCGCGAAAACGCGACCGCCACGCCCGTTGGGCAGACCCGTTCAGACCCCCACATACACACGTAAATTCCTTCCTCCTCTTTCCACCATTTGTGCCAGCATACTTCAACGCTCCCCTTCGTCCCCATAATCTGACAGGAAACATCGTTCCCCAGCCGTTCCCAGTCCATGGATCGATTGCCCTTATCTTGGCTCAATTTCCTGTGCCACCACCACCGTCCCAGAGGTATGTGTCGCTTGCACCGCAAGCACATGCGCCTCCCCTCAGTCACCCTAACACATATGGCTGTCACTTGCAGCTCAGGGCATGGTATGGAAGCTTCGCCATACGTGAAACCCTTGCTGCTGGAGTACCGCATGGAATTGGACCCCAGCCATCTTCTCTCATGGAATTAGGCTGCCACACCGTTGGTGTCCCCAGTCCTACCCCCCTGGTCCTTTCCCCCCGGTGCAGCCGTAGAGGACGGACGCCTTGGTGTTTCCTCTCTCCAAGCTGCCGATCCCAAACCAGCTCAAGAACAGGACCACGGTGAACGTTCCTGGCATTCTCTTGGTGTTTTTGGACTTCCTTACTTTCCAATAACATAAAACACAAGCAAAATCCGTTCTTGAGAGGGTTTTCTCCTCCACAGGTTATACACAACCAGCAGGACAGACACAGACCAACAACAAAACAAAATGTAAAACAAACTAGATACATTGTGGGCCCGGTGGCCGCAGGGCTCGAGAGCCCCATGACTCCATACTTGGGGCCTCTTGCAGTGGGCGAGTAGGGAGGCGACCACAGCACCCTCGGCCATGGGATCCGACTGCTCCTCCTTACCGTCCCGTCCACTGGGTTGTCATTGTCCCATATCAGGGGAGGGAGATCCACCTGCACCAGGCTCATGATGTTGCCCTGGTGCCTTTTAGCCCTGGTTCTTCCATCATCGAGCTTGACCAGCTTGCACTGGTTGATGTGGAACCATTTTGTGCATCTGGGGAGCTTCACTGCGTAACCCATGGGGCTCGCCTTGCCAACGTTGTTGTATGGCCCCATGTACAGTGGCTCAAACACCCCCACTCGGGCGTAATTACGGACCATTACCTGGTCCCTCACCTCCCATTCATGCATGCACTGAGGCTCTAGCAACAGCCGATTCTGTTGGTGCTGCCTCCCCAGGCTGCTGGCTGCCTACATGTGGACCTGTTTTAAAATACTGTACAGCTGCTGCACAAACTTATCCTGGTCTACCTCCCGGAGCTGTGTCTCGGTGAGGACCGGCGCCAACACATGGCTTGGAGTGCGCATGGTCCTCCCGGTCATCAGCTCGTAAGAGGAATACCCTGTGCTCCTGGAGGGGCTGACCCGGACCCCCATGAGAACCAGAGGCAGAACCTCATCCCAGGTTTTTAGGAACTGGCCCACCTCCTTCCTCAACCGATCCTTCAGGATCCGGTTAATGCGCTCCACAATCCCCCGATGACTGGGGGTTCTGAGCCACATGCCATTTCCCCTCTATCCTCAGGAGTTTCAGGGTGGTTTGCATCACTGGACCCATAAAGTGGCTTCCCTGGTCGGACTCCACTACCTGGGGCAGACCCCACCTGGAGAATACCTCCTGTCATGTATGTAACCACAATGCAATACCACTGTATACTGTATACACTCAACCTAGATGCACACCTTGACCACAAGGGCTGAACTTGTCGGAGACATGCTTTACCTGATGACACAGGTTTAAAAAGGGAGGTCCCATGCAGAGTCATCGCTTTTGGAGTCCTGTAAATAAAGAGTTAAGGTCACAGAGTGAGCTTGTCCCCAGAATGTGCCTCATGTGGTTTCATACTGTAGAGTAAGGACTTTACATTGGCGGCGAGAAACGGGAATTCACGACCCATGAGAATGGCCACCGGTAGCACAGAGGAATGGTACTGTGTTGGGGAAGATTGGGACAATTTTGTTGGGAGGCTTCAGCAAAGCCTCGTTACGAAAGAATGGCTGGGGGATGCAGCGGCCGACAAGCGAAGGGCTCATCTTTTGACCACCTGCAGACCAAAGACTTATAAGCACCCGAAAAGCCGGCGGACAAAACCTTCGAAGAACTTAGCAAATTGATCGGGGAGCACCTCAAACCGGCGAGTAGCATACATATGGCCCGACACAGATTCTACACCCACTGACGTCATGAAGGACAGAGCATACCGGACTTCGTAGCGGACCTCCGGCGTTTGGCCAGCCTCTGTAAGATCACAGACGCCTACAGGGGGGAGATGTTAAGGAACTTCTTTATCGAAGGCATCGGTCATGCGGGAATTTTCCGCAAATTAATTGAGACCAAGGATTTGACCTTGGAAGCGGCGGCGTTTATAGCTCAAACTTTCATGGCGGGGGAGGAAACGATGAAAATAATATACGCGCGCAATTCTACCTCTAACGCGACGATGGATCAGGGAGTCAACATCATCAATGCAACTCAGAGCCCCACAGGCAGGCAGGGGCAGTCCGACACTCCCCAGGCAGCAATAGACCCCAGAGTAGGACTTCAACAGAGACAATGGCAGGCTGAACGGACATTCACGCCATCACAGTGAACAATGCGGCCCGGGATGGGGCCATTGACACCCACTAATAGGGTACTTAAGAGCAGTCAAAGGGACAGTCAGCGCAGAATGCCTGGCCATAGTCTCTTTGTTCCCAACAATGGAAACTTTAACTCATGCTGGGGGAAAACACTCAGCTAGATCTTGCAGATTCCAACAGTTTGTTGCAGGAACTGCAATCTCAGTGGCCACTTAGCTCGAATGTGCAGGAAGTCTGTAACCAGACTAATATATGAGGCGGATGGACCAGAAGAGGGTTCTTTGAGGCAGGATGACTTTTGGGGCAAATCGATAGATGCCGAGGTTCAGCGGGTCCATGTGGCGAATATTCACAGTTCATACACCAAAACGCCACCAATGATGGTGAGGGTTTTATTAAATGGTATCCCAGTACGCATGGAGCTGGACACTGGGACCAGCCAGTCACTCATGGGTGTTCAGCAATTTGAGAAGCGATGGCCACTTAAAGCCAGTAGACCCAAATTAGCACGTATTGAGACACAATTACGGACTTACACTAAAGAAATCATTCTGGTGCTAGGCAGTGCAATGTTGGCTGTCACACACAATGAGTTAGTGAATCGGCTGCCATTCTGGATTGTCCTGGGCAATGGTCCCGCACTGTTGGGGAGGAGCTGGTTAGCCAAGATGAACTGGAAATGGGGGAATGTTCACGCAATGTCACCTGTGGAGCAAAGCTCATGCTCACAAGTCCTACAACAATTCAATTCAGTATTCCAACCTGGCGTCGGGAATTTCAAAGGCACTAAAGTAGTGATACACATTACCCCGGATGCCAGGCCAGTGCATCACAAAGCCAGAGCGGTGCCGTATGTGATGCGGGAAAAGATCGAGAGCGAATTGGACCGGCTGTTGAGAGATTGCATCATCTCGCCTCTTGAATTCAGTGACTGGGCGAGCCCCATCGTTCCCGTCCTAAAAGCAGATGGCTCTGTCAGGATCTGTGGCGACTACAAGGCCACCATCAATCGGGTGTCCCTACAAGATCAATACCCGCTCCCGAGAGCGAAGGACCTCTTTGCCACGCTGGCAGGCGGCAAGCTGTTCACCAAGTTGGACTTCACTTCAGCCTATATGACCCAGGAACTGGGCAACGAATCTAAACTGCTGACCACCATCACCACGCACAAGGAACTATTCGTTTATAACAGGTGCCCGTTTGGCATTCGATAAGCAGCTGTGATTTATCAACAAAACATGGAAAGCCTGCTTAAATCCATTCCTGGAATGATCGTATTCCAGGACGACATCCTCATCATGAGTCGAGACACCAAGGAACACCTCCACAACCTGGAGGAGGTGCTACGCCAACTGGACCGGGTAGGCCTGCGACTCAAGAAGTCTAAATATGTGTTCTTAGCTCCTGAGGTTGAGTTTCTGGGCAGGAGGGGTGCTACAGATGGGATTCGGCCCACCGAATCCAAAACAGAGGCGATTCGACGAGCACCCAGGCCCTGCAACACATCGGAGTTGCGTTCATTCCTGGGACTGTTGAACTATTTCGGGAACTTTCTGCCGAACTTGAGCACGTTGTTGGAGCCGCTACACGTGCTCCTGTGTAAGGGTTGCGATTGGTTTTGGGGGGACTGTCGGGAACAGGCTTTTGATCGGGCGCGAAACCTACTTTGTTCAAACAAGTTGTTGACACTGTAAAAAATTGGTTCTGACATGTGATGCATCGTCCTATGGGGTTGGGTGCGTGTTGCAGCAGGGCAATGCTGAGGGTCAACTACAACCTGTGGTTTATGCCTCCAGGTCGCTTTCTCAAACAGAACAGGGATATGGGACGGTCGAGAAGGAAGCGCTTGCATGTGTCTATGGTGTAAAAAAAATGCATCAGTACCTCTTTGGTAGGAAGTTTGAATTAGAGACGGACCACAAGCCATTAACATCCCTGTTGTCAGACAGCAAGGCTATCAATGCCAACGCATCAGCTCGCATACACCGATGGACTCTCACACTGACTGCTTATGACTACTCCATCCGGCACCGGCTCGGCACTGAAAATTGCACTGACGCGCTCAGCAGGCTCCCACTAGCCACCACTGAGGGGGCAGCGGAGCAAAGCGCTGAGACGGTCATGGCTGTCGATGCCTTTGACAGCGCAGGCTCCCCCGTCACAGCCCGCCAGATCAAAATCTGGACAAACAGAGATCCCCTCCTATCCCTGATTAAGAAATGTGTCCTGACTGGGGATTGGGCGCCCGCACACGGAGTTTGCCCTGAGGAGGTCAGACCGTTCCACAGATGGACGGATGAGCTCTCCATCCAAGCCGACTGCCTACTATGGGTCCCAGAAGGGTAGGGAGGCATTTATCAGGGAACTCCACAGCGAACACCCAGGCATTGTGCTGATGAAGGCCATTGCCCGGTCACACATTTGGTGGCCTGGAATTAATTCAGACCTGGAACACTCTGTTCGCAGGGTGCACGACGTGTGCCCAGCTAGGTAATGCCCCCAGGGAGGTCCTGCTCAGCCCGTGGCCCTGGCCCACCAGGCCATGGTCACGCATTCATGTTGACTACGCAGGCCCGTTCATGGGAAAGCGGTTCCTTATTGTAGTAGATGCGTACTCGAAATGGATCGAGTACATCATTCTGAATTCATGCACGTCATCCATCACAGGGAAAGCCTACATCGATCTTTGCAACCCATGGCTTGCCGGACATCCTGGTTGGTGAAGTTTCACAAGCTACGATTTCCGAGAGTTTATGTCGGGCAATGGCATCAACCACGTCAGGACTGCGCCGTTCAAGCCAGCCTCCAATGGCCAGGCGGAACATGCAGTCCAAATCATTAAACAAGGTATTCTCAGGATTCAAGTACCCTCCCTACAATGCTGCCTATCGTGTCTCCTGCTGGCCTATAGATCCCGACCGCACTCGCTCACGGGGGTCCCGCCCGCAGAGCTACTAATGAAATGGACACTCAAAACTCGGTTGTCCCTCATTCACCCAGTCCTGACCGACATAGTTGAGGGCAAGCGCATGTCACAAAACGAGTACCATGACCGTAATTCGAGGGGGAGATGTATAGAAATAAATAATCCTGTATTCATCCTCAATCATGCCATGGGGCCCAAATGGCTTGAGGGCACTGTAATTGACAAAGAAGGGAATAGGGCCATCGTGGTAAAACTCAACAATGGTCAAGTATGCCATAAGCATCTGGACCAAGTAAAAAAAAGGTTCAGCATCGACACGGAGGAACCTGAAGAAGACCATGAGATGGAGCTCACAACACCGCCAGTGAACGAGCAACAAGAGCAATCAGAAGAATGCACAGTCCGTGCGGTCAGCCCGGACAGGCCGGAATCCAGGTGAGAGACACTCACGTCAGTGTCCAACAACCAGAGCCCCAACTACGGCGCTCCACGAGGGAGCGTAGACCACCTGAAAGACTAAACCTATGATCCCAATAAGACTTTGGGGGGGAGGGGGGAGTGATGTCATGTATGTAACCACAATGCAGCACCACTGTATTACTGTATACACTCAACCTAGATGCACACCTTGACCACAGGGGGTGAACTTATGGGAGACACTTTTTATACCTGATGACACAGGTATAAAAAGGGAGGTCCCACGCAGGGCCATCGCTTTTGGAGTCCTGTGAATAAAGAGTTAAGGTCACAGAGTGACCTTGTCCCCAGAATGTGCCTCGTGTGGTGTCATACTATAGAGTAAGGATTTTGCACCTTCCTTACCAGGATCCGAGCAGTGGCCAGGGCTGTGGCTGCCCGGCAAGGGAAGGCTTCAACCCACTTTGAGAAGACGTCCACCAGGACTAAACTGCATTTATTACCTGATTTAGTGGTGGGTAGGGGCCCGATGAAATCAATCTGCAACAACCTTCACGGCCCCTCCACCCTCCTGGTGTGTCCTGGGGGAGCCTTCCTGCGCTGGCGGTCGGGATTGTTTGCTGCGCACACCAGACATCCTCCCTCAGCTGTGGCCACCACCCTGCCTCCTCTACTCTCTGCCAAGTTGTTTCTGGTCCCGGGTCTCCCGCCCCTGGGCCCCTGTGGGCCAGCTAGAGGAATTCCTCTCAGTGCTGTGCTGGGACCACCCACCAGTCCCCCTTGGACAGCATTCCGTCCTGGACGTAAATGTCTGCAGCACCAAAGGGACCCTCTACGTTTTCCCCTTTCTCCCTGCCTAGTAGGACAGCTTTAAGAACGGGGTCCTGGGCCTGTGCCTGTTTGAGATCTGGGGCTAGAGCTACCCCCTGCATGCCTCCCCTGTCACGGATCGCCGCTATTGGACCTGCGCTACCTGGATCCCATAAAATGCTCTCCCGAGCTCCTCTTTTGGCTCGCTCGTCGGCCTTTAGGTTCCTTTCCCCTCTCGGCTCCGTTTTGGACTGAGCTTTCACTTTGTGGATATAGCAATCCCCTCATGTGCCAGTGGCCTCTAAATTCTTTTGCAGCAGCCATGCTGTCACCAGGGGTCTCCCATCGGGGGTCTTAAAACCTCGCCTTGCCCAGATTGCCAAATATTCTGTGCAGGAGTTGCACGTGAACATCGAATCTGAGCAAATGGTGTATGGCGTAGGGAACTCGTCGGGATGGGTTACCACATAGGCCACTGCTACCAGTTCGGTGTGCTGAGTGCTCATGGTGTTGGGGAGCTTTATGGCCTTCTCAATCTTAGCGGTTGGGTCATAGATCCCACACCCGGTGAGACGTTCCCTATCGGACACGGTGCTGCACCCACCCACATAGATGTTCTGGCCCGTCGGGTGTATCCCGGCCCTGAGTCCCTCTTCCACATCCCATACCCCTTCCACCGTGCACGTATGGGCTGTCCCTGGGTATATCATATTAGCTGCTAACTTGGGTTCGGTCAACCTCTGCACTCTCTGATTTGTCTGTGAGAGCAGCAGGGTCCAGTGAGCAATGCGGGCACTGCTCACTGTCCCAAACTTAATCCTGCCGTCCAGCAGCATCTGCGTGGGCGTGTGATGGATTAGGAGTGTCAACGGGGATCAACCCGTAAAGAGCTGGGAGCGCTTTACGGCCCAATGCGTGGCTAGCAAATGCCTCTCGCAGTTGGAATATCCCCGTTCGACATCCGTGAGAACCCTGGAGGAGTAGACCACTGGTCTCAGCCTGCCGTGTCGCTCCCGGAGCAACACCACACGCAAGCTGTCCCCGCTGGCCGCTACCTCCAGGGAGAACGCTTCGCCCTGATTAATCGCACCCAACGCAGGTGCTGTCTGCAAATCCCTTTTCAGGTGAGTGAATGCATCCTTGCAATTGAGGCCCCACTCCCATTCGACTCCCTTGCTGAGGAGCCAAAGTAGAAGGGCTGCCGTGGCTGCACAACCTTCAATGAAGTCCCTGCAGTAACCAGTGAGTCCCAGAAAAGACCTGACCCCCGATATTTTTTGGGGTGCTGGGAGCACTTGTACTGCCTTACGCCTGGCTTCATCAACGGCCCTTTCACCCGCTCTGACGGTCAGCCTGAGGAATTTCACCTCCTTCTGACCAACCTGTGCTTTCTTCGGGTTAACTTTAAAACCCGCCTCCCTTAATAGTTTTAGCAGCTCATCCAGCAGTGGCCCGTGCTCCTCTCTATTCGAAGAGAAAAGGAGAATGTCATCCACATACTGAATGAGCTGTTGGGGCTGGCTAAATTGTTTCAGAGCATTGGCCATGCTCTGGTGGAAAATGGAGGGGCTGTTGTGAAAACCCTGGGCAAGGCACGTCCAAGTATACTGTTGCCCTTTAAACGTAAAGGCAAACTTATACTGGTCTTCCCGATGGAGGGGGATCGACCAGACCCGTTGGAAACATCTAGCAGCATGAACGTAGTCGCGGTCGCTGGGATATTTCCGATCAGGTTGGTGACAGCCGTGACTGTGGGCGCGCAAGCTGGGATGTTGCTATTGAGGACCCAATAGTCCACAGTGTCTCTCCACGACCGGTCGGGTTTCTTGATTGGCCAGAGTGGGAAGTTCACGTGCGTGGCAATCGTCCTCAACACTCCCTGTTGTACTAGAGATCCCAGCTCCGTTTCCAAGTCTGCCTCTGCTTCCCGGGGAAAACTGTACTGTTTCTGAGGCCGTGACTTAGGGTCCCCGTCCATCTGAACCTCTACTCCAGTCACCCATCCACAATCATGTTTGTGGGTGGCAAATGCTGCGAGGTTATTCCTCACATCTGCCTGGTACTGGGCTGGGGTGTTACTGACCAACTGTTCCCGGTCGTAACTCCCCTTGGGTTTCATGGTGCAGATACTACCCCTGCCCCCATTGTCCCTGGGAATAACTACCACCTCTTCCACCTTGTCTGATCCTACTGCCCCCATAGACAGTGATTCCTCATGTCTACAATGATCCTGTGTGCTAACATAAAATCGGACCCGATGACCCGGGTTGCTCCCATTTCATTAACACACATTCCCACATGGGTGGTGAGAGACCCTAACTGTATCTTCAGGAGTTTGGACATCGCTCCCGCTAGCTCGCTCCCTGTGAATCCCATTAATAAAGAGACCTTAATAGACCAGGCGAGTTGGTTGGGTCCGTTGAGTGGACTACCGTGCTTGAAGCTCTGGTGTCCACCAAATACTTCCCCTGTACCACCTTCACACAGGGCCTGCCTCACTCATCATAGAGGCGTGGACACAGATACTGAGGCTGGGCACGTTCTAGTCAGGATGAGGGTGGGCATATAGGCTCGGTCGGCACAACGCTGCTCACGACAGCGTCTAGCCTCCCTCTGTCCATCTCCAGCACTGTGAGGGGGGCTGCCACCAGGACCTCGAAGGGTTCCTCAGTCCGCCCTTTTCGCCTCGGTGGGCTGGGGTTTCCTCCTGGGAGGCCCTCCTTGGCCGAGTCCCATTTTCTAGAGCGGACAGTCCCGTCTCCAGTGCCCCATTTCTCCACACCTAAAACAAGCCTTAGCCTCGTCAGTGTGGGGTCTCTCCTCACGCCATTCCTTCCTATCCCCTTTACTGGCCTTGATTGCGTGAATCCTGCCCTTACTTTTGGTCTCTTCCCCACAGCTGGTCTTAAAGGCCAGTCCTAACTTGCGGAGCACACCTGCCTCCGTGTTTGCGGGGTCCTCAGCTCGAACTATGCTTCAGCCTTGGCTTTAACGCGTGACAAACTGTTCGCGATTAGGGCCCTGAGCCAGTGATTTCTGGAGGCCCTGATCAGTTGCGCACAGTTTGGCTCCCCTCCAGTTGCCCTCGCATACACTGGCCATAGCCTGTCCGCAAAGGCAGCTGGCGCCTCGCGGCCAACTGTAGGGTCCGCTCTCACAGCCTTCTGCGAGAGGTGGGTGCCGGAAGGACTGGAGTGCATCATCACTCCCGGCAACCAAATTTTAATTTGAACCTTGTCCAAAGTTTAATTTGTTTAAGTTTGTTGGTTTTAGTGCCCCCCCACCAACCCCCCTCCACTTTTAACCAGGGGGCACTTGTATAATTTGTGTCTTTAGTGACCCCCCCCAAAAAAAACAAGGGGACACTTGAAAAGTTTTTTGGAGTGTGACCCCCCCTCTCCTTTAAATCAGGGGGGCACTTGATTACTGATACAATTCAAAATAGTTGTAGAGTCTGCTCTATCTGTGAGAACGGACTACCCTGGGTATGCCCCATCGCTCTCAGGATTTCCTCCTTTAACCCCTCTATGGTGCCTTGCCCTGCTTTCATGTCTGCGGACAAGTTCTGATACTGTTTTCCCTGGATGCGAAACTGTATCAGCCTGTGGGTCACGTCATCATTACATCCATTAATCCCCTCTACTTGCTCGACTTCCGCGAAGTGAACCGAGGGATCCCCATCCTGTTTTAACTTTGGTAGCTCAGCTACCATGGGCTGTAACTGAGGGGTTGTGAATGGGACCACGTAATCATTCTGTAACGGTCTCTGGTCGTCGTTTGGTATGGGTGGACCGTACCTCTGCTGCCGCAGAGGACACATCGGTCTGGGTTGCACCTGAGCTTCCTCCTCCTGTACCAATGGAGGTTCCTGTCCTTCCTATTCAAACTACAGTTTGCCCGGCGCCATAAGGTAGACCATGCCTCGGGCTCCTGACAAAGCTTGGGTCAAGTTCTTAATTCTTTCCTCGCAGAGACCATGGTCACAACCCTCGTAGCTCCTACTCCTAGCTATCCTGTATGCGGCCTTAATGTCCCTTAACTGGCTTTCTAGCCCTTCAGCTTTCACTGCTAACTGGCGTTTTCTTCTCTTAATGCCTGCTCGTTGCACTTGGCTTCTGTGACCTGGCATTGAAGGTACTCCCCCGCATTATGGGAAGATTCCTCCAATGCCTGCCTCTCCTGATGCAGGTCCTCCACCATCTCTTTTCCCACTATCTCAATAGCATCAGACTGCTCATCTGACTCTTTCAGCACCACTTTGAGGCATTCGACCTCATGCTGGGGCAGTTGGACTTGGCTTTGTAGTCACAAGAGTCAAACTGCCTTTTCATAAGCACATTAGAACATAAGAAATAGGAGCAGCAGTAGGCCATACGGCCCCTCGAGCCTGCTACGCCATTTAATACGATCATGGCTGATCCGATCATGGACTCAGGTCCACTTCCCTGCCTGCGCCCCAAAACCCCTTATTCCCTTATCGATTAAGAACTGTTTATTTCTGTCTTAAATTTAATCAATGTCCCAGCTTCCACAGCTCTCTGAGGCAACGAATTCCACAGATTTACAACCCTCTGAATGAAGAAATTTCTCCTCATCTCAGTTTTAAATGGGTGGCCCTTTATTTTAAGATTATGCCCTCTAGTTCTAGTCTCCCCTATCAGTGGTAACATCCTTTCTGTATCCACCTTGTCAAGCCCTCTCATAATCTTATATGTTTCGATAAGATCACCTCTTATTCTTCTGAATTCCAATGAGTAGAGACCCAACCTACTCAACCTTTCCTCATAAGTCAACCCCCTCATCTCTGGAATCAACCTAGTGAACCTTCTCTGAACTGCCGCCAAAGCAAGTATATCCTTTCGTAAATATGGAAACCAAAACTGCACGCAGTATTCCAGGTGTGGCCTCACCAATACCCTGTATAACTGTAGCAAGACTTCCCTGCTTTTATACTCCATCCCCTTTGCAATAAAGGCCAAGATTCCATTGGCTTTCCTGATCACTTGCTGTACCTGCATACTAACTTTCTGTGTTTCATGCGCAAGTACCCCCAGGTCCTGCTGTGCTGCAGCACGTTGCAATTTTTCTCCATTTAAATAATAACTTGCTCTTTGATTCTTTCTGCCAAAGTGCATGACCTCACACTTTCCAACATTATACTCCATCTGACAAATTTTTTCCCACTCACTTAGCCTGTCTATGTCCTTTTGCAGATTTTTTGTGTCCCTCTCACACATTGCTTTTCCTCCCATCTTTGTACTGTAAATAGTTGGGGTCCCAGCACTGATCCCTGTGGCACCCCACTAGTTACTGGTTGCCAACGAAAGAATGGACCATTTATCCTGACTCTCTGTTCTCTGTTAGTTAGCCAATCCTCTATCCATGCTAATATATTACGCCCAATCCTGTGAACTTTTATCTTGTGCAGGAACTTTTTATGTGGCAATTGCCTTCAAGTCCAAATACACCACATCCACTGGTTCCCCTTTATCCAGCCTGTTCATTACATCCTCAAAGAATTCCAGCAAATTTGTCAAACATGACTTCCCCTTCATAAATCGATGCTGACTCTGCCTGACCGAATTATGCTTTTCCAAATGTCCTGCTACTGCTTCTTTAATAATGGACTCCAACATTTTCCCAACCACAGATGTTAGGCTAACTGGTCTGTAGTTTCCTGCTTTTTGTCTGCCTCCTTTTTTAAAAAGTGCGTTACATTTGCAGTTTTCCAATCTGCTGGAACCTCCCCAGAATCCAGGGAATTTTGGTAAATTACAATCAATGCATCACAATCCCTGCCGCTACTTCTTTTAAGACCCTAGGATGCAAGCCATCAGGTCCAGGGATTTATCTGCCTTTAGTCCCATTATCTTCCTTTTGACTTCTTATGCGTTACACTCCCTGTCCACTCTGCAGCCCTTTCCTGAGGGTGGTCAGAATGAATCATGTCCAGCACTCATTGCTGGGCCACATTAATCTTTGTAAAAATGTATGAGGCTATCCTATCCTCCATATTAGATATTTTCCTCTCCACACTGGTCATTCTCACAGATATATCCATAACCTTTCCGGTCCTGTCGCGGTCGCCAGATCTGTAAGTGGTCAGTCTATGGTTATTTCCCGAGGTTTTCGAGGCCTCGCCGTAGCATCCAAATACGTAAGGGTTTTTACTTGGCAGTGACCGGTGCCAATAGGTTTTTCACAGTTATCCAATCTGCTGTTTATGAATTAACACCCACTTATAGCAAGCACACCAACCCTGTCCTTATTCTCGGGCGAAAAAAGTTACAACGGATTGTCTTGTAGTGAGACACGGACCACCGTTTCAAGTTCAAAATCACACAAGGTTTATTACAACAGATCAACACCTCCACTCCAGTCGCCATTTGCTTGTGAAGTAGAACCACACAGTACAGTAATATCCAGTAAAACAGTGCACTTCCCTTGCTAGCCTTACAACAGACCGACCCTTCCCGTGAGCTAAACCCTCCCGGGTCCCACCTAACTTTAACCCCCCCCCCACCCTGGTTTGGTTAGGGCACACTGACACCCCCTGCCGCACTTAGGTGGATCGGTTGGTGAGCGTGCAACTATTGAGTTCTCACCCAATCCACCCTTCCTTACTCGCTGGTCCTTCCTAAGCGGTTCGACTCCATGGGGGCGCCCCGTGCTTGACTGAAGCATGCGAGATCCAGGTTGAAATTGAAGTTGAAGCGAGGCTTCGCTCTTGGTCCTTATCCTCGAGCGGTGGACAAACGTGCCTTCACGTAGGATGCAAGAGAATGAAAAGATCGAGCTTCCAAAACACTCGACAGTTATATTCCTGTAATCCACAATTCTGGCTGGGTTTGGATAGTTCTGTTGCCTTGGGAAACCTTTCCATGGCTTCTACGGATCTTATTTCGCGCTGAGATGTGCTGGGGTCTGAACAATGCCAGCCGATCGATGTCTGAAGACTTCCTAAGTGAGTGTTAAATGGCCTGTCAGTCCTGATTGCTGGACCGTTGTGGAGACAATACACATGTCGGTCTTGTCCTAGCTCCTTGCTCTCTTCCCTGGACAACCTGGCTCCACACACAAAGGAGTCCCTTGGCCTTCCTAAAAGCACTCAGCTCTGAAGTTACTGGCCGCTGGCAGGCCAGTGTTCAAATTAAACAGATCCAGCTTGTTTCACCAGTTTCTGTGAGAGAGATCCGCCCCCACATTTTTCTCCCAGCAACATGTTTTTTCCTAATCCAGACCAGCCATCTTGTGTCACAGTATTTCAAAAGTCCTTTTCAGGGTGTACAGCCAACAAGGATATAAACACAACAGTCCAGAGTTGACTTTGTCGGCTTACTTGTCATTTAATCACTCCTGCCTTCCAGGCCTTCCCTTTTGTTCTTTCCTCCCCTCCCCCCTTTCCCTGCACGTGCTTAAAATCTGTTACAGATCTAACTTTTTCCAGTTCTGATAAAAGTTCATTGACCTGAAATGTTAACTCTGTTTCTCTCTCCACAAATGCTGCCTGACCTGCTGAGTATTTCTAGCATTTTCTGTTTTTAATCAGATTTCCAGCTACCGCAGTATTTTACTTTTGTAATTGGTTTCCACGTTTTCATTTTCTACCCCACCAGCCTCCAGATTTGCCATCCCATCTTCCACCATCATCAACATAATCTCCTCTTCCCCCTTCTGCTTTCCATCTGCAACTCCACCCCAATCACCTGCTGTTCTTCACCTGACGCCTTCCCATATAAACACAAGAGATACAACACCTGGCCATTCATCTTTTGCCACAACACTGTGCTGAGACCATTTTTCCATGTGAGGCAGCAATTTACATGTATTTTCAACAACCTAGTACAGGTTGAACCTCCCTTATCCAGAACCCTTGGGATCTGGCCTGTTCTGGATAAGGGATTTTTCCGGATGAGGGGTGGTCACATTAAATTGGATGGTACAGGTACTGAGCAAGGGGCTATCGGGGCTGGCTGGCTTGGGGCTGGGAGTGTGGTAGAGAGATCATGGGGCGGGTTGGATGGGGGGGGGGCGGGAGGGGACGGTGGATCACTGGGTCAGGCCAACGATTGCGGGAGTCGGCAGCGAGGAGGGACTTCAATTTGTTCATGTCGGAGTTCTGCGCATGCGTCACCCGGTGGACGAGAATGGTTCTGGATGAGGGGTGGTTCTGGATAAGGAAGTTCTGAATAAGGGAGGTTCAACCTGTATACTGTATCCATGGATCACGGTGATGTTTCTTCTACATAGGGGAGACCAAACACAACTTGGGTGACAGCATAGCTGAACATCTCTATTCTGTGTGCGTGTGATCCCAAGCTTCCTTTCACTTTCCACTTCATGGATCAGCTGTGGCTCAGTGGGTAGCACTCTTGCCTCTGAGTCAGAAGGTTGTGGGTTCAAGTCCCACTCCAGTGACTTGAGCACAAAAATCCAGGCTGACACTCTAGTGCATTACTGAGGGAGTGCTGCACTGTCGGAGGTGCCGTCTTTTGGATGAGACGTTGAACCGAGGCCCCGTCTGTTCTCTCAGGTGGACGTAAAAGATTCCATGGCACTATTTTGAAGAAGAGTAGGGGAGTTAACCCTGGTGTTTTGGCCAATATTTATCCCTTAATCAACATAACAAAAACAGATTGTCTGGTTATTATTACATTGCTGTTTGTGGGAGCTTGCTGAGCGCAATTTGGCTGCGCATTTCCTACATTACAACAGTGACTGCATCTGTAGTGTATGTAGGCACCTTTAGTAATGACTTCACGAGGCAGGGTATGATACTTAAACTGTGTAGACCTGCAGTCCTTTATTTGCAGCTCCTGAGTGATGCCAACAAGCTGTGAGTTCCCTTTTATACTGGGTTACCTGCCGTGTGCAGGCAACCCCTAGGTCTCCAACAGCAGCACCCTCTGGTGTACCGGTAAGGTGTGTACAGTATAAGGGTACATTCAATGTGGCATAACAGTGTTACAGACATCACACAGTAAACAGGCATGCCTACACAACAATACTCCCTGCTGAGCATTTTTCATATCCTTATTGTCATGCCCAGGGGAGGAGATCAGTGGTGGGCTATGGGAGGTTGTGGTGAGGGTTGTGTGGTTGCCAGGTGTGACCCTGTGCTTGAGGCTGGCCTCGTACGTTTCCCCTCCCTCACACACACAAACCAAGTGGGTGTCACTGTTGTGGGGTCCCTCGGGGAGGTAGCCCCAGCAGCAGTGGGTGGTGTGTATACACTGTGTTGTGGGTAGTTGTGGGGTGGTGGGCAGAGCCACAAGACTGGGTGGGCTCCTTGTCCACCAATTGGGATGAGGGTCAGGTCATCCCAGGGTTTGCCAGGGAAGCTGGAGGGTATTGGCCTCATGCTCCTGGTGTTGGCCCTGGTGACCAGGGGCTGTAGGGCTGGTCTGGTGCAGGTTGCCATTGGTGGTGGCTGGGCTGCCCATTGACCACTGTCCCTGTAGTGGGTCTGTTCCCACTGCCTGTGTGTGTGTCCTGCAAGGGGCATCACATTCTTTCCAAAGGTCCAGGCTACATGGTCATGTAGCCTGCTGGACCTGGGCGTCTCCCACAGGGGGATTCCATTGGCATCAGCATGGTCCCTGTAGGACCCAATGTCCAATGGCAGTGTCCTACCGGTATACATGACACCTTGGCTCTGATCACACATAATTGAGCCTGCATTATACATTCTAGCATTTGCATCACTTTTGGGTGTCCTGGTTTCAACAGACATGGTTACATTAGGCATTTCATAATCTCTATCATTTCTGTTAAGCATAATAAACTTGTTATTAACCTTACTGACACCTGCATTCATGTCATTAGTCACATTAGTTAAACCAGCATCACAATTAATTGTTACATTGCATACATTTCCATACTTGCACCCTTTAATCGCATCTTTAGCTTTAAAGTCCGTGTACTCAAATAGTTGAAACCTCCCCATTAAATTTCTTTGTTTACCGGTTTCCTTTAAGGGAGCCTTCAAATCCGATTGGTTGCTCGGTGTCATGTGATGCTCCTCCACGCTCACTGATGGCATGGTGGCGGCCATTTTGATTACAAGTGTTTCTCCTTGTGCTGCTGGTGCTGCAGCCATTTCCTGGTTTTCCTGCAGGAGGGCTGTGGTGGTCTTTTCTTCCACAAGGCCACTTCGCCTGATGTGGACCTGGTTCATCCAATTCCTGCCCAGCAGCGTGGGACCGTCGCCGGCTACAATCCACGGGGAGTTTGTTCAACATGCTGCCCTGGGAGACCTGGACGTCTATACTGCCAACCATTTGGACTTTACCTTTGGTATAGGTGAGCAGCTTTGCTTGGACAGGAGACAGTTTTGGTCGAGTGGCAGGATTCATCCAAATTTTTTCAAAGGTCATTTGGTTCATCACAGACTGGCTCGCCCCTGTGTCGATCTCCATGGAGACTGGGACCCCATCGATGTCCACTTCCATCATCCACGGAGAACTTCTGGTAAAGATTCCATACTCTTCTTCCAGGATTTGAGCAGCTTCATCTTCATCTGTGTCAGAGCCCCGGTGCTCAGCCAACTCATCAGAGACACGGTGAGTACAGCCTTTTCTGCACATTTTCTGAAGGTGGCCTTTCTCTTTGCAGCATTTGCATGTATAGTCTTTGTAGCGGCACTGGTGGGCCCTGTGGTTTCCTCCACAACGCCAGCACGGGGCCATCTGGTTTGCCCCATGTGATGGACTCAGGGTTGCGGGACTTGGGGCAGCATTTCTGCCTTTAGAAGTATCCATGCGGTGCACTGTGCTCGGCGGTTTAGAGTCCTGGGTCAGTATTCGCCTGGAGTCGCTGGCCGAAACCATGTAGGGCTGGCTCACTTGAATTGCTTTCTGCAGGGTGACCGTGATGTCAACTGAGAGCAATTTGTATAGGAGGCCTTCGTGGCCAATTCCGATGACAGATATACCCCTAAGTGCTTCGTTAAGGTGGTCACCAAAATCACATGGTGCAGCTAGTGTTATTAAGTGTGCAGCACACTTGGCAATTTCTTGGCCCTCAGGTCGCCGGTAATTGTAGAACTGGTGCCTAGCTGTGAGGATGCTTTCTTTCGGTTTTAGTTGTTCCTGTATGATTGTTACAAGTTGCTCATAACTCTTGGTGGTTGTCTTCTCCGGGGCTAGTAAGTCCCTGACGAGACCATAGATGGTGGACCCACAACTACTAAGCAGGATGGTCCTGTGCTTGTTCGGTAGTGTAGCCGGTGTGTCCCCGTCCAGGTCGTTGGCTATAAAGCAGTGTTCCAATCTTTCCACAAAAGCGTCCCAATCTTCCCCCTCTGTAAATTGCTGAAAGTTGCTGAGGTTAGACATGTTGAGCGTGTAGTTTGTGACCTCGTATTCCCGTCGCCAGTTGTAGTGTATGTAGACACCTTTAGTAATGACTCCACGAGGCAGGGTATGATACTTAAACTGTGCAGACCTGTAGTCCTTTATTTGCAGCTCCTGAGTGACGACAACAAGCTGTGAGTTCCCTTTTATACTGGGTTACCTGCTGTGTGCAGGCAACCCCTAGGTCTCCAGCAGCAGCACACTCTGGTGTACCGGTAAGGTGTGTACAGTATAAGGGTACATTCAATGTGGCATAACAGTGTTACAGACATCACACAGTAAACAGGCATGCATACACAACAACATCCATAAGTACTTCATTGGTTGTAAAGTGCAATGGGACATGCGGTGGTTGTGAAAGGCGCTATATAAATGCAAGTATTTCTTTCTTTTTCAGTTCCCCATTCCACTGGTACTCTCATTTCTTTTTTTGGGGCTTCTACACGGTTCCCTTAAAGCTCAAGAAACAATACCTTATCTTTCTTTTAGGCACTTTGCAGCCCTCTTTAAAAAAAATCAATTCTTCTTTGATGTGGGATCATTACACATATACCAGTATCCTCAGTAACTCACCCAAATGACCGTTCTTAACGTTTAAGCCTCAACAGTGTGTGCGTGCAGGCTATTCATTATAGGGCGTTAGTCAAATTCAATCCTGTCCTCACCCACATCCACATGCATGCATCAGCAACTTGAGTTGCTGGATAGCAATCAGCAGAGGGAACTCTCAGCACTTTTCCCACCTAGCACCCCTAATAAGATTAGCTCCTTAAGCGCAGGCCCAGAAGCAGCACTACCTTAAGCAACTGCGTTTGCAAAGAAGCTGGGGAACTATTTTTAATTCAAATATCAATAAAATGTTACGCAATTAGATTTAGCAAAGAGAGCCACTGATAGCAAACTCATTCAAATGAAAACTCATTTCATGAAACTCTGGATGCATTGGTGATCATTTTCCAACAGTCTATCGACTCTGGTTCAGTTCCTATGGATTGGAGGGTAGCTAATGTAACACCACTTTTTAAGAAAGGAGGGAGAGAGAAAATGGGTAATTATAGACCGGTTAGCCTGACATCGGTAGTGGGGAAAATGTTGGAATCAATTATTAGAGATGAAATAGCACCGTATTTGGAAAGCAGTGACAGGATCGGTCCAAGTCAGCCTGAATTTATAAAAGGGAAATCATGCTTGACAAATCTTCTCGAATTTTTTGAGAATGTAATTAGTAGAGTGGACAAGGGAGAACCAGTGGATGTAGTATATTTGGACTTTCAAAAGGCTTTTGACAAGGTCCAACATAAGAGATTGATTTGCAAAATTAAGGCACATGGTATTGGGGGTAATGTACTGATGTGGATAGAGAACTGGTTGGCAGACAAGAAACAGAGTCGGGATAAACAGGTCCTTTTCAGACTGGCAGGCAGTGACTATTGGGGTGCCCCAGGGCTCAGTGCTGGGACCCCAGCTCTTTACAATATACATTAATGATTTGGATGAAGGAATTGAGTGTAATATCTCCAAGTTTGCAGACGACACTAAGCTGGGTGGCGGTGTGAGCTGTGAGGAGGACGCTAAGAGGCTGCAGGGTGACTTGAACAGGTTAGGCGAGTGGGCAAACACATGGCAGATGCAGTATAATGTGGATAAATGTGAGTTATCCGCTTTGGTGGCAAAAACACGAAGGCAGAATATTATCTGAATGGTGGCAGATTAGGAAAAGGGGAGGTGCATTGAGACCTGGGTGTCATGGTACATCAGTCATTGAAAGTTGGCATGCAGGTACAGCAGGCGGTGAAAAGGCAAATGGTATGTTGGCCTTCATAGCTAGGGGATTTGAGTATAGGAGCAGGGAGGTCTTACTGCAGTTGTACAGGGCCTTAATGAGGCCTCACCTGGAATATTGTGTACAGTTTTGGTCTCCTAATGTGAGGAAGGACATTCTTGCTTTTGAGGGAGTGCAGCAAAGTTTCACCAGACTGATTCCCGGGATGGCAGGACTGACATATGAGGAGAGACTGGATCGACTGGGCCTGTATTTACTGGAGTTTAGAAGGATGAGGGGGGATCTCATAGAAATATATAAAATTATGACGGAATAGACAGGTTAGATGCAGGAAGAATGTTCCCGATGTTGGGGAAGTCCAGACATAGTCTAAGGATAAGGAGTAAGCCATTTAGGACTGAAATGAGGAGAAACTTCTTCACTCAGAGAGCTGTTAACCTGTGGAATTCTCTACTGCAGAGAGTTGTTGATGCCAGTTCGTTGGATATATTCAAAAGGGAGTTAGATATGGCCCTTACGGCTAAAGGGATCAAGGGGTATGGAGAGAAAGCAGGAAAGGGGTACTGAGGTGAAAGATCAGCCATGATCTTATTGAATGGTGGTGCAGGCTCGAAGGGCCGAATGGCCTACTCCTGCACCTATTTTCTATGTTTCTATGTTTCATAAAACGGTACAATTTTAAAGGGGTTGCAGGAATAGAATGAGCTGGGAGTTCACATACACAAATCTTTGAAGGTGGCAGGACTAATTGATAAGACTGTTGAAACAGCGTGTGGGATCGGTGGATTTATAAATTTGTAAATATTATAAATTTATAAATAGAGAAATAGAATACAAAAGCAAGGAAGTTGTGCTAAACCTTTATAAATCACTGGTTAGGCATCAGCTGGAGTATTGTGTGAAATTCTGTGCACCACAATTTAGGATGTTAAGGCCTCGGAGATGGTGCAGAGCAGATTTACTAGAATGATACCAAAGATGAGCGAATTCCGTTATGTGAAGACTAGAGATGCTGGGGTTGTACTCCTTAGGGCAGAGAAGGTTCAGAGGAGATTTAATAGAGACTTTCCAAATTATGAGTGGTTTTCATTGAGTAGATAGAGAGAAATAGTTTCCACTGGCAGGAGGGTCGGGAAACCAGAGAACACAGATTTAAGATAATTGACAAAAGAACCAGAGGGGAGAGAATTTTTTTTATGCAACAAGTTATGTTGCTTGTTAAGAATCTGTTCTTTACGAACACTCTCCAGTTCTGACGAAGGGTCATAGACCTGAAATGTTAACTCTGCTTCTCTCCACTGATGCTGCCTGACCTGCTGAGATTTCCAGCATTTTATGTTTTTATTCCAAATTCCAGCATCCGCAGTATTTTGCTTTTATATAATTCATGATATGGAATTGACTGCCTGAAATGGTAGTGGGAGCATATTCAATAGCAACTTATGAAAGGAAATTGAGTATATACTTGAAAAGGAAACAATAACAGGGCTATGGGGAAAGTGCAGGGGAGTGGAACTTATTAAATAGCTCTTTCAAAGAACCAACACAGGCACAATGGGCTGAATGGCCTCCTTCTGTGTGGTATGATGCTAAACCAGCAAAACATGTTTGTCAAACATTATGTCATCATAATGAGCTCTTCTGGCTCACCATTCTTTACAAAATTAAAACAGAAAATGTTGGAAATATAAAATTCTGATGAATAGGATCAATTGAAAACATTACCTGTTATTTTCTTGATAGATGTCCATGAACCAGTTTTATATTGCTGTTTGTATTTTTATTTCAGGTTTGCAGTTTTTCTTTTATGAAGAGAATAGTTTTAGACATAAGTGGATCCGTGTTTTAGCATTTATCACTTACACTTTAGGATGGTGCCATCTGCTGGATATACAGCTGTGATGTACTTTAGTTTCCGAGTGGTATGGTCAGGAAAGAAAGATACAATTGGATTGGGGTGAGTGGAGTTTCTCAAGGGAGATGCAACAATCAGTACATAACTAAATATCAAGCAATTCCTTGAACTGCCTCAGAAAAAAAAACTAGGATTTCTTTTTTTTAAAGCTTTTGTACTTGTGGTTATTCTTTTTCTTCACAACAGTGAACCGTTTTACAATTAGTGTAATTAAGAAAATCAGTACCATTTACCCTTTTGTACCAAATGCACTATCTTTGTCTAAATCCCATTGTTGTGTTTTTAATATATAAATACCTCACTTTTCCCTGGGGTGATGTATGCCCTCCAATCATCAAGATCCACGGCGCGGCCCTGGACAACGTGGACCATTTCCCATATCTCGGGAGCCTCTTATCAACAAAGGCAGACATTGATGCGGAGATTCAACATCGCCTCCAGTGCGCCAGTGCAGCCTTCAGCCATCTGAGAAAAACAGTGTTTGAAGACCAGGCCCGCAAATCTACCACCAAGATCATGGTCTACAGGGCCGTAGTAATATCCGCCCTCCTGTACGGATCTGAGGCATGGACAATGTATAGAAGGCACCTCAAGTCGCTGGAGATATATCACCAACGATGTCGCCGCAAGATCCTGCAAATCCCCTGGGAGGACAGGCGCACCAACATCAGTGTCCTCGACCAGGCTAACATCCCCAGTATTGAAGCACTGACCACACTCGATCAGCTTCACTGGGCAGGCCTCATAGTTCGCATGCCAGATACGAGACTCCCAAAGCAAATACTTTATGCAGAGCTCCTTCATGGTAAACGAGCCAAAGGAGGACAGCGGAAACGTTATAAGGACACCCTCAAATCCCCCCTGGTAAATTGCGACATCACCACTGACACCTGGGAGACCCTGGCCAAAGACCACCCGAGGTGGAGAAAGTCCATCCGGGAGGGCGTTGAGCTCTTCGAGTCTCAACGCAAAGAGCACGAAGAGCGGAAGGAGCGCGCGGCAAACCAGCCCCACCGACCCCTTTCCTCGACGAATGTCTGTCCCACCTGTAACAGGGTCTGTGGCTCTCGTATCAGACTGTTCAGCCATCAAAGAACTCACTTTGGGAGTGGAAGCAAGTCTTTCTCGAATCCGAGGGACTGCCTATGGTGGACCATTTATAATTACATAAGTTTTCTTGTTATCCAGGATTAGGATGACATTACATCAACCCAGGGAAAAGTGAGATATTTATATTTTAAAAACACAACAATGGGATTTAGACAAAGATAGTGCATTTGGTACAAAAGGGTAAAAAAAAGTAGTCAAAAAGGCTATTTGAATGTTGTCCTTTATCTCAAGGGGTTTGGAATTCAAAAGTGAGGAAGTATAGAGCCTTGGCCATACCCCAAATGGAGTACTGTGTTCATTTTTGGGCACTCTAATGTTTGCACTTGTGAGCATGCTCCCAGATTTGTGGAGCTATTGTTTGATTTGTTAAGGTTCCCTTTAACGTTTATTTGTTAATTTTTGGGTTCTAGTCATTGTACCCCTTTACCAAAGGGGACACTTGGCTTAAAATTATAACTAAAAAAAATTGTGGAGCTGTTGCACTGTGAGTGGCTTACCCAGTCACGTGGCATTCACAAGATGCAATAAAACCCTGGTTAATTCAGTTCAAATTCTCCATGATGAGATGGGCTGTTGTGAGCCTGGTGGATGAACTGGTAGTGTTCAGTTTCTTGTTAAAGCTTCGCTAATAAACCAGCTAGTTCTTTACAGCAAGTGTGTAGCCATGAATTCTTAAGCAAAGAACCCATGAAGCAAATACATTACAAAATTGGTGACGAGGATGGGATTTTCTTCATGAAGAAATGAAGAATTTCCTTTTATGAGGAGGCAACTGCAAGTGGAGCATGGTGAGAAGATATACCAGCAGTGTGGTTCCCGAACGAGAGTCTGGCAGCATCATTTTTTTGTGAGTATCGACCGTGTTGAATGATTAAAAAGAGCTTGTGGAAAGCCTTTTAGAGTCATTGGAAAGAAATTCAAAATTACTGAGAGTGTTTAATGGCTATTCAGCTAAGAAGATAACATGGATGACAACAAGTTATAGAAATATAGAAACATAGAAAATAGGTGCAGCAGTAGGCCATTCGGCCCTTCGAGCCTGCACCACCATTCAATAAGATCGTGGCTGATCATTCACCTCATACCCCATTCCTGCTTTCTCTCCCTACCCCTTGATCCCTTCAGCCATAAGGGCCTTATCTAACTCCCTCTTGAAACTGGCATCAACAACTCTTTGCGGTAGGGAATTCCACAGGTTAACAACTCTCTGAGTGAAGAAGTTTCTCCTCAACTCAGTCCTAAATGGCTTACCCCATATCCTTAGACTGTGTCCCCTGGTTCTGGACTTCCCCAACATTGGGAACATTATTCATAGAAACATAGAAAATAGGTGCAGGAGTAGGCCATTCGGCCCTTCTAGCCTGCACCGCCATTCAATGAGTTCATGGCTGAACATTCAACTTCAGTACCCCATTCCTGCTTTCTCGCCATACCCCTTGATCCCCCTAGTAGTAAGGACCTCATCTAACTCCTTTTTGAATATATTTGGTGAATTGGCCTCAACAACTTTCTGTGGTAGAGAATTCCACAGGTTCACCACTCTCTGGGTGAAGAAGTTCCTCCGCATCTCGGTCCTAAATGTCTTACCCCTTATCCTTAGAATGTGACCTCTGGTTCTGGACATCCCCAACATTGGGAACATTCTTCCTGCATCTAACCTGTCTAACCCCGTCAGAATTTTAAATGTTTCTATGAGGTCCCCTCTCATTCTTCTGAACTCCAGTGAATACAAGCCCAGTTGATCCAGTCTTTCTTGATAGGTCAGTCCCGCCATCCCGGGAATCAGTCTGGTGAACCTTCGCTGCACTCCCTCAATAGCAAGAATGTCCTTCCTCATGTTAGGAGACCAAAACTGTACACAATACTCCAGGTGTGGCCTCACCAATGCCCTGTACAACTGTAGCAACACCTCCCTGCCCCTGTACTCAAATCCCCTTGCTATGAAGGCCAACATGCCATTTGCTTTCTTAACCGCCTGCTGCACCTGCATGCCAACCTTCAATGACTGATGTACCATGACACCCAGGTCTCTTTGCACCTCCCCTTTTCTTAATCTGTCACCATTCAGATAATAGTCTGTCTCTCTGCTTTTACCACCAAAGTGGATAACCTCACATTTATCCACATTATACTTCATCTGCCATGCATTTGCCCACTCACCTAACCTATCCAAGTCGCTCTGCAGCCGCACAGCATCCTCCTCGCAGCTCACACTGCCACCCAACTTAGTGTCATCCGCAAATTTGGAGATACTACATTTAATCCCCTCATCTAAATCATTAATGTACAGTGTAAACAGCTGGGGCCCCAGCACAGAACCTTGCGGTACCCCACTAGTCACTGCCTGCCATTCTGAAAAGTACCCATTTACTCCTACTCTTTGCTTCCTGTCTGACAATCAGTTCTCAATCCATGTCAGCACACTACCCCCAATCCCATGTGCTCTAACTTTGCACATCAATCTCTTGTGTGGGACCTTGTCGAACGCCTTCTGAAAGTCCAATTACACCACATCAACTGGTTCTCCTTTGTCCACTTTACTGGAAACATCCTCAAAAAATTCCAGAAAATTTGTCAAGCATGATTTCCCTTTCACAAATCCATGCTGACTTGGACCTATCATGTCACATCTTTCCAAATGCACTGCTATGACATCCTTAATAATTGATTCCATCATTTTACCCACTACCGATGTCAGGCTGACCGGTCTATAATTCCCTGTTTTCTCTCTCCCTCCTTTTTTAAAAAGTGGGGTTACATTGGCTACCCTCCACTCTATTGGAACTGATCCAGAGTCAATGGAATGTTGGAAAATGACTGTCAATGCATCCACTATTTCCAAGGCCACCTCCTTAAGTACTCTGGGATGCAGTCCATCAGGCCCTGGGGATTTATCGGCCTTCAATCCCATCAATTCCTGCATCTAACCTGTCCAGTCCCGTCAGAATTTTATATGTTTCTATGAGATCCCCTCTTATCCTTCTAAACGCTAGTGAATCCAGGCCCAGTCAATCCAGTCTCTCCTCATATGTCAGTCCTGCTATCCTGGGAATCAGTCTGGTGAACCTTCGCTGCACTCCCTCAATAGCAAGAATGTCCTTCCTCAGATTAGGAGACCAAAACTGAACACAATATTCCAGGTGAGGCTGCAGTAAGATCTCCCTAATCCTATACTCAAATCCCCTAGCTATGAAGGCCAACATACCATTTGCCTTCTTCATCGCCTGCTGTACCTGCATGCCAAACTTTCAATGACTGATGAACCATGACACCCAGGTCTTGTTGCACCATCCCTTTTCCTAATCTGCCGCCATTTAGATAATATTCTGCCTTCGTGTTTTTGCCACCAAAGTGGATAACCTCACATTTATCCACATTATACTGCATCTGCCATGCATTTGCCCACTCACCTAACCTGTCTAAGTCACCCTGCAGCCTCTTAGCATCGTCCTCACAGCTCACACCGCCACCCAGCTTAGTGTCATCTGCAAACTTGGAGATATTACACTCTATTCCTTCATCTAAATCATGAAAGTATATTGTAAATAGCTGGGGTCCCAGCACTGAGCCCTGCAACACCCCACTAGTCACTGCCGGCCATTCTGAAAAGGACCCATTTATCCCAACTCTCTGCTTCCTGTCTGCCAACCAGTTTTCTATCCACGTCAGTACATTACCCCCAATACCATGTGCTTTCATTTTTCTAGAAAATTTGTCAAGCATGATTTCCCTTTCATAAATCCAGGCTGACTGGGACCGATCCTGTCACTGCTTTCCAAATGCGCTGCTATTTCATCTTTAATAATTAATTCCAACATTTTCCACACTACTGATGTCAGGCTAACCGATCTATAATTCCCCATTTTCTCTCTCCCTCCTTTTTTAAAAAGTGATGTTACATTAGCTACCCTCCAGTCCATAGGAACTTATTCAGAGTTGATAGACTGTTGGAAAATGATCACCAATGTATCCAATATTTCTAGGGCCACTTCCTTAAGTACTTTGGGATACAGACTATCAGGCCCTGGGGATTCATCAGCCTTCAATCCCATCGATTTCCCCAACACAGTTTCATGCCTAATAAGGATTTCCTTCAGTTCCTCCTTCTCACTAGACCCTCGGTCCCCTAGTATTTCCAGAAGGTTATTTGTGTCTTCCTTCATGAAGACAGAACCAAGGTATTTGTTCAACTGGTCTGCCATTTCTTTGTTCCCCATTATAAATTCACCTGAATCTGACGGCAAGGGACCTAAGTTTGTCTTCACTAATCTTTTCCTCTTCACATATCTATAGAAGATTTTGCAGTCAGTTTTTATATTCCTTGCAAGCTTACTCTCTTACTCTATTTTCCCCCTCCTAATTAAACCCTTTGTCCTCCTCTGCTTAATTCTAAATTTCTCCCAATCCTCAGGTTTGCTACTTTTTCTGGCCAATTTATATGCCTCTTCCTTGGATTTAACACTATCCTTAATTTTCCTTGTTAGCCACGGTTGAGCCACCTTTCCCGTTTTATTTTTACTCCGGACAGGGATGTACAATTGTTGAAGTTCATCCATGTGATCTTTAAATGTTTGCCTTTCCCAACCCCTGTCAACCCTTTAAGTACCATTCGCCAGTCTATTCTAGCCAATTCACGTCACATACCATCGAAGTTACCTTTCCTTAAGTTCAGGACTCTAGTCTCTGAATTAACTGTGTCATTCTCCATCTTAATAAAGAATTCTACTATATTATGGTCACTCTTCCCCAAAGGGCCTCGCACAACAAGATTGCTAATTAGTCCTTTCTCATTACACATCACCCAGTCTAGGATGGCCAACCCTCGAGTTGGCTCCTCGACATATTGGTCTAGAAAACCATCCCTAATACACTCCAGGAAATCCTCCTCCACCACATTGCTACCAGTTTGGTTACCCCAATCTACATGTAGATTAAAGTCGCCCATGATAACTGCTGTACCTTTATTGCACGCATCCCTAATTTCTTGTTTGATGCTGTCCACAACCTCACTACTACTGTTTGGTGGTTTGTACACAACTCCCACTAGCGTTTTCTGCCCTTTGGTATTCCGCAGCTCCACCCATACCGATTCCACATCATCCAAGCTAATGTCCTTCCTTACTATTGCGTTAATTTCCTCTTTAACCAGCAACGCTACCCCACCTCCTTTTCCTTTCTGTCTATCCTTCCTGAATGTTGAATACCCCTGGATGTTGAGTTCCCAGCCTTGGTCACCCTGGAGCCATTTCTCCGTGATGCCAATTATATCATATTCATTAATTGCTGCCTGTGCAGTTAATTCGTCCACCTTTTTTTGAATACTCCTCGCATTGAGGCACAGAGCCTTTAGGCTTGTCTTTTTAACACACTTTGCCCCTTTAGAATTTTGCTGCAATGTGGCCCTTTTTGATTTTTGCCTTGGGTTTCTCTGCCTTCCACTCTTACTTTTCTTCTTTCTATCTTTTGCTTCTGCCCCCATTCTACTTCCCTCTGTCTCCCTGCATAGGTTCCCATCCTCCTGCCATGTTAGTTTAACCCCTCCCTAACAGCACTAGCAAACACTCCCCCTAGACATTGGTTCCGGTCCTGCCCAGGTGCAGACCGTCCGGTTTGTACTAGTCCCACCTCCCCCAGAACCAGTTCCAATGTCCCAGGAATTTGAATCCCTCCCTCCTGCACCACTCTTCAAGCCACATATTCATCTGAGCTATCCTGCGATTCCTGCTTTGACTAGCATGTGGCACTGGTAGCAATCCTGAGATGACTATTTTTTGAGGTCCTACTTTTTAATTTAACTCCTAGCTCCCTAAATTCAGCTTGTAGGACCTCAACCCGTTTTTTACCTTTTTCGTTGGTACCTATACGGACCACCACAACTGGCTGTTCACCCTCCCCCTCCAAAATGTCCTGCAGCCGCTCCAAGACATCCTTGACCCTTGCACCAGGGAGGCAACATACCATCCTGGAGTCTCGATTGCGGCCACAGAAACGTCTATCTATCCCCCCTACAATAGATTCCCCACTACTATAGCTCTCCCACTCTTTTTCCTGCCCTCCTGTGCAGCAGAGCCATCCACGGTGCCATGAACTTGGCTGCTGCTGCTCTCCCCTGGTGAGTCATTCACTGCCCCCCCCACCCCCCCACAGCACCCAAAACGGTGTATTTGTTTCGGAAGGGGATGACCGCAGGGGGCCCGTGAACTACCTTCCTTCCACTGCACTTCCTGTTATTCACCCATCCCCTATCTGTCTGTGTAACCTTTACTTGCGGTATTATCAACTCACTAAACGTGCTATTCATGACAACCTCAGCATCGCGGATGCTCCAGAATGAATCCACCCACAGCTCCAGTGCCGCAATGCGGTCTGTCAGGAACTGCAGCAGGATACACTTCCCGCACATGTAGTCGTCAGGGACACTGGAAGCGTCCCTGAGTTCCCATATAGCACAGGAGGAGCATGACATGTGTCCGAGCTCTCCTGCCATGACTTAACCCCTCGATTAACTTAATTTGCCAACAACAATGATAAAGGTTACCTACTGATAAAGAAAAGAAAAACTACTCACCAATCACCAGCCAATCACTTACCCCCTTGGCTGCGACGTTACCCTTCAATTTCTTTCTACTTCTTTTTTGCCTTCTCACCCTGCTGCAGCTGGCCTCCTCGACACTGCCGCTCCACCTCCCGACTCACCGCTAGTCCCCCGACGACTGTTGGGTCTTTTATACGCCTCCTCGACACTGCCGCTCTGCCTCCCAACTCACCGCTAGCCTCCCGACGACTGTTGGGTCTTTTATAGGCCTCCTCGACATCCCGCTCCACCTCCCGACTCACCGCTATCCTCCTGATGACTGTTGGGTCTTTTATAGGCCTCCTCAATAATTTGGGAGCTTTTGACAGGAATAAGGAATCGTTTGGAACCTAGGTGTCATATTTGATCCTGAAATGAGCTTCCGGTCACATATCTGTGGCAGAAATAATACTGCCTATTTCCACCTCAGTAATATTGCCTGTCTTTGCCTCTGCCTCAGCTCCTAAAACCCGAATCCATGTTATTGTTCCCTCTAGACTTGATTACTCCAACGCACTCCTGGCTGGCCTCCCACATTCTACCCTGTTGTGTATCTGTAAAGCATGCACTCCCATGTTCCGCCACCAGGGAGCGCATCCCCTGAAGTCCCAAGGGATCCCAGCATCCCTTGGGAGCACTGTATATATGCCGGCCCCTTAGGCCTGTTCCTCACTCTGGAATGTCTTAATAAAGACTGAGGTCACTGTTACTTTAACCTCCCTGTATGCAGTCTCATCTGTGTTCGGAACACAGTAACTGGCGATGAGTATACGAATCTAACGCAAAGATACAGCAAACTATGGGCATCCTGGAGAAGTTCTCGGAGGGTGAGGACTGGGAAGTCTATGTCGAACAGCTAGACCAGTACTTTGTAGCCAACGAGCTGGACGGAGAAGGAAGCGCTGCAAAAAGGAGAGCGGACCTCCTCACGGTCTGCGGGGCACCGACCTACAGCCTCATGAAGAATCTTCAGGCTCCGGTGAAACCCACAGATAAGTCGTATGAGGAGCTATGTATACTGGTTCGGGAGCATCTTAACCCGAGTGAGAGCGTGCTGATGGCGAGGTACCGGTTCTACACGTGCCAGCGTTCTGAAGGTTAGGAAGTGGCGAACTACATCGCCGAGCTAAGGCGACTTGCAGGACAATGTGAGTTTGATGGCTACCTGGAGCAGATGCTCAGAGACTTTTTTTAAACTGGGCATTGGCCACGAGACCATCCTACGAAAACTTTTGACTGTAGAGACACCGACCCTCAGTAAGGCCATTGCGCTAGCACAGGCGTTTATGTCCACCAGTGATAACACCAAACAAATCTCTCAGCACACAAGTGCTAGCAATGTTCATAAATTAACTGGAACTGTGTTTGCGAGCAGCAATGTACAGGGCAGAAACCACGAGTCTGCAACTGCCAGCAGGCCTCAGGTGACCCAGATGACTCAGAGTCCACAGCAAAGGATGAATGCAAGGCAATTTACACCTTGTTGGCATTGTGGAGGCTTCCATTCAGCCTATTCATGCCACTTCAAAGGGTATGTTTGCAAGAGCTGTGGAACAATGGGGCACTTCCAACGAGCTTGCAGATGAGCTGCAAACTCTGCAAAACCTGCTAACCACCACGTGGCAGAGGAAGATTGGTCCATGGTGGATCAAAGCAATTTTGAGCCTCAGAGAGAGGAGGCAGATACTGAAGTACACGGGGTGCACACATTTTCGACGAAATGTCCACCTATAATGCTAAATGTAAAATTGAATGGCTTACCCGTAGCCATGGAACTGGACACTGACGCTAGCCAATCCATCATGAGTAAAAAGATGTTTGAGAGACTGTGGTGCAATAAGGCACTCAGACCAGCCCTGAGCCGCATCCACACGAAACTGAGAATGTACACCAAAGAGCTCATCACTGTCCTGGGCAGCGCCATGGTCAAGGTCACCTATGAGGGCACGGTGCACGAACTGCCATTCTGGATTGTCCCGGGCGATGGCCCCACACTGCTTGGAAGGAGCTGGCTGGGCAAAATCCACTGGAACCGGGATGACATCTGAGTGCTATCACATGTCGATGAGGCCTCATGTACCCAGGTTCTTAACAAATCTCCTTCCCTTTTTGAGCCAGGCATTGGAAACTTTTCCGGGGCGAAGGTGCGGATCCACTTGGTCCCAGAGGCACGACCCATTCACCACAAGGCGCGGGTGGTACCTCACATGATGAGGGAGAGAGCTGGACAGGTTGCAGCGCAAGGGCATCATCTCCCCCAGTGGAATTCAGCGAGTGGGCCAGCCCGATTGTTCCAGTACTCAAAAGTGATGGCACGGTCAGGATTTGCGGCGATTATAAAGTAACTATTAATCGTTTCTCGCAACAGGACCAATACCCACTACCTAAGGCAGACGACCTATTTGCGACGCTGGCAGGAGGCAGGACGTTCACCAAGCTCGACCTGACTTCGGCCTACATGACGCAGGAGCTGGAGGAGTCTTCGAAGGGCCTCACCTGCATCAATATGCACAAGGGACTGTTCATCCACAACTGATGCCCGTTTGGAAATCAGTCGGCTGCAGCGATCTTCCAGAGAAACATGGAGAGCCTACTCAAGTTGGTACCACGCACAGTGGTTTTTCAGGACGACATATTGGTCATGGGTCGGGACACCGTCGAGCACCTACAAAACCTCCAGCGACTGGATCACATAGGGCTGCGGCTGAAGAGGTCAAAATGCGTCTTCATGGCAACAGAAGTGTAGTTTGTGGGGAGAAAGATCGCGGCGGATGGCATTCAGCCCACAGACGCCAAGACAGAGGCTATCAGGAACGTGCCCAGGCCACAGAACGTCACGGAGCTGCGGTCGTTCCTGGGACTCCTCAACTACTTTGATAACTTCCTACCAGGGTTAAGCACCCTCTTAGAGCCCCTACATGTGTTATTGCGTAAAGGTGAGAACTGGGTATGCGGAAAAAGCCAAGTAATTGCTTTTGAGAAAGCCAGAAACATTTTATGCTCCAACAAGCTGCTTGTATTGTATAACCTGTGTAAAAGACTTGTGCTAGCATGTGATGCATTGTCGTACGGAGTCAGGTGTGTATTACAACAAGCTAACGTTGCGGATAAGATGCAACCTGTCGCCTATGCCTCCAGGAGCTTGTCTAAGGCCGAGAGGGCCTACAGCATGATTGAGAAAGAGGCATTAGCGTGTGTGTTCGGGGTAAAGAAAATGCATCAGTACCTGTTAGGCCTCAAATTTGAGCTGGAAACCGATCACAAGCCCCTCATATCTCTGTTTGCTGAAAACAAGGGGATAAATACTAATGCCTCAGCCCGCATACAAAGGTGGGCACTCACGCTATCAGCGTATAACTATACCATCCGCCACAGGCCAGGCACTGAGAACTGTGCGGATGATCTCAGTCGGCTACCATTGCCCACCACGGGGATGGAAATGGCGCAGCCTGCAAACTTGTTGATGGTGGCGCAGCCCGCAGACTTGTTGATGGTCATGGAAGCGTTTGAAAATGATAAATCACTTGTCACGGCCCGCCAGATTAGGACTTGGACCAGCCAAGATCCTCTGCTGTCCCTAGTAAAAAACTGTGTACTGCATGGGAGCTGAGCCAGCATCCCCGTTGAAATGCAAGAGCTAATCAAGCCGTTCCACCGGCGAAAGGACGAGCTGTCCATTCAGGCAGACTGCCTGTTGTGGGGTAACCGCGTAGTGCTACCTAAAAAGGGCAGGGTGACATTCATCTGGGATCTCCACAGCACACACCCAGATATAATAATGATGAAAGCGATAGCGAGATCCCATGTGTGGTGGCCCGGTATCGACTCTGACTTAGAGTCTTGTGTACGCCAATGCCGCTTGTGTGCTCAGTTGTGCAATGCACCCAGAGAGGCACCACTAAGCTTGTAGTCCTGGCCCTCCAGACCATGGTCGAGGATCCATGCCGACTATGCGGGCCCATTTCTCGGTAAAATGTTCCTGGTGGTGGTGGATGCTTTTTCAAAATGGATTGAAGGTGAAATAATGTCGGGAAGCACCGTCACTGCCACTATTGAAAGCCTGAAGGCCATGTTTGCCACCCACGGCCTGCCTGACATACTGGTCAGTGACAACGGGCCATGTTTCACCAGTGCCGAATTTAAAGAATTCATGACCCGCAATGGGATCAAACATGTCACCTCGGCCCCATTTAAACCAGTCTCCAATGGGCAGGCAGAGCGGGCAGTATAAACAATCAGTGTCACAGAAGGCTCACTCCAAACCCGCTGGTCCCGAGTACTGCTCAGCTACCACACGAGACCTCACTCGCTCACAGGGGTGCCCCTGGCTGAGCTACTCATGAAACAGACACTTAAAACCAGACTCTCGCTGGTTCACCCCAACCTGCATGATCAGGTAGAGAACAGGTGGCAGCAACAACATGTAAACGATGGTCGCGCCACTGTGTCACGGGAAATTAATCTGAATGACTCTGTGTATGTGCTAAACTATGGACATGGTCCCAAGTGGATCGCGGGCACGGTGATAGTTAAAGAAGGGAATAGGGTGTTTGTAGTCAAACTAGATAATGGACAAATTTTCAGAAAGCACCTGGACCAAACGAGGCTGCGGTTCACAGACTGCCCTGAACAACCCACAGCAGACACCACCTTTTTCGAGCCCACAACACACACCCAAAGGACCAACGACACCACTCCCGACAAGGAAATTGAACCCATCACGCCCAGCAGGGCCAACAACACCAGCCCAGCGAGGGTACAGCCAACACACCAGAACAGACATTTGTACCGAGGCAGTCCACCAGGGAAAGAAAGGTTCCCGACCACCTCACCAAGTAAATAGTTTTCACTTTGATCTTGTGGGGCTGGGGGGGCGGCGGGAGAGAGTGATGTTGTGCATCTGTAAAGCATGCACTCCCATGTTCTGCCACCAGGGAGCACATCCGCTGAAGTCCCAAGGGATCCTAGCATCCCTTGGGAGCACTATAAATAAACCGGGCCCTAAGGCCTGTTACTCACTCTGGAGTGTCTTAATAAAGACTGAGGTCACTGTTACTTTAACCTCCCTGTGTGCAGTCTCATCTGTGTTAGGAACACAATATACCCTACATAAACTTGAGGTCATCCAAAACTCGGCAGCCCATGTCCTAACTCGCACCAAATGTGACTAACCCATCACCCCTGTACTCACTGACCTACATTGGCTCCTGGTTAAGCATCGCCTCGATTTCAAAATTCTCATCCTTATTTTCAAATCCTTCCATGGCCTCACTCCTCCCTATCTCTATAATCTCTTCAACCTCACAACCGCCCCCCTCTCCCCGCCAAGATATCTGCACTCTTCAAATTCTGCCCTCTTGACCATCCCTGATTATAACTGCTCAACCATCGGTGGGTGTGCCTTAAGCTGCCTGGGGCCCCAAACTCAAACTCCCTCCCTAAATCACTCCACCTCTCTTTCCTCCAAGGTGCTCCTTAAAACCTATCTCTTTGACCAAGCTTTTCATCATCTGCCATAATTTCTTATTGGGCTCGATTTCAATTTTGTTGTTGTCTTATAACACTCCTGTGAAGAGCCTCGGGATGTTTTAATACGTTAATTGTATATAAATACAATTTGTTGTTGTACAGTGAAAGATTGTAAATATTTTAAAGCTAATGATATCAATGAAATCTCAGCAAATGTGGCAGGTTCGCAATTAAACAGTTCAAGAGAAGATGAAAGCTATTTTGTTAGTTATGATTGATGCAGAAAATTATATCTTCATTAACTCCAAGAAACGTTATGGATACTTCATTCTCAGACATTTGACCGATATTAGAGAATCATTTTGATTTAGTGGAGAGCTGTAAGTTTGCAGTGAGAAACCAAAGACCTGATGACACCAGCAAATACATTGTTGCCATAAGAAAATGATCTCTACATTGCAATTTACAGATGAACGCATCCAGTCAAAATTGTTCGGTATGGATGATCTCTCTTTTGAGAAAGCTTGCAAGATAGCCACCTCCATGGAGATGGCAGAGAAAAATATTGAGGAATTTCACCCATTACCAGCAGTTGCAGTAGTTCACACCCATGTAGAAATGAAGAGGGTGAGCCCTAAACGAAGGAATAATTACAAAACCAAGAATAATCAAGATTATAAGAACATAATAGGAACAGGAATAAACCATACGGCCCCTCGAGGCTGCTCCGCCATTCAATAAGATCATGGCTGAGCTGATCATGGACTCAGCTCCACTTCCCTGCCGCTCACCATAACCCCTTATCGTTTAAGAAACTTATCCATTTCTGTCTTAAATCTAATTCAATGTCACAGCTTCCACAGCTCTCTGAGGCAGTGAATTCCAGATTTACAACCCTGAAAGAAATTTCTCATCTGTTTTAAATGGGCAGCCCCTTATTCTAAGATTATGCCCTCTAGTTCTAGTCTCCCCCATCAGTGGAAACATCCTCTCTGCATCTACCTTGTCAAGCCCCTCAATCTTATACGTTTCAATAAGATCACCTCTCATTCTTCTGAATTCCAATGAATAGAGGCCCAACCTATTCAACCATTCCTCATAAGTCAACCTCCTCATCCCCAGAATCAACCTAGTGAACCTTCTCTGAACTGCCTCCAAAGCAAGTATATCCTTTCGTAAATATGGAAACCAAAACTGCACGTATTCCAGGTGTGGCTTCACCAATACCTTATATAGCTGTAGCAAGACTTCCCTGCTTTTATACTCCATCCCCTTTGCAATAAGCTGAACCTGCATACGATCCTTTGGCGGTTCATGCAAAAGTACCCCCAGGTTCCGCTGTACTGCGGCACTTTGCAATCTTTCTCCATTTAAAGAATAACTTGCTCTTTGATTTTTTTTCTGACCTCACACTTTCCAACATTATATTCCATCTGCCAAATTTTTGCCCACTCACTTAGCTTATGTCCTTTTGCAGAATTTTTGTGTCCTCCTCACACATTGCTTTTCCTCCTATCTTTGTATCGTCAGCAAACTTGGCTACGTTACACTCAGTCCCTTCTTCCAAGTCGTTAATATAGATTGGTAATAGTTGGGGTCCCAGCAGATCCCTGCAGCACCCCACTAGCTACTGGTTGCCAACCAGAGAATGAACTATAGGTGTAATAGCAACTATACCACACACCCATGCCGGTTCAAGTGGGCAAGATGCTACCGGTGCCAAGTGAGGGGACACATTGCCGCCTCATGTAAATCCAAGGACAGGGCCAACGATTAATCAAAGACTTCACTGGGTGGAAACCGATTGGGACAGTGTAGGTTATGTGACTCAGTATCTTCCGGGGGGAGGGGGAAGAGTTGGGGTTCAGTTGAAAAGATCAATGAGAAAACGCAAGCCAAATAAACATGACAATAAATAGAAGTATCAAAATCGTGGGAAAACAACACTAGGAATGATGGAACAAAAATTCAAGAGGACTCAGGAAGATAGTCAGGAATCCTGAGCCACACGCCCTGAAAACAGAAATTCCTCAAGACCAAAGGAGAAAATAGAAAACAGGCATAGCCAGACAAATGCAAAGATATGGAGGTCTGAGTGGGAGGAAGCCAATAGCTTACAAGATACTTGGGTTCAGCAGTTGAAGTTGTAAAATTGTAATTGTAATGTTAAGTAATCTTTTAAAATATTGTATAGCTACAATAAATAACTTGCTTCTAAAAACAAAAAGCAGTGTAATGTCTGCGCCTGTGAGCATGCTCCCAGGTTTGTGGAGCTGTTGCACTGAATGGCTTACTCAGTCATGGGACGTTCAAAATATGCAATAAAACCTTGGCTAATTGAGTTCAGCTTCTCCACGATGAGGTGGGCTGGTGGATGAACTGGTAATAGAAACATAGAAAATAGGTGCAGGAGTAGGCCATTCGGCCCTTCTAGCCTGCACCGCCATTCAATGAGTTCATGGCTGAACATTCAACTTCAGTACCCCTTGTTCAGTTTGTTGTTAAACCTTTGCTAATAAACCAGCTAATTATTTGCTTAAGAATTCAAGGCTACACATTCACTGTAAAGAACCCATGAAGCAAAAACACAACAGGCACCAAACCTCAGAAAAGAGATATAGGTTGTATAATTTTCACTTGTGTTCCTTGAGGTTAAATGATAAAAGGGATTTGACAGGATACAGAAAAACTTTTTTGATGGGGAAACTAGAACATTATTAGAGCTGGTCATTTTAGGAGTGAAATCAGGATGCATTTTTTCAAAGGGTAGTACTAATCTGGAATTCGCTCTCCCAAAAGGCTGTGGATACTGGGTCAATTGAAATTGAAGACTGAAATATTTCTTAGGCAAGCTTATCAAGGGATATGGAACGAAGGCGGGTACAGATCAGCCAATTGAATGGCTTACCCCTATGTTCTTTCAGATGCAAGGAAAAGGACAAATAAATTGCCTTGTATCGTTTATGCGCAGGGCTGTTGATCAGAGTTAAGAGCAGCTTAATACTTCTATCCACTGTCAAAAACTGAAGCCCAGTGATGTCTTAGAAATAACCCACACGTTAATGGACAATTTTTGTACATTTCATTTTAATTTTGAAATTTTACTATGATATCCATCTTTATTGCTATGTCCGATACAATCCTTAAGTTGTAGATTGGAAAGTCTCCATTCCTGGATTTACCTTCTGTTGCATTCTTGGAAGATGTGGAGATTCTTCAAAATTCCTTTGTTGAAGGGAACATTGAGAATCCTACAATATACTCAATTTCTAGCTATTGTGAGGAGTTTGATCCCCAAAAGAGATTCACAAAGCAACACTGGGACGGGGGGGGGGGGGGGTGGGAAGAAAGGAGAAGAAATATACAGTTTACTCTGCAGAATTCCCATCATTTAATAGTGTGAACAATTACATACTTTACAGAACAAAACTGGATAACCTCTCAGGTTTTCCACAGCAAATTAATGCAAATCCTACAAAACTTTAGGCACCTCGACATCTGGCATTGGTTAATGCATTAGTAGCTAACTTTTGTGCAGAAACACTTGTGTTTTTGATCGTTATTATAGATACAACATACTCCTATAAAAAATCCCACAACTAGTGGAAATTTTAAGTTAAAATTAATAACTATTTGTGCACACCCACCCCAAAAAACCTGACCAGTTTCAATTTTTATATACCAAATGTGTAATATTCTGGCTGAGGTTACTCTATCTGCAGAATCATCCATACAATATGAAGCAGCTCTACTCATTTATACTAGAATCTATGTTGCAACCTACAAGACTCCTTATTTGACGTCTTATACAAGAAGTAAATATCACCATATCTAGAAACATGGAAATGTGGTACAAATGTACAAACCACAATAAAATTGGTGCACATATTGTAAGTTCCCATGTACTGTATTAAGTTCCTTGTATTATTCTCTATAATCAGTTGCAGATCTCAAATGGCAGCTGTCCAAATTGGAACTTGATGATATATATGAAGTATTGCATTATAGAAACTGAATTGTACCAAGGCCATTTACTATTATAAAATGAAGTGTAGACTTTGTATTAACTATACAATGCAGGTAGAACCACAAAATACAACAGCTGTGGGGTTTTCCAGTTAGGTCAGTTTTATTACCAATTAGCCATCTGCCATTAAATTGTGGTTTAATCTGTAGAAAAATGGCTAGACACAAGGCCATTTTAAAAATGAACAATATGGCTTTCAAGAGGACACAATAACCTGAAAAAAACATAACTTCACAACATAGCTGTAGTATCATTGGTCAAAAACAGACCTTGTCATGATTTCCGTGCCATAGCGACCAAGTTCATACATTATTGACTAGTTTCATTGTATCAAGTAAAAATTTGAAGTTAATTACAACCTACTGTTGAGTGGTTAAAAATTTACGCCCCATATATTGTTCATCATTCAATTGCTGAGATATTGCAAAACCGGAAGGATTGTGTAGACTAAGCGTCATTTTTAGAAATCTCATCTATTTCCATTATAATGCCTAATTTAAGAGGGCCACAGCGAAGTGCACTCCTTATAAATTACTCTTGCTTGTTAAACCAGGGGTCTTGGGACACAACCCACTCTCACTGCTAAAGTACACAGGAACAGACGTGCAATTTTTATTGCTAGGAATGAAGAGCGACTCAATCTTCAATGGACTTTAGGAATTTCTCGTAAGCCTCTTCGTCCATCAGCTCGTCAACTTCAGCCGGATTATCCAGTGTCATTTTAATAAGCCACCCTGTCAAGAAAAACCACCAGGTCACTATGAAAAATGCTACAATACAGCCACACACAAAAAATTTAATGTGAAGTTAGAGATGCAATATATAGCCAAGCACTTCACTTCTTAAGTTACTTGAGAACTACATGTTAAGATTATTTTGAAATTTGTTTGGAAGCAACTTAGAGATTTATATTAGGTCTATTTAAATCAAATGGTTTTTCTTGAAGAAAATATGCAGTAATGTGAGTCCCATTAATGATTTAATGAATGGAAAAGAACTTTCATTCAATTTCTTGTAAATAAAATATAGGCCAAAGTTTGAAGGCACGTAAAAAGATTGTTATCTTTAAAAAAAAAAAGCACTTTTAATACTGGATGGCTGCACAATTTTCCAGAAACAATCCTAGATAATACTCCCGAAAAAAAATTAAATTGCATTTAAGTTGTCCTGGAGAGGACAATGTCTACAGAAATCACCTTCATTACCAATCGAGTTGTCTTGCAACTACAGCACTGTAGGCTTCTCTGCTTCCTATCTGTGCCTGGTATTTTTAGTTTTAGTAAATAATTCACAGTGGTGATTGATGATCTATCAATTAGTAAAATATCTACCGTATATCTGTACAGTATTAGTCATACAGAACAAGAGTGCGTTTTACAGGGGTAGAAAATACAAGGAGTCTTCAAACAGGATGAAGAAAGGAAGTAGCAAGGCAAAGGGCTTTGGTGAGGGAGCTTCAGATGGTAGGGGCATAGTGGTTGATAGACTTCAGAAGGTGGAGCAGGGAGCAAAGAAATAGCCAGTGTCACAAAGTTGCAGTATGTGCAGAAGCAGCCATTAGAGGAAATCATTGAGTTGACGACTGGAACATTGGGTAAACATTGGGGTTCTGAAATTAGTTTGGCAGGGCACAGGGAACAGGATGATGGGGGAAGTGTGGGATTTTTTGCAGGTAAGAATTTGGGCTGCAAAATTCTGAATGAGTTGGAGTTTGGGGAGGTGGCGAGACCAGCAAAGAAAGCAGTGAAAATAGTGGAACAACAACGTGATTAATGCGGGGAGGGAGGTGGAGAGAAGGGAGAGGAAAGAGGTTGGACAGAGGCAGCCAATGTTTTGGAAGTGGAAAAAAAATAGACTTAGTATGAAATTGGATATGGATTGAGCAGCTCGTCAAAGTTCTGCATCTCTGGCAGCCAGGGATATTAATGGACTCAAGTTGGAGGCATGTAGGTACTGGTAGAAGTTGAAGGGGAAGGATTTGGGCAAGTTGATTTTAAGCTGAAGAAAATTTCAGCTCATGCAGAATTGAATCTTGAATAGGTTAAAGTGTAGCTATAGCTTTGGGATTGATATAGGAGGCAGAGAGATGGACAGGGGTCACCAAACTATGGACGCTGACCCATGCTTCACGGATGGAAAACATAAATGACAGAAAAAGGGGATCAAGGATAGAACCCGGGAGGTGAACAAGAGATGATCATGTGACCATGGGAGGAGAAACAGGGGCTAATTTCTCCAGATTGCGCTCATGAAGGGGTCTGGCACATTGGCCATACATATTGGGAGGATTGCCAGCATGCCACCCATTCTGTCCATTAAGCCTCCCTGCCATTACCCCTGTACTGTCCACAATGTGAGTTATAAATAGGGACTTGAGAAAACGACGTAATAGAAGTGAACTGTAGAAGAGGTTGGAGTGATTGATAGTCCCAAAAGCAGCAGAGAAGTTCAGGAGGAGAGAAAGTGAGCCTTGTTCACAGTCCAACATGGTGCTGTTTGTGATTCAGTGTCGTGCTGGAAGAGGAAGTTGAATTGGAGGATCTAAATCCATATTGATGGGACAATAATTAAAGGACAATGTATTCCAGGACTTGAAGAAATGGAGTGTTTTTTTGCAGGTTGGGTGAAAGTATAATGATGGTGCTGAGGAAGATGGGAGTGATGTCAGAAGACAGACATTTTAATGATATTATGGAGTATAAAGTTAAGGAAGGGAATGAAAGGAACACAGGTGATAGGCATCAGGAATGAGATTAATAAGGACTGTAGGAAGTGACAAGAGGAGAAAGGAGGATGACCATATAGATTAACACTTTTCCTGTTCTGTACATTTCTATGCAAACAACCGAGTACGAGGGCCATAGCCATGACTGTTCTCTACTAGTGGAGTGGTGCAGATGGAAAACCATCTAATTCAAAACTAATGAGAACAAGCCTGTTGACTGTGAAGGCATAAATGTCTGGAGATCAACACAGGAATCAGCCACTCCTTCAGAAGTTGAGTAGACAAGAACAAAGTAACCCATCAACTTTGTTGATTTTGTTACCATGTATGAAAGAGTGAAGCCTTCATTACCCATCATGTCAGAAGATACCTTTCAGGTGGTCAATGGAAATTTTAGTCGCCAAATATTAGTCTTACACATGTAATATTGCAGCACCTTATGCTCAATAATGTAGAGAAGTATAATAAAATTACAAACTGAATTTAGAGCTGTGAAGTTAGAGATTAGTGTTAGTGGGCTACACAATGAGGCAATGTCAAATGCAAAGCTTTGTTTTGTGAAAATTCTGGCAGATAATCAGAGCGTAGATAATGGAGGTTGCATTACAAAATGAAGCCACTTCAAGAACAATTAATTGAAATACTTTCACATGTCCAATCACCAAATTCACATCTGGCATAATTTTAAACACTGAATAATTATATTTGAAATAAGTCAGTAACAAAATCATGATAACTACAACACCATCAGTCACTTTGCTGGCCACCAGTCCCATAGCATTGTCAATGAAAATAGAAAAATACCCTAGTTTATAGTCAACCAAAAAAATATTTAACAGCATTAGGCTTTCTGTCACTTCAGTTCAAAATCACAAAGTAGTTTCAGCATACTGAAAATGTTAAAACCTTCCTGCTTCTGAAAGCCTGTTCTAATCATTCACATACCTTCTCCATAGCAAGATTTATTGACTAGTCCTGGATTGTCAGCAAGAGCCTGATTTACATCGGTTACCTCTCCAGTCAGAGGAGAATACAATTCACTAGCAGCTTTCACACTTTCCAGAGCACCAAACTCATCTGAGAAAAAAAAATGTTTAATATATAAAGAAACTGCCACACAGCACACTTTGCACAGTCCTGACAATTACTTTTGGAAAACTTTCAAACTGTTTATAACAACTGATAACTAACGGTGATATCAAGTCAAAAGTTCAACATTTTATTTATGCCATGGAAGTGGCTGGCAGGAATACTTTTTACGAGTTTGAGTAAATGCTTTGATTTTACGCTTATTTGGAGCTACTGAAGGGCTATGTTGGCAGCTGCACAATGGAGGAAGGATAGAAACAATACAAGGCTGCTGCAACATGAAGGAGTTTAAGCTGCTTTCATCACGTTTGCTTTACTGGATTGTTTACCTTTTACAATAAAAATACTGCTAGTGCTCAATCGACATAGGTATAACACTAACTTATTAGCCAAAGAGGTGAAATAAGCTTACGCAAAAGTTGTACAATGCCACTTGCATTTCCTCTGCTGTTAATGTCGAAGCAAAACAAATTAGTATGCGATAAATTTCCAGTACTTGGACAATTTACTTCAATATGGGTACTTGCTTCAAGGAAGTACAGAACATAAATAAAAGATAATAAAGGATCAATCCCAATAGGTGCAGTCTACAGACCACCTAATAGTGGAAGGGAGGTGGAGGAAGAAATACGCAGACAAATTAGGGCAATGTGTAAAAAAACATAAAATAATGATGGGGGATTTCAACAACCCTGATATTAATTGGACAGAAGAGATAGGTAAAGGGGATAAGGAAATGGAGTTCCTAAAATGTGTATAGGACTCCTTTCTAACCTATATGTAATAAGCCCAAGGGAGGATTCGCTATTGGATCTAGTAATGGGGAATGAACCAGAGCAGATAAGAGAAGTAAACGTAGGGGAACATCTAGGCAGTATTGACCATCATATCATACGCTTTATGATAATTGAGAAGGATGCAAGTATGACAAAAACCAGGGTAATAGATTGGAGAAAAGCTGATTGAAAGATTGAGAATAGAACTTTCGGGGAAAAAATGGGCAACAATATTGGCAAAAAATGATAAACATTTACAACGTGTTCAACAGAGTGCAGGAATAATATATTCCGCTAAAGGAAAGAACAAACTAAACAAACGAGACTCCATGGATGAATAAAGCCACAAGGGAACAATGGAGGGTAAGGAAAGTACATAGACAGCAGGGGAGAGCATGATAAGTGAGAAAACAAAAAGATTAGGAGAGAAGTCAAAAAAACAATTAGGAAGGCAGAGGAATTATGAAATTAAATTATCAAGGAACATAAAATAGTAAAATATTTTACAGGCACATAAAAAAAATGGAAGTTTGGGCTGGGAATAGAACCATTAAGGGTTAGATAGAATAATACCACAGGTTAACGACAGAGAGGGCAGAAATATTAAATCATTATTTGGCTTCAGTATTTACCAAGGAGATAGAACAGGTGAACATGACATTGGATGATGAGATAAGTGCATTTAAAATAAAAAGGGGAGATATATTAAATAAACTAATCAAATTCAAAAGCGGATGAAACCCCTGCTCCGGATGGATTGCATCCACGCATTTTAAAAGAATCTAGGGAAGAGATAGTAGAAGCATTACTATACATTTAATAATGTTAGAAAAAGGTGCAGTTCCAAAGGACTGATGGATAAATAACGTAATATTTATATTTAAGAAGGGGGATAGAACATGTCCAGGGAATTATAGACCAGTCAGCTTAACATCGGTGGTAGGAAACATAATAGAATCCCTCCCAAAGGATAAAATAGAACAGCTAGAAACCAAAAATATAATAATGAATAGTCAGCATGGATTTCAAAAGGGAAAGTTTTGCTTGACATAGAAACGTGGGGCCCAAGTTTCGGCCTCAGTTGCTCCTGATTTTTTGGAGCAACTGGTGTAGAACGGAGTATCTTAGAAATTCAAATTCTCGGCATTTAGTTTGCTCCAGTTCTAGTCAGTTAGAACAGTTTCACTTTGGAACATAATTTTTTTTTCCAAAAGGGGGCGTGTCCGGCCACTTAAGCCTGTTTTCAAAGTTTCGGCAGTGAAAACTTACTCCAAACTAACTTAGAATGGAGTAAGTGAAGATTTTTGTACGCTCGAAAAAACCTTGTCTACACTTTAGAAAATCAGGCGTAGGTTACAAATCAAACGTAGGGAATGGTGGGGGGGGGGGTTTAAAGGGAAGTTTACAAACATTAAACACTTCAGTTTTACAAATAAAGAGCCACCATCAATAATAAATGATAAAAACATCAATAAATCAACCAATAAATCAATCAAAAAAATTAATAAGAAATAATTAAAAAAAAAATCAATATATAAAACATTTTCTACTTACCGACTGCAGCACCGGGAGCCCTCCAACAGCGTGCTGGGATGCCCCCCCAGTGTGTCTACCTCTCTGTCTGTCTGTGTGTCTCTCACTCTCTGTCTGTCAGTGTCTGTGTTTCTGACAGCGAGGGGAGGGGGGGGGGGAAGAAGAGAGAAGAGGGGGGGGGGGAAGAGAAGAGGGGGGGGAAGAGAAGAGGGGGGGGGAGAGAAGAGGGGGGGGAAGAGAAGAGGGGGGGGAAGAGAAGAGGGGGGGGAAGAGAAGAGGGGAAGAGGGGGGTGAAGAGAAGAGGGGGGTGAAGAGAAGAGGGGGGGGAGAGAAGAGGGGGGGGGAGAGAAGAGGGGGGGGAAGAGAAGAGGGGGGGGAGAGGAAGAGGGGGGGGAGAGGAAGAGGGGGGGGAGAGGAAGAGGGGGGGGAGAGGAAGAGGGGGGGGAGAGGAAGAGGTGGAGAGGAAGGGGAAGGGGAAGAGGTGGAGAGGAAGGGGAAAGAGGTGGAGAGGAAGGGGAAAGGGGGGGGAGAGGAAGGGGAAAGGGGGGGAGAGGAAGGGGAAAGGGGGGGAGAGGAAGGGGAAAGGGGGGGAGAGGAAGGGGAAAGGGGGGGAGAGGAAGGGGAAAGGGGGGGAGAGGAAGGGGAAAGGGGGGAGAAGAGGAGAAGGGGAAAGGGGGGAGAAGAGGAGAAGGGGAAAGGGGGGGAGAGGAGATGGGGAAGGGGGGGAGAGGAGATGGGGAAGGGGGGGAGAGGAGAAGGGGAAAGGGGGGAGAGGAGAAGGGGAAAGGGGGGGAGAGGAAGGGGAAAGGGGGGAGAGGAAGGGGAAAGGGGGGGAGAGGAAGGGGAAAGGGGGGGAGAGGAAGGGGAAAGGGGGGGAGAGGAAGGGGAAAGGGGGGGAGAGGAAGGGGAAAGGGGGGAGAGGAAGGGGAAAGGGGGGAGAGGAAGGGGAAAGGGGGGAGAGGAAGGGGAAAGGGGGGGAGAGGAGAAGGGGAAAGGGGGGGGAAGAGGAGAAGGGGAGCAGAAGGGGAAAGGGGGGGAGAGGAGAAGGGGAAAGGGGAGGAGAGGAAGGGGAAAAGGAAAGGGAAAGGGGGGGGGAAGAGGAAGGGGAAAGGGGGGGGGAAGAGGAAGGGGAAAGGGGGGGGAGAGGAGAAGGGGAAAGAGGGGGAAGAGAAGGGGAAAGGGGGGGGAAGAGGAGAAGGGGAAAGGGGGGGGGAGAGGAGAAGGGGAAAGGGGGGGAAGAGGAGAAGGGGAAAGGGGGGGAGAGGAGAAGGGGAAAGGGGGGGAGAGGAGAAGGGGAAAGGGGGGGAGAGGAGAAGGGGAAAGGGGGGAGAGGAGAAGGGGAAAGGGGGGAGAGGAGAAGGGGAAAGGGGGGGAGAGGAGAAGGGGAAAGGGGGGGAGAGGAGAAGGGGAAAGGGGGGAGAGGAGAAGGGGAAAGGGGGGAGAGGAGAAGGGGAAGGGGGGGGAAGAGAGGGGGAGAGGAGGGGGAAGAGAGGGGGAGAGGAAGGGGAAAGGGGGGAGAGGAAGGGGAAAGGGGGAGAGGAAGGGGAAAGGGGGAGAGGAAGGGGAAAGGGGGAGAGGAAGGGGAAAGGGGGAGAGGAAGGGGAAAGGGGGAGAGGAAGGGGAAAGGGGGAGAGGAAGGGGAAAGGGGGGAGAGGAAGGGGAAAGGGGGGAGAGGAAGGGGAAAGGGGGGAGAGGAAGGGGAAAGGGGGGAGAGGAAGGGGAAAGGGGGGGAGAGGAAGGGGAAAGGGGGGGAGAGGAAGGGGAAAGGGGGGAGAGGAAGGGGAAAGGGGGGGAGAGGAAGGGGAAAGGGGGGGAGAGGAAGGGGAAAGGGGGGGGAAGAGGAGAAGGGGAAAGGGGGTAGAGGAGAAGGGGAAAGGGGGGAAGAGGAGAAGGGGAAAGGGGGGAGAGGAGAAGGGGAAAGGGGAGGAGAGGAAGGGGAAAAGGAAGGGGAAAGGGGGGGGAAGAGGAAGGGGAAAGGGGGGGGAAGAGGAAGGGGAAAGGGGGGGGAAGAGGAGAAGGGGAAAGGGGGGAGAGAAGGGGAAAGAGGGGGAAGAGAAGGGGAAAGGGGGGGAAGAGGAGAAGGGGAAAGGGGGGGAGAGGAGAAGGGGAAAGGGGGGGGAGAGGAGAAGGGGAAAGGGGGGGGAGAGGAGAAGGGGAAAGGGGGGGAGAGGAGAAGGGGAAAGGGGGGGAGAGGAGAAGGGGAAAGGGGGGGAGAGGAGAAGGGGAAAGGGGGGGAGAGGAGAAGGGGAAAGGGGGGGAGAGGAGAAGGGGAAAGGGGGGGAGAGGAGAAGGGGAAAGGGGGGGGAGAGGAGAAGGGGAAAGGGGGAGAGAGGAGAAGGGGAAAGGGGGGGGGAAGAGGAGAAGGGGAGCAGAAGGGGAAAGGGGGGGGAGAGGAGAAGGGGAAGGAGAGGAGAAGGGGAAAGGGGGGAGAGAAGGGGAAAGGGGGGAGAGGAGAAGGGGAAAGGGGGGGGAGAAGAGGGGGGGGGGGAAGGAGAAGGGGGAGGGAGGCTGAACGGGCCGGGCCCAAGACTTCGGGCAGGGCCCTTCCCCAGCACCAGATTTACAGGTAGGTGGCGTTGGGTCAGGTCGGGTCGGGGGGAGTGCGGTCGGGGTTGGGAGGGGCGGAGGGAGGTCGGATCGGGTTGGGGTGAGGAGGAGGGAGGTCAGGTTGGGTCGGGTCGGGGGTGGGAGGTTAGGTCGGGGAGGGGGGCGCGCGGGTCAAGTCCAGTCTGGGGGGTCGGGTCGGGTCCGGGGGATGGGGGAGTCGGGCCGGTCGGGTCCGGGGGGGGGTCGAGTCGAGTCGAGTCGAGTCGAGTTGGGAGGAAGCAGGAGCTGGGCGTGGGAGGCAGCCTTATGCGTGCTTCGGGCCCCTCCCACAGAGGTTTGGGCGCCTGGAGCTACTGCACATTCGCGCCCACTGTAGCGCGCATGTGCAGAGGTACCGGCACTGTTTTCAGCGCAGGGACCAGCAGGGAGCCGGAGAATTTGTAAGTTTTCTTTAGGCGCACTTTGTGGCGCGAAAAACGGGCGTCCAGGTCGGGGCTGCGCCCTTCTAGGCGCGGCCCGAAACTTGGGCCCATAGAAAATAGGTGCAGGAGTAGGCCATTCGGCCTTTTCAGCCTCCACCACCATTCAATATGATCATGGCTGATTATGCAACTTCAGTACCCCATTCCAGCTTTCTCTCCATACCCCTTGATCCGTTTAGCCGTAAGGACCACATCCAACTCACTTTTGAATATATCTAACGAACTGGCCTCAACAACTTTCTGTTATAGAGAATTCCACAGGTTCACAATTCTCTGAGTGAAGAAGTTTCTCCTCATCTCGGTTCTAAATGGCTTACCCCTTATCCTTAGATGTGACCCCTAGATCTGGACTTCCCCAACATCAGGAATATTCTTCCTGCATCTAACCTGTCCAATCCAGTCAGAATTTTACATGTTTCTATGAGATCTCCTCTAAATTCCAGTGAATATAGAAACATAGAAAATAGGTGCAGGAGCAGGCCATTCAGCCCTGCAGGAGCAGGCCATTCAGCCCTTCTAGCCTGCACCGCCATTCAATGAGTTCATGGCTGAACATGAAACTTCAGTACCCCCTTCCTGCTTTCACGCCAAACCCCTTGATCCCCCGAGTAGTAAGGACTTCATCTAACTCCCTTTTGAATATATTTAGTGAATTGGCCTCAACTACTTTCTGTGGTAGAGAATTCCACAGGTTCACCACTCTCTGAGTGAAGAAGTTTCTCCTCATCTCGGTCCTAAATGGCTTACCCCTTATCCTTAGACTGTGACCCCTGGTTCTGGACTTCCCCAACATTGGGAACATTCTTCCTGCATCCAACCTGTCCAAACCCGTCAGAATTTTAAACGTTTCTATGAGGTCCCCTCTCACTCTTCTGAACTCCAGTGAATACAAGCCCAGTTGATCCAGTCTTTCTTGATAGGTCAGTCCCACCATCCCAGGAATCAGTCTGGTGAATCTCCGCTGCACTCCCTCAATAGCAAGAATGTCCTTCCTCAAGTTAGGAGACCAAAACTGTACACAATACTCCAGGTGTGGCCTCACCAATGCCCTGTACAACTGTAGCAACACCTCCCTGCCCCTGTACTCAAATCCCCTCGCTATGAAGGCCAACATGCCATGTGCCTTCTTCACCACCTGCTGTACCTGCGTGCCAACTTTGAATGACTGATGTACCATGACACCCAGGTCTCGTTGCACCTTCCCTTTTCCTAATCTGTCACCATTCAGATAATAGTCTGTCTCTCTGTTTTTACCACCAAAGTGGATAACCTCACATTTATCCACATTATACTTCATCTGCCACGCATTTGCCCACTCACCTAACCTATCCAAGTCACTCTGCAGCCTCATAGAATCCTCCTCGCAGCTCACACTGCCACCCAACTTAGTGTCATCCGCAAATTTGGAGATACTACATTTAATCCCCTCGTCTAAATCATTAATGTATAATGTAAACAGCTGGGGCCCCAGCACAGAACCTTGCAGTACCCCACTAGTCACTGCCTGCCATTCTGAAAAGTATCCATTTACTCCTACTCTTTGCTTCCTGTCTGACAACCAGTTCTCAATCCACATCAGCACACTACCCCCAATCCCATGTGCTTTAACTTTGCACATTAATCTCCTGTGTGGGACCTTGTCGAAAGCCTTCTGAAAGTCCAAATATACCACATCAACTGGTTCTCCTTTGTCCACTTTACTGGAAACATCCTCAAAAAATTCCAGAAGATTTGTCAAGCATGATCTCCCTTTCACAAATCCATGCTGACTTGGACCTATCATGTCACCATTTTCCAAATGCGCTGCTATGACATCCTTAATAATTGATTCCATCATTTTACCCACTACTGAGGTCAGGCTGACCGGTCTATAATTCCCTGCTTTCTCTCTCCCTCCTTTTTTAAAAAGTGGGGTTACATTGGCTACCCTCCACTCGATAGGAACTGATCCAGAGTCAATGGAATGTTGGAAAATGACTGTCAATGCATCTGCTATTTCCAAGGCCACCTCCTTAAGTACTCTGGGATGCAGTCCATCAGGCCCTGGGGATTTATCGGCCTTCAATCCCATCAATTTCCCCAACACAATTTCCCGACTAATAAAGATTTCCCTCAGTTCCTCCTCCTTACTAGACCCTCTGACCCCTTTTATATCCGGAAGGTTGTTTGTGTCCTCCTTAGTGAATACTGAACCAAAGTACTTGTTCAATTGGTCTGCCATTTCTTTGTTCCCCGTTATGACTTCCCCTGATTCTGACTGCAGGGGACCTACGTTTGTCTTTACTAACCTTTTTCTCTTTACATACCTATAGAAACTTTTGCAATCCGCCTTAATGTTCCCTGCAAGCTTCTTCTCGTACTCCATTTTCCCTGCCCTAATCAAACCCTTTGTCCTCCTCTGCTGAGTTCTAAATTTCTCCCAGTCCCCAGGTTCGCTGCTATTTCTGGCCAATTTGTATGCCACTTCCTTGGCTTTAATACTATCCCTAATTTCCCTAGATAGCCACGGTTGAGCCACCTTCCCTTTTTTATTTTTACGCCAGACAGGAATGTACAATTGTTGTAATTCATCCATGCGGTCTCTAAATGTCTGCCATTGCCCATCCACAGTCAACCCCTTAAATATCATTCGCCAATCTATCTTAGCCAATTCACGCCTCATGCCTTCAAAGTTACCCTTCTTTAAGTTCTGGACCATAGTCTCTGAATTAACTGTTTCATTCTCCATCCTAATGCAGAATTCCACCATATTATGGTCACTCTTCCCCAAGGGGCCTCTCACAATGAGATTGCTAATTAATCCTCTCTCATTACACAACACCCAGTCTAAGATGGCCTCCCCCCTAGTTGGTTCCTCGACATATTGATCTAGAAAACCATCCCTTATGCACTCCAGGAAATCCTCCTCCACCGTATTGCTTCCAGTTTGGTTAGCCCAATCTATGTGCATATTAAAGTCACCCATTATAACTGCTGCACCTTTATTGCATGCACTCCTAATTTCCTGTTTGATGCCCTCCCCAACATCACTACTACTGTTTGGAGGTCTGTACACAACTCCCACTAACGTTTTTTGCCCTTTAGTGTTCTGCAGCTCTACCCATATAGATTCCACATTATCCAAGCTAATGTCTTTCCTAACTATTGCATTAATCTCCTCTTTAACCAGCAATGCTACCCCACCTCCTTTTCCTTTTATTCTATCCTTCCTGAATGTTGAATTCCCAGCCCTGATCATTCTGGAGCCACGTCTCCGTAATCCCAATCACATCATATTTGTTAACATCTAATTGCACAGTTAATTCATCCACCTTATTGTGGATACTCCTTGCATTAAGACACAAAGCCTTCAGGCTTGCTCTTTTAACACCCTTTGTCCTTTTAGAATTTTGCTGTACAGTTGCCCTTTTTGTTCTTTGCCTTGGGTTTCTCTGCCCTCCACTTTTCCTCATCTCCTTTCTGTCTTTTGCTTTTGCCTCATTTTTGTCTCCTTCTGTCTCCCTGCATAGGTTCCCATCCCCCTGCAATATTAGTTTAACTCCTCCCTTACAGCACTAGCAAACACTCCCCTAGGACATTGGTTCCAGTCCTGCCCAGGTGCAGACCCTCCGGTTTGTACTGGTCCCACCTCCCCCAGAACCGGTTCCAATGCCCCAGGAATTTGAATCACTCCCTGCTGCACCACTGCTCAAGCCACGTATTCATCTGCGCTATCCTGCGATTCCTACTCTGACTAGCACGTGGCACTGGTAGCAATCCCGAGATTACTACTTTTGAGGTCCTACTTTTTAATTTAGCTCCTAGCTCCTTAAATTCTTTTCGTAGGACCTCATCCCTTTTTTTTAACCTATAAGCCGAGTCAATCCAGTCTTTCTTCATATGTCAGTCCTGCCATCCCGGCAAATCAGTCTGGTGAACCTTCGCTGCACTCCCTCAATAGCAAGAATGTCCTTCCTCAGATTAGGAAACCAAAACTGCACACAATACTCAAGGTGTGGTCTCACCAAGGCACTGTACAATTGCAGTAAGACCTCCCTGCTCCTATACGCAAATCTTCTCGCTATGAAGGCCAACATGCCATTTGCATTCTTCACCGCCTGCTGTGCCTGCATGCCAACTTTCAATGACTGATGTACCATGACACCCAGGTCTCGTTGCACCTCCCCTTTTCCTAATCTGCCGCCATTCAGATAATATTCTGCCTTCCTGTTTTTGCCACCAAAGTGGATAACCTTACATTTATCCACATTATACTGCATCTGCCATGCATTTGCCCACTCACCTAACCTGTCCAAGTCACCCTGCAGCCTCTTAGCATCCTCATCACAGCTCACACTGCCACCCAGCTTAGTGTCATCTGCAAACTTGGCGAGATATTACATTCAATTCCTTCGTCTAAATCATTAATGTATATTGTAAATAGCTGGGATCCCAGCACTGAACCTTTCGGTACCCCACTAGTCACTGCCTGCCATTCTGAAAAGGACCCGTTTATTCCTACTCTTTGCTTCCTGTCTGCCAACCAGTTCTCTATCCACGTCAATACATTACCCCCAATACCATGTGCTTAAATTTTGCACACTAATCTCGTATGGGACCTTGTCAAAGGCCTTTTGAAAGTTCAAATACACCACATCCACTGGTTCTCCCTTGTCCACTCTACTAGTTACATCCACAAAAAATTCTAGAAGATTTGTCAAGCATGATTTCCCTTTCATAAATCCATGCTGACTTGGACTGATCCTGTCACTGCTTTCCAAATGCACTATTACATCTTTAATAATTGATTCCAACATTTTCCCCACTACCGATGTCAGGCTAACCGGTCTATAATTCCTTGTTCTCTCTCTACCCCCTTTTTATAAAAGTGGGGTTACATTAGCTACCCTCCAATCCATATGAACTGATCCAGCTTCGATAGCATGCTGGAAAATGACCACCAATGCATCCACTATTTCTAGGGCCACTTCCTTATGTACTCTGGGATGCAGACTATTAGACCCTGGGGGATTTATCAGCCTTCAGTCCCATCAATTTCCCTAACACAATTTCCTGACTAATAAGGATTTCCTTCAGTTCCTCCTTCTCGCTAGACCCTCGGTCCCCTAGTATTTCCAGAAGGATATTTGTGTCTTCCTTCGTGAAGACAGAATCATAGTATTTGTTCAATTGGTCTGCCATTTCTTTGTTCCCCATTATAAATTTGCCTGATTCTGACTGCAAGGGACCTACATTTGTCTTCACTAATCTTTTTTTCTTCACATATCTATAGAAGCTTTTGCAGTCAGTTTTTATGTGCCTGCAAGCTTCCTCTCATACTCTTATTTTCTCCCTCCTAATTAAACTCTATGTCCTCCTCTGCTAAATTTCTCCCAGTCCACAGGTTTGCTGCTTTTTCTGGCCAATTTATATGCCTCTTCCTTGGATTTAACACTGTTCCTAATTTCCCTCGTTAGCCATGGTTGAGCCACCTTCCCAGTTTTATTTTTACGCCAGACAGGGATGTGCAATTGTTGAAGTTCATCCAGGTGACCTTTAAATGCCTGCCATTGTCTATCCACCGTCAATCCTTTAAGTATCATTCGCCAGTCTATCCTAGTCAATTGAGATCTCATACCATCGAAGTTACCTTTCTCTATGTTCAGGACCCTAGTCTCTGAATTAACTGTGTCACTCCATCTTAATGAAGAATTCCATCATATTATGGTCACTCTTCCCCAAGGGGCCTTGCACAACAAGATTGCTAATTAATCCTCTCTCATTACACAACACCCAGTCTAGGATGGCCAGCTCTCTAGTTGGTTCCTCAACATATTGGTCTAGAAATCCATCCCTTATATACTCCAGGAAATCCTCATCCACCATATTGCTACAGTTTGGTTAGACTAATCTATATGTAGATTAAAGTCACCCATGATAACTGCTGTACCTTTATTGCACTCATCCTTAATTTCCTGTTTGATGCTGTCCCCAACCTCACTACTACTGTTTGCTGGTCTGTACACAACCCCCACTAGTATTTTCTGCCCTTTGGTGTTCTGCAGCTCTACCCATACAGAGTCCACATCATCCAAGCTAATGTCCTTCCTTAGTATTGCATTAATCTCTTTAACCAGCAACGCTACCTCACCTCCTTTGCCTTTCTGCCTATCCTTCTTGAATATTGAATACCTCTGGATGTTGAGTTCCCAGCCTTGGTCACCCTGGAGCTATGTTTCTGTATTCCCAATTACATCATATCCGTTAATAACTGTCTGCACAGGTTAATTCATCCACCTTATTATGAATGCTCCTCGCAATGAGACAACTCATTGAATTTTTTGAAGAGGTAACAGAGAGTAGACAATGGTAGTGCAGTAGATATAATTATTTAGATTTTGAAAAGGCCTTCGATCATGTACCCCATAATAGGTTGATGAACAAGGTCAGAGAATGTGAAGTCAGGGGACAAGTGGCAGAATGGATAGCTAACTTGCTTCAAGACAGAAAGTAGACAGCAGGGATAAAAGGTAGCTATTCACAGTGGCAGAAAGTGGGTAGTGGTGTTCCACAAGGATCAGTGCTGGCACCATTGTTGATCACAATTTATATTAACCATTTAGACTGGAATCAAAAATACAATTTCTAAATTTGCAGATGACATCAAATTGGGAGCAATTGTCAATACTGAGGAAGACTGCAAGAAATTACAGGAGGACATTCAACAAACTTGCAGAATGGGAATATAATTGGCAAATGAAGTTCAACATAAATAAATGTGAGGTATTACATTTTGGTAGGAAGAATAGGGAAGTCACTTATTACTTGGAGGGTTCAAGTCTAGGTGGGATAGAGGAACAAAGATCTCAGAGTACAAGTACACAAATCACTAATTGTTACGACACAGGTTAGCAAGGCCATAAATAAACAAACTAAGCACTAGGGTTTATTTCTAGAGGTATAGAATTGAAAAGTAGGGAAGTTATGCTAAACCTCTATCGAACTTCGAGTAGACCACACTTAGGGGGAGAAATTCGGTTGGATAGAGCCCCTCGCAAGAGCTGCTACAGGGGCGCAAAAGGGTTTGCAGCCGGCATTAGTGCCGCTTGGCAAATTCAGTGTGCCGGTACCGGCAGCGCCGAGGAGTATCGCCCTGGAGCGCAGCGCCGCGCCAGTGTGCAACACCCCCGATATTGGCACGGATGTAAAATTTATTTTGCGCTGCACTCTTAGTGCCCCGTAATTACACCACTAGAAAAAGCTGGCTGCAGAGCTGTCATAAGAAATATGAACAGGAGTAGGCCACCTGGTCCCTCGAGCCTGTACCACTATTTAATAAGATCATGGCTGATCTGATCATGGACTCCGCTCCATTTCCTTGCCTGCTCCCCATAACCCTTTATTCCCTTATCGCACAAAAATCTGTCTATCTCTGCCTTAAATATATTCAATCACACAGCCTCCACAGCTCTTTGGGGCAAATTCCATAGATTTACAACCCTCAGAAGAAATTCCTCCTCATCCCAGTTTTAAATGGGCGGCCCCTTATTCTGAGACTGAGACTATGTCCCCTAGTTTTAGTTCCCCTATGAGTGGAAATATCCTCTCTGCATCCACCTTGTTGAGCTCCCTCATTATTTATATGTTTCGATAAGATCACCTCTCATTCTTCTGAACTCCAATGAGTATAGGCCCAACCTATTTTCCTAAGTCAACCCCCTCATCTCCGGAATCAACCTAGTGAATCTTCTCTGAACAGCCTCCAATGCAAGTATATCCTTCCTTAAATACGAAGACAAAAACTGTACGCAGTACTCTAGGTGTGGCCTCACCAATACCTTGTACAGTTGTAACAGAACTTCTGCTTTTTTACTCTATCCCCCTTGCAATAAAGGCCAACATTCCATATGCCTTCCTGATTACTTGCTGAACTAACTTTTTGTGTTTCCTGCAGGTCTCTCTGTACTGCAGCACTTTGCAATTTTTCTCCATTTAAATTATAATTTGCTTTCCTATTATTTCTGCCAAAGTGGATAACCTCACATTTTCCCACATTATACTCCATCTGCCAAATTTTTGCCCACTCCCTTAGTCTGTCTATATCCCTTTGCAGATTTTGTGTTCTCCTCACAATTTTCTCTCCCACCCATGTTTGTATCATCAGCAAACTTGGCTACATTAGACTCGGTCCCTTCATCCAAGTCATTAATAGAGATTGGGAAATAGTTGAGGACCCAGCACCGATCCCTGCGGCACCTCACTAGTCATTGTTTGTCAACTGGAAAATGACCCATTTATCCCGGTTTTCTGTTAGTTAGTAGTTAGCCAATCCTCAATTCGTGCTAATATATTACCCCCAACCCCGTGAACTTTTATCTTGTGCAGTAACCTTTTATGTGGCACCTTATCGAATGCCTTCTGGAAGTCCAAATATACCACATCCACTGTCCCGGGGTGCTAAGGGAAGGAATGACTACAGGAGTTAATTGTGATTTATTTCGCAAAAGAAAAAATCACTTTATTTGGGGTGAATAATGTAGAGAATGTTTTTTGTATTTTTTGTTCCGATTCTTTTTTTTGCAGGGATGCGTCTCTTCGGGTGCTACGGAGCCAGCTCTTTAGCAGGGGATTTTCAGTTGCTCACCCGGCCTAGTGCCCCAAGAGAACATTGGAACGCTACCCTTAATGCTCCACTGCATTCCATTCCCAGGACGCAACTACTGAATTTTGTGGCTGCCGTCGCTAACCATTTTCCGTCGCTAAATTTAGAGACTGCCTGATATTCGTGCCTTTAAAAACTCTCCAGTCGAATTTCCAGCCCTTAAGAGTAGTGCATACAGTTCTGATCGCCATATTATAAAAAGAACAGAGGCACTGGAGAGGTTGCAGAGAAGATTTACAAGGATGATACCAGAAATGAGAGGGTATATACATCAGAAAAGGATGAACAGGCTGGGTCTCTTCTTTTGAAAAAAGATGACTCGGGGTGACCTAATCGAGGTCTTTAAAATTATGAACCAAGTGGATACAGAGAGAATGTTTCCACTTGTGGGGACAAGCATAACTAGAGGCCATCAATATAAGATAGTCACCAAGAAATTCAATAGTGAATTCAGAAGAAACTTCTTTACCCAGAGTGGTGTGAATGTGGAACCCACTAACACGGAGTGGTTGAAGCAAATAGTATAGATTCATTTAAGTGGAGGTTGGGTTAGACAATCATGAGGGAGAAAGGAATAGCGGGAGACGGGAATAGCGGGAGATGGGAATAGATTTTGATGAGGAAAGACGGGAGGCGGCTCGAGTGGAACATAAACACCATCATGGACTGGTTGGGCCAAATGGCTTGTTTCTGTGTCATATATCCTATGTAAAGCAACATGTTCGATAATGCATTCAGACAACTGCCATTGCATTTGTTTACTGATAGTTACTTGAGGTTGCACCATCCAGAGATACAATCATTTGATGTTAACCCGATGTGCAAACTCACTTTCAATTACTCGTGCCTTATCTTGTATTTTTCATTCTTCTTTCAAACAGGCTTCCCATGCCATGCACATTCCCCAGCCAAAGAGACTGAAGACGTGTTTCCAGGCCTCTGCCAATGTTGCTCTTCAGTCAGGAATTAGGAGGTGTAAGAGAGCAGTCTAGGACTGGCCTTGAGTATCCTGCTTGGTATTGGCAAATACAGAGATGCTCTACGTTCATATCGACCTAACCCAATCAGTTAAGGGTTTGTTTTTAAAAAGCAAACGATTTGCTCATGTTATATGCAATGTAAAACAGTTAATACTCACCCAATTGGTTCAACTTTGTGCTGATTTCTGGCAAACCACAATATACAACATCTCCTAATGCTTCCTAAAGAAAAAACATCAATCTGAATTATTGTGCACCAAGATCTTTAGCACTCAATTTAGTAATGTTAATTCTCAATTGTGTAACAGGCTGACAGATGCACTTCTGTATCAGAGTTGTAGAACATGGAAATATTTCAAAAATTAAGTATATATGTCTAAAATATTGAAAGTCTCACATATCTTCCCACATTTTTTGTCAATGTCTTCCATTATAAATCCCTATGTCCACATTTCTTATGAAACAGCGTTACACTAATTTTACTCTTTCACCAGTGGAGATGCCTCACCACCACACGCACAAGGGATTTGAACATGAGGATGAAAATTTTTAATTGGCGGCTTTGGAGAAACGGGAGCTCAGCAAGGACCTGATGGTTGAGTGAAACTTGGTGCCGGTTAGGATACGGGCAGCAGAGCTTTGGATGAGCGACAATTTACATAGGATTACATTACAGCACAGAAACAGGCTGTTCCGAGTCCAACCAGTCCATGCCGGCGTTTATGCTCCATTCGAGCCTCCTCCAGTCTTTCCTTATCTAACTATCAGCATAATCCTCTATTCCCTTCTTCCTCACATTTAACTAGCCTCCCCTTAAATTCATCTTAACTATTCACTTCAACCATTCCCTGTGGTAGCGAATTCCCATTCTCACCACTCTCTGGGTAAAGACATTTCTTCTGAACTCCCTATTTGATTTCTTGGTGACTATCTTATATTGATGGCCTCTAGTTATGCTCTTCCTCATAAGTTGAAACACTCTCTCTTTATTTACTCTATCAAAACCTCTATTAGGCCACCCATCAAACTTCTCTTTTCAAGAGAGAAAAAAAAAGACCCCCCCCCCCCCCCAAGCCTGGTCATCCTTTCCTGATAGGTATATCCTCACAGTTCTGGTATCATCCTTGTAAATCTTTTTTGCACCCTCTTCAGTGCCTCTATATTCTTTTTATAATACGATGACCAGATTTGTACACAGTACTCAAAATGTGGTCTAACCAAGGTTTGATACAAGTTTAGCATAACTTCTCTACTTTTGAATTCTATCCCTCTAGAAATAAATCCTAGTGCTTGGTTTGCCTTTTTTATGGCCTTGTTAACCTGCGTTGCTACTTTGTGATGTGTGTATTTGTACTCTTTTGCCCCATTTAGATTCTTATGTCCCAAGTAATGAGACCTAATTTTTCTTACCAAAATGTAATTCCTCACATTTATCTATGTTGAACTTCATTTGCCAATTATACGCCCATTCTGCAAGTTTATTAATGTCTTGTAATTTGTTGCAGTCCTCGACAGTATTGATGAGGATGTTCTACATTAAAGGAGCTATATAAATGCAATTTATTGGTGCTGCTAATGTTGCCAAGAGAGATTCAAACATGGAGATGTGGGGGAAAAATGGGAGGCGACAATAAATTCAAGAACTTGAGAGGAGACAGGTTGGAGTGGTTAGCAAGGACCAAGGGGTCAAGGTTGTTTTTTTTTGTTAAAAGACGGGATGATGGTTTTGAAAGGGAGGATGACAGTGCCTGAGGAAAGGGAACTATTTACAAGATGGGAGTCAGGAGTGCAAGTTGGGTGGTCAGCAGTTTAGTGGGAATGGGATCAAGAGAGCAGAGGTTATGGACAAGATGAGCTCGAAGAGGACATGAGGGGATAGGGAAGAAATTAAATAAAGATGCAGATACAGGGCTAGGGCAGTGGGGAGCCTGGGAAGAATGGGAGAATAAAGATTTTATTGATTAGAAGCATATCAAAAGGTGGACCTGAGGGACTTGTTGTGCAGATCCATTCACTTTGTGCAAATCAGTGAATAATGAGAGATAATGGAAACTGGTGCATTATTTTACAACCAGATCCATGACCAAAACCTAATGTTTATACAGGTAAATTGTAAGAAAATGTACCCCATACTGTACTTGAGAATATTTATTAATGCATAGACAGACCATTAAAAGTAATGCATTTGGCAAATGCAATTTATCAAACTGAGAATTAAAGGTTCAGTTTACAACATTGTTAAATTAACCCAAAAAAGGTTCCCTTTCCCCCGCCCCCTCCTCACCCAATTTGTTGCCAATCTCACCTAGCCAGGCACAGAAGGCAGGCAAGCAACACAATGGACAATATTGAAGTATCCTTCACATTTCATTAAAAGTATACATATGAAACAAAGGAAAAAGAAAGATATATTTTGTATAAAAAGGCATTTTGAGCCAAATGAGCACCATGGGCTGTCATTTCACTTATTCAACAGTGAATGCAACAACTAGTTACAATTGTAACAAAGGCCCCCCCCTCCCCCCCTCCCCCCCTTGTTTGCAGATAAAATCACATTCACGGATCACCACATTTTTGTTTAATAGAAATTAACACTTGAAGTCCTGCACACAACCTAAATCTAAAATCAAGATCCAGGATCAAAGTCTTTTGCCAGTACTAAAAGGTTTATTGGTTTTAACATACCTTCCCCCAATATAAAGAACACATTTTCTGCCCTTTTAGTTTTACTGTCAATGTTTAAAATTGGCTTAAAGCCAACAGTCAGAACCTAGCTCTGTTCCTCCATAAACTTCAAATGATGCCAGTATAAAGTTTATTCAGTGGAATAGCCCATTTGCTGTACTGAAAATGACACATTTAAAACTTTGGTGTTGAAGATATAAATTTTTCTGTTGAAGATATTTTGTTTAGTGGTAATAACCACTTTGCAATACTAGTTCTTTCAAGCCTCATATTGTTTTAAACAGTCAGTGAGTGCTCCTACAGAAGCAAAATTTAACTAAATGAATTTTTGGAAGAAATTCATATTTCAACCAACCGTAACTGAAGGCCACAGAAATGTTGCGAAAACACAAGTTTAAACAAATTAAGTTTAACAAGTCTGAATTTTATTTTTAAGGACTCTACTACTATTACTACAGTGCTTGCGCACATTCATGCCAAGAAAATGTATTCACAATGGAAAATTACAACAATTTTACATGAAAGAACCACAAATCTTTCTAAGCATGGATATTAAAGTGAACCTTGGTCCCATGATGATAGACACCACGGTTAAAAATTGATTAGGAAATGATGATCCTGCAACATCAAATGAAACAATGGTCTAAGTCCAAAAATATTCAAGTAGGACTTGTGCACTTAAACCATCACAGCTTGTACTAAGAGTTCAAAAGTGAAGGATTGATACAAGAATTATACTGGATGGTAATAAAAAAAAAAGTACCCACCTGAGCATAATTGCTAATGCCCACTGTACCAATTCCATTTTCAACCGTTACCCATTCATGTTTGTCTGTAAACTTGCGAGCTGGAATGGTACATTTTTACATAATCAGCCAACATTGAATTATGATTCAAATGTTTTATCTAAGGTTTGGCTATCTATATAGCATTGATATTTACATATCACATTCAGCTTAATCTTTATTAAAGCTAAGAATTGCTGAGCAAGAAATCTACTTCAAATACTGTACTATATCTAATATAAACCATAAACCAAAGTATCCAAATGGTGCCACACATTAGCCTAGTGTCAGGACGGGCAATATAATCTTTTTTCAACACAGTAAGAAATATACACTTCCCATAATGTGCTTATATTTGGTATCATATACTTAATAAGTGTGACATTTCTAGCCACGTTTATATAAATACTCCTTTGTTCCATAGTCCCATTCTGTAATTTACATCCATCAAAACTCAACCCTCAAACCGCAGATGGCAACAGTTGAGGTGGTATATTAAGTACAAAACATCGTTAATTCCAATCAGCAGTGGCAATGGACATAAACAGGACTAAGTACCAGTTATTTAAAAAGTAGTCAACACTAATCAGTAGTCATTTCAATTTAACTTTTGCTAATCCTTCATTCTCAGTGAATTTTATCATTTCTGTTTTCAACAAAAAAATGTAACCTAGATTGGATAGCTATCCAGCAAGTTGTTCAGGCGCTAATGGGTTCAGAGACAATGTGAAACTGATTAACACAAGACAAATTATCTTATGTATACAATTGTAACATTTTCAGCCCTGAGCCTTTAGCATACGCTCCAGTATTCACTGTAATCATCCTTGTATTCAATACAACTATTTTGGTAAAACTTTTAAATCAAGTGCCCTTTACCAAAACCCACAAATTAACAATTAAACATTAAAGGGAACCTTGTCAAATCAAATTAAATTAAAATGATGCTCTCCAGTCCCTTCGGTGCCCACAAGCCACGGAAGACCACGAGTGTACCGGTGGACAGCGTGTGCTCCATCTCCAGGGACACCCTGGCACAAACGTAGCCGCAGAAGAGAGGCAGGCAGTTGGGCTGAATGACCCCATCTGCCTGGACCAGTTAATGGCCACCTTGGCCAGGCCCAGGAGCAGTCCGAAGAGGAGGCCCTCCAAGCTGCCCACTCGGCACCAGTGCCCAAAGATCAGAAGCATGGGACTGAAGTGGTCAAAAATCAAGGAGCAGCCCCTTCAAATAATGGAAGACGGGCTGCAGCCTCACACACTACACACACACATATTCAATACAACCCTGGTTAGAGAAGACAGACCTTTTCTAATTCTTGATTCATTTTTAATGTATGGATCAACAGATGTTACATCGTATAAAGACCCTTGTAGGCATTTTATGCCACTAAGTATTCTTATTACATTCCTTGAATCTTAAGCTGAAGAAACCTAGAGTTGTTATTTTGTTTAGCATAACCTGAAAGTCCTCAATGTAGCAACTCTGTTGTCTCCGTGTTCTTAATTTTCTTTCTGTATTTCCTTTTATTAATTGCATCTCAATACCCCTTTTGTCCAACCCGCACCTATCATTTTTACTTAATATTTCTATTTCTCACACCATCCTGACTTGGAAATATATTGCTGTTCCTTTATCGTTGCTGGGTCAGAATCCTGGAACTCCCTAACAGCACTGTGGGAGTACTTTCACCACATGGACTGTAGCGGTTCAAGAAGGTGGCTCACCACCACCCTCGAGGGCAATTAGGGATGGGCAATAAATGCTGGCCTTCTCAAACGAATAAAAAAAAAAGTGATTCTGACTGCAGGCTGCACCTTTCAATTCCCACTATAGCACAGAATCTCATTTACAGGGATATCTTCATCTATCCATTGAATATTAGGTATGTAGTATAAAGAATGATACAGTATGTGCTGCACAGACAATCTACTCAAAGAATCAAATCTAACTGTGGAACTTGCCCTGCAAACTGCACAAAGGCTGAAATGGATTCACCATATTAGGACCTACATCTACTCAGAAAACAGCAAAAGTGGCACTTGAGGGCTTAGTGCGATTTTCCTCCATGTTCCACCAAACTGATCTAAGGATACAGTTTCACTCACTTGGATGGACATTCCTCTGATAACAGTAATATAACACACTTTCCAATATTTTTCCCCCAAACACACACATTTGCTCAGAAAAAATGACATGATTTGAATATACTGGCCCCCAAGCCCTCCCCCCTTCCCAATCCTTATCCCAACCTTTCCTGCTCTGCCTTCCTACTCACCTGGTAGTGTCCCAGGCTTCAATACCACTTGAATAGGCCCACAACTACTCCCTGGGTCTCTCCTGGTATTCTTCAAAAAGGTACCCATTGACACATCCTTATGAGCAGCAACCCCAACTGCCACATTCTCCTCCTTCAAGCACCTCAACCTGTTGCACATCTCTCACCTCTCCTTTCAAAATACTAGTGTGTCCACCCCACCCACCAAGCCCCATCCAAGTTCTGTACATTAAATACTATATGAATGAAATTCTTGTTGCCAGATATACGTGATTACTCAATGAAGGATAATGCATTTAATCTACAATCATTTACTGTTTGTCTTGGTTTCTTTTGATTAATAATAGCAATCCTGGTGGCTAGTCTATGTGGAATTGGATAATAGGATGCATGGATACACTAGTTAATAATTGGTTAAACTACAGCGAATGGACTTAGTGTTTGCTTAGGTAGGGACACCATTATTGTTGAAGTTTCCAATTAAAACATTTATAGATCCATTTATTAACATTAAAAATCTTGTGTCTGTACACACCTGCCAATTTTTTCCATTACAAATTTCCATATCCACATTTAAAATGGAGATTGTCTATGCAAGCTCGTCATGTTAGAATTGCATGTTCCCTTTAGTGGAGGCGCTGCAGCATCACCACTGATTGGAAGGTATCATTACCATGAGAGAACGTTTACCTGTATATAGACAGCCTCTATTATAAAATGTGGACGCAGTAAATGAAAATGTGTGACCAAGTATGAATCATGTTTGCATGCCCTGGTCTAATTACTCCCCACTGCCTACAGCACACACTTTCTGTAAACATCCAACTTACTTCCCATCACACTTCAGATATCATACTTTAATGCGTCCTCTGACACAATCAATACCACCATGGGAGATCTGCTAGTTATGCATAATAAAATACTGCGCAAGTATGTACTTTCTGTAAATATAACAATTCTGTAAATATTCCCTGCAATATTTTATCAACATGCTTGCTTGTCATACTTAAAACTAACCCATGTATGCCACGCTCTCTATCAGTTTCTAACCCAAATGCCATTGTTCTCCACAGTACTATTCACCCAAGGACTGGGAAAATCTCACCTCTTAGTCAACCCCATCTCTGATTTCCCTCCCCCTCCTGCAGAATGCTAATGCCTTTTCCCCTCTGCCACTCAATTCTTTGACATTCTTCCCCCTTCCCCAATACCCCTCTACCTCCTTTCCACCACGAACAAGTCACCTCTGCCACTTCCCTGTATTCCTACACACCACCTACCTAGCTGCAATACCCAATCATCTTCCTGGCTTTAAAAAAAGGGTACATAAGAACATAAGAATTAGGAGCAGGAGTAGGCCATTTGACCCCTCCAGCCTGTTCCACCATTCAATAAGGTCATGGCTGATCTACCTCAACTCACTTTCCTGCACTATCCCCATATCCCTTGATATTCAAAAATCTATCGATTTCAACGACCTAGCATTCACAGCTCTCTGGGGTAGACAATTCCAAAGATTCACCACCCAGAGTGAAGTTTCTCCTTATCAGTCCTAAATGGCCAGCCCCTTATTCTGAGACTGTGACCCCTGGTTCTAGACTCCCCAGCCAGGGAAAACATCCTCACTGCATCTACTCTGTCAAGCCCTGTAAGAATTTTGTATGTTTCAATGAGATCATCTTTCATTCTTCTAAACTCTAGAGAATATAGGCCTAGTCTACTCAATCTCTCCTCACAGGACAATTCCCCCCATCCCAGGAATGCACACTATGGCAAATAAATCCTTCCTTAGGTAAGGAGACCAAAACTGTACACAATAGTCCAGGTGTGGTCTCACCAGGGCCCTGTGATGATGATGATATAATTGCAGTAAGACATCTTTACTCATACTCAAATCCTCTTGTAATAAAAACATGATAACTTTGGTAGCCTTGTCAACAAGTTGCCACAATTTAATGAAGGCTTCACATTTCATTCTCCAGTTATGGTGCAGTCCTCCAACAAGGACATTGAACGATCAGTGTGTAAACCCATGTCCTATCACCCAAATGATCAGAACTTTATTAAAAATGGGCAGCTCATTCCAGACTATTATTGGTCGTACTGAACACACGCAAAAGACTTGCTGAGACATGGGGCTCAATTCGCGTCGTTTTTTTTTGAGCAGGCTGCTCTTTTTGGCCTAAGTTGAAAAAACAATTTCTCCAATTAATTTGCATCAGTGTAACTCAGTTACGATTTTTTTAGGTCAATTTTATTTTAGCCAAAGGAGGCTTAACCAGCCACCTCTGCCAATTTGGGAAGTCTGGCCAGTTGAGAGTTACTCCAGTTGTGCTTAGGCCAGCATATGTGGCCTCTGCTGAAAAACCTTCCCCAGAGTTAAGGAAATCAGCGCAGCAGATGCCCGGACACACAAAGAATTGAAAAACACAAAGCAGCAACTTACTTCCAACCCTGCCTGAAGGCTGACTGGTCCCATTCTCGGTCCCCACACAGAGAGAGAGAGAGAGACACAGACAGACAGACAGACAGAGAACAGACAGACAGAGAGACCGAGAGAGAGAGAGAGAGAGAGAGAGAGAGACAGATCAAGGCTCCACCCCCAAAACTTAAGATATATTTTTTTGGCGTACTTAGGCCCCAAACAAGTTCGCCAAAAAAATGCTTTGGGGAAAATTGAGCCCATGGGCACATTGGAGCTTGATCCTGCTATCCCAAATCAGCAGCATCTCCAAAACTCAACATACTGAGTTCCCAATCATAGTTATACAACTGTGGGGATTTAGAGGCAAGTTGTCACCACAAAGTGAGGAAAGGAAAAGTTGGGAGGAAGGCTGCTCTATAAATCCCATAACAGGTGGTTTAGCACAAACCAGAGAGCAGATCATGCACTTGCTCCCTCAGCCAGGGATAACACATGGCACAGAAAACCCAAGCCAAGGACTCGCAAGAAACTATATTAAGACAGCTTCACCATGAAACCGCACAAACTAAATAGGGCTCATGGCCAAAATCAGTGGAGAGAGAAATGCACTGACAAACAAGCAGTTTGCGGAGACATGATCACATTTTATCAAGCAGATCAGTAAGCACCCAATCATTTGTACTTTGGTTATATTGTACAATTACATCCAGATGATCAATTACTTTCCCAAAAATTGTACATTTGGACCAGGAGCTCTACAAGATAATTGGCATTCTATTTCCAACATCAATCTCCAACAAATTGCTAAACTGATTTGCCCAATCATTTCCTCTCCTGTCCACCAGTTTTTCTGAAATTCGCAAGTTACCAATTACTTCCTGAACACTATTCTACCAACTTCGCTACAGCATCATGTTATACTGTCATTCCAATTAAATCAGGCATTTGAGGTTAGATCCAGGATTTTTCTACTCAAGAGCTAGCATCAGGAATTCTACAAGCAAAAGGGCATTACTTGGATACATTATACACTATATTTATCTAAAGTAAACAGTATTTAAAGAAAATAAGCAATTCCTACTGCTTGACTGTGGGTTGAATCACTTGTGTTAATTAAAATCATTTTCACATTAAAAAATGTCAGGATACACTTTTATAAAGACTGTCACATTATACTAGGTCATGCTCAATGTGTTATTCTGTTACTAAAGCACAGCCAGTGTGTAGTTATGAGTGTCACTTAAACCATATGGCATATTTGCTGAATCCTTCCTGGGTCAATTAGAGACTCACTACTCTTAGACAGATCAATTAGAGGTTAGAGGAACTTTTAGTTTAAAAAAATACTGTTAAGTGTGAATCCTTAGACTTAAAAGTATTTTCTCTGTTGGTGAAGTTTTCCTATACTTTGAGCAAACCCATCTCAAAACTTTTACTAAATATTCCAGTGCTTTGACATGACACTTTCATTTTCACACCAATCACGAAATAAACAGATAACGCCGGGTTATAAAAGTCCATGCAGTTGTGGAGGGATCCAGGCTGAAGGGGGGCAATTGGAAGGACACAGTGCCTGGCATTCCCACAGAGGGCAACGCAGTCAGACAACAAACTGCCTTTAAAAGTCAATGACACTTGATTTAAAAATAAATGCATTGCAACAAACTCGTCCCTTGGTGACGGAAAACGGAATGCAAAGTTTACGCGCGAAGCATTAGGACATGTTACTTGTGTTTTTTTTAATTGTAAGTACAGCAGCAAAGAGCACCAACCTGGCCAACAGTGGTCTGACCCAGGAGTTGGCACCTCACCTGAATCCTTCTGGTCGCCACAGTCCAAATTAGGAAAAACTCTGCAACAATTTGCACATTATAAAAATAAATCAAATCATTGAGGGAAATACATGTTCCAAACCAGGCCCAGCTTTTGCAATTTATAGATATACATGCTGCATGTTGTGCTAAAACGCTGCATGGTTAAGTTGCAGTCCTGACCCGGGGCTGACTTTGCTGCCGGAGCCGCTATTGGGCTTTACCTTACTGCTGCCCCCCCCTCCTCACCCGCCCGCTCCCCAGTTACTGTGTTTCACGCACCGGAGAGGGCCGCCCTGGCGGTGCTCAGGCTCCGCAGCGGCCCGCCGATCCTGTGCGCTGTGGGGTGCAGGCAGCGGGAAGCCACCGCTCGCAAGTTCCACACGCACCTCAACGCCATCTTTGCACAGCCCGCAAGTGAACGCGAGCGGATGGGGCGGCGCGGGAGGAAGTGCCCGGGGGCGGGGATGGCCGTGTGTAGGAGGGGCCTGGGCACTGTGCGCGGGCTGGCAGTGTGGCACTGCGCGCTGTGTGCGTGGGGAGGGGGCACATGTTGGACTATAGAGAGGGGGGGGGCACATGTTGCACTGTGGGGAGGGGGGCACATGTTGCACTATAGAGAGGGGGGGGCACATGTTGCACTGTGGGGAGGGGGACACATGTTGCACTATAGAGAGGGGGGGGCACATGTTGCACTGTGGGGAGGGGGACACATGTTGCACTGTGGGGAGGGGGGGCACATGTTGCACTGTGGGGAGGGGGACACATGTTGCACTGTGGGGAGGGGGCACTGCACTGTGGGGGGGGCACATGTTGCACTGTGGGGAGGGGGCACATGTTGCACTGTGGGGGGTCACATATTGCACTGTGGGGGGGGGCAGCAGGGGGCACATGTTGCACTGTGGGGGGGGGCAGCAGGGGGCACATGTTGCACTGTGGGGGGGGCACATGTTGCACTGTGGGGAGGGGGCACATGTTGCACTGTGGGGAGGGGGGGACATGTTGCACTGTGGGGAGAGGGAGCACATGTTGCACTGTAGGGGGGGAGCACATGTTGCATTGTGGGGTGGGGGATACTTGCTCCATTTTTGGTGGGGGCAGCTTGCAAAGGGGGGTTATTTTTGCAATGTGAGGTGAGGGCTGGTTCCATTGTGAGAGGTGGGACTTGTTACAATGGGGAGGACGATCGTGCACTGGCACTGGCTTCAGCACATTTAGCATTACTTGCTGGGGCTGTTCCTCGATTTTTGGTTGCACTTAAGTCCCCGTTCCTGATCTTCGGTCACCCAGCGTGGGGGGGGAAGCAGGTAAGTCGGAGAATCTTCTCGTGGGACTACTCCTGGGCCTGGCCAAGGTGGCCATCAACAGGTCCAGGCAGCGGGCGGTTGAGGGGGTTGTTCGGCCCGACTGCCTGCCTCTCTTCCGCGGCTACGTTCGCGTCTGGGTGTCCCTGGAGATGGAGCCCGTGATGTCCATTGGTACCCTTGAGGCTTTCCGCAATCGCTGGGCACTGAAGGGAATGGAGTGCCTCATCACGCCAAAGAATAGTATTTTATTTTAATTTTGGTAAGAATCGTTTTCATTTTTTGTTACGTGACAGTTTTTATTGGTTGTGTCCCTTGGCACATGCTTAACTTTCAATGGGCAACTGCCTTATAAAAGAAGAAAAGTTTGGACTTGTTGCACTGGCACACGATAACTTGGGGATGGTTGTCATCCTGCCTTGAGACTCAGGGTTCAATTTTGTCCAAAGCCGTTTTCTGGTGTATTGCCAGAGTTACTCCCGTTTTTCTAGGCCAGAACTACTCCAAAAATAAATGTGCCAAGTTTCCCCGCTCTATTTTTCAAATTTGGCGGCGCGCAGCCTGTCCAGTCGCCTCGGGGGTAGAGCCTACTGACTGCGCCGAAAAAACACTGCCACTCCCTCTGTGCATGCGCCAATATCCCCAGCATTGAAGCACTGACCACGCTCGGATCAGTTCCGCTCGGCAGGCCACATTGTTCGCATGCCAGATATGAGACTCCCAAAGCAAGCGCTCTACTCGGAACTCCTTCATGGCAAACGAGCCAAAGATGGGCAGTGGAAACGTTACAAGAACACCCTCAAAGCCTCCCTGATAAAGTGCAACATTCCCACTGACACCTGGGAGTCCCTGGCCAAAGACCGCCCTAAGTGGAGAAAGTGCATCCGGGAGGGCGCTGAGCACCTCGAGTCTCATCGCCGAGAGCATGCAGAAATCAAGCGCAGGCTTTGGAAAGAGCGTGCGGAAAACCAGTCCCACCCACCCCTTCCCTCAACGACTATCTGTCCCACCTGTGACAGAGACTGTGGTTCTCGTATTGGACTGTACAGCCACCTAAGAACTCATGTTAAGAATGGAAGCAAGTCTTCCTCGATTCCGAGAGACTGCCGATGATGATGATGAGGCATGCACGGAAAAAAAGGACGTTTTTGACGTGATTCCTATGGGCGCACATGCGCAGTACAGCTGCAATCGGCCATTTTTAAAGAGCCAGTTGTGTGTGTGAGAGCGTTGAGTGCTGTGTGAGAACTTTAATTATCATTGGAAAAATCGGATCTGCAATACAAGATGCAACGTGCTGCCAGGCCCAAGAATTCTTACAGGATGAAGTGGAGGCACTAGTTACTGTGATTGAGGCCAGATGGCAGGAGCTGGACACCAGCAGAGGTCACATAAAAGTTCCACCCAAAGAAATGAAGAAAGGCTGGAACCAACTTGCAGAAGATTACTGTGCAATGGCGATCACCAAGCGGTCTGGAGGCCAGTGCAAAATGTAGTGGCAGGACCTTGATCAAGTAGTTGGTGTAAGTAATATTTTCATTTAGTCAATGCAATTGCAGTTGTAAAGGAAATATGACCAGCTGTATATGTCCCACCCAGCAGAAAGAAACCCTCTCTAAAAAGTTGTATTTTCATCTTTGCAGAGGAAAGTGGCACATAACAAAAGGGAAAGAACTCGAACAGGAGGAGGCCCGGCAAATCTGTAGCCACTGACACGCTTGGAAGAGAGGGTCGCTGCTTTGATGGGTCCTGCCTGGAGAAAAGAAATCACCACTGCACAAGCTGGGCCCACACTCGAGGGAGAGGGTAAGTCCTGCAGATTCCACAGTCTGGCTTTGCTAAATGTTAAATACTGCGCGGGCTAGCCATGCTTCGGTTCATGGGGGTGTCTCCGTCAGCTACGCTTCGGTTGATGCAATGTGCTATCATTCATCGTGGTCCTTCAAATGAGCCTGCTGCCTGCGCTATGTGAGCCTACTCATGCCACCCTGCCCCCTCTGTGGGAGTGCAAGCCCGCATTTCTGAAACACTTTGCTTCGGCGCAGTCTGGAGTTATCGAAAGGGTTAGAAGTTGAAGGTTGAAGTTTGGATTGAAACAGGATGTTTGAATCGAAACAGGCTGCTAGACGATATGGAGCTATGTCGCCATTCAAATGTGTCTATCTGATCACCTCTGAGTTTACAGTACTTCATGGTGGGAGTCGATTGAAGCAGTGAGACTTGACTTCAGGATAGTGAGTAGCTGGTCATTTTATGTTAACTATTTGTATGTATCACTGATACTATCTATGCATGGATTCAAAGAAACTGCTGTTTCTGATTACAATGCAAGCAAACGATCTAGTTTGTGCACAGCAATTCATGACATCGTTTGTATGTTAAGTATTTGAATGTACCATTTGTTACTATGCGAGAAAACGACCTGATTTGTGGACAGTAATTCATGACATCGTCTGTGTTAATTATCTGTATGTGCTATGCAAGGAAACGAGAGTTCAAAGGCTTTTTTGGTGTAAAGATGAGAGGGAAGGCTGTTTGAGACACACACATTAGACACTGGAAACTCGGAAGGTGTGTGTGTCACAAGCAGCCACGAAAATCGGAACAAGCAGAGAGCTGCCCTTGTGAAGTGTCTCAGTACTTTCATACTTGGTTTGTATTGTACGAAATTCTAAATAAAAGACCTGATTCTGCCATTTACTACAACTGAGTGTGTGCGTAATTTGACGTTTAAAGCAACAAAGTGAAAAGAGCAAGAAAGCTCTACAATACCCTCCTCTGCTGCTAATCATTTGTCTGTTCTGTTATATTTTGCCGAAGTTGAGGCCAACCCTGACGATGCAGAAGATTCAGACGAGGACGAGCCTGAAGAGAACATCTTCCAATCCCACATTCCAGGCCAAGAGCATGGGGGTGAGGGGGAAGGGATGGATGAAGCCCCCACTGTTGTCCTCACTTTGGAGGAGGTGCAGGTGCCGCCCATTGAGGTGCCAGTCCCTTCCCTGACTAGTGGTTTGACTGTTGGTGGGACATTCCATGGTTTCCCACCGTCCGAGGCTGGGGATTCCAGTGGTGAGGTGCAGCAAGGCTCACCCAGGGCCGCACCGTCCAAGGCTGCGGGTCCCAGTGGGATGCTGCGAGCCACACCCAAAGGTGAGGAGGGGAAGGAGAGCTCGACCGCACTCTCCTGAGTTGCAGGATCTACCAGATGTGGTTCAGATGATGGCAATGAGTGGGGAGCGCATTGACCTTACTTGATCACTCCTGGACACCATCAGTGGGGTGGGTGATGAGGTATCGGGACTGTTGGGAGAAGTAACAACACTCTCACGAGAAATGGAAATACTGTTCGGGAACATGAGGGAGAGAACATTGCAGGTAGCTGATGCGCTGTCAGTGAACATGAGGGCAGGAATGTCGCAGGTAGCTGATGCGTGTCAGTGAGCATGAGGGAGGGAATGTCGCAGGTAGTTCAAACACTCTCAGAGAACATGAGGAAGAGAATGTTGGAGGTAGTTGACACATTTTTCCTCAACATGAGGGAGGGCATGTCACAGGTAGCTGAGACACTGTCGGCGAACATGAGGGAGGTAATGTTGGAGGTAGTTGAGACACTTTCAGGGCACATGAGGGAGGGCATGTTGGAGTTAGCTGCTGCAATAAGGGAACACGCCCAGATCCCATGCTCATTGACAGAATCAACTGCCACTCCCATTCTAATCACCAGACCAACCTCTGAAGAGCCCCAAGCCGGGCCCTCCACATTGCTACCTGCCCCCCCCCCCAACAACAGGTGCACATTACCTGAGATGATAGAAAGAATAAGCTTGGTACCAACATGAGAAATACTGCGCCACTGCCTGTGGACAGGGGTGGTGGAATCACCAAGATCAAGTGTGGCGGGCGGTCTTAGAATAAGATGGAGGAGAGTTGGGTGCAACCTTTCTTTGCTGCTGTTATTATTGTTACTGTTGTAACTGTTGTACTCAAATTACAAGTTTTTTGTAAGTTATGTAAATTTACAAGTTTAAAAGTTAGTAAGTGATCTTAGAGTTTGTAAGTGATCTTAGAGTTTTTAAATGATCTTAGAGTTTGTAAGTGATCTTAAAATTTGTAAGTGATCTTAAAGTTTGTAAGTGATCTTAGCTGAAAACTTTAAAGTTTGATACAAAAATATTTTTATTAAAGTTAAGTACAAACAAGTGTTAAACTTTTGAATAAAATATATTTTAAATTATAACTGAATCATTTACATTATTTGTTCCATTATTAACACAACTTTTGGAACTCAAGAATCATTTCCATCATTTGTTCGATTAGTAACACAACTTTTGAAGTAAACAAGAATCATTTCCATCATTTGTTCCATTAACACAATACAACATTACTGAACAGGTTCAAACAGTAAATATGGTCCATGTGGAATAGTTGCCACTGAGCCTTCAGGCAGCAAAGCGTTCACGGATGAGCTGTTGGCGCAAGGCTCAAGCAATCAAAAAAGTGGCATGGTGGCCCGCCCTTCTCCGCCATCGTGCTCCAGGTTCGGGTAGTTTAATGGCTTCCTCGTCGTCCTCCTCGTCATTTGCATCTTTCTCATCATTATCATCAGCCACTCTCACCTCAGGTGGGTCTTCGACTACCACCTGCTGCCTCATGATGGCTAAGTTCTGCAGCATGCAGCACACAACAGTGAACTGACCGACAATCTCAGGGAAGTATAGCAAGTAGCCTTTGGAATGGTCCAGGCATCAGAAACGCAACTTCAAGATGCCAGCGGTCCTCTCTATGATGCTGTGCATCGCAATGTGTGACATGTTGTATTCCCGGTCAGCTTCCGTCCGGGTTACGCGTAGGGGCATCATGAGCCAGGTGGCAAGGCCATACCCTTTGTCTCCCAGTAGCTAGGTCTGCCCTTCTGGCTGCTGCTGAAACATGGCAGAAATAACTCTTGCGTAAGATGAACGCATCATGGTGCTCCCAGGGTATCTTGCATCAACTGATATGATGCAATGCATGTCATCACAAACGAATTGCACATTAATGGAGAGGTAACCTTTTCTGTTCCTGTTCTTCGGAATTCTCCAAAGGTGCTTGCAAGACGATGTGGGTACAATCAATGTAGCCCTGTACCTTTGGGAAGCCAGCAATCCTGGAGAAGCCCACAACCCTGTCACGCATTGCCTTGGCAGTCATGGGGAACTTTATGTAGTCATTTCTCTGGGCATATAGTGCAGCAGTCACCTACCGAATGCAGACATGTTGAGAATTGGCGCACACATCCCCAGTTGTAGCTTGGAAGGATCCGGATGCGTAGATTGAAAGTGCAACTGTAACCTTCACTTCAACTGACAAAGTAGTCCTGATGCTTCTAGGTTGCAGATCTGCTTTCACCAACTCGCAGATCTCAGTTACAACTTCTTTGCAGAAATGCAGCCTTCTGCCACCGTTTGCATCACTCAGGTGCAGGTGCGAACGCCTGTCTCGATATACCCGAGGTGGGTAAGGTCTTCTGCCCATCACCCTACGGGCTCTGAGGTTCCTGATGCAATGACGTCAAATCAATTGTCTCCTCCGCAGCACCATAACGCAAAAGGCTTGCACAAGGTATGGCATTGTCAGTATTGCCCACCATGATTAAATTTTACCTTTGCAAGAAGCTCAAAACGGCAGGCAGGCAGGACAAGGTTCTTTGTTTTCTCCCCCCACAGGTCTGTATGGACCACACCCAGGTCAGGGCAGGTGCAGTGATCAGGAACCCCCAAACCCCCCCGGGCTACATTTGATGCGTAGTGCAGTCTTGTGATGCCTTCTGATCGCCTTCCACGGCCCCTCTCCCCCCAACCTCCTGGGCTACATTTGATGGATAGTGTAGGCTTCTGATCACCTTCCACAGCCCCATCACCCCCCCCCCCCCACCCCCCAACCCCCAGGGCTACATTGGATGCGTACTGTAGGCTTCTGATGCCTTCCAATCGGCTTCCACGGCCCCCCAACACCCCGGGCTACATTTGATTTGATGGATAGTGCAGGCCTCTGATCACCTTCCTGAGCCCTCCTCCCACCCACCCGGGGCTTCTTTTGCAGCCGAGCCCCTGTGTCCAGTCGCGGGACCGATTCTGCCGGCCGACGCTCCGACCCTCCAGCCCTGTTAGCAAACGTTCGGTGGTGGCGTGTCAGTTGAAAGAATATGAAAAGTTACCATATTACATCAAACTTCCATTTACTGTGTTATAAGGTAAAAAAAAATCTTTATTATGTTTAGTTAAGTCTTCTTGACTCCCTCTAAAACTTCGCTGAAAAACAATGGCGTCTTTCTGCACTGATTTTTCAATGTGCGCTGCTTTTTCATAACTTGCCAGAAGGTTTTTCGGGAGTGGCCAGATACGCCGACCTCGGAGAATTTTTTTTTGGGCAAACTTCCATAATTGACAAAAACTGGTAGAGGAAACGGGTTACGCCCTCTATGACAAAAAAAAATGAACCTTAAAAAAATCGTAACTAATTCAGTTACGCTGGCGCAGATTCCTTGGAGAAACTTTAATTTAAAAACTTATACCAAAAAAAGCGGCGCGCGGCAAAAAAAAAGCGCAAATCACCTGGGAAAATTGAGCCCTCAGTTAGTGGAAGGCTATTGCAATGCACTGGAATTGTCTGTAGTGTCAATTAAAAATTCAGTGGGTAGCACCCTCACCTCTTGTGTTAAAAGGTGGTTGGTTCAAACCCTGCTGCAAGGGTCAAGGATGTCTCGGAGCGGCTGCAGGACATTTTGAAGAGGAAGGGTGAACAGCCAGTTGTTGGTGCATATAGGTACCAACGATATAGATAAAAAACGGGATGAGATCCTACAAAATGAATTTAGGGAGCTAGGAGCTAAATTAAAAAGTAGGACCTCAAAAGTAGTAATCTCAGGATTGCTACCACTGCCATGTGCTAGTCAGAGTAGGAATCGCAGGATGGCTCAGATGAATACGTGGCTTGAGGAGTGGTGCAGAAGGGAGGGATTCAAATTCCTGGGACATTGGAACCAGTGCTGGGGGAGGTGGGACCAGTACAAACCGGACCTGGGCAGGACCGGAACCAATGTCCTAGGGGGAGTGATTGCTAGTGCTGTTGGGGAAGGGTTAAACTAATATGGCAGGGGGATGGGAACCTATGCAGGGAGACAGAGGGAAGTAAAATGGGGGCAGAAGCAAAAGATAGAAAGAAGAAAATTAAAAGTGGAGGGCAGAGAAACCCAAGGCAAAAAGCAAAAAGGGCCACATTACAGCAAAATTTTAAAGGGGCAAAATGTGTTAAAAAGACAAGCCTGAAGGCTCTGCCTCAATGCGAGGAGTATTCGGAATAAGGTGGATGAATTAACTGCGCAGATAGCAGTTAATGGATATGATGTAATTGGCATCACGGAGACATGGCTCCAGGGTGACCAAGGCTGGGAACTCAACATCCAGGGGTATTCAACATTCAGGAAGGATAGACAGAAAGGAAAAGGAAGTGGGATGGCGTTGCTGGTTAAAGAGGAAATTAACACAATAGTAAGGAAGGACATTAGCTTGGATGATGTGGACTCGGTATGGGTGGAGCTGCGGAATACCAAAGGGCAGAAAACGCTAGTGGGAGTTGTGTACAGGCCACCAAACAGCAGTTGTGAGGTTGGGGACAGCATCAAACAAGAAATTAGGGATGCGTACAACAAAGGTACAGCAGTTATCATGGGCGACTTTAATCTACATATTGATTGGGCTAACCAAACTGGTAGCAATGCAGTGGAGCAGGATTTCCTGGAGTGTATTAGGGATGGTTTTCTAGACCAATATGTCGAGGAACCAATGAGAGGGCTTGCCATTCTAGACTGGGTGATATGTAATGAGAAAGGACTAATTAGCAATCTTGTGCAAGGTCCCTTGGGGAAGAGTGACCATAATATGGTAGAATTCTTTATTAAGATGGAGAGTGACACAGTTAATTCAGAGACTAGAGTCCTGAACTTAAGGAAAGGTAACTTCGATGGTATGAGACGTGAATTGGCTAGAATAGACTGGTGAGTGATACTTAAAAGGTTGACGGTGGATAGGCAGTGGCAAACATTTAAAGATCACATGGATGAACTTCAACAATTGTACATCCCTGTCTGGTGTAAAAATAAAACGGGGAAGCTCAACCGTGGCTAACAAGGAAAATTAAGGATAGTGTTAAATCTAATGAAGAGGCATATAAATTGTCCAGAAAAAGCAGCAAACCTGAGGACTGGGAGAATTTTGTAATACAGCAGAGGTGGACAAAAGGTTTAATTAGGAGGGGGAAAATAGAGTATGAGAGGAAGCTTGCTGGGAACATAAACACTGATTGCAAAAGCTTCTATCGATATGTAAAGAGAATAAGATTCGTGAAAACAAACGTAGGTCCCTTGCATTCAGATTCAGGTGAATTTATAATGGGGAACAAAGAAATGGCGGACCAGTTCAACAAATACTTTGGTTCTGTCTTCATGAAGGAAGACACAAATAACCTTCTGGAAATACTAGGGGACCGAGGGTCTAGTGAGAAGGAGGAACTGAAGGAAATCCTTATTAGGCGGGAAATTGTGTTAGGGAAATTGATGGGATTGAAGGCTGATAAATCCCCAGGGCCTGATAGTCTGCATCCCAGAGTACTTAAGGAAGTAGCCCTAGAAATAGTGTATGCATTGGTGATCATTTTCCAACAGTCAATCGACTCTGGATCGGTTCCTATGGATTGGAGGATAGCTAATGTACCACCACTTTTTTTAAAAAGGAGGGAGAGAGAAAACGGGTAATTATAGACCTGACATCAGTAGTGGGGAAAATGTTGGAATCAATTATTAAAGATAAAATAGCAGCACATTTGGAAAGCAGTGACGGGATCAGTCCAAGTCAGCATAGATTTATGAAAGGGAAATCCTGCTTGACAAATCATCTAGAATTTTTTGAGGATGTAACTAGTACAGTGGACAAGGGAGAACCAATGGATGTGGTGTATTTGGGCTTTCAAAAGGCTTTTGACAAGGTCCCAAACAAGAGATTGGTGTGCAAAATTAAAGCACATGGTATTGGGGGTAATGTACTGACGTTGATAGAGAACTGGTTGGCAGACAGGAAGCAGAGAGTTGTGATAAACGGGTCCTTTTCAGAATGGCAGGCAGTGACTAGTGGGGTGCCGCAGGGCTCAGTGCTGGGACCACAGCTATTTACAATATACATTAATGATTTGGATGAAGGAATTAAATGTAGTATCTCCAAATTTGCGGATGACACTAAGTTGGGTGGCAGTGTGAGCTGCGAGGAGGATGCTATGAGGCTGCAGAGTGACTTGGATAGGTTAGGTGAGTGGGCAAATGCATGGCAGATGAAGTATAATGTGGATAAATGTGAGGTTATCCACTTTGGTGGTAAAAACAGAGAGACTGACTATTATCTGAATGGTGACAGATTAGGAAAAGGGGAGGTGCAACGAGACCTGGGTGTCATGGTACATCAGTCATTGAAGGTTGGCATGCAGGTACAGCAGGCGGTTAAGAAAACAAATGGCATGTTGGCCTTCATAGGGAGGGGATTTGAGTACAGGGGCAGGGAGGTGTTACTACAGTTGTACAGGGCCTTGGTGAGGCCACACCTGGAGTATTGTGTACAGTTTTGTTCTCCTAACTTGAGGAAGGACATTCTTGCTATTGAGGGAGTGCAGCGAAGGTTCACCAGACTGATTCCCGGGATGGCGGGACTGACCTATCAAGAAAGACTGGAACACCTGGGCTTGTATTCACGGAGTTCAGAAGAATGAGAGGGGATCTCATAGAAACGTTTAAAATTCTGACGGATTTAGACAGGTTAGATGCAGGATGAATGTTCCCAATGTTGGGGAAGTCCAGAACCAGGGGTCACAGTCTAAGGATAAGGGGTAAGCCATTTAGTACCGAGATGAGGAGAAACTTCTTCACCCAGAGAGTGGTGAACCTGTGTAATTCTCTACCACAGAAAGTTGTTGAGGCCAATTCACTAAATATATTCAAAAGGGAGTTAGATGTAGTCTTTACTACTAAGGGGATCAAGGGGTATGGCGAGAAAGCAGGAATGGGGTACTGAAGTTGCATGTTCAGCCATGAACTCATTGAATGGCGGTGCAGGCTCGAAGGGCTGAATAGCCTACTCCGGCACCTATTTTCTATGTTTCTATGTTAAAAGGCTGCATGGTGACTTGAACAGGTTAGGTGAGTGGGCAAACGCATGGCAGATGCAGTATAATGTGGATAAATGTGAGGTTATCCACTTTGGTGGCAAAAACGCGAAGGCAGAATATTTTCTGAATGGCGGCAGATTAGGAAAAGGGGAGGTGCAACAAGACCTGGGTGTCATGGTACATCTGTCATTGAAAGTTGGCATGCAGATACAACAGGCGATGAAGAAGGCAAATGTTATGTCGGCCTTCATAGCTAGGGGATTTGAGTATAGGAGCAGGGAGGTCTTACTGCAGTTGTACAGGGCCTTAGTGAGGCCTCACCTGGAATATTGTGTTCAGTTTTGGTCTCCTAATCTGAGGAAGGACGTTCTTGCTATTGAGGGAGTGCAGTGAAGGTTCACCAGACTGATTCCCGGGATGGCAGGACTGACATATGAGGAGAGACTGGATTGACTGGGCCTGTATTCACTGGAGTTTAGAAGGATGAGAGGGGATCTCACAGAAACATATAAAATTCTGACGGGACTGGACAGGTTAGATGCAGGAAGAATGTTCCCGATGTTGGGGAAGTCCAGAACCAGGGGACATAGTCTAAGGATAAGGGGTAAGCCATTTAGGACTGAGATGAGGAGAAACTTCTTCACTCAGAGAGTTGTTAACCTGTGGAATTCTCTACCGCAGAGAGTTGTTGATGCCAGTTCCTTGGATATATTCAAGAGGGAGTTAGATGTGGCCCTTACGGCTAAAGGGATCAAGGGGAATGGAAAGAAAGCAAGAAAGACGTACTGAGGTGAATGATCAGCCATGATTTATTGAATGGTGGTGCAGGCTCAAAGGGCCATGTGGCCTACTCCTGCACCTATTTTCTATGTTTCTATGTTAAGCCTAGAATCCAGGCTGACACTTCAATGCAGTATTGAGAGACTGCTGCACTGTCCACGGTACCGTCTTTCGGATGAGATGATCAGAGATTTATCTTCTATTTGGTTCGGGTGGAGTGTAGATTGTTTCACTGTAAAGGGTATCTCAGTTGTGTGAGGCGGACTGGTTGGGCTGGATGCTCTTTGCCTTTCCGTCATTGTTCATCGGCTTATATTAACCTTTAGGGCTGCTGATCAAGGGCCGTGCGGTTCTTTATCGGCTGGCGTAGACACGATGGGCCGAAATGGCCTCCTTCTGCGCTGTAAATTTCTATGTTTCTATGTTTCTAAGAGCAGGGGAGGTTACCCTGGGTCCTGGCAGATATTTATCCCTCGACTAACCGATTATAAAATTGCTGTCTGGGGAATTTGCTGTGCACAAATTGGCTGTCTCACATTTAATGCTGGAAACTGTACTGGAGGAATTGCTGGGTGTGGAAGTAGGGTTGCCATCTCCGGTTGGCATCATCACATGATGCCTGCAACCGTCCCACCGCCACACTCGCGCTATTGGTCACTCAACAGGTCCATCCTCACGGTGCCCCGCCTTCCCAAACCAATCAGAAAGCGAATGGACTCTTCGGCCAGAATGTCCGACACGCTGGCAGCGGGGGAGCCCTGGAGCGGGTGGGGAACCCGGAGGTTTCAGCAGCACGTTTGTCAGTGGCATTTTAATGACGCCACTGCATTTGCATTGGACTTCCGAATTTCCTGACCAATTAACGTGTGCGGGTGTGATGACATCATGCATGGGTCTATTTCAGCTGAGGTGTTTAAATGAACACTGCAAATTTGACAGTTGAAGGTTTGTGGAGGTGAGAGAAAGATTTGTTGCAGATACAAATGGATTTCCAACTTTAATGATGCCTCCCTGGACCTCATGCTGCGCAGTTTTAGGGCCCGCAGGGAGATTTTATTCCCTGCTGACGGGAGGAAGATGCCAGCCTCAATTACAAAGAAGGCATGGCTGGAGATAGCGGAGAAGGTGAGCAGCAGGAGCGTTGTGCCATGCCCCTGGATACGATGCAGGAAGAGATTAAATGACCCCACGAGGGAAGGAAAGGTGAGTACAATGCCACATTCAACTACAACCTGATGTGCGTGTCGCCCCAACCCCCTAAAACTGTCTTCCCAAGCCTACTTCTGTACATCACTCCTCACACCAACGTACCTTGAAGATGAACCTATCCCTCCCTGTCTATCCATTTCGTCACATCTCCATTTGACCATCCACCACTGACAGTCACTCTCATCTTAATGCCTCTCCCTCAGGGTCACTCTCAACAGATGTTGTCCATTCCTCTCTTCCGCTCATTCCATGTCTCTCACTCTAAGTTCTCTTGTTCCCCTCCTTGCATGAGAAGATAGCACAGAGTACCTGGGAGAGGCAGAGAACAGGAGGTGGCCCTCCAGGCATAGCAACGCTCCCAGCTGCAGAGGAGGAGGCAATGGAAATAAGCGGAGTGTCAGCGTGCATGACGGTGGGAAATGGAAAGCTCCCTGGTGATAGAATTAAATATCACACAGCCACATGGCATAAAACAGTCACTCATGTTGACTAGATGTCAGCAGCCAGTGAAATATGTTCATGTGCATAATGTTCACTTAAAACATTCTTACTATGACAGTTCTAATACATGTCTTTAATCTCCTGTTGTGTATGTATAATATAAGTATACTCCCTGTACACTCAATGTACAGTTACATAGGACTACTGAATGTACCTTCACACTGTATATAGTATGCTTGTACCACCAGAGGGTGCAACTGGTGAAGACCTAGGGGTCACCTGTACATGACAGGTAACCACGTATAAAAGGGAGCTCACCATTCTGTACCCTCACTCAGGAGATGTAATAAATGGACTAAGGTCACCACAGTTCAAGTACAATACCTTGCCTCATGGAGTCATTACTAGAGTGCTTACAGACACAATAACTGGCGACGAGATTACCAATTTCCACGCGAAAAATGGCTAACCTTGGCACGTTTCAACAATTCGCCGATGGGGAAGATTGGGAGGCCTTTGTGGAAAGGCTCAAACACTTTTTCATTGTGAACGACCTGGCAGGAGACAACCCGACCTCGCTGGCTGATAAGCGCAGACCTATCCTGCTCAGCAGTTGTGGGCCCACCGTCTATGGCCTCGTCAGGGACTTGCTAGCCCCAGAGAAGAGAACAACCAAAACATATGCAGAACTTGTAACGATGATATGGAACAGCTCAAACCTAAAGAGAGCATCCTCACAGCCAGACACCGGTTCTACACCCACCGGCGGCCCGGATGCCAAGAAATCGCAAAATATGCTGCAGACCTCAGACGATTGGCTGCACCGTGTGATTTTGGCGACCACCTCACTGAAGCGCTGCAGGACATTTTTGTTCTTGGAATCGGCCACGAGGGCCTTCTCCACAGGTTGCTGTCTGCGGACACCACGGTCACCCTGCAGAAGGCAATTAACGTGAGCCAGGTGTTCATGGTCTCGGCCTGCGATTCCAAGCGGATGACTCACTCCCAGACTCTAACCCGGCAAGTACTGTGAACCGACTGTCACCTTTTAGAGGCAAAGCTGCTGCTAGCAGTCGCAGGGTAGAGAGAACAGAACCCCGAGACCCGCAACCCTGAGTCCACCACATGGGGCCAACCGGCCAATCCCATGCTGGCGCTGTGGAGGAAATCACAGGGCCCACCAGTGCCGCTACAAAGGCTGTAACATGAAGGGCCGCCTCCAGCGAATGTGCAAGAGAAATTATACTCACCGAGTCGATGAAGAGTTGGCCGATCATCTGGACTCCAACGACGAAGAAAAGAGAGTCAATGAGGCAGGTCAGTCCTATGATGAGATGAACGGAGTGTTTACCTGCACCACCGAGAGCTCTCCATTGAAAATGGAAGTCGAAATCAACGATGTTCCAGTCACAATGGAGGTGGACACAGGGACGAGCCAATCGCTGATGAATCAGGCGGCCTTTGAGAAACTCTGGGACAATCCAATCGATTGACCTAAAATGATCCCGATCCGTGAAGCTGCTCACCTACACAAACGACACCATCCCAGTCGTTGGCAGTGTGGATGTCCAGGTGTCCCATGATGGCGCGATGCACAAGTTACCTTTGTGGATTGTTGCTGGTGATGGTTCAACGCTGCTAGGAAGAAGATGGATGAAACAAATCCATTGGCGCTGGGAGAACCTCCAGCCTCCGACGATTGACGTCCTACGCGGCCCTGAATTTGGATCCAGCACAGCACCTGAGAAACCAGCCACTCAACTCAACTGCGTGGAGACGACACAGACCGCTCAACCCAACGGCGAGATGATCCAGCCGAAACGACCCGAACTCACCTCCCAGGCTCCAGTGGCAGGACTCCAGAGGAAGAGAATCAGCGCAGAAGACAACTTCCCTGCTTCCGTGGCAGAATCTGTGGAAAAAAGGATCACCACAGCCTACCTCGTGGAGAGAAAGAAGATGGCGCCGGCACCACGAGGTGAAGCGCCTGAAGTAAAGATGGCGGCGGCCAGACCACGAGTGGCAGCGTTGAGGGAGCAACACGTGATGCCGAGCAGCGAACCGGATTGGGGTAAAGATTGCAAGGCCCTCTTAAAGGAGACCGGCACCCATCACAATTAAAGGGACAGTTCCACTCTTTATACAGCGATGTTGCTGATACACATGTAAATGATGTAATTGACAAATGCAAGTTTGTAAATGTAACTTACCATGTTAAGTCGGGTGATTGCAGTCGGAACCAATGTAATATGATGTACGATGCCGGGTTCTACGCTGACAAAAATAAGGGCAACCTCCTGTCGGAAGCGCCCAGGTCTAGCGGGCTACCCGATCATGTAGCCTGCACCTCCGGGACCAATGTGATGCCCCAGGGAGCATGGCCACACACAGAGGGAGCATACCAGCTGCAGGGCCAGCGATTAGCGGACAGCAAAGGCACCACTACCGGTACCCTGCCCCCGATTGGCTCTACCTTCCTGGCCACCAGCGCCAATACTGGGAGCAAGAGGCTAGCACCCTCCAGTTTTTCCAACGGGACATGGAACGACCAGGCTCCCACCATCGCTGAAGGGCAGCAGGGAGACACCGCAGCCCTCAAAGGAGGACAGGGAGGCCACACACTCCTGTGGCTCTGCCCACCACTAGGCAATGGCAAAGGCCCTGAGATTCAGCCAGGTGAGTGATCCGAGCCCACCCAGCTGGCAGGGGGCGCAGCGCCATCATCAGACAACCTGGACACAGTCCGGTCACTCTGGAACTAGAGTCCTCACCCACCTGCACCTACACAACCCAGGGGCAAGACTGTGATATCACGTATGTACCTTACCTGTAAAATGTACTTGTTCCACTACTGCAGAATCCAAACAGTGATGCAACTAATCCTATGTTTTTTTTTGTTCTTTCTTTCTGTACATGTATGCACATGCAGGTGTTGAGCCACTTATGTATGGGGGGGGGGGGGGCGGTGGGAAATGGATGTATGTAGCCATAGACACACATGGATCACACCCAGAACCCACTCAATCCCCACTGCAACCTCAAACCGTCCACTGCTGACCATTTCCCAATGTTGTGGCAATAAGGACTTGGGGATCAAAAGGGAGCGAGCCTAGCCAAAGCATAGACAAGGTGCAAGGGCTTTGGGCACTCAAGTCTAGGGCCAGAGCACAGAATGCAAAGGCCAGTGGCACAAGACTTAGGGGGGAGTGATGTTGTGTGTGTATAATATAAGTATGCTCCCTGTACACTCAATGTACAGTTACATAAGACTACTGGATGTACCTTCACATTGTATACACTATGTTTGCACCATCAGTGGGTGCAACAGGTGGAGACCTAGAGGTCACCTGTACACGACTGGTAACCAGATATAAAAGGGAGTTCACCATACTGTACCCTCACTCAGGAGCTGTAATGTGGATAAATGTGAGGTTATCCACTTTGGTGGCAAAAACGCGAAGGCAGAATATTTTCTGAATGGCGGCAGATTAGGAAAAGGGAAGGTGCAACGAGACCTGGGTGTCATGATACATCAGTCATTGAAGTTTGGCATGCAGGTACAGCAGGTGGTGAAGAAGGCAAATGGCATGTTGGCCTTCATAGTTAGAGGATTTGAGAATGGGAATAGGAAGGTCTTATTGCAGTTGTACAGTGCCTTGGTGAGGCCACACCTGGAATATTGTGTTCAGTTTTGGTCTCCTAATCTGAGGAAGGACTTTCTTGCTATTGAGGGAGTACAGCAAAGGTTCACCAGACTGATTCCCGAGATGGCAGGGCTGACATATGAGGAGATACTGGATCAACTGGGCTTGTATCCACTGGAGTTTAGAAGAATGAGAGGGGATTTCACAGAAACATATATAATTCTGATGGGATTGGACAGGTTAGAGGCAGGAAGAATGTTCCCGTTGCTAGGGAGTTCCAGAACCAGGGGTCACAGTCTAAGAATAAGGAGTAAGCCATTTAGGAACGAGATGAGGAGAAACTTCTTCACTCAGAGAGTGGTTAACCTGTGGAATTCTCGACTGCAGAAAGTTGTTGAGGCCAGTTCGTTAGATATATTCAAAAGGGAGTTAGATATGGCCCTTACGGCCAAAGGGATCAAGGGGCATGGAGAGAAAGCAGGAAAGGGGTACTGAGATTGAATGATCAGCCATGATCTTATTGAATGGTGGTGCAGGCTCAAAGGGCGGAATGGCCTGCTCCTGCACCTAATTTCTATGTTTCTATAAATGGACGAAGGTTACCACAGTTAAAGTACAATACTTTGCCTCGTGGAGTCATTATTAGAGTGCTTACGGACACAACATCTCCCACAGGCCCATCAAGTGTCCCAACAAGCGGTGGGGCTGAAGGAGGAAGAAAACTCCTCAGAGGAAGTCGCTAAATCTGAGGGAGCACCGTCACAGGACCCATGCACACCATGCACCAGCACAGATACACACACATGGGTGGGAGCATCAAGGCAGATAGTTGTGTTGTCACATGGTGCGTCACAGATCACGTGAGCAAGAGAAGATGGTGGAGACAGAGACAGCAGTGGAGAATCCTTGTTGGCAGATGCAGGATGGTCCAAGCTCTGCTCATGCTGAACCGCGGGCCAAAGAGGATGATTCTAGAGCAGCAGCAAAAAATGCGTGAGGTTCTGGCAGGATTTCCTGCCGCGATATGCACACGAGAGAATGAAGGAGTCCATCTCAAGCACGACTGGCATGATGTTGCAGGCCTTAGTTATGATGTGTTCATCCATGGAAAGGGTGGCCATCTTCGTTGCGTATCAAATGCGGCAGACAAAGAAGTGCATGCTTGCCCTTAGCAACAGCCTGCACACTCTGAATGCCACCTTACCAAGGATGGATCAAAACTCAGCCTTGACTGTTCATCGCCCCACTGATGTGCAGCAAAGTGCTTTAAGGACATCAGCCAAGGACATCCCAGCAGTCAGAGCAGGGATGTGACCAGCATGCCTCTATCTCTGCTGAAGTCACAGAGGTTACATGTCATAAGAGTTATAGGAAAAGGAAGATGAACGATTATTAGTTGCACAAGGTTATGCACATGGCTATGTTAGACATGTCACAATAATAAGTTACTCTAAGTTTTGATGCATAGATAAAATTATTTCTTTGCACCATTTTCCAATCTTTCCCATTTTTGCCTGTAGCCTGGCAATTGGCCTTCTTACGTTCTGATGAATGGTAGGACAAGACTTAAATTTGAGCAATGGGTGTCTGTGAAAGGGATGTTTTGTTGATTGGAGGGCTGCTTTATGCTGGTGGGAGTGGGAGGGCAATTATGTTCAGCATGTGGCTGCCAGATGGGTATGTTGCCATGTTGAGTCCATCCCGGGCATCACAGGCAGCAATGTGCGCTGGTACTGCTGATGCTGGTCCTCATCTGAGATCCACGGTGAAACTGCATAAGTGGCACTCAAGCTAATCTGATATATGACCGATCTAAGGTGGAGATCAGACACACAAACCTCTAAAGAAGTGAGAGTGACCTCCAATGTAGTGAAATTCATCTTCAAAGTTGTAGATATCACCTGCAAAGTACTGAACCCAAACTCCCAGAACAAGTGCTGTGAACAAAAGCCTTTCACTTAGGCACGGAAGCCTATCATTTGTTCAGCCTCCTCAATTGCTGTTGAGCTCTCACCTTCTTTTCACTGGCGAGGTCCAGGAAGCTCGGGAAACCCATGGACCCACAGTGAAATTTGAAAACCCTGCTTAAAAATCTCTTAACTACCTCTTAATTGCTTTCAATTGCTAACCCGCCTCTCCCCAGGGGGTTTGCCAGGGATGATGATGCACTCCAGTGCATTTTACTACATACCCGCTCCCAAACCCACTCGCTGCCGCTAGTAAAATTTCAGGCCTTTGTTATCCGATTGGATGTTCTTGAATGTCATCAAACTGCCTTTTCTCCCCATGTCCAATGCTCTTATAACTAGGAAACAAAAGCGTTCAAAGAAAATTAAAAAGCACAACTTTTTAAATGCCCTAATGATTTTTCCCCAGGGTGTCTCACAGCAGTGCGCTGGAAATTAGTTTTTAGTTCCTGGAGACTTCAGGACAATCCTGGAGGGTTGGCAACCCTTGTTGGAAGACTGTGAATAGCGGGGAGTGGAAGTAGGGAAGACATCAAAGGCAGAACCAAGGGAGCAGTTGAGCTGGTAAACAAGAGGCAAAAGGAGAGCCACAGTTGGGTGTTCGATAAGTGTGTTAGTGAAAATCCTGGAGGAGGTGGAAGTCTTTCCCAGGAGCAGAGGTTTCGGGTGGTGTGGCTGGAGATGGGCAGAGAGATGTAGTTAGTGAGGCAGGTGAGAAAGTAATCTGAAGTAGCCTTGTCAATAATTGGTCATTGCTGTGGGTGGGAAGATAATATGCACAGTGAGGTTGATTGAGAATTGAGAAGTCAGAGAAGGTGCCAATGAATTTAGCTGAAGATTTAAATAATTGAGGATGAAGAATCACTTGGTGCTAAGGGGAAGGGGGAAGAAAAGCACATTGAGGCTTGGGAGGGTGATAGGGCCGAGTAGTTTGGAAAGGGAGGTAGTGGAAAAGGAAAGAGGAGGTTAGAGAGAGTGACCCCCGGGGAATGAACAGGGCAGAACATTTGCCAGCTGAGGCAGTGGGGGTTTCTGGGACACCCAGCAATGGGTGAAACAAAGCATACCCAAGGTGGATCAGAAGGATGGGCTCAACCACAGAGGATTTAAAATGGGTTGATAGAAGGAGATAAGTCAGCTGGAGGTTAGCATCAGGTGTGGTGGGGGCCAGAGAAGGACCTGTTGCTGTAAATGAGGGAGATGGGGTTTAGGGGGTGACAGTGGTTGGACCTGATAGCAGCTGAAGGGGGAGTAGAGTAGGGCTGGGAGGTGGCTGACAAACAAGTGCTTGGATACAGAGCAATAGCCCATGATTAACAACAAAGGAAAAAGCTTTGTTTTGCAAGAAGCCACAGAAAAGGCTAAAATATCAAGGCTGAAAAGTGTCTCTCTTGTGAAGAACACCATGAATAGCATGATAGAAGATGGGGAGGTCCAACCAAGACAGTTTTTTTTAAAGAGTAAAAGGAAGAAAATAATCCAACTACAACTTCTCTGAGCTCACTTAGCACAGGTACAAACTCTGCCAGTAAGTCTAGTGTTGGAGACAACTACACTAAAGTTCCATATCCTCCATTACCCACCAAAATGAATATTAATCATTAAAAGGGAAACTCCAGGGAAAACAGCTGAAAAATCAGGTTACTAAAGCTGACCTGCTACTCTGAATGCACAATAAAAGTCCACTAATGTTTTTAATTCCACCCTCGCAGCCAATCCCTTGATGCATGTTGGGGATGGCCATTTTGTGTGTAATTAGCCTGGGATGACATCACTGAACTGGATAAAACAGGACTCTCCCTCACCTCCCCCGTTTCACACACTAAAAGCAGCAGGCTAGCTCAGTCAAGCCATCAGTGTGCCAGGCATTCTGGGGGAGGTGGGACCAGTACAACCCGGACGGACTGCACCTGGGCAGGACCGGAACCAATGTCCTCGGGGGAGTGTTTGCTAGTGCTGTTGGGGAGGAGTTAAACTAATATGGCAGGGGGATGGGAACCAATGCAGGGAGACAGAGGGAAACAAAATGGAGACAGAAGCAAAAGACAGAAAGGAGATGAGTAAAAGTGGAGGGCAGAGAAACCCAAGGCAAAAAACAAAAAGGGCCAATGTACAGCAAAATTCTAAAGGGTCAAAGTGTAATAAAAAGGCAAGCCTGAAAGCTCGGTGCCTCAATGCGAGGAGTATTCGGAACCCAGGAGAGGGCTCTGAGCTAGTTAGAGTGGGTGAGAGCGCAGATAAACAGGACCCCAAGAAAGAATGCAAAAGGCAGGAGGCAACAGAGCAGAGTAGCACTGGGGTAAGTGTAAACCACAAGGTGATAGGAAGGGATAATATGTATGAATATAAAGGGGCTGCAGGAGGGGTCGAAACTAAAATTATAGCTGCTAGAGACTCAATTTTAAAAAAAGTTTTCACTCTGGTTTCATCTAAACTTCTTATTTTCAGCTACACAGTAGCTAAGCTACTTCTTGAAGTCCTTATTGGTCTCACGTCCCTTACAAATGGCTCACCTCACAATTCTAATACAGATTGAGGGTGAGGAAGTAGTGTCTCAAACGAGCGTAGTATGGTTAGTGGGAAACTTGAAGATTGGGAAAATTTTAAACGGCAGCAAAGAATGACTAAGAAAGCAATAAAGAAAGGAAAGCTAGATTTCGAAAGTAAACTTGCGCAAAACATAAAAACAGATAGTAAAAGCTTTTACCGATATATCAAACGGAAGAGAGTGACCAAAGTAAATGTTGGTCCCTTAGAAGATGTGAAGGGGGATTTAATAATGGGAAATGTGGAAATGGCTGAGACCTTAAACAATTATTTTGCTTCGGTCTTCACAGTGGAAGACACAAAAACCATGCCAAAAATTGCTGGTCACGGGAATGTGGGAAGGGAAGACCTTGAGACAATCACTATCACTAGGGAGGTAACGCTGGACAGGCTAATGGGTCTCAAGGTAGATAAGTCCCCTGGTCCTGATGAAATGCATCCCAGGGTATTAAAAGAGATGGCGGAAGTTATAGCAGATGCATTCGTTACAATCTACCAAAATTCTCTGGACTCTGGGGAGGTACCAGCGGATTGGAAAGCAGCTAATGTAACGCCTCTGTTTAAAAAAGGGGGCAGACAAAAGGCAGATAACTATAGGCTGGTTCGTTTAACATCTGTAGTGGGGAAAATGCTTGAAGCTATCATTAAGGAAGAAATAGCGGGACATCTAGATAGGAATAGTGCAATCAAGCAGATGCAACATGGATTCATGAAGGGGAAATCATGCTTAACTAATTTACTGGAATTCTTTGAGGATATAACGAGCATGGTGGATGGAGGTGTACCGATGGATGTGGTGTATTTAGATTTCCAAAAGGCATTTGATAAGGTGCCACACAAAAGGTTACTGCAGAAGATAAGGGTACGCGGAGTCAGAGGAAATGTATTAGCATGGATCGAGAATTGGCTGGCTAACAGAAAGCAGAGAGTCGGGATAAATAGGTCCTTTTCGGGTTGGAAATCGGTGGTTAGTGGAGTGCCACAGGGATCGGTGCTGGGACCATAACTGTTTACAATATACATAGATGACCTGGAAGAGGGGACGGAGTGTAGTGTAACAAAATTTGCAGATGACACAAAGATTAGTAGGAAAGCGGGTTGTGTAGAGGACACAGAGAGGCTGCAAAGAGATTTAGATAGGTTAAGCGAATGGGCTAAGGTTTGGCAGATGAAATACAATGTCGGCAGATGAAATACAATGTCGGAAAGGAGGTCATCCACCTTGGGAAAAAAAACAGTAAAAGGAAATATTATTTGAATGGGGAGAAATTACAACATGCTGCGGTGCAGAGGGACCTGGGGGTCCTTGTGCGTGAAACTCTTTTTGGAGTTCACCTGCAAAAACATAAAACATTAAACGGTGCCACCCGACCTGGGTGACACTCCAGACATATACAAGGCCCTTTTATTTCCCCCCTTTTTTTTTTGTGTTTTTCTTTTTTTCTTTTTTTTTTGGCACTAAAATCACAATTTTCCCCAGTGCCCCCTATAAAAGGGAAGGGGGACACTAAAAGCACCGGCAATGAAAACAAATTAAACTTTAAAACGTAAAATCAAATTAAAATTTGGTTGCCGGGCGTGATGATGCACTCCAGTCCCTCCGGTGCCCACCTCTCGCGGAAGGCCGCGAGCGTACCGGTGGACACCGCGTGCTCCATCTCCAAGGACACCCTGGACCGGATGTAAGAGCGGAAGAGAGGCAGGCAGTCAGGTTGAACGACCCCCTCGACCGCCCGCTGCCTGGACCGGCTGATGGCACCCTTGGCCGTGCCCAGGAGCAGTCCTACGAGGAGGCCTTCGGACCTACCCGCTCCCCTCTGCACAGGGTGCCCAAAGATCAGGAGAGTGGGACTGAAGTGCAGCCAGAATTTCAGGAGCAGCCCCTTCAAATAATAAAACGGGCTGCAACCTTGTGCATTCCATAAAAACATGGAACACGGACTCTTCCAGACCGCAGAAATTGCAGGCGGCCTGGGAGTCCGTGAACCGGCTTAAAAATTTGTTGCACGGCACTGCTCCGTGCACCACCCTCCAGGCCAAGTCCCCGATAAATAGTGGGAGGACCCCTGCGTAGAGTGCCCTCCATCGGGGACCCCCGCCTCCTCCGGACGGCAAGATGGTACGCCATGGCGTGTCCGGACGGCCGGCGAGGATGGCAAAGTTGAGGGTGTGCAGGAGCAGCCCGTACAGGAAACCCCTCCGCGCGGAACTGAAAGGCACGGAGGGGATTTCCCCGAGGCGGCTCAAGTTGTGAGGCGCCGGCCCCCGAGGGAGGTTCCGGGGTTTGGCGCCGATGAGGAATTCCGTCCGGACGGGGGTCAGTTCGGACGGGATCTCCCCACGTGCTTGAGCCTCCTCGATGCACCTAACGGAGTCAGGGCCCAGAGCTGTTTTTAGCGTGGCGGACGTTGGCAGAATTTAGGCGCCGCGCCAGCGTGTCTGGCGCCATCCAGCCCGCTCCTCCGCCATCGAGCAGGTCCCTGACCCTGGTCACCTCCGGCCCGGGACCGTGTAGGACTGGTCGGGGTGGATCATGTGGTCCAGCACGGCACCAAGGCGAGCAGACATCGCCCTGGCGAAGATTTTGTAGTCCGTGCTGAGGAGGGAGACCGGGCGCCAGTTCTTAAGGAGGCGGAGATCGCCCTTCTTCGGCAGCAGGACGATGACTGCCCTGCGCCAAGAGAGGGGCATCTCCCCGGTCGCCAGACTTTCCCCCAGGACCCGCGCGTAGTCGCTCCCCAGGACGTCCCAGAACGCCCTGTGGAACTCCACGGTCAGCCCGTCCAGCCCCCCTTGTGCATGAATCCCAAAAAAAGTTAGTTTGCAGGTGCAGCAGGTAATCAGGAAGACGAATCGAATGTTGGCCATCATTGCGAGAGGGATGGAGTACAAAAGCAGAGAGGTCCTGCTACAACTGTACAGGGTACTGGTGAGGCCGCACCTGGAGTACTGCGTGCAGTTTTGGTCACCTTACTTAAGGAAGGATATACTAGCCTTGGAGGGGGTACAGAGACGATTCACTCGGCTGATTCCGGAGATGAGGGGGTTACCTTATGATGATAGATTGAGTAGACTGGGTCTTTACTCGTTGGAGTTCAGAAGGATGAGGGGTGATCTTATAGAAACATTTAAAATAATGAAAGGGATAGACAAGATCAAGGCAGAGAGGTTGTTTCCACTGGTCGGAGAGACTAGAACTAGGGGGCACAGCCTCAAAATAGGGAGGAGCCAATTTAAAACCGAGTTGACAAGGAATTTCTTCTCCCAGAGGGTTGTGAATCTGTGGAATTCTCTGCCCAAGGAAGCAGTTGAGGCTAGCTCATTGAATGTATTCAAATCACAGATAGATAGATTTTTAATCAATAAGGGAATTAAGGTTACGGGGAGCAGGCGGGTAAGTGGAGCTGAGTCCACGGCCAGATCAGCCATGATCTTGTTGAATGGCGGAGCAGGCTCGAAGGGCTAGATGGCCTACTCCTGTTCCTAATTCTTATGTTCTTATGTTCTTATGTTCTTATAATCAAAACATGACAAAAATAGTCCACTCTGAAATGTTTCTACAATTAATTATTTTTCCTTTTATTTTTTTTCCATTCACTTCATGACTGTTATATTGGGAGTTGCACCAAATTGTGGATTTGAGGCATTCGGCGATGATGGGGCAGATTGCCGAGGGGTAGCTTCAGATTGCGGTAGGTGGGGGGAGAATATCCTGCCCATTGTGCTCAGATCATTTCAAAATAACCAACTCCTTAGGGGTAGTTCAGTTTTACACCTCTGCTCAGTAACATACCATCCTAGAAAGGGTAATACCCCAGGAGAAAGACTACTTAACTACTTAACGTTTCTAGTCCTGTAAGGGATTTCTCTACTGCTCTCTTCTGTACTCTGTGTGTGTTAACCCGCGTGTGGGAAAATGTGTGACAAATAGACAAGAGAGAGAGAAACTATTGAGCCGATGTGCACACCACCTCATTGTGTACTTGGAGCGTGTGCACATGAAGTACAGCAAGCAACTCGGAAAAGAAATGAATTTTTTTACAAGAGGATTTGAGTATAAAAGTAAAGATGTCTTACTGCAGTTATATAGGGCCCTGGTGAGACCACACCTGGAGTATTGTGTACAGTTTTGGTCTTCTTACCTAAGGAAGGATGTACTTGCCATAGGTTCACCAGACTGACTCCTGGGATGTGGGGTGGGATTGCCCTATGAGGAGATGTTGAGTAGGCTAGGCCTATATTCTCTAGAGTTTAGAAGAATGAGAGGTGATCTCATTGACATATACAACACTCTTACAGTGCTTGATGCTGGGAAGATGTTTCCCCTGGCTAGGAAGTCTAGAACCAGGCATCACAGTCTCAGAATAAGGGATTGGCCATTTAAGACAAATTTCTTCACTCAGAGGGTTGTGAATCTTTGGAATTCTCTACCTCAGAGGGCTGTGAAGGCTCTGTCGTTGAGTATATTCAAGACAGAAATTGATAGATTTTGGATAGTAAGGGAATCAAGGGATATGGGAATAGTGCAGGAAAGTGGAGTTGAGCTGAAAGATCAGCCATGATGATACTGAATGGCAGAACAGGCATGAAGGGCCGACTGGCCTACTCCTGCCCCTATTTCTTATGTCCCTATGAAAAAATGCTTGTTTTTTTCCATAACTAACAACCCAGCAACAAAATTGCAGGCTCTCAAATCACACATTTCAAAGCATTTCACATTTCATTTCAGGTGTATGGTCCACAGAACTTTTGCGTCAAATAGAAAGTAGAATAATTTGTTTAGATGCTTTCAAATTTAAATTGTGGCACCCTGTAAATTCATGTTCACATCAGTAGTGGGGAATTGAACACTTTTTTATTCACGGGATATGGGCATCGCTGGCAAGGCCAGCATTTATTGGCCATCCCTAATTGCCCTAGAGAAGGTGGTGGTGGTGAGCCCCCTTATACAACTGAGTGACTTGTTAAGCCATTTCAGAGGACAGTTAAGAGTCAACCACATTGCTATGGGTCTGGAGTCACATATAGGCCAGACCGGGTAAGGACGGCAGATTTTCTTCCCTAAAGGACATTGGTGAACCAGATGGGTTTTTAAGACAATGCTCACTATTAATGATACCAGCTTTTTATTCCAGAGTTATTTAATTAACTGAATTTAAATTTCCCAGCTGCCATTGTGGGATTTGAACTCTTATCTAAATGCAGATTAAAGCTCTCTTCACTGTACCCCATCCTCAACACCAGCATAATCCTTCCATTTTCATTTACGATGTCAGCACTCGCTTAGCACTCTTTCCTCTGAGACAGAACTGTGGTCATGGGTTCAGATCCCGCTCCAGAAACATGAGCACAAAATGTAGGCTGGCACTTCAGTATAGTACTGGGGGAGTGCTGCACTGACAGAGGTGCTGTCTTTTGGATGAGACGTTAAACCGAAGTCTTGTATTCCCTCTCAGGTGGGCGTAGAAGATCCCACGCCACTAATCAAAGAAGAGCACGGGAGTTTTCTCGGTGTCCTGGAGAATATCTCTCAACCCACACCTAAAAACAGATTATCTGATCATTAACTCAGCGCTGTTTGTGGGATCTTGCTGTTTGCAGATTGACTGCAATATTTCTCTACATTACAATAGTACCTAAACTCTTAAAAAGTACTTAATCAGCTGTAAAGTGCTTAAGGCATTCTGAGATTGTGAAAAGCGCTATATAAATGTAAATTCTTAAGTTCTTCCTACTTCACCACTGCCTTTATGGACTCAGTGAGATTGTAAGTTTGAGACAAATTATGAACAGTTTTGTGTTCTAGATGTGTGATTGCGAAAGAACTAGTTTAGGACCAGTGAAGATTCTGGAGTGGATTTGAACACCACAGGAGAAAGGATAATGTTCTAATCTAACCTGTCGCCTAGTTCCCAGTAGTGAATGCTGTTAACATGCAACAATTAATATGGCACATAGGGCCCAAATTTGGCCCTCCCGTTTTTTTCGGTGCACTCACGTGAGATGTGACAACTTCCTACGATCCAAACGGCGCCAAAAAAATGTCTCGGGATTCTGGCCCCTCTGCCAACTCACCCGGGGCTTGGCTTGGCGTGGCGAGTCCATTAGTGGGCGGAGCTAGGGCCCTTTGCCTAAAAGAGTGCCAGCAGCTGTCCGCATGCGCAGTAGAGCATTTGCGCATGCGCAGTAGCTCTTCGCATGATTGTGATGATGCGTGCCTGCAGCGTGGGACCCAACGCGTTCCACCCCTATCCCAGACCGAGTGGCCTGCTGGCCGCTGACTTCCCTCAGAGAGAAGTCCGGTCCCTCGAAGAGAAGTCAAGTCCCTTGGAGAGGTCAAGTCCCTCGGCGAGAGCAATCAGTCCACGGAGAGAGCATTCAGTCCTTGGAGAGAGCAATCAGTCCTTGGAGAGAAGTCCTGGAAGTCCTCGGAGAGAAGTCCTCAGAGAGAAGTCCTGGAAGTCGTCGGAGAGAAGTCCTGGAATTCATCGGAGAGAAGTCCTCAGAGAGAAGTCCTGGAATTCATCGGAGAGAAGTCCTCGGAGAGTCCTCGAAAGAGTCAGCCTGCTGACTTCCCGGGCCGAGTTAGGAAGATAGGACTTGTTTAATTTTTTATTTATTATTGATGGTTTTTATGCTTCTTGAATGTTGTTGTGAAGGTGTTTAGTGCTTTGCAAGGTCCTCTCCGCTTCCCTTCCCTCTCCCCGCACCCCCCCATCTCTGGCTACCTGCGCTGATTTCTTAACTCTCCGCAAGGGTTTTCTGTGCGGCCACAAGTGGCCACATACGCTGGCCTAAGTTAATTTGGAGCAACTATTCGCTGTCCAAACTGGCTTAAATGGCCAAAACAGGCATAGGTGGCTGGTAACGCCACATTTTGAAAGAAAAATTAAACTAAAAAAAATCCTAACTAACTCACTTACACTGGCACAAATTAAATGTGCAGAATGGGGATTTTTAAGATACTCCAGAAAAATCAAGTTGCTCCAAAAAAAACGGGGCAAATTTGGGCCATAGAGAGTAGGAATCAAAAAGCCTACACTAGGTCAATGAATGCTTTTTAATATACTTTATTTAGGCACATTGATGCAATACAACAAAACAGACTTGCAGAGGACCCAGTTTACTTTGAATATTAACTGGTAACATGTCACGTTACATTTATTTTTATCGATATTCTTAAACTCACAATCTACTAAATTATTCAGTATCAAAGAAATTACACATTGTAGAATGTTACCTACTCGGTAGCAATCCAAGAGTTTGATTCGGTTAACTTCCTGACTGACAGGAATCCTTCTTGTATTTGATCCCCAAGAAGCTGCAGAATTTTGTCAACATTAGCTCAACTATTTCTTCTTCTTCGGAAGCCTGAAAGGAAAAAAGCAATAAATGTTCCTTATTATATTCAAACATTTTCATAAAAATACTATTTTCAAAAATCAACTTCACCAGAGAGTTTTAATTCATTCAGGCTAGATTTTCACAATATTACAAAATCAAATATTTAGCGCTTTGTAGCTCAGCTGTCAACTTTTCTGAGAGTCAGTGTTGTTGTTGTCAAAAGGCCGAACCTGCCTTGTTTAAGCTCTTAAATAAATTGTCCATTTACAGTAATCAAACGGAACAGAAAGTTTGATTTAAAAGTTCAAACCCACTACAGAATCTCTGTTGTATCCTAACCTAATTTCGAGTGTGCTACTGAATGGTAAGAATGAAGCTGCCACACAATAAATAGAAGTAGCGTAGTTGCCACTGCTGTCTGAAGTCAGGTCTTGTGAGCGCAGTGCGAGCCAGAGCTAAAGTCAGCAGCAAGGAGAATGCTTGCAGATCAGCATTTAACAGGCGACTGGTGCTTTTGATGAGACAAACCAATTGTAGGCAATGCAGCTCTGCCAGTGCCAAGTCAGGAGAGTGGAATTAAAAACTGACATGAAAAGCAGGATGACACAAGAAATCAGCCATGGCATATCACCAGCCGTGGCCCTGACGATACTTCAGATGGAAATGCTACCTCCATATATTGCTGCTTTTTAATGCCACGTGTTATTCATGTTGCTGCCACCAAGCTCATACAGAGAAGGAAGGGAAGAAATCCCATGACTGCTCTTTTTTCCTCTTCTTTCCTTCCCACCTTTTGCCAAAAATATCCACTTCTCTTGGTACATGTTAATATAACACTCAGTAAAATGCCAGGGTAACAACCTGTTCAATGCACTGAACCACGGTGTAAATTGAACTCTTCGCTTGTAAAGCATTCAAACAATTCAGCCACACAGACCCAATAGTACTTCACACAAAAACATTTGTTTTCTTCCTGCTTAACATGGCCAATGAGCCCTAGCTAACCCACCCATAAAGCCCCTGTGATACCCCACTTCCTGCAGTCTACTTCCATTGTGCACTCTGCATTTATCTTCAGTTATACTTTATTTTTTCTCACCAGAGAGTAGTGAGCCTCTGGAATACGTTGCATGCTGGGTGCTGACTCTCTGCATGCCAAACAGAGGGAGCTGGACTGGTTTGCGACTTGGGCAGAGATCACATCATATGGAATAAAAGTGTCTTCATAAATATCACTTGGTCCAAGTGTTCTGTCATGAAGCCCTAGCCAGAATGAGGTATGGACTAGGCTTGATGGACCAGCTGTTCTTTCCTTGCCCGTCAATTTCTTACATTTGTATATTTCTTATGCCGCTGAGTTCACCTGTTTAAATTTTACATAACTATTTGGAAAAGTCTGTTCTCAGTGCTACTCCCGCATGGATAGATAAATCCCAAATCCTTTCCAAATCAACAATCTTGTCAAGTTTGAAAAGCTGAGGCCAGCAACTAAATTTAAATAGATGGACCTCATAGCCAAATTCAAACTGGTGAATCCAATGGCATAAAAACCCTGAAATTCAGGTTGTGGTGTGACGATTTAGATTGGTGTATATTGTATATCCGTAACTAAGTTGGAGATCAGGCTCATCCATGGCTGAATGGCTTACCAACAATCACTGACTCCATTCACACATGCAGAATGGCCACTTGTGTGAAGTACAGAGAGCTGCCTTCCTGTTGCCCATGGAGAGCTGAGTCAATGCCTTCAGGAAAGGAGAGGGAAAATGGGAAAAACAAATCCTGACTCAAGCACACACAGCCCACAGTGATTCAGTTAAAAAAAAAGCATACTGTAAATAAAAGTAATTGAAGTTATTAAAATGCTGCCAAATCTTCATGTAATTGACAAGTAATATAGAGATGAATAAAATAAGCTTCAAAAGAATTATAACGCGAACCTTGTAATTCTTCTGCTCCTCACTAAATGCCACGAGTATAACAGAAATGAAGAGGTTCAGGACGACAAATGTCATAAAGATGATGCATGAGCCAATCAGAAATGAACCCAGAATCGGGTTATAGTCCAATACCTGGTCAAGTAAAGAAGAAAAATATGTTCAAATCTAAACTGTGCTATTTTGTAAATAGATTAATCTCTTTTATGTTAAAACTATTTGTGAAAATGGTCAAAATTAAAGATCTTCTGATCAACACTGATTGTGTGTGAGGCTCCATTTTGGTGACAAAGGGCCTCACAAAACATACCCTTGTATCCAGACATTAAAAAATGTGTCTGTCGATTCTTATATCGCTGCAGCCTAGAAATAAATGTTGATGATATTAATGGATGATTATTTGATATGATGGTATAACATTCCTCCGTCCACTACTTCAACACAGAGGTACAAAATAAGTTGACCACCTCTGTTAAAATAACGGACATACCAATACATTAAACATTTGTCCGCTAATATCGACAACAGTGATTTCTTGGTTAGTGTGATGAAAGAAGAGTTAAATCGCAGTTTAACCGCTAAGGTTATTTAAATAGAACTTTCTACTCTGATGTAGAGGTGAACCCAGATCCACACTAATGTGAAAGGACTTTGTGTTGAAGTGAGTGTAGCCATAGCTAGTATACAAGGGTGCTTATTACCCAAGTGTAATATAGTGGTAGTTAAATTGATTTTTCAAACAAATTATCTGAAGAATATCATTGACATTGTAAAGGTGTGATTTGGAAGATGCAGCTTTACTGTTACTTTTGTTTTACAATTTTCACTTCATAGCAATAAAATTCTGATAGTATAACTCATGGGTCAGGTCATGATCTGAACCTGCATTGCAGTACGATGACATCCTTTTGAGGAAGCCATTCTGGATGATTTCAATTCTGCATTACATAAGGTATGCTCTTAAATCATACTTGAAAATGCCAGGCAGTGTGACGTTGAGCCAGATTTTAAAAGTTTTCAGCAGGTTTGTTGGCACTTCTTAAACTGAAGCAAAACATTTTTTTTTACTCTTTTGAGAGTTTGGATGCTCCCAATTAACTCTCAAAACATTCAAAGGGCAGCAGGTGCATGGGAACACCATCACCCGCAAGTTCTCCAAGTTACACACCCTCCTTGGAAATATATCACTGTTCCTTCATCGTCGCTGGGTCAAAATCCTGGAACTCCCTCCCTAGCAGCACTGTGGGAATACCTTCACCACAAGGGCTGCAGCGGTTCAAGAAGGCGGCTCACCACCACCTTCTCAAGGGCAGTTAGGGATGGGCAGTAAATGCTGGCCTTGCCAGTGACACGCACATCCTTGAATGAATAAAAAAAACATTGGCTGCTTTAGTTTTCTTTGAAACCTGGGGTGTTGCTGCATGTGTACAGACCTGTGTATGCAACATTTCTATTATGTGTATGTACCTGTGCCTGGGCCATGGTTTCAGAGGAAATCAGATTATTATCCCTGTCAAATATAATCTACCAACATGAATGACAACAGCATTAAACTGTGAATCCTTCTGAAACAGATTTAAATGCATCAGCTATAGATTAGATAAGAATCAAGCTCCTGTTCTGAATAGAAAGTTATTTTTGCAATACATTTTTGCTTTCTTTACCTCTTCGTAGTTGAAGATCCCCAATTGAAGACTGATCATTGTTTCTGCAGCATCAAATATGGTTTTATAAGAGGACATACTCCAGCCAAACATTAGATTTGTCTGTAGAACAGAGATACAGTTGCATTAATAATGGCCCCGAATTTGCGGTCGGAGGCTTCCCGTGGGGAAATGCCTCCGATCTGAAAAAATAAAATGCCTGTGTACCTGGTGCAGAGATTCACAGTCCTGGACCTCTCTGGGTACCCGCGGGTAGAGGCCCAGGTTCGCAGGTGTCCCTGAGATCATGTGGGCCGACACAACGAATGAAAGAAGGGGATCTTCATTCATGCTTATGGGGATTCCGTATGTATGGAAACACCATACGCATGAATGGGAATACCCCCAAAATACATCTACACTGCAAATAAATAAAATAAAAACCATTACATATTTTAAATGAATTAAAATAGCATTTAATTAAATATTTAAAACAAAAATGTAATTTTTTGAAAAATATACATGTTTTAACAGGGCTAATTTGCACTGGGTTTTTAATGTTTAAGTGATTGCTAAAATTTTATTTTTATGTTTTTTTAAACTTTCGTGCTGGTAAAAGCCGGCCTTACGTCTGCTTTTACCAGGCGTAAGAATTTCACGGGCATTCACTGAGTGGACGTTGTGCAAATAATCCAATTCTCCGCCCGCGGATGTCCTTTTCCCGGGAAAATTCTTGACAGATCGCAAGTTCTGAGTTTTCGCGCACAAAAATCCGGATCTTGAGCGGCCCTTACAGGTGCATATGCACCTTGTACCCGCCTGTAGGGACCACTAATTACAGCCCAATGAGTTTCTAATTACTGGTGTTTCAAAGTCAAAGGGGTAAAGAAAGCTAAGCCTGTTATCACATTATTTAAAGGATAATTGCAGCCAACTTGAACATACAACAGTTCAGGTTGATGGAACACAAAGACAAAAAATGATATCAAACTTGTGATGCAGCATTCTGCATCCTAGGTTTAAGCAAATAATCAGTCAAACAAGTGGATAATATTAATGGACATTTTACTATGTTGGTTTCAGAGTGTTCAACTCTTCTTGCTCTCTCTCCTCTGGGTACACTGCCTTCCTTTCCTCCCTAAATCTCTCCCTCCATATAATCTCTCCTACCCATAATCATGGCCAACCCCCCCGACCTTGCCATCTCATGTGGCCTCACTCCTCCCATCATGATCATCACTGCTAAGGCCATCTCTGATCACTTCCTTGTATCACTCTCCACCCACATCCCCATTCCTTCTCTCAACCCCACTTCTTTCTCTGTCCACCTCTGGAAAAAACTCTCCCTCAAGTCACTTACCACTGCACTTTCATATTCTGAATTATCTAGCCTTTGGCCCTGCATTCATCATGACATTTCTGCGGCTACCAATTTGCTCAATCACACACTTTCCGCCACCTTTTTTTGCCCTTGTTCCCATTAAAACCATTATTCTCTCTCATCCTAGTTGTTCCCCCAATATACCCCTCATCTCAGGTGCCTTAAGTCCAAGGGACACAGATTTGAACGTCTTTGGCAGACAACTGGTTTAACCTTCCATTGCCAGATCTTGATGGATTACAAAAAGCAATTGGGTCCTGTTCTCCCTTGCTAAAACTGCTCGCTTTTCAAACATCATCCTGGAATGCAAAGGTAACCCCCGGCTTCTCTTCTCCATCTGCTTAATCTAGCCTCACTGCCTCCTCCACCCTCACCTCGAATAACAAATGCGAGGAGCTTATGGACTTATTTGTCACAAAGGTCAAGACCAGCCATTCAGCTGCTTCTGCCTTTACCCTCCCTTCCCCTAGTCCACCAGGCCAAACTTCCTCATATGTTCCCCGCTGCCCTACCCCTGAACTCACATCTTTCTCTAGATTCTCTCCCATCTCCTGCCGTGCTCTCTCCGAGCTCATCTTGTCCATGAGATCCACCTCCTGCTTCCTTGGCCCGATTCCCACCAAACTGCTGACTACCCAACTTCCCTTCCTGACCCCCATGTTAGCTAATGTTGTTAATGGTTCCCTCTTCTCAGGTACTGTCCCCACCCTTGACCCCTCTGTCCTTGCAAACTATTGCCCCATCTCCAACCTCCTTTTATTCTCCAAAGTCCTTGAGTGTGTTATTACCTCCCAAATCCATGCCCATCTTTCCCACAATTCCATGTTTGACTTCCTCCAATCAGGTTTCTGCCCCTGCCACAGTACTGAAATGGCTCTTATCAAAGTCACAAATGACATTCGACATGACTGTGACCATGGTAAACTATCCCTCCTTATCCTTCTCAGCCTAGCTGCAGCCTTCAACACATAGAAACATAGAAAATAGGTGCAGGAGCAGACCATTCGGCCCTTCGAGCCTGCACCGCCATTCAATATGATCATGGCTGATCATTCAACCTCAGTACCCCACCCCAGCCTTCTCTCCATACCCCCTGATCCCTTTAGCCATAAGGGCCACATCTAATTCCCTTTTGAATATGTCCAACGAACTGGACTCAACAACTTTCTGTGGCAGAGAATTCCACAGGTTCACAACTCTCTGGGTAAAAAAGTTTCTCCTCATCTTGGTCTTATATGGCTTACCCGTTATCCTTAGACTGTGTCCCCTGGTTCTGGACTTCCCCAACATCGGGAACATTCTTCCTGCATCTAACCTGTCCAGTCTCGTCAGAATTTTATATGTTTCTATGAGATCCCCTTTCATTCTTCTAAATTCCAGTGAGAATAAGCCTAGTTGATCCAGTCTTTCCTCATATGTCAGTCCTGCCATCCTGGGAGTCAGTCTGGTGAACCTTCGCTGCACTCCCTCAATAGCAAGAACGTCCTTCCTCAGATTAGGAGACCAAAACTGCACACAATACTCAAGGTGTGGTCTCACCAAGGCCCTGTACAACTGCAGCAAGACCTTCCTGCTCCTATACTCAAATCCCCTAGCTATGAAGGTCAACATGCCATTTGCTTTCTTTACTGCCTGCTGTACCTGCATGCCTACTGTCAATGACTGATGTACCATGACACCCAGGTCTCGTTGCACCTCCCCTCTTACTAATCTGTCACCATTCAGATAATAATCTGCTTTCCCGTTTTTGCCACCAAAGTGGATAACCTCACATTTATCTGCATTATACTGCATTTGCCATGCATTTGCCCATTCACCTAACCTGTCCAAGTCCCCCTGCAGCCTCTTAGCGTCCTCCTCACAGCTCGCACCGCCACCCAGCTTAGTGTCATCTGCAAACTTGGAGATATTACACTCAATTCCTTCATCTAAATCATTAATGTATCTTGTAAATAGTTGGGGTCCCAGCACTGAACACAATGAGCATATCATCCTCCTCCAACGCCTTTCCTCTGTTATCCAGCTGGGTGGAACTGCCCTTGCCTGGTTCCATTCTTATCTATCGAACCATATCCATAGCCAGAGAATCCCCTGCATTGGCTTCTCTTTCCACTCCCATACCATTACCTCTGGAGTCCCCCAAGGATCTATCCTTGGCCCCCTCTATTTCTTATCTACATGCTGCCCCTCGGCAACATTATCCGAGAACACAGTATCAGGCTCCATATGGACGCTGACGACACCCAGCTCTATCTCACCACTACCTCTCTCGATCCCTCCACTGTCTCTGATTTTTCACACTGCTTGTCTGATATCCAGTATTTGGTAAGCAGAAACTTCCTTCAACTAAATATTGCGAAGACCCAAGCTATTGTCTTCAGTCCCCGCTACAAACTCTGTTCCCTGACCACCATTTCCATCCCTCTCCCTGGCAACTGTCTGAAGCTGATCGTGACCGTTCGCAACCTTGGTGTTATGTTTGACCCCTAGAGGAGCTTCCGACCACATATTGGCTCCATCACTAAGTCTGCCTACTTCCACCTCCATAACATCGCCCGACTCCGACCCTGCCTCAGCTCATGTGCTGCTAAAACCCTCATCCTTGCCTTTATTACCTCTATTCCAATGCTCTTCTGGCCAGTCTCCCATCTTCCACCCTACATAAACTTGTGCTCACCCAAAACTCTGCTGCCCATATCTTAACTCGCGCCAAGTCCCCTTCACCCATCCTCCCTGTGCTCGCTAACCTACACTGGCTCCCAGTCCAGCATGCTTCAATTTTAAAATCTTCATCCTTGTTTTTAAATCCCTCCTTGGCCTTGCCCCTCCCTACCTCTGTAACCTCCTCCAGCCCTACAAGCCTTTGAGATCTCCGTGCTCCTCTAATTCTGGCATGTTGTGCATCCGATTTTAATCGCTCCACTATTACCAGACGTGCTTTCAGCTGTCTTGGCCCGAAGCTCTGGAATTCCATCACTAAACCTCTTCTCTTTTCTACCTCTCCCTCCTCTGTCAAGATGCTCCTTAAAACCTACCTCTTTGACCAAACTTTTGGTTATGTCCTGATATCTCCTTCTATGGCTCAATGTCAACTTTTTATTGATAATGCTCCTTTTAAACGCCTTGGGATGTTTTGCTATGTTAAAGGCGCTATATAACTGCAAGTTTTTGTTGTTTTTGTATCACGTGAATTATATCAATTAATTCTATTGAAAATTAGATGGACCAATGTATGGTTGTGGACAAGATAAAGATTATAAGGATAAATAGAGAAGTAATTTGATTCAAATACTCTGGAACACAGTGTTTCCAATGCTACTGACACCAGAGAGTTGTCACCTGTCGAAATGGTTAGGGTTGAATAATGCAAATTGTAATATTAGATTGATAGCTTAGAATTTTCCTAGTTTATGCCAAAAGGATTTGGCAGAGCTTTAGCAGTTTTATTGTCTGGTAGTTCTACCTCTGGAGGCTCATTGGTGTAAATAAAATATTTAATTGTATAACCACACCATATGTACATGTATGTATAGGTTTCCAGACCGGGAGTCAATTTAAGGTCAGCATAAAGTCTACAACACAGAAACAGGCCATACAACCCAACTGATTTATGCTGGCATTAATGCTCCACATGAGCCTGCTCTCTGGCTCCCACCCCTTGTCATCTAACCCTATCAGCATATCCTTCTATTCCTTTCTCCTTCATGTGCTTATCTAGCTTTCCCTTAAATGTATCTCTACTATTTGCCTCAACTGCTCCATATGGTAGCGAGTTCCACATTCTTTGAGTAAAGAAGTTTCTCCTGAATTACCCACTGGTGCGTATTAGGATACGGGCAGCAGAGTTTTGGATGAGCTGAAGTTTATGGCGGCTAGAAGGTGGGAGGCTGTCCAAGAGCCCCCTGAAACTAGTGCCAGAAATGAAATTGGGTGCAAAGTAAAATTAAAACAGCATGGAAACGTCTTTATTCAAAGAATAATAAATGCTTGGAATAATCTAAATGACCAGAAAATCTAATCCTATAAATCTTCATACTCCACAAACATCAGTTGAACTTGGGCTGAAATTCTATGAGGTATATACTTCTAAGGAACAAGTTCAGGAAGAATGCACTGTAATTATTTGTTGTGAATGCAATAACTCAATAAACTGAATACTGTAAACTCCGAACAGGTACAAACCTGGCTCTATTTTATTAGGGCCCAACGTGATTACATTACAAGATGGCTGGCCTTTTATACCTAGGCCGCACACATGTGCGCACAGCCCAATGACCTCCGACAATGGTGCCACCTAGTGGCTAGTAAACCCAAGCATACATACATGACATTATTAAACTTCAATTAAAAACTAATGGCACTTTGGAACTACATTATATTGCTCCACCAATAGTAACTACTTACTGCAACAGAATAGGCCAGGAACATGATTAAAATGACAGTCAGAAATCCTGAGATGTCACCCCATGCCCTTCTTAAGGTAGATGTAATCATGTTGAGCTTGGGGTTAAGGCGCAGCAGATGCCAAAGTTTGATAGTTGCGAGAAGAACTAGAAAGGCAATCAGGTAACCCATGATTGCATCTGCCATAGCAGTCTCATAGAAACTTACAAACCTGTAAGAAACACAGCAAAATGGAGATGAAACATCTCCTCAATAACAATACTTAGCAGTACACATGTCCTTTAGACAAGTTTCATGATTTAAGCAACGGTTCTGGAAATAAATGTGTCATTTTAAGTTCGGACATGCGAAGTTAACAATCAGACTTTTATCGTAAACAACATATTAATTCAGTATTCTCTTGGTGGTTAGAGAGTGGTTTCATGTGTAGTCAGGATGGAAAAATTCTGCTTCATCACATTCATTACACTCTCCCTCATCCTCACCAAGAAAGGGCAGGGGAAATGAATGACTGGATGTGAGAACACTGGCGAGATAGGTAGGATATGAAGCAGTATTAGAGGGAGAGAGAATGAGGCTAAATATCATGATGAAAGAGGAACTGAAAATTGCATAGAAAAAAAAATCACAGCAAAACCCTATGGAATAGCAGTACGTACACATAGATGGAGCATAATTGCTATCTTGCAGTGTTTACATGCCTAAGTGAGTCACTCAAGATGACAAGCAGATAGCAGTGCTTTAGTGGCTTACATCTGTCACCTGAACCTTAAGATTAATTAGTAGTACTGTTATATATGGGCTCAGTTTTGGCCAGGAGTTGCTCCATTTTTTTTGGAGTAGGCTGCTTTTCCTGGCGTAACTTAAAAATCCCCAGTATTCCCAATCAATTTGTACCAGTTACGTTTTTTTTTAGTTTAGTTTTTTTTCTCAAAAGGGGGCGTTACCAGCCACCTGCGCCAGTTCTGGCCATTTAGGCAACTTTAGCCAGCTAATAGTTATTCCATTTCTACTTAGGCCAGCGTATGTGGCCACTTGAGAAAACCCTTGCGGAGAGTTAAAGAAATTGGCGCAGGTAAGGAGATCGGCGCAGGTAAGTGCAGCAGATGCCCAGACAGCAGTGGCAGGAAAGGTAAGAGAGAGGGGGAGAGAGAGATGGGGTAGGAAGAGAGAGGTGGGGGGAGGGAGAGGGGGTGGGGGGAAGCCTTTGACCGGGAGGGAGGAGACCACTAGGCCTGGGTTAGGGACGGGGGAGCGGACCGGGAGGCCACTCGGCCAGAGCTAGGGGCAGGCAGGAGAACTGATAGAAATCAACGTCAGGCAGGAGCACTAAGAGATCACATCAGGAGGCCACTCGGCAGGGTTAGGGGCGGGCAGGAGAACTGATAGAAATCACCGGCAGGCAGGAGCACTAAGAGATCACATCAGGGGGCCACTCGGCAGGGTTAGGGGGCAGGCAGTAGAACTGATAGAAATCACCGGCAGGCAGGAGAGCTCAAGAGATCGTGCCGGCAGGCAGGAGAAGTCACAGAGTGCATGCATTAGTGCTCCAATGCACCACACTCAATTATTTTACCAATGAGAATTATTTAGTTCAAAAATACTGGCAGTTCTATAAAGTTGTATAGGTTCATCACTTTGTGAATAAACATTAAATACTCCATAAGAACAGTAATAGAGAACTGACCGAACTCACCGGCAGGCAGGAGAACTCACTGGTTACCATGGCAGCCCGATCTTTTTGGCGCAGATCAAGGCTCCACCCCCCTCGGGTTAGGCCACGCCAAAATGAAGAGATCCTAAGGGGAAACTTACAACACATTTTTTTTGGCGTACTCGGCCCACAAAAAAATCGGGCGTAACTCTTCAAGTACGGCAAAAAAATGCTTTGGGGAAAATTGAGCCCATTGCTCTGTGGTATCTATTATTTTTATAATCCAAGTGTACATTTGTAGTCAGGTATTCAGTTTTTGTGTCTTTTCCTAATTCCAATTCACTCAATACCCTTAATGCATGTTAATGACCACAGGTTATTATTTTTGATATTATGCAGGTTTCCTACATTACAACAGTGACTACATTCCAAAAGTATTTAATTGGCTGTAAAGCGCTTTGAGACATCTGGTGGTCATGAAAGGCGCTATATAAATCCAAGTCTTTCTTTAAGTCTTTCTTTTATTGAGAAATAATCGACAGTTGATACTGGAAAATTGTATGTCCAGAATGTATAATGATACAGTAATTAAAAGCTTCTGCTTTTCATAAACTATAAATGATAAACTAAGGAGTACCCCATTCTGTGATTGTGATAGTATTCAATGTCCCGCTTTCCCAGAATTGTTCTCTTTATGAATATAGAAAGCGTGCTCCAACTGATCATTATAATGGCTGTCTCCAGTAAGTTCCATTTGCTTTTGAAATAATTCCATTTCTGCTCCTTCAGTAGTTTTCCCTGGGAAAGACATACAAAACAAATTGTAAGTACAAGAGAAAAAATTTACAAATACTGGAAGTCTGACGTTAAAACAGAAAATGCTGGAAATACACAGCAAGTCAGTCAGCACCTGTAAAGAGAAAACATAGGCTATGACGTTTGGGGTGCCTACCCTTCATCAGAAATGAATTATAGTTTAACTGTGTCTCCAATGAAGCTTCATATTTAGGCAGTCGAATACTCAATCTGCGACACTGTGGCCCCAATCTTATCTCGGAGGCGCATTTGGTGCTGGGTTGTGGGGGGGGGGGGGGGGGGAGGGGAAGGGGCGTGGAGCATTGGACGGGAAACCCGGAATGTCCTGCAACAACTTAAAAACATTTCTGTAGGTTTCCTGCCTGACAGCCAGCCTGATTGACCCTCGTCCCGCCTCTATTAAACCAGAAATGGGCAGGTTTGGTTCCTGTTTCAGATTTTTTAACTTTTTAACCTCTCATCTGAAACAAACCCAGCCAATTTGGGGGGTTAAGATTACTCCCTATAAGCCCATATTAAGCCTAGGATAACAGCCACACAACACTACCTGCGGGATCTCCCACTGGAGCTACACACAGGACGGACAAGAAAACGGCAGGAATGGTAGCATAGTGGTTATGTTACTGGACTAATAATCCAGAGGCCTGTACTAATGATCCAGAGACATGAGTTCAAATCCCGCCATGGCAGCTGGGGAATTTAAATTCAGTGAACTATATAAAGCTGGAATAAAAAGCTAGTATCAGTAATGATGACCATTGTCGTAAAAATCCAACTGGTTCACTAATGTCCTTTAGGGAAGGGTATCTGCCGTCCTTACCCGGACTGGCCTACATGTGACTCCAGACCCACAGCAATGTGATTGACTCTTAACAGCTCTCTGAGTTGTACCAAATTGCTACAAAGATGTATCACCAAATGGACTGCAGCAGTTCAAGAAGGTAGCTCACCACCACTATCTTCTCAAGGGCAATTAGGGATGGGCAATAAATGAAGTCCCCATTCTGTGAACGAATAAAAAAAAAGACTCACTGGTCCATCTAGCCTGTCCCATGTAACTATGATGCTTAGTGCAGGCACCCCATCACCTGCCTGGAGCCATGAAACCTCATGGGACAAGCAAAAGACTTTGTGGAAATGCTGGCTAATTAAAGAAAAGATTTGAAAATTCCTCTCCAACCCCTTTAAGCGATTGAAATTAGCCCCAGAGATCGCATAGGCTCTAATTTATATTACATGTACCTGCCTCTTGTCCTCCAACTCCTTCAAGTTACTCCAGCAGATATGGGGGTGGGCAGGAAATCAGTAGTGGAGCAATTCCACCAGCCCCCATCACTTCCAAGATTTTTTGGGAGTGACACGGGATGTGCGCGTGCATTCAGATTAGACGCAAGTGGTGTGAATACATCGTGTGACATCAAAAATCTAGGCTGACATTCCAGTGCAGTACTGAGGGAATCAGAGGTGCCATCGGTCAGATGAGATAATAACCTACGGCCCTGTCTGCTTTCTCAGGTGGATGTAAAAGATCCCATGCCACTATTTCGAAGAAGAGCAGGGGATTTCTCCCTGGTGTCCTAGCCGATATTTATCCCTCAATCAATATCACTGGAGCAGATTATCTGCTCATTATCACATTGCTGTTTGTGGGAGCTTGCTGTGTGCAAATTTGCTGCCTATATTACAACAGTAACTACACTGCAAAAAGTACTTCATTGGCTGTATAGCGCTTTGCTATGTCTTGAGGTCGTGAAAGGCGCTATATAAATGCAAGTCTTTTTTTTAATTTGCATTCCAGCAACCACAGCCACTGATCACTGCAAAGCATTCTTAGCATCCAGGATTGCTAATGGCAGCGGGGATAGGGTGGGGGTGGGGGCAGTGTGTTCCTGATGTCCAGGCTTCCATTGGGTTGGAGGATGTTATCTATTGCATAGGCTACGGCAGTATTTTTACAGAATTTTAAAAAAAAACCTATGGGGACTGGAGGCCACTGCTATGCAACACTGGAGCAGGTGTCTGAGGCATGGCGTTTCCATTTTCAATCCTCCCCAGTAGAGGTGGGAATCCTACCAGAATACTGCTGACAATGAGTTAAGTAACCTTACACTGGAAAATCAGTGATGTCACAAGTAAAACAATGGAACAGGATGATCTCCTGCTCCGCTGGAGTGGAAAATCGTAGCCCACTAGTTCTGTTTTACTTCACAGCATTTCACAAAGACAGTGCCAGTTACTTAGAGTAGTCACAGCTGTAGTAATGGCTGCTCTTGCACCAGTTATGTGCAGAAGCTGGGGTTGTTCTCCTTAGAGCAGAGAAGGTTCAGAGGAGATTTGATAGAGGTGTTCAGAATCATGACTTGTTTTGATAGAGTAATTAAAGAGAACTGTTTCCAGTGGCAGAAGGATTGGTAACTGGAGGAGACAGGTTTAAAGTGATTGGCAAAAGAACCAGACGGGACATGAGGAAACATTTTTTTTTACACAGTGAGTTGTTGAAGGGGTGATGGAAAGCAGATTCAATAGTAACATTCCAAAGATAATTGGATATACACTTGAAGAGAAGAAATTTACAGGGCTATGGGGAAATAACAGGGGAGTGGGATTAATTAGATAGCACTACCAACGAGCCATCACAGGCATGCTGGGCTCAAAGACCTCCTTCTGTGCTGTATCATTCTATGATTCTATGTGCTGTCATTGCTGCCACTCCAGTATAATAATGTCAGTGTAAAACCATGACAGGTATATATTTCAATGAGAATGTCAATTTTAATGAGTGCCACTTAATTTTTGCCTCAGCCCACTGAACATTATGTTATTGTGACACGACAAATCTTCATTAATGTTTGTGTTAGTGACAGAATGCACAGTGAGAACAAAATCTCTCCTTATTACATGATTACATTTTATGAGAACAGTGTCTCTCAATCCTGGTCATTCATCACCGATTGTACGGTGTCTGGCAATGTTTACGTTCCCGCAGACTTACCTGAATCACCATGTAATAGAAGAGGAAGAGGAAATACACCACTTCAGCTGCAACAACAAAAATGTGCAGCCCATCCGTGTACTGATAGAGACGGATACTCTGAAGATCAGTGTGTGTAAAGAAGGCCCCTGCGAAACATAACAGAAATCAGTGCGTTGTTTGATAGGACACACAAATTTTAATGGAACGCAAGGGGACCCAGACTCAACCCCGGATTCCTGACTCTGTTTATAGACTCGGGGCTGGAAATTCTTGTGACCCTGACACTCCACAGGCATGAACCGCCACACACTCTCGCTCAAGGCCAGAGACCCCCCCCACCCCAAAATCCAAGGAGAGAGTAATTTGCATAGCTATGGTGGGCTGCCAACAGCTGCAAGAGTACATCAGCGACAACTTCCCCAGCCCCCCGAGCAAGCCAAACCCAGACAACACATCCTTAAATCTGGCCCCTTTTTTTTCCATATTAAAAGTAGAACGCTGATTTCAACTTCAGTTAATTTCATTGGGAGATGAAACTAACCTTTGTTGAAATTGCACATGTGCATTTAATGAGAAAAAATGCGAGCTGAATGAACAACTCGCTGCAGCCCTTTGACCCCATCCCTCAGCCATGACTGCAGAACAACTTCTCCAAATAGTTGTCCAATATAAATAATTAACTTGTAACAATTGCCTCCAGCTGCTACTTCTCACATCATCATAAAGAAAACTGCAGCAATATTTCACGGTGCTTGTACCTCCCAGCTGTCAGGACTGGGATGTTACAATAATCTCTGTGCTCCACTCTCTCTCATTTATAATATCACCTGGTGCCATTCTTCACAGGCCAGAGTGAAATATAGATACATAAGAAATAGGAACAGGAGTAGGCCATACGGCCCCTCAAGCCTGCTCCGCCATTCAATAAGGTCATGGCTGATCTGACCATGGACTCAGCTCCACTTCCCCACCCGCTCCCCATAACCTCTTATTCCCTTATCGTTTAAGAAACTGTCTATTTCTGTCTTAAATTTATTCAATGTCCCAGCTTCCATAACTCTCTGAGGCAACGAATTCCACAGATTTACAACCCTCTGAGAGAAACATAGAAAAATAGAAATTAGGTGTAGGAGCAGGCCATTCGGCCCTTCGAGCCTGCACCGCCATTCAATAAGAACATGGCTGATCATTCAACCTCAGTACCCCTTTCCTGCTTTCTCTCCATACCCCTTGATCCCTTTGGCCGTAAGGGCCATATCTAACTCCCTTTTGAATGTATCTAATGAACTGGCCTCAATAACTTTCTACGGTAGAGAATTAACCACTCTCTGAGTGAAGAAGTTACTCCTCATCTCGGTCCTAAATGGCTTACCCCTTATTCTTAGACTGTGACCGCTGGTTCAGGAACTCCCCAGCAACGGAAACATTCTTCCTGCCTCTAACCTGTCCAATCCCGTCAGAATTTTATATTTTTCTATGAGATTCCCTCTCGTTCTTCTAAACTCCAGTGGATGCAAGCCCAGTTGATCCAGTCCCTCCTCATATGTCAGTGACTGGATCAACTGGGCTTGTAGAGAAGAAATTTTTCCTCATCTCAGTTTTAAATGGGTGGCCCCTTATTCTAAGACCATGCCCTCTAGTTCTAGTCTCCCCCATCAGTGGAAACATCCTCTCTGCATCCACCTTGTCAAGCACCCTCATAATCTTATACGTTTCGATAAGATCACCTCTGATTCTTCTGAATTCCAATGAGTAGAGGCCCAACCCACTCAACCTTTCCTCATAAGTCAATCCCCTCATCCCCAATTCAATCTAGTGAACTTTCTCTGAACTGCCTCCAAAGCTAGTATATCCTTTCATAAATATGGAAACCAAAACTGCACGCAGTATTCCAGGTGTGTCCTCACCAATACCTCTCCCAATGTTCAGGCACAGACATCAAGGTTTTATCTGAATATATAACCTTGCAAAAAATTGTCAGCCTGTTGATTTTCTGGCCCCCTGAGTCTTGTAAACTATTTTTAACTACATTAGTATAGTGTTTTGAGGAAGTGCAGGCATTTTATTGTTTTAATGATCTCTGCAATCCCATGAAGCATGAAATGTGTCATGATGCTGACAGTAGGTCTGGGGACTCAGCTGGATCAGCACATTTTAGTGGGCCATGAGCGGAAGCATCCGATCCATTCGATTATATAAAAATGTCAGACAGGGAAAGACCAGCTTGTCCATCCAGCCTGCCCCATAAAGTTGTGATGCCTTATTCATCACAGTTCAGACACTCTCTACCCATCAGGAGATGTGTAATCTCCTGGCTGAGGCAAAAAAAACAGATTTTTAAAATCCCATTAAAACTCTATAGATGATCAAAACTAGTTCAGGAGTCCATGGTTGTATTACCTGGTCCCCAGCTTTTGTATGACATGATCTCTGCCTCAATCTGGATCCGATCTCGCTCTCTTTCGAAGATACTCAGTGAATCAGCACCCACCGCAGGAAATGGCAACTTATTCCATAGGTATACTTTTCACTGGGAAACTAGAAGTGTTTAACATCTAACCTAGTTCTACCCTTGTGTAACTTATAAAGGTGATCTAGGTTTTCCCCAACCTATCTAATTGAAATAATTTGTCAATGTAAACACAATCTAGGCCCTTCATTGTCTTATAAACCTCAATTAAATTGGTCCTGAGTCTTCACTTCTCTAAAGTATACAGACCTAGCTTTTTAAGCTCTTTGGGTGGCTAAGATGTTTTAAACTGGGAATCAATTTTATAGCTGTACTCTGAATTTTTTCCAATGCCTCAATATCACCCACCATGTGAGGGCATCAAAACTGGACACAGTATTCTAAATGAGCCTAACCAAGGTCTAGTACAGGAACAAAATGTTATGTTTAATTTTATATTGAATAATCCTGTGAATGCAGCCCAGTACCCAATTTACTTTTATTATAGCTCACACCATTGGTCATGAACCTGTAAGAATTATGAACAATGACACCAAGATCTTTTTCTCGCTTCAAGCTTCAGATCTGTTCCGTGTAAGGTGTGTGTATATTTGGGGTTGGTCCCACTCCCATGCATCACGCTGCATTTGTCCATGTTAAATACCATTTGCCAAGCACACGCCGATTCTCCCAAAACATAGAGCTGCTCATAGTAATTTATTCTCTACCACCGTCCTAACACTTGCACAAATTGTCGATCATTCTCGCAATACCTACATCACCCCATTAATAAAGGCCGTAACACTGTGGGATACACTTATATCTCCTAGGTGTCAGGAGTGGGATGTTAAAACATTTTCCGTGCACCACTCTCTGATGGCAGACCTCTGGGCCCACAAACAAATTGGATCTATGCTGCTGTTGAAAGACTGTAGGTTGGGCTGTTGATACTAGTGAGTGCTGTCGGTAACAGGGAGATACAAACATCCTTAATTACTGGTACCGTAACTCAGGGGACAAAACTAGAAGATGCAGCTAGAGACAACTGTAAATTTATGACCTATTTATATTGTAGAACCACTTGGAAAAAGTTCTGCAATAATGCTCGATAGTCCAGCTGCTGTGTGCTTTTGTTGCTGATGACTGTCCAATAAGGCAAAAGTGTCTTAATAGTGTCAGGTATCAATTCGTACCTACAGCATTGCTTTCCAATATTAGCGTGGCAATGCAGAAAAGATTCACATTTGCATTATAAACTGTGAATTCCACAAAGATGGCTCTCGTGTAGGTGTCCAGCCAAGTATTGTCAAATATATATTGGAGAACTCTGTGGAATAAAGAAAAAAATATATATACATCACTGAATATATCATGACTATGTAATGAAACAGCACTGGTTACATGTCCCACCTGTAAAGTCCTGTCTCCTCAGTACAGATTCACACAAGGCATGTAGTGAAGTCAAGGTCACTCTGGACCTGCACCTTTATTTCACAGCTCTGGAATGCTGTACTTGCCTGAGACCTGTACTTATATACCTGTCTCTTGCAAGTGCACCCCTGGTGGTAAGGTATGCTGGTGGTTACAGGTCATCTCTTATTACAGTCATGTATAGCATGTTAGGATACAGTTATATATAATAATGAAAGATACATGACATCATCCTCCCCCAAGGACTTATTGTCGTTATAGGTTCAGTCTCTCAGGTGGTCTACGGTCTCGCATGGAGCATCTTTGTTGTGGTTCAGTTGTTTGCCTTGGTGTCTGTTTTTCTTTGGGTGTGGTTGCTGGTATCTCGCCTGGGATGTCTGTTTCGATTGGTGTGATTGTTGTTGACTCACCTGGGCTGTTTGTTGGGATTGCCCTTTCCTCAGGTTGTTCCCTTTGTCTGTCCACCAGGTGTGGTGCGAGTTCCACGTTGTAGTCTGCCTCTGGTTCCGCAGTGTTGTTGGTAAATCTGCTTTTGACTTGGTCTACATGCCTCCGGCAGGTTTTGCCATTGTCCATTTGTACTACCAGTAGCCTGTTTCCTTCCTTGCCCGTTACTGTCCCTGCAAGCCATTTGCGACCCCTGCCATAGTTTAGTACAAACACTTTGTCCCCTATCTCATTCCATCTCCCCCTCGAATTTCTGTCATGGTACTTAGTCAGCTTACGGCGCTTTGCCTCAATGATTTCGTGCATGTCTGGGAGGATTAATGAGAGCCTTGTTTTTAAAGTCCTTTTCATCAACAGTTGCACGGGGGAGGGATCCCAGTCAGTGAGTGCGGACGAGATCTGTATGCCAGCAGCAGTTGCGACAGGCGACCCTGCAGCGTGGGACCTTGGATTTTAAGCATGCCTTGTTTAATGATTTGCACTGCTCTCTCCACCTGGCCGTTGGAGGTCGGCTTGAACGGTGCCGTCTTGACGTGATTTATGCTGTGGTCAATTATAAAGTCTTGGAATTCTGCGCTGGTGAAGCACGGACCATTGTCACTGACCAATATGTCAGGGATTCCGTGCGTTGCAAACATGGTTGCGAGGCTCTCCACAGTGGTGGAGGTTGTGCTCGAGTTTAAAATGGTGCATTCGATCCACTTTGAAAATGCATCTACAACTACGAGGAACATTTTGCCCATGAATGAACCCGCATAGTCTACGTGCACCCACGACCACGGTTTGGTAGGCCAGGGCCAGGGGCTCAGTGGAGCCTCCCTGGGGCCATGCTGAGTTGGGCACAAATGGTGCACCTTCGGACGCAGAGCTCCAAGTCCGCGTCAATACCAGGCCACCAGACATGGGATCTGGCTATGGCCTTCATGAGAACGATCCCTGGGTGCTCGTGGTGGAGCTCCCGGACAAATGCCTCTCTGCCTCGCAGAGGCATGACTACTCGGCTGCCCCACATCAGGCAGTCTGCTTGTAGTGATAGCTCATGCATGCGCCTGTGAAAGGGTTTTAATTTCTTGGTCAATTCTTGCGTCATATACGCAAATGTGAGGTCTAATTTTGAGAAAAGTTTACCTCCAGCCAATGTGGCAAATAAGTCCTCCACTCTGGGCAGCGGGTACTGGTCCTGTAGGGAGATTCTGGTTATGGTAGATTTGTAGGCCCCACAGATTCGTACAGATCCATCAGGCTTCATGACTGGGACGATGGGACTTGCCCAGTCGCTAAATTCCACAGGTGATATAATGCCTTCCCGCAGAAGCCTGTGTAGTTCATGTTCAATCTTTTCCCTCATCACATAGGGTACAGCTCTGGCCTTGTGATGGACCGGTCTAGCATCCTGTGTGATGTAGATTTTGACTTTGGCCTCTTTGAAAGTGCCCACACCTGGCTGAAAGAGATGTTCAAATCGCTTTATAACTGTTGAGCAGGAGGGCCGTTCCTCTAATGACATGGCATGGACATCATCCCATTTCCAGTTTAGTTTTGCCAGCCAGCTTCTCCCCAGCAGTGCTGGGGGGTCTCTGGGGTCAATCCACAGGGGAAGTCGGTTCACTGTCCCTTTGTATGTGACAGAGAGCATGGCGCTGCTGAGGACTGGTACAATTTCTTTGGTATATGTCCTTAGTTTGGTGTCGACCCTTGTGAGTTTTGGTCTGTCTCTTTTATGCAGCCACAGTTGTTCAAATTGTTGAGCGCCCATGAGAGATTGACTCGCTCCCGTATCCAGCTCCATGTTGACAGATATCCCGTTGAGTAGGACCTTCATCATTATAGGAGGCGTCCTGTTGTAAGAGCAGCGGCCATTGATCGTGTTGACCCGCTGTACATCGGTGTCCAGGGTACTGTCCCCACCATCTTCTGGTCCGCTTTCCGACCCATCCGATTCGTATACCAGCCAAGCTGCTGTTTTTTTCCACATGCGGGCCAAATGCCCTGTATATTCACAATTTCTGCAAACAGCCTGCTGAAGTCGACATCCCGGTGACGAGTGCCCACCCCCACACCTCCAGCACAGACCTGTTCCATTGTTCAAAGTGTTCCCAAAGAATGAGCTGCGCCTGGCTGATCTCTCTTGAGCTTCTTCAGTTTGTAGTTGATTGATCGCATTGTGGGTTGATAAGGTGTGAACGGCCGTTCCTGTGGCCCTTGATGTCTTCTGCCTGCTGTCGAGAGCCTGTTCTCCCGGTTTTGTCTGTGTGTGGGGGTAGCAGCTTGTTTAGTGCTGTGAACTTCTTGTTCCAATATTTTGTTAGTTGTCGTACCTGCATTGTAAATCAACCTCGTTTCTTCTTCCCCTACCAAGAATGTCTGTGCAACCAGTGCTGCTGCCTCTAGGGTCAGGTTCTTGGTCTCTATGAGCTTTCGGAATATGCCTGCGTGGCCTATTCCTTCAATGAAAAAGTCTCTCAGCATTTCTCTCCTCAGTTCATCGGAGAACTCACATAAACTAGCCAACCTCCGAAGTTCCGCCACGCAGTCGGGTATGCTCTGGCCCACACAGCGTGTGTAGTTGTAGAATCTGTGTCTGGCCATGTGTAGGCTGCTCGCTGGCTTCAGGTGGTCTCTTACCAGTGTGCTCAATTCTTCAAACGACTTGCTTGCTGGTTTCTCGGGTGCCAACAGATCCTTCATTAAAGCGTATGTTTTCGAGCCACAGCTGGTCAAGAGATGGGCTCTTCTCTTGTCTGCCTTATCGTCGCCTAACCAGTCTTTGGTTACAAAGCTTTGCTGGAGCCTTTCTATAAAGTCCTCCCAATTGTCTCTCGCATTGTACTTTTCATCTGATCCGTTGTTCGCCATTCTGTGGATTCTGTAATCCCATCCTCGTTGCCACTGTAAAGTCCTGTCCCCTCAGTACAGATTCACACGAGGCATGTAGTGAAGTCAAGGTCACTCTGGACCTGCACCTTTATTTCACAGCTCTGGAATGCTGTACTTGCCTGAGACCTGTACTTATATACCTGTCTCTTGCAAGTGCACCCCTGGTGGTAAGGTATGCTGGTGGTTACAGGTCATCTCTTATTACAGTCATGTATAGCATGTTAGGATACAGTTATATATAATAATGTAAAATACATGACACCACCCACAATAATTCACATGCTTCAGTAAAAAAAAAGTCAGCCATTCTGGAAAGAGGTCAGTCTCCAGCTTTGGAGAGAATTGATAGGTCAACATTTCGGGCCATGGCCTTCCTCAGAACTGAAGATTGAAAGATAAACCAGCATTTTAATAGAATCAGGGAGAAGGAAAAACCTGAACACAGAGAGAAATGATTGTTAGATGATATAAAATATTATCTCAGTCCGACAATGAAAAATAAGAAAGTAAGATTCATGAAAAGTAAGATTAAAGAAATTAATGACATTAAAAAGACAAAATATTTCTGAGTAGGAAAGACAATGATAGGAACACCCAATGAAAAGGTGAGAAAGTGGGATAAATTGAAAAAAACAGAAAGCCTGCAAATCAAGTCTGAAAACAGAAAAAGTTCTCCACCCCAGTGCCCTGCTGAATGTCAACAATGCACACTGGGAAACCAAGCTTGCGATCCCATAGGAACATAGAATTGCCAGATGAAAAAAGACCAAGGTCCATTGAGTTTGCCTTCTACAATCCTGGTAGTTGTATGATAAAACAATACTGGAGTTGTTGACTAATCATCGCAATCAATCTCTATTAGTTTGTCAACAATCACTAATTTAAAAGTAATTGAAAAATCATGGGCCACTGGCATGGAACTTCCCAGGGTGGTACATGCTCGAAACATTGAAGTGCAAAACATCAGCTTTTGGTTGAGGGGTATGTTTTGGCCAGGACACTGGGGAGAACCCTGTTCTTCTTCACATAGTACCATGGGATCTTTTACATCCAGCTGGGATGGCAGATGAGGCCTTAGTTTAATGTCTTATCTGAAAGACGGCATCTCCGACACTGCAGCACTCCTCCATTAAAGGAAAAGAAACCAGGTAACACAAAGGAAGTGAAATGGATTAATATCAAAACTATTATCACAGCTATAACTGAAAATGGTCGATTTTCTTAAACAAAACAGCTACTCTGACAATACGGGTTACATTGCAGTAGGGAGGCTGTGATTGGAGAGAAGGTGCTTCCCAGAGGGCCTGGGTAGGGAGAAAGGGAGAAGCTGAAATGAAAATTAGACGGTGAGTCGAATTATACCATTCCACAAAAATTTCATGCATTTTACACACCTCCCAGCAACTGATTTTATGCATTTTTGGTAGACGTCTACCTAGCCTTTCAATCAGGAAATGGCGCATGGTGTTTCAGAGGGGACTTAATTATATGGAAGAAAAAATGTACAAAATGAAGAAAAATGTCATAGCCTTCAAATTACTGTAAGTTCTATGAATGCTTAATGTGTTAGTATCAAATTCCCCTCTCTTTCACCTTCCCTTGGCCCTCAATCCATCCCACAGGCCCTCGGAGAAGCATTTTCCTTTCCCTCAGCATTTCAACCGATATTTTCAGAGTGGATATTTTGATTAAGGCAAGTAACCATGTCTTATTATAGCTGTAGTAATACATTAAGGGCTGAATTTTGCCGGTGCTCAGAGGGCGGGTTCGGAGGTGGGTCCGCTGTCAAAATCTAAAAGATTGACAGCGGGGCAGTATCCTGCTCTGAACTCGTCTCCATGTGAGTTTCCCAAGTGTTGAGCCTGTGCTTTACAGAACTGGCACTAAGCAGCGGGTCAGGCAATTAAAATACTTAAGAAGATATTTAAGGGTATTTAAGCAGCATTTACCAGCTACTAAACATTTTTCCAACTTTTTCAGAAAGTTCCCATCACGTCAGGTATTTACATTGAGTTTCAGTGACTCGCCATTGCTTTGAATACGTGACATCTGCAAAAGTGGTATAAAATCTAACATTTTACAGATGTTCACTTTCCAATGTTAGAAGCTGGAGCTTCAGCATTTGGAACACACTTTTCAACTTATGGAAGGTTGGAAGTGTTTGGAGTATACTCTCTATCCACTGTCACCTCCTTGGAACAACCTTGGAACAGATCGCTTATGTCAACTCAACTTCAGCTGCCATCTATTCCATCAGCAACTGAAAAATTCTGGTCCTCAGAATGCCATTACGATCAGCCCCAACACTAAAATCACCAAAATCACTAGCAACACCAACAACAGCAATAATCAAAGAGCAAGTTATTATTTAAATGGAGAAAGATTGCAAAGTGCTGCAGTATAACGGGACCTGGGGGTACTTGTGCATGAAACACAAAAGGATAATATGCAGGTACAGCAAGTGATAAGGAAGGCTAATGGAATCTTGGCCTTTATTGCAAAGGGGATGGAGTATAAATGCAGGGAAGTCTTGCTACAGCTATTCAGGATATTGGTGAGGCCACACCTGGAATACTGCATGCAGTTTTGGTTTCCATATTTACGAAAGGATATACTTGCTTTGGAGGCAGTTCATAGAAGGTTCACAAGGTTGATTCCGGGCATGAGGAAGTTGACTTATGAGGAAAGGTTGAGTAGGTTGTGCCTCTACTCATTGGAATTCAGAAGAATCAGAGGTGATCTTATCGAAACATATAAGATTATGAGGGGGCTTGACAAGGTGGATGCAGAGAGGATGTTTCCACTGATGTGGGAGACTAGAACTAGAGGGCATGATCTTAGAATAAGGGGCCACCCATTTAAAACTGAGATGAGGAGAAATTTCCTCTGAGGGTTGTAAATCTGTAGAATTCACTGCCTCAGAGAGCTGTGGAAGCTGAGACATTGAATAAATTTAAGACAGAAATAGACAGTTCCTTAAATGATAAGGGGATAAGGGGTTATGGGGAGCGGGCAGAGAAGTGGAGCTGAGTTCATGATCAGATCAGCCATGATCTTATTGAATGATAGAGATGGCTCAAGGCGCCTTATGGCCTACTCCTGCTCCTATTTCTTATGTTCTTATGTTCTAACGTTCTCTACAATCACCCGATGCTGCACTGGACACAGGGCACAAGCACCCAAGCACATTGGTGCCCGGGAGGCCAGGGATATCTAGGTTCATATATGTGATGTCCCTGCACCTTACTACAAATTCACACGAGGCATGTACTGCAGACACAGTCACTATGTGACCTTAACCTTTATTCCCAGGACCAAGGAGTGCTGACCCTGGGTGGGACCTCCCCTTTTATACCTGGAAACCCAGGTGAGGAGTGTCTCCCACAAGTTCACCCCCTGTGGTCAGGGTGTGCATTTCTAGGGTGTAAGTACAGTGTACAGGAGTTGCATGAAGGTTACAGTTACATGAAGATTACCATTGCATGATGGTTACATACATGACAATATCTTAGCATGTGATCTCAGTATCAGAATTAAATGTTAGCACTGTACACTGGAGCTCCAGCAAGCTTTGTTGTAGAGCAACAAGATGGTTGTCACCGCCTGTAATTTTCTGTAATGGTAAGACAGCAACTTTAACTGTGCGGTCTTGAGGAGAAATTGGCGCAAAATATCCTCAACCCCATTCATGCTAAAATTACGCAAAAATTTACAGCAGTTTCTCTGCCGATCTTGCCAACAGGAACTTGCATCCAAATTTCCTGCAGGGCTTATTAGCCTATGCCAGCACAGCAAGTGCGAACGCAATGTCACCAATAGGGGTAATAGCGAGTGAGCTGCTGTCTTCTGCCATGGAACCTCACTCTTGGATTGACTTCACTGCTCCTCTTCCTCTTCCATCATTATCCAGAACAGCATATTGGGGAGGCCATTCCAGCTGCTTAATCCTTCTGAATGCATGTGGGTGTGTGCGTGTGGGGGTCTTAAAAATGTCAGGTGCATGGAGACTGACAGCACTTTGGTTAAGTATAGTGTAGGTCTAAGTAAGAATTTAAAAAACACACTCGGCCTCAATTAGAAGTTTGTCTGTTCAAGCGCCACTCTAGGACGTGAGCGTGTAATCTAGGCTGACACATTTCGCTGGTATGAGAGGTATCATCCTTTGGAAGAGATGTTGAAGCATCTGCCTGTTCAAGTGGAATAAAAGAGCCCAAGGTACTATTCAAAGAAGAGTCAGGAGTTCTCCCAGTGCCCTGACCAACATTCCTCCCTCAAGCAACATCAGTAAAAACAAATTAATTGGCCATTCATCTCATGCTGTTTGTGAGATAGCGCTGTTTATAAATAGGTTGCCACGTGCAAAAGTGATTAATTGAATGTGAATCACTTTGTTCTGCAGAGGGAGATACAATTTGTGCTAGGGGACAGCTGTGGGTGTTGCAGAGTGAATAAAGTTAAGTTAAGACTGTCTAATAATTCACTAAATTGAATGAAGCAATGATAATGAGAAAAGGGATTTACCTTTCCTATACCATTTATAAGGTGCCTTATCATTGAGCTCCTTTTAAGTCTGGAACGCACAGGTTTCTCCAGACTTTCCTCATAGTCCTTTGACATTTCAAGGTATCTCAATGCTATCCCCTTCCTGTTTCAGGAGACAGCCGTAGTAAACTTCTGAACACTGTTAAATATTAAAATCCTTGCAGTTATTTGGTATGACATATAAATGTGTTGCACAGGGTAAAGGAAATGGCACCTGAAGAGTTCAAAGCAGCCAGCTAAAGCCAGTTACCTGTAAGCATCGTGTGCATCTGTACCCAACTCTGCAATGTAGCCACCTCCTCTGTACATGGCAAGTTTCCCCCAGATGGGATAACTACGCAATTCACTTTGACTCTGGTATTGCCAGACATAATCCAGGTCTGAGGAATTCTGAGCTGCAGTCACGTTCCAGTGGAGACCGTAGACAGACATGTCTTCATTATCCAAGGAATACTGAGCATGGCATTCTTTTATAGAACTCCTCAGTTTTGTTGGGATGCGACAAATATTGTTCTTTATTCTCAATTGTCGAATGCGGGCAGATCCAACCAACTTAGAATTGCCATCGGTGACAAAGCCTGAAATATAAAACAAATATTTACCTGCTTACTAGTTAATCTTATCATTTCCTCCCCCCCCAAAATAGTATTAATGCACCTTACATGAATTGTCTGTTTGACTCCTCACAGCCTGTTTCGGTTGGGGGGAATGGAGTGTGAGAGAGGGACAGTTATATGTCGCAAACTTCTCTACATCCATTACTATTACTATTGCTGAACTGTGCAGCTGTTACTAAGGAAAATGGGCAATTCTACTTTTACCTTCCTTTGTGGGCCCAATAGCTATGATCATGACTTGTTCCATCTAATGGCTTCACATCAAACTCACAAAGTTCACTGAAAGTTGTGCTGCTTCAAAATGTAAACACGGTATAAAATTTTTAAAAATTGAACCGAACTGTTTATTCCATTTATTATACGGTAAAATGGGAAATTTGCATGTATGTTATATTTTCCATGAGCAGCAAGATGACATTTAAACACTTAGGGCTAGAAATTCAGAAAATAGTGGCATTGCCATTTTTTTGGGCGATAAATGCGGCTTAAAATTTTTTTTTACCGCCACAATACCGCTATCCCTGGACGCCGCAAAATTCGGCAAACGGTGACCAGCGATTGCGGTAGCTGTAAATCTGGTGTTGCGCGACTGCATTTGTGCGCCGGAGCCGAACTCACCCATCTAAAAAAAAATCGGACCATCTGCGCATGCGCAAATTTTTTTTCTGCCGATTTTTCTTTTCCGATTCTGGTCAGCTGTCAGGGTGCGCACGTGCAGTACACCCAGGCTGTAATCGGCCATTTTTCTCAGACAAGAGAAGATGCAGCAGGTTGATTATAGCAGGCAGAGGGCCAAAAAATTTAGTTCCGATGCCAATGAAGCACTGATCACAGCAATTGAGAGTAGATGGGGAGAGTTTAATAGGAGGGGTCGGAGTAAACCACCACCCCCCACCCCCAGCCGTTATAAGGTGATTTTGGACCTGTGTTGCTGAGGAGGTTTCCTCAGTTGATGACATTCGTAGGTAGCACAAGTAGTGCAGGAAAAGGTGGAATGCCCATTGCAGGGTCATGAGAGTAAGTCATATTTTTATTGATGCACTCCTTGATTACTTAAATTGTAAATCTGACACATGTTGCTGCAGTTAGGCTTAGTGTTGCACCTTATTTGCCATGAATGATCGTTACACATTATTAAGACTGCTTTTTGACATCTTAAAAGATGTTTCTGCACATCGATGTCTTCTTCATGAACCACGTGCAACTACCAGGGCCATTAAACAGAGGACTGTATTAAATGGACACAGTATGGTATAAGTGCTTTGATGACTATCTGTGTGTACCACCAGAGCAGAAGGGCACTCTGGTGACCATTCCTATTGTCATTTTTGCAGGAAAAGTTGTCCCACAATCGCCGGGAGCAGCAATGCACAGGCGGCAGTCCGCCCCAAACCATGCCATTGACAGACCTGGAGGAGAAAGTGGCTGGTCTTATTGGTGCCTCCAGGAGATCAACTACCCATGCAGGTGCTGAGCCCATGTTCCAAACTGAGGGCAAGTCCTGCAAAATCCCCGGGCTGGGTTGGGGCAATGTGATGCAGTGTTTGTGGACTAGGGTTGGGGCAATGTGATGCAGTGTCTGTGGACTAGGGTTGGGGCAATATGATGCAGTGTCTCTCGACGACATAAAATGCGTAGTGGTGGTCCTTCAAATAAGCCTGTGCTTTGTGACCTTACTCATGTCACCCTGCCCCCTCCCCTGCTGCCAACCACTTGTCTGTCATTTTCTATTTTGCAGATGAGAATTCTGAGCCACATCCTCCTATGGAAGCCTCCATCTCAGCCCATCACGTGTGGGTCAAAGAGGCAGGTGAGGGCCATGCTGAGGATCCTCCACAGGAGGAACAAGATGATGAAGCTGTTGCGGGGGTGGGGGGGGATAGGGGGATAGAGGGAGTGCTGGAGGTGGAGGAGGTGCTATGAGTGGAGGTTTGCTGGGAGTGGAGGGGGTGCTGGTGGTGGGGATGGAGGGGGCGATGCAGTCACCACCTCTTTTAGCTGCAGCCACAAGTTCCTTGCAGGAAGCCACATTCGCAGGCTTCGTCCCATTCAAGGCAGCAGGTCCAAGTTGTGTGCAGCAATGCATCCCCAGGGTTGAACCCCGTATGCCGACTCTTCGGAGGTTGAGTTGGCAAAGCCAGTCTCCTGAAAGACAGGCAGATGCATACCTGGATATGTGATTGTCAAGGGAGCGCATTGAGCTCAGTCAAGACCTCCTCCAGGCCCTGGGTGGCATTTCCGGCAACATTGCGGCACTATCTGCGGACATGAGGGAGGGCATGTCGCAGATTGTTGCTGTGACACAGGAGAACACCAAGGCCGTCAATGCCCAGCGGCAATTGATGGTCTTGACTTTTGGCACTGCAGTCCCCAATGCCAGACCGACAGCACCTGTGAGTGGTGAGACCAAGCAAGTGCCTTCCCACTCAGAAGCCGGACCTTCCATACCCCAAGCTTCTCTAGGGGCATCGCCATTGTCTCTCCCCCAATAACAGCAGCACTCTGCGTGCCTTGCTGCACATCGTTTTGGTCCCAACGCGGGTAGGGTAGGGGCAAGAAGCGAGGGGAAGGGTTACGGTCAGGGCGGGGGGTGGGGGGGGAGAAAGTGGCCACAGTTAAAAGATGTTTGGTGCAGTGGTTGTTGCTATTTTGCTGTTGTTTTCCTGTTTTGGTTATTTTATACAAGTTTTAAAAGTTTTACAAATTGTGTTCAAGTTATAAATTTATTTAAGTTTCAAAATTAAAGTTTACAAAGTTTCAAAAATGTACACATGTTTCATAAATTTACAAATGTTTTATACATTATTTTGTTCAACTTAACCATTCTTGTATAGTGTCTCATTTGCAGAATAAGAGGGGGAATAGAGAGGGAGGCAACAGTGAAACGTGCCTTTCACTGTTCAAGCAAAGTATTTAATTATGAGCTGGTGAAGTAAGACTTTTGCAGTGGCAAAAGCTCCACGAGGCCTCCCCTGTGGTGGTGCTGGTGGGGCTGCTGGCATGGGTTCATCACCAGGCTCCTCGTCCTCCTCCTCCTCCTTGTCCTCCTCCTCCTTCTCCTTGTCCTCCTCCTCCTTGTCCTCCTCCTCCTCGTCCTCCTCCTCCTCGTCCTCTCCTCTCTCCTGAGGTGGTCCTGCAGTCCCCAATGGCAAATCCTGTCCCCTCATGATGGCTAAGTTGTGTAGCATGCAGTACACCACAGTGAACTCAAGACCTGCTGAGGGGAGTATTGCAGGCAGTCTCCAGAGTGGTCCAGGCATTGGAAGCACTGCTTGAGCACTCCTATTGTTTTTTCGACGATGTTGCATGTGGTTGCATAGCTCTCATTATAAGCGATGCTCGACTTCTGTCTGAGGGTCGCAGAGGGGGGTCATGAGCCAGGTGACGAGGCCGTAACCTTTCTCCCCCAACATCCAGCTCTGGCCTTGTGGCTGATGCTCCAATAGGTATGAGACACTGATCTCATGCAAGATGAAAGCATCATAGATGCTCCCTGGAAACGTGGCATTTACTGCCATGATAAGCTGAGCATGGTTGCAGATGATCTGTACGTTCAGTGAGTGGAATCGCTTTTGGTTTCAATAAATCTCAGGATCCTCTAAAGGTGCTCGAAGGGCAATGTGCGTACAGTCAATGGCACCCTGAACCTTGGGGAAGCCAGAAATTTATGAAGAATTTAAGTTTATGAAGTCCTTCTTGCATGCGTACAGTGCAGTAGTCACCTGGCGAATGCAGCAATGTGTAGAGAACTGCAAGATGGAGCATATGTCCCCTGCTGAGGCCTGAAAGGAGCCAAGGCATAGAAGGCAAGTGCCGCAGTCACCTTCACCTTGACGGGTAGTGCAGTCCTGTTGCCGCTGATAAAGGCAGACCTACAGCCTATGAGCTGGCATATCTCTGTGACCATCTCTTTTCAGAAGCACTGTCTTCAAATGCACTGTGCCTCAGACAGCTGCAGGTGTGACTGCTGTTGCCGATAAACTCGTGAGGGGTAAGGTCTCCTCCCCTTATGTCTGCGAGCTCTTTGATTACACTCAAAATGCTCTTGAATAAGCCTTCTTCCAGCTTGATGCTGCATAGAAAAAGTAGCCAGCAATAACGACAGACATATTATAGCCCCCATTCTTTTAAATGTTCTCAAAAGTCCTCAAGCAGCCTTAAAAACAAACTATAAACTTACAAAAACCTCAATGCGTAAAACGCAGCCTCCCTCCAAATCCTTTTATGCACTAAACTCCTGCTCCGTTTTTCAAGATGGCGTCGTTAGCGCCGGGTGTGTCGTGGATCCAACCTGGTAAGATGTGATTTTTTTTCGGGCGTGTTTTTGGTTGGGCAATAATAATGGTGATATCGGCGAATTTTCCATTGCACACCGATTGACGTCATAAAAATGGTTTAAAAAAACCGCGTGGCCGATTATTTTTATCGCTGGCACAAAACCACTGCCGAATTTTCCCCCCGGGCGATAAATTTTGTGCGTCACGTTTACCGTCAAAAAATTACTTTTTCCGCTCCGCCGTGGTGGTAAAACGGGCGCATACCTGCCGAATTTCTAGCCCTTAATTTAAATCCAGGTTACCTGATTATGCAAAACCACAGCTATATGATCAAGTAGGGCTCTTCAATCACTTTCTCCACTTACTGGCATTTTAATTGTAATCGGGAGCATATGTGAAGTGCTAGTGCCAGTTTCTGACCACAGAGGAAATTACTCGCTGGCACACTAATTACCTGATGTTACCATTAACCATCACTTCACTCATCAACACTTTAAAAATGCTCAGACTCTCACTTAAACAGTGCTGGTGATTAAATCACATTCTTGATTAAAACTAAAATGTAAGTGAGCAAAAGCCCGATGGGAGAAAGGTTCACGGGAGCATCAGGACTGAGCAGGACGGGACAGGCGGAAGACGGCTAATACTGTAACTGTCTCAGTCTAAACAATGGACGCAGCATTTCTAATTAGTTATGGAGCCAGGTTAGTTGGAATTTTAATTTGTGATTCATTAGCAGTGCGAGCATTACAATAATCAGAATACATATCATTGGGGCAGTATCTCTGCTTAGGGTCTGATGGCCACAGGCAGAAAGGCTGCTCAGTTGATACTAATCAGCAGTCTTACCCCCATACATGATGTGTTTAGATGGTAACAGAAGAAGAAAAGTTCACAGATTGATTCAGTTAAGTGTATAGTAGAGGCTGCCCTTGTGAGGTTGAGCCGTGACTCAGGATTGCTTGATGCTGACACTTGATCGAAAGAAAATGGCAAAGTGCCCTAATTCCAACACTGGCATCTTTCATCACCACAAAAGAAAAACCATTATTTAAAGAAAAATACCGCAGGTCCATTTTCAGCTTTTCCATAATTTCGGTTTTTCCATAATTGTTATTAATGGCATTCAGCCGTGTGATGCTATGAGGTATCATTCAGACAGGGAGAGTTATAATAACTTTAGGAAATTAAATTGCCCCTTTTTAGCACCCTGTTAGCGCCTCGGCGGGGGGGGGGGGGGGCAGTTTTGCCTGGAGGAGGGGGACGCTCTCACCTCCTGGGAAATTGCCTGTGAGTTTGCGGAGGTGCTGCCATGGCAGGGCCGCGGCCCGAGCCAGCGCAAAACCGGTGATGACATCATCGCCGTGCGCAGCGACCCCTCACCGCCCTGCACTGAACCCTTAATGGCCCGTGGGGGAAATTGCCTCGCGAGTCGCGAAGCTGGCGGACAACCGCTCTCGGGGCACTCTTTTTTTTGTCAGGGTGGCTCAACGATGTCGGCCCTAGCGTGATCCGGGCCACCATCATGCAGCCCAGCACTCCGTCTTGGGTCGCACGCTGCCCTGGTGGCCTAGTGGAGTCCATCAGAGGCCTTGCAGAGTGCGCAGCGGCCCTCCCCTTTAATCGAAGGGGAGGGGCTATGAAGTGCGTCAGCGCTATGCGGAGCATCCACGTAGCGCTTCCTTCAGCGTCCCAGTAGCGCCGCGGTTACCGCCCCCAAATGAAGTGGAGTGCGCGAGATTCCTTTGAGGGGCAATAAGGGTAATTCCGCAGCGGGGGCGGGACTTCGGCGCTAAAAGTCCTGGTCCCAGAGGATTACTGCCCACAATCGGGGCGCAGGGAAATTTTGCCCCCTTAGTCTTTCTGTTCATCACGGGCAGAAAAGACATTCATGTTTTTACATTTTGGAAAATGTTACTGTTTGCCTCACCTGGGTAGAAGCCAAATAAATTTGAGATAAGGGTACTGTTCACCCATTTGAAGAAGTCATTGTAACCCAAGATGTCATCGAAACCACCGGTGAAGCTGTTTTCAATAGCTTTATTTAGATAATAGGAATTCGGATCACGCTGTCCATAAGCAACCAACAGCAACATCCACAGAAATCCCAAGTAAGCTGTAAGAAACAAAATCTAATATCAAGACAGTAAAAATGTCCCATTGAACTATTGCTGCAGTAAATTACCACAGATAATTTAGATTTATTAAAACATCAATTAATCTAATCAAGAGTTGTGAGAAATACAATGTAAAAATGTGGCCATTTACTTAATACTCCTCAATGTTATTACATAAGATATGCAGCACAAAAACAGGCCATTCGGCCCAACCAGTCCATGCCCGCATTTATGCTCCACTCGAGCCTCCTCCTATCTTTCCTTTTTAAACAGATTATTGCCTGTGTTGCAGTCTATCCAGTACATTTGCATCATATTTTCTCTTGATTATATATAGTCAATAAGCCAGCAACAACTGAAAATATTCAACAGAAAACAATTGTACTTCAGAAAGTAATGCACACAATATGGCAATATGTACATTTTGATCCATTTGTATTTGTGGTACACCTTTGTCAAAAAGATAAAATGCAGACAAAGATTAGGACAATATAACAGCAACACATAGGCCAGAATTTTCGTTACCTCGGGGGGTCTGGTGCGGGCAGTGGCCATGTCAGGTCGTGACCCCGCTGCTGGCTCCATCCCGCTATTGAAAATGAACTTACCTTAATGGGGCCTATTAAGACCACCCAGCACGTCACCTGGCCCAATGAGATGGAACAGGTCGGGTGATGTCATTCATGACCTGTTTTCAGCCGGGATCTTTAAAGGGACCATGGCCACGTTACATTTGAAGTTTCATTTAACATAGTGCTGTCACTGTACCAGAGCATTGGAGCGCTGCACACACCGACAATGACTGCACAGAGGCAGAGGGCTGCACCCAGGTTATTTGATGAGCACGCAGGGAGGCTCTCCTCCCTTCCGATGGACAGAAGAGACCTCCCCAGGAGACCAAGACAGCCTGATTGCAGATTGCAGAGGAGGTCACAGCAGGGATGTGGTCAGAAGGGTCTGGGTGCAGTGCCACAAATATTTCAATGATCTCATTAGATCAGGAAGGGTGAGTACAAAGTCACACTCAACCTCATCCTGCTGTGCCTCTCATTACATCCCCATCACTCTTCCTTCCCTACCCTACTCCTGCACATCCTTACTCACACCAACTTACCTTGCACCTCCTCCCATCCCTCTCTATCTACATTATCACATCCCCATCTCACTAGCCACCCCTGACACTCACCCTCATCCTAGTGCAATCATACCAACTAACAACCCAAGGGTAGCCACGTGGGTGGTTTATCTAATGTTTATGTAAAGTTTTTGTTGCTGTGGTGTCAAACATAAAGGGGCCGAAATCCCCCCTTGTCCCAATTGGGGGCAGTATCTCCGGGGCCAGGATATTTATCGCTCGGCCGGGAAGTCCCTCCCCTGGCGTGGAATTGGGCTTTGCGCCAATGAAACGAGGCGGTGCGCTGTCTCAGACACTTCACATCATTGGAGGGGTGCTCCCGGGGCGGCAGCGCTGCGCTGAGTCCAAGGGGCCTGAGTTAAAGGGGAGGGCCGCTGCGCATTCTGCAGGCCCTTTGGTGACCGCCACCAGGGACGTGCTCGATCGGGCCAGCGGCTCGGCATCCAAAGTTTAGTGCCGGGCTGCATGATGGTGGCCCGGTCGAGGCGAGGACTGCCAGTGTCGGGCCGAAGGAAGAGTCGGCCGACAAAATAACATTGCGGCCCGGGGCGCACGCGGCCTCCCCTTTAAGGGGGGCCCTGGCGACGGATGTCTGCCAGCCTCGCAGCTCGTGGGGTAATTTCCCCCGCTGAACGGAAAGAGGTCGGCGTGCACGACGACGCCTTCATCGCCTGTTGCGTGCCGGACCAGGGCGCTAATCGTGGGGCCTGGTGCTACCGGCTCATCGCCCCCAAAACCCCCATGGCAATTTCGCCCAAGGCGCTACCGCCCCATCTCCGCTCAGGCGAAAAGGCCATTGCACTCGCACAAAAAAGGGGCAATTTCGGGCCCAAAATCTTTATTTTCTACGTTTTCCGGTCATGGACAGATTTGTGTGCACCCTTGGAAGTGGCTTAGTGAGTTGCAGTGAATGGTGGTACCCCTGAAATGATGATGAGTGTGAAAGGAATGACTTGGGCATTGTAGAGATGCTTTATGGTGTTGATGTGGGGTGGTGCCAACCTGGCGCATCATGTGGCAGCCAGGGTGTACATCATAAAGTTAACTAGATCTGGCCATCCCTGGCCTCCCGGGCAGCAATGTGCTCGGGGGCTGATGCCCTCTGTCCTGTGCAGCATCAGGTGATTGCGGAGAAGGTTGGTGTTGTTGTTGGTGCTGCTGGTATGCATGGTACTTCTGGTGTTGGGGCTCATCGTGGTCCAATTCTGAGGACCAAGGTGAGACAGTATAAATGGCACCCATGTTGATGGAATAGATGGCAAATGAAATACAGATGACAGAAGCAGTCTGTCAATGGTGAAAGAGTTCTTCCAATGAGGTGACACTGGATGGAGACTTTGCTGGAAATAGTTGCAGCCTGAAGAACCTGTGCTGGAAATGGACTTAGCAACAGCTGCTGCCTGAGGAAAGTGATCATCTATCATGTGGGAGCTTTCACTGTACATTTGATGCTGTAAAGTAATCAGCTGGAGCAATGGTCACTGAAGTCCCGCCTCAGGTTGACAGACATGGTTCCCAAGCTGCATGAATCCCGTGGCCGTGCAGGGAAATTAAAAAAGTAAATGAAGAAAGCCCCTTAAGTGCCTGTAAACTACCTGATAATAATCTCAATTGGGTCCCCTGCAGCTGCCAGTCAGGTCGGCTCTGCGATGACAGACACACCTGGGGGATAAGCACGTGGGAGCGTGATGACAGCGGGTTCCTGACCCGCTGTCAAAAATAACAACTTGCCCACTCGCTGATCGCACCCGCTATCACCCCAGAAAATTCCGTCCATAATCTTCAACACCTTGATTGAGTACGCTGGTAATGTTGGAGGAGAAACCTAACATTGCACTGCCCTTTTTACGAGTATTACAAGCACAACAATGATGAATTTAGCAATGTGACGGCCCGCACCATGTATAATTGAACGACTGCTAAATTAATCAGGGCTATTGTTAGGTGATTCAGGTGGCCAACTAAAACAGGGGTGTTGGAATGGATTTTCGGATATAACAAAGCATGATGGGATAAGCCAACTATCTGCCTTTTCACTAAATGAACTTTGTACCAGGATTAAATTCTGCAGCAACAAGTGACTCATGGCCAGGTGCAGGCCACTGTTTCATAGAAAGCTTTGCAACAGAATAACTAACCACAAAAGAAGATACAGAGGAAGGGCCCCCAAACTCGCACCATGCTGTCAGGTTTCACTAGGACTAAAAAGTTGTGCAACAATATGATTGGTTGTATGTAAATGAATTGCGTTGCCATATGGATTGATTGGTTGTATGTAAATGAATTTAAATGATTGAATTCCGCCCTCTGTAAACTGCTTATAACCCCGCAGCATCAGGCACTCGGGGAGAAGGTGCTTCGCAGGTCGCGGGATCTCAACTCTTCTCCCAGAGCTCTGTTAGCAATAAAGTTGTCTCTCTTACCTTACCAGAGTCTATGTGAATTTATTTTCACTAACAGGGGTTAGGTTGCTTGAATACGTTAATGAGGAAAATAACGCCTGTTTAAAGACACCTGGGAGAAATTGTTCAGCGGTGAGTGGGGCAAGCACCAGGCCTGCTCTGCTCAGGTTTTCATTGGTTTTCTGCAGCCTAACCAACTTTACTATGGAGTCAGGAGGAACAGGAGTGTTATGCTAAGAAGATGGGTAGGTGGGGATGGTCTATCCAAATGCAATGGGCTTGTTGAGTAATTTCCCATTTCTAAAATTTCCATTATCTATGTATGGTACGAAACTAAACAATGTGATGGATGAGTCATAAGATGTTCAGTGCTCAGTCAAAACTTCTGCATTCCTGCCTCAATCCATGATAAAACCATGTCATCTTCATTAATTATAGGATCAGATTGAACACACACTATAACAAGAATCTTCGCTTGAGAAAACCCAGACAGAGCTGCTGTGAACATTAACACTTTAAAAAATGAGTAACCTTTGAGCCTAATGATGCTGTGTATTTTGACTACTAATTTCGGAATATAATAAAAGTGTTTTTTTTTTCACCTTGTTTATTTACATCTTAACTGATTTTTTTTACACAATTCTCCTTCCCATGGATTCTACTCTCCAAAGTGCTGTGATTTAATGAGGACAAGATCATCATCATCATAGGCGATCCCTCGAAATGAGGATGACTTGCTTCCACGCCAAAAAAAGGATGAGTTCACAGGTGTTTCGAATGAAGGATCTGAGCTACATCCTCAAGGGTGGAAGATGCCTGTGCGTGGATTTTTTTAACATGTGGTGGCCGTTGCACACCAGCCACCACACGAGCTTGGTCCAGTGGCAAGGATTATTCAAGACGACTGGAGACCTGCTCTGCTGCACAAACATAGCGCGCACACATATCGCAGTGTTGGCTGGCCCGTGCTGCCCCTGGGCCCCTGGCAACACAGCCAAGCAAGTCACAGACCTTTACACATCTTGGATTCTAGTGCCATGCTAGGCTCTGCAAACAGAAGATGCACTTACCACAGACCAGTCAATCTGTCCCTTTTCTTGTTGCTGTCATTTCAATCTTAACCGACGTTACAACAGTGACTACACTTAAAAAAAAGTACTTCATTGGCTTTAAAGAGCTTTGGGATGTCTGATGGTAGTGAAAGGCGCTATATAAATGCAAGACTTTTTTTTATCATTCCAGAGAAAGTTGGGATGATAGAGCAAATAGCACTCAAGACGTTATTTGCTTACCAAGTATTTCCCTGATCAAACCAAATACTTTCTGCTCTTTAATGGAATTCTTCTTCATATGCTCCACTTCGTTTCGAGGTGGCGGCTGATAGATATTGCTGCTGCTGTCCCTACGTGTTGCAAGCAGAGTGCTGGGGTCTCCTACAGAAAAACACAAGTTATTAGAATGTAGCTGCTTGGAAATATAGATTCGAAGACATTTCTTTCTTCTTTGTGAAGCCCATTATCTCCTTCTAATACCTTCCCACCTCCGCCCTGTCATCCCTCAGCAGCAATGATATAAGCCACAGACTCCACCGTACCATATCAATGTAATTCTGCTCAGCTGCTGTGAAACCGTCCATCAACCAGTTTGTTCAGGAACGGTGAAATATGCCCAAATGACATAAGAAGGTTATCAGTATAAGAAGTATATATTTTCTTTCTTTCGCTGATTTTACTAAAAAAGTATAGAAGGTCACATTGACCTTTTAATCTTGGGTGTGATTATGTCCCTGTGAACGATATATCTCCATGAAGCACTGGAATTAAAGAATACATTAAAAAATATATGGCATTTATTATGGATGAGACATTTAAGCCTTGATTTTGTGAGACTTACTTGAACAAGTCAGGAAACAGAATTAGTCATAAATCATTTTATATGTTGAGCTTACGGTGATGGATGGGTGGGGGTGAGAGCGGTGAAAGAGAGGGAAAAAATTGTTATTTGCATATTTTTAATAAAGTTTCGTCTGACCAACAACACAGCCTCTCCCACAGGCCCCAAAGTCTTTGCCGTAAAACAAGTACTGCCTTTGCCATAGTGTAATCCATGGAGCTTCCCCTCTAGCACAAAGGCCTGGAGGTCCATTTTTATGATTTGATCTCCGTGTTGGATGTATAGCCTGGTATATTCAGCTCTTTAGTGTCAATGGTCATAGGTAGGAATTCAAAGGGAAAGAAAATAAGACCGAGCAACACATTTAAGTTGGAGAAGTCACCTGAAGTAGATAATGAGTTGTCAATTGGGCTTTCCCCATCATCTTCCTGTTCTACTTTCTTCAAAACCAGAGCAAAGAAAGCTGCAAAACCCAGCACCTAAAAAGGCAAATAAAAAGATTCATAGAAAAATATTATTTCTAAGTGTATATGAGTCATGTTTACTCTTGTCTACATATTATTTCCAGTTACAAATTGAACCTTTTGTTTTGATTAAGTATTGCAATGTGTTCACAATTTTAATCAGCTGTGTTCTACATTTCTTAGAGCAAATTTTCACTGACTATTGCATTTTTCCCACATTTTCTGTTGTATTTTGGATTTTTTCCCCCCACTGGTGGGTTGGTTTCTAATAGATGCATTAAAAACATGATGTGGCAAACAGTAAAACCTAAACAGTAGTTACCAGGGACACTGGCAATCACACATTGAAAGTTGTGTTACCTAAAAGTTGTCATATGGGACATATTTTCCCGTAGGAAATGGCTATGTTTAGATTATATCTATACATCAAGAAAATTTAAATTATAAGACAAATATGGGTCACTGCAGTTAAGAGATTCAATTAATTTGCAGGCAATGTATTTTTTAGTGATTTTCATTGATTTTGAGTGATTTCTGGATGGTTAATAAGGGATTTTGAATATATTGTGGATAATTGCTTTAAAACAAGCAGGGTCTGTAGTTTCAATGCCAGTATTGCTGACCCTTATACTGATGGTGACTTATAATTTTCCAGAAGTGAGTGAGGCACAGTACAAGAATGGTTTAGTTGAATCAGTGTTCTTTATAAAAGTTGTAATTTCTATTAAACTTTAACAATATAATAAAATAAAATAATTCTTCTGAATGAAAATTATACAAAACAAAACATTATTAACAACAACCAACAACAACCAGCAGCAACATAGAAAACATAGAAAATAGGTGCAGGAGTAGGCCATTCGGCCCTTCGAGCCTGCACCACCATTCAATAAGATCATGGCTGACCATTCACCTCAGTACTCCTTTCCTGCTTTCTCTCCATACCCCTTGATCCCTTTAGTCGTAAGGGCCATATCTAACTCCTTCTTGAATATATCTAACGAACTGGCATCAACAACTCTCTGCGGTAGAGAATTCCACAGATTAACAACTCTCTGAGTAAAGAAGATTCTCCTCACCTCGGTCCTAAAAGGCTTACCCCTTATCCTTAGACTGTGACCCCTGGTTCTGGACTCCCCCAACATCGGGAACATTCTTCCTGCATCTAACCTGTCCAGTCCCATCAGAATTTTATATGTTTCTATGAGATACCCTCTCATTCTTCGAAACTCCAGTGAATACAGGCCCAGTCGATCCAGTCTCTGCTCATATGTCAGTCCTGCCATCCCGGGAATCAGTCTGGTGAACCTTCACTGCACTCCCTCAATAGCAAGAATGTCCTTCCTCAGATTAGGAGACCAAAACTGAACACAATATTCCAGGTGAGGCCTCATGAAGGCCATGTACAGCTGCAGTAAGACATCCCTGCTCCTATACTCAAATCCCCTAGCTATGAAGGCCAACATGCCATTTGCCTTCTTCACCGCCTGCTGCACCTGCATGCCAACCATCAATGACTGATGTACCATGACACCCAGGTCTCATTGTACCTCCCTTTTTTCTAATCTGCCGCCATTCAGATAATATTCTGCCCTCATGTTTTTGCCACCAAAGTGGATAAGCTCACATTTATCCACATTATACTGCATCTGCCATGCATTTGCCCACTCACCTAACCTGTCCAAATCACCCTGCAGTCTCTTAGCATCCTCCTCACAGCTCACACCGCTACCCAGCTTAGTGTCATCTGCAAACTTAGAGATATTATACTCAATTCCTTCATCTAAATCATTGATGCACATTGTAAATAGCTGGGGTCCCAGCACTGAGCCCTGCGGCACCCCACTAGTCACTGCCTGCCATTCTGAAAAGGACCCGTTTATCCCGACTCTCTTCTTCCTGTCTGCCAACCAGTTCTCTATCCACGTCAATACATTATCCCCAATACCATGTGCTCTAATTTCGCATACCCATCTCTTGTGTGGGACCTTGTCAAAAGCCTTTTGAAAGTCCAAATACACCACATCCACTGGTTCTCCCTTGTCCACTCTACTAGCTACATCCTCAAAAAATTCTAGATGATTTGTCAAGCATGATTTCCCTTTCATAAATCCATGCTAACTTGGACTGATCCTGTCACTGCTTTCCAAATGCGCTGCTATTTCATCTTTAATAATTGATTCCAACATTTTCCCCACTACTGATGTCAGGCTAACCAGTCTATAATTCCCCGTTTTCTCTCTTGCTCCTTTTTTAAAAAGTGGTGTTACATTAGCTACCCTCCAGTCCATAGGAACTGATCTAGATTCGATAGACTGTTGGAAAATGATCACCAATGCATCCACTATTTCTAGGGCGACTTCCTTAAGTACTCTGGAATAGAGACGATCAGGCCCTGGGGATTTATCGGCCTTCAATCCCATCAATTTCCTTAACACAATTTCCTGACTAATAAGGATTTCCTTCAGTTCCTCCTTCTCGTTAGACCCTCAGTCCCCTAGAATTTCTGGAAGCTTATTTGTGTCTTCCTTTGTGAAGACAGAACAAAAGTATTTGTTCAATTGGTCTGCCATTTCTTTGTTCACCATCATAAATTCACCTGATTCTGACTGCAAGGGACCTACGTTTGTCTTCACTAATTATTTTCTCTTTCCATATCTATAGAAGCTTTTGCAGTCAGTTTTTATGTTCCCAGCAAGCTTCCTCTCATACTCTATTTTCTCCCTCCTAATTAAACCCTTTGTCCTCCTCTGCTGAATTCTAAATTTCTCCCAGTCCTCAGGTTTGCTGCTTTTTCTGGCCAATTTATATGCCTCTTCCTTGGATTTAACACTATTCCTAATTTCCCTTGTTAGCCACGGTTGAGCCACTTTCCTGTTTTATTTTTACTCCAGACAGGGATATACAATTGTTGAAGTTTATCCATGTGATCTTTAAATGTTTGCCATTGCCTCTCCACCGTCAACCCTTTAAATATCATTCACCAGTCTATTCTAGCCAATACACATCTCATACCCTCGAAGTTACCTTTCCTTAAGTTCAGGACCCTAGTCTCTGAATTAGCTGTGTCACTCTCCATCTTAATAAAGAATTCTACCATATTATGGTTGCTCTTCCCCAAGGGGCCTTGCACAACAAGATTGCTAATTAGTCCTTTCTCGTTATACATCACCCAGTCTAGTTGGTTCCTCGACATATTGGTCTGGAAAACCATCCTTAATACACTCCAGGAAATCCTCCTCCACTGTACTGCTACCAGTTTAGTTACCGCAATCTACATGTAGATTAAAGTCGCCCATGATAACTGCTGTACCTTTATTGCACGCATCCCTAATTTCTTGTTTGATGCTGTCCCCAACCTCATTACTACTGTTTGGTGGTCTGTACACAACTCCCACAAGTGTTTTCTGCCTTTTGGTGTTCCGCAGCTCTACCCATACAGATTTCACATCATCCAAGCTAATATTCTTCCTTACTCCCTATTGCGTTAATTTCCTCTTTAACCAGCAACGCTACCCCACCTCCTTTTCCCTTCTGTCTATCCTTCCTGAATGTTGAATACCCCTGGGTGTTGCGTTTCCAGCATTGGTCACCCTGGACCCATATTTCCGTAATCCCAATTGTATCATATTCGTTAATAGCTGCCTGCGCAGTTAATTCGTCCACCTTATTATGAATACTGCTCGCATTGAGGCACAGAGCCTTCAGGCTTGTCTTTTTAACACACTTTATCCCTTTAGACTTTTGCTGTAATGTGGCCCTTTTTGATTTTTGCCTTCAGTTTCTCTGCCCCCCACTTTTACTTTTCTTTTTTCTACATCAACAGTAAAAACAACACTCAAACCACCCCTGCACCCTCCCATGATTCTACATGTGGCCACCTTTCCCAATGCCTTTCCTCCCCAATTCCCCCCTGATCCTTGGCCCTGACCCCCTCCTCCTCCTGCTATCAATGCCCCTGGCCCTGCCCACATAGGGACCACTACGTCGTGCAGCAGAGCACCTCGAGCATGACTGCTGAGAGGGAGGTGACAATGGCAGTGCTATGTTTGGGGGTTCTGGAGAAGCTGGGGGTGCTGAGGACCCATCTTCAAAGTCGGAAGAAACTAGTTCCTCCCGACGATCAGGTGCTGTCACCATTGGTGGTATGGCATCTTGGGGTGGAGTGCCATATCCCACAACTGTCAATTGCTACATAGCATTGGCATTGGCGGTCCGGGTGTTCTCCTTCACCGCCGCAATTAGCTCCGCTATGTCCTCCGATTGACGGGCTGTTAAAGCCGCAAAGTTTTTGGACAACCCAGCAATGGCCTGGAGGAGCTCTCGAATCAAGTCGATGCTCATCCTGGACAGTCACGCCATGTCCAGGCTAGCATCTGCCTGTCGCACAGCTTTCCCATTTTGGCGGATCAGCCACTGCGTATTCAGCATTGGGGTTGGTGTGCGCCATTGTAGTCTGCTTGGTCCCGCTTCCTCGGGCCGGAATCTGGGAAAGTTGGTTTCTGACAAGGAACCAGTGACTGCAGGTATAAAGGACCCTTCAAGTCCCGCCACCCCTCACTCCTCCTGCACCACCACTGTTACAACGCTTTGAGGAGCGTTCTCCTCCTGCTCCTCAACCATCTGTTGCATCACCATCTTTTCCACCTCTTCCACCGCCATCTCTTCATTCCTCATTCCCTCCAATGACTCCTCTCTGGGAGGGGCAGGTGGCTCCACCTGTGCAACTGTAAAAACATAACATTAATTGTTGGTGACAGGGGAGGAGAGGGGTCAGAGTAACATGAGAGCAATTCACTTTGCGCAGGCTTATGTGGAGAACAAACATATATTACCGACAATCATTACATGACACTATCATAAGCAAAGTAGACAGAAACTACATGACATAACAAAAGTTGAATCCTAAACAGTATGTTGCTTTCCAAGTGGCAGCGTGTGTTGAATCAAAAATTCATGCCAGAACTAGCAACATTTCGTGCTCCCAGCATTACATTACATTCTACATTATATTGACATAACATTGAATTACATGATTGCAGTACAGTCCAGGGATTATGCAGACTTACCCTCCGGGAGAACTGGTTCGGCACCAACACACGTGGTGGTGCGATCATATGCCCCTGTCAGCGCTGCAGCGCGTTCCTCTAGGTCTGTTAATTGAAGAGTCTTCGGCGGACCTTCACCCTATTGCCGGCGAATTTTTTCTGCAAAGGTGACAAAAAATACATGTAAACTAATTTCACAGCTACTAATACGGAACACACACATACATACACGTATACATATATAGATAGACATCCCCAATTAACCCCAGTCCCTTTGTCAACGAGTGCACCATTTAAGTTCTGTTAACATGCAAGTGTTGCATAATGAACACATGAAAATACAGAGGACTAACACAATGAGATCAATGATGGTAAATAAAAAATTTAACCAAGCTTTACAACATAATAAAACATGGCACTACTTAAGAATAAGTAGTCAGTGCATGATAAAAGTTGTTACTTACTCTCGCAGACCCAACGATGTAATTCCATCGTTTGCGGCACTGGTTCGGCCCCAGCATCATGGGCGCTACGGACGACACCGCCTCAGCGATCTCTCGCCATAACCGCTGATACGCGGACGTTGGCGGTTTCCCTTGCCCACACCGTGTTAGCTGATCCCAGTGGGCCTCCACATCATGGACCAATGATTCCTGGGCTTCTTCGCAGAAATAAATGGGCCTTCTCCTCCCACCTACCTCCCTCTCCACTTCCATAGCTTGTTTTTACATCTTATTTATACTGATTTTTATATTTAAATTTAAATAATTATTTATTATTATGTTTAATGATGTACTATTATTAATAATAAAAGTGATACTGTAAATAATCTTCCAATTCCTTTTATAAACATATCTTAAATAACTCTTCTCTCTCTCAAATCAATCCCCACTTCTGCACTCTCAAAATGTCCAACACTCTCTCGGTGGGTGACCAGGGCAGCCATGAGTTCGGGGCCAGGGGCCCAGGGGCCCAGGGGCAGCACGGGCCAGCCCACACTGTGCACACTGGGTCCGTGCAGCAGAGCAGGTCTCCAGTTGTCTTGGGTAATCCTTGCCACTGGACCAAGACCTAGCTCTGTCAAGCCTGTGTGGTGGCTGGTGTGCAACGGCCACCACACGTTAAAAAAATCTTCCACTCTTGAGGATGTAGTTCGGGTTCTTTGTTCGAAACACCTGTGAACTCGTCCTTTTTTTTGGCATGGAAGCAAGTCATCCTCATTTCGAGGGACCGCCGATGATGATGATGGTTCTCTGCACATGGGCTGGGTCGTCTTTGACCCTGAAATCGCGGGAGAATTCCTGCGCATGCGCAGAGAAAAAAAAAACGCGTTTCTAGGCGGGCTACTTGCCTTTAGTAAGGCAAGCAGATCGGCGATTTTTAGGCCCTTCGTCACCGCCCGCTCCGGCTCGCTACCGCCACACACCGCCACCGCCAAGACTTGGCCATCGAAAATCGCGGGAGTGCGTAGCAGCAGTATTCCAGCAGGTCAAAAGACACAACTGCCGGAATACCGCTAAGAATCGGGCGGCAATGATCCCGATGGAAATTCTAGCCCCCTGACACATAGTGAGTTATACACAGTCTGTGGAAGCAACAGACTGGACAGAATTTTCTCATTTTTTTTAATTCATTCATGGGGCCAGCATTTATTGCCCATTCCTATAGTGATACACAGATATGTAATTCTATCCACTGTTGCTTTTCAAATGATGGGTTGAATGCATATTCAATGCATATTTTTGCATCAGGGCAGCAAATTGAATGAGAAACAAATTTGTGGTTTCAATTCTTCGCATCGAAAAGTTTTGTGAATCGGTGTGAGTAAAAGCATGAAACACGGATATTCAGCAAGCTTTTTGCTAAAGTTAACAGAATGAATTTCACCATTTCACTCATATTTTATTTTTGCACATATATACATTAGCAAACATTTTTTGGTGGGGTGGGAGGAAGTGTGGAAATACAGAACAATCCTGAAGATTCATGGATAGTTGGTCCTTGATAATCATTAATACAAAGGAAAGCAAATGTACCTTTAAATTATGCTCAGTAATTTACCCTAACCATGGTAACTCAGCAAGATACTTGGAAAAATGATTGTTTGGAAATTAACACTGAAGTTTGGCTATCAAAACATGAAGAAATATTTCCAGTGAAAGGGTAGACTGAATTGAAACTGGTTGAAAGAAACAGACAGCTGCTGTGCACCTCTTCATAAAGGCCCCTGGCTGCAGGTCTCACTTCATTATCATTACATTTTATGATGCAACTAGATTCAAGCACGCAGCTTTAGCAGTGACACTACATTACCTTTAAAGGTTGTGTAATCAGAACACTTTCAAAGAAAGAGATTGCCATGGAGATGAGCCATTTGATAGAACTGTCTTTGCCATAGTGTAATCCATAGAGCATAGTGAAAAAGGCAGAAACACCACTGGTGGCTGCAACCAAGACCCATCCAATGATGACAAACCACCAGGGTAACCCTTTCGAACCATGTCCCTTTTTGCTGTCTCCGGAAAGACTAGGGGTAGAAGAGAACCTGCAGAAAAAGCAATCAGATGTTATACCTTGTTGCAGATATTTTGACAGCCTCTAAAGCTAGGGCCACTATAATCTTTCCAGTGACTTTCCTACACAAATCGATTTCTACTATGAGAATGTTAAACGAAAATATTGTATTGTAAAGACATTTTTTAAAAATGTATTCAGATTTTTCCCTTTCCCTTCTTAAGGCCTCCCAGACAGAATAGGTTTGATGAGTGCTGCTCTGGAATTAGCTGCCAAAAGGTGTGTGGGAGCACCTTGAGACAATTCATGCTCCACGGTTTCCCTACCTAGACTCACATGTTTGTTTGATTGTCAAAGTGGCAATATCATGAACCAAATCTTAGGACATGCAAGATCCGTGGGAAGCACTGTGCATTTTTTAGAATGAAGTGGTGTAATGCACCTATGAGTATGCTCACAGGTTTGTAGAGCTGTTGTTGACACGCCATGGCGCACCATTTTGCCACCCGGAGGAGGCGGGGATCCCCAGTTGAGTGCTCTCTACGCGGGAGTCTTCCCTTTATTTATTGGGGACTTGGCCTGGCAGTCCCGTGCAATCAGTTTTTAAGTCAGTTCAAGGACTCCCAGGCCGCCTGCAATTTCTGTGGACTGGAGGAGTCTGTGTTCCATGTGTATGTTCAATGTGTGAGGTTGCAGCCCCTCTTTCAATATTTGAAAGGGCTGCTCCTCAAATTCTGATTGCACTTCAGTCCCATGCTCCTGATCTTTGGGCACCATGTGCGGAGGGGAGCAGGCAGGTCGGAAGGCGTCCTCGTAGGACTGCTCCTGGGCATAGTCAAGAGGGCCATTAACTGGTCCATGCAGCGGGTGGTTGAGGGGGTCATTCAGCCCAACTGCCTGCCTCTCTTCCGCGGTTACATTCGAGCCAGGGTGTCCCTGGAGATGGAGCACGCGGTGTCCAACGGTACACTCGCGGTCTTCCACGAGAAGGACTGGAGTGCATCATCACTCCCGGCAACCAAATTTTAATTTGACCATTTATTGTTAAAAAGTTTTATTGGGTAATTGGTCAGTTTTAGTGCCCCTTTATTCAAGGGGCACCTGATTTATTGTTTTGCTCTAAAATAGTTGTAGAGCTGTTGAGTTGGGAGTGGCTTAGTCAGTCACATGATGTTCACAAGACTCATTAAAACCCCAGCTAGTTGGGTTCGGAGGATCCACGATAAGGCAGGTAGTTGTGAGCCTGGTGGATGAACTGGTAATGTGTAGTGTGATTGTTAAACCTTTTCTAATGAACCAACTAGTTCTTAATAGCAATGTGTTGCTATGAATTCTTAAGCAAAGAACCCATGAAGCAAATACATTACAAGTGCCTTGGAACTTCAATGGCAAGGCCAGCATTTATTGCCCATCCCTAACTGCCCCTGATTAATCTTGATTTAACAGGTTATTCCCTTTGTCTCCAAAAGTCCCCATTTTAAATTTCAAAAATGTATTATAATTAGCAATCCTGCAACGATGGAAATGGATCCAAGTCTCACCCTGGGGGTAATCTCACAAAAATATTCATATTACAACACATTATTAAAGAGTTACTGCACTGTCCTTTTCTGGGGGATTCAAGAAGTTCTTGCCTTTCTGAAACAGAACCGGAGCAGAGGATAGCATTTTCCAGAAGGTCCTTCATGTGTTGCACCTGGTGGACAGCTTGAGTGTAGCTCTGTGGATTCTGGAACTTGCCCAATCCTAGAAAGTCCAGCTCGTTCTCCACATGCTGGAGCTGCAGGTACAGATAGCGATTATAGTCACTGCGCCTCTGTTTGTCAATCACACCCTTCTCAGAGTCAGAGCTTGTGGTGTGTTCTGAAAGCAACGAGAGAATTAGTAACCATGGGTGAAAGGAAAGTGAACGTAGTCTATTTTACCACACAAAAGAAAAAACTGCAGATGCTGGAATCTGAAGTAAAAACAGAAAATGTTGGAAATATCAGCGGGTCAGGCAGCATCTTTGGAGAGAAACAGAGTTAACGTTTCGGGTCTGTGACCCTTCATCAAAAGTTAGAGATGTAACTTTAAGGATTCTTAAGGAAGTGCAGGGGCAGTGAAAGGGGGAAGGGAGGAAAGAACAAAAGGGAAGGTCTGTGATAGGGTGGAAGGCAGGAGTGATTTAGAGAAAAAAAGGATGATGGGATGGTAATGGCACAAGTTAAGAGACAAAAGCTGAGTCTAGATGGGGTGCAAATGGTGGAATCATCACCAGCTGCCATGAGAAAGAGAGAAACAAAAAGGGGGGCAGAGGCTACGGTCTGAAATTGTTGAACTCGATGTTGAGTCCAGAAGGTTGTAAAGTGCCTAAACGAAAGATGAGGTGCTGTTACTTGAGCTTGCATTGAGCTTCATTGGAACAGTGCAGGAGGTCGAGGGCGGAGAGATCAGAGTTCGAGTGGAGCGCAGAATTAAAATGACAAGCGACCTATTTTTCCATAGGTCACCCTCTATAAAAAGGCTGCCAGTAGTTTAACTGGCATTACGTCCAGGCACTCGGAATTAAGTCAGTTCAATGTAGTTAGATCCAGGCTGCTGTAATATTTGTAATGTGATGGGCATCAATCCAAACTAGTTCCCTAATGGGGAGGTCTGCCAATGAGTGGGCAAGATTAAAAACAAACTGTAACTCAAAGTCTGTGGGAAGTAGTTTCAGAGAAACATATTCTGTCAGTGGCATTTACTGTTTCAGCAGCAATAGGAATGAATGTCAATGAGAAGGGTAGTGAGGAATATCTGATCCAGCAGTGAAATTTGATTAGAAAATATAATTTTTACCAGTTACTCCACACTTTGAAGTCATGTCCCAGTTAAAACACTGTCCATAAGTTGAGACCATTTTAAAATGGTGTCAGCTTGGTGCAATTGCAGCACTCTCGCCTGAGCCAGAAGGTTGTAGGTTCCAACACCACTTCAGGACTTGAGCACATAATGTAGGCTGCCACTTCAGTGCAGTACTGATGAAGTTTTGCCTTGTTGGATGTACCGACTTTCGGATGAGATGTCTGCCCATTTAGGCAGATGTAAAAGATACCATTGAACAATGTGAAGAAAAGCAGAGAACTTCTCTATGGCCTGGCCAACTTTGATGCCCCAACCAACTTCACCCAAAACAGATTAACTGGCCATTTATCTCATTGCTGTTTGTGGGACCTTGCTGTTTGCAAATTGATTGCTGTGTTTCCACACGTAACACAGTGACTATGCTTCAAAACGGATTCATTTTTTGCCTGTTCTTTTTTTCTTTCCTTCTTCAAAAATGGTTAGCTGATGGATGTTATGTCTATTTCTGATAACATGCATTCCCAAGAGATGAAAAAAAAAACAATGGCAAATAACTTATTTCCTTCATCCCAATGCCTGTATTTTGCCATATGTAACTTATGTAAAGCCACTGCAAAACACTGCCTAGAGCAAAGTTTAGACAAGGGTTATTAAAATCCAAGTGTCTTGCTGGTTGCTATTTTGACAATGAGGTTAATCTCTAGTTTAAAAGGATTGTGATACAAAGAAAGACTGGGGCTCTTTAGCCTCAGTCAGTGACTGAGAGGGGACCTTATAAAAGTATACATAATACTAAACAGTATGGATGAGATTAATCCAGAGCACTAGTTTAGGTTATGTCAGGGTATTATAACAAGAGGGAATGGATTAAAACTGGTGAAAGGAGACTTTACGATAGATTTCAGGAAGAACTTCTTTGAAAAAGTGATCAGCACTTGGAATGATCTTGGAGTCATCGAGCAGCCAATCCATTATGGAACAGGATCGAGGGGCTGAATGGCCTATTCCATTCCTAAGGTATAGGCAAAAGCCTTTAGTTCATTCAAGAGAGAGTTAAATGACAAGCTGGGAGGAGGAAATGCAGGTTTTCTTTAATCTGGATGGATGAGTTAAAGTGAACAGAGTGGCTTCCCTCATCTATATCTATCTTGTGATTACTTTAACAGAAAAACATTACAGTTGCGATTCCCTTAAATCTATGCTGCTTTCAACGTTCAGCCATCTTGTTACTGCAGATCTTCAAACTCACCTTGTAAATTGACCGATCCCAGGCTGAGAATAAGAGTATCCGCTTTCTTACGACGCTCATTGTAAAACTCACGGTCCAAGTTATTTTGTTCCCGGATTATATTTTCAACTAATGCCAAAAGTTTGTTGATATCTGTTGTTTTTTTAAAATCCTTAGCCAGTGTTGGTAGCGGGTTCTTCAGTGTTTTAGTTAGTGAGTTGGCAATCCTCTGGATATCCTAAGTGTACAATATGAGTTTACTACAATGAAAAATATTCTGAAGGCACTTCAACACATTATTTCCATTTCATCATAACCATTCTGCCATTTCCATTGCTTCTATTGTTATTTTAACAAGTTCATTTTACATTGACAATGGCATTGCAGTTCGGCTTTTGTCTCCAGTCTATGAACCACTGATCTATTTGCTTTTAAAGTAATAAAACTCAATTAGTTTTATTCGAAAAAGGAAGAAATTGAATAATTGAATGACAATTTAGTTTTTAAGACCCCGTTTAAAGATTTATGTTATGGCTCCATTCCTCTGACTTTGGTCTTTTGTGCATTCTCTTTCCCTTCAGCCTGCAGCCTATTCTGTGTAATTGCCCCTCTAAATCTCCCTGACACTCCAACCCCCTTCTCCTCCTTTAAAAATCATAGAATCATAGACTAGTACAGCACAGAAGGAGGCCATTCGGCCCATTGTGTCTACGTCAGCAATCCCGCTCTTTCCCCATATCCCTGCAAGTATTGATCCTTCTCCTTCAAGTAGCTATCCAATTCCATTTTGAAGGCTTCTGAAAACCTGTCTCTTTGGCCAAGCCTTCAGTCCCTTTCCTAACTCCTCCCTTCTGCCTCAGTGTCTATTTTCCTTATATCTATCTGCGAAATGTCGAGGGATGTTCTTTACATTAAGGTGCGATATGAATATAAATTACAGCCTTATTCATTGAAAGGTGTAACTGTTGATGATTAATGGTGGCATCAATGATCGTGATGTGAAAAAGTTGATCTTTTCTGACAACCTTTATAACAGCTTCAGGTGTGAGGGAGCAAGTTTGTAGACTTTGGGAAGAAGCTGGTAAAGAAGGTGATATGCGGCCATGTTTTCCCTGCTTCTTTTCCACCTGCACTCCCTTTGATCTTGGTCGGATGTTCCTGAAAATCTGGACGATGAGAAGATTGATGGGGAACATAAGCAGCGAGCTCTCAAAACCAATCACCACTTCCTGCCAGGTAAATTCAATCTTACCTGCGTGGGGACAAAAACGTTGGATCAAATGAGAATGAAAGAACCAGTAAAAGTTTGTGTACAAAATGATTCATTGTGCTCTGTATAAATAGATTTCTTTTAGATATAAAAGAGAATTGATTTCCACAAGAGTCTACACTAACAAATGACAGTATTAGCAAAACAATAGAATACGTTCATGGAAAATAAAAATATATAACAAATAATAGGCTAAAGCCCTTTGGGGTAGAAATTCGTTCACTTAGCGCCCCTGGAAAGGGTCGGAACTGGGGCGGTAAAGGGGTCGGAACCGCAAGCGCCGGTATTCAGTTTGCCGGTGCCGGCAGCGCTGACCAGAATCGACCGAGAGCAGCGAGCCAGTGTGCAATGGCCCCGGTTTCAAAAGCGTTTCGGTATTAGGTTGTAGCGGTACCATAGCTGCCCCGAGGCGCTACGGGAAGGAATGATTGGAAAAGATAAGTTAAATTAATCTTTCTCTGATTTATTTTGCGATTCACCTGTATTTGGGGGGAGTAATTTATCGGGAATGTTTTTTGTCCTGATTTTTTTCTCCAGGGAGGCCTCTCTTAGGGTGCCATGAGGCCAGCTCTTTAGCTACAAATTTTCAGTTGCTCACCCGGCCTAGCTCCCAAACAGAGGTGTGGAACTCTTCACTTAGTGCTTCACTCCACTCTCAGGGCACAGCAACCGGAACTTTTTGGCTGCCATCGCAAACCATTTTACGGCCCAATATTTACTGCCTCGCTGCCATTAGCACCCTAGGAAGCTTCCAACCAATTTCCATCCCTTTCTGTGTGACTGCAGCACAGCTGGGATGATATTTTACTCTTTAATCTTCAGTTCAACAGGACTAACTTCATTTAAAAGTGAGACAGCAAGCTGACTGCCAGAACTAAGATAGCTGTTCATAGCCCACAGCATGAACTATACATCTATTATTGGTATTCAATAATAATATCAAAGCATTTACATTTAAATTCCATTTATTTAGTCTTAAGGTACCACAATTTTCAGGAATTTTTTTCTTCACAAGCACATGGCAAAAATGACATAAATCACATATAGTAATGCATCATCACATCATTTGTACATGATGTTGTCACAGTGTAAATGACGCTTAGATCTTCTGAGTTTTCTTCCACCACAAAGAAACAGTTTGCCTCTTTTTAATGGAAACAGTGCTCCTTTATCTGAGACAACAGCCAAGGATTAGCAAAAGGATGTGGATCATTTATGCAAATGAGTGGACAGATGGCAAATTAAATATAATATTTCTCCTTATTTCCCTATTAGATTTATTAGTAACGATCTTGTATTTATGGCCCTTAGTTTTAGATTCTCCCACAAGTGAAAATATTCTCTCCACAATGCTCCCCCTGTCCCATTCACAATTTTAAAGACCTCCATCAAGTCATCGCGAAGTCTTCTCTTTTCTAAACGAAAAAGCCTCTACCTTGATCAATCTTTCCCAATAGCTGTAATCTCTCAGTTCAGGTACCATCTTCTTTGCACGTTCGCAAGTGCTTCTGTGTCATTTTTATATTACGAAGACCAGAACTGTGCACAGTACTGCAAGTGCAGCCTAATTGGTCTGGATTGAACATTTAACATTATTTCTGTTCAGAGATGAACATTTTTATCAAGGTGTATAATGCAAAGAATTGCTGACTTTACCCAGGTCCATTTTCTGCTGGGCGGGATCCTTTGGCACTCCCCAGAATATAATACTTGTCAACATTGTGCAGAGGAGCAAGGAAAAACAGCACGACACACGCTGCACTCTTGTGAAGGGACTCCTGGGAGGGCGGTTTAACACCGAATACCAAATGTGTCCGTCTCGGAAATCCTTAGCGGTCTTCATGAAGAACAGATTACTGTTGGATTACAACAGAAGAGTTTGCTTTAGTTTTAGTGAGGGAAGTGTGAATTGGCAAGAACAAAACCTTGCAGAACCCACAGTGGATGAAAAACTATTCCAGAAAGCAGTGCAGCTTACTAAAACCTAGGTGTCAGAGGACAGTCAAAAATATAATAACCAAATTTTAAACTGAAATAATAACTGCATTAAAAAAAACTACAACCACTTTAATGCATTATCCAGTAATAAATGATGTTATTCCAACTTTGTATTCAAACTGAATTAATATTTTATAACCGATAACACCCCGACTTCACCAATAGCCACCATTTACCAATATTTTACCGACACAGTAACAGTCGCTGCTTTTCAAAGAAATCCAATGTTCGTGAAGTGCTTTGAGATATTCTGAGAAACATGATAACATGCTAGATATTTAAATGCAAGTCTTTCTTTTATTCTGCTTTATAAGAATTTAACAGCTGTCTTATTCTAATACTGTATATGTTAAACTTTTTTTGGCTTCTCACCTCATACTGCATAATTGAGTTTAAATCTGCTGCTCTCTTTTTATCCCTGATTTCTCCCTGCAGGATTGAGTCATTTGCCATCGAGCTTCCTCTCAGCCAGAATGGCGACAGACCTCATCCTGGGCAAGTCATCAATTATAACCACCCCAGAGCTGCTGTCTGATTATCTAACAAGCAAACTTTATTTTTCTAGTTAAATTTCTCCCAGCTGTTTACTGCTGCACATCCAGCTATATCTAAGATGACAGATTGCAATGGATCGCAGACTTCTACAAACCTTCCATCAATGCTATCTCATGATCAACCGATTCAAATGGGGACATCTTGGCCTATATGAATTATTCCTCTCCTCTTCACTGAGATGAAAGCGCTTAACTCCAGTGTTTGTTCAGCAAATGATGAACTGATTAATTTATCCTTATAGTAAAGTGAGTTGGTTATGCATATTTACCTTCCTATCCATTTCATTCTCAAAAGCTTACTGTTGTAACAAGACACTCTACTGGGGCAAGTACCGATGATCAGCTATAGTTAGTGCTCCACACCCTGCAATAAGTGACTAGCTCTAAGGATTAATTTTTTTGTCACTTTTAGTAAAGAAAGAACATGCATTCATATAGTACCTTTCCAATGCGCTTTACAACCAATGAAGTACTTTTGAAGTGTAGTTACTCTTGTAAAGTAGAGTACACGACAGCCAAATTGTGCACAGTAAGGTCCCACAAACAGCAACATGATAACAATCAGATAAGCTGTTTTAGTGATCTTAGTGCATGAACATACCAGGAGAACTCCCCTGCTCTTCTTTGAATAGTGCCATCGGATCTTTTACGTCCACTTGAGAGAGCAGACGGGGCCTCAGTTTAAAATCTCATCCAAAAGACGGCACCTCGTACAGTGCAGCACTCCCTCAGTACTGCATTGAAGTGTCAGCCTAGATTTTATGCTCAAGTCTCTGGAGTTGGACTTGAACTCACGACCTTCTCATTCAGAAGTCAGAGCGCTACTGTGGAGCCAAGGCTGACACCAAAGTAATGCATTATGGCAAAGTAGGGAGTCATATTTATAGAATAATAGAACAAAACTAGGTCGGACAGTTGCCAAGCTCAATCTTTATGTCTGTATTAACTTCTGGTACCTAAAACGTTTTAGGTCCATCTCAGTTGCCACTGGAAAGGCTTTGTCCAAGAGACAATCTCCAACATCAATAGCTAACCAGGAGTTACACAGGAAACACCATCTCTGATCTGTTTCCACGTCAAGCACCGTCACACGATTCACATACCTGGAAAGTAAATCAAATAGCAAAACTCAGTTTCACACATGTTTAAGTAGCAATCATTTTTTAGATTAAGCAATTGAAATCTGCAACAACAAAAAAATCGATGTGATCTTTTCGCTAGCTGCTCTGGCTGATAGTTGTTTTATTAATTTTCTTCCTCCAGCCAGCCTATGGTGCTCCGAACTTAGGAGAGGCACAAGAGCTGTGCAGGTTTACTTTTGCATTTTTATATCAAAGTAAGTGTCTTGTCTCAGCTCTCTGCTTCCCTATCAGTCTGCTTGAGATAGAGGGCTCACTGTGTGGTATACTGTGGGCAATAGGCCATGTCCTAGCATTCAAGGGCTAGATTATCAGTGCACCAAGAGGCTTCGTCCACTATGGAACATCCTGCAAAAAGGTACATTTCAGGAACTAGAAACTTATATTATGGATATCTCTTAAACAAAATTCTATAGTTGTTCCATGAATTACCACAAAATGCATGCATTTGAACCCCATTTTAATAGCAAGATCAACGGTTACACTTTCATGTTTAAAAGTTATCAATTGTTTTAGGATTACAGATAATACTGAGCTTCAGATGGACAATAGCTTTTCATTGGAGAAAGCTCAGGAGCACAGATAGAAGATGACCTCTCTCCCAACAAGGAGGGCATTTTGTTTCTAGGCACCTAGTTAAAGTAAGCAGTGGATCTGAGGCATGGACGATGTACAGAAGACACCTCAAGTCGCTGGAGATACATCACCAACGATGTCTCCGCAAGATCCTGCAAATCCCCCGGGAGGACAGGCGCACCAACATCAGTGTCCTCGACCAGGCCAACATCCCCAGTATTGATGCACTGACCACACTTGATCAGCTTCGCTGGGCAGGCCACATAGTTCGCGTGCCAGACACGAGACTCCCTAAGCAAATGCTTTATGCGGAGCTCCTTCATGGTAAACGAGCCAAAGGAGGACAGCGGAAACGTTATAAGGACACCCTCAAAGCCTCCCTGGTAAAGTGTGACATCACCACTGACACCTGGGAGACCCTGGCCGAAGACCGCCTGAGGTGGAGAAAGTGCATCGTGGAGGGCACTGAGCTCCTCGAGTCTCAACGCAAAGAGCGTGAAGAGGCCAAGCGCAGGCAGCGGAAGGAGCACGTGGCAAACCAGTCCCACCGACCCCGTCCCTCGACGAATGTCTGTCCCACCTGTAACAGGGTCTGTGGCTCTCGTATCGGACTGTTCAGCCATCAAAGAACTCACTTTGGGAGTGGAAGCAAGTCTTCCTCGATTCCGAAGGACTGCCTATGATGATGATGATGAGGTCCCTCGGGGGTTGGTATTAGGACCTTTTCTTTCCTTGTTTTTTAATAAATTACCTATACTTGGGTGTAGGGAGTACAATTTTGAAGTTTGTGGACGATACAAAACTTGGCAACATAATAAATAGTGAAATAAAAACAGAAAATGCTGGAAAAACTCTGCTGGTCAGGCAGCATCTGTGGTGAGAGACACAAAGTTAACATTTCAGGTCGAGGACCTTTCACTAATAGATAGTGAGCAGGATAGCAGCAGACTTCAGGAGGACATAGACAAACTGGTGAAATGGGCAGACACATGGCAGAGGCAATTTAATGCAGATAAGTATGAAGTGAGGCACTCTGGGAGAAACAATATGAAGAGGCAGTATAATCTAAATGGTATTATTTTGAGGGGAGTGGAAGAGCAGAAAGACCTGGGGGTGCATATTCACAAATCTTTGAACAGGGCACGGGAAGTTGATAAGGCAGTTAAGAAACCGTATTGGATAACTGGCTTTTTAAATAGGGGTATTGAATACTAAAACAAGGAAGTCAGGCTAAATCTTGCAAATCACTGGTTAGGCCTCAGCTGGAGTATTGTGTACAATTCTGAGCACCATAATTTAGAAAGGATGTCAAGGCCTTGGGAAGGGTACAGAGGAGGTTTACCAGGATGATACCAAGGGATGAAGGACCTCAGCTATGTGGAGAGATTTGAGAAGCTGGGATTGTTCGCCTTAGAGCAGAGAAAGTTAAGGGGAGACCTAATAAAGATATTCAAAATTATGGGGGGTTTTGATAGAACAAATAGGGAGAAATGTTTCCTCTGGCAAGTCAGCCAGTAACTAGAGGTCATAGATTTAAAATAATTGACAAAAGAACTAGAAGGGAAATGAGGAGAGATTTTTTCACACACAGAGTTGTGAAGATCTGGAACACATTATCTGAAAGGATGGTGGAATCAGATCCTATAAGAACTTTCAAAGGGCAATTGGACATGTACTTGAAGAGGACTAATTTTCAGGATTATTGGGAAAAAGATGGGGTGTGGAACTAAATTGGACAGCTCTTACAAACAGGCACGATGGGCTGAATGGCCTCCTTCTGTGCTGTAAGCTTCTACGATTCTAAACTGTATATGAAAGGCCGGGCATTTCAGGCCAGACAGTCAATGGCCCACAACAATTGTTCATTCATTTACTATCAGCTACCAACAAAGCCTCAGTGAAGAAAGTTTGGAAAAAATCAAAGCTCTGTCCACACTATGCTTACGATTGAAAGGCCTTGTGCAGGTTAAGAGAAAAGAGACGATTTACAAGTTATCTCATTTTAGTGATTCAGCTGATCAGAAAATGTCTGTTCCTAAAGAGATTATAGCCGTGATTTCACCCATCATGTTGGGTTGGTGGCCGGCAACTTGGTGACGGGTTGCGACCTGGCTCCCATCTTCATCCCGCTCTCTACAAGTAATTTTGCTGTGATTGGGCTTGTTAAGACCGCCCTGCGAGGTTCCCAGCCAATTAAAAGGAAGCATGTTTGATGACGTCATCTGATGACACATCATTAGCCAGTTTCCTTAAAGGGACCATGTCCGCATTCATTTTGACAGTTGTGTTGTCAGTATTCTGCAGCATTGATGTGCTGCAAACACTGACAATCACTGCACAGAGGTGCACGGTTGCACCCAGGCTCTTCGGTGACTCCATCTATATGCTTATGGAGGGAATCAGAGCTGCAGGGAGGTTCACTTCCCTTCCCATGGGCGGAAGAGAACCTTCCCAGGAGACCAACGCAGCCTGGTTGCACATTGCACAGGAGGGCACAAGCAGGGATGTCGTCAGGAGGACCAGGCTGCAGTGGGGCATACCTTTCAATGATCTCAGTAGATCACGAAACATTACTGCAATGCCACACTCAATCTCATCCTGCTGTGCCATCCCATCACTCAACTCTACCCCTGCACATCCTTACTCACACCAACTTACCTTGCACCTCCACCCATTCCTCTCTTTCTCTATCTACATTATCACATCCCTATCTCACTAGCCACCCCTCACACTCACCCTCATCCTGGTACAATCATATCAACTAACAACACACAAAGGTAGGCACTTGGGTCTTTTAGCCAATGTTCATGTAAAGTTTATGTTGATGTGTTGTCAAATATTGAAATCTTTATTTTCAACCACTTTGCCTTCTTGGATAAATCTGTGTGCACCATTTGGAAGTGGCTTAGTGAGTTGCAGTGAATGGTGAGACATAATCGTACACCCCAATGGTCATGACTGTGAAAGGAATGGCTTGGCCATTGTAGAGATGGTGCTGGTGTGGGGTAATGCCAACCTGGCATATCATGTGGCAGCCAGGGTGTACAGCGCCAAGTAAAGTAAATCTGGGCATTGATTAGATCATCCCTGGCATCCCGGGCAACAATGTGGACAGGTCCTAATAACCTGTCTCCGGTGCAGCAGCAGATGATTGTGGATAAAGTTGGTGTTGTTGTTCATGCTGCTGGTGTGCCTGGTAATATTGGTGTGCCTGGTGATGTTGGTGTTCGGGCTGATCGTAATGGACTTCTGAGGACCAAGGTGAGATTTTTTCAAGGGCACCGATGCTGATGATGGCAGCTGAAGTTGAGATGACAGAAGCGATCTGTCAATGCTGAGAGAAGTTGCTCCAAGGAGGTGACACTGGATAGAAAGTTCACTCCAAACACTTCAAACCTCCATAACGCTGACAAGTGTATTCCAAATCCTGATGGCTCCAGCTTCTGAGATTGGAAATTGAACAGCTGTGAAATGGTAGCGTTTATATCACTTTTGCATCTGTCAACTATTCACAGCAATAGATAGTCATTCAGAACACGACACACTAACCTGACGTGATCTCCAAGCACTGGGAACCTTGTAAAAAAGCTGGAAAAATGGCAAGTACCTGGTAAAATGCTTTTTATATACCTTTAAACAAGCCGTTAATGACTTCAATTAGCTCCCCCGTATATCAAAGTATAACACAACAGATAATCAGAGGAAGAAATGCCTTTGGTAATCATAGGTGCAGCATTATCTAACATTTATATTGGTAAACAGGGAAAAAGTCTGTATTATCACCCAAAATGCACTCTGCGAACCAGTTTGTCATTTTCTGGATTTGAAGATGATGCTAATGTGGATTTTCTTTTTTTAATTGCAGTTTCTTCATCATCATCATAGGCAGTCCCCCAGAATCGAGGAAGACTTGCTTCCACTCTTAAAATGAATCCTTTGATGGCCGCACAGTCCAATACGAGAACCACAGTCCCTGTCACAGGTGGGACAGATAGTCGTTGAGGGAAAGGGTGGGTGGGACTGGTTTGCCGCACGCTCTTTCCGCTGTCTGTGCTTGATTTCTGCATGCTCTCGGCGATGAGACTCGAGGTGCTCAGCGCCCTCCCGGATGCACTTCCTCCACTTAGGATGGTCTTTGGCCAGGAACTCCCAGGTGTCAGTGGGGATGTTGCACTTTATCAGGGAGGCTTTGAGGGTGTCCTTGTAATATTTCCTCTGCCCACCTTTGGCTCGTTTGCCATGAAGGAGTTCTGAGTAGAGTGCTTGCTTTGGGAGTATTGTGTCTGGCATGCGAACTATGTGGCCTGCCCAGCGGAGCTGATCAAGTGTGGTCATTGCTTCAATGCTGGGGATGTTGGCCTGGTTGAGGATGCTAATGTTGGTGCGTCTGTCCTCCCAGGGGATTTGTAGGATCTTGCGGAGACATTGTTGGTGGTATTTCTCTAGGGATTTGAGGTGTCTACTGTATATGGTTCATGTTTCACAGCGATACAGGAGGGCGGGGATTACTACAGCTCTGTAGACCATGAGCTTGGTGGCAGTTTTGAGAGCCTAGTCTTCAAACACTCTTTTCCTCAGGCAGCTGAAGGCTGCACTGGCGCACTGGAGGCGGTGTTGAATCTCGTCATCAATGCCTGCTCTTGTTGATAAGAATCTCCCGAGTTATGGGAAATGGTCCATGTTGTCCAGGGCCGCGCAGTGGATCTTGATGACTGGGGGCAGTGCTGTGCGGTGAGAACAGACTGGTGGAGGACCTTTGTCTTATGGATGTTTAGCGTAAGGCCCATGCTTTCGTATGCCTCAGTAAATACGTCGACTATGTCCTGGAGTTCAGCCTCTGTATGTGTGCAGACACACGCATCGTCCGCGTACTGTAGATCGACGATAGAAGTTGAGGTGGTCTTGGACCTGGCCTGGAGACGGTGAAGGTTGAACAGGTTCCCACTGATTCTGTAGTTTAGTTCCACTCCAGCGGGGAGCTTGTTGACTGTGAGGTGGAGCATGGCAGCAAGGAAGACTGAGAAAAGGGTTGGGGCAATTGTTTGACCCCGGTCCGGACGTGGATTGGGTCTGTAATGGATCCGTTGGTAAGGATCACGGCCTGCATGTCGTCATGGAGGCAGGCGGAGGATGGTGACGAACTTTTTGGGGCATCCAAAACGGAGGAAGTCGCTCCATGGGACCCTCGCGGTTGACGGTGTCAAAGACTTTTGTAAGGTTGAAGAAGGCCATGTATAAGGGCTGCGCTGTTCCTTGCATTTTTCCTGCAGCTGTCGCGCTGCAAAAACCATGTCCGTTTTGCCCAATAGGGGATGAAATCCGCACTGTGACTCCGGGTGGAGCTCCTCGGCCACGGGGAGAAGATGGTTGAGGAGGACTCTAGCGGCGATTTTCCCAATGGCTGATAACCGGGAGATTCCTCTGTAATTGCCGCAGTCGGACTTGTCCCCTTTTTTAAAGATGATCACGATTACTGCATCTCTGATATCTTCTGGCATGCTCTCCTCCCTCCAGATTCTATGAACCAATTTGTCATTTTCTTGATTTGAAGATGATGCTAATGTGGATTTTCTTATCTTTATTTGCAGTTTATCATTCTGTTATTTCAGCAATGAAATGGTGTTTTTAATCCATTGGTTGTGGTAAGTTATATTTGGACAGTGCCTAAGCTTTTATTTCCCCATTGCTATCCCCCCATAAAAAAAAATCCTTTATTCTATCTGAATTGTCCATAACAGCTTACCAGGATGGGCTGGAGCCCGAGTTGTCATGCCACAGTCGAATACTCTGGACATTCCCAAGTGGGAAAAGAGTTGTTAGGAGATATCCATCAACGCCTCCTCTCTCAAAGATAGGTTTCTCAAGGTCAGTAAGGAAATGTGGGTCACTCTCTCCCTCAGAGCCATACAATGTGATAGTCACCTGAATAATAAAAGATATCAAAATGTAAAACCTAACAGAAATACATTTACATAAACCCGTAGAAGTTTCAGACATCAGGAAGCTCATTATTTTAAAAATATAGCTGATTTCACTCCAACAAATTTAAGTTCTTCAAGCAAAACCTAATTCTATTTAAGAGTGATATGTAATCTTACACGAATGTTCCCTCTAATTTCTATAGGACGAACCCCATCTTAAGTATAAATTTATCTACTACAGGTATCTTGTATGTGTACATGCACATTTGTGCATGCATGTGCATGTGTATATTCTAGATCAGTTGCACTGCACGGCAGTATTTTGTGGTGACCGTTTACCTTTGTTCTATAGTTTGTCTCATTAATGGCCCAGTCACATTATATAAGCACCTTGATGCAACATTTTTCTAATCTGGTCTCCAAGGTGGTCCAAAGCTAGTGCATCATCTTACTGCAGTGTGCAGACCGCGCTGCTTAAAGTCTAACCAATGTCTGTCAGTTCTCTTTGCCAGTATGCCTCAGCTCTTAAATATTTATAAGAAATTCCACTTCAAAGCAAGTAGCCATGGGCAAGCTAGCTCCGTTACCGCCGTGTTCCAATTCTGGCCCCAATTAGTAACACTGACATGTGACCGCTCAGCAAGAGCTCTTTTGGGCTAAGAGACAGGTTTTGTTGAAATAAAACATGACTCACGTTTATAAGAGTGATTTTGTCCAGCTAATAAATTGATTATTCTTTTTGATTGAATTTGCAAAAAGTGACAAATTGGGATTCTTTGCTCCTCTACTTTCACTATCCACTAAAGTAAATGAGGGGTGAATTTGTTTGGGGCCTCACTCACTCCACTGCTAGAACTTCTGCAGAAACCCTGTTTGCACCAAACTTCCATCAAAGTTACGCCGGCGAAGCGGGAGAAGCCCCAGGCAAATTCTCAGTGTAAATAGTTCAGTTGAAGTTTAAGGTATATTAGGAAACATGCGACAGGGCTGACCAATTAAACCTTCAATGTAAGTTCACCTGAAGTGAAAAAAATAGAATCCTCTCTAAGTTCTGTCTATATTCCAAAACTTTGGGCTTTGAAGTTTCTTACATAGAATTACAGAGAATGTACAGCACAGAAACAGGCTATCAGCCCAGCAGGTCTACATTGTGTTCCGAACACAGTTGAGACTGCACACAGGGAGGTTAAAGTAACAGTGACTTCAGTCTTTATTAAGACACTCCAGATCCGGAACAGGCCTTAGGGGCCGGTTTTTATACAGTGCTCCCAAGGGATGCTGGGATCCCTTGGGACTTTCAGGGGATGCATTCCCTGGTGGCGGAACATGGGAATGCATGCTTTACAGATACACAACATCATTCCCCCCCCCCAAAGTCAAAGTCAAAGTGAAAACTATTTACAAGGTGAGGCGACCGGGAGCCTCTCTTTCCCTGGTGGACTGCCTCGGTACAAATGTCTCTTCTGGTGTGTTGGCTGTGCCCTCGCTGGGCTGGCGTATTGTTGGCCTTGCAGGGCTGCTGGGTAAGCCTGGCCTTGCTGGGCTGTTGGGCGTGATGGGTTCAATTTCCTGGTCCGGGGTGATGTAGTTGATCCTTTGGGTGTTTGTTGTGGGCTTGAAAAAGGTGGTGTCTGCTGTGGGTTGTTCAGGGCAGTCTGTGAACCGCAGCCTTGTTTGGTCCAGGTGCTTTCTGCAAATTTTTCCATTGTCTAGTTTGACTACAAACACCCTAACCCCTTCTTTAGCTATCACGTTGCCCGCGATCCACTTGGGACCATGTCCATAGTTTAGCACATACACAGGGTCATTCAGATCAATTTCCCGTGACACAGTGGCGCGACCATCATTTACATTTTGTTGCTGCCGCCTGCTCTCGACCTGATCATGCAGGTTGGGATGAACCAGCGAGAGTCTGGTTTTAAGTCCTTTTCATGAGTAGCTCAGCTGGGGGCACCCCTGTGAGCGAGTGGGGTCTCGTGCGGTAGCTGAGCAGTACTCGGGACAGGAGGGTTTGGAGTGAGCCTTCTGTGACTCGTTTAAGGCTCTGTTTGATTGTTTGTACTGCCCGCTCTGCCTGCCCATTGGAGCCTCTCTTTCCCTTAAACGAGGCCGAGGTGACATGTTTGATCTCATTGCGGGTCATGAATTCTTTAAATTCGGCACTGGTGAAACATGGCCCGTTGTCACTGACCAGAATGTCAGGCAGGCCGTGGGTGGCAAACATGGCCCTCAGGCTTTCAATGGTGGCAGTGGCGGTGCTTCCCGACATTATTTCACAGTCAATTCATTTTGAAAAAGCATCCACCACCACCAGGAACATTTTACCGAGAAACGGGCCCACATAGTCGACATGGATCCTCGACCATGGTCTGGAGGTCCAGGACCACGAACTTAGTGGTGCCTCTCTGGACGCGTTGCTCAACTGAGCACACATGCTGCATTGCCGTACACAGGACTCTAAGTCAGAGTCGATACCGGGCCACTACACGTGGGATCTCGCTATCGCTTTCATCATTACTATACCCGGGTGTGTGCTGTGGAGATCCGAAATGAACGTCTCCCTGCCCTTTTTGGGTAGCACTACGTGGTTACCCCACAACAGGCAGTCTGCCTGAATGGACAACTCGTCTTTTCGCCGCTGCAACGGCTTGATTAGCGCTTGCATTTCAACGGGGATGCTGGCCCAGCTCCCATGCAGTACACAGTTTTTTACTAGGGACAGCAGAGGATCTTGGCTGGTCCAAGTCCGAATCTGGCGGGCCGTGACAGGTGATTTATCATTTTCAAACACTTCCCTGACCATCAACAAGTCTGCGGGCTGCGCCACCATCAACAAGTTTGCAGGCTGCGCCATTTCTACCCCCGTGGTGGGCAATGGTAGCCGACTGAGAGCATCCGCACAGTTCTTGGTGCCTGGCCTGTGGCGGATGGTATAGTTATACGCTGATAGCGTGAGTGCCCACCTTTGTATGCGGGCTGAGGCATTAGTATTTATCCCCTTGTTTTCAGCAAACAGGGATATGAGGGGCTTGTGATCGGTTTCCAGCTCAAATTTGAGGCCAAACAGATACTGATGCATTTTCTTTACCCCGAACACACACGCTAATGCCTCTTTCTCAATCATGTTGTAGGCCCTCTCAGCCTTAGATAAGCTCCTGGAGGCATAGGCGACAGATTGCAACTTCCCCGCAACGTTAGCTTGCTGTAATACACACCCGACTTCGTATGACGACGCATCACATGCTAGCACAAGTCTTTTACACGGGTTATACAATACAAGCAGCTTGTTGGAGCATAAAATGTTTCTGGCTTTCTCAAAAGCAATTATGGTTTTTTTCCCCATACCCAGTTCACACCTTTACGCAATAACACATGTAGGGGCTCTAAGAGAGTGTTTAACCCCGGTAGGAAGTTATCAAAATAGTTGAGGAGTCCCAGGAACGACCGCAGCTCCGTGATGTTCTGTGGCCTGGGCACGTTCCTGATAGCCTCTGTCTTGGCTTCTGTGGGCCGAATGCCGTCCACCGCGATCTTTCTCCCCATGAAGATGCATTTCGGCCTCTTCAGCTGCAGCCCTACGCGATCCAGTCCTTGGAAGATCTCCTCCAGGTTTTGTAGGTGCTCGATGGTGTCCCGACCCGTGACCAATATGTCGTCCTGAAAAACCAGCATGCATGGTACCGACTTGAGTAGGCTCTCCATGTTTCTCTGGAAGATCGCTGCAGCTGACCGAATTCTAAACAGACATCTGTTGTAGATGAACAGTCCCTTGTGCGTGTTGATGCAGGTGAGGCCCTTCGAAGACTCCTCTAGCTCCTGTGTCATGTAGGCCGAAGTTAGGTCGAGCTTGGTGAACTTCTTGCCTCCTGCCGGCGTCGCAAATAGGTTGTCTGCCTTAGGTAACGGGTATTGGTCCTGTAGCGAGAAATGATTAATAGTTACTTTATAATCGCCGCAAATCCTGACCGTGCCATCACTTTTGAGTACTGGAACTATCGGGCTGGCCCAATCACTGAATTCCACTGGGGAGATGATGCCCTCGCATTGCACCCTGTCCAGCTCGATTTCCACTCTCTCCCTCATCATGTGAGGTACCGCTCGCGCCTTGTGGTGAATGGGTCGTGCCTCTGGGACCCAGTGAATCCGCACCTTCGCCACAGAAAAGTTTCCAATGCCTGGCTCAAAAAGGGAAGGAAATTTGTTGAGAACCTGGGTACATGAGGCCTCATCCACATGTGATAGCGCTCGGATGTCATCCCAGTTCCAGCGGATTTTGCCCAGCCAGCTCATTCCAAGCAGTGTGGGGCCATCGCCCGAGACAATCCAGAGTGGCAGTTCGTGCATCGTGCCCTCGTAGGTTACCTTGACCATGGCGCTGCCCAGGACAGTGATGAGCTCTTTGGTGTACGTTCTCAGTTTCGTGTGGATGGGGCTCAGGGCTGGTCTGAGTGCCTTGTTGCAGCACAGCCTCTCAAACATCTTTTTACTCATGATGGATTTTCTAACGCCAGTGTCCAGTTCCATGGCTATGGGTAAGCCATTCAATTTTACATTTAGCATTATAGGTGGACATTTGGTCGAAAATGTGTGCACCCCGTGTACTTCAGCATCTGCCTCCTCTCTCTGAGGCTCGAAATTGCTTTGATCCACCATAGACCGATCTTCCTCTGCCACGTGGTGGTTAGCAGGTTTTGCAGAGCTTGCAGCTCGTCTGCAAGCTCGTTGGAGGTGCCCCATTTTTCCACAGCTCTTGCAAACATGTCCTTTGAAGCGGCATGAATAAGCTGAATGGAAGCCTCCACAACGCCAACAAGGTGTGAATTGCCTTGCATTCATCCTTTGTTGTGGACTCTGAGTCATCTGGGTCACCTGAGGCCTGCTGGCAGTTGCAGACTCGTGGTTTCTGCCCTGTACATTTCTGCTCGCAAACACAGTTCCAGTTAATTTATGAACATTGCTAGTACTTGTGTGCTGAGAGATTTGTTTGGTGTTATCACTGGTGAACATAAACGCCTGTGCTATCGCAATGGCCTTACTGAGGGTCGGTGTCTCTACAGTTAAAAGTTTTCGTAGGATGGTCTCGTGGCCAATGCCCAGTACAAAAAAAGTCTCTGAGCATCTGCTCCAGGTAGCCATCAAACTCACATTGTCCTGCAAGTTGCCTTAGCTCGGCGACGTAGCTCGCCACTTCCTAACCTTCAGACCGCTGGCACGTGTAGAACCGATACCTCGCCATCAGCACGCTCTCGCTCGGGTTAAGATGCTCCCGAACCAGTGTACACAGCTCCTCATACGACTTATCTGTGGGTTTCACTGGAGCCAGAAGATTCTTCATGAGGCTGTAGGTCAGTGCCCCGCAGACCGTGAGGAAGACCGTTCTTCTTTTTGTAGCGCATCCTTCTCCATCCAGCTCGCTGGCTACAAAGTATTGGCTTAGCCGTTTGACATAGGCTTCCCAGTACTCACCCTCCGAGAACTTCTCCAGGATGCCCACAGTTTGCTGCATCTTTCCGTTGGATTCGTATACTCGTTGCCAGTTATTGTGTTCTTAACACAGTTGAGACTGCACACAGGGAGGTTAAAGAAACAGTGACCTCAGTCTTTATTAAGACACTCCAGAATGAGGAACAGGCCTTCGGGACCGGTTTATATACAGTGCTCCCAAGCGATGCTGGGATTCCTTGGGACTTCAGGAGATGCGCTCCCTGGTGGCGGAACATGGGAGTGCATGCTTTACAGATACACAACAGTCTATGCCGGTATTTATGCTCCACACGTGCCTCCTCCCAGCTTACTTCATCACACCTTATGAGCATATTAATGATTCTCTATAGAATAAATCCAAGCATACTTTCAGGAGTGTAAGAACTTTAAGCAGTTTTTAATTCTAAAAATTAAGAGGGCAAAATTTGGGTAGCGCCCCGTTTGGGAAGTTAACTTTTAAAAGTTTGAAAATTTAGCGCCAGGTGCAAACGCTTGCTAACTTCTGCTAAATTGGGCTTTAGCTCCCCAGAAAGGAAGTGGGGGGCGGTAAATGAGGGGCTAATAATCTCAGTGGGTCACTGCAGGGGTGTTAATAGCAGAGTGCTACCCAATTTCAGGTGACTTGTATTCAACAATCATCCTTCAATCCTTGACACTGACTGGTTCCAGTTCTCAAAGGGGAGGTTATATCATGCTGTACCTGCTCATTGTCAGCAGTGTTGCATTTGAGGGAGCGCTGTGAGCAAGTGCAACAACTTTCTGGCATGGCTGCTGCAAATCCTGCTGGAAGGGGGAGGGCAAGGCGATTCATTGACGTGGCTTTGGAGGCATTGGTGGGGGCAGTGGAGAGAAGGAGGGATGTTCTGTTCCCCGCATCTGGAATGAAGCCATTGTCACAGGTCTTCAGGACCACGTGGAGAGAAGTGTCCAAGGAGCTGTCGGCCAGCACTGTAGTCGATCGAACCCTCACACAATGCTGGAAGAAGTTCAACGGCCTCAGTCGGGTGGTCAAGGTGAGTACATGCTTCAGCACCTCCTACATACCAGCCTCTGAACCTCAATCTGTGCACACTGCGCAAACCACCACTCACCCACCACTCACCCACCAAACATGTGCAGCTACTCAAACTCACATCCTCATCTCACGCCTTGCCTACATTCACAGGTATTCAACGACGGCAGGTATATCTCCCACACACATCATCATCATCGTCATCATCATAGGCGGTCCCTCGAACGAGAATGACTTGCTTCCACGAGTTCACAGGTGTTTCGATGAAGGACCCGATGTTGCAGTCCTGAACTCCAATTGAGGGGGTGGAAGATGCCTGTGCGTGAAATTTTTTTAACGTGTGGTGACCTGCCAACACACGGGCTTGACAGAGCTAGGCCTTTATCCAAGACGAACCAAGGTGAGCCAAGCAGACTGGAGACCTGCTCTGCTGCATGGACCTAGCGTGCACACATATCACAGTGTGGGCTGGCCCATGCTGCCCCTGGGGCCTCGGCTCTTTTGGGCCCCGTACCCTCATAGCTGGACTCTTACTCACACTAATTCCTTTCTTTGTGCAGGCCAAGATGACACATAATCGGAGGGAGCAGCAGGGGACTAGCGGGGGTGAACCTCAGCTGCAGGAGCTGTCTGACCTGGAGGAGCGAGTTCTGGGGCTCATTGGCCCGCAGGTGGTGGGTGCCGTGGCCGACGAAGACGTCGACCCCGCTGGGGGCAACAATGGTATCTTTATCCCCTCTCCTTTTCTAATCGCACTTACCCGTCACACCAGAGGGCTTTATCACTTTCCACTTCTTGATACTGTCTGCCTTCCTTGCTCCATTCCTGCTCTCCTGCCCTCACCTTAACATGAGTCTTGTGCCATTTGTGCTTTCAGATAATCAGCAAGCAGACTTGCAGCCTGTACCTGAGTTCCCCCCACGCACCCCCCGCCCCCCCCCCCAAACATTGCACAGAGTTCTGCGCACAACATGGAGGCCCATCATTTCCAGTCTGCAGACAATGGTGGACTCCCAGAGAGACCGTGGGGACCCAGACCTCACAACTTGTGTCATGGACGATGTGGCAGCTTCCATTGCAGCACAGGCGGAAGCAATGGACCGTCCTGGTACTGTAATGCAGACAATGGTTAGTGGCATCAAATCTCAGACTGCTTTCATACAGTCTCAGCTGGATGCCGTGATGTGGTCTTAGTGCTGTCATGCAGTCAATGACTGCTATCATCCAGTCTCAGACTGCTCTCACAGAGTCTCAGCTCGATGCCACGTGTGTTCTGTCTGCTGCCGTCGCCATTAGGTCCACCTCAGTCGACTGGCGATCTCACGGTGTCGCAGCAGGCCACCAACCTGCGCTCCAGCGGATTGGTGGGGATGCGGAGATGCTGCCCCGGGGGAGTGGCAGCGGGTCAGTAAAGCAGGAACCTACAGCCTCTCTCAGGATGACAGCATTCCTGATCCCACCACTGCCACTCCGCTGTTGCACTTGTCGCTGCCTGTCACCCAGCCAGCCCAGCCTGAGGTGATGCAGTCTACAGACGGGCCTTCCAGACCCAGAGCTGGTCGAGGGTGCCACCTGTAGTCTCTGGCCCTGACACACAGCAGCCTTCCACCAGCCATGCTGCAGCCACAGGGCACAGACTGCGGAGGAGCACTAGAATAGTTAAACTGTGTGTTAAGAGGGGATATAAGGTATTTCACAAGAGTAATTCTTAAATATATTTGTTGTTTATGATACTGCTAAATGTTATGAGATAAATTTCAATTGGAATGTTGTATCTTTGGTAGTGTCTCAGTTTTGGGACTGTGGTATGGAAGGGGAAATGGAGGTGATGATGGGGACGTGCAGAGGAACCGGGAAGTGGGCTGCAATTCACTGGAACCGAACTCTGATGAGACGGTTGCAGACCATCCTTGCAGAATCGCGATTGAGTGGCTGCCTCCTCCGTCGCTGCTGGTGCTGCTCCTCCTCGTCCTCAGGTGGTGGAGCTATGCCTAGTGGCAATGGCTGGGCCCTCATGATGGCCACATTGCACAGCATGCAGCAGACGACGACAAAAAGGGACACCTGCTCAGCCGAGTACTGGAGGTCTCCTCCCGAGCAGCCAAGGCAGCGGAACCATTGCTTAAACACGCCGATGATCTGCTCAATGATGTTCCTGATGGTGGCATGGCACTCATTGTATGAGTACTGGGCAGGAGTGTTGGGGTTGCAGCAGGGAGTCATGAGCCAGGTGGAGAGCAGATAGTCCTTATCTTTGAGCAGTCAGCTGCGAGCTTGGTGTGGTGGCTGGAACAGGTCTGGCACACCGGTCTGGTGCAGGATGAAGGCATCATGGCTGCTGCCAGGATAGTGGGCATTGACGGTGAGGATTCGGCGTGTGTGGTCACAGACCAACTGCACATTCAGTGAGTGGAAGCCTTTGCGGTTACGGAATACCTCAGGATTGTGATGCGGTGCCCGCAAAGCGACGTGGGTGCAGTCAATGGTGCCCTGCACCATGGGGAAGCCCGCTATCCTGGCAAAGCCACATGCATGCTCCAGCTGTTAACTCTGGTCATGGGGAAGGAAATGTATTCAAAGGATGGCAACTGGGAGATGTTGGAGATGTCTGCTGTTGCACACTGGAAGGATCTGCTGGGGTAGAAATTGAGCGCGATGGTGACCTTGACTGCCACTGAGAGAGCCATCCTCACCCTGGTCTGAGGCTCCAGGTCTGGTTGCAGCAGTTGGCACAGCTCTGTGATCACGTCCTTGCTGAAGTACATTCTTCGAACACACTGTTCCTCAGTGAAATTGATATAGGAGAACTGCTGCTGGAATACCCTGGGAGAGTAAAGTCTCCTGTTGACAGCCCTGTTGAGCTGTCTCCCTCTGGCCACATTTTGCTGTCTTTCTCCCTGCCTTTCTCTCTACCTTTCTCCCTGCCTTTCTCTTTGCCTAAGTTACCCCCGTCAGTGACGCTGGAGCAGGAAGTCGAGTGTCAACACAGCCACCTTGAAATGATATAAATGTTGTTGTTTCAAATCTGCCCTCAATGAAAGTCAGGAATGTTTAACAGCCAGAACACTCCTTCAACTGAAAATCACTTAAATCCGTCAAATAGCCTGCCTGCCTACGCGGAAGTACGTTGCAAACATGTAATGGCCGACAATTTTTTCCCAAGGTTGGCACTTTTAAATAGCGTTCCTCCAGCCGACGTCCAACTGAACCTCGAATTTAGCTTCCGGGGTGGTAACCGGGCGCTGCACACGGCGATGATGTCATCATCACCAGGCGCAGCCGAGCGGGGCACTACCTGTTAGCGCCGCTGCAAAGCCCCCGCCCAATTTAGCTGTTCTCGCCGCAGCTAGGAGAAAACAGTTTTTGCACCGCGTTAGCGTGCCCACCCACGGACACTAACAGGAGGCGCAAAGTCCCCAAATTTTGTCTGCTAAGAATAGTTAAAATAACAGAGGAATTTCAGGAACCTTTCTGCAAACCTGTGCTCTCCAGCTACATAAGCTGGCACCTTCCTTAACTTTAGTTTTGGGACTATGAGCCCAAGTTTCAACTGGATTTTGTTATGTTCATAATAAAGTAATGTAACTGAGTACTATAGACGTGAGTAAGTATGACCTTAATTCCTTTATTCCAGAGTGTTGGTACAGCATGGGAGGCCTGCTTATATACAGTGCTCCCAGGGGATGCTGGGATCCCTTGGAACTCCAACAGGTACGCCCTCTGGTGGCGGTATGATACTGGTTACATAGGGTTGCATACATAACATCACTCCCTCGCAAAGTCAATAGTACACTTATTTACAGGGTGAGACGATCTGGGGCTTTTCGCTCGCTTGTCGATCGTCTCGGTACAAATGCAGGTGTAGGTGAGTTGGTTGTTTCTTCGCTGGGCTGCTGTGCAACTGGCCTTGCTGGGCTGCTGGGGATGGTGAATTCAGCTTCGTGGTCAACTGTGATGTCGAATGTCACTTGTGTGTGTGTCGAAGGGTCGAAGTTGGTGGTGTCCTCTTCAGGTTGCTCATGGCTGTCTGTGAATCGCAGTTTGGTTTGGTCCAAATGCTTTCTGCAAGTTAGTCCATTTGCGAGTTTGACCTGAAACACCCTACTCCCTTCTTTGGCTATGATGGTGCTAGCAAGCCATTTGGGACCATGTCCATAGGTGAGTACAAATACAGGGTCATTGACTTCAATATCGCGTGACAAGTTTGCGCGATCATGGTACATGCTTTGTTGATGCCGCCTATACTCGACATGGTCATGGAGATTGGGGTGGACAACAGAGAACCTTGTTTTGAGTGCCCTTTTCATGAGCAGCTCGGCTGGGAGAACACTGGTGAGTGAGTGGGGTCTGGTGCGGTAGCTGAGCAGGACTCGGGACAGGCGGTTCTGCAGGGAGCCTTCCGAGACACGTTTCAAGCTTTGCTTGATGGTTTGGACTGCCTGTTCTGCCTGGCCATTGGATGTAGGCTTGAAAGGGGCAGATGTGATGTGCTTGATCCCATTGCGGGTCATGAATTCCTTGAATTCAGCACTGGTGAAGCACGGCCCATTGTCGCTGACAAGGACATCAGGCAGGCCGTGCGTGACGAACATGGCTCGTAGGCTTTCGATGGTGGCAGTGGACGTGCTTACAGACATTATTACACAATCAATCTATTTTGATTAAGCATCCACAACAACCAAAAACATTTTGCCTAGAAACGGGGCAGCAAAGTCAACCTGGATTCTAGACCAAGGTTTGGAGGGCCATGACCACAAACTTAGCGGTGCCTCCTTGGATGCATTGCTCAGTTGAGAGCAAGTGTTGCATTGGCGCACGCAAGACTCCAAATCTGAGTCGATGCCGGGCCACCACACATGGGATCTGGCTATAGCTTTCATCATTACTATGCCTGGGTGGATACTGTGAAGGTTGCGTATGAACATTTCCCTGCCTTTCTTAGGCAAAACCAGGCGATTGCCCCACAAAAGACAGTCCGCCTGTATGGACATTTCGTCTTTGCGCCGCTGGAACGGCTTGATCTCTTCATGTATCTCCGCCGGGACACTGGACCAGCTCCCATGGAGGACACAGTTTTTTTACAAGGGACAGTAAAGGATCCTGGCTGGTCCAGGTCTTGATCTGGAGGAGCCATAACAGGTGACTTTTCGTTTTCTAATGGATCCATCGCTAAGAGCAAGTCTGCAGGCTGTGCCATTTCCACCCTGGTGGTGGGCAATGGTAGCCGACTGAGAGCACCAGTCTCTGTGCCTAGTCTGTGGCGGATTACATAGTTATGTGCAGACAGCATGAGCGCCCATCTTTGGATGCGAGCAGAGGCATTGGTATTAATACCTTTGCTCTCTGAGAATAGCGATATGAGCGGCTTATGGTCAGTTTCTAACTCAAACTTAAGACCAAACATATACTGGTGCAAATTTTTCACCCCGTAAACGCATGCCAGAGCTTCTTTTTCAATCATGCTGTAGGCCCTTTCGGCTTCTGACAAACTCCTGGACGCATAGGCGACCGGTTGCAATGTTCCCAATTCGTTTGCTTGCTGTAACACACACCCGACCCCATACGAAGACGTATCGCAAACTAGCACTAAACGTTTACATGGGTTATACAGAACAAGCAGTTTGTTGGAACATAACAGATTTCTGGCTTTCTCAAAAGCAGCCTCTTATGATTTTCCCCATACCCAGTCATCTCCCTTGTGTAGCAACACATGTAGGAATTCTAGCAAGGTGCTTAACCTGGGTAAGAAATTACCAAAATAATTGAGGAGTCCCAGGAACGACCGCAGCTCCGTCACGTTCTGTGAGCTCGACGTGTTCTTGATGGCCTCCGTCTTGGCATCGGTGGGTCTGATGCCATCTGCCACGATTCTTCTCCCTAAGAACTTGACTGCTGGCGCCAGGAAAACACACTTCGAGCATTTCAACCCGAGTCCCACACGATCTAGCCGACTTAGAACCTCTTCCAGGTTCTGCAAGTGTTCGATGGTGTCCCAACCTGTGATCAATATGTCGTCCTGGAAAACCACAGTGTGCGGAACCGACTTTAGCAGACTCTCCATGTTCCTTTGAAAAATATCTGCGGCTGATCGAATCCCAAACGGGCATCTATTGTAGATGAACAGACCCTTGTGCGTGTTGATGCAGGTGAGGCCTTTCGAAGATTCCGCCAGCTCCTGCATCATGTAGGCCGAGGTCAGGTCCAACTTAGTGAACATCTTTCCTCCTGACAGCGTCACAAATAGGTTGTCTGCTTTGGGTAGCGGGTACTGGTCCTGCAGCGAAAAACAGTTAATCGTTACTTTATAGTCCCCACAAATTCTGACCATGCCATTGCCTTTGAGAACCGGAACAATCGGACTGGCCCACTCATTGAACTCCACCGGCGCGATGATGCCTTCTCGCTGCAGCCTGTCCAGCTCGACCTCCACTTTCTCTTGCATCATATATGGCATCGCCTGTGCCTTGTGGTGGATGGGTCGTGTACCGGGAACCAAATGGATCTGCACCTTCACCCCCGAGAAACTTCCGATGCCTGGCTCAAACAACGATGGAAACTTGCTCAGAACCTGGGCACATGAGACATCATCAATGGACGAGAGCGCTTGGATGTCGTCCCAGTTCCAGCGGATTTTCCCCAGCCAGCTTCTGCCAAACAGTGTGGGGCCATCTCCAGGTACAATCCATAGTGGGAGTTCGTGCACTGCTCCATCATAGGAGACTTTTACTGCTGCGCTGCCAATTACAGGGATCAGCTCTTTAGTGTAAGTTCTTAGCTTGGTATGAATGGGGTTAAGCTTGGGCTTGAGTGCCTTGGTGCACCACAACCTATCAAAGGCCTTTTTGCTCATGATAGACTGACTCACACCCGTGTCCAGTCCCATGGAGACTGGAATTCCATCCAGTTCGACTTTTAACATGATCGGTGGACATTTCATGGTGAATGTGTGTACCCCGTACACTTCTGCCTCATCGGTTCGAGTCTCCAGTTCAGTTTGATCCGCCATGGATCGGTCTTCCTCTGCAACGTGGTGGTTTGCAGGGTTTGCAGCTCGTCTGCACATTCGCTGGAGGTCCTATTGTTCCACAGCCTTTGCACACAGTGTTTGAAGCAGCATTGATGGGCTCGATGATCACCTCCGCAGCACCAACAAGGTGTTAACTGCCTTGCAATAACGTTTGATGGCGGACTCTGAGTCATCTGAGGTCGTGCAGCTGCAGGCGTGTACATTCTGCCATATGCATTCCTGCCTGAAAACGACGTTACTTTGTGTACAGTACTTGCTGAAACCTCTTTATGCTGCGAAATTTGTTTGGTGTTATCGCTGGTGGACATAAATTGTTATGGCTTTGCTCAGGTTCGGTGTTTCAACAGTCAATAGTTTGCGAAGGATAACCAAGCACAAAAAAGTCTCTTAGCATTTGCTCCAGGAATTCATTGATTTCGCAATGTCCTACATGGCGCTTTAGTTTGGCGACATAGCTCGCCACTTCCTGGCCTTCAGACCGTTGACATGTTGAAATCAGAACGTTCTCCTTCGGATTTAGGTGCTCCCAGACCAGCGTACACATTTCTTCATACGATTTGGTTGTTGGTTTCACCGGAGCAAGAAGATTCTTCATGAGGCCATAGGTTGTTGCCCCACAGACGGTGAGGAGGATCACCCTTCATTTGGCAGCGTTTTCATCCCCTTCCAGCTCGTTGGCCACGAAGTATTGGTCGAGTTGCTCCACAAAGGCCTCTCAATCATCCCCTTCTGAGAATTTCTCCAGAATACCAACAGTTCTCTGCATTTTCGCGTGATGGCTTGTTATCTCGTTGCCAGTTGTTATAATAAAGTAACGTGACTGAGTACTGTAGATGTGAGTAAGTGTGACCTTAGTTTCTTTGGGCCCAAGTTTCGGCCTCAGTTGCTCCTGATTTTTTGGAGCAACTGGTGTAGAACGGAGTGTCTTAGAAATTCAAATTCTCGGCATTTAGTTTGCTCCAGTTCTAGTCAGTTAGAACAGTTTCACTTTGGAACCGAATTTCTTTTTCAAAAGGGGGCGTGTCCGGCCACTTACGCCTGTTTTCAAAGTTTCGGCAGTGAAAACTTACTCCAAACTAACTTAGAATGGAGTAAGTGAAGATTTTTGTACGCTCGAAAAAACCTTGTCTACACTTTAGAAAATCAGGTATAGGTTACAAATCAGGCGTAGGAAATGGGGGGAGGGGGGTTTAAAGGGAAGTTTACAAACATTAAACACTTCAGTTTTACAAATAAAGAGCCATCATCAATAATAAATGATAAAAACATCAATAAATCAAGAAATAAATCAATCAAAAAAATTAATGAGAAATAATTGTTTTTAAAAAAAAATCAATAAATAAAACATTTTCTACTTACCGACTGCAGCACCGGGAGCCCTCCAACAGCGTGCTGGGATGCCCCCCCAATGTGTCTCTATCTCTCTGTCTGTCTGTGTGTATCTCTCACTCTCTGTCTGTCAGTGTCTGTGTTTCTGACAGCGAGGGGTGGAGGGGAGGGGGAGGATGGGGAAGGGGGGGTGGAGGGGTGGGGGAGGAGGAGTGGGGGAGAGGTGGTGTAGTGGGGGAGAAGGGGTGGGGGGGAGGGGGGTGAGAAGGGAGGGGGGGGTGAGAAGGGAGGGAGGGGAGGGGGGTTGAGAAGGGAGGGGGGTGAGAAAGGAGGGAGGGAGGAGAGGTAGGAGGAGGGAGGGGAGGGGGGGAGAGAAGGGAGGAGGGGGGGTGAGAGAAGGGAGGGAGGGGAGGGGTGGTGAGAGAAGGGAGGGAGGGAAGGGAAGGAGGGAGGGGAGAAGGGAGGGTGGGGAAGGGGGGAGAGAAGGGGGGAAGAGAGAGAGAGAGAGAGAGAGAGAGAAGGGAGAGAGAGAGAGAGAGAGAGAAAGAAAGAAGAGGGAGGCTGAACAGGCCGGGCCCGGCCGGGCCCAAGACTTCGAGCTTAGACTTACCGGATTGACAGGTAGGTGGCGTCGGGTCCGGGGTCCGGGGGGGGTCGGGAGCGCGGATCGGGGCGGAGAGGAGGGAGGTCGGTCGATCGGTGGGGGGGGGGGAGATCGGTCGGGGGGGGGCGGAGATCGGTCGGGAGCGGAGGTCGGTTGGGGGGGGGGGGGCGGAGGTCGGTCAGGGGGGGGGGCGGAGGTCGGTCAGGAGCGAAGGTCAGTTGGGGGGGGGCGGAGGTCGGTCGGGAGCGGAGGTCAGTTGGGGGGGGGGTGGAGGTCGGTCGGGAGCGGAGGCCGGTTGGGGGGGGCGGAGGTCGGTCGGGAGCGGAGGCCGGTTGGGGGGGGGGCGGAGGTTGGTCGGGAGCGGAGGTCGGTTGGGAAGGGGGGGAGCAGTCGGGAACGGAGGGGGGGGGCAGAGGTCGGAAGCGGGGGAAGCGGAGGTCGGGTCGGAGGGGTGAGAGTGGGAGTCAAGTCGGATCGGGTCCGGTCCAGAGGAAGCAGGAGCTGGGCGTGAGAGGCAGGCTTATGCACGCAGCCCCAGTGAGGCCATTCGACCAGGGCTAGGGGCTGCGTGCTTCGGGCCCTCCCACACAGCTTCAGGCGCCTGGAGCTACTGCACATGCGCGCCCACTGTAGCGCGCATGTGCAGAGGTCCCGGCACTGTTTTCAGCGCAGGGACCTGGCTCCGCCCCCTGCAGCTTGTGCTGCGCCGCGCCGAGGGCCAGAGGACCAGCAGGGAGCCGGAGAATCTGGAAGTTTTTTTTAGGCGCACTTTGTGGCGCGAAAAACAGGCTTCCAGGTCAGGGCTGCGCCATTCTAGGCGCGGCCCGAACTTGGGCCCTTTATTCCAACTCCAGAGTGTTGGTACAGCATTGGAGGCCTGCTTACATACAGTACTCCCAAGGGATGCTGGGATCCCTTGGGACTTCAACAGGTACGCCCTCTGATGACGGTATGACATTGGTTCCATAGGGTTGCATACATATCAGATTTGCTCCCTTTTTTTGGAGAAGCTAGTTTTTTTTTTGGAGTATCCTAGAAATTGCAATTCTCCACATTTAGTTTGCTCCAGTTTCAGTGAGTAGTTTAGTTTCGTTTTAGTTCCGCTTTTTTTTCAAAAGGGGGCATGTCCAGCCACTTACACCTGTTTTGCAAGTTTAGACTGCGAAAACTTACTCCAAACTAACTTAGAACGGAGTAAGTGTCCACTTTTGTACGCCATGAAAAACCTTGTGTAGAGTTAAGAAATCAGCGCAGCTAGCCAGAGATGGGGGGGGCGAGGGGGAGGGAAGAGAGAGCACTAAACACCTTCACTTTTAAAAATAAAGAACCATCATCAATAATAAATAATAAATCAATCAATCAATCAATAAATCAGTCAATAAATAAAAAATAAAAAATTAAAAAAATTATCAATAAATCAATAAACAAGAAATTAAAAGTTCCTACCTCACCTACCCATTCGAGAATACCGGGAGCCCTCCAGCAGCACTCACGCAGCCCATACACGCAGGCAGCAGGCAGCGGCAGGCCACTCGGCCAGGGATAGGGTCGTGAGCGCGGCCGGGAGGGGAGGAGCGGGGGGAGGAGGAGTGGGGGGATTGGGGAACGATAAACAGCCTGCCCAAGTCCCATCCTACTCATGTCTTTCCTCCAATCGCTTTGCTTTCTGCTACCCGCCCCTCCGAACATCTCCGAGACAGTCCCAAGGAACACTCGATGGCCTCAGTCAGTGAGAGCAATCGACATCTTCCTTCTTGATGGTCACTTTTGCCAGCTCCTTCTCCCTTTCTTGTTTGCCGTCTCCAGGTCCGAGCTCAGGATCTCCTTCTCCTCCGCATAGTTGGTCACCCGCTCCAGGAGCCCATTCGGCCAGGGCTAGGGGCGGCGTGCATCAGGCCCCTCCCACACAGCCGGCAGCACACACACACATAGAATCTGGGGGCCAGGAGCTACTGCGCATGTGCGCAGACTTCACTGCGCATGCGCGCAGCTGCCGGCAGTCTTTTAGGCGCAGGGCTGTAGCTCCGCCCCCCACTGTTGCTGTTACGCTGTGCCAAGGCCACAGGAGGCCTCATGAAAGTTGAGAATAGCAAGGTAGGAAACAGGCGCGCTTTTTATTCCAGGAAACCGGCGGATCTCTAAGAGGTGCGCCGTTCTAATCCTCAACTGAAACTTGGGCCCAATAAATCAACCATACAGAAAAGACTATGGGTCCGAAATTCAATACTACTGGAAAGCTGGTGCTCCCCTGACCTTTTTGAGGCCATTAGCGCTGAAATTTTTTCGTGGCTGGGCCACCCCATATTCAGCTCCAAAAGTGAACAAATGGGTTCCAGCGCTAATGAACCCTTCCAAAATGGGTTTTTCAGCGGTGTGGCTCTCTTAATTTGAGCGTTATCACCACTGAGAAATTCAGCATGTAGGTAAGGGTTTCTAATCAGCCAGCTGCTCGGGCCAGGATTTGCAGCAAGGCCCTGAGGGGTAAGGAGTTTGGAAGGATGGCTGGTGTAAGAGGTGCAAGGAGGGCCAACAGGTTCAGTGATATGGAGCTGGAGACACTGATGGACAGTGTGGAGGGCAGAAGAAGAATATTGTTTCCTGACGTGGGGAGACCTGGTAGACTGCCAGTATATAACGCATGGAGGGAGATTGCATGGGAGGTTTTAGGCACCTCCATATATGTGAGGACGCACCCTCCCAGGAGGGTGCTGGCCAGTCTGCACCCGGCCCTTCTAGGGTGGTGATGGGTCGACGCCTCCTAGCTGTGGGACGATGGGGATCCTCCTCCCTCCTCCTCAGGTGGTACTGCTGGCTTGACCTCCAGCGGCTGAACCCTCATGATGGCCAGGTTATGCAGCATGCAGCAGACCACGACGATGATGGAGACCCATTGAGGAGAGTACTACAAGGTGCCACTTGAGAGGTCCAGGCACCGGAACCTCTGCTTAAGGATGCCTATGCACTGCTCGATGATGCACCTGGTGGCACAATGAGCGTCATTGTATGCATGCTCTGGTGCTGTCTTGGGGTTCCATAGTGGAGTGAGCAGCCCACAGGACTCCACTAAAGAGCCAGACCTGAAAGTTGTACAAAAGTACAGTGGTATGTGCAAATCTCTGAGAATGGAGCCATAACAATTAATAAAACTATATGAAAAGATAAATACAGCGGATGCTGGAATCTGAAATAAAAACACTAAAATTAATAAAACTATTTCCCTACCAAAGGGCCCTGATCGCGGCAACACTCCAGCAGTTGTGTTCGAGCACCACATCGATAATCTCGCGGGGGCACTGCCAGGAAATGTCTTATCTTTTTGCAGCTGAAGATCCCTGTTCTTGTCACTTTTCAGCGGCCCGCACGCTGCAGAGCTCACCGCTGGAAAGTTACCTTTACAGCGGCTTCACCGCGCCGTTTCCAGCAGAAGTGAGCACCACTGAAATCCCCCCTGAGCTGAGTATGGCTCGGGGAGGGAAAATCACCCGACCATGGCAGCCGATCGATTTTTTCGATTGGTTGCCCAAACCCCGCGATAGCCTTCCCTTCGGGGACGGTGAATTTCAGCCCCTATACCTGTACTGGGCAATTCATTCTTGATCAATTTATTTATATGTTGTGCATGCAATAACTGTTAGACTGAGTACTGTTTAACTCCAAGAGGTATGACCTTGGCTCTGCTTCATTAAGGCCCAAAGTGACTAATATACAAAATGGCTGGTCTTTTATACTTGGGCTGCACACACGTGCATGCAGCCCAATGGCTTCCAACAGTGACGCCATGTAGTGGCTAATGACCCCGAAAGTACATACATGACAATACCCCCCTCTGAGATATTAACCGTCTTTTACAAATTGAGACGGTCCGGTGTTTTACCCTCCCGGGTTGACTGTCTCAGTTCAACTCCAGCCCTGGGTGAGTGTTCAGAGTATGTTGTGACTGGTGGCTGGGTGGCTGACCTGGTGGGAGTGGCAATGGGCATGTAAGGGATTGAAAGTCCATTTTCATTGAACATGTCAGTGATTGAAAGTCCCGATTCACTGATGACCACTGAGTCCTCTGATGATTGGTGGTAGGTTGGTTGGTCGTCAATTGTCTCTTCCTCCGACTGTTCCGGTTTGTCTGTGTGCCGCAGCTTTGTCTGATCCATATGTTTCCTGCATGTTTGCCAATTTTTGAGCTTGACAATAAATACTCTGTTGCCCTCCTTGGCCATGACAGTACCAGCAATCCACTTGGGCCCCTGACCATAATTCAGAACATATACAGGATCATTTACAGAAATATCGCGTGACACAGCTGCGTGATCGTGATACCCTTGCTGACTTTGTCTTCTATATTCAACATGATTATTCAAGTCAGGGTGTACAAGAGATAGCTTGGTTTTAAGATCTCTCTTCATCATTAGTTCAGCAGGCGAGACCTCAGTAAGCATGTGTGGTCTTGTCCTGTAACAAGCAGTATGCATGATAGACGGGTCTGCAGTGACCCTTGGGTTACTCGCTTCATACTCTGTTTTATGATTTGGACAGCACGTTCTGCTTGCCCATTGGATGCAGGTTTGAATGGTGCTGACCTTACATGTTTGATACCATTGAGTTTCATGAACCCGTGAAACACCTGACTGGTGAAGCACGATCCGTTGTCGCTAACAACGATGTCAGGCAGACCATGTGTCGCGAACATGACACTGAAATTCTCAATGGTAGCTGTGGATGTGCTGGATGACATTATTATACACTCTATCCGCTTCGAATATGCATCCACGACAACTAAAAACATTTTCCCCAGGAAGGGACCTGCAAAGTCTATGTGGATCCTGGATCATGGTTTGGACGGCCATGACCACAGACTCAGCGATGATTCCGCTGGTGCTTTGCTGAGCTGCATGTAAGTGTTGCACTGATGCACACATGATTCCAGCTCAGAGTCAATTCCCGGCCACCATACATGAGACCTGCCGATGGCTTTCATCATTACAATGCCAGGATGTGTGCTATGTAGCTCACGTACAAATTTCTCTCTCCCTTTCTTGGGCATAACAACACGATTTCCCCACAGTATACAATCCGACTGAATAGACAGTTCGTCTTTGCAACGAATGTAAGGTTTGGTCTCCTCGCACATTTGCTTGGGTATGGCAGACCAATCACCTTTGAGGATGCAACTCTTCACCACCGATAAAATCGGATCCTGGCTGGTCCAGGTCTTAACTTGTTGAGCCGTGACAGGGGTTCCTTCACTCTCAAAAACATCCATAACTAACAATCGGTCCGCCGCTTGTGGCGTTTCCACCTTCGGTGTGGGCAACAGCAGACGGCTCAAAGCAGCGGCACAATTCTCAGAGCCAGGTCTATGGCGAATGACATAATTATAAGCGGATAATGTAATGTAAGTCTGGATGCAGGATGAAGCATTAGTATTGATACCTTTGTTTTCAGAAAACAGTGAAATGAGCGGCTTGTGACCTGTCTCCAGTTCAAACCGAAGACCAAACAGGTACAGATGCATCTTTTTAACCCCATACACACAGGCTAGTGCTTCTTTCTCTGCCATGCTGTAGGCTCTTTCCGCTTTGGACAAATTTTTTGAAGCATATGCGACTGGTTGAAGTTTACCCGACTCATTAGCTTGTTGGAATACGCAACTAATTCCATATGAGGAAGCATCACAGACCAATACTAAAGTTTACATGGGTCATAATGTACCAGCAGCTTGTTAGAGCAAAGCAGATTAGTGGCTTTCTCAAAAGCTCTCTCTTGAGACGCACCCCACACCCAGTTGTCACCTTTTCTTAGCAGCATGTACAATGGTTCTAATAAGGTGCTCAATTTAGGTAGGAAGTTACCGAAGTAGTTGAGTAGACCCAGGAACGAACGTAGCTCCGTCACATTCTGGGGCTTGGGTGCATACTTGATGGCCTTGGTTTTCGCGTCCGTGGGCCTGATGCCACCAGCAGCAATTTTCCTCCCCAGGAATTCGACCTCTGGTGCCATGAAGACGCACTTTGAGCGTTTCAGTCTGAGTCCCACTTTGTCCAGATGATGTAGAACCTCTTCCAGGTTGTTCAGATGTTCCTCGGAGTCACGACCTGTGATCAGGATGTCATTTTGGAACACGACGGTTCTGGGAACGGACTTCAGTAGACTCTCCATGTTCCTCTGAAATATTGCTGCAGCCGAGCGAATTCCAAAAGGGCACCTGTGATAAATAAACAGTCCTTTATCGTGCTAATGCACGTAAGTTTCTTCGACGTCTCGATCAGCTCCTGTGTCATGTAGGCTGACGTCAAGTCCAGTTAGGTGAACGACTTCCCCCCGGCTAGTGTTGCAAACAAGTCATCAACCTTCGGTAACGGGTACTGATCCTGTTTCGAAACCCTGTTGATCGCAGCCTTGCAATCTCCACAGATTCTGACTGTGCCATCACTTTTCAGCACAGGAACAATGGGGCTGGCCCATGCATTAAATTCAACGGTGATACGATCCCTTCATGCTGGAGTCTGTCCAATTCAATTTTGACCTTCTCGCTCATCATATACAGAACTGCCTGAGCTTTATGATAGACGGGTCTTGCATCCAAGTCCACGTGGATCTGCACCTTGGCTCCCGTAAAGTTGCCGATGCCTGGTTTGAAAGCGATGGGAACTTGCTCAGTACTTGGGCACATGTATCTTTCTCCGACGACAATGCCTTGATGTCATTCCAATCGCATCTGATTTTTTCAAGCCAGTTCCTGCCGAACAGCATTGGGCCATTGCCTGGGACAATCCATAGCGGTAACTCATGAACCGCACCGTCATTCGACACTTTAATTGTGGCACTGCCAATTACCATTACGGACCTAGAGTTGGTAATTGGGATTAGACTGGATGACCTTTTGTTGGACGGCACAGATATAATGGTAAGTACTGCTGGGAATAGAATACGGCCAGGGTGATCTCCTGGACTAGTTTCAATCGCCTGGATGAGTCGGAGAGGAATTTTCCCAGATTTATTCTCCCTAAATTGGCCTGGGTTTTTATCTGGTTTTTGCCTCTCCCAGGAGATCACATGGCTCCAGATGGGGTGGAGTGTAGAATGTTTCAGTATATTGGGTGTCGCAGTTGTGTGAGGCGGACTGGTTGGCTGGGTGCTCTTTGCCTTTCCATCATTGTTCATAGGTTTATATGTAACCTTTAGGGCTGCTGACCAAGGGCCGTGCAGCTGATTGTCGGCCGGTGCAGCCACGATGGCCTCCTTCTGCGCTGTAAATATCTATGTTTCTATGTTTCTATGAAAACATTCAGGGGACCCCATCCAGATAAATCGCTGCAAAAGAAAAAAATAAGTTTGCTAACCTTTTTTTCCAGCTCTTCATACTTACCATTGGGGTTAGACTGGCCTCCATGCAGCGGTCCTTCCCCTTGTGTCCACCGACACCTGCCCAGAGGAATCTGCCGGCTCGGCGGGCGGGAGGACACTTACGCGCCTTGCGCGGTCACAGCCGTCAGCGGGTGATTCCCAGCAGTCCTCCCCTCCCGCCGGCGGGAGACCCAGTGGAAAATGGCACCGGGGGGAGACCGCCCAAAAAACTCGGCGGCAGCTGACGGCAGTGGACGGTAAGGCCACCAAGTTCTGCAGGTTTATCGTGTAAAGGACAAAAGCAATGTCTGTGCTTCCCATTCTACATCCCAAATTACAATCTGCAGTGGAAAATTACACAGAACTTTAAATGGTCACAAACCTTAGAACTGGTAGCTGCTCCTCTACGATGTCCTGTGAAAATTGTCACCAAATAGCGGTACTGGGCAAATGGGTCATTATCAGCAAGAAGTGTTATTTTCACCTTTTTAAAAAGAGTTAAAAGAGAAAAAGAATTAAATAAATAAGACAGTGCTGTAAATATCGTTCCCTTTAAAGTATAGCGAAGTTATTTCTTTAAGAAAGCCACATTGAAAGTCATAACATTTTGACAATGAGAATGTATTAGCTCTTCCCAAGCCTTGTACCATTGTGTTCCTTATGCCATCTATTTCTAAGATAAGTTTTCCATTGACTGCGTACCCTCACTCTTTTCTGCTGATTCTAGCTTTGTTGATTGACAGGAGCATGGGAAAGTGAAAAGGCAAGGAGTAAAAGTAAGACTATTATGATGCACAAACCTTATTATACCAGGCTTGATCTCTGCTGAAAAAAAATTGTTTGGAACAGAAGATACAAGGGCCCCCAGTTTCTTCAGAGGTCGCTAATTCAACTCCCAAGTAAGGACAGTTGTATTTTTAAACTATCCTCTCTATATAAGTTGCATGTCAGTAGTCGCTATAGTTTTTTCCTGCTATCTCATTGCTTATTTTCTGCCTTGGGTAATTCACCAATCGCAAAAGACAACCAAACACAATGCAGAAAACCAACCAATCACATTCCAGAACCACTCACAGCCTACAAAATATAATTAATCACAATCACAAAGTACATCTTAGGCTGCCGCGTGACAGTTATTCCTAGCTCTCAGGCACCAGCTTTCTCTCCTGGCCCAATGTAGCTGTGACCTCAGTTCTCTCTGCCAGCCTGCTATGGCTGCTGTCTCATTATTCTCTATTGTCCTCAATCTTCAGGCTTCATTGCTCCCCCAGCCCAGTGCGACCTGAATTTCTAGCCTCACCATTCTTTCCAACAGGGACACCTAGGGACAAACTGCAATGCATGAGAGATGAGAGATTGGAATTGGAGATTTAGGGCCTAAATTACCCCATGATTTGCACCGTTTTTTTTGGTGTAACTTGATTTTTCTGGTGTATCTTTTTAGTTGTAAATTTGGCCATTTAATTTACGCCAGTGTAAGTGAGTTACTTAGGTTTTTTGTTAGGTAGTTTTTTTTTCAAAAGGGGGCGTTCCTAGCCACTTAGACCATTTATGCCAATTTGACCAGAAAAAAGTTGTACTAAACTAACTTAGGGCAGCGTATGTGTCCACTTTTGTCCGCATAGAAAGACTTTACTTACAGTTAAGGAATCGGCACAAGTAACTACATTTAAAGCACAACCAAGCACCAAACAAAGCACTAAAAGTAATAAGCAATTAATTAACAAATAAAATAGAAGGAACCCTGCATCTAAATCACCAAGACCAAAGTAATAAGCAATCAATAAATAAAAAATAAAAAAATAGAAGGAACCCTGCACCTAAAGCACCAAAATCAATCAGTAAATAACAAATAAAAAATAGAAGTCCTACCTTAGGGAATGCAGTGGGCCGCCGATGAGGGAGCCCATTCGGCCAGGGCTAGGGACATAGAAACTTTGGCCCCAAGTTTCGGCCCGCGCTGAAAACGGCGCACCTCCGAGCTGGACGCCTGTTCTATGCGCCTAAAAGTGCGCTAGAAAAAAACTTTAATATTCTCCGGCTCCTCGGAGCTCGATCTCAGCTTGGTGCGGCGCGCTCTTCACAGCGGGGGGCGGAGCCAAACACTCGCGCTGATTCTGTAAGTAGTGGGGGGCGGGTCCAATTTAAATGAGCCAACGTGGTGCCGGCAACCCTGCACGTGCGCGTTGGAGCATGCGCGCACGCGCAGTGTCAAACAAACATTGGCACTTGGCCATTTTTAAAAGGACTCGGCTGCCGGCCAGCCACTGATGCCGCTCCTATCCCATGGCTGAATGGCCTCAACCCCCTTGAAAAGCTGCGTGCCTCCGGTGTTGATCCTTCGGCTGCTGGCCAGCCACTAACAGAATGAAGGCCTGCCTGTAGCACAGCAGCTCAGCTCGAAGGCTGCTTGCTGCCGCTGTTGGGGCTGCCATCGAGACACTGACGCCACACCCCTGCCTGTCTCCAACATGGAAGACCTGCCTGAAGCACTTTCACACAGGTAGGAACATGGTTTATTTAATCTTTTCTTTGCTTATAAATTTTTATTCAGGTTGGATTTATTTGTATAATATTTGTATAAGTATAACTAAGGATTGATTGCAGAATTTAATGACTTCCCTTCCCCTCCCTCCCTCCCCACCTCGTTCCCGACGCCTAATTTGTAACCTACGTCTGATTTTCTAAGTGTAGACAAGGTTTTTTCGAGCGTACAAAAATCTTCACTTACTCCATTCTAAGTTAGTTTGGAGTAAGTTTTCACTGCCGAAACTTTGAAAACAGGCGTAAGTGGCCGGACATGCCCCCTTTTGAAAAAAAATTCAGTTCCAAAGTGAAACTGTTCTAACTGACTAGAACTGGAGCAAACTAAATGCCGAGAATTTGAATTTCTAAGATACTCCGTTCTACACCAGTTGCTCCAAAAAATCAGGAGCAACTGAGGCCGAAACTTGGGCCCATAGAAACATAGAAAATAGGTGCAGGAGTGGGGCATTCGGCCCTTCTAGCCTGCACCGCCATTCAATGAGTTCATGGCTGAACATGCAACTTCAGTAACCCATTCCTACTTTCTCGCCATACACCTTGATCCCCCGAGTAGTAAGGACTTCATCTAACTCCTTTTTGAATATATTTAGTGAATTGGCCTCAACAACTTTCTGTGGTAGAGAATTCCACAGGTTCACCACTCTCTGGGTGAAGAAGTTTCTCCTCGTCTCGATCCAAAATGGCTTACCCCTTATCCTTAGACTGTGACCCCTGGTTCTGGACTTCCCCAACATTGGGAACATTCTTCCTGCGTCTAACCTGTCTAAACCCATAAGAATTTTAAACGTTTCTATGAGATCCCCTCTCATTATTCTGAACTCCAGTGAATACAAGCCCAGTTGATCCAGTCTTTCTTGATATGTCAGTCCCGCCATCCCGGGAATCAGTCTGGTGAACCTTCGCTGCACTCCCTCAATAGCAAGAATGTCCTTCCTCAAGTTAGGAGACCAAAACTGTACACAATACTCCAGGTGTGGCCTCACCAAGGCCCTGTACAACTGTAGTAACATCTCCCTGCACCTGCACTCAAATCCCCTCGCTATGAAGGCCAAAATGTCATTTGCTTTCTTAACCGCCTGCTGTACCTGCATGCCAACCTTCAATGACTGATGTACCATGACACCCAGGTCTCGTTGCACCTCCCCTTTTCCTAATCTGTCACCATTCAGATAATAGTCTGTCTCTCTGCTTTTACCACCAAAGTGGATAACCTCACATTTATCCACATTATACTTCATCTGCCATGCATTTGCCCATTCACCTAACCTATCCAAGTCACTCTGCAGCCTCATAGCATCCTCCTCGCAGCTCACTCTGCCACCCAACTTAGTGTCATCCGCAAATTTGGAGATACTACATTCAATCCCCTCGTCTAAATCATTAATGTACAATGTAAACAGCTGGGGCCCCAGCATCGAACATTGCGGTACCCCACTAGTCACTGCCTGCCATTCTGAAAAGTCCCCATTTACTCCTACTCTTTGCTTCCTGTCTGCCAACCAGTTCTCAATCCATATCAGCACACTACCCCCAATCCCATGTGCTTTAACTTTGCACATTAATCTCTTGTGTGGGACCTTGTCGAAAGCCTTCTGAAAGTCCAAATACACCACATCAACTGGTTCTCCCTTGTCCACTCTACTGGAAACATCCTCAAAAAATTCCAGAAGATTTGTCAAGCATGATTTCCCTTTCACAAATCCATGCTGACTTGGACCTATCATGTCACCTCTTTCCAAATGCGCTGCTATGACATCCTTAATAATTGATTCCATCATTGTACCCACTACCGATGTCAGGCTGACCGGTCTATAATTCCCTGTTTTCTCTCTCCCTCCTTTTTTAAAAAGTGGGGTTACATTGGCTACCCTCCACTCCATAGGAACTGATCCAGAGTCTATGGAATGTTGGAAAATGACTGTCAATACATCCGCTATTTCCAAGGCCACCTCCTTAAGTACTCTGGGATGCAGTCCATCAGGCCCTGGGGATTTATCGGCCTTCAATCCCATCAATTTCCCCAACACAATTTCTCGACTAATAAGGATTTCCCTCAGTTCCTCCTTCTTACTACACCCTCTGACCCCTTTTATATCCGGAAGGTTGTTTGTGTCCTCCTTAGTGAATACTGAACCAAAGTACTTGTTCAATTGGTCTGCCATTTCTTTGTTCCCCGTTATGACTTCTCCTGATTCTGACTGCAGGGGACCTACGTTTGTCTTTACTAACCTTTTTCTCTTTACATATCTATAGAAACTTTTGCAGTCCGTCTTAATGTTCCCTGCAAGCTTCCTCTCGTACTCTATTTTCCCTGCCCTAATCAAACCCTTTGTCCTCCTCTGCTGAGTTCTAAATTTCTCCCAGTCTCCAGGTTCACTGCTATTTCTGGCCAATTTGTATGCCACTTCCTTGGCTTTAATACTATCCCTGATTTCCCTTGATAGCCACGGTTGAGCCACCTTCCCTTTTTTATTTTTATGCCAGACAGGGATGTACAATTGTTGTAATTCATTCATGTGATCTTTAAATGTCTGCCATTGCCCATCCACAGTCAACCCCTTAAGTATCATTCGCCAATCTATCCTAGCCAAGTCATGCCACATACCTTCAAAGTTACCCTTTTTTAAGTTCTAGACCATGGTCTCTGAATTAACTGTTTTATTCTCCTTCCTAATGTAGAATTCCACCATATTATGGTCACTCTTACCCAAGGGGCCTCGCACAATGAGATTGCTACTTAATCCTCTCTCATTACACAACACCCAGTCTAAGATGGCCTCCCCCCTAGTTGGTTCCTCGACATATTGGTCTAGAAAACCATCCCTTATGCACTCCAGGAAATCCTCCTCCACCGTATTGCTTCCAGTTTGGTTAGCCCAATCTATGTGCATATTAAAGTCACCCATTATAACTGCTGCACCTTTATTGCATGCATCCCTAATTTCCTGTTTGATGCCCTCCCCAACATCACTACTACTGTTTGGAGGTCTGTACATAACTCCCACTAACGTTTTTTGCTCTTTGGTGTTCTGCAGCTCTACCCATATAGATTCCACATCATCCAAGCTAATGTCCTTCCTAACTATTGCATTAATCTCCTCTTTAACTAGCAATGCTACCCCACCTCCTTTTCCTTTTATTCTATCCTTCCTGAATATTGACTATCCATGGATGTTGAGTTCCCAGCCCTGATCATCCTGGAGCCACGTCTCTGTAATCCCAATCACATCATATTTGTTAACATCTATTTGCACAGTTAATTCATCCACCTTATTATGGATACTCCTTGCATTAAGACACAAAGCCTTCAGGCTTGTTTTTTTAACACCCTTTGTCCTTTTAGAATTATGATGTAGTGTGGCCCTTTTTGTTTCTTGCTTTTGTTTACTCGGCCTTCCACTATTGCTTTTTACCTTTCTACCATCTGTGTCTGACTCCATATTACTTCACCCTATCTCGCTGCATAGGTTCCCATCCCCCTGCCATATAAGTTTCAACACTCCTGAACTGCATTAGCAAATGTTACCCCTAGGACATCAGTTCCAGTCCTGCCCAAGTGCAGACCGTCCCTTTTGTACAGGTCCCACTTCCCCAGAACTGGTTCCAATGTCCCAGGAATTTGAATCCCTCCCTCTTGCACCATTGCTCAAGCTACGTATTTATTCTAACTATCCTGCTCCCTCTACTCTGATTAGCACGTGGCACTGGTAGCAATTCGGCCCCTCCCACACAGCCTGCAGCGCGCGTTTGCAGAAACGGCCTGCCAGGAGCTACTGCACATACGCGCAGACTCTAGCGCACATCTGCAGAGGTCCAGCACTGTTTTCAGCGCTGGGACCTAGCTCTGCCCCCTTCTCTTTGTTCTGCACCCCTCCAGCTCCACAGACGGACCGAGAATTGGCCATGATCGCAAGTATTTTTTGGGGCGCTGCTTGTGAGGTAAAATGTTGTCGGGTGGCTCGGAGGTCCGCCGAAAAAACCGGAGGGCCAAATTTGGGCCCTTAGAAACTAATTGACTGGATTACAACTCACCTTAGTCATATCTTGCTTATCTTTTCTTCTTGTCCAAACAACAGCAAGAATATAGAGCCCAAAAATACAAGCAACAGTTGTAACAACCACTGGGTTATCCGCAAACGTGGCAAAGAGTTCTGCTGTCTTGCTGACATCTACTGTATTGGGCATGACAAAGAAGGAGCTGCTGAAGAAGGTGAGGTGGTTGCACAGGCACTGAGTACTGGTGGTAGTTGTTAAAGGGCCCACCTAAAACACAGAACAGGAAAAGCTACAAATATGCACTCACAAACATGCATTCTTCTACTGAGTATTGCGTAGAGAAATTCCTTAAACCTACTGTAGAAGGAAGTGAGTGCAAGTGAATTCAAGTAATGGATACGTTTCTAAAAACACTCCAACAAATGGTTGTTAAAATTTGATTTATAATTATTTTGTTACTGATCTTCATTAATTTTAACCTCGTTCTTACATTTGGAAACATCTTTAAGCTAAATTATTATACAGGCTAATTATTATACATTAATAATGCTCAAATCATCTGGATGCAAGAGAATATAACAGCTGGATCAATATTTGTTGAGAAGAGAGGTTGAAGATGATAGTGATATTGGGCTAGATTTTCCCCAACAAGTTTTGTCGACGCACTGATCTCAAACACGCCGACTTTGCACGCTGGAAACGGCGGCGGCAAATCCCGCCCCATCCTGGCTGCCGCGTGCAGTCCCCACAGTCCTGGCATGGTGTCGATGTTGAAGTGGGGGGCGGAGCCAAACGCCCGTGCCGAAAACACTGCCAGCACCTTCGCGCATGCGCAGTGGTGCCGGCCTTGACGTGCGCGCATGCGCAGTAGACAAAGATAGAAAGAAAACTTGGCTCCAGCAGCTGCAACCTCCCACCCCTATCCCAGGCAGAATGGCCTCACACACAGGCCGGCCCGCTGCCTTTCCCAGGCAGACCTTCTCGGGTGGCTCAGCGGGCTCTCCCCCCAACGCCCCCCCCCCACCCCCCCCCAGATTAAACACGCAGATCCAACAACTGCAACTTCTCCGGTGAGTCTTCCCTCCCCTATCCCAGGCCGAATGGCCTCACACACAGCAGGCCGGCCAGCTGCCTTTCCCAGGCAGACTTTAAAGATAAGGTAGGGTTTACTTATTTTTTTATTGTATTTTATTAGTTTGAGCTTTTCCTTAATGTTTGCTGCTTGTATGTTGAGGCCCTCTCCAGTTCCCTTCCCTCCCCTATCCCTGCCCTAATGTCTGTTGAATGTGCGCTGCTTTTTCTTAACTGCCCGCAAGGTTTTTCAGAGCTGGCCACATACGCTGATCTAAGTGGATCTGGAGTACTTTTTTGCTGGCCAAAGTGGCATAAATGGCCAAAACTGACGTAAGTGTCTGGGAATGCCCCCTTTTGAAATAAAAACTTACCTAATAAAAATCGTACCTAACTGACTTACTCTGGAACAAATTTTGGGGGGGAAAATGGCATTTTCTAACTTACACCAGAAAAAACAACTTACTCCAAAACAATTGATGCAAGTCATGGCCAAAATTGGGCCCTTAAAAAGCATTGCTTGATTTTTTTTCAGGGGAGGTAGGATGATAGGGTGATAGATTTTAGTTAGGCAAGGGTATTAAGGGTTACTGAACCAAGGCAGGTAGATGGAGTTAAAAGAGAGATTAGCCATGATCTAATTGAGTTGTGGAACAAGCTCAAGGGGCTTAACGGCCTACTCCTGTGTTCCTACGAGAAGGAGTGTTATGTTCCTTAAAGTAAAGGAATGTCAGGTGGTCTGGAAGGGGGTTGAGGTGGGTGAAGGAATTCTATGATAGAATAATCATGCTGGATGGAACAGGCACGAGAGGCTAAATGATGTTTTGTCATGCCAGACATTGTGTTCTTATAACTCCATTGCCAGTGATGCTCACAAAAGTAATAAGATGGAGACCTGACAATCCTGGCACTCTACGCCACCAACCCGTTAAATAAATCTGTTGAATATGATAAATAGCACCATTACCTTAGTTTCACAGGAACTGCTATTTTCATGAAGGTTCGTTCAATATTACTGAGAGAAGGATGTTGGCACTATAAACTAGTTAAGCAGCGCCATCTACATTTACCTCCTCTGCAAGGCCTCAACTCCTCAGAAAAGCACTCCCTGTTCCATTGGTGTATTTGGTCAATCATAAAGCTGTGATTGACGTTACACAAAGCAGTGTTTTAAGCTGTGGGCTAAAGAATATGATTTGGCTAAGATTGTGGTTAGCACTTGATTCAACTATAATGTTTTTAACAGCCATTGATGTGAAATGATGGCATGTAAAATCACACAAATCTATTGTTGCAGTGTGTCAGTAGATCTTGAGTTAGCTTACTATGCTGTTATATTCAACATATGATATTTCATCACTCACAGGGCACTTTCTTTCACAATGTAATTTGGGCAACAAGTTACAGAACAGCTACAATACAAAGTAAGGGTACTCACACGACATCCAGATGAACTCCAGTTGCTGTTCACTTCATCCCAGTATACACATTGGGATACAAAGGACGTGAAGGCCACAGTCATGTTAGTCAGTTGTGAAAAGTTTCGGTCTAGGGCAGGCTTCACAGCCAAATAGTATGTTCCTACTCCGTACATTAGCTCAGTGGGAGAAATAAGCCAGGTATATCTTGCAGCTTATTGGGAACGATGGAGAAGAATATAAACACATTAAAGGACAGTGCAACTTTCATCAACAATCTGTGTTTAAATTTGAATAAAATTCCTGTTGAATATGTTTGAGTTTGGACAGACTTTAACTTTTTTTTCTTTAAGCGCACAAGATAAAGGTGTAAGTAGTTGTAAATGAATACAACAAAGAAGTGAAATAAACGAGTAAATTAAATCTGTACATGATAATCATAACTCCCCAACAGAAACACAGCTAGGGATGTTAACGCTACAGTATCAAACCCAACCCAGTTTGAATTGAACTAGTTTAGTTTTAAGCCAGCAAATTATAAAACATGCAAATGCTCTTTGGTGTGCTGTTAGTGAGGCTTACATGTCAACCTACAACACGTGGAAAAGCTGAAAAAAGCATTAAAAAAACTGACACAGCCCTGAAAAAACTGGCCTGAATAAAGGCCTATAACCAAGGCCAGTGCTTCAAGGTGACTGAATAAGTTAAAATTCTATGTGTTATATTTTTTAATCTAAGTTAAGCTACATTTTCAGTGTTGACCATTTTGGCTAGGTTTAGCCAAAACTTGAAATACTGAATACTGGTGATCCCTTTTAATCTTATAAATACTAGAAAGTACTTTGAAGGAGAAAATAATTTTTCAACTGACTGTTCTCCTGTGGCTGTGCTTTCTGAATCTGATAAATTATAAACATCACATTGACTTGCCTTTTTGCACAATTTATTCTAAATGTAGTATTCTAGACACTAATACAGTAATCGGGTATCTGAGCCTTAGGGCTCAAATTTGGCCCCTGCCGATTTTTGGCGCACTCACCCAAGGTGCACCGACTCCCTAGGATAAAAACGGCACCAAAAAGTTGTCCCTGCATTCTGGCCGCTCTGTGGCCTCTCCCATGGCTTGGCGCGATGTGGCAATTCAATTTGGGGGCGGAGCTAGGGCCCTGCGCTCAAAAGAGTGCCGGCAGTTCAACGCATGCGCACTGGAGGTTTTGCGCATGCGCAGTAGCTCCTCTGCAGCGTGGGACCCGATGTCCCATCCCTATCCCAGGCCGAGTGGTGCCACGATGCCTGCCGGGCTGCTGCACGCCATAGAGAGAGTCCCGCACCTATCCCCGGCCGAGTGGCCTCCCGGGCCGAGGTAGGACTTGAGTTTTATTTTTTATTTATTGATGGCTGTGCTTTGTTTAGTGAGGAGAGTTTTTATTGGGGGGTGGGGGGGGGGGGAGACGGAGAGTTTTGATGGGGAGCGGGGCGGGGGGGGGGAAGAGTTTTGATCGGGGGGGAAAGAGTTTTTTGATGGGGGGAGGAAGTCTTGATGGGGGCGGAGTTTTGATATGGGGGGGGAGTTTTGATGGGGGGAGGAGGAGTGTTTTGATGTGGGTGGAAGAGTCTTGATATGGCGGGGGGAGAGTGTTTTGATGGGGGGGGGTGAGTTTTGATGGGGGGGTGATAACTGTTTTTATTTGGATATCTTGAAAAAATTATGTAAATATGTTTTGTCTCTTTACTTCTTTTATTTTTGAAGTTTAAGCTTTCATGAATGTTTCTGTTGTACAGTAAATTAACTTTGCGAAGTTTGTCATATGCCCTGTATTCACATTTGATCGTATTCACATTCTTTAGTCAAATCATTAAGGACATACCTGCGCTGATTTCTTAACTCTCCACAGGGGTTTTCTGTGCGGCCACAAGTGGCCACATACGCTGGCCTAAGTTAGTTTGGAGCAACTATTAGCTCTCCAAACTGGCTTAAATGACCAAAACAGGCGTTGGTGGCTGGTAACGCCCCCTTTTAAAAAAAAACGAAACTAAAAAATATCCTAACTAACTCACTCACACTGTAGCAAATTGAATGTGCAGAATGGGGATTTTTAAGATACTCGAGAAAAATCAAGTTGCTCCAAAAAAAAATGGAGCAACTCCTGGGCAAATTTTGGCCCTTAGTTTCCAATTCCCAAATGTTTCAGTAGTTTCGATATTTTATTTCAAGAGAATTGAGTTCTTGGGACAGGTTACGGGGTTATGTCTAAGTTTTGCGTTCCTGAATATGTCCTTTTAAACGATTGCTTCGTTAAAGATTTTTTCAACAATACATTTGTTTCCCTTGCTCTCACCTCCAGTGTACTTCATGTTAGGCAGCTCTGTGGAAACTAGAAAGCTGGTCTCATTGGCTGCATCTGCATAGTTCAAGTACAGAAGCAGGGTAATGCTTTGCTCAGGTTCCACATGCAACAGAAGACTGCCGCTGTCTGAGGTCACATTCACTTGAATGGTAGTAAGATTCTTTACCAGCCTGAATTCAGTCCGATTCTCATAGGTCATATTAGACCGAGGAAGTATTATCTGTGACAGAAACAAGCTATTTCACAATTCAAAAATAAATGCAGTCCCAAAATTTAATAGTCCATCTTATTCTCAATTTATTTTAGAGCCTCCGGGTAGAGTTTGATTCTGCAACCTCAAATTCTTCTTTTGTACTTGTCTCCATTTGTTCCTTTGCGGTTACTTGTTTTAAGGAACTTAAAAATCACTCAATAATAAACTATGCGATGTTCAAAACTTCAAATAAATAATCTACTTTATTTCTGATGGTTTAAGAAATACTCTCCGATCTCACTCTAATATTACCAGGACTCCCCTTATGGAATTGGAATTCTAAATACAAGTAGATAGAATTGGACTGAGTGACACACCACAGTAATCTACATTTATTATATTTTTGGAAATATTATAGGGCTAGAAATTTGTTTGATTAGCTTCACCCGTTAGTGCCCCAGAAAGGTGCTGACTGGGCACTAAGCATCTCCCGCCCGAGCGCCGTGCCGTCACTGCCTGCCGTGAACTTCAGTGCAGGTGCTGACAGTTTGCGCTGCGCTCGCTCGCTCGCACCGCCCACTCGGTGCACAATTCAATCTACCGTAGCGCCTGGCAGGGAAAAGCAGTCGGTCCAGCGACAGTCCCAGGGCGATATTGTCTGGAGTGCAAGGTAAGTGCGGAAATTTCACTTTTTCAACTTCTATTTATTTGTTGCAATAGTGGGGAAGTCTGGGTGAGGTTTATTGACTTTTTCAACAGGATTTTTTTTTCATCTTTAGGCATCCTAGTGCCAACAATTGAGTAGGCCTCCTGCGCTATCGCTCCGTTAGTGCGCGAAGAGGAGTGTGGAACACTTCTCTTGGTGCTCCACTCTCCTCTTGGGGTGATACAACTGAATATCCCACTTTGAGGCGGTAGACATCGCCGGGCGCAAAAGGCAACATCATCGCCTCAAAGCGGGCGATACCGAATTTCTAGCCCTATATAACTTTTGCTGAGAGAAGTTATTCTGGTATTTACAATTTCCAGCAATACCTTAGGTTAGAAAGGCCTCAGCTGTGGTACATGAGCCTGGAAATTCTAATTGGCGGTGCTATTATGCAGCTGTTTAACCATTAAAACCGGAAATGGACGGGTTTGAGGCGGGTTTGAGATTTACTATTTTTTTCTTCCCACCCGTCCCCAACCCACTCGTCCTCGGGGATTAAAATTCCCCCAAAGTGTCAACATTCTTTTAATTGTTGATGGAGAAAAGTTTGCAGATTTACCTCAATGTCCTCCGACAGATTGCTGACAGGATGAATTGTGCCGTCTGCTGACGTCAGTGTCAGACCACTCACTGCTCCGGAGACTTCATTCTTCCTTGTCCACATGAAAGGATTCACTGAGAAACTCACCATCTGAACAAAGGGAAAACGTTGGTACTGTCTACATTTCAATGATGATCAAAGCCACACGTTCATGATTTTTGGGGAAGAATGGAGAAGAATTGCAAAATGCGATCCCCAAAAACACAAATAAAAATCCTGGAATTCATGCAGTAAACCTGGAAGGGGGCAATGTTTCTCTCACGCAGCAGCACAAAACCAGAGACAGCAGCCCGTTTTACATTCCTTTTCCATTGAATTCGACTTGGTCTGACGAGTATTAGTGAGCTTCATGAAGCGGAGGATCATACAGCAGTGATTGTCAGGGGAAGGAATGTCTAGGACCTTTGTTCAAAGTATTTTTTTTATTCATTCACGGATGTTGGCGTTGCTGGCACTTATTGCCCATCCCTAATTGCCCTTTGAGAAGGTGGTTGTGAGCCACCATTTCAGAGGGCGGTTGAGAGTCAACCACATTGCTGTGGGTCATAGAAACATAGAAACATAGAAAATAGGTGCAGGAGTAGGCCATTCGGCCCTTCTAGCCTGCACCGCCATTCAATGAGTTCATGGCTGAACATTCAACTTCAGTACCCCATTCCTGCTTTCTCGCCATACCCCTTGATCCCCCTAGTAGTAAGGACCTCATCTAACTCCTTTTTGAATATATTTAGTGAATTGGCCTCAACAACTTTCTGTGGTAGAGAATTCCACAGGTTCACCACTCTCTGGGTGAAGAAGTTCCTCCGCATCTCGGTCCTAAATGGCTTACCCCTTATCCTTAGACTGTGACCTCTGGTTCTGGACTTCCCATATAGGCCAGACCGGGTAAGGACAGCAGATTTCCTTTCCTAATGGATATTAATGAACCAGATGGGTTTTTACGACAATCCGGTAGTTTCATGATCACCATTAGTGATACAAGCTTCTTTTTAAATTCCAGATTTAATGAATTAAATTTACATTTTCCAGCTGCCGTGGTGGGATTCGAACTCATGTCTCCGGACTATAAGTCCAGGCCTCTGGATTACCAGTCCAATAACATAACCACTATGCTATATTACCCCAGTTTTGACAAATTATATTTTCTTGCATAAAAGGGGAAGACATTTTGAAGTCCCAGTAAAATCACCAAGGCCTGAAAATTCCTGGGGCCCCCTATGATGTAAATGTGGACAAGTAGAATCCCTACCTGCCTGTGTTCAAAGCTCTAAGATGGAAAAGAGTCCTCAGGAGGCCCAAGTGGGCTGAAGAGTTTTATTTTGAAACCTTTGACTCCCAATGCAGCCACTCCAACTGGAGAACATAATTTATATCTCTGGGATTGATTACTTTACTCAGCAAAAGAACAACAATTTTTATTTATAAAGCGCCTTTAACATAGTAAAACATCCCAAGGTACTTCACTGGAGCGTTATCAAACAAAATTTAACACCGAGCCACATAAGGAGATATTGGGGCAGATGACTAAAAGCTTGGTCAATGAGGTAGGTTTTAAGGAGTGTCTTAAAGGAGGAGAGCGAGGTGATGAGGTTATAGAGGGAATTCCAGAGCTTAGGGCATGGGCTCTAAGGTGAAGCTTTGGAGCTTTAACTGGCATGAGTTCTATTTGGGCCTTTGAAGGGTGTAATGTAAGGATTTTCCCATGGAAGCTTGGAAATACTCCGAGATGCCCCCTTACCATGGTGGGGAGCAGGTGGAAGACATACCCACAGCCCCTCGCTTGGAATTTAAAGGTCCGGCCTAAATGGGGAAAAATTACGGCAGAGGCAGGTTCCAACCTATATTCCAGGCATCCACCCTGGGGCCTAAATGTGACTTACACCTTCTCCAGCCCCAGACATTTTGGTCTCAAGTTTTTCACTGACTCAAGGGCTTTTCATGCTGATAAGATAGTTGATATTTTTTTACTAAGATTTTAAAAAATGTGCAGATTTTTATTTTCTTTGATAAAATGAGGCAGCGCTTTGAACAAAAAGTATTCTTTTAGACATTCCTTCCTATTCTCACAAAAAAACTATAGATCGGTGTTGAACATAACATACAAGTAATGGCATAACATGAGAGATTACGGAGTGCACTGAAGCCACAAGGTCTGGAATCCCTCCATGTTATGCTCACCGAAAACCACTTTATATTAATGTGGAAGTAGCAATCCTGAATCAACTAAAGGATTTTTTGTGAGAGCAGGAAGGAATGTCTCAGAGAATATTTTTTGTTCAAAATACTGCTCTATTTTATCGAAGAAAATAAAAATTTGCAAAATTTTTTGGATTTTAATAAAAATTATCAACTGTCATACACCAGTTTGAGTTCACAAGGGATGCAGTATAATTCCAGCCTTCATCAAGTTTTTTAATTATGCCATATTTTTTGCTGATTATCTTAATTAAGTCTTAAAATGTAGTTGGTCAGGCACATAACAGCTATTGCATTGTTGAGCAAATTGAGAGATCCAGTTGATACATATTTCTTCAGCTTGAGTCCTGATTTCATGAATTCTACCTCATTCAGGACATCACTTTCACAAAGGGAAATTGCTTCTCTATATTCTAATAACAGTGAAGTGACAAGAAGGTACTTTGCAGACTGGAGTGTGCTGTAAAGATGTACTTAATGCAGGAATTCAAGATAGGTTGTTAAATACAGGTGATAAATTCATATGGTAAATTAAACGTAAAAGTAGTGAGATTACATTCTTCTGCATTTCTACTGTATTGTCAGTTGTTACTGATTTTTAAAAAAAATTATGGTGTTCAGAATATAATAAAGGCCGGTCCAGATTTGGAGGTACTCTATTGGATATTTAACAGGTAACTCTGAAGGAGTTCTTTCCATGATTGAACACTACTCAGTTCAAAGGTTGTCTGAATATGGAAACTGTGTCCTTGTTTTCAGGTGGGAATGGGGCAAAATCACTGGGGCTGAATTCACTGTCCATTTCGCACTGCCTATCTGCCAGCTGGCACGTTCATGGGGGCCATCACATGGGCAAGCCAAATGCCCAGCTTTTCCAGGTGGGAGTCTACTTATAGTATGCAAATTGGGGGTCCTATGTAAGTTTTAGGATCCTGATACACTCACCATTGGTACTAGGTGTTGAGCAACCTATCCAGCGATCATGAAAGGGCCACTGCAGGCCACTCACAAACCAAGTACGTTTCTGTCTTTTTTCCGGATATATCAGGGACTAGGAAAAGTATGTGCGGCTTATTTGCTGATAGTAATTTTCTAAAAAAACACGTTTCATCCCGTTGCAGTTATTTAACCGAATTTAGAAGCAAAATAGAAATTTCATCCACTAGCATTCAAACAGGCAAGAGCTATGGAACTGGTACGATTTCATTTATGGTATATTGCACTCACCCGCACGTCTACTGTGTCCATGTCATCTTTGACATTCAGAGACGGGAATGCTGGGAGAGTGAAGCTTGTCACGGCGGAATCCGAGAGAACGATAGAATTTCCTTCCATGCTGTCTGCTGGGAGCCTTTCAACACAATAAACTGCAGGTCACCTTATGTCCGGCTTTAATTGATCAAAGTTCCCAACATGCTCAACACAAAAAGGGAAAATTTGTAATATTGATCAATAATAATAATAATTTTAATTTATATAGCGCCTTTAACGTAGTAAAACATCCCAAGGCGCTTCACAACAGTGTTACAGCCAAACAGATAAATTTGACACCAAGCCACAGAAGAAATTAAGGCAGATGATCAAAAGCTTGTTTAAAGAGGTAGATTTTAACGAGCATGTTAAAGGAGGAAAGAGAGGTAGAGAGGCGGAGAGGTTCAGAGAGGGAGTTCCAGATCTTAGGGCCCAGGCAGCTGAAGGCACGTCCACCGATGGTTGAGCCGTTATAATGAGGGATGCTCAAGAGGCCAGAAACGTTTAATAATTCCTAGGTTTTTAATAATACCATTCAGCTTTTTGTTCTTCCATAACCAGCATTACGTGTAAATTTGATCATAATTTGTGCCCTTTCCACGTGGTGGACTGCCAAAGGTTCACTTACATTGCCTTCACCTTAGTGGATAATCTTTGGCTTAGAAATTAGGCTTGGGCAGTAGTGAGAACCATGCGATATCATTGGCCGCCCATTATACACCCCGCCCGATATTCCACTGACTGTGATAGAAGTGAATATAAACTGGGACGCACAACAAGCAGCTGATGAGCCACCGTCCATATCGAACAACTGCCCCAAACAAACTTCAATCTCGTTATGTTCTTCATTTACCCATTAAATCCACATTGTTAAAAGTTTGTTCAGACGTGTGCATTAAACCTTCAGTTATATTTCTGCACCAGAATTCCCTTTCTTTTTAAATTACACAGAGTTGTATTAAATGTGCTCTAGCTTTCATCTTTTTAATATCTGGCCTTGCTGCAATTTATCTGAAGGCATCAATTGAAATTCTTTTAAAGGTCTCATTTCTAGCTTGTGACAAATTTTAACCAAGTCTGTAAAATCTATGAGAGTTACAGTTCTGCCACAATAACGTGACAGTACTTGAAAAATGTCGTGGAAAGTTTACCTGAAAACCAAAATAGCGGGATAGAGTTTCCACTTTGGGTGCAATTGGGAAATTGCGCCCAAAAGGTGCTCAAATTTGAGCTGCATAGGGTTGTAGTTCAGGTTTCCGATAAAATTCATTTAGATAATCACAAATGTAAAATTTTTCATAAACCAGCACAATTAGGCAGCGTAATAGAATGTAATTGTTACTTTTTTTTTCATTAAGAAGTCTTTATTGATGTATTTAAAAGCTTTGGTAATCTGGTGCAGTTTTATTATTGCAGCTGAATCAAGGTTTAGCACAAAAATATCCATTTTTAATAAGTGTCCAGTTCTCCATCAATGAGTAACTTGATTTAAAATCACTGAAAATGACTTAAAATAAACGGAACCATTTACAATTTTCATTGATATTTCTTAGTATATTAAGGAGGAGAAATTCGGGTCATTTGCTCCACCTATTAATTCTCCCGAGGGGGCGCTAATGGGGCACAAACGACTTTGCGACCGGGCACAGCATCGCTGACGACTCCCGTTAAATTCAGTGGGAGTTTAGCGGCAGCGCTGCGGCATTACACCCCGATCTCCTGACCCCGGAGCATGATGTCATCACCGTGCGCAGCGCCCCATTAGTGCCCCGGACCCTAAATTGGATCTCTCCCCCTGAAGCTGCGCCGGGCAAGGACAGCGACAGCTTCAGGAGATGTGTGGCCGCTGCTCACGGGGCGAAAGTTAAAGGGGAGCTGGCTAACTGTTCGGAACAAAAATGGTCGGTTTTCTTGTGCGCCCCATTGCTGCTTTGGACGCGGGGTCCATGCTGCACTCGGTCAGCCCAGTGGTCCAGCTCAGACGCTTTCATTAATGCAGAGTATGCCGGTTAGGCCCTTCCCTTTACTTCAGGGTCGAGCCCCTCCTACGTAGCAGCGCTACTTGGCCCAGTGCGTAGCCGCGCGCCCCGCTCACGAGGCATCCGCCCTGTTACCGCCCCAGAAAGGAAGTGGAGCAGTTGATTTCGTGTTCCACTTCCTTTCGGGGACGGTAACCCCAATTTCTCGTGAGAGGTGAGACTTCTGGGCCACCCCTAAACAAGGCACACCCGAATTTTTAGTCCTAAATATTTTTTGATATGAAAATAATTTTACAACATGCCTACTAGTGCCTGTGTGCCTAAGAAAATAAACACAATTTGAAGAGCTTTCTCGAACCAGCGCAGTCATCGAAAACTCACAATGTCGACCTAGGGGCATGGCCTGATCCAGCGAATTGAATCTTAAATCAGCATAAAAGATCACATCATACACGAACTTAAGTGGTTTTGAGCGTAACTCACTGACTTTAAAACTTCCCCGATCTTTTGTGCTGGTTCGGCCGATTCCGCCCAGATTGCGCTGATATTTCGAGTGTAAACGAGCAGAAACTCTACCACAATGGGCCCAAATTTGTCCCTCTGGTTTTTTCCGCGCAAATCCGAGCCCCCCGCCGACTTTTTACCTCAAAAGCTGCACCGAAAAAACTCCCTGCGATCATGGCCGATTGTCGGGCCACCTGTGGAGCTGGCGCGGTGTACAATGAACAGAGGGGGGCGGAGCTAGGACCCAGCGCGGAAAACAGTGCCGGGACCTCTGCACATGCGCGCTAGGGTCTGCGTGCATGTGCAGTAGCTCCTGACAGGCCGTTTCGGCAAACGCGCGCTGCAGGCTGTGTGGGAGGGGCCGAAGCACACCGTCCCTAGTCCTGGCCCAATGAGCTCCCTCATCGGCGGCCCGATGTGTTCCCTAAGATAGGAGTTCTATTTTTTTATTTGTTATTTACTGATTTTGGTGCTTTAGCTGCAGGATTCCTTCTATTTTTTTATTTGTTATTTATTGATTGCTTATTACTTTGGTCTTGGTGCTTTAGGTGCAGGGTTTCTTCTATTTTATTTGTTAATTAATTGCTTATTACTTTTTGTGCTTTGTTTGGTGCTTGGTGATGCTTTAAATGTAGTTACTTGCACCGATTCCTTAACTGTAAGTAACGTCTTTCTGTGCGGACAAAAGTGGACACAAACATTGCCCTAAATTAGTTTAGTACAACATTTTTCTGCCCAAATTGGCATAAATGGTGTAAGTGGCTGGGAACGCCACATTTTGAAAAAAAAACTGACCTAACAAAAAACCTAACTAACTCACTTACACTGGCGCAAATTAAATGGCCAAATTTGCAACTTAAAAGATACACCAGAAAAATCAGGTTACACCAAAAAAAACGGTGCAACTCATGGGGAAATTTGGGCCCAATGTGTTTAAACTGAGTGAGACTCCCTGACCGAGGAGATTCCCTGGATCTGTCCTGTGGCATTTCTGGGTGGAGCCAGTCTGGTAGAGCCAGCATTTTTCCATAGAAAATTTAGAATTTTATGCAATAAAAATGATGCATTTTCATTACTTTACAACGCTACTTTTTACCTCACAGTTGGTAGATCTTTGATCTAAAAAAGAGAGGAGAAATTGTGACATTTGTCTTTTTCTTTACTGAAAAAGGTTTCTGACTATCATTTCCAAAATAAGTATTTTTTCTCCTTCTCAGAAACATGCCCCCCTTCGGAGAGGTATACATCTCCTCCAACTACCCCCTCCTCCCCAGTTCACAGAGGCTCATTCCCCTTGAATCCTCCCCCCAGTTCACTCTTCCTAAGTCTTACAAACATGCTTCCTTTTCCAACTCCCTTCCCCCAGTTCATAGAGGCACTCTACTTCCTTGGTAAACCCTCATTGTCAGTCCAGGTTTCAGTTCCTATCTGATGCTGCAGTTTTGCTCTGTGCTGTGGACTGAAATTCCTGTTCTATATAGAGTCAAAGCCAGCAAAGGGCTTGGATCAATGGTAACGTTCTTACCTCCAGGTCAGAAGATTGCGGGTTCAAGCCCCACTGCAGAACTTGCACACATAATTGAGGATGAGACATCAGAGCAGAGTAGTTCTGGGGAAGGTGCCTTTTTGTTGATGAGACATTAAACCAGAACCTGGGGAGTAAATTTCTTTAGGCCCAAAAATGGGTGCCATGCACAGTGCACGAGATCCAACCAGGAATAGGGGTCCCAACCCTCCCAGAATGACCTGGATTTTCCCAGAATCAGGGGTTCACGGGCCCGAACTTGGTTAGCTAAGGCCTGCCCAAGTGCCGCCCAAAGGACCACCGAGAGACCTGGTGGTACTTTGCCAGGAAGACCCACCTATAAGATATGCCAGTACTGCCCGGCGGCAAAAATATGACTTACGGCGTGAATCTGGGCGGCAGCGGGCGGGAGCTCCCAATCTCAGCGGCAAATGCAATTCTCGCCAAAGTGCCGCCGAGGACTGAGTCAGGCCCAGGGAGGGGGAACACATAAAAATAAAAATGTACACAAAAAAAAAAAAATCCACAGGAAAACCTTCAGGTGACCTTATCCGCTGAAAAAAAATTAATGAAAGAAGATCACTAACCTTTTTTTGCAGATCTTCTTATTTACCGTCGGGGTTAGACCTGCCTTCATGCAGCAGTCCTTTCCTCTGCTGCCGCTGACTCCCGCCTGCACCAAACTGGCAGCTCGGCAGACAGGAGGCCACTTACGCGCCTTGTGCGCTAGCGGCCGTCAGCGGGCGGTTCCCAGCAGTCCTCCCCTCCCGCCGGCGGGAGGCCTAGTGGATAATGGCACCGAGGGGAGACCGCCCAAAAAACTCGGCGGCAGCCAGCGGCGGTGGGCGGTAAGGCCACCAAGTTTGGGCCCATTATCCCTCAGCCTGCAGAGATCAGCAATTTAAATTTTGCGTTGCAATGTGCCCACATGAGCAACAGACACTTATGTGAGGTACTATAAATAATTGCTCATTGTTAGCCTGGCATTGGGAATCAGGAGTGGTTAAACGGCATTCATTTTAAACAGAATAATTTCCCAGCCTTTTTCACAGAGCTTGTCGCTGGCTGCTGCTCAGAACCGTCGCCCCCGAGAGAGCCGTGATCAGCTGAGGTGGGGAGGTCAGGAATCAGGGCTTCCCTGAAATCGGGGGGGGGCGGCGCGGGGCGGGGGAACTCGAGGGTCGGGGAGGGGAGAGGGAGACTGAGGAATGGGGTGGGCATGGGGACCAGCATTTCCTGCAGATCCGGAAGCAGCAGCAGCATGATGGTGAGTGGGAGCATCCAGTAAAGGGCTGAGTGAAACCTGGGGACCTTACTGTGGGTAAACAGTGAAAGATTGTTTCCACTGGTGGGCGAATGGGGAACTAGAGAACGGGAACCAAGGATTCTCAGTGGCAGAAACAAGGGAGGAGGAAGGTTCTTGAACTGCGGGCTATTAGACCGTGAGATCCTTCACCACACGTGACAATTGAGGTAAAGGCGAAGGGGTCGAAATTCGGTACCACCGTTTTTGAGGCGGTGTCACCGCCTGAGTGCTGATTTTACCGCCAGGCGTTAGGTGCAGGCTCAAACTGCCAAATTCAGTTTTTACGCCCAAAGGTGAGAGAGCAACGCTAAAAAGTGGCGTTGCACACTCATCCTTGGGCGGGAGCTCAGGAGGCCGACTGAATTTCGCAATGGGAGGCAGCCGCCATGCACGCTGAAAGACGGGATGAAAAGGGAAGAAAGAAAAAAAAAACTCAAGTTCTCCGACCGACACGCAAACTTCCTCGCTGTTACAACTAATGAAAAGTAGATGAAATAAATAAAGAAAAAAACTGACCTTAATCTCTGGGCGAAAATACCCGAGCACCGTGATGTTCCCTCCACTTTTCCCGTAGTACGGATACGTTGCCGTTAGGCACCTGTACAAACCAAATATCCCGGGAGTGGCGCCAACTGGATGACATCACCACGTGGGTGGCATTAGACAGCGCAATGTTACCTCGTGGCACCTCTGCCAAAGAGTTTACCGAATTTCTCCTGAGATGTGGACGGTGCTCAACACCGACGGTAGGCCTTTGTCGCCCGTTAGCCGCCTAGCACCGGTACTAACGAGCAGCGTTATAAAGGGAATTTTGACCAATAAAACTGCATTTTGAAGGGAATGTAATAAATATTTCATCACATAATCAGGCATTGCATGATCAGGGTGTCATGTGACCAGGCGTCACGTGGTCAAACCTCCAGGAATGCCTCGAACCGGAGTTGGCAATCCTAACCGGAAGGCTTGAGGCCAACCTGAAATTGGGCCTTGGGCCTCATTAACATAATTTGGGCAAGTTACCAGCACCTGTTGTGCCTTCAAAGCTAGTGCATCCATCTTAAAAAGATCACTCTCCAGCTGCTTGCCTCGTGGCAGCGGCTCCGAGGTAAGTCCCGAGAGAGGCCGATAGAACGACAGCAGGGGACGCGATCGGCAATACTGTAGAGTCAGGGGAGTCCTCCTGCCCCTTCTGGGAATGAATTTTGAAATTAAAATAAAAAGACACCTCAGCTTTTGATCGAGTTCTGCTATCCTCATCAGTATCCAGTTTCCAAAGGGGGGCCTAAAACAAGCATTAGGCCCCTCATTACATATGTAAGGGAGCCAATGCCTGTTTTAGGCTGCCACTAGAGATGCCTGAAAAATGGCCTGGCTCAATATCAGGTTGGACATCTTTCAGGTGGACTTTGGGCGAGGACTTTGGTCCCTGAAATTGACCCTCGTTGTACCTGTTTTGTGCACCTGTAACTAAAGGCACAACGCGGTCCCAACATCCACCCACCTGCCTGCCTGTTCAGGTGGATAGCAACGATGCCATGACACTATATATAGAAGGACAGGGAACTTCTCCTTATGTCCAGGTTAACACATTTACCCATCAGCCAAAAACAGTTTACCTGCCCATTTATCGTATACAATTCTTAAGGGGATCGACAGGGTAGATGCTGGGAGGACGTTTCCCCTCGCTGAGGCGTCTACAACTAGGGGTCACAGTCTCAGACTAAGGGATCAGCCATTTAGGACCGGAATTAGGAGAAATTTCTTCACTCAGAGGGTGGTGAATCTTTGGAATTCTCGACCCCAGAATGATGTGGATGCTCAGTCGTTGAGTATATTCAAGACAGAGAGGGATAGTTTTTTGGATACTAAGGGAAACAAGGGATATGGGGATAGTGCGGGAAAGTGGAGTTGAGGTAGCAGATCAGCCATGATCTTATTGAATGATGGAGCAGGCTCGAAGGGACGAATGGCCTAATCCTGCTCCTATTTCTTATGCTCTTATCTCATTGCTGTTTGTGGGATCTTGCTGTGCATAAACAAGCTGCTGTATTTGTTTACATAATAACTGCGCTTCAAAAGGTAATTAATTGGCTGTGGAGAACTATGGGACATCCTGAGAAGGCGGGGTGGCATTGCTGGTTAAAGAGGAAATTAATGCAATAGTAAGAAAGGACATGAGCTTGGATAATGTGACATCGGTATGGGTGGAGCTACGGAATACCAAGGGGCAGAAATCGCTAATGGGAGTTGTGAACAGACCACCAAACAGTAGTAGTGAGGTTGGGGACAGCATCAAACAAGAAATTAGGGATGTATGCAATAAAGGTACAGCAGTTATCATGGGTGACTTTAATCTACATATTGATTGGGCTAACCAAACTGGTCACAATGCGGTGGAGGAGGATTTCCTGGTGTGTATTAGGGATGGTTTTCTAGACCAATATGTCGAGGAACCAACTAGAGGGCTGGCCATCCTAGACTGGGCGATGTGTAATGAGAAAGGACTAATTAACAATCTTGTTGTGCGAGGTCCCTTGGGGAAGAGTGACCATAACATGGTAGAATTCTTTATTAAGATGGAGAGTGACACAATTAATTCAGAAACTAGGGTCCTGAACTTAAGGAAAGGCAACTTTGATAGTTTGAGGCGTAAATTGGCTAGGATAGACTGGAAAATGATACTTAAAGGGTTGACGGTGGATAGGCAATGGCAAACATTTAAAGTTCACATGGATGAACTTCAGCAATTGTACATCCCCGTCTGGAGTAAAAATAAAACCGGGAAGGTGGCTCAACCGTGGCTAACAAGGGAAATTAAGGATAGTGTTAAATCCAAGGAAGAGGCATATAAATTGACAAGAAAAAGCAACAAACCTGAGGACTGGGAGAAATTTAGAATTCAGCAGAGGAGGACATAGGGTTTAATTAAGAGGGGGAAAATAGAGTACGAGAAGAAGCTTGCCGGGAACATAAAAACTGACTGTAAAAGCTTCTATAGATATGCGAAGAGAAAAAGATTAGTGAAGACAAACGTAGGTCCCTTGCAGTTGGATTGAGGTGAATTTATAATGGGGAACAAAGAAATGGCAGACCAATTGAACAAATACTTTGGTTCTGTCTTCACGAAGGAAGACACAAATAACCTTCCGGAAGTACTAGGGGACCGAGGGTCTAGTGAGAAGGAGGAACTGAAGGATATCCCTATTGGCGGGAAATTGTGTTAGGGAAATTGATGGGATTGAAGGCCGATAAATCCCCGGGGCCTGATAGTCTTCATTCCAGAGTACTTAAAGAAGTGGCCCTAGAAATAGTGGATGCATTGGTGATAATTTTCCAACAGTCTATCGACTCTGAATCAGTTCCTATGGACTGGAGGGTAGCTAATGTAATACCACTTTTTAAAAAGGGAGGTAGAGAGAAAGCGGGTAATTATAGACTGGTTAGCCTGATATCAGCGGTGGGGAAAATGTTGGAATCAATTATTAGAGATGAAATAGCAGCGCATTTGGAAAGCAGTGACAGGAGCGGTCCAAGTCATCATGGATTTATGAAGGGGAAATCATGCTTGACAAATCTTCTGGAATTTTTTGAGGATGTAACTAGTAGAGTGGACAAGTGGATGTGGTGTATTTGGACTTTCAAAAGGCTTTTGACAAGGTCCCACACAAGAGATTGGTGTGCAAAATCAAAGCACATGGTATTGGGGGTAATGTATTGACGTGGACAGAGAACTGGTTGGCAGACAGGAAGCAGAGAGTCGGGATAAACGAGTCCTTTTCAGAATGGCAGGCAGTGACTCATGGGATGCCTCAGGGCTCAGTGCTGAGACCCCAGCTCTTTACAATATACATCAATGATTTGGATGAAGGAATTGAGTGTAATATCTCCAAGTTTGCAGATGACACTAAACTGGGTGGCGGTGTGAGCTGTGAGGGGGGCGATAAGAGGCTGCAGAGTGACTTGGACAGGTTAGGTGAGTGGGCAAATGCATGGCAGATGCAGTATAATGTGGATAAATGTGAGGTTATTCACTTTGGGGCAAAAACGCGAAGACAGAATATTATCTGAATGGCGGCAGATTAGGAAAAGGAGAGGTGCAACGAGACCTGGGTATCATGGTTCATCAGTCATTGAAAGTTGGCATACAAGTACAGCAGGCAGTGAAAAAGGCAAATGGTATGTTGGCCTTCATAGCTAGGGGATTTGAGTATAGGAGCAGGGAGGTCTTACTGCAGTTGTACAGGGCCTTGGTGAGGGTTCACCTGGAATATTGTGTTCAGTTTTGGTCTCCTAATCTGAGGAAGGACGTTCTTGCTATTGAGGGAGTGCAGCAAAGGTTCACCAGACTGATTCCCAGGATGGCAGGACTGGCATATGAGGAGAGACTGGATCGACTGGGCCTGTATTCACTGGAGTTTAGAAGGATGAGAGGGGATTTCATAGAAACATATAAAATTCTGACGGGACTGGACAGGTTAGATGCAGGAAGAATGTTCCCGATGTTGGGGAAGTCCAGAACCAGGGGACATAGTCTTAGGATAAGGGGTAAGCCATTTAGGACGGAGATGAGGAGAAACTTCTTCACTCAGAGAGTTATTAACCTAAAGAATTCCCTGCCGCAGAGAGTTGTTGATGCCAGTTTATTGGATATATTCAAGAGGGAGCTAGATATGGCCCTTGCGGCTAAAGGGATCAAGAGGTATGGAGAGAAAGCAGGAAAGGGGTACTGAGGGAATGATCAGCCACGATCTTATTGAATGGTGATGCAGGCTTGAAGGGCCGAATGGCCTACTCCTGCACCTATTTTCTATGTTTCTATGTAAAGTTCTTCTTTCAACATGGTGATTATACAGAAGGGCAGATTTCTCTGCATATACTTCTAATTTTAGTGCTGTATCGAATAGACCAAGATTAGATGAACATTCAATTTAAAAATAATAAAGTCCAGCAGGTGGTGCTGATTCAAACATACTGAGGCAATTTTCAATCAACAATTATAGCGCAGCATCCCAGGAGTGCAGTGTTTAGAAATACACTGTCTTCATTTCCAGGTACAAATCCAGTGAAATTTCTGCAAAAATTGAAACGTTTCTTTTACTTTGACACTTCACATGCATTGTTTGTATTTGAAGCACCTTTGAAGAAACGTCACCGAGAATGGCTTTGAACATAAAAGGCTGTGAAAGTGGCAGGTGTCGCACTCGCAGTTACAATTGTTTCGTCAATAGAGGGAGCATCACTGTTTACACAAAACACAAGCATTCTCTTCGGTTTCTGATTTGAAGGCGAGCTGTCGACACAAAAGTACACAAATATCTGTGGGGAAACTCAACAGAGCTTCATGATTACGTCCTCCTGAGTTGGAGGTTTCACCATGGATTGCTGGTTGTGTAAAACGGTTCAGTGTTCTGCCCAGCCTTTTTTTTAAAGTTATTCGCCTGGAAATTCAGTTGCGTAGCGCCTGTTGTTTGAACGCTACGAGTGCTGAATTGGGTCCAAAATGGTGTCCGAACTCTGCATGCACACTTCTGGTGCAGGTCACTCCGGACGCCATCTTGGTGAGGCGGTAGGGCGGCCATTAGGAGCGTGTGCTGGAAATATAGTAAGTAGGCAGATTGTGCTGATTTGACACCAGTGCTGCCATTTTCGTCATCATCACTGGAACGAATGCCCTGTGTTAACCTGGCACAGCTGAACATATGCTCAGAAACAAGAATGATCCCCCCACCAGCAATATTTAAAGGGAGCATCAACGCCTTTCAGGTAACTTGCTTTTTGATTTCTACTGGATCTGCGTAAGTTTGTGGAAGTGTTTGGAGCTTTCGAGAGTTATTTAAAGTTGGTGAGGTGACAGAAAGTAGTGCTGCAAGTAGAGAGGGCCTTGCTTCTGAATTCAAGGATTCTGGTCAGATTATTTGCTCCCCAGTAAGGGGTGCTCTAGTTGTTATCCCCCTTGGCCTGCAGCATGGCAGGGGCACGGAGCAAAGAAGAGAACAAGCTGCTCACAGAGGAAGGAGGAGGAGGGGAGAAGGGCTTTCAGCCGGAAGCCTTACCGACTTAGGGTCTTCCGAGAGCAGTTCTCTTACCTCAACCAGAGCCAGGAGCTGTGCCTGAGGCATCTGCGCTTTACGAAGGAGGTGCTCACAGAACCCTGCCACCTCTTGTAACCAGACCACACTCCAGAGCAAGGACAGCGCTGCCTGTGGTTGTCAAGGTGACAGTTGTTAATTGTATTCAGGTGGTGGGTATTAATTGGGACTCTCGTGTGCATATATAGGGGGGCCGAAGTTCAGGCTCTCAAGGAGACCCATTAACGTCCGTTTGCAACGACCATTCCTAAAAATCGAATGGCCGTCGCTTTGGGGTCAACAGGCCGACCCGACCTAAATTCAGGTCGGGGATTTTTCGGCCTGGACCCCATCCCGCCGAAGTAGATGCACCGCCAATTTAAGATAAAATAAATACTTACCTATCCATTTTCAGCTCGATCCACGATCCCCCGCCGCGCAGTGCCCCCGGCAGGTGCTTCTGCCGATGCACCATCTGCAGAGTGAGTGCAGTCCGGCAGCACGGCAGCCCTTAAAGGGGAGGGCCCACTGCTGCGGCCGCAATGCAAATATTTTTGCCGGCTGATTTGCCGATTGACCGGCAAAATACTAGCCCCTGGGTTCGGCCGGGCTTCTAGGGTGCCAGGCCACTGGCCCGGCCGAAATCCTCTCTGGTGGCCCAGCAGCCAAAGTTAAAAAACGATCGCATCCCTCCCCTTTAACGGAGGGGAGAGAGCGCAGTGACACACATGCACTGTGACCTCACCATGTTGATTGACAGCGATGGAGGCCCCACCGACCCATTTTCAGCCAATCAGCCCGGCTCCATCATGATCCAAATCCTGTAGGACTTTGAAAAAAATTCAAAGTCCTGAAAGTGGATCTACTCACCGCACCAAGAGTTCCAGCGGTGAGTACCAGTTAAAAACTCATGTGTGCCAGCTTTCTGGTGCACCTAAATTTAGGGCCCAGGGAGTTTATCTTGAGGGTGTATGGTATGTAATGTGTGTCTTTGTAAATAAAGGCATGTAAGCGACTGAAGACTAGGCTCTAGTCACCACCATTACCACCTGGCTATCCAACTTTTACATCCGTGGCCCTGAATGTCTTCACGTCGGGATTCTTTCAGGCTGGAGCAGGCGACATCCATAACATCTCACAGTTCACTGTCATACGAGAGGTGACAGATGCCCTTTATGCTGGGAGAGGGGACTGGAGAGAAACAGTTGGAGCGTGCACATGTCTTTGCTTGGATAGCGGGCTTCCCCATGTTGCAGGGCGCCATTGACTGTACGCACGTGGCTTTGCTGGCACCATATATGAATGCTGAGTTGTATCATAACCACAAAGGTTACTACTCACCAATTGTGCAGTTGGTATGTGACCATGCTCTGCATATCATGATGGTGGCCTCCTGGCTGGCCTCCCACATTCTACCCTACATAACCTTGAAGTCATCCAAAACCTGGCTGCCCATGTCCTAACTTGCACCAGGTCCCGCTTACCCATCACCCCTGTGCCCGCTGACCTACATTGGCTCCCGGTTAAGCAACGCCTCAATTTCAAAATTCTCATCCTTGTTTACAAATCTCTCCATGGTTTCACCCCTCCCTATCTCTAAATCTCCTTCAGCTTCACAACCCCCGAGATATCTGCGCACCTCAAATTCTGCCTTCTTGAGCATCGGTCTTCAGCTGTTTGGGCCCTAAGCTTTGGAACTCCCTCCCTAAATCTCTCCGCCTCTCTACAGCTCGTTCCTCCTTTAAGATGCTCGTTAAAACCTACTTCTTTGACGAAGTTTTTGGTCATCTGCCGTAATTTCTTCTTATGTGTCTCGGTGTCAAATTTATTTGTTTTGTCTTACAACACGCCTGTGAAGTGCCTTGAGATGTTTTACTACGTTAAAGGCGCTATATAAATACAAGTTGTTGTTGTCGAATGCCCAGTATATGCCCCAGCAGTCATGATGCTTTTATTCTGAGCCATTCCATTGTTCCCTCAGTCTTTGAGCCACCAAGACAAACCTACTGGGCAACAAGGGCTATCCTGTGACCACCTGGCTCATGACTCTAGTCCACAACCCAACCACACGTGGGTAGCATGCGTACAACGAGATCGATGCTGCCACATGAAATATCATAGGGCAGACTATTGTCGTCTTAAAAAACGCTTCCGGTGCCAGGACTGCTCTGGAGGAGCTCTACAGTACTCACCGGAGCATGTGTTCCGATTCGTCGTGATCTGCTGTATCATCCACAACCTGCCCATCATGAGGGCGCAGTCCTTGCCACCAGCGATACGGTCACCAGCTCAGGAGCAGGAGGAGGAAGCGGAAGGAAGGAAGGAGGCAACCCAGACAGTCTCTTTCTGGCCAGGGTCGAATCATCCGCCTGCGGTACCAGTAAAGGCAACCCCAATTCCCCATTCAACATTAGTCCCCACATCTTAGCTTCCCTCTGTTACTGACCATCACTGTGTTCTCAGCTACAATGTTGAAATACAATCCACAACAAAGCAAACTTTCCAATCAAACTTTATCCATATATCCTTCCAAAATTACATCAAAAATTCAACTAATTACCCTTGTGCAGTCCCTTAGTGCCTGTATTCCATGTGCCTTTGCCTGTTCTAGTGCTCCCACACAGTGTTACCCCAATGGCTGCAGCATGGCTGGTGAAAGGCTGCTGCCTTTCAGTGGGGGAGACTGCAGATGACCTTTGAGGATGACCTTGAGCAGCTCTGGGCCTAGAAGGGCTGACTATCAACTGTACCATCTAGGCATGGGCGGCAGCAGCAGCAAGGGCACTGGCGGAGTGGCAGTGGTGGGAGGATGAATACTGTCATCCATTGCCACTTCCCAGGAGCAGCGCCTTAGCAATTCTGGTAATCTGCTGGAGTACAGACTGCTGGAGTGATTTGACACCCTGCAAGCCCCTTTCAATACTAGTAAACCCAGTCTGTGCTTGCATCACATTAGCCTGAGCTTCTATGGCAGCCCTCAGATGTTGGGTGGCTCATTCTTGTGCTGCAATGGAAGCTGAGACTTTGGCCATCAGACGCGGCATGATGGTTGGGTCCACAAGTCTGTTAATGGATCTGCCCAGTGCTTCCATGCTAGAAAGGATGGGCTCCAAGTTCTGCCCAAAGCTCTGTGCAAGGATGTAGCTGGCCTCCTCCATGTTCCTTAACATTGCACTCAGGCTTTCTGGCAGGCCTGCCAATGCACCAAGCATTTCATTGTGTATACCCATCAGCATTTCTTCTGTAGGCCGTCCCATCGAGGTCTTCAGAGTCCTGTGCAGCAGAACTCATGTGTGACCTCGTCCTCCGGGGAGCTGGCACCTGAGCTGCCCTTTCCCCCTGCCCTGGCTGCAGGCCACTCGTGCCCGGTGTCTCACCACATGCAAATCCCATGTCTAACCTATCCTCTAAAGTACGCAGAGTGTCAGTATCTGAGCTGGTGGCTGGGAGTGTGAAATCAAGTGACGGTGTTTCTTCTTCTTCTAGGCTCTTCTTTCCCTCCTGTTGTGCAACCACTGGCTGGGCATGCTTGATTTCTTGGGTTTCTAAAAGGAGAAAGGCACAAGGGTGGGGTTGTGGTGAGGGGAGAGGAAGAAAGCACAAGCTGCATGCTTACACTATGTACAGATTGTAAAATCAGCCAGAGATTGTGGACTGAGGGGGAAGTGAGATGTGAGAAGGAGGACAACGTATGAAGATACCGGCATCTTGTATTCGCTCAGCCCCACCGCTGGCCACGGACTCAGCCATGTGACTGCCAAGAATGGCCAGCACCATCTCCTCAAATGGGGTGAGGTGGTGCTGGCGAGCCTGTCCCCCCATGGTTATGGACTTCTGTCGTCACCTTTTTCTGCATGAGAAAGAGAAGTGTGTCAGTGAGTGTGATGTAATGTGTTTGAGTGATGTGGCTGTCATGGTTGAATAGCTGACAGTGTGTTCAAGCTGTGAAATTGTGGGTGTGAGGCTTGCAGCTGTGGTATAATCAGGAATGGTAGCATAGTAGTTATGTTACTGTTCTAGTAATCCAGAGGCTGGACTAATGATCCAGAGATGTGAGTTCAAATCTCACCATGGCAGCTGGGGAATTTAAATTCAGTTAATTAAATAAATCTGGAATAAAAAGTTAGTATCAGTAATGGTGACCATGAAACTACTGGATTGTTGGGAAAAATTAATCTGGGCCACTAATGTCCTTTAGGGAAGGAAATCTGCTGTCCTTACCAGGTCTGGCCTATATGTGACTCCAGACCCACAGCAATGTGGTTTACTCTTCACTTCTCTCTGAAGTGGCCGAGCAAGCTACTCAGTAGTAACAAACCACGACAAGAAACAATAGTAATAATAAAACCGGACGGACTACCTGGCATCAGCTTCGGACACAACAGCAGCACACCCAGCCCAGTCCTCCTCACAAACATCTGGGGATTTATGCCAAAATTGGGAGAGCTGCCCCACAGATTAGTCAAGCAACAGCCTGGCATAGTCATACTCACAGAATCATTCCTTTCAGCCAATGTCCCAGACTCCTCTAGCACCAACCCTGGGTATGTCCTGTCCCACCGGCAGGACAGACCCACCAGAGGTGGTGGCACAGTGGTATACAGTTGAGAGGGAGTGGCCCTGGGAGTCCTCAAGATTGACTGCAGACCCCATGAAGTCTCATGGCTCCAGGTGAAGCATGGGCAAGGAAACTTCCTGCTGATTACCACCTACTGCCCTCCCTCAGCTGGTGAATCAGTTCTCCTCCAGTTGCAAAAGTACTCTGGGTGGGGGACTTCAATGTCCATCACCAAGATCAGCTCAGTAGCACCACTACTGACCTAGCTGGCCGAGTCCTGAAGGACATAGCTGCCAGACTGGGCCTGCAGCAGGTGGTGAGAGAACCAACATGAGGGAAGAACCTACTTGACCTCATCCTAACCAATCTACCTGTCGCAGATGCATCTGTCCGTGACAGCATTGGTAGCAGTGACCACATTACAGTCATTGTGGAGAAGAAATCCCATTTTCACACTGAGGACACCCTCCATCATGTTGTGTGGCACTACCACTATGATAAATGGGATAGATTCAGAACAGGTCTAGCAGCTCAAAACTGGGCATCCATGAAGCACTGCGTGCCTTCAGCAGCAGAATTGTATTCCACCACAATCTGTAAACTCATGACATATCTCTTACTCTACCATTACCATCAAGCTGGGAGACCAACCTTGCTTCAATGAGGCCTGCCAGGAGCAGCACTAGGCGTACCTAAAAATGAGGTGCCAACCTAGGGAAGCTGCAACACAGGAGGACTACATGCATGATAAACAGCGGAAGCAGCATGCTTTCACTAGAGCTAAGCAATCCCACAATCAACAGATTAGATCAGAGCTCTGCAGCCCTGCCACATCTAGCCGTGAATGGTGGTGGACAATAAAACAACCAACGGGAGGAGGCTTCATGAATACCCCCATCCTCAATGATGGCAGAGCCCAACATGAGAGTGCAAAAAGGAGGATGAAGCATTTACAACCATCTTCAACCAGAATTGCCGAGTGGATGATCCTCCTGAGGTCTCCACCATCACAGAAGCCAGTTCCAGCCAATTCGATTCACTCCACGTGATATCAAGTAGCAGCCAAGTGCACTGGATGCAGCAAAAGCTATGGGCCCTGACAACATCCCGGCTGTTGCGTGAAACTTATGCTCCAGAATTAGCCTCTAGCCAAGCTGCTCCAGTACAGCTACAACACTGGCATTTATCCGACAATGTGGAAAACTGCCCAGGTATGTTCTGTCCACAAAAAGCAAGACAAATCCAATCCGGCTAATTACAGCCTCATCAGTCTATTCTCAGTCATTAGCAAAGTGATGGAAGGTGGCGTCAACACTGCTATCAAGTAGCACTTACCAATAACCTGCTCACCGATGCTCAGTTTGAGTTCCGCCAGGACCACTCAGCTCCAGACCTCATTACAGCCTTGGTCCAATCATGGACAAAATTATTGAATTCCAGAGGTGAGTTGAGAGTGACTGCCCTTGACATCAAGGCAGCATTTGACCGAGTGTGGCATCAAGGTGCCCTAGTAAAACTGAAGTCGATGGGAATCAGGGGGAAAACTCCACTGGCTGGAGTCATACCTAACAGAAAGGAAGGTGGTTGTAATTGTTGGAGGTCAATCATCTCAGCTCCAGGACATCACTGCAGGAGTTCCTCAGAGCAGTGTCCTGGGCCCAACCATCTTCAGCTGCTTCATCAATAACCTTCCCTCCATCATAACGTCAGACGTGGGGGTATTCGCTGATGATTGCACAGTGTTCAGTTCCATTCGCAACTCCTCAGAAAATGAAGCAGTCCATGCCCGCAAGCAGCAAGACCTGGACGACATTCAGGCTTGGGCTGATAAGTGGCGAGTAACATTTGTGCCACACAAGTGCCAGGCGATGACTGTCTTCAACAAGCGAGAGTCTAACGACCGCCTCTTGATATTCAATGGCATTACCATCGCCGAATCCCCTACCATCAAAATCCTGGGTGTCACCATTGACCAGAAACTTAACTGCACCAGCCACATAAATACTGTGAATATAAGAGTAGGGCAGAGGCTGGATATTCTGCGGTGAGTGTCTCACCTCCTGACTCCCCAAAGACTTTTTACCATCTACAAGGCACAAGTCAGGAGTGTGATAGAATACTCTCCACTTGCCTGGATGAGTGCAGCACCATCAACACTCAAGAAGCTTGACATCATCCAGGACAAAGCAGCCCACTTGATTGGCATCCCATCCACCACCTTAAACATTCACTCCCTCCATCACTATGGCTGCAGTGTGTACCATCTACAAGATGCACTGTCACAACTCACCAAGGCTTCTTCGACAGCACCTCCCAAACCCGCGACCTCTACCACCTAGAAGGACAAGGACAGCAGATGGATGGGAACACCATCACCTGCAAGTTCCCCTCCAAGTTATACAGCATCCTGACTTGGAAATATATCGGCGTTCCTTCATCGTTGCTGGGCCAAAATCCCTGAACTCCCTCCCTCACAACATTTGTGGGGGTACCTCGCCAGAAGGACTGCAGCGGTTCAAGCAGGCAGCTCACCACCACCTTCTCAAGGGCAATGTGTGAGGTTAGTGCTGCTGATGGTGGAATATGGCATTTGAAGACGCATTCACTGACCTTGACCACTCGTATGAGGTTATTAAACTTCTTCATGCACTGACTCCAGGTCCTCAGGACTACACTGCTGGCATTGACCACATGGGTTCTCTGCTCCCATTGTGACTTGTCTGTTGGCTGGAAGGCCTCCTAGCCCCCTGTGGGAAGAGGACCTCTTTCCTGGATTTGATTTCCTGAACCAATGCCTCCAGTGCTGCATTGGAGAATCCTCATGCTTGTTCTCTGGCCTGTTGAGCCATTACTCAGACTTGTTTTTCTGACAGTAGCCTTCACAGGTACACCTGTTGCAGGCAGAAGGCACCTCCCCTTTAAGAGGTGCAGACTGCCTTTAAGTTGTGCAGACTAGCTTTAATTGCAGCTAGCCTCACACAATGTTGGACCCTCTGTTGAGCGCTCAACCATTCAGCAATGTGTTCAGTGCTCGGCTGAACACTACAATCATGTTAATTAGCTGGCTGGCTGTGCTGCCTGCAATCCTCCAAAAAGACATGGGTTGCTATTGCAACACGATCCCCGTGCCATTTTCTGGGGGCTACCCAATTTCTAACCCATTTTCTCTTCATTTGGGAGCCTCTCTTCAATATTCTGGCAAAAGGACATGATCATGCAACCTGTTCCAGGCCTAATCAATCTCGAATTCTAATGGTATGTGATAATGGTTTGGCTTGATTTGCCCTCTAAATTTCTCTAACTTACTGTAGGGAGGTACCCTCTCTATAAGAAGTCAATGTTGGCAGTCATCTTTTGGGACACTATGCACTTTGGCAAGGCTAATGGAAAACTCAAAGTCAAGGATAGAAAATGAAATTCCAGAATGTTATTACAAAAATAACGACTCCCGTGTTGAATTAAAAAAAAACATTATTAAGCCTGTGAAGAGTTTATTTTAAAATTGCTGGCCTTCTAACCCAAGCCCTTACCTTTATTTTATTTTCAAGGCTAGCTGTGAATATTTTGAGGATATAGGTTGCTTAAACTTAACTTTAGGTTGTTTACAAATACACAATGTGATGATACAGATCTCATTGAAATGATTCACTGTATCCCTTGCGTTTGTTATCATCTGACAAATCGGACTCACAGAGCTTCTGTCTGTGTTCCCTTCTAAACCAAAAGGACATTTGCCAAATGATTTTGCTCTAAAGAACATTTAACACCTTGTTGGAGCCTCAGTGTAACTCCTGAAGAGAAGGAACAAACAGCAAAACATTTGAACAATTTTAAGGCAAAACTGGAGTCGATCAGTCACACATTTTTAAAATGTAGGCCCAGATTTTGCGATCAGCGGCGAACCAACTGTGTTCGTTGAATGTTACAGGTACACGTGCCCATGGAATTTCTGTGGAGTTTTACACTGCGATTTGTATTATCAGACAGTCAAAACAGCCCGGCCCCTTCTACAGGGGATCTGGGATCTGTGTGAACAGGGAAAGCAACGATGCGTCTCCTCAACCAATCAGATTGAAGAATCCTTACTGAGACAGGCACAGTCTAAACCAGGACGTGTGAATTAGAATATTTATTCAATGAAAAATCAGGTGCAGAAAGCAAAATAAAGAGAATGGGATCAAGAGAAGGTGAGCGATAAAAGAGACAGAAAAGACAAGTTAAAAAAATTGTTTATTTAAAAAAATCTCCAATAATAATTAAAATTTGAAGGAATAAGACACCACACTTGTAAAAGTTAATTTTCAGTGCCAGAGAGGTTGTTTGGCAGTAATTAAGACTTATCATACCATTAAAAATTAATTTACATATGAATGGACAAGCCGTAACTTTTTCTGGCATGTTTACTGAGTGTCTAATGGGCAGGTGCTACAGTTTCACACCAGGGGCAAGTACTGCAGTCTCCCTCCAGGGGTAAGTACTGCAGCCTCCCTCCAGGGGTAAGTACTGCAGCCTCCCTCCAGGGGTAAGTACTGCAGTCTCCCTCCAGGGGTAAGTACTGCAGCCTCCCTCCAGGGATAGGTACTGCAGTCTCCCTCCAGGGGTAAGTACTGCAGCCTCCCTCCAGGGATAGGCACTGCAGTCTCCCTCCAGGGGTAAGTACTGCAGCCTCCCTCCAGGGATAGGTACTGCAGTCTCCCTCCAGGGGTAAGTACTGCAGTCTCCCTCCAGGGGTAAGTACTGCAGCCTCCCTCCAGGGGTAAGTACTGCAGCCTCCCTCCAGGGATAGGTACTGCAGCCTCCCTCCAGGGGTAAGTACTGCAGCCTCCCTCCAGGGGTAAGTACTGCAGCCTCCCTCCAGGGATAGGTACTGCAGTCTCCCTCCAGGGCTAAGTACTGCAGCCTCCCTCCAGGGGTAAGTACTGCAGTCTCCCTCCAGGGATAGGTACTGCAGTCTCCCTCCAGGGGTAAGTACTGCAGTCTCCCTCCAGGGGTAAGTACTGCAGCCTCCCTCCAGGGGTAAGTACTGCAGTCTCCCTCCAGGGATAGGTACTGCAGCCTCCCTCCAGGGATAGGTACTGCAGTCTCCCTCCAGGGGTAAGTACTGCAGCCTCCCTCCAGGGGTAAGTACTGCAGCCTCCCTCCAGGGGTAAGTACTGCAGCCTCCCTCCAGGGGTAGGTACTGCAGCCTCCCTCCAGGGGTAGGTACTGCAGCCTCCCTCCAGGGGTAAGTACTGCAGCCTCCCTCCAGGGGTAAGTACTGCAGCCTCCCTCCAGGGGTAAGTACTGCAGCCTCCCTCCAGGGGTAAGTACTGCAGCCTCCCTCCAGGGGTAAGTACTGCAGCCTCCCTCCAGGGGTAAGTACTGCAGCCTCCCTCCAGGGGTAGGTACTACAGCTTCACACCAGGGGCAGGTGCTGCAGCTTCACACCAGGGGTAGGTGCTGCAGCTTCACACCAGGGGTAAGTACTGCAGCCTCCCTCCAGGGGTAGGTGCTGCAGCTTCACACCAGGGGTAGGTGCTGCAGCTTCACACCAGGGGTAAGTACTGCAGCCTCCCTCCAGGGGCAGGTGCTGCAGCTTCACACCAGGGGTAGGTGCGGCAGCCTCCCGCCAGGGGTCGGTGCTGCAGCTTCACGCCATGAGTAGGTGCTACAGCTTCACGCCATGAGTAGGTGCTGCAGCCTCACACCATGAGTAGGTGCGGCAGCCTCACACCATGAGTAGGTGCTGCAGCCTCACGCCATTATGCGTGTTTGAATGCTGAATCACTCAGTGAGATACTGCTAGAGAGAAGCTTGTGGAGGAGCAGGGCAACACGGACACCACCTTCCTGATTCCCGTGTTTAACTGAGCATTTGTGGTCGCCGTAAGTTGCTGTCCAATTTATTTCTTAATAACAGTGGATGCTGTTAGCCTCATTGTTATTCTTACCGCAAGATCTGGGCCATTGTGTTTTACATAGTATTTATAATGCAGAAATAGGCCATTTGGCCCATCAGGTCCATACCAGTTTTTATGCTCCACGTGAGCCTCCGCCCAGCCATCTGCATCTAATCCCGTCAACATATCCTTCTATTCCTTTCTCCCTCATGTGTTTACCTACCTTCCCTTAAATGCATCAATGCTAGTTGCCTCAACTACTCCTTGTGGTAGTGAGTTCCACATTCTAACCACTCTCTGGGTAAAGAAGTGTCTCCTGAATTCCCTATTGGATTCATTAGTGACTATCTAATATTTATGACCCCTAGTTCTGGTCTCTCCCGCAAGTGGAAACATCTTCTCCACATCTACCCTGTGAAACCTTACCATAATCTTAAAGACCTCATCATCTTACCCCTCAATCTATTGTATTCCACAGAAAAGAGACCACCCTTTTCTATCTTTCTTGATAGGTATAACCCCTTAGTTCTGGTATCAGTCTTGTGAATCTGTTTTGCACCTTTACCAGTGCCTCTATATTCTTCTTATAATATGGAGACCAGAACTGTTCACAATACTCCAGCTGTGGTCTAACCAAAGTTCTATACAAGTTTAACATAGCTTCTCTGCTTTTCAGTTCTATCCATCTAGAAATGAGTCCCTGTGCTTGGATTCCTTTTTTTAATGACCTTATTAACCTGCATCGCTACTTTTAGTGATTTGTGTATCTGTACCCCCAGGTCTCTCTGCTCCTGTACCCCATTTAGATTCTTATTTTCCCAAGAATATGTAGCCTGCTTATTCTTCCTACCAAAATGTAAAACCTCACACTTATCTATATTGAAGTTCATTTGCCAATTACATGTCCATTTTATTAATTGGCAAATAAACTTCAATAATTTTTTCCTGTATTTTGTCACAATCCCCCTCTATATTAACTATACTGATCCCCCTTCTGCAATTTGGTATCATCCGCAAATTTTGAAATTGTACTTCTGATTCCCAAGTTCAAATTGTTTATATATATATATATATATGGTGAACAACAGTGGTCCTGACAACGATCCCTGTGGAACACCACTTCCCATCTTTTGGCAGTTTAAATAACCACCTTTAACCCCTACTCTCTGTTTTCTGTTTTGTAGCCAGCTTGCTATCCATTCTGCTACTTGTCCCCTGATCCCACGTGTTCTGACCTTAGTCATAAGCCTACGATGCAGTAGCTTATTGAAGGCCTTTTGAAAATCCAAATATATTACATCTACTACAGTAACCTTATCCACCCTTTCTGTTATCTCAAATAATTCAATAAGGTTGATGGATACAGGGCTGGTGCCAGAGGAATGGAGAACTACAAATGTTGCACACTTGTTCAAAAAAGAGTGTAAGGATAAACCTAGCAACTGCAGGCCAGTCAGTATAACCTCGATAGTGGGGAAGCTATTAAAAACGATATTCCGGGACAAAATCAACAGTCAATTGGACAAGTATCATTAATTAAGGAAAGCCAGCATTGATTTGTTAAAGGCAAATCGTGTTTAACTAACCCTATTGAGTCTTTTGATGAGATAACAGTGAAAGTTGATGAGAGCAATGCAGTTGATGTGGTGTACATGGACTTCCAAAAGGCATTTGATAATGTGCCACATAATAGGCTTACCAGCAAAGTTGAAGCCCATGAAATAAATGGGACGTTGGCAGCATGGATACGAAATTGCTAAGTGACAGGAAACAGAGAGTAGTGGTGAATGTTGTTTTTCAGACTGGAGGATGGTATTCGGTAATGTTCCCCAGGGGTTGGTACTAGGACCACTGATTTTCTTGATGTATATTAATGATTAGACTTGGGTGTGCAGAGCACAATTTCAAAATTTGCAGATGACACAAAATCTGGAAGTATAGTGAGCAGTGAGGAGGATAGTGATAGACAGGCCAATGGAATGGGCGGAAACGTGGCAGATGAAATTTAACGCAGAAAACTGATAATTTTTGGTAGGAAGAATGAAGAGAGGAAATATAAACATAAGAACATGAGAACATAAGAATTAGGAACAGGAGTAGGCCATCTAGCCCCTCGAGCCTGCTCCGCCATTCAATAAGATCATGGCTGATCTGGCCGTGGACTCAGCTCCACTTACCCGCCCTCTCACCGTAACCCTTAATTCCCTTATTGGTTAAAAATCTATCTATCTGTGACATGAATACATTCAATAAGCTAGCCTCAACTGCTTCCTTGGGCAGAGAATTCCACAGATTCACAACCCTCTGGGAGAAGAAATTCCTTCTCAACTCGGTTTTAAATTGGCTCCCCCGTATTTTGAGGCTGTGCCCCCTAGTTCTAGTCTCCCCTACCAGTGGAAACAACCTCTATGCCTCTATCTTGTCTATCCCTTTCATGATTTTAAATGTTTCTATAAGATCACCCCTCATCCTTCTGAACTCCAACGAGTAAAGACCCAGTCTACTCAATCTATCATCATAAGGTAACCCCCTCATCTCCAGCATCAGCCTAGTGAATCGTCTCTGTACCCCCTCCAAAGCCAGTATATCCTTCCTTAAGTAAGGTGACCAAAACTGCACGCAGTACTCCAGGTGCGGCCTCACCAATACCCTATACAGTTTCAGCAGGACCTCCCTGCTTTTGTACTCCATCCCTCTCGCAATGAAGGCCAACATTCCATTCGCCTTCCTGATTATCTGCTGCACCTGCAAACTAACTTTTTGGGATTCATGCACAAGGAAACCAAAAAAAAAAAGGGGGGGGAAAAAAAAAGGGCCTTGTAAATGTCTGGTGTGTCACCCAGGTCGGGTGGCACGGTTTAATGTTTTTTGTTTTTGCAGGTAGACTCTAAAAGAGTTTCATGCACAAGGACCCCCAGGTCCCTCTGCACCTCAGCATGTTGTAATTTCTCCCCATTCAAATAATATTCCCATTTACTGTTTTTTTTCCCAAGGTGGATGACCTCACACTTTACGACATTGTATTCCATCTGCCAAACCTTCGCCCATTCGCTTAACCTATCCAAATCTCTTTGCAGCCTCTCTGTGTTCTCTACACAACCAGCTTTCCCACTAATCTTAGTGTCATCTGCAAATTTTGTTACACTATGCTCTGTCCCCTCTTCCAGGTCATCTATGTATATTGTAAACAGTTGTGGTCCCAGCACCGATCCCTGTGGCACACCACTAACCACCGATTTCCAACCCGAAAAGGACCCATTTATCCCGACTCTCTGCTTTCTGTTCGCCAGCCAATTCTCTATCCATGCTAATACATTTTCTCTGACTCGCGTACCTCTATCTTTTGTGTGGCACCTTATCGAATGCCTTTTGGAAATCTAAATACACCACATCCATCGGTACACCTCTATCCACCATGCTCATTATATCCTCAAAGAATTCTAGTAAATTAGTTAAACATGATTTCCCCTTCATGAATCCATGCTGCGTCTGCTTGATTGCACTATTCCTATCTAGATGTCCCGCTATTTCTTCCTTAATGATAGTTTCAAGCATTTTCCTCACTACAGTTGTTAAACTAACCGGCCTATAGTTACCTGCCTTTTGTCTGCCCCCTTTTTTTAAACAGAGGCGTTATATTAGCTGCTTTCCAATCCGCTGGTACCTCCCCAGAGTCCAGAGAAATTTGGAAGATTATAACGAATGCATCTGCTATAACTTCCGCCATCTCTTTTAATACCCTGGGATGCATTTCATCAGGACCAGGGGACTTGTCTACCTTGAGTCCCATTAGCCTGTCCAGCACTACCCCCCTTGTGATACTGATTGTCTCCAGGTCCTCCCTTCCCACATTCCTGTGACCAGAAATTTTTGGCATGGTTTTTGTGTCTTCCACTGTGAAGACCGAAGCAAAATAATTCTTTAAGGTCTCAGCCATTTCCCCATTTCCCATTATTAAATCCCCCTTCTCATCTTCTAAGGGACCAACATTTACTTTAGTCACTCTTTTCCGTTTTATATATCGGTAAAAGCTTTTACTATCTGTTTTTATGTTTTGCGCAAGTCTACCTTCATAATCTATCTTTCCTTTCTTTATTGTTTTTTTAGTCATTCTTTGCTGTTGTTTAAAATTTTCCCAATCCTCTAGTTTCCCACTAACCTTGGCCACCTTATACGCATTGGTCTTTGATTTGATACTCTCCTTTATTTCCTTGGTTATCCACGGCTGGTTATCCCTTCTCTTGCCGCCCTTCTTTTTCACTGGAATATATTTTTGTTCTGCACTATGAAAGAGCTCCTTAAAAGTCCTCCACTGTTCCTCAATTGTGCCACCATTTAGTCTGTGTTTCCAGTCTACTTTAGCCAACTCTGCCCTCATCCCACTGTAGTCCCCTTTGTTTAAGTATAGTACGCTCGTTTCTGACACAACTTCCTCACCCTCAATCTGTATTACAAATTCAACCATACTGTGATCACTCATTCTGAGAGGATCTTTTACTAGGAGAACTAAAGGGTACAATTCTAAAGTGGGTGCAGGAACAGAGTGACCTGGGGGTATACGTGCACAAATTGTTGAAGGTGGCAGTGCAGGTTGAGAAAATGGTTAAAAAATCATATGGCATCCTTGGCTTCATAAATAAAGGCATAGAGAACAGCAAGGAAGTTATGATGAACCTTTATAAAACACTGGTTCAGCCTCAACTGGAGTATTGTGCCCAATTCTGGGCATCGCACTTTAGAACGGATGTGAAGGCCTTAGAGAGGGTGCAGAAAAGATTTACAAGAATGGTTCCAGGGATGAGAGACTTCAATTACATGGATAGACTGGAGAAGCTGGGTTGGTTTCCTTAGAGCAGAGACGGTTGAGAGGAGATTCGATAGAAGTGTTCAAAATCATGAGAGGTCTGGACAGAGCAAATAGAGAGAAACTGTTCCAATTGGCAGAAGGGTTCAGAACCAGCTGCCACAGATAGAAACATAGAAACATAGAAATTAGGTGCAGGAATAGGACCCTTCGAGCCTGCACCGCCATTCAATAAGATCATGGCTGATCATTCAACCTCAGTACCCCTTTCCTGCTTTTTCTCCATACCCCTTGATCCCTTTGGCCGTAAGGGCCATATCTAATTCCCTTTTGAATATATCTAACAAGCTGGTTTCAACAACTTTCTGCAGTAGAGAATTCCACAGGTTAACCACTCTCTGGGCCCAAGTTTCCACATGATTCGCGCCTGATTTTTAGGAGCAACTGGTGGAGAACGGACTATTTTAGAAATCGCAATTCTCCACATTTTTTTTTCTGCAGTTCTAGTCAGGTAGAACAGTTCTAGTTTAGAACAGAATTTTTTCTTCAAAAGGGGGCGTGTCCAGCCACTGACGCCTGATTTGAAAGTTTCCACAGTGAAAATGTACTCCAAACTAAAGTAGAATGGAGCCAGTGAAGATTTTTGTAGAACTGAAAAAACCTGTTCTACACATTAAAAAATCAGGCGCAGGTTACAAATTAGGCGTCCAGAACAAGGTGAAGGGAACTCATTAAATTTGACAATAAATCCTTATTTATACTTCTACAAATATTATACAAATAAATCCAACCTGAATAAACATTTATAAGCCAAGAAAAGATTAAATAAACCATCTTCCTACCTGTGTGAAAGTGCTTCAGCCAGGGAGAATTCTGCAGCTGTTCGTGCCGCTGAGCGAGAGAGAAGGGGAGAGGGAGGGAGAGAGAGAGAGAGAGAGGGGGAGGGAGAGAGAGAGAGGGGGAGGGAGAGAGAGAGAGGGGGAGGGAGAGAGAGAGAGGGGGAGGGAGAGAGAGAGAGGGGGAGGGAGAGAGAGAGAAGGGGGGGGAGGGAGGGAGAAAGAGAGGGGGGGGAGGAAGGGAGAGAGAGAGGGGGGAGGGAGGGAGAGAGAGGGGGAGGGAGGGAGGGAGGGAGGGAGAGAGAGAGGGGGAGGGAGGGAGAGAGAGAGGGGGAGGGAGGGAGAGAGAGAGGGGAGGGAGGGGAGAGAGAGGGGGAGGGAGGGGGGGAAGGGGGAGAGAGAGGGGGAGGGGGAGAGAGGGGGGGAGGGGGAGAGAGAGGGGGGCGGGAGGGGGAGAGAGGGGGGGAAGGAGGGGGAGAGAGGAGGGGAGGGAGGGGGAGAGAGAGAGGGAGGGAGGGAGATGGAGAGAGAGAGAAGGAGAGGGAGGGAGAGAAAGAGAGGGAGGGAGAGAAAGAGAGGGAGGGAGGGAGGGAGAGAGAGGGAGTGAGGGAGAGAGCGAGAGGGGGGGAGGGAGGGAGAGAGAGGGGGGGAGGGAGAGGGGGGGAGGGAGAGAGAGAGAGAGGGGGGAGGGGGGTGGAGAAGGGAGAGGTCAGGTCGGATCGGATCCAGTCCGGGAGTCGGGTTCAGTGGGGTGGGGGGGGGGGGCGCGGGTCGGGTCGGGGAACAGGAGCGCGGGTCGGGTTGGATCAATCGGGGGGGGGGGTCGGGGGAGCGGGTGTCGGGTCTCGGGTCTCAGGGCGGGGAGCGGGTGTCTGGTCGGCGGTGGGGGGGGAGCGGGTGTCGGGTGGCGGGGCGGGGAACGGGTGTCTGGTCGGTGGGGGTGGGGTAGCGGGTCTCGGGGTGGGACGGGGCAGGGCGGGGGGGGAGTGTGTGTCTGGTCGGCGGGGTGGGGGGGGAGCGGGTGTCGGGTCGGGTCTGGTCGGTGGTGGGGGGGGAGCAGGTGTTGGGTCGGGTCTGGTCGACGGAGGGGGGGGGATGGGGAGCGGGTGTCGGTTCGGGTCTGGTCGGCGGGGGGGGTGGGGGAGCGGGTGTCAGGTCAGGGGGGGAGCGGGTGTCGGGTCTTGTCGGGGGCGGGGAGCAGGAGCTGGCCGTGGGAGGAGCCTCATTCACGCAGCCCCAGTGAGGCCATTGGGCCAGGGCTAGGGGCTGCGTGCTTCGGGCCCCTCCCACACAGTTCGGCGCCTGGAGCTACTGCACTTGCGTGCTGACTGTAACGCGCATGTGCAGAGGTCCCGGCACTGTTTTCAGCGCCGGGACCTGGCTCCGCCCCCCCCCCACAGCTCGTGCTGACTGCGCTGAGGTCCAGAGGACCTGTAAGTAGATGGAGAATACCGAGGATTTTTTTAGGCGTCGTTTTAGGTGCGAAAAACAGGCGCCCAGCTCGGAGGGGCGCCCGTTTTTTTTCTTGTGGAAACTTGGGCCCTCTGAGTGAAGAAGTTTCTCCTCATCGCGGTCCTAATTCTTAGAGTGTGACCCCTGGTTCTGGAACTCCCCAGCAATGGAAACATTCTTCCTGCATCTAACCTGTCCAATCCCATCAGAATTTTACATGTTTCTATGAGATCCCCGCTCATTCTTCTAAACTCCAGTGGATACAAGCCCAGTTGATCCAATCTCTCCTCATATGACAGTCCTGCCATCCCGAGAATCAGTCGGGTGAACCTTCGCTGCACTCCCTCAATAGCAAGAACGTACTTCCTCAGATTAGGAGACCAAAACTGAACACAATATTCCAGATGAGGCCTCACCAAGGCTCTGTACAACTGCAGTAAGACCTCCCTGCTCCTATACTCAAATCCTCTAGCTATGAAGGCCAACATGCTGTTTGCCTTCTTCACCGCCTGCTGTACCTGCATGCCAACTTTCAATGACTGATGAACCATGACACCCAGGTCTCATTGCACCTCCCTTTTCCTAGTCTGTCACCATCCAGATAATATTCTGTATTCCTGCTTTTGCCACCAAAGTGGATAACCTCATATTTATCCACATTATTCTGCATCTGCCATGCATTTGTCCACTCACTTAACCTGCAGCCGCTTAGCATCCTCCTCACAGCTCATACCACCACCCAGCTTAGTGTCATCTGCAAACTTGGAGATATTACCTTCAATTCCTTCATCTAAGTCATTGATGTATATTGTAAATAGCTGGGGCCCCAGCACTAAACCCTGCGGCATCCCACTGGTCACTGCCTGCCATTCTGAAAAGGACCCATTTATTCCAACTCTCTGCTTCCTGTCTGCCAACCAGTTCTCTATCCACGTCAATACAATACCCCCAATACCATGTGCTTTAATTTTGCACACTAATCTCTTGTGTGGGACCTTGTCAAAAGCCTTTTGAAAGTCCAAATACACCACATCCACTGGTTCTCCCTTGTCCACTCTACTAGTTACATCCTCAAAAAATTCTAGAAGATTTGTCAAGCATGATTTCCCTTTCATAAATCCATGCTGACTTGGACCGATCCTGTCACTGCTTTCCAAATGCGCTGCTATTTCATCTTTAATAATTGATTCCAACATTTTCCCCATTACCGATGTCAGGCTAACCAGTCTATAATTCCCTGTTTTCTCTCTCGCTCCTTTTTTTAAAAGTGGTGTTACATTAGCTACTCTCCGGTCCATAAGAACTGATCCAGAGTCAATAGAATGTTGGAAAATAATCACCAATGCATCCACTATTTCTCGGGCCACTTCCTTAAGTACTCTGGGATGCAGCGTATCAGGCCCTGGGGATTTATCGGCCTTCAATCCCATCAATTTCCCTAACACAATTTCCTGATTAATAAGGATTTCCTTCAGTTCCTCCTTTTCGCTAAAGCGATTTAAGGTGATTGGCAGAAGAACCAAAGGTGACATGAGGAAAAACATTTTTATGCAGCGAGTGATTAGGTCCTGAATACACTGCCTGAAAGGGTGGTGGAAGCAGATTCAATTGTGGCTTTCAAAAGGGAATTGGATAGGTACCTGAAGGAAAAAATTCAGGGCTGTCGGGAAAGGGCGGGGGAGTGGGACTAGCTTGATGTGCTCTTGCAGAGAGCCGGCACGGGCCCGACAGGCCGAATGGTGTCCTTCTGTGCGGTAACCATTCTATGTTTCTAGGTTGGTTGAGCATGACCTTCCCTTTTGAAATCCGTGCTGGCTATTCTTTATTATATTTTCAGTTCCTAGATGTTTTTCTGTTATATCTTTGAGTAAGGATTCCATTATCTTTTCTACCACCGACATTAAGCTAACTGGTCTATCGTTCCCTTGATTTGTTCTATCTCCCGTCCTAAATATAGGAATCACATTAGTTGTTCATCAGTCCTCTGGCACTAATCCCTTTTCCAATGGATTTTTATTAGAAGAAAGCCTATTTAGTATATTTTTAAAGTTTTACCATGATCATTAAAAAATTAATAGCTACTACTCATTATAGGGTTTAATTTCCTCTACTCGCTGATAGGTTTCTACTCCCCATTTCTTCACTATCAGGGAATGAAGGAAAAATTCCTGGTTTATTGTTAAAATACAATCAATGCGTATGGCTGTGTACCTTTGTTTTGTCAGTTTTAATGTTATTTGTTCATATCGTTTGCTGTGCTGCTGTGTAAAGTTTTGAAGTTCTGATTGATTGCTGGTCCTGGTGCTTCAAAAATGAACAATAAACTAAACCTTGACTTTGAACTTTGACTACTTGCATTCTGGATGTTTGTGTTTACCAGATAAGTAAACCTTATCACTACAGTTTACCATACCCACCCCCATTCCCCATTAGCTATCACTCAGCATGTTGTGGTAGGAATGTGATCTGGAGCTGCTGTGTCCCATATTTAAAGCAAATATATTACTTTTACAACATAAGGAACAGAAGCTTATTATAAATAACATTTTCAGTTATAAGGATATTCAGATTTCACAGCACAGATACAGTTTGTGTACTGACTCTAACTGTGGAAAATAATTTAAAGGGCTAATGGAATGCTGGTCTTTACATCTAGAGAATTATAATACAAGGGGGTAGGAGTCATGCTACAGCTGAAAGCTCTGGTTAGACCACACTTGGAGTACTGTGAGCAGTTCTGGGCACCACATTGTAGGAAGGATATATCGGCCTTGGAGGAAGTGCAATGTAGGTTTACCAAAATGATACCCAGACTTCAAGGGTTAAATTACGATGAGAGATTACGCAAATTAGGGCTGTATTCCTGGAATTTAGAAAGTTACGGGATGATTTGATCAAAGTTTTCAAGATATTAAATGGAACAGATAGGGTAGATAGAGAGAGATAAACTATTTCTGCTTGTTGGGGCATCTAGGACTAGGGAGCATAGTCTAAAAGTTAAAGCCAGGCCTTTCAGGAATGAATACAACAGGTGGTAGAAGTTTTCTGTTTACCTCTGTAGGTACATGCTCACTGAGGGCATTTTCATTAGAATAGGTTCCTCATCCGCTATTGCTTCATTTAACACCACGGCCTGCAAATGGTCTATTGTGTCCAGTAGCTTCTCCGAGACCACTCTTTGCTGAAAAGTAAAAATATATCTTTTCAAAACGGCACAGCATGGCTCCTTTCATTTTTAACAGTGTGTTATGATTTAATTATGAAAAGTTTGAGCTCATTCTATCCTTAATTGAGCCATATTTACCGTATCTGTGGCCAAATCATCCTGTTCATCATTACCTACTGTCGCTTCGAGAACATTGTTAACCACATTAAAGAGGGTATTTGCTGCAATGCTCCTTTTCTCTGGGTCCTCATCATCCACGACCCTAAGAGTCAGCAACGATTTACCCATGCTCAGAAGGGTTGCACTGGCTTCCAACTTAAAAGGAGATAGAAAATAAATTAACACACTTTAATATTCTGCCTCGACATAATGGGGTAGACCAATAATTTAAGCACATTTTCCCCTCTTGACTTTATCTTGTTTTTCAATTATGTTTTCAATCAAGAAAAAGTGTTAATAATTGGGGGTTCATGTCACATTAGGAATGAACACCTTGAGATAGATCTTTTATCTCTACCTATCCTGTTACTGAATTGGATTTCCATTATAAAAACTTCCTGGAAGAAGGAACCAGAGCAAGAGCAGTTAGGATCATTGGAGAAAAGGTGGGAAGAGATTCGAAATGATTCACTGGAGGTACCTGTGATGTAGAGGTAAGTTCATCAGACCTGTGGGTTAGCTGTTTTAGAACTTCCGAAACTTCAAGAGCCTTGTGCAGTGATGAGACGTCCACAATGGACAAGTTCGAAAGCATTATCTCCCTCAACTTGGGGATGTTTTTGGTAGCAGAAAACAGAAACAGACATAATTACTCTTCAGTGAAATCTTCTTTGTACAATAAATGCATATTTCTGTTAGGAAATCACTCAGATTTGAGCTGAGGTCTGCACTCACATGAATTAGGTTGTTTGAACTGCGTTAATTCAAGTGACATGGATTAGAGCTAACCTCTAAAGTTCTGTCCCTTCAAGAAAGCTACTTTGAGATTTCAACATTTTTCTCTTTATTAGATGATGAATGAGAGCAACTGTGGTTATTCTGCTGCGTAAAGACTCAGGAACAATCATTAAGGATGGTATCTACTAGATTCACAGCAGTTTTAACAACTGAAATAAGTGTATGGGCAACCCGTGTCTTTGAAAACTAACTATGAAGATGTAACATGTAGCCCAATTTGAGAGCTCTTCAACATTAATTGCTGTGACATTGTAGAGTACCTTGTACAACATGTAGTGCCATTTTTTAATGTCTCCTTTTGGACTACAGTACTGTACTGAAGTGTTAGCCAAATCATATGCTCGAATCCTGCAGTAGGGCTTGAACCCAGGACCTTCTGACTTGGAAGCAAGAGTGTTACCATTGACACTTGAAAAAAGACAAAGGGCTGGATCTTCCGCTGCTGTCTGTCTCTGGTTACACCCTGGAGGGGCAGCAATGGTGGCGGTGAGCTTTTCTGGGTGGCTTTCAATGCTGTGCCGGGGTTTACAGGGCCAGTTTCAACGGGTGCAGAGCATTACCGCCTGGAGGAGGCGAGCAGGTGTGCAACGCCCCTACTTGCGACACTAACTCGATTTTTGATTCCCACCCGACCCGTAGTGCCCCGTAGCGCGCCCCAGTGGGAACGCCTTGAAAGCAAGCATTCAAAGCTGTAGCGGCTGCAGTGAGGTAAGGAGTGCAGAGCTCAGGTAAGTGTGATTGTTTTTTCTTTTACTTTTTTTCCGATTTATGTTGTGGTGGCATGGGCTATGTATTGGGAATATTTTTGGTGTTTTTTTTTCAGGTTTTTGTTTACTCCCTAGACCTCTCTTAATTTTCGCATGCTCAGCCGGCCTAGTGCCCTAAGAGAGGTGTACAACGCCTCCCTTAGCGCTGTGCCCTGAGACTCAGGGCCCAGCTTCCCAATTTTGCTGACTAAGGCGCAAACTTTTTCCAGTCGGTGTCAGGACTGCCCCGCCGTCATGAATGCTCCAATATCCCAAAATCCCAAAATCCTGCCCAAAGGGTTATGCTCAAAATGTTAACCTGTCTTTTTTCTTTTTGCAGATGCTGACTTCCTAGTGTTTATTTTCAGCATTTTCTATTTTTGTTTCATATATCTAGCATTTGAAATGTCAGTATTTGTTTTCTCTATTTGATCCAAGAGATCCTGCGACAGGTTTCATGCAGAATTCTTGATTTTATAACCATTAGAGAATGAGGATAAAACTGCTGTTTTTTTTTAAAAGATTCTACTGAATCAATATTAACATAAGGATTTCATCCTAGAGGCTCTTTTGGGGTGAGCAGCAGAAATTGGTAGATGCCAATAGCAACAGTGATATTGATAACATATGATCAAAACTGATAACCAACTGAACTTCCAGCATTTCAAAGTTTTTGTTCCAAACCTTAAATTGATAGCATGGGGATATTGGACTATTATGAATTTGAGCCCCTTTTCAGAACTAAAGGGCATGGTTATTGATGCTTTATACATTTGTATAATAGCCCTTTTAAAAAAACAAATGATACCTGTTTTTTGTCATCCAGAGCCAGTTTGCCTGTGACTCCTGCCCTGGCCTCCTGATTCAGTATAGAAGAGACTGACTCAAACAGTTGGATCAGTAAAGAACTGTTGGTCGTTGCATCTGGCATATCCTCTACATTTTCTGATAGTAGTGTTGCTAGATCCTTGTCGATACCAGTGTTTGGGAACTCATGAACCTGCAATTAGATATAGTGGGGAAAATAAACGTAATAAGTTTATACGAAAGCAAAATACTGCAGATGCTGGAAATCTGAAATAGAAACAGAAAATGCTAGAAATAGTCAGCAGGCCAGGCAACATCTGTGGAGAGAGAAACAGAGGGCTGGATTTTACCAACCTCGGCAGGTCCATGGCGAGCGATGGGTCCCGAATCCAGTGTTGGCTCCAGCCTGCTGTGTAAAATGATTTTCCTCTGATGGGGCTTGTAAAGCCCACTCAGCGCGGTTGCCTGCCAATTGAAGGAAGCGGGTCTGCTGATGTCATTTGATGACACATCAACAGACAGTTTCCTCACAGGGACCTTGCGCAAATTGATTTTGACATGTGAGCTGTCAGTGTTCTACAGCACTGAGGTGCTGCAAACACCGACATGCACTGCACAGAGGTGCACGGGGAGGTTCTCTTCCCTTCCAATGGCCAGAAAAGACCTCTCCAGGACACCAACACAGCAGCCTGGTTGCACATTGCACAGGAGGGCACAAGCAGCGATGTCATCAGGAGAACCAGACTGCAGTGACACAATCCTTTCAATGATCTCAGTAGATCACAAAATGTTACTGTGCAGCCCCGCTCAACCTCATCCTGCTATGCCACTCATCACATTCCCATCACTCTGCCTTCCCTACCCTACTCCTGCACATCCTTACTCACACCAACTTACCTTGCACCTCCACCCAACGCTCTCTCTCTATCTACATTATCACATCCCCATCTCACCAGCCACCCCTCGCACACACCCTCATCGTAGTCCAATTATACCAACTAACAACACACAATGGTGTTGTGTGTTTTAGCCACTGTTCATGTGAAGTTTCTGTTAATGTGCTGCAAAACATTGAAATCTTTATTTTCAACACTTTCTGTTCTTGGACAGATGTGTGTGCACACTTGGAAGAGGCTTAGTGAGTTGCAGTGAATGGTGAGACATAACAGTACCCCCCACAATGATGTTGAGTGTGAAAGGAATGGCTTGGGCATTGTAGGGATGTATTATGTTGTCGGTGTGGGGTGGTGCCAACCTGGCGCATCATGTGGCAGCCAGAGTGAACAACATCAAGTGAAGTAACCCTGGCCATGGTGAGGCCATCCCTGGTGTTCCAGGTAGCAATGTGGTCGGGTGCTGATGCCCTCTGTCCTGTGCAGCATCAGGTGATTGTGAAGAAAGTTGTTGGTGTTGTTGGTGCTGCTGGTGTGTCTCGTGACGCTGGTGTTGGGGCTGATTGTGGTGGGATTATGAGGATCAAGGTGAGATAGTTTCAAGGGAACAAATGCTGATGGAATATATGGCGGTTGTAGTAGAAATGACAGAAGTGATCTGTCAATGGTGGAAGAGGTAATGAGGTCAGACTGGATGGAGACTGGTGTAAAGACGTGCAGCGTTCTGAATCTGTAGTGGTAATGCAGTTAATAGAAGCTAATGCCAAAGGGAACATTTCTCAATCAGCTGCGAGCTGTGACTTGACATTTGAAGCTGTCAGCTCATCAGCTGAAACAGTGGCAAATGACGTCCCACCTCAGCGGCTGGACACAGCGGGAAACCAATGGACGAACTATCAAAATCAAAAAGCTGGGAAAAAAGCATTGTTAAGTGGCTGTAAACAAGCCACGAATGATTTCAATTGCTTCCCCCATCGCTGTGTGTCAGGTCTGCTCAACGCTGGCAGACCCGACATTTTGGAAAGGTGAGTGGTGGCAGGTTGAGAGCGGGGTCATGACCCCCTGTCAAAAATCATTTTTTTCCTATTTGCCCCACCACCGATGACCCCCAGAAAATTCTGCCCAGAGTTAATGTTTCAGGTCCATGACCTTTCATCAGAGCCTTTGGTCAGTGATAAGGTTATTGTTAGTACAGCTTGTCCCTTTTTAAATAAATATTTTTGCTGTGGCCCCAAACCTGCTGTCGGCGCACTACAACATTTACAGGTTAGGAATGTGCAACAAATTAGCAAGAAGGAATCAACCAAGTTTGAATTTCACCAATTGAACTCAAATACCAGCATGGCAGTTTGTGAACTTGAATTGAGTTTTAAAAAATCTGGAAATAAAAAATTGGCGTCAGTAAAAGTGGCCATGAAGCTGGCGGATTGTCATAAAATCCCAACTGGTTCCTCTGAGGAAGGAAACCTGCTGTCCTTACCCGATCAGCCTATATGTGATTCCAGTCTCACGCCAACATGGTTGACTCTCAACAGCTCTCTGAGGTGGCCAAGCAAGCCACTCTGTTGTATCATACCCAGGCAACTAGGGATGGACAATAAATGCGAGCCTTGCCAGCCACAGCCTGGGAATGAATAAAAAAATTCACAAGACACTAATGGATGAGGATGGTGTCTTGGCCCATCTTCAGTCATCCATCCAGAAGAACCTATACTCCCACTAATGCTGCATCTAAAGCATCAGTTTTAACTCAGGGTGGGAATTGGGTGGATGAGAGCCGAGGCAGATGGCAAAACCTCGGCTGAATGAAGCCTGGTAAATCTTTATGCCCAGGCCTCATCTGCTTGCCCAGTGGTCAGTTTCCCGCTCGAAGCCGGCAGGAAGTGGCAGGTGGCCTAAACCTTCCTTGTGGGGCCCAGAAGAAAGTAGAAATAACTAACCTCTTTGAGCCTCTTTGGATCATGGCTCCTCTGCCCACTAGGGCGACCTGGTGAGAAAGCCATAACCGCTTCCCCGCTCAGGCTCATGGCTAAAATAGTCGTAACTGTTATGTCTTTAATACTCTTATGAATGACTCCACGACGTCTAGTATTGTACTTGAGCTGTTGTGACCTTAGTCCCATTTATTGTAACTCCAGAGTGAGGCACAAGCATGGTGGGTAGCCTTTTATACTGGGCCCTGCACACCTATGCAGGCACTGCAGTGCCCTCTAGTGGCACACCTTATGTAACTATACAGTTAGTATACATGGTTTACATACATGACAGTAACAGTAATAATTGTGCATGCCTCACAAATCTCCTCGCTCGTCTTTCTCAACATTGGGATAAACCAACTAACCCTGGGGGATTAAATTACTCACTCATTTCAAATGTGTTTGTGACTCATATGCAACAGAGCTGTTGGGGAAAAATTGTGAATGGTGAGCTCATACCAACATCAATGATGTGATGACAACCCCATGCAGCGAGATCATGGATCTATTCTGATAATCAGCATACACTGAAACAAACAAGGGATGGATTGTAATCAGCACATCAGCAAAAACTCGCAACGCAAAACATTGTCTTATCTTTTCTCTTCAGATATAAAAACAGAAAATGCTGGAAACACTCAGCAGGTCAGGCAGCCTCTGTGGAGAGAGGAACAGAGTTATCACTTCAGGTTGGGTGAAATTTCATCGGAACTGGGAGTGTTTCCAGTATTTTCTGGGGCCACAGCTGCCCCCTGCACTTATTCTGTTTCTGTTGTTTTTACTGACGCGGTGGATGTAGTGGTCTCTTGAATCAAATTCCACTCTTTGGTCTTTTTTTCCAGTAGCCCTGGAAATCGGTCATAATGGGGGCGGAAGTGCAGCGGTGAGCAGAAGTTCTCACCCCAGAGGGGGTGGAAGGGGGGTGGGTGGGCGGAGCGTCCACCACTGTCACTCGTCAGCGTAGCGCTGATTACATCATCGTGCTGGCGTGTCACCGCATCTCTTCCCTTCACTTAAAGGGTAGAGCCTGTGCGATTCTTGAACTTAGGTCCCTTGGTCCACCAGAGAGGGTTTTGGCTGGGCCAACGGCCTGGCACCCAAGAGGGGCTGCCAGGCTGCCAATTGGTAGCCGGGCTGAAACCGGGGGCATAATTGTCAACCCGACATGGCAGTCGGCCGACAAAAAAAATTAAGATGGCGGCCGAGGCAGTAGGTCCTCCCCTTTAATGGCAGCCGCATTTTAAAAGAATTCCAAGCACAGTGCACCGGCAGAAAAAGCTGCTGGTGGTACTGAGTGGCGGCAGCAAGATTTTCTCCGCGGAATTTCACCATCGGTGGGGGCGGGAACATCGGCTACGCGCACTCTGATGACACACTTTGGATGGATCAGCAGCAGTGGAGCGGCAGTGGGGGGAGCGGGTCACTGCCGGGATACCGGAGGAGCGGAATTTTCAAAATGGCGGCCATTCCATTCCACTGCATGGCCGCTGATTTCCAGCGGTATCAGGCCTTAAGGGAAGGGGCAATTTCGGCAGATATCCAGCACTGCAGTATATTGCTTTTGCTTTTCTCTTCAGATATTGATCGCCCTACTTATTATCGCAGTTTCTATTTTATTTCTGACTTCCAGCATTTACATTTATTTAATCAGCTTCTTCTGTTCTGTTTAGAACTATTTAGGTCCTTCCAGGAATTGATTATTCCAAAGTATAAAGGCAAAGCAAACAACATACCGTCGCTGCAATGATAACACTGGTAAAGGAGCCCACACTGTTTCGGACAGTGACTGTGATATTCAACTGGTCGTCATTCTTCGAGTCTCCCAGTGGTAGGTAAGTGGGTGGCAATATCGGCTGTGATCCACAGTGTAAAGGAACATCTGAAAAGACACCAAACACATGATGATCTGAAATGCACTGCCTGAAATGCACTGCCTGGAAGAAGATTCAATAAGAACTTTTAAAAGGGAATTGGATAATTACTTGAAGAAGAGAAAATTGCAAGTTTAGGGGGATAGGGCAGGGGAGTGGACATAGGCACGATGGGCCAAATGGCCTCCTTCTGTACTGTAAGATTCCAGGATTCCATGATTAAGTTAACTCCTATCTAGATAACCCATAAAATGGGGTAAATTAGTTAAAACATACTTGTTAAATTCTGACGGTAAATGGAATCTATCAGTAATATCCAGCTTTAACTATGTCTTCTATGTTCTTGCCAAGTCATATTGCTCTTGTTTCAATCATTACTCCTGGTAATCTCATGATCAATTTAAAATACATTTCCATGGCCATATGAATTAACTTTAAACATATTAATGTCCCAGCAAAGTTTCCATGATTCACCATCCATATTTGATGGATGTTGTCTGTTTTGTTGTGATAGTCAAAGATCCATTTTACTTTTCAGAATTTATGGGAGGAATTTTAACTTCCCAGAGCTGGTGAGGGTGGGATAAAGTTTTTTTAAATGGACAATCTGCTGCTAACCCGCCCACTTCCGGTTTTACGGAGGTGGATTGGAGGGAAGGCAACCAAACCGTTCTCAGGAAACGGGTCAGTAACTAAACATTGCAAAATACTCCTGGATCGCTCTGTGATTGTAAACTGATGGGAGTGTGCTTTTCTCTGTTTGCTACTGATAGGGGAAAAGGGCAGTGCAAGTGTAAGGCGAAGTTCCCAATTGTTTTCAAAATGTTCTGCAAATAGGGCAACCTGGTATATGGACAGAACCTGCAGGAAGGGTACACTCCAGATAACCGGTTTCCCTCTCACTGTCTGCTCCACCTTTCCACTCATTCCATAGGAACATAGATCAAGAGTAAGCCATTCAACCCCATGATCCTGTTCCGCCATTCAATGTGATCGTGGCTGATCTGCAACCAGTTTTTGACAGGACACACATCATTCTCTGATGTCAATTGGTCGTATAACCACAGTGGCCAATACCTTGATGTATAGGTGTGGCGGAGGAGCGTCGAGAAATCATGGCGGAAGTGCGGCAAATGTTTTGTGGTGAAGGAGCGGCGGGAGATCGTGGCGGAGGAGTGGTGAGAGATCGTGGCGGAGGTGCGGTGAATGTTTGTGGCGAAGGAGCGGCGAGAGATCGTGGCGGAGGTGCGGCGAATGTTTGTGGCGAAGGAACGGCGAGTGATCGTGGCGGAGGAATGGTGAGAGATCGTGGCGGAGGAGCGGTGAGAGATCGTGGCGGAGGTGCGGTGAATGTTTGTGGTGAAGGAGCGGCGAGAGATCGTGGCGGAGGTGCGGCGAATGTTTGTGGCGAAGGAACGGCGAGTGATCGTGGCGGAGGAATGGTGAGAGATCGTGGCGGAGGAGCGGTGAGAGATCGTGGCGGAGGTGCGGTGAATGTTTGTGGCGGAGGAGCGGTGAGAGATTGTGGCGGAGGTGCGGTGAATGTTTGTGGCGGAGGAGCGGTGAGAGATCGTGGCGGAGGTGCGGCAAATGTTTGTGGCGAAGGAGTGGAGGGTGTGAGTCCCAGAAGAGCCGAGGGCCCAGGGGCAGCACGGGCCAGCCCACACTGCAATATGTGTGCACACTAGGTCCGTGCAGCAGAGCTGGTCTCCAGTCGTCCTGGTTTACCCTTGCCACTGAATAAAGGCCTAGCTCTGTCAAGCCCGTGTGGTGGCTTATGTGCAACAGTCACTACACGTTAAAAAAAATTCCACGCACAGGCATCTTCCACTCCTCGAGTTGAGGACTGGAATATCGGGTCCTCCATTGAAACGTCTATGAACTCATTCCTTTTGGTGTGGAAGCAAGTCATCCTCGTTTGCGGGACCGCCTCTAATGATGGGTAACTAAAATATTTTAAGGAGGTTGCATGCCTCTATTTTAAGTACAGTTTTATTTTTAACACCTGAAGAGCAGGTTTCCCAGGCCTCGGAAAACTCAGCAGTTGAAGGGAGGTGAGAAAAGCAAAATCCATCAGGTAATTGCCTGTACAACACTGCTTATGGGGCATGGGGAGCAGGAGTGCAACCCCCTGGCTCATCAAACTCCGCTGTTTACCACCCCCTCCCAATCGAACCCACATTGAGCGACCAAACACCAGCCCCCAACCCCCCCCCCCCACACCATGTTGTCCAACTCCCCCCACTCATTACAGCTTCCGACTCTCCCCACAACCCTGATGTCGGAAATATCTCCAACCCACTCCCCGGCTGCTTGCCAGCCCGACAGCCTGTCGAGCTTGCCGGTTGTCAGTCGGGAAACCTATTGAAAAAATTAAAAACAGGCTCCGCCACTAAATTAGGCAGGACCTGCGGGAAACCTTGACTTCCAGGTTTCCCGTCTGCAAATGCTCCCCCCGCCACACCCCACCCCTTCCCTCACCCGACAACCCCCGGCCCCTCTGTGCTCCCTTTCCACCACTGAGTTATGATCAGAGCCAAAGTGTTATTTTCAAAACATAATTAAATTTAACGTTCAAAACAGCAGCTGGAATCCTTTTCACCAAAGGACGACTGGTGTAATTTTCAACCTTGCATCCAATTGTCCAATGTGTGCTTAACATTCCAATGAAATGTTGCAGAAAGAAATTAAGTGGTATAATTTGGACAAATTGTCAATAGTATAAAAATAAAGGTTGATACTGTATTGATGTGTAGGAAATGATATCGCCAGCACATCTAGTAAATTATCATAATTACGATAAATTTCTCCCATTTTGTCCTACTAATTGCTGAAAACTGGGCATGGTGATCTGAATGGGCTCCTCATGTGATTTACTATATTTAATTGTAAAAAAGAAACAGAAATGGCTGGAAATACAAAGAAGTTCCATCAGCATCTATAAAATGAAAAGATGGATCAATATTTTGGGTATAAACCATTCGTCTACACCCAGAACATGAATCCATCTTTTCTCTTCACAGATACTGAAGTACTTACTGTATCTTTTCAGCACTTATTCCGGTGTTTGCTGGTTTTTTCTTTTAATATCTAGCTGCAATTTCCGAAGCAGTGATTTCCCCCAACATATTCAGTGCCTCACGTTCCTGCCCGTGGTTGCATAAATAAAAGGAGAAGAACTAGATACCAATGAGTGCTGACATTTCTCCTCTTGCTCTGGGTATAGATTTATCAATGTAAACATTCATTTCACTCTTACAGTGCAAAAAGTTAACAATGTGTCTCAGTAGTTTTCTGACAGAAGATACTTTTGTAACCTTCATGCATGCTGGAATTGAATTGCAATCTTCACTCCAGGTGGCTCAATGTCCAAATACAGTAAACTCTCGTTTACCCGGATACGAATGTAACGGAAAACCCGCCGTAACGGAATTTTAAATATTGCGAGATTTGGCAATTTAACTGTCACACACGTGAATATCTCGCTCACTTCCACTATCGCAAACGTGGACAGGTTGCTCAATTACACATAAATTGACGCAGGTGTGGACTTCTTGCTCACTTTTCAACTGTCACACATATTGAAAGCAGTTCATTGCAACGCATCAGTCTATCGAGTGCACTTGTTCAAAACACCCTGAAATCAAACAATTTAAAATGCCTTCTGACAGCATTAAAAGCAAATGCAGCATTAGGAAACGAAAAGTATTGAACATTCAGCAGAAATTAGAAATTATAAAGAAGTCTGAAGCTGGCAGAAGTGTGTGTACTTTGATGGACAAATATGAAGTTGGATCATCAACAATTTATGATATCAAGAAGCAAAAGAAAGATTTAGAAAGTTTCACCGTTGCTTCTGACTCTTCTGTGAAGGCAGTGTCCCCCAAGAATTTGCGAAAGCCAAAGCTTGACAAACTAGACCAAACTAGTGCTTTATCAATGGTTTTCTTTGAAGCGGTCTGAAGGTGTGACAATTTCAGGGCCAATGATTACAGCAAAAGCCAAGGACTTCAAAATGAAAATTAATTTAACTGAAGAGTACCCTAAATTTGGCCTGGGTTTTTATCTGGTTTTTGCCTCTCCCAGGAGATCACATGGCTCCGGTTGGGGTGGAGTGTAGAATGTTGCGGTGCAAGGGGTGTCGCAGTTGTGTGGGGCGGACTGGTTGGGCTGGGTGCTCTTTGCCTTTCCATCATTGTTCATAGGTTTATATCCTACCTGCACAGGCACTGGTTTAAGAATGAAAAACGGTATATGCATAAACAGTGTTTCTCCCACAGCAGCGTGGAGGCCCCGATCTGCATGAGAACACCAGCGGCAGGTTGGGGCCATAAAAGGAGCAGAGGTGAGCAGCCCAGGAGCGGCGTGGAGGCCCCGATCTGCATGAGAACACCAGCGGCAGGTTGGGGCCATAAAAGGAGCAGAGGTGAGCAGCCCAGGAGCGGCGTGGAGGCCCCGATCTGCATGAGAACACCAGCGGCAGGTCGGGGCCATAAAAGGAGCAGAGGTGAGCGGCCCTGGAGCAGCGTGGAGGAATGCTACTCCAGGGAGCAGCGCGAGCTGATGCAGGAGGGTGACGGCAGCGAAGAATGACATCATCAAGGTCCAGGTCAGTGATTGGAACATGGGCAGATGCAGCAGGAGTGGCAAGAGACTGTAGAGGGATGTGATTGGGGCCCAGGGGAGGTGTGAATTTGGGGCCCAGGGGCAGCACGGGCCATCCCACATTGTGATATGTGTGCGCACTAGGTCCTTGCAGCAGAGCTGGTCTCCAGTCGTCTTGGATAACCCTTGCCACTGGAGCAAGACCTAGCTCTGTCAAGCCCATGTGGTGGCTGGTGTGCAACGGCCACCACATGTTAAAAAAATCCATGCACAGGCATCTTTTACCCTTTGGGATTTAATTCAGGACCCGGAATTTTAGGTCCTTCATTGAAACACCTGTGAACTTTTTGCCGTGGAAGCAAGTCATCCTCGACTCGAGTGACTGCCTATGGTGATGATGACATTTTTTCAGAAGCCTGGCTCACACGTTTTAAGCATCACCACGGCATTCGCTAGCTGGATATGACGGGCGAAAAAAAATCAGCAGACAATGAGGCCGCACAGAATTATTCAAGAACATTTGCTGAAATGGTGCAGGAAAAGAAAGTGACTGCAAATCAAATATACAACGCCGATGAGACTGGATTACTATGGAAGTGTTTGCCAACTGCTACGTTGGCTGCAGCAAAGGAGAAGGAAGCTGTAGGCTTTAAAATGAATAAGGAGAGGTTAACAATCTTGAATTGTGCCAATATCTCTGGAGAACCTAGACTTCCACTTTTAATGATTGTGCTTTAAAAGGAAGTGTTCATTTACCAGTTAGCTATAAAGCTCAGAAAAGTGTGTGGATGGACAAGGACATATTCATGGAATGGTTTTCAACAGAATTCATCCCTCCAAGTTCAAGAAAACATGAATAAGTAGGCAAACCTAATGGAAAGTGTGTGCTCCTTTTGGACTCGCATGAGTCAAAATTAGTGTCTAGTTGTGCAACATCTTTGCATGCTATTTGCCCCCCAATGTGACCTCGCTCATTCAACCTATGGATCAGGGTGTCATACAAAACTTCAAATGCCACTATAGGAATAACTTCATGCGCAAATTAATTAATAGCGATCAATCAATCTCTGATTTCCAGAGAGCATACAATATTAAAGATGCCATCTATGCATGTTCACTGGCATGGATAGAAGTAAAAAACATTACATTGAAGAGGTGTTGGCGCAAGTTGTGGCCCAATGTCATATCTGATGACGAAGAATTTGAAGGTTTTCATGTACGGGCTAATAAAAAACAGGCTGTAAAAGAAATCGTGGAGATTGTCAGCAGTGCACACGAAACAAACGCACTTAAATCCTGAGCAGAAGATGACATTGCTAAGTGGATAGACGTTGACATCAAAACAGTTGTAACAAAAACTTATACTGACGAGGAACTTATCGGCATAGTCACCAATAAAGACAAATTTGAAGAAGAGATGAGCGATTAAGACAATGAAATTGAAGAAAAACAAAAAAAGACTTGGACACGTGCTGAAGAAGCAATGAAATATTTTGTTGGTTTGTTTGAGGAGAATTCTCATTTTACTTCTCACGAGGTTCTGCAAACTCATATCATCCACAATATTTTAATTAAGAAGAAAATTAATTAATTTAAACAAGCAGATATAAGATCGCTATTTTAAAAATCAATCTCAAATGTCAGTGCAGAAAAAGGAGCATCTGCAGACGGAGAAACATTGGCAGAAGTAGCAAATTTAACAGAATAAACTAATAAAATAACATGCACTAAATATTTTGTTTCATTTATTAGACATTTATTCTTAATTTTGAAAAGTTATGAATCAATTTTCATTATTTTATTACATTCACTTTCAAATAACATGAACTAAATCTTCGTTTTATTTATTCGACCGTATAAATTTAGCACTTGTCAATTATTTGTTTTATATTTCGAAAACTTATGAATCGATTTTCAATCTGAATAGCTCATTAGAAAGAGCGGATCAAGATCTATATGATATGATATATAAAATAATTTGTGGTGGTTCTATCACCTTCAAATATTAACTTTAAAATGTAAACTCGCCATATCGGAAAATTTGTTTACCCGGAGTTGCCGAATCCCCAAACAATCCGGGTAAACGAGAGTTTACTGTAAATTTAAATACCCAAACTCATGACTTAAATACAACAATTACTATGGCCATGATTCCCCCCACCTCGGCGGGAATGGCACAGGCGGGGTAGGGGGCAGGTCCCAACCACACTGCTGGCTCTAGCCCGTTCTGTAGAAATGATTTATCGCTGATTGGGATTGTTAAACCCGCCCAGTGCATTTCCCAGACCAATTGAAGGAAGCGGGTCTGATGACATCATTTGATGAATGTCATCATCCGGTTTCCTTAAAGGGACTGTGCGCATATTGATTTTAACATTTGTGCTGTCAGTATTCTACAGCATTGAGGTGCTGCAAACACTGACAAGCTCTGCACAGAGGTGCATGGCTGTACCCAGGCTCTCCCATGACTCCCTCCAAATGCTTATGGAAGGAGTCACAACACACAGGGAGGTTCTTTTCCCTTCCAATGGGTGCAAGAGACCTCCCCAGGAGATCAACGCAGTTTGGTTGCACATTTCCCAGGAGGGCACAAGCAGGGATATCATCAAGAGGACCTGGCTGCAGTGGCGCAAACCTTTCAATGTTCTCAGTAGATCACGAAACATTATTGCAAAGCCACGCTCAACCACATCCTGCTGTGCCACTCATCACATCCCCATCACTCTGCCTTCCCTACCTTACTCCTGCACATCTTTACTCACACCAACTTACCTTGCACCTCCACCCATCTCTTTCGATCTACATTATTACATCCCCATCTTACTAACCACCCTCATCCTAGTCCAATCATATCAACTAACAACACACAAGGGTAGGCACTTGTTTCTGTTAAAGTTTCTGTTAATGTGCTGTCAAACATTGAAACCTTAAATCTTTAACATTTGCATTCTTGAACAGATGTGTGTGCACCTTTGGAAGTGGCTTAGTGAGTTGCAGTAAATGGTGAGACATAAGGGTACCACCCACTTTGGAGGTGAGTGTGAAAGGAATGGCTGGGGCATTGTAGGGATGCTTTATGGTGTTGGTGTGGGGTGGTGCCAACATTGCTTATCATGTGTAGCTAGGTTATAAATCTGGCCTGGTGAGGCCATGCCTGGTGTCCTGGGCAGCAATGTGGTTGGGTGCTGATGCCCTGTGTCCTGTGTAGCATCAGTTGATTGCGGAGAAGGTTGTTGTTGTTGGTGCTGCTGGTGTGCCTGGTGCTGCTGGTGTTGGGGATGATCGTGGTGGATTCTGAGGATCAAGGTGAGATAGTTTCAAGGGCACCGGTGTTCATGTAATAGATGGCAAGTGAACTTGTGATGACAGCAGCAATCTGACAATGGTGAGAGAAGTTGTTCCAATGAGATGACACTGGAGAGAGAGATTGCTCTCAACACTTGCAACCTGCATAAAGCTCAATGTGCCTTCCAAATGCAGTAAGCAAGAGTTTTTGGTCTTGGAAAGTGAACAGCTGTGAGATGGGGGCTTTGATAGCACATTTGCAGCTGTCAGATAAAGAAATGAATTCATGGTCACACAACTCCCAAAATCCTTACCTAATGTGATCGCTGAGCAGAGTGAATCCCATGGACAACCTGGTAAAATGGTAAGTTCAGATCAAAATTCTTTTTAATATGCTCTTAATAAGGTCATAATGACCTAAATTGTCTCCCCTGCCGCTGCATGTTGGGTCTGTTCAGCGTTGACAGACCCGACATCTGGGAAAGTAGCATAGCAGCGGGTTGACAATGGGGTCCTGACCCACTGTCAATCATTTCAAATTTAACAGCTGACTCGCCTACAATCCTGTTCTCTGAGTACCGACAAAATTCTGGCCTATATTTTTTGAATGAGCCCAGCAGGTATTACCTGGTTTTACAAAAAAGCAGTATGTAAGGCCTGAAGAACTGCAAGGTGAGTTAGAGATGCAGGTGACAGTGCATTTGATGCTGAATTTTGTGGACACTGTTGATCCTTCTTTGGGAGAGACATTGCAGGATGGCACTGGCAATGGAGGCATCATGCTAACCACGTAATCTTTGTATTTATAATCACCATTGTCACTTATACCTAAAATAAAAAACACACAAGATAACAACTGAACAATTTTATCTCACTCATACTGTAGTTTCTAATGCTAACAGAAAAGTAATTTCACAAGTAAGTTCGCCCCATGTCTTTTGCCTTCAAGCCATACCCTTCAATCTCTGACCAAACCATGGGGAACCAAACCCAGACTGAGCACCTAACCAACATAGTCATTATTTGACCAGTTGTACGGGGCCCGCCATTGCATATTGGCAGTGCACATGATTCATATTTGGCACTGGAGCAAATCCAGGTTTTTTCCATGTGCTACTGGGCAAATACATGGTGTAATACGCCATAAAAGTGAACACTTCACAACATCAGGAACAATTGTGAGGCTTGCCTTCAAACTATTTCACCGCTCTTGGGGCCTGAATTACTAAGTGGATTAGCTAAAAGGAGATTTAATAATCATACTTTTTCTATCTCAGGTAATTATCATTCTCTACATTTAAAGAAGACATTAGTGATGATAAAGGAAAATTGCATGTAGGTGAAATTTAAAGGGATGGGGATGATTAAAGGAGAGCTGCAGGTGGGGGACAAATATTCAGCATACTTTTGGAAAGCCTTAAAAGACAACTCAGCCCTTTAGCAACCTTTGTCAAAGTTGAAGGGGCGGGGCATCAAGAAATGGCAGGAACAAATGGAGGGAACGGAGACCATAGGTGCAGGCATGAATCTGGATGCCATGAGGTAGCAAGCCTGCATCATACTCCCTGTTTTATGGCTGCTGCAGTCACAATGGCACTGCATGAGGTGCGTGCAAGGAAGGTAGCCCTCTGTGTCAATCCACAGTGCCATTCCCATAGATCAGCACTGTAGCTTGTCTACAGAGAGATTGCAGCCAAATTTCAGGCCACAGCTGACTATTACTGTCTCTGCATAGAAATATAGAAATATAGAAAATAGGTGCAGGAGTAGGCCATTCGGCCCTTCTAGCCTGCACCACCATTCAATGAGTTCATAGCTGAACATGCAACTTCAGTACCCCATTCCTGCTTTCTCACCATACCCCTTGATTCCCCTAGTAGTAAGGACTCCATCTAACTCCTTTTTGAATATATTTAGTGAATTGGCCTCAACAACTTTCTGTGGTAGAGAATTCCACAGGTTCACCACTCTCTGGGTGAAGAAATTCCTCCTCATCTCGGTCCTAAATGGCTTACCCCTTATCCTTAGACTGTGTCCCCTGGTTCTGGACTTCCCCAACATTGGGAACATTCTTCCTGCATCTAACCTGTCTAACCCCGTCAGAATTTTAAACATTTCTATGAGGTCCCCTCTCATTCTTCTGAACTCCAGTGAATACAAGCCCAGTTGATCCAGTCTTTCTTGATAGGTCAGTCCCGCCATCCCGGGAATCAGTCTGGTGAACCTTCGCTTCACTCCCTCAATAGCAAGAATGTCCTTTCTCAGGTTAGGAGACCAAAACTGTACACAATACTCCAGGTGTGGCCTCACCAAGGCCCTGTACAACTGTAGCAACACCTCCCTGCCCCTGTACTCAAATCCCCTCGCTATGAAGGCCAACATGCCATTTGCTTTCTTAACCGCCTGCTGTACCTGCATGCCAACCTTCAATGACTGATGTACCATGACACCCAGGTCTCGTTGCACCTCCCCTTTTCCTAATCTGTCACCATTCAGATAATAGTCTGTCTCTGTGTTTTTACCACCAAAGTGGATAACCTCACATTTATCCACATTATACTTCATCTGCCATGCATTTGCCCACTCACCTAACCTATCCAAGTCGCTCTGCAGCCTCATAGCATCCTCCTCGCAGCTCACACTGTCATCCAACTTAGTGTCATCCGCAAATTTGGAGATACTACATTTAATCCCCTCGTCTAAATCATTAATATACAGTGTAAACAGCTGGGGCCCCAGCACAGAACCTTGCGGTACCCCACTAGTCACTGTCTGCCATTCTGAAAAGTCCCCATTTACTCCTACTCTTTGCTTCCTGTCTGACAACCAGTTCTCAATCCATGTCAGCACACTACCCCCAATCCCATGTGCTTTAACTTTGCACATTAATCTCTTGTGTGTGACCTTGTCGAAAGCCTTCTGAAAGTCCAAATATACCACATCAACTGGTTCTCCCTTGTCCACTCTACTGGAAACATCCTCAAAAAATTCCAGAAGATTTGTCAAGCATGATTTCCCTTTCACAAATCCATGCTGACTTGGACCTATCATATCACCTCTTTCCAAATGGCAACCCTCTAGACTGGTATAATAGTGCAGCTCTCCATCTTTTTTGCCCGTTAATTCAGATCCTGGAATAATTATTCAAATTCGATTAGGCCAGAGAAATTAATGTTTTTTTTCCACTTGACCATTCAGGTCACCAGTTCTGAGCCATTTAGAACTGATTTTGATGAACATTTTCTCAATTGGGTCTTCAACACATCTGACCTATAATGTAGGTCTTTGGCTTACTGATTTTTGGACTGTTTGCTCTGAATCAAATAATCATTAACCTCAACATTTTGCTAAGAAGATCCATCTGACTTACCGACTGCTCTCACTTTTAATACAGGAGCAAACGTAACCAGTTCTTCTTTTCCCAAAACCAACACGTTTGTGTTTTCCTTCATTAATGTCAATGACTCCTGAGCAATGTGTTGTTGTTTGATATTACAAGCAGAAGGCAGGTTGATCTAAAATAGAATATATATATATTACTAGATTGTCAAAAGTAAAGTGATAAATTGGGATGTTTAAAAGTGTTCTCTTTGTGCTAATATTTTAATAAATTAAGTAGTCTGATTTATTTCTGTTACCTGTAGTTTTGAAGGATTCACTCTATACCAATTATATTTGACTAAATTCTTGCATTCTTGACAGGCGACAGTCAATGTAACATTTTCTGAAGAATCAACTGGGTTGCAGTTGTTCTCACATCTAAAATATAGCACAAGGCAACTGCAGTCAGTTTCACCTTCAACTCAATAACTGCTATGTTTAGGTGACTAGAGTTATCCCAGCAAAATATTTATTTTTATATGTTGGGGATTATAGAGTGTAGTTTTCTAATAAATGAGATTACACATTTTTCCTATTCAGGGTCCCATCACTAATAAGTCACCAATCTCGGTTTCTTCTCAAAGCATTCCTACCCAATCTCTTCATTGTCTGTGATGAACACTGAATATACATATGGAACTTGAATTGGTTTGCGTTGAGATAAAATTCAGATAAACATGTTTAGCCCAATTAGGAAGTGGTCTACCCCTTGATAAAACAATCTAATGTACATCTGTAGAGAAACATTTTAGCATCTATGCATGGCCCAACCATTTTAGAAGCCAAAAGAAAAGGGGCTAATGTCAGTGATGACTGGAATGATGAGACTATAAACAGGAGTAAGTGTATTTTAAAATATATTGTACTCTTTTACATTTTCTATTTGAGATTTGAGTTTTTCTGGAATCTGGAAAGGTGTGGGAGATTGGAGATGTTTCAGAATTCCCTGGATATAATGAGGATTGCTCCATTAGTTCCCCAGTAACAGTGGAGAGATCTCTGTGTTTCTTGGAGAAGAGTCTGTGTCAGAGTTGGCTGAAAGTGGACTCAGCCACTTTCCTTGTGTTCTAGCGGTGGTTATCTCTTCCCTTGTAGTCAAGTGAGGCAATACTTGTTTGAATGGGCTTCAAATTTATGCCAACTGACTTTTGGGTGGTCCAAGTCCAAATCTAAATTTGATTGTAACCCCATCCCTGCACCATCTACTGAGATGACAACTCCTTATATTGTCAGAGGACAAAACCATTTTATTTGAAAATTCAGCCAATAGTGGATTTTAAAATATCACAATCTCTGTTTTGTGTCACTATACCCCATTCTGTTCAGATTACCCCAACTTTGTTGCTTATGCCTGCGTTCATCATTATCATCATCTTTACAGGGGAAATATATAGAGAAAATGCTTTTTGGCCAGAAAACCCTTTAATAATTTCAATGGCAAAATATAAGCCATAAAACACACATGTTTAACGACATTCATTAATACTTCAGTATGGTGTCAACTCAAAATTAAACTGGTAATGCAGGTGCTGGTGAGGATAACAAGATGCAGTCTAGAACTGGGAGTTTCTAATCCATTATGATTCTGGAGGCGCTTTCCCTATAATGGCCATCCAGTAGGAGGCAACAATTTCTACCATGACAGGCACGGAGGTTGTTGAAAGGTAACAGTGGATGAACTGGTAAAGTGTAGTGTAATTGTTAAACCTTTGTTAATAAACCAACTAGTTCTTAATAGCAATGTGTTGCGATGAATGCTTAAGCAAAGAACCCATGAAGCAAATACATTACAGGTAACAAACACATAAATCTGTCAGGAAATATTATCCCTGGGTTCAGAACTGCTACACAATGACAATACATTGGGAATCTCTGACTAGAAGTATGCTTAGATCAGATATCTGTTTACCCAGAGTCTAAAAGCATAGGCCTTACACTAAACATCTGTAAGACAAAGGTCCTCCACCAGCCTATCCCTTGCCACACAGCACTATCCCCCAGTCATCAAGATCCACGGTGCGGTCCTGGACAACGTGGGTCACATCCCATACCTTGGGAGCCTCTTATCAACAAGGGCAGACATTGACGACGAGATTCAACACTGCCTCCAGTGTGCCAGTGCAGCCTTCGGCTGCCTGAGGAAAAGAGTGTTCAAAGATCAGGCCCTCAAATCTGCCACCAAGCTCATGGTCTACAGGGCTGTAGTGATACCCGCCCTCCTGTATGGCTCAGAGACATAGACTTTATACAGTAGACACCTCAAATCGCTGGAGAAATACCACCAACAATGTCTCCACAAGATTCTACAAATTCCCTGGGAGGACAGACGCACCAACATTAGCATCCTCGACCAGGCCTACATCCCCAGCATTGAAGCACTGACCACACTCGACCAGCTCTGCTGGGCGGGCCACATTGTTTGCGTGCCTGACACGAGACTCCCAGAGCAAGCGCTTTACTCGGAACTCTCTCACGGCAGACGGGCCCAGGATGGGCAGAGGAGACGTTTCAAGGCCTCAAAGCCTCCCTGATAAAGTGCAACATCCCCACCGACACCTGGGAGTCCCTGGCCAAAGAATGCCCTAAGTGGAGGAAGTGAATCCGGGAGGGCACTGAGCACCTCGAGTCTCGTCGCCGAGAGCATGCAGAAATCAAGCATAGGCAGCGGAAGGAGCATGCAGCAAACCAGTCCCAGCCACCCTTTCTTTCAACAACTGTCTGTCCTGCCCGTGACAGAGACTGTAATTCCCGTATTGGACTGTTTAGTCACCTAAGAACTCATTTTTGGAGTGGAAGCAAGTCTTCCTCAATTCCGAGAGACTGCTTATGATGATGACTGTACTAAACATGTGCTACTATTACTGAAAAATGGGCTGCACGGTTTAAACTGCAGACACATATACAAATGGAGCTCTGCTGACATTTCTACTGAAACCGAGCTCACTAACTAATCAGTAATCTTCAATCCAAATGTTATTTCCATACCTGATATTCATGCCCTTTTTGCTCTTCTTGGTGAAGATCAGACATTTCTCTGCTGTGCTGTTCGTTTGGCCAGGTTTACTTACAGTTAGTCTGACTGAAATGAAAGAATTAGGTGGAGGTAGGCAGGAAGGAATGATGGTCAGATCCTGGTGAATGGTATTAATTTGGTTGTTCCGTGCACAAATGTCCCACAATGGCCAGCATACACCTTAACAAGATAGAGAGAGATAATAATGTAGAAAATAATGAAAGTACTTTTAATATGCAAGTCAGCTGCAAGTTGTATTTATAACTGAAAAATTATTAGTGCTAATCTTAACAAACAAAATGCACTACAACCTGAGATTGGAGACACCTCATTGTAACCGCCACCATTTTATATCACAAGGACTATACTGTTCAGGTCATCAGGGTCAGTTCTAGTCTTAGCACCTGATTTACACTATACAAGTTTAACGTCAATGCAAAGCCAAAATCGCTTCACATTCACACTTCAGTTGTAAAATTGACCGGGCCCCCTGTCAGGCATTTTAGTTGACTGGCCAGTGTGCTCTGCTAGTCGGCTGCTCACATACTTAAAATCTATCCCCTCATCTCTAAGATCCATTCAATTTGATCCTCGTCTCTAAAAACTCATCTCTGCCTCCTTTTCTTTTCACATCCTCACACTCATGTCTTCCCTCCATCAGTATGGTCATTCATAAAAGGGGTTGGTAGTGAAGCACTGGACAGCAGCAAAGATGGTGCAGTTATTTAAAAAAGAATGTGGAGGTGATCCAGGTAACTACAATCAATCAGTCTCGGATCCATAACAGGGCAAATTCTAGAGTTATCAAAGACAAGGTTGTGACAGAGGGAGATAAAATCCTATTGGTAAGAATCAGCATAGATTTACATAGAAAGGGAAATCACGCCAGAGCAATTTAATAGAAGTTTTTATAAATGAAGTTGAGAGTCCAGGTGTGATATACTCAGATTTTAATAAACTCTTGATGCCTCATAGAAAACTAATTTGATAACTAGGGTATTGGTGGCAGCGTGTTGAGATGAATTGAAGCGTGGTTGGGTAAACAGAGGGCCTGTGTACATGGGAAGTGTTGTGGAGGGAGTGTGTGATATGTGGAGTCCCATGTAACTGTGGGGATCAGTACTGTTCAACATTTCCAGAAATGATCTGGAAGTGGCTGAAGGTAATTTCATCTCCAAATTCATGGATGACACAAAAATTGCAGTGGTAAATAATATAGTACAAGATGAGAACACGCTACAGGGGGACAGAGTATTTGGGAAGGTGGATAGACAACTCGTTGATGCAATTTACGATAAATGTAAGGTCATGGAGGGCGAATTTCCACAGGGATTCTCCCAATTGACTGCTGTAACTTCAGTAATGACATCAATGGTAAATATACCATTTCTCTGGTGTTTCTGTGGATGCACTGCTAAAGTGACTGTGGAAATTCACACTCAAGAACTTATGGGTACAGCATAAGCAGAGGGATTGCATGATTAATGCGACTGAGAAAGATTTAAAAAAAAAGAATTTGGGAGTCAGAGTAGTTGAATCTTCGGGACATCAGACCAATTCTAACTGTTATCAAAAAATCTAATTGAATGTTAGGTTATATAAAAAGAAGAGATTGTAGATCAAAAGAAATAATCCTGTTACTATATAGAGCTATGGTCAGGCCACACCTGGAGTATTGTATGCAGTTTGGGAAACTGAGCTAGCAAAGGTATTTAGATCAATGTTACGGAAACGTTTCAATGCAATTTAATACAGGCGCATAAATGAAGAGAGGTGATGATTACTATAATGCTACTGTCTTTTTACTAAGGTTAGTTAAGATATTTTAGAGTAATTATGATTGTACTTAAAATGTTTTGACTAAATTGCAAGTGCTTCAATAACATACCACAAGACCACTGGAAAATCATTTTACTGTGGTCATCCATGTCATGATTCTTTGATTTTCTCCCACTCAAAACAAGCTGAGAAAAAGGATTCGCCACCTCGAGTTGGCCACCATTAATTTTGGCTTGAAGTGTTTCTAGTTGTAGCTGTTCATCTGAATCCTTTTTTGGAGGTGACTGAAAAAGAAAAATGGGCAAACTTTGTTTTTGGTCACATTGATAAATTGATAAGTAATGGTGATTCGGCGTTTAATTTGAAGAACAATGATATTGTCCACGAATCGCCTCTGAGCTGCCCCGCTCCTCTGCTGGAACTTCAGCAGAAGTGCAGTGGAATCCCCGTTCATGCGTGACATTATGGCGATGCAGCGGGAGCAGCTCTGAGGAAAATGCCAACCAGTGCAAAACATGTCCCAATGGAGATGTGCAATGGTCCACTGTATAGTGACTGAGGGTATGTTGCTCCAGGAGATTATCAATATGAAAACTGCGCTGAATAATATTATTTGATACGCTGTTTGCTTTATCTTTACAATCTGATGAGATGAGATATTTCCATTTCAGAAAATCTTGGTACAAACAGATTTTATTCACATCACTGTGACTGTTTCTGCAATCAATTCTGTGACAGAATTCCAACTGTAGGAAGGAACAATGGAAAACGGAAAGTTAGGCCAACCTAACAGATTGCGATTTTTTTTTCCTCTACAACTTTTAGATCATGACAATAGAATTTTAAATACAAATTGCTTACTTTTGTTGCTGGTATTTTGGTTCTGTCCTTGATTTCGCTGTGCGAGGAAGCTGTTGGAACACGAATAAAGGAAGTTAAGGTGATTCTCAGTGAATATGAAAAGAAAAAGATAAGGGGCTAGAACCTTCACTTTTTTTGCATACTTAACGCCCACTTAACGCCCATTTTACTGCTGAAATGATGTATAATGCCCATGTTGGCACAAAATGGAAAGTGACAGGCTTTTTTTGGAAACTTATCGGCGAGCGTTATTTTCCCAATGGGCTTAACGGCGAGAAAAAATATTACCCCCCCGCCCACTTTTTGGGGGCGGAATCAGCAGAATGGGTGATTTCAATGTCCATATTATCGCCCAGCGTTACTTTCCTCACGGACTTAACGCTGAGATTCAATATTAACGCCCAGCGACTGTTTTTTGTCGTAAAGAGCATATTTACCCAAACTAGTGGCATGGAGGTCGCCCAGCGTCAATTTCACGACCTCACACACATCACCCAAAATATCGCCCGCTCAAAAAACCGCCCCAAAAAAGTGGAACTAACCGGGACGAACGCCAGCGGTGTGGCTGGCATTTGTGAAATCACACTCTTACGTGAGGAGCTGATATCGGAAAGATTTGCCTGAAAGAGCGTTGATGTGAGTGACAATGCTGACACACTGCTGTGTGTGTGCAGCTCAGACATCAATGGTGCCCATCACGTTGGTGCCAGTTAAAATTTATGTTGATTGATGTTAAGTTGTATTTAACCCATTCATGGTAAGGAATCACCAGTGTGTAACGGTCCAGCTATCTGAGACAATGCGCAACAAGGTTATGTTCAATAACAAAAGTTTAATAGCAACATTGGTCTGAAATCATAAGTATCACAGCCAATAACACCCAACCCCCGCCCACACCCAACTTTTTCCACCATTGACATAAATCACATGTTCAACATGTTCACCAACACAGAATACATAGGTAAAACAGGAGCGTGGTCCCCTGCCCCCATACATTGCAACCAATTGCATACATCCAGATGGAGATCTAACACAGCCATCGTCTGCGCACATGCACCTCACTTTCCTTCCACCCTCTCTTCCTTCTCCCCACCTCTACCCCTTCCCCTCCTCGCTCCATGGTGCCTGGCCAAGGAGCTCCTCAGGCGGTGCCTCATTGTGGGGGGGATAAAGGCAGATGCGGTGGTTGCACAGGTACAGGAGCAGGGGGTGCCGAGGGGTCAACATTCACTGATGCAGAAGCAGGATCTTGGTCCTTGCTCTCATCTGTCGTTCGCAGTGGTGGGGCGGAACCTAGGGGTGGAGTGCTGTGCTCGGGGACCACTGGGAGGCCTGTGGCAGCAGTGTTCCTGGCTATCGCATCCAGGGGCTCCGCTATGCGTGGAATGTACTCAGTCATGGTGGCCAGGTGGTGGGATATGCCCCCCAGTGCCTCGATGAGCTGGTCACCAATGTCTACAGTACTCCTGGACAACTGTACCACCTCCCCGCTGTCATGTCGCGTTCGTGGAACAGATCTGCCGCGTCCACGAGGCCTCCGCGGGGTTGGCGCCATCCTGGGGACAAATGGGGTGCTCTGTGGAGTGGTGCTTGGGGCCTGCGCCTCCAGAGTGGAGGCGGGAATGACCGGAGGGCAATTAGATGGCCTTGGGGTGGAATGGCTTCTGGAGCGTGGCAATGCAGGTTCTTCGAAGACTGTGCTTTCATCCGTCAAGAACAGACCCAGCGGATTGACGGGCAACAATCGGAGCTCCTCAGCACCAGATGTAGTGGGATCATCCGCCGACTCCTGCCCTGTGCCTCCAATGTGCTCCTCTCCCACCTCACTGCTCTCTCCAGCAGAACTCTCCACAGCGTGCTGTGATGCCTCCTCCTCTCCCTCCATTATAGGGCAAAGTCGGTCAAATATGTGGCTGGTAACAGCTACTTTTTGTTTGCCTACTTGCTGCGGAGCTCTAAAGCCTCCTTTCTCCCAAAGCAGCCACACCACACCCAGACACGCCTTCCGTCACTCTGAGCTCCCTCTCTCTGTCTCCTCTTCTGCGCATTTCATGGTGACCCTTGACCTCCAGAATTGCGGGAATCGAGCATTGCCATGCCATTGCTAAGGACGGCCACACTTTACGGCAGAAGGTCAGAAAAATGTAACGCTACCGCCATTTGACATAGCTCGCGGTAACGCCCATTTTCAAAAATGGGTGTTTTGAGAATGGCCGAGAAGCCGGCAATCTGAAAACCCTTTTTTACCACCAATGCCGGAAATAACACCCATTTTTGGACCATAACCACAAAAGTGGAGGTTCTAACTCTTAGGCCCTGAATTTGTGGTCAGCAGAGAAGCTAAGACCCAAGAACAGGCCTGCATAGTCGACATGGACCCTAGACCACGGTTTGGAGGGCCAAGAACATAAACTTAGTGGTGCCTCCCTGGTTGCATTGCTTAACTGTGAACATGTGTTACATTTGTGCACGCAGGACTCTAAGTCTGCATCGATACCGGGCCACCACACGTGGGATCTGGCTATCGCTTTCATCATTACAATACCTGGGTGGGTACTGTTGAGGTCACTAATGAAAGTGTCTCTGCCCTTTTTTGGTACCTCTACCCAATTACGCCACAGAAGGCAGTCTGCCTGTATAGACATTTCATCTTTGCGCTGCTGGTACGGCTTTATTTCTTCCTGCATTTCTAATGGGACACTGGACCAGCTCCCGTGAAGCACACAGTTTTTTACTAAGGACAGTAAGGGGTCCTGGCTCGTCCAAATTCTAATCTGTCGGGTGGTAACGGGTGATTGCTCACTCTCGAATGCTTCCATTACCATGGCTAAATATGCAGGCTGTGTCATTTCCACCCCTGTGGTGGGCAATGGCAGCCTACTGAGAGCATCGGCAGTTTTCTGTGCCTGGCCTGTGGCGGATGGCGTAGTTGTATGTGGACAACGTGAGCGCCCTGGATGCGGGCCGATGCATTTGTATTTATCCCCTTACTTTCAGAAAAGAGGGATATCAGAGGCTTATGGTCAGTTTCCAATTCAAATTTGAGCCCAAAAAGATACTGATGCATTTTCTTTACCCCATAAACACACGCTAACGCTTCTTTTTCGATCATGCTGTAGGCCCTCTCAGTCTTAGACAGACTTCTGGATACATAAACAACCGGTTGCAATTCCCAGATTCATTAGCTTTTTGCAATACACACCCGACACCGTATGACGACGCATCACATGCTGGTACCAAATGCTTAAATGGATCATACAACACAAGCAATTTGTTTGAGCATAACAGTTTTCTAGCTTTTACAAAGGCATTTTCTTGGCTTTTGCCCCAAACCCATTCATCTCCTTTACACAGTAAGGCATGCAGGGGTTCTAACAGTGTGCTGAGACCCTGTAAGAAGTTACCAAAGTAGTTCAGGAGTCCTAGAAACGACCGCAGCTCCGTCATGTTCCGTGGCCTCAGTGTGTTCTCGATTGCCTCCGTCTTCGAATCAGTGGGCCTGATGCCATCCGCTGTGATTTTTCTCCTCAGGAACTCCACTTCAGGTGCCAGGAAAACACACTTCGAGCGTTTTAACCTGAGCCCCACGTGATTAAGCCCAAGGAAGCAGTTGAGGCTAACTCATTGAACGTATCCAAATCACAGATAGATAGATTTTTAACCAATAAGGGAATTAAGGGTTACGGGGAGCGGGCGGGTAAGTGGAGCTGAGTCCATGGCCAGATCAGCCATGATCTTGTTGAATGGCAGAGCAGGCTCAAGGGGCTAGATGGCCTACTCCGATTCCTAATTTTTATGTTCTTATGTTATGTAAACCGACTAAGAACCTCCTCCAGGTTCTCAGATGCTCAACTGTGTCCCGATCTGTAACCAAGATGTCGTCCTGGAAGACCACGGTGCACGCGACCGACTTCTGTAAGCTTTCCATGTTTCTCTGGAATATCGCTGCAGCTGATCGAATCCCAAACGGGCATCTGTTGTAAATGAAGAGACCTTTGTGCGTGTTGATGCAGGTGAATCCCTTCGAGGATTCCTCCAGCTCCTGCGTCATGTAGGCTGAGGTCAAGTCCAGCTTCGTGAACAGTTTCCCGCCAACGTCGCAAATAGGTCGTCTGCCTTTGGTAGTGGGTATTGATCCTGCAGGGAGAAATGATTGATAGTTACTTTGTAATCACCACAGATTCTGACGGTGCCGTCTCCCTTGAGGACTGGAACAATTGGACTGGCCCACCCGTTGAATTCAATCGGCGAAATGATGCCCTCTCGTTGCAGCCAGTCCAGCTCGATCTCCACCCTCTCTCTTATCATGTACAGTACTGCTCTCGCCTTGTGATAGATGGGTTGCACCTCCGGAATTAGGTAGATCTGCACTTTTGCTCCTTGGAACTTCCCGAGGCCTGGTTCGAACAGCGAGGGGAACTTGTTTAGGACCTGGGTAAATGAAGTGTCGTCGACGGACGAGAGCGCTCAGACATCGTCCCAGTTCCAGCATATCTTCCCCAGCCAGCTTCTGCCGAGCAGCGTGGGGCCATCGCCTGGTACCACCCAGAGTGGTAACTTGTGCACCGCTCCATCGTAGGAGACCTTCACAGTAGCACTGCCGATTATGGGAACCAGTTCCTTTGTCTAGGTTTTCAGTTTAATGCGAATGGGAGTCAGGACTGGCCTTGAGGCCTTGCTGCATCACAATTTTCGAAAGACTTTTTGCTCATAATGGACTGGCTCGCACCCGTGTCCAGCTCCATTGACACCGGGAGTCCATTGAATTCAACTGTCAGCATTATCGGGGGACACTTTGTGGTAAATGTGTGCGCCCCATATACCTCTGCCTCCTCAGTCTGAGGCTCTGGTTTGTTGTGATCCGCTGTGGATCTGTCCTCCTCTGCAACATGGTGGTTAGCAGGGTTTGCAGCTCACCTGCACATATGTTGGAGGTGTCCCATTGTTCCACAGCCCTTGCAAATGTATCCTTTGAAGCGGCATGGTAGTGCCAACAAGGTGTTCATGGCTGAGCATTCATCATCCTTGACGATGGATTCTGAGACATCTGCGGACCTGCAGCTGCAGGCATGTGAGGTCTGCCCTGTACGTTACGATTCAAAAACAACATTACTTTGTTCGCAGTACTTGTAGCAGCACTCATGTGCTGAGAGATTTGCTTGGTATTATTGGTGGCGATGAACGCCTGGGCTATCGCTATAGCTTTACTCAAGGTTGGGGTCTCTACAGTCAAAAGTTTGCGAAATATTACTTCATGGCCAATGCCAAGTACAAAGAAGTCCCTGAGCATGTGCTCCAAATGTTCTTCAAATTCGCAATGTCCTGCAAGGCGTCTTAGCTCAGCGACATAGCTCGCCACTTCTTAGCCTTCAGACCTCTTGTACGTGTAGAAGCGGTACCTCACCTTCAGAACACTTCCCTTCAGGTTAAGATGCTCCCGGACCAGTGTGCACAAGTCATCATATGATTTCTCTGTGGGTTTCGCTGGAGCAAGCAGATTTTTCATGAGGCCATAGGTTGGTGCCCTGCAAACGGTGAGGAGAATCGCCCTTCATTTGGCAGCATTCGCTTCTCCTTCCAGCTCGTTGGCCACGAAGTATTGGTCGAGTCGCTCCACGAAGGTTTCCCAATCATCTCCCTCTGAAAATTTCTCCAGGATGCCCACAGTTCTCTGCATTGTTGCGTTGAGGTTCGCCACCTGTATCTCGTCGCCAGTTATTATGTATGAATAAAGAGTCTGACCAGATACTTTGAGCTCAAAGTAAAGTGTGACCGTAGTCTTTTATTACAGGTCTCCAGCCTGTGAGGCCTCCTTAAGTACAGGTGCTGCCAAGGGATCGTGGGATCCTTTGGGACTCCAGGCGATGAGCCCTCTGGTGGTTAAACAACGTAGTTACAGGTTTACATATATAACAGGATTAATAAACGATCTCCTAGTAAAGGATCCTCTAGGGATGAGTGACCATAGCATGGTTGAATTTCAAATTCGGTTGGAGCTTAAACAAAGGAGACTACAAAGGTATGAAGGCAGAGTTGGCTAAAGTGGACTGGGAAGATAGATTAAAGTGTGGGACAGTTGATGGGCAGTGGCAGATATTTCATAACGCTCAACAAAAATATATTCCAATGAGAACGGACAACCATCCGTGGCTAACTAAGGAAATAAGGGATGGTATCAAATTGAAAACAAGGCATATAAAGTGGCCAAGACTAATGGGAGGCCAGAGGATTGGGAAACTTTTAACAGCCAGCAAAGAACGACTAAAAAAATAATAGAGAGGGAAGGTAGATTATGAAAGCAAACTAGCACGAAATATAAAAACAGATAGTAAGAATTTCTACAGGTACATAAAAAAGAAAAAGAGTGGCTAAAGTAAATGTCGGTCCCTGAGAGGATAAGACTGGAGAATTAATAATGGGGAACAGGGAAATGGCAGAGACTTTGAACAAATATTTTGTATTGGTCTTCATGGTAGAAAACACTAAAAACATCCCAATAGTGGATAATCAAAGGGCTATAGGAAGGGAGGAACTTAATACAATCAGTATCACTAAAGAAGTAGTACTTGGTAAAATAATGGGACTAAAGGTGGACAAGTCCCCTGGATGAGATGGCTTACATCCTAGGATCTTAAAAGAAGTGGCTGAAGAGATAGTTGATGCATTGGTTGTAATCTATCAAAATTCCCTGGAGCTTGGGGAGGTCCTAGCGGATTGGAAATCATCATCATCATCATCATCATCATAGGCAGTCCCTCGGAATCGAGGAAGACTTGCTTCCACTTTAAAAATGAGTCCTTAGGTGGCTGAACAGTTCAATACGAGAGCCACACTTCCTGTCACAGGTGGAACAGATAGTCATTGAGGGTAAGGGAGGGTGGGACAGATTTGCCACACGCTCTTTCCACTGCATGCGCTTGATTTCTGCATGCTCTCGGCAATGAGACTCAAGGTGCTCAGCTCCCTCCCGGATGCACTTCCTCCACTTAGGGCGGTCTTTGGCCAGGGACTCCCAGGTGTCGGAGGGGATGTTACACTTTATCAGGGAGGCTTTGAGGGAGGAAAACCGCAAATGTAACATCCCTATTTAAAAAAGGAGGCAGACAGAAAGCAGTAAACTATAGACCAGTTAGCCTAACATCTGTTATTGGGAAAATGCTGAAGTCCATTATTAAGGAAGCAATAGCAGGACATTTGAAAAAGCATGATTCAATCAAGCAGAGTCAGCATAGCTTTATGAGAGGGAAATCATGTTTGACAAATTTGGTGGAGTCCTTTGAGAATGTAACGAGCAGGGTGGATAAGAGGGAACCAGTGGATGTGGTATATTTGGATTTCTAGAAGTCATTCAATATGTTACTACATAAAAGGTTATTGCACAAGATAAAATTTCACGGGGTTGGGGGTAATATATTAACATGGATAGGATTGGCTAACGAACAGAAAACAGAGAGTCGGGATAAATGGGTTATTTTCCGGTTAGCAAACAGTAACTGGTGGAATTCTGCAGGGATCCGTGCTGGAGCCCCAACTATTTACAATCTATATTAATGACTTGGATGAAGGGACCGAGTGTAATGTAGCCAAGTTTGATGATGCTACAAAGATGGGTGGGAGAGCAAATTGTGAGGAGAACACAAGAAATCTGCAAAGGGATATAAAAGACCCATAAGAACATAAGAACATAAGAATTAGGAACAGGAGTAGGCCATCTAGCCCCTCGAGCCTGCTCTGCCATTCAATAAGATCATGGCTGATCTGGCCGAGGACTCAGCTCCACTTACCCGCCCTCTCCCCGTAACCCTTAATTCCCTTATTGGTTAAAAATCTATCTATCTGTGACTTGAAAACATTCAATGAGCCAGCCTCAACTGCTTCCTTGGGCAGAGAATTCCACAGATTCACAACCCTCTGGGAGAAGAAATTCCTTCTCAACTTGGTTTTAAATTGGCTCCCCCGTATTTTGAGGCTGTGCCCCCTAGTTCTAGTCTCCCCGACCAGTGGAAACAACCTCTCCGCCTCTATCTTGTCTATCCCTTTCATGATTTTAAATGTTTCGATAAGATCACCCCTCATCCTTCTGAACTCCAAGGAGTAAAGACCCAGTCTACTCAATCTATCATCATAAGGTAACCCCCTCATTTCCGGTATCAGCCTAGTGAATCGTCTCTGTACCCCCTCCAAAGCCAGTATATCCTTCCTTAAGTAAGGTGACCAAAACTGCACGCAGTACTCCAGGTGCGGCCTTACCAATACCCTATACAGTTGCAGCAGGACCTCCCTGCTTTTGTACTCCATCCCTCTCGCAATGAAGGCCAACATTCCATTTGCCTTCCCGATTACCTGCTGCACCTGCAAACTAACTTTTTGGGATTCATGCACAAGGACCCCCAGGTCCCTCTGCACCGCAGCATGTTGTAATTTCTCCCCATTCAAATAATATTCCTTTTTACTGTTTTTTTTCCCAAGGTGGATGACCTCACACTTTCCGACATTGTATTCCATTTGCCAAACCTTAGCCCATTCGCTTAACCTATCTAAATCTCTTTGCAGCCTCTCTGTGTCCTCTACACAACCCGCTTTCCCACTAATCTTTGTGTCATCTGCAAATGTTGTTACACGACACTCTGTCCCCTCTTCCAGGTCATCTATGTATATTGTAAACAGTTGTGGTCCCAGCACCGATCCCTGTGGCACACCACTAACTACCGATTTCCAACCCGAAAAGGACCAATTTATCCCGACTCTCTGCTTTCTGTTCGCCAGCCAATTCTCTATCCATGCTAATACATTTTCTCTGACTCCGCGTACCTCTATCTTCTGTAGTAACCTTTTGTGTGGCACCTTATCGAATGCCTTTTGGAAATCTAAATACATCACATCCATCGGTATACCTCTAACCACCACGCTCGTTATATCCTCAAAGAATTCCAGTAAATTAGTTAAACATGATTTCCCCTTCATGAATCCATGCTGCGTCTGCTTGATTGCACTATTCCTATCTAGATGTCCCGCTATTTCTTCCTTAATGATAGCTTCAAGCATTTTCCCCACTACAGATGTTAAACTAACCGGCCTATAGTTACCTTCCTTTTGTCTGCCCCCTTTTTTAAACAGAGGCATTACATTAGCTGCTTTCCAATCCGCTGGTATCTCCCCAGAGTCCAGAGAATTTTGGTAGATTATAACGAATGCATCTGCTATAACTTCCGCCATCTCTTTTAATACCCTGGGATGCATTTCATCAGGACCAGGGGACTTGTCTACCTTGATTCCCATTAGCCTGTCCAGCACTACCCCCCTAGTGATAGTGATTGTCTCAAGGTCCTTCCTTCCCACATTCCTGTGACCAGCAATTTTTGGCATGGTTTTTGTGTCTTCCACTGTGAAGACCAAAGCAAAATAATTGTTTAAAGTCTCAGCCATTTCCACATTTCCCATTATTAAATCCCCCTTCTCATCTTCTAAGGGACCAACATTTACTTTAGTCACTCTTTTCCGTTTTATATATCTGTAAAAGCTTTTACTATCTGTTTTTATGTTTTGCGCAAGTTTACTTTCGTAATCTATCTTTCCTTTCTTTATTGCTTTTTTAGTCATTCTTTGCTGTTGTTTAAAATTTTCCCAATCTTCTAGTTTCCCACTAAACTTGGCCACCTTATACGCATTGGTCTTTGTTTGATACGCTCCTTTATTTCCTTGGTTATCCACGGCTGGTTATCCCTTCTCTTACCACCCTTTTTCACTGGAATATATTTTTGTTGCGCACTATGAAAGAGCTTCTTAAAAGTCCTCCACTGTTCCTCAATTGTGCCACCGTTTAGGCTGTGTTTCCAGTCTACTTTAGCCAACTCTGCCCTCATCCCACTGTAGTCCCCTTTGTTTAAGTATAGTACGCTCGTTTGAGACACTACTTCCTCACCCTCAATCTGTATTACAAATTCAACCATACTGTGATCACTCATTCCGAGAGGATCTTTTGCTTGGAGATCGTTTATTTTTCCTGTCTCATTACACAGGACCAGATCTAAGATAGCTTGCTCCCTTGTAGGTTCTATAACATACTGTTCTAAGAAACAATCCCGTATGCATTCTATGAATTCCTCCTCCAGGCTACCCCGTGCGATTTGAGTTGACCAATCGATATGTAGGTTAAAATCCCCCATGACTACTGCCGTTCCTTTTTCACATGCCTCTATTATTCCCTTGATTATTGCCCGCCCCACCGTGAAGTTATTATTTGGGGGCCTATAAACTACACCCACCAGTGACTTTTTCCCCTTACTATCTCTAATCTTCACCCACAATAATTCAACATTTTGTTCATTAGAGCCAATATCGTCTCTCACAACTGCCCTGATATCATCCTTTATTAACAGAGCTAGCCCACCTCCTTTCCCTTCTTGTCTATCTTTCCGAATCGTCAGATACCCCTGTATGTTTAATTCCCAGTCTTGGCCACCCTGCAACCATGTTTCTGTAATGGCCACCAAATCATACCCATTTGCAATGATTTGTGCCGTCAACTCATTTACTTTATTTCGAATGCTGCGTGCGTTTAGGTAGAGTGTTTTAATCCTAGTTTTTAAACCATGATTTTTAGTTTTGACCCCTCCTGCAGCCCCTTTATATTCAGTGGCCCTTTTTGTTTTTTGCCGTGGGTTTCTCTGCCCTCCACTTTTACTTATCTCCTTTCTGTCTTTTGCTTTTGTCTCCTTTTTGTTTCCCTCTGTCTCCCTGCATTGGTTCCCATCCCCCTGCCATATTAGTTTAACTCCTCCCCTTTAATGGCAGCCGCACCACCATTTTACAAGCACTGCAAGCACAGTGCATCAACGGAAAAAGCTGTCGGCGGCACCATACAGTGACAGCAAGATTTTCCCCGTGGAATTTTGTGCTCGGGGGGTAACATCAGCGGTGCGCGCTCTGATGACACACTTAGGACGGATCAGCAGCAGCGGGGTGGAAGTGGGGGGAGCGGGTCACCGCCAGGATAGTGCAGGAGGTCAATGTTTAAAATGGCGGCCATTCCATGTAAAATCTGCGGCCATTCCACTCCACCGCATGGCTGCCAATTTCTGGCGGTAACATGCCTTTAGGCAAGGGGAAGTTTTGGCCCTAAGTTGTCCTATTGCAATTATATAGGTCCCTGGTGAGACTGCACCTGGAGTATTGTGTACAGTTTTGGTCTCCTTACCTAAGAAAGGATAGACTCACCTTAGAGGGAGTGCAATGAAGGTTCACCAGACTGATTCCTGGATTGGGGGGATTGCCCTATGAGGAGAGATTCAGTAGACTAGGCCGATATTCTCTCGAGTTTAGAAGAATGAGAGATGATCTCTGTTAAGTCCTGACTCTAATGTACTGACTTACACGAGACACATGCTGAAGTCAAGGTCACTCAGGACCTGCACCTTTAATTCCAGCTCTCCAGTGCTGCACTTGCCTGAGACCTCCCTTTATATACCACAGTGGAACAGGTATGGAGTGTCTCCTGCAAGTGCACCACTGGTGGTAAGGTATGCTTATTGTTACAGGTCATATCCAGTTACAGTCATGTACAGCATGGTAAGATACAGTTATATACAGTAATGTGAGATACATGACATCACCCTCCCCCAAGGTCTTATTGCCTTTATAGATTTAGTCTCTCAGGTGGTCTGCGCTCTCGTGTGGAGCGTCTTAGTTGTGGTTCAGTTATTTGCCTTGGTGCCTGTTTTTCGTTCGGTGTGATTGCTGGTATCTTGCCTGGGTTGTCTGTTTCATTCGGTGTGATTGCTGGTATCTCGCCTGGGCTGTCTTTCCTCAGGTTGTTCCACCTGTCTGTCCACCAGGTGTGGTGTGAGTTCCACCTTGTAGTCTGCCTCTGGTTCTTCAGTGTTATCAGTGAATCTACTTTTTACTTGGTCTACATGCCTCCGGCAGGTTTGGTCATTGTCCATTTGTACAACCAGTTGCCTGTTTCCCTCTTCGTCTGTTGCTGTCCCTGCAAACCATTTGGGACCCCGGCCATAGTTTAGCACAAACACTTTGTCCCCTATCTCATTCCACCTCCCCCTCGAATTTTGGTCATGGTACTCAGTTAGCTTTTGACGCTTAGCCTCAACAATTTCATGCATGTCTGGGAGGATTAACGAGAGCCTGGTCTTTAAGGTTCATTTCATCAATAGTTGCCCGGGGGGAACCCCAGTCAATGAATGCGGACGAGATTTGTATGCCAGCAGCAGTCGCGACAGGCGGCTCTGCAGCGTGGGACCTTGGATTCTGAGCATGCCTTGTTTAATGATCTGCACTGCTCGCTCCGCCTGGCCATTGGAGGCTGGCTTGAAAGGTGTCGTCTTAACGTGATTTATATCGTGGTCAACTATAAAGTCGTGAAATTCTGCGCTGCTGAAGCATGGACCATTATCACTGACCAATATGTCAGGAATGCCGTGTGTTGCAAACATGGTTCTAAGACTCTCCACAGTGGTGGAGGTGGTGCTCGAGTTTAAAATAGTGCACTCGATCCATTTTGAAAATGCCTCAACGACTACGAGGAACATTTTGCCCATGAATGGGCCCATATAGTCCACATGCACCCGCGACCATGGTTTGGTGGGCCACGGCCAGGGGCTTAGGGGAGCCTCCCTGGGGGCATTACTGAGTTGGGCACAAATGGTGCACCGACTGATGCAGAGCTCCAAGTCCACGTCAATGCCAGGCCACCAGACATGAGATCTGGCTAGGCCTTCATAAGGACGATCCCCGGGTGCTCGCGATGGAGCTCCCGGACAAACGCCTCCCTGCCTCGTAAGGGCATAACTACGCGGCTGCCCGACATCAGGCAGTCTGCCTGTAGTGAGAGTTCATGCATGCACCTATGAAAGGGTTTGACCTCCTCGGGGCAGGCATTGCGAGCCTCTGCCCAGTCACCGGTTAAAACGTATCTTTTAACTAGAGATAACGTGGGGTCGCTGGTCGTCCATGCTCTGATTTGGCGAGCCGTCATGGCGAACCTGTGGATTCAAAGGCATTGATTGCCATGAACAATTCACAGTCCTGTTCGTCGGATCCTTCTGTGGTCGCCGGGGTAGCCTGCTAATCGCGTCGGCACAGTTGTCTGTGCCTGGTCTGTGCCTTATCGTGTAGTCGTAAGCCGCCAGCATGAGTGCCCACCACTGAAAGCGCGCCGAGGTGTTATGGTTGATTGCCTTGCACTCGGATAGTAGGGACGTGAGGGGTTTGTGGTTGGTTTCTAATGCAAACTTGGCCCCGAAAAGGTATTGGTGCATCTTTTTGACACCGTACACGCACGCGAGCGCCTCCTTCTCAACCATACCGTACCCGCGCTCCGCCCGCAAAAGTGACCTGGGGGCATAAGCAACGGGCTGCAATTTACCCGCATCATTGATGTGTTGTAAAATGCACCCGACCCCGTACGCTGACGCATCACACGTAAGGACTAACTTTTTACCTGGGTCAAAAAAGGCTAAAACACTCTTGGAACATAGAAGGTTGCGTGCCTTATTGAAGGTGCGTTCTTGGGCGTCCCTCCAAAACCAATCGCACCCCTTTCTGAGTAGCACGTGGAGAGGCTCCAGCAGCGTGCTCAAGTTCTGCATAAAGTTCCCAAAGTAATTGAGTAGCCCGAGAAAGGCGAGCAGTTCCGAAACATTCCGGGGCCTGGGTGCCAGGGGAAATTGCTTCGGTTTTGGATTCGGTTGGGCGGATTCCATCAGCGGCAATCCTTCTGCCCAAAAATTCAACCTCAGGCGCGAGAAACAGACACTTGGATTTCTTAACTCTTAGGCCTACCCGATCCAATCGACTTAGCACTTCCTCAAGATTGCAGAGATGAGAGTCGGTGTCCCTGCCCTGATGAGTATGTCATCTTGAAACACAACCGTCCCCGGGATGGACTTGAGCAGACTCTCCATGTTGCGCTGGAATATAGCAGCTGCCGACCTGATGCCGAATGGGCATCAATTGTACACAAAAAGGCCTCGATGTGTGTTGATGGTGGTGAGTAGCTTAGACTCTTTGGTCAGTTCTTGCGTCATATACGCAGATGTGAGATCAAGTTTCGAGAAGAGTTTTCCTCCAGCCAACGTGGCAAATAGGTCCTCCGCTCTGGGCAGCGAGTATTGGTCCTGTAGGAAGACTCTGTTTATGGTAGACTTGTAATCCCCACAGATTCGCACAGATCCATCAAGCTTCATGACGGGGACGATGGGGCCCAGTCGCTGAATTCCACGGGAGAAATTATGCCTTCCCGCAGAAGCCGGTCCAGTTCATTTTCAATCTTTTCCCTCATCACATAAGGCACAGCTCTAGTCTTATGATGGACCGGTCTGGCATTCTGTGTGATGTAGATTCGAACTTTAGCCCCTTTGAAGGTGCCCACACCTGGCTGAAAGAGATGTTCAAAATGGCTTATAACTGTTGAGTAGGAGGTCCGTTCCTCTGACGACATGGCGTGAACATCATCCCATTTCCAATTAAGTTCTGCTCGCCAGCTTCTCCCCAACAGGGCTGGGAGATCCCCGGGACAATCCACAGGGAAAGTCGGTTCACCATCCCTTTGTGTGTGACTGAGAGCATGGCGCTGCCAAGGACTGGGACGATTTCTTTAGTATAGGTCCTTAGTTTGGTGTCGATCTTTGTGAGTTTTGGTCTGTTGCTTTTGTGCGGCCACAGCTGTTCAAATTGTTGAACGCTCATGAGGGATTGACTGGCCCCCATGTCCAGTTCCATGTTGACGGGTATCCCATTGAGTAGAACCCTCATCATAATTGGAGGCGTCTTGGTGTAAGAACAGTGGACATTGATGGTGTTAACCCGCTGTACCTCGGCGTCCCGTGCACTGTTCTAACCGTCTTCTGGTCCGCTTTCCGACCCTTCCGATTCGTAAACCAGCCGAGCTGCTGTTTTTCTGCACATGTGAGCCAGATGCCCTGTGTAGTTGCAGTTTCTGCAAATGGCATACTGAAATTGACACACCCTGGTTGAGTGCCTTCCCCCACATCTCCAACACAGACCGTTTCCATTGTTTCCGAAGGATGAGCTGCATCTGGCTGATCTCCCTTGAGCTTCTCTCAATCTGTTGTTGATTGCTCGCATTGTGGGTTGATGAGGTGTGATCGGCCGTTCATGTGGCCCTTGATTTTAATGGCTTCTGGCGCCACTGTCTGCTGTTGAAGGCCTGCTCTCCTGCCTTTGTCTGTGTGTGGGGGTAGCGGTTTGTTTCACAATGTGAATCCCTTGTTCCGATGCCTCGTTGGTTGTCGTACTCGAAGTATAGATCAGCCTCGTTTCTTCTTCGCCTGCCAAGAACGTCTGTGCAACCAGTGTTGCTGCCTCTAGAGTCAAGTTCTTAGTCTCTATAAGCTTTCGTGGCCTATTCCTTCAATAAAAAAGTCTCTCAGTACTTCTCTCCTTAGTTCATCGGGGAACTCACATGAACTAGCCAGCCTCCGAAATTCCTCCATGAAGTCGGGTATGCTTTGGCACACACAGCGTCTGTAGTTGTAGAACCTGTGTCCAGCCATGTGTAGGTTGCTCGCTGGCTTCAGGTGGTCTCTCACCAGTGTGCTCAACTTCTCAAACGACTTGCTTGCTGGTTTCTCGGGTGCCACCAGGTCTTTCATTAAAGCGTATGTTTTCGAGCCACGGATGGTCAAGAGATGGGCTCTTCTCTTGTCTGCCTTATCGTCGCCCAGCCAGTCTTTGGTCACAAAGCTTTGCTGGAGCCTTTCTATAAAGTCATCCCAATTGTCTCCAGCATTGTATTTCTCATCTGAGCTGTTGGTAGCCATTCTGTGGATTCTGTGATCCCGTAACTCATCGCCACTGTTAAGTCCTGACTCTAATGTACTGACTTAGACGAGACACATGCTGAAGTCAAGGTCACTCAGGACCTGCACCTTTAATTCCAGCTCTCCAGTGCTGCACTTGCCTGAGACCTCCCTTTATATACCTCAGTGGGACAGGTATGGAGTGCCTTCTGCAAGTGCACCCCTGGTGGTAAGGTATGCTTATTGTTACAGGTCATATCCAGTTACAGTATAGCATGGTAAGATACAGTTATATACAGTAATGTGAGATACATGACAATCTCATTGAAAGATACAAAATTATTACAGGGCTTGACAGGGTAGATGCAGGGAGGATGTTTTTCCTGGCTGGGGCGCCCAGCATCAGGGGTCACAGTCTCAGAATATGTGGTCGGCCATCTAGGACTGAGATGAGGAGAAATTTCGTCACTCAGAGGGTGGTGAATCTTTGGAATTCTCTACTCCAGAGGGCTGTGGAGGCTCAATCATTGAATATATTCACAACAGAGATCAATAGCTTTTGGAATATTAAGGGAAATGGGGATGGTACAGGAAAGCGGAGTTGGGGTAGAAGATCAGCCATGATCTTATTAAATGGCGGAGCAGGCTTGAGGGGCCACATGGCCTACTCCTGCTCCTAATTCTTATGTTCTTATTTTTTTATGTCTCTCTGTTCATGCACCTCCTTTAGGATTGTATCCTTTAGTTTATATTTCCTCTCCGCATTCTTTCTGCCAATATGTATCACTTCGCACTTTTCTACATTAAATTTCATCTCCCATGTGCCCGCCCATTCCGCTAGCCTGTCAATGTCCTCTTGAAGTCTATCACCATCCTCCTCACTGTTTATTATACTTCCAAGCTTTGTGTTACCTGCAAAAGTTGAAATTTTGACGTGAACACCCACATCCAAGTCATGAATATATATCAAGAAAAGCAGTGGTTCTAGTACTGATCCTTGGGGAACACCACTGTATACCTTCCTCCAACCGCACACCACTACTCTCTGTTTCCTGTCACTGAGCCAATTTCGTATCTATGCTGTCCCTTCTATTCCATGGGCTTCTTTGGTAAGCCTATTATGTGGCACTTTGTTGAACGTCTTTTGGAAATCCATGTACACCACGGCCAGCTACCCTCTCTGTTACCTCATCAAAAAACTCGATCAAGTGGGTTAAACATGAGTTGCCTTTAGCAAAGCTGTGCTGGCTGTCCTTAATTAATCCACACTTGTCCAAGTGACTGTTAGTTTTGTCCCTGATTATTGTTTCTAAAAGCTTTTCTCACTGCCGAGGTTAAACTGACTGCCCTGTAGTTGTTGGGTTTATCTTTACAACCTTTTTTGAACAAGGGTGTAACATTTGCAATTTTCCAGTCCTCTGGCACTACCCCTGCTTCTATGATTCAATTATGGCTTTCAAAAGGGAATTGGATTAGTACCTGCAGGAAAAATAGCACAGAGGTACGGGGAAAGTGCTGGGGAATGGGATTCTAGCTGAATGCTCTTGCAGAGAGCTGGCATGGGCTTGACGGCCGAAGTGCTGTCGTTTTAAACATTAAAGCCTTTAATTAAAATCTGGGAGATTAACCTCCACATACTTAACTTGTCCACGTGACAATCCTTAATGCTAACACCTTCATTAATATAATGGACCAAGAAATTTCATATGAACACATTATGTGTCTGTATACTTATAACACAAACAGCAATTTCTCAGCTTGGAAATTTTTGCACATTGTGTTCATTAACACTAAGCATGCAGTAATGCCATGTGCAGTCTGTGTTGTGTGTAAAATTCTGCCGCTACCTTTTCAACAGTGAAAAGAAACTGATGCACAAAATGAGCCTGCTGGGTCTCTCCAATGTGTCAATGCCAGATTAGGTTTAGATTTTTTAAAGTTTTTTTTCCAAAGCGGGCACATGTTTGTCATAACTCAAAGGATCATCATTAGCTTTGACAGCTGTCAGTGAAACACCTGGAACTGAAAGGGAATAGTTGAAATCATTGTCTTCATCAGCTGTGCCAACTAACCTGACCACATTGGTTTTATTAGTCAGGCTATTTAAAGTAATGAATTATACATTTGAACTGCACATGAGAATGAATTCTAGCTGTGAATGTGCATTTTATAGCAACCTCAGTTTGTTCTTTAACAAAAGAAAAGAAAACATGAGAATCATATGCAGAGGGGGTAAGAGTCAGGCGGTAGTTATAGGCAGTACAGTGATTACTGTTTGTTGGGAATGAAAATATATTCCCCCTAATAAACAACAGGATGCACTGATTGCAGCTTCAAATATTAATCAGACATTATGGGGGTGAAATTCAGCCTGGGCAGAGACACAAAACAGATGGTATAACAATCGCCTGTTATACGCCCCGCCCGATATTCAGTTTCATTGCCTTCAACAGAAGTCATATAATGGGCAGCAAACGCGATTCCAGCTGGTTTGCATCCCCGATTTCACCCCCTACATTTGGGGGTCACAGTTTGTTTAAAAAGAAAGAAAAGCTTGCATTTATATAGTGCCTTTCATGACATTTCAAAGACGTTATAGCCCATTAAGTACTTTTGGAGTGTAGTCACTGTTGTAATGTAGGAAAATAGAGTACACCAAAGATGTGCTCAAGTCTCTGGAGTGGGATTTGAATCCCGCAGCCTTCTGATTCAGAGGCCATAGCGGATATCCTAACTATTTTATATTGTGGGATGAATAGATATCAAAATCATAATTCAATGGTACATGAGAGATGAGAGAAGATACAAAGAAGTGAAAACCTATAGGGAGAGCAAGATGCACCAATGGCAAATATAATTTAAAAGTATTTACCTCCATCATCCATATCATGCTGTGTCAGAGCTGAAGTATTTGCCACAACAGTGATATTTCCAACATTAAAACTAATACTAGAAAAAGCATTGACAGCTTTCCCTCTAACCAGAAAAGTACCTGCAGATGGATAAAAGTAAAGGTAAACTCATTATAATTAGAATTAGACGGTCAAACGCTACAGTGATTGCTAGATTTCAGTTAAACTACAATAATGAATGACTTGAATAAACAAACGTGTTTTCATCAGGACTAAGAAAGAAGAATTATTCAATCAAAATCACTTTAGTAATAACACGTTAAAGATGATGGTCCTGAATCCATGGGGATTCTCCTTGTCGCTGGCAAAACCCTCAGAGAATAGGAGGCTGTGTCCATCTTTTCCCTGGGGTTTCTGCTGGTCTACCTCTGGATTTATGGCACAATTTGAGGCTAAAGTTTTAAAAATAATTTTATAGATATAGATGAACCCGTGCTCATTGAACTATTCAACTTTGCTAACTTTTCCAGTTTATATAAATCTTGGTGTCTTGACTCAAGTCAATCCTTATTTAATTTATCATCCTAGAATTGTAGTTACTAATTCACTAAATGCAGACATCCTGGTAAATGATTCTGCTAAAAGGCAAGAAAATTGTGTTACCTTCAGAATTCATTGGAATGCTGTAGGCTCCCAATTTACCATCAGGATTTTCAATGGCTTCAGCAAAGGTCTCGTTAGGACCAATAAATTCAAACTGTAGCTCAATTGGGGCTCCGCTGGACACTGAGATGTTAATAGTGAGATCATTTCCCAGCTCCAGAACAGCCGAGTTTACCATAGCCTCCAGACCCTTGATTGGTTCCACCAATTGAACTGTAATATTCTGAGATACCTCTTGAATTGTCACATTATTCTTGGCAAGAATAGTTAGCTGATGTATGCCTGGACCTATCCGGTGCTGGGTGGCATTTTCAATCGTGGCATTCTGAGGAATACTTCCTCTGAACACAGTGAATGTGTGAAGGGTGACTGTTCCAGCTAATATAACAAAGGTCACATTGGTACCTGTGAAAGCAGAAAGATGTGAACAATTATTCTTATCTTATGAAATCAGACACCTTTAACGGAACTGATTACATTTTAACAATACCATAAAATATGTCGCGCTTTAAATCATATACATATTATGGGACAATTTCCGCAGGGTCCTCCCGATCTCCTGCCGTAACTTTGGCGGATGATCATTGGAGCCCTGAAGAAATGGTTATTTTCATCCATTAACGCAGCAGTTCTAAGGTTTCTGCTGATCACAGCCGAAGTTACAACAGTAGATCAGGAGAGCTCAGTAGAAACTCCAGGTGATAGTGTGTAGCATATTTGTATTATTTTAAATAGAACTAATTTTCAAACAACCATAGACATTCAATAATGGGTATATTTGCATCTGTATGGTTATCAATGCAGCTGAACTTGCCCTTCCAGCCTTGAAATAAATATGACTCCCTTGGCCAATCTGGTTTTAGAAGGTTCTCTACCAAAGAAACCGTAGGGTTGATTTTAATTTTTGGCGATGGCAGAAAACGAGAGGTCGCAGCATGTTCACTGGGGGTCAATCTTTAACCTCCTCTCCATAATCTTATTGTTCCCAACTTTCATCTTCTGTGGCTCCCCTGGTAATTCCCCAAATTCTGGTCCACTCCATGTTGCCGTCTAAAGTGTTTCCTCTCCTGCAAAGGCCTTCTTCATCTGAGCTATCACTATTCATGGCTGTTAAGCTGTGACTTCTCTTCTTTACTGAAATTACCCTGCCAAGTTGCAATGCCATCATCATCATATCCCATCTGAGCCATTCCCCGCACTCCTCTGGCATCCTCTCTTGCCTCTCCTTTAAAATCCTTGCTATCTCCCATCTTCCCAAGCCTCACAGTGATTTGTTTACTGAGATCGCCTCCCTATTCTTCTTATTTGGCCTTTGTGATGCCAATGGAGAAGGTTGTTGAGTCTTCACTTGTTGTTCATTGCTTAATATTTATGTGACATGGATCTGTTATTCATCAGCCCAAGGCTGGAAGTTATCCAGGTCCAGTTGTGGGCAACTATGGACTACTTCTCTGTACAGCATTTTTTTCATTATGATTTACACTGCTCATGTAATGGGAAGTAACTGTTATTTTATATCACAGGATAAACACACGTATAAAATATGCATATATTCATTCTACTACACATGAAAAGTAAACTGTACCTTCTTCAACTTCAAGCTGAATCCACAATGGGTCTCCGTACAGAACTCCGCAGTTATTAATGTCTTCCGATTGATTGACATTGTAACACTTGATGATTCCAAAACCACTGATTGGCTGTTGGATTGACACAGTTTTCTGGGCTGTCACATGCCATTCACTAGTTGTACATTCAACATTGATAGTGAAGAGTCCAGGGGTCATGTACCTGTGTGTCACATTGCTCGAAGACCTTTACAAAACAATGCAAATAATCCAGTTGAAAACTACAATACGAGGGGAATCACTTTCTTATAATAAATGCTACGGTGGTGAAGTCAAAGCTTTCTCCATAAATATCTTTGTTACATTTCCTTATGAAAAGATACTTGGAAGATATTATTGTCATAGTGGGGTCTTCTGCAAAGAAACTAAAAGTTCACCAAATAGCTTGTAATTGAATCTGGTCACTTGGTTAATTTGCGCTGCCACAGATTTTTAACTTTGGAACAAATTTGGAACAAATGTTTCAATCCAGCACTAAAAGAGCTGAAGTGGCCTTTATGGATATGTCTGACTTTTGGATTCACCACAAAATACAGGGCCCGAATTTGGTGAAGGCCCCAGCCCGCCCAAGTGCCGCCCAAAGGACCGCCGATGGCCGCCGAGGTCCCTGACGGTTCTTTGGGCGGTGTTCATCATCAAGGTCCCTCGAAGGTCGGCGGACGGCAAAGCAGCGACGTATGCTGCCAATCTGGGCGGCAGCCAGTTGGAGCTCTCATTCTCAGCGGCTAAAGTGCTTGCTACCCAAGTGCCGCCGAGGATGGAGTCGGGCCCACGGAGAGTCGAACACCTAAAAATAAAAAGCATTTAAAAAAATAATTTGACGAGCTTCAGGGGACCCCATCCAGGTAAGTCCCTGTAAAAAAACTAAAGCTAAAAAATGTCATTAAATTGTTTTACCCCATCTTCACACTTAAGGACAGTGCAGCCTCCACACAACGGTCCACCGCCGTCCTGCCGCCAACTCTAGCCAACTCCCGCCCGCGTGAATATGGCATCTCGGTGGGCGGGAGTCTACTTACGCGCATCGGCCGTCCACTGATGTTGGCGGGCGCTTCCCGGCGGCTCTCCCCTCCCGCCCGCTCCAGGTCGAAAGTGGCACTGGGCGATTTGAGCAGAGGAGTGTCGGCAACAGTGGGTGGCAGTGGGCGGCAGTCAGCGGCAATGGGCGGCAGTGGGCGGCAGTGGCCGGTGAGTACACCAATTTTAGGCCTACAGTCTCAGTAGGTCTAGAAAAAACTTGGGATTTTAATTTAAAAAATGGCATGTTACCAGTGTTGTTGGCAGTGATTCACTTTCCAATGATTCTAATCTGAAGTGTATGCATACCAGAATCATTGGTTCAACCAGTTATTGCTGCTATCCATGCCAATAAATTCTGAGAAAAATTAAATCAGATAGGTCTGCAACTGGCTCACAATGGGATATACAGGGCACAATTTCCTACTTAAGTGTAACTTAAGTTACAGTGTACCTCCAGCAGAATGCAGTGGAAGACTCTATGGGAGACACCCCACCAGCTCTCTGCTTCCCAATGGCACTTCCAGGATGTTTTGCCAGCAGCGATGCAAATTACAAGAATTCTTTGAAGAAATAACAGAAAGAGTAGACAGGGGCAATGCAGTAGATGTGATATATGTGGACTTTCAGAAGGCCTTTGATAACGTGCCACAGAAGAGACTCATGACAAAAGTCAGGGGTATGTGGAGACAGGGATCAAGCAGCAGAATCGATTGAAACAAAAGCAAAATACTGCAGATGCTGGAATCTGGAATAAACACAGATTTTTATCTGCATTTTCTGTTTAGAATCGATTGAAAGATGGCTACAAAACAGAAAACAAAGGGTAGGAGTTAAGGAAGGATTCCCCAACCGTCAGAAAGCAGGAAGTGCTGTTCCACAGGGATCCTTGCTGGGACAACTGTTGTGCACCATATCCAGAAATTGGAGGTATGGTGTTGCAATTTGAAGATACCAAATTTGGATGTATAACTAATAATGTGGAAGACAGAACCAAAATACAGGTGGGTGAATAAATGGGAAATGAAGTTGAATATAATAAAGTGTGAGCTAGTTCATTTTGGTAGACGGAATAAAGGAGGCCACTTATTCCTGGGTAGGTAAGAAAATAAGTGGGGTAGAGGAGCCAGAGATCTGGGAATACAAATACATAAATCACTAAAAGGAGCAACACTGTAAAAGCCATAAAGAATGAGAAAATAAATACTGGGCTTTATTTCTAGAGGAATAGAATACAAAAGCAGGGACGTGATGTTAAATTTATATGGAACTTTGGTTAGACCAGACTTGGAGTACTGTGTGCAGTTCTCTATACTACAAAAGGACATCGAAGCATTGGAGAAAGTACAGAAAAGATTTATAAGGTTGTTACCAGAATTAAGGGGATACAACTTTCAGGAAAGATTGAGCAGACTTGGGCTCTTTTCGCTGGAAAAGAGAACACTAAGAGATGAGCTGATAGAGATCTTTAAAATTATAACAGGGTGCAATAGGATGGTTGTGGGTAAGTTCAGAACAAGGAGGAATAGATGTCTACTGACAGATCAAATAAAGAATTTCAGAGGAATTGCTTTACACAGAGAGTGATAAGAATGTTGAGCTCACTTCCACATGGTTGAAGCAGATAGCATTGAGGCATTTCAAGAGAGGCTTGATGCATACACGAGGGAGAGGTGGATAGAGGGATACGGGGCAGGGTGGGAAAGGAGGCTCGTGTGGCGTATAAACACCAGCATAGATCAGATGGGCTAAAAAATGAACTGTTATGTATGCAAACCTCACCAATGTATACGACTTACCACCAGGAGGCACACCTGTGGGAGGTCTAAAGGTCACCTGTGCACCCTGGGCAAGCAAGTATAAAAGGCAATCCACCAGGCTGCTTCCTCACTTTGGAGTTACATTAAAGGGAGCAAGGTCACAATGGTTTGAGCTTAAAACACAGTCTTGTGGAGTTATTCTGAACATAATAATTGGCACGAACTTTCATGCGGTAATGGCTGCCATTGGTATTCTTGAGAGATTTAAACATAGAAACATAGAAAATAGGTGCAGGAGTAGGCCATTTGGCCCTTCGAGCCTGCACCACCATTCAATAAGATCATGGCTGATCATTCACTTCAGTACCACTTCCCTGCTTACTCTCCATACCCCTTGATCCCTTTAGCCGTAAGGGCCATATCTATTTCCCTCTTGAATATATCCAATGAACTCGCATCAACAACTCTCTGCAGTAGGGAATTCCTCAGATTAACAATTCTCTGAATGAAGAAGTTTCTCCTCATCTCAGTCCTAAATGGCTTACCCCTTATTCTTAGACTGTGTCCTCTGGTTCTGGACTTCCCCAACATCGGGAACATTCTTCCTGCATCTAACCTGTCCAGTCCCGTCAGAATTTTATATGTTTCTATGAGATCCCCTCTCATCCTTCTAAACTCCAATGAATACAGGCCCAGTTTCTCCTCATATGTCAGTCCTGCCATCCCGGGAATCAGTCTGGTGAACCTTCGCTGCACTCCCTCAATAGCAAGAATGTCCTTCCTCAGATTAGGAGACCAAAACTGAACACAATATTCCAGGTGAGGCCTCACCAAGGTCCTGTACAACTGCTGTAAGACCTCCCTGCTCTTACACTCAAATCCTCTAGCTATGAAGGCCAACATACCATTTGCCTTCTTCACCGCCTGCTGTACCTGCATGCCAACTTTCAATCATTGATGTACCATGACACCCAGGTCTCGTTGCACATCCCCTTTTCCTAATCTGCCGCCATTCAGATAATATTCAGCCTTCGTGTTTTTGCCGCCAAAGTGGATAACTTCACAGTTAGCCACATTATACTGCATCTGTCTTGCATTTGCCCACTCACCTATCCTGTTCAAGTCACCCTGCAGCCTCATGGCGTCCTCCTCACAGCTCACACTGCCACCCAGCTTAGTGTCATATGCAAACTTGGAGATATTACACTCAATTCCTTCATCTAAATCATTAATGTATATTGTAAATAGCTGGGGACCTAGCACTGAGCCCTGCGGCACCCCACTAATCACTGACTACCATTCTGAAAAGCACCCATTTATCCCGACTCTCTGCTTCCTGTCTGCCAACCAGTTCTCTATCCATGTCAGTACATTACCCCCAATACCATGTGCTTTAATTTTGCACACCAATCTCTTGTGTGGGACCTGGTCAAAAGCCTTTTGAAAGTCCAAATACACCACATCCACTGGTTCTCCCTTGTCCACCCTACTAGTTACATCCTCAAAAAATTCCAGAAGATTTGTCAAGCATGATTTCCCTTTTATAAATCCATGCTGACTTGGACCGATCCTGCCACTGCTTTCCATATGCGTTGCTATTTCATCTTTAATAATTGATTCCAACATTTTCCCCACTACTGATATCAGGCTAACCGGTCCACAATTACCCGTTTTCTCTTTCCCTCCTTTTTTAAAAAGTGATATTACATTAGCTACCCTCCAGTCCATAGGAACTGATCCAGAGTCGATAGCCTGTTGGAAAATGATCACCAATGCATCCACTATTTCTAGTGATACTTCCTTAAGTACTCTGGGATGCAGACTATCAGGCCCTGGGGATTTATCGGCCTTCAATCCCACAAATTTCCGAACACAATTTCCTGCCTCATAATGATTTCCTTCAGTTCCTCCTTCTCACTAGACCCTCGGTCCCCTGGTATTTCCAGAAGGTTATTTGTGTCTTCCTTCGTGAAGACAGAACCAAAGTATTTGTTCAATTGGTCTGCCATTTCTTTGTTCCCCATTATAAATTCACCTGAATCTGACTGCAAGGGACCTACGTTTGTCTTCACTAATCTTTTTCTCTTCACATATCTGTAGAAGCTTTTGCAGTCAGTTTTTATGTTCCCGGCAAGCTTCCTCTCATACTCTATTTTCCCCCTCCTAATTAAACTCTTTGTCTTCCTCTGCTGAATTATAAATTTCTCCCAGTCCTCAGGTTTGCTGCTTTTTCTGGCCAATTTATATGCCTCATCCTTGAATTTAACACCATCCTTAATTTCCCTTGTTAGCCATGGTTGAGCCACCTTCCCCATTTTATTTTTAATCCAGACAGGGATGTACAATTGTTGAAGTTCATCCATGTGATCTTTAAATGTTTGCCATTGCCTATCCACCATCAACCCTTTAAGTATCATTTGTCAGTCTATTCTAGCCAATTCACGTCTCATACCATCGAAGTTACCTTTCCTTAAGTTCAGGACCCTAGTCTCTGAATTAACTGTGTCACTTTCCATCTTAATAAAGAATTCTACCATATTATGGTCACTCTTCCCCATGGGGCCTCACACAACAAGGTTGCTAATTAGCCTTTTTTTAAAAAGGAGGGAGAGAGAAAACTGGTAATTATCGACCAGTTAGCCTGATGTCAGTAGTGGGGAAAATGTTGGAATCAATCATTAAGCATGAAATAGCAACAAATTTGGAAAGCAGTGATAGGATTGGTCCAAGTCAGCATGGATTTATGAAGGGGAAATCATGCTTGACAAATCTTATGGAATTTTTTGAGGATGTAACTAGTAGAGTGGACAAGGGAGAACCAGTGGATGTGGTGTATTTGGACTTTCAAAAGGCGTTTGACAAGGTCCCACACAAGAGATTAGTGTGCAAATTAAAGCACATGGTATTGGGGGTAACGTACTGACGTGGATAGAGAACTGGTTGGCAGACAGGAAGCAGAGAGTTGGGATTAACGGGTCCTTTTCAGAATGGCAGGCAGTGACTAGTGGAGTGCCGCAGAGCTCAGTGCTCGGACCTCAGCTCTTTACAATATATATTAATGATTTGGACGATGGAATTGAGTGTAATATCTCCAAGTTTGCAGATGACACTAAACTGGGTGGCGGTGTAAGCTGTGAGGAGGATGCTAAGGGGCTGCAGGGTGATTTGGACAGGTTAGGCAAGTGGGCAAATACATGGCAGATGCAGTATAATGTGGATAAATGTGAGGTTATCCACTTTGGGGGCAAAAACACGAAGACAGAATATTATCTGAATGGCGGCAGATTAGGTAAAGGGGAGGTGCAGCGAGACCTGGGGTGTCATGACTCATCAGTCATTGAAGGTTGGCATGCAGGTACAGCAGGCGATAAAGAAGGCAAATGGTATGTTGGCCTTCATAGCAAGGGGATTTGAGTATAGGAGCAGGGAAGTTTTACAACAGTTGTACAGGGCCTTGGTGAGGCCCCATCTGGAATATTGTGTCCAGTTTTGGTCTCCTAATCTGAGGAAGGACGTTCTTGCTTTTGAGGGAGTGCAGTAAAGGTTCACCAGACTGATTCCTGGGATGGCAGGACTGGCATATGAGGAGAGACTGGATCGATTGGGCCGTATTCACTGGAGTTTCGAAGGATGAGAGGGGATCTCATAGAACCATATAAAATTCTGATGGGACTGGACAGGTTAGATGCAGGAAGAATGTTACCGATGTTGGGGAAGTCCAGAATCAGGGGACATAGTCTTAGGATAAGGGGTAAGCCATTTAGGACTGAGATGAGGAGAAACTTCTTCACTCAGAGAGTTATTAACCTATAGAATTCCCTTCCACAGAGAGTTGTTGATGCCAGTTCATTGGATATATTCAAGAGAGAGCTAGATATGGCCCTTGCGGCTAAAGGGATCAAGGGGTATGGAGAGAAAGCAGGAACGGGATACTGAAGAAATGATCATCCATGATCTTATTGAATGGTGGTACAGGCTCGAAGGGCCGGATGGCCTACTTCTGCACCTATTTTCTATGTTTCTATGTTTCTTTTCTCATTACACATCACCCAGTCTAGGATGGCCAGACCTCTAGTTGGTTCCTTGACATATTGGTCTCGAAAACCTTCTCTAATACACTCCAGGAAATCCTTCTCCACTGTATTACTACCAGTTTGGTTAGCCCAATCTATATATAGATTAAAGTCGCCCATGATAACTGCTGTACCCTTATTGCACGCTTCCCTAATTTCTTGTTTGATGCTGTCCCCAACCTCACTACTACTATTTAGTGGTCTGTACACAACTCATACTAGCGTTTTCTGCCCTTTGGTATTTCGCAGCTCCACCCATACAGATTCTACATCATCCAAGCTAATGTCCTTCCTTACTATTGCATTAATTTCCTCTTTAACCAGCAATGCTACCCCACCTCCTTTTCCTTCCTGAATGTTGAATACTTCTGGATGTTGAGTTCCCAGCCTTGGTCACCCGGGAGCCATGTCTCCATTATGCCAATTATTTCCTATTCATTAATTGATGCCTGTGCAGTTAATTCGTCCACCTCATTATGAATACTCCTCGCATTGAGGCACAGAGCCATCAGGTTTGTCTTTTAAACATACTTTAGAATATTGCTGTAATGTGGTCCTTTTTGATTTTTCCCTTGGGTTTCTCTGTCCTCCACTTTTACTTTTCTTCTTTCTAGCTTTTGCTTCTGCCCCCATTCTACTTCCCACTGTCTCCCTGCATAGGTTCCCATCCCCCTGCCATATTAGTTTAACCCCTCCCCAACAGCACTAGTAAACACGCCCCCTAGGACATTGGTTCCGGTCCTGCCCAGGTGCGGATCATCCAGTTTGTATTGGTCCCACCTCCCCCAGAACTGGTTCCAATGTCCCAGGAATTTGAATCCCTCCCTTCTGCACCACTCCTCAAGCCACATATTCATCTGAGCTATTCTGCGATTCGTACTCTGACTAGCACGTGGCACTGGTAGCAATCCTGAGATTACTACCTTTGAGGTCCTACTTTTTCATTTAACTCCTAGTTCCTAAATTCACCTTGTAGGACCTCATCCCATTTTTTACGTATAGCGTTGGTACCTATATGCACCACGACAACTGGCTGTTCACCATCCCCCTCCAAAATGTCCTGCAACCGCTCCGGGACATCCTTGAACCTTGCACCAGGGAGGCAGCATACCATCCTGGAGTCTTGATTGCGGCCGCAGGAACATCTATCTATTCCCCTTACAATAGAATCCCCTAACACTATAGCTCTCCCATTCTTTTTCCTGCCCTCCTGTGCAGCAGAGCCACCCCACGGTGCCATGGACTTGGCTGCTGCTGCCCTCCCCTGATGAGTCATTCCCCCCCAGCAGTACCCAAAACGGTGTATCTGTTTTGGAGGGGGATGACCGCAGGGAACCCCTGCACTACCTTCCTTCCACTGCTCTTCCTGTTGGTCTCCCATTCACTATCTGTCTGTGTAACCTTTACCTGCGGTAAGACCAACTCACTAAACATGCTATTCACGGCATCCTCAGCATCGCGGATGCTCCAGAGTAAATCCATCTGCAGCTCCAGTGCCACAATGCGGTCTGTCAGGAGCTGCAGCAGGATACACTTCCCGCAGATGTAGTCATCAGGGACACTGGAAGCCTTCGTTGAGCATCTCAACCAGTACTTCGTGGCCAGTGAGCTGGACATGGCTGAGATGGCGGTCAAGCGCTGGGTGATTCTCCTCACCGTATATGGGTCTTTGATATATGGCCTCATCAAAAATCTGCTGGCACTGGTCAAACCAACGGACAAGACTTACACAGAGCTGTGCATGCTGGTTCGGGAACACATCAAGCCGAAGGAAAGTGACCAGTATCACTTTTACATGCACCATCGTTCCGAGGGCCAGAACGTGGCAAGCTTTGTCGCCGACCTAAGACGTCTTGCGGGACAGTGCGAATTTGTCGGATCTTTGGGGGAAATTTTGCGGGACTTTTTCGTGCTTAGAATCGGCCACGAGGTCATTCTTTGCAAACTGCTGTCTGCCAAATCCCTAGATCTGAGCAAGGCCATCACGATAGCCCAGGCTTTCATTTCCATGAACGACAACATGAAACAGATATCTTCACAGCATCGAAACTCACCGGCAAGTACTGTGCATAAAATAATGCCTTCAGCAGGCAGGACTGTACATGGCAGGGCCTACACGATCGCAGAGGCCAGGCGTATCCATTAACACCATTTTGGCACTGCGGGGGCAGTGATAGAGCCCATCAATGTCGTTTCAAGCACTATGAGTGCAAGGGCTGTGGAACAATGGGGCACCTCCAGCGAATGTGCAAACGACCTCTGACTCACCACGTGGCAGAGTCAGCAGAGGACGACCGATCCAGTGTGGACCACGCTGAACGAGCAGGAGAGGCAACTAAACCTGAGGATGAAGAGGAAGTGTATGGGGTACACACCTTCACCACCAAAAGCCCTCCGATAATGTTAAAAAGTTAAACTTAACGGCATTCAAGTCTCCATGGAATTGGACACGGGGGCGAGTCAATCAATCATAAGCCAGAAGGCTTTTGAGAAACTGTGGGGCAACAAAGCACAAAGGCCAAGACTGAGCCCGATTCACACAACGCTGCGCACATACACCAAAGAACACATACCTGTTATCTGCAGTGTGGCAGTGAAAGTATCGTACGATGGAATGGTGCATGATTTGCCACTATTAATTGTACCAGGCGATCTAACCTCTGCTTACATGACACAGGAGCTGGCTGAACTGTCAAAGAAATTGATGTGTATCAACACACACAAAGGACTGTTCATGTACCACAGATGCCCCTTTGGGATTCACTCGGCTGCGGCCATCTTCCAGAGGAACATGGAGAATCTGCTGAAATCGGTTCCATGCACCGTGGTGTTCCAAGATGACATCTTGATCACTGGTCACAACACCACCAAACACTTGCACAAGCTGGAAGAGGTTCTAACGTGACTGGACAGAGTGGGACTCAGGCTGAAATGCTCCAAATGTGTTTTCCTGGTGCTAGAGGTCGAATTTCTAGGAGAAAGATTGCGGCAGATGGCATCAGACCCACGGACTCCAAGACGGAGGCCATCGAGAATGCACCCAGACCATAGAATGTGACAGAGCTGCGTTCGTTCCCGGGATTCCTCAACTATTTTGGGAACTTTCTACCGGGGTTGAGCACTTTGTTGGAACCCTTACATTTATTGCTACACAAGGGTGATGACTGGGTTTGGGGTAAATCTCAAGAGACAGCCTTTAATAAGGCCAGAAACCTGCAATGCTCTAACAAGTTACTTGTATTGTATGACCCATGTAAACGTTTAGTACTAGCTTGTGATGCGTCGTCGTACGGGGTCGGTTGTGTGTTACAGCAAGCCAATGTGTCAGGCAAACTGCAACCGGTTGCATATGCGTCCAGAAGTTTATCCAAGGCTGAAAGAGCCGACAGTATGGTTGAGAAAGAAGCGTTAGCTTGTGTATACGGGGTTAAGAAAATGCATCAATACCTATTTAGTCTCCGATTCGAGCTCGAAACCGACCACAAACTGCTTACTTCACTGCTCTCAGAAAGCAAAGGTATCAACACCAATGCTTCGTCCTGCATCCAAAGGTGGGTACTAACATTGTCTGTGTATGACTATGTAATCCGCCACAGCCCAGGCACAGAGAACTGTGCTGACGCCCTCAGTCGGCTACCATTGCCCACCACTGGGGTGGAAATAGCGCACCCCGCAGACTTCTGGTAATGGATGCTTTTGAGAGCGAGGGGTCACCCATCATGGCTCGCCAGATCAGGACCCTGTGCTATCACTAGTAAAAAGCTGCATCCTTAATGGGAGCTGGTCGGTGGTTCCTGAGGAAATGCAAGATGAAATTAAGCCGTTCCACCAACATAAGGATTGTCCATCCAATCGGATTATCCATCCAATCGGATTGTCTCCTATGGGGGAATCGTGTGGTTTGGCCAAAAAAAGGCAGGGAAATGTTTATATGTGACCTACACAGTACCCACCCAGGCATAGTCATGATGAAGGCTATCGCCAGGTCGCACGTTTGGTGGCCCGGCATTGACTCCGAATTGGAGTCATGCGTACAACAATGCAACACTTGCTCACAGTTGAGCAACGCACCCAGGGAGCATCCAATAAGCCTGTGGTCATGGCCCTCCAAACCATGGTCCAGGGTCCATGTAGATTTTGCTGACCCTTTTCTGGAAAGATGTTTCTAGTAGCAGTGAACGCTTACTCCAAATGGATTGAATGTATAATAATGGCATCATGTATGTCCCTTGAAAGCCTCAGGGCCATGTTCGCCACCCATGGTTTGCTCGACGTCCTTGTTAGTGACAATGGACCGTGTTTCACCAGCTCAGAATTCAATGAGTTCATGACCCGCAATGGCATTGAGCATGTCAGATCTGCCCCATTTAAGCCCGCATCCAATGGTCAAGCAGTCCAAACCATCAAGCAGAGCTTGAAACGCGTGACAGACAGTTCCCTGCAGACCCGGTTATCTCAGATTCTGCTCAGCTACCGCACGCGACCCCACTCGTTCACTGGGGCTCCCCCTACAGAATTGTTAATGAAGAGAGCACTCAAAACCAGGCTCTGTTTAGTCCACCCGGATCTCAATGATCACGTAAAAACTCGGCGGCACCGGCATAACGTGTACCACGATCACGCGGCTGTATCACGTGACATTGAGGTTAATGATGCTGTGTTTGTTCTCAATTACGGTCATGATCCCAAATGGATTGCTGCCACTGTTTTAGCCAAGGAGGGGAATAGAGTGTTTGTTGTTAAACTGTTGAATGGGCAAACGTGCAGAAAGCACTTGGATCAGACCAAACTGCGATTCACTGACAACCAAGAACAATTTGAAGAAGACTTTACCATCTATGATCCATCAACACACACCCAACCAGCAATCGACCTCCCTGTCAACCACGAGGATGAACCCACCATGCCCGACAGTCCGATCAGACCAGCCGCGCTGCCAAGCAGCAATGATCCGACCAACTCACCCATGCCAGAACTTCAACTCAGGCGATCGACCCGGGAACGCAGAGATCCAGATCGCCTCAACTTGTAAATAACTTGTACATAAGACTTTGGGGGGCGGGGGGAGTGACGTTATGTATGCAAACCTCACCAATGTGTAAGACTTGCCACCAGGGGGCACACCTGTGGGAAACCTAAAGGTCACCTGAGCACCCTGGGCGAGCAGGTATAAAAGGCAATCCATCAGGCTGCTTCCTCACTTTGGAGTTACATTAAAGAGTCCAAGGTCACAATTGTTTGAGCTTACAACACAGTCTCGTGGAGTTATTCTGAACATAATAAGAACATACAGCCATTGATTTTAAGAAAGCTGATTGAAGACAGGTCAGTCACATCCTGTGCATCACTCCAGAATTTGTCCCTCCTGAATAGTCAGGAGAGATGATCAAAATAAAGGATAAAATAAATGTGTGTACAGTCAGTGTGGAATTTTTCAAGTGGGAGTTGTTTGCACTATTAAGTACAACAAAAGATTTACAACACTCTATACTACTAATACTTATATATCCTTTATTTTTGTCAAGCTCATTTTCAAGCAATACTCACTGTTGTGGATTATAGGAATCAATCACAAAGCCATCGCCAGTGTTAAGTGTGCAGGTGATGTTTCCAGAATATGGATGCAGCAACCACATTTGAGAGATTGTCACATTTTCTAGGACTGAGTACACATCATCAACCAGCAAACGGAGACCTAAGTAAAGTATCACACAAACATCAAGGCTCGTGAGTGTTTATTCTTCAGAACAACTTCAATGAGGTGGGTTGTCAACTTGCTGGCAGGTGAGAGCAAAGCTGTGGCATTTCACTTCCAAATGACAAAAATTTGCTACCAGAAAAACTTTGTGCTACCTCAAAAATAACCCTTCTCTCGATTGTACAAAGCATTAACTGTGTAGAAATGGGAACAGAATGAAATTTATGACCTACACACCCAATTCTGCCACCAATGCTGAATTAAATCCATCAGGATGCACAGCTACATAGGATTACCTGAAGCTTTAAGGCAAACAAATAGGTATGAAAGTATTTAAAGAGGAGAGTATTGTACTAAATCACTACATATTATACTAACTTCAAATGGATAGGATCCGAAGGATACGAATTAAATCACTCACAACATTAAGCTCATGAATCCAAATCAGCATCTATCACTAATGTCATTATAACTCACTGGGGCCAATTCTTCACAAAGCACATGGTAAGCAAGAAGAGATATTGGTGGAGATAGGGGACCAGCAGGATCCTGAAGCAGTTGAAAGTCACTGGGGAGCAGTTCACAGGCTGCATCTGTACAGGGGTGAAGGACACATTCAGGACATTGCAATCCACCATGGAGCATACTGCAATTTCAGGCCTTGGACTTCACAGCAGAGCATGTTTTGTTCTCTGGTTTCTAGATGCTGGAAAATCACATTGAACAAAGCATCGCCACAGAATTCACGGAACCCATTCGAACCATTAGGTCAGGTGTCAAACAGATCATTGGTGACAGGATCAGGGGTCGGCAGCAGAGGCATGGTGGGAGCTGGCTTGGAGCAAGATGCTGCCTGACAACTCCACACCTCGAACCTCCTTCCATTCCGTTCCATTGATTTTATAAGTTGCAGAAAGCGTGCAAGGTGCGGGCAGACCCAACAGCTGGAGGAGTGGCAGAGCCAATAGCTGGGTCATCTCAATCTAGCGGAAGGCAATAAAGGGCATTCCAGTCTCAAGAGTCATCTACTGATGTTTAGCACACAGCCGACTTACTCACTTCAGCCACTAGAGCAGCACATGGAAGGAGGATTCAATTAAGTTCAAGAACACATAAAAGTTATGCAGCTTCACCTAAAGTGAACAATAGAGCTCCACAGACAAAACACTTTTTGATAAGGAATAAATAGTAGTTATAAGTCCAGAATGTTCTTGCTATTGTTTTGGGTAATGATTCATCTAGAGGAAAAGGAGATAAATAAGAATTGAGTGCAGCATTTGTCAATATTGGGCAGGGCGTAGTTGGTCATTGTATGGGGAGATGACAGTTTATGCATTGCGGACTATGGAGGTGAAGGTTTCATCTTGGAGAAACTGCCGAGCATCTTTGACAACATTTACAGCTTCTTCAATGGCCATTTTGCCCATGTCCTCCTGTTGATGGGGTCTTTTCCTGATTACAGTGGGGCAGAAATTCCGGCCTCCCGGGTCCATATTGAGTGTCTATGGACCCGGGAAGGCATGCGCTGAAAACAAGCTTTTCCGATCTGTCAAGCTGGAGCTTGACAGACCTTCTGTATATAGGGAGCAAGGTCATTTGCAAGGGCAAGATTGCGGTATTTACCCATATCTTGCCCAGCAAATGTCCTCAAAACTCTTGCGCCTGATAAAAGCAGGTGCATAGCCTATTTTTACAGGACTAAGAGTTTTAAAATACACAAAAACATTTTAAAATAACATTATAAAAACACATTTTATTGTTAAAAACTTTCCCCACTACGGTAAGTTTATTTTAAACCATAATTTAAAAAACTTTTTTAAAAATTGAAAAAATAGGTATTTTTTAAATACATAAATAACTTTAATTTAAGTTAATAAAAATATGTTGTGTATTTTTTCTATTTTTTATTATTGGTTTTGTGTGTTTGGGGGTTGTTTCTCATTCATAATAATGGGAACTCTAACTTATGGAATTCCCATTATTATGAATGAGAACATACTTTACCTGATTGGCTGCCCAGAGCCATGTGGCTCCAGCTCCAGGCCTGCGCACGCCCCGACGTGCACGCGCTGTGACATGCAGTCAGTGGAGGCCTCAGGACCGGGAACTCACGTGGGTGCAGCAGGACAAGGTAAGTGCGCATTTTTAAAAAGTTTTTTAGCCGATCGCCCGCGGCAAGCAGCCGACCGGGATTTCTGGGTCAATGTGTTTTGATCCTTCTGCAAAGCCCCTAATGCCTTTCATGTCAAGATCTAAGGGTTAGTACACTAATTTCACACAGTGTGATTTGACTCTACGAATGTTTTCGAGAATGTTTTCATTAGACATTTTCTGTAGTATTTCTTACCTTCTTTGCAATGATAGTCTACGACAAGGTAATTGCCCAGGCTTGGACAAAGATCACCAAAGGATGCCTTATCTGCTGTAGTTTGGCAAGCCTGCAATCCATGGCACTGACCTTAAAGATAAAATTCTGGATTATATTTGCCCCTTAAATAAGTACAACATTCTCCAGTTTCCAAATATGAGCATTCTGCCAATCAAGCAACCCGGTGGTACAATAATTTTGATGTACTGCGTGGAGGATCACTAATTATCTTTGTTCCATGCACAATGATGTACCAGATTTAACCACACCTTTCCTGAGGCTGTAAGGAAAACCGAAAGGGTAAATCAATCCATGTCTCTCTTGTGCACCAGTTAGCTACTGGTACAAGAGTAGCAATGGCATAGACCTCAGGTTAGGTCGCTTGACAATCGTCCCAACTAGATAATGGTTTATGAAACAGAAGGTCTTGCCTGAAGAACAGAGAAAAAGTCACTTGCAGAATGCAAAGCTTGAAGGAAAGAGAAACATTACTATTCTAATTATATTCCAAGGGTATTAGTATTGGCTTTATATAAAGTACAGACATCCAGAGTTTCTTAGCCGACAAGAAGATTCCACAACTTGCTGACAACTCTTACCCTAAACAGACAGCAATAGCAGAAAAAAAACAGAATATGAATTTCTGAACAATTCTACATATGGTAATTGGTCCCGAGAGAGTTGTCACAAAAATGGTACCTGTCACTTTCTCGCTCACATCAATCCAGCTGCATTCTTGTGCTTCGGTTGGAATTGCAGCCTCCAAGGAACAGTAAGAGAGAGATTTACGGCCATAAAAACTGCTAGCGATTTCAATCACCTTCCCAGACCCGCACTGCAGCGTGGCATTGAAGTGATCACAGGCGAATGCTTGGCCAGACTCTAATACAAAGATAAAACAATTCAAGATTAATAAAATTGTTATTATATCTTTTAGAAAACTGAAATATCACATTATTAATTGTCGGCTCCTACCAGCCTTCTTATTACATCCTGTTGCTTCCCCACCCATCTCGTTACATACCACTAGAAGTAAAATCTATAACTCTGAAACTTACCCATTCAATCTTCCAATACCTCCAACAATGTTTCGGGGCTGGCGTAAGGCAGTTGAGAATTCCACTTTTGGCAAGGAGCATCCAGTTCAAGAGTGTCTCGCCATGTAAGTCTCACGCAGCTCTATGCTATCTTTTCAATCTTGCTGAATTGCTAAAGAATTCTAAAAGATGCTGTTTCGGCACACCTACTCTCACTTTGATTCTTGTCTTCCAATTCCCATCTGCAGTCTTCCCAACTGAGAGTCAGCAGCCTTCCATCAGCCATGCTGCAGCTACTGGGATAGCACTTCGTAGGAGCACTAGGACAGGCAAAGGCTCACTGAAGACAGGCACTAAGGGAATGCACAAGGGTGATTAGATAACTTTTTAAAATAATTTTTTTAAATAATTCATTCATGGGATGTGGGTGTTGCTGGCAAAGCCAGCATTTATTGCCCATCCCTAATTCCCCTCGAGAAGGTGGTGGTAGCTGCCTTCTTGAACCGCTGCAGTTCGTGTGGTGAAGGTACTCGCACAGTGCTGTTAGGATGGCAGTTAGCATTTTTACCCCGGGACGATGAAAGAACGCCGATATATTTCCAAGTTAGGATGGTATGTGACTTGGAGGGGAAGTTGGAGGTGGCGGTGTTCCCATGCGCCTATTGCCCTTGGCCGTCTAGGTGGTAGAGCTTGCGGGTTTGGGAGGTGCTGTTGAAGAAGTTGTGGCAGTGCGTCTTGTAGATGGTACACACTGCAGCCACAGTGCGCCAATGGTGGAGGCAATGAATGTTTAAGGTGGTGGATTGGGTGCCAATCAAGCGGGCTGTTGAGCTTCATAAATGTTGTTGGAACTGCACTCATCCAGACAAGTGGGGAGTATTCCATCACACTTTTGACTTGTGCCTTGTAGATGGTGGAAAGACTTTGGGAAGTCAGAAGGTGAGTCACTAGGCACAGAATACCCAGCCTCTGACCTCCCCTTGTAGCCACAGTATTTATGTGGTTTGTCCATTTAAACTTTTTGTCAATGGTGACCCCCAGAATGTTGATGATGGGGGTTCGGCAATGGTAATCTCGCTAAATATCAAGGGAAGGTGGATAGACTCTTGTTTGTTGGAGATGGTCATTGCCTGGCACTTGTATGGCGTGAATGGTACTTGCCACTTATCAGCCCAAGCCAGAGTGTTGTCCAGGTCTTGCTACATGTGGGTAAGGGCTGCTTCATTATCTGAGGAGTTGCAAATGTAACTGAACACTGTGCACTCATCAATGAACATTCCCACTTCTGACCTTATGATGGAGGGAGGGTCATTGATGAAGCAACTGAAGATGCTTGGGCCTCGGACACTGCCCTGAGGACCTGGGGTTGAGATGATTGGCCTCCAACTACCACAACCATCTTCCTGTGTGCTATGTATGACTGCAGCCAGTTTTCCCTCTGATTCCCATTGACTTCAGTTTTACTAGGGCTCCTTGATGCCACACTCAGTCAAATGCTGCCTTGATGTCGAGGGCAGTCACTCTCACCTCACCTCTAGAATTCAGCTTTTTTGTCCATGTTTGGACTAAGGCTGTAATGAGGTCTGGAGCTGAGTGGTCCTCGCAGAACCCAAACTTAGCATCAGTGAGCAGGTTATTGGTGAGCAAGTGCCGCTTAATAGCACTGTCGCAAACACCTTCCATCGCTTTTTTGATGATAGAGAGTAGGCTGGGAGCGATAATTGGCCAGATTGGATTTGTCCTGCTTTTTGGGCAGGACATGCCTGGGCAATTTCTCACTTTGTCACATAGATGCCAGTGTTGCAGCTGTACTGGAACAGCTTGGCTAGAGGTGCAGCTAGTTCTGGAGCACAAGTCTTCAGCATTACAGCCAGGATGTTGTCGGGCCATTTCTTGATATCACGTGGAGCTAATTGAATTGGCTGAAGACCCGCTTCTATGATGGTGGGGACCTCAGGAGGAGGCCAAGATCCATTCGGCACTTCTGGCTGAAGATGGTTGCAAACACTTCAGCCTTGTCTTTTGCTGGGCTCTGCCATCATTGATGATGGGAACATTCATGGAGCCTCCTCCTCCCGTTAGTTATTTAATTGTTCACCACCATTCACGACTGGATTTGGCAGGACTGCAGAGGTTTTTTGTGATCCACTCAAGTATCTTCCCATTCTTCCTCATCTACCTCTATCAGCATAACCCCCTATTCCCTACTCCCTCATATGCTTATCTAGCCTCCCCTTAAATGCAGCCATGCTATTTGCCTCAACCATTCCTTGTGATAGCGAGTTCCACATTCTCACCACTCTCTGGGTAAAGAAATTTCTTCTGAATTCCCTATTTGATTTCTTGGTGACTATTTTATAGTGATGGCCTCTAGTTTTGCTGTTCCCCACACATGGAAACACTTTCACTGTGTCTGCTCTATCAAAACATTTCATAATTGTAAAGACTCTATTAGCTCACCCCTCAGCCTCCTCCTTTCAAGAGAAAAGACACCCAACCTGTTCATCCTTTCCTGATAGATATAATCTCACATTTGTGGTATCATCCTTGTATATGATGTTATGACACACTAGACATTGCTGTCCCAAGATCTACCATCACTAAAGAAATGGGAAATAAACCTTGCTTACCAAATTCACAAATGAAATAAAACTCTTGACTGCAGTTGTTTGTACTCATCCAGCGGTACCCAGAGTTCTTGAGCATGTAAGCACATGTCGCTGATGGAGAGGATAGATGTCCTGGGGACCAGTTATCATACATCACATTGGTACCATCCAGCCAGGCTAGCACTCCTGTAGAGGAGACATTTTTCGACAAAATTAAAGAAAGAAAAGAATGACCTGCACCTTTCATAAACACCGGACGTCTCAAAGCGCTTTACAGCAAATGAAGTACTTTTAGAGTGTAGTCACTGTTGTAATGTGGGACATGCGGCAGCCAACTTGCACACAGCACACTCCCACGAACAGCAATGTGATAATGACCAGATAATCTGTTTTTATTATGTTAATTGAGGGATTAATATTGGCCAGGACACTGGAGCTAGCTCCCCTGCTCTTCTTCAAGATAGTGCCATGAGATCTTTTACGTCCACCCAAGAGAGCAGACGGGGCCTCAGTTTGACATCTCATCTGAAAGATGGCACCTCCAACAGTGCAGTACTCCCTCAGCACTGTACTAGAGTGTCAGCCTAGATTTATGTACTCAAGTTCCTGGAGTGGGACTTGAACCCACAATCTTCTGACTCAGAAGTGAGTGTGCTACCCACTGAGCCACAGCTGACACTTTAGTACAAGTTTGAAGTATAAACTTAATTTTTAAATTTGTACAGATGTCAAAATATTATGGTATGTTTGAGAGTTTACTGCAAAATTGGTATTATTGATCCACATGCAAAAGTGATAAAAGAGAAACAATCAAGTAGCAAATTATGATTTTTCATTTGTCTGTTCAACTCATTCCTATCCCTTTACTCACTGCTCCATTTTGTTATATATAAAAGAGCTCATAGTTTTCTATGAACAAGTATTGAATTAAGTACTTCGGGCTTTAATTCCGACATTTATATAGGAAAACCCAAGGATAGTGATCTTAGGGCTGAATCCTCCCACGCTCCCATTATGCTGCTTGGAATTGAACAATATAATGCTAGAAAATGAAGGGAAATGAGTCACAGAGGCCCACCAAGGATCGCCGCCCCTGCCAGCACTGCCATTTAAATATGAAGTATTAATTACAACAGAAAGGAAAGCAGAGCCAGCAAATCTTTCTGAGTGAAGCAATGATGCAGTGGAGGAAAAGGACCCCACCATTCACTAATATAGCTATGGATCTACTGCTTCGCAAAGTGGGGAAAGGAGGGCCGTCCTCTCTGGCACAGCATGTAACCTTCTCACAGGAAAACGGTCCAGACAATGTGTCAGAAAGGATAAATGCAGCATCAAACATTCAGACAACCCCGTAGCAGATGAGGAAGACATTTGGCAGCCCGATGTTTCTTTGCATTGACTTCAATCTGATTTTTACCCCACCTCCAAAAGTCGAAGTTACCCTCACTGTCTGCTCTGAGGATTTTGAAAGTGATTAGTGCAAGATTTTTCCCCAGTTAAAATTAGTGGATGTTCTTTTCCTAAATTTTTATACTTCGGTAAATAATTTTATTGATGTGGGAAATCATTAACTGAATTGAATTCTGCATCAGTTCAGACTGACTTCCAAAGACTGCACAAACATTTCAGCTGTGGCTCTGTTGTTGGAAGGTCTTGGCACAAAGGTGCTGCCAAAATCTAATAAAGTCTATTTATGCAGTGATTATTTGACCCAGTGACTCCCACAGCCAAACATTGCATAAATCGTGGTGTAAGATGATATGAGTAAAATTTCTGTTTCTTCACTTCTGGCACACACAGAAAGCACTTATCATGAAACCTCAATTGCGTGATCTCAAAATGATATCCATCCACCCAAATGAGTGGGTGAAAGGTCACCAGCTGACCCTGCAATTTCACAACATGCAGAAGTCATGTGGCAAGAATCTTACTCTAAAGAGCACAAGCATAAACTACATTTGCATTTTCAATTCATTCTCAGCAAGAAGTAAATATTTGTAAAGTTAATTAAACATAATTCTGCTGCATTTTTCCATCGACTGCCAGAATTAAAATAGGTTATCTGGTCATTTACCTCATTGCTGTTTGGGACCTTTCTGTGCGCAAAATGGCTGCCGCATTTCCCTACATTACAACAGTGACCATTTACTATTTTGTAGTAACATGTATTATTATTGGTTCATGCACACATTGAACTTTTGGCAGATTGGATACCCATTGCCTTTATAAACACAGGAGCTAAAAATCTGTGGCCCTTTTGGCACGCTCCTGCTGTAAGTGTGGAGGGAGTACAGTGGAAGGGCTGGGAATCATGAGATGGATTCACCAGGTCCCAGTCTTCTCCATTAGTTTCCAGGGGGCCAATTTTGAGACAGATGGGGGCGAAATTCCGGAGCGCCCCATTTGGGGGCAGTAACTTTCACAAGACGGAAATTCCTGCGCCCGCCGTTGACATCGCCCACAGCAGCCTCACGGGGTGGTGCCCAATTTCTGCCACGGGGTGAAAAGGGGTCGCCGCACATGGCGATGACGTCATCGCTGGAGACGCAGCGGACCAGGGCGCTACCAATGAGGGCACGGCGCTACTGGTTATGTGCCTCTTCTAACTCCCGCGCAGGAACCAGTAGTGCCCACCCACCCCCCACGCCCCCACCTCCCCGCCGGCGAAAACACTGCCTCCCAACCCTGAATCTCCATACACCTCAAACATGGTGCCCCCGCATCAGAGGGAATATGGTCAGTAAAAGAGACACTCAGGCCAGTCGTTGCCTCGTCCCCGGCTTGAAAATCTGCCAATGAGCAGGTATGCCCAGTGAAAGCAGGCTAACTGGTCCCCTGGCTAACAGAAATAGGTCCCGCCTGTGGCCCAGGCTTAGATAACAACCTGGACCTGCTCAGGCCTGAGTTAAAATGCCATCCGGGTCCCAATTGACATCATCGGACCCCGATTTACATAGGTTAGTTGGGACCCCTCCTCTTCAGGTGATTTGGCCACCAGCTCAGAAGGACTGGTTCAAATTAGGCATGGCGGAATCCAGGTGGCTTTCCGGCGGGTAAGTAACCCAGGCATCCTCCCGGTTTCCTTCATTTTCCTGTGGCTATGCTTTCTGGGCACGCAAGCAAAACCTGGCAAAATGGTCTGCCCTTGGGCACAGCTGACCAAAGTGTCAGCTGGGGTCCCGGGGACAGGTGGAAACAGGCAGGTAAATTTTACTTTAAAACATCCCTTCAAGATATTTTGAGACTACTGGGGCCTTTTGGCTGCAGATCTCCATCGTCAGCCAGAAGGCCCTGATTTCAGAGTCCCAACATGCAGCTGAATGCCCGAGGCCTCAAATTCACACTATTGTTTTCGATGCAAGGCCCAGACAGGGATGGGTCTGCATTTGGAGTTCTCTTGGGTCATGCAAATAACCTGGGACGAGGAGAAATGTCTGCACTCTCTTCCTCTCAGGCACAGCGCACTCAGATCTCTCTGAACCGGGAGAAAATACCACTCTGACCACACCATAAAGCTCAGGTCAAAAGAGGTCCATCGGAATAATCAGCAGACAACAAAAGAGAAAAGAGACTGAAATAACTTAAACTGTAATAACTATCACATGGTGTGCTTCCACAAAAGAAAACACATACAGATATCAATTTTGAGTAAAAGATACTCAGATGACTGAAGTTCTTGTGTACTGTTTGGGGATTATTCATAGACAGAACATTAGTTTAATTTAGGCCAGCTGTTATTTTTGTCTATAACCCCACATGCTTCTAATCAACTAGGCCTAGGCACAAAGAGCACACAGACTGCACAGCAATAAAATCATTGAAAATAGTAAAGAAGCCTATTAGTCACTACTGGCAAAGAAACAGCAGAGTTCCGAGAAATTATATTTTAGGGGTCTGTTAAGCGTGGATATGTCAAAGGACTGAAGAGTATAAAAATAGATCTTAAGAGATTCTACAAGTATGTAAAAAGGAAGAGAGTAGCTAAAGTAAGCATTGGTTCTTTAGAGGCTAAGACAGGAAAAATTATGGGGAACAAGGAAATGACAGAGACTTTAAACAAATATTTTGTATCTGTCTTCACAGTAGAAGACACAAAAAGCATACTAAAAATAGCGAAGAGCTAATGAGAGTGAGGAACTTAAAATAATTAATATGAGTAGAGAAAATGTACTTGAGAAACTAATGGGATGAAAAGCCGACAAATCCCCTGGACCTGATGGCCTACATACTAAGGTTCCAAAAGAGGTGGCTGCAGAGATAGTCGATACATTGGTTGTGATATTCCAAAATTCCCTAGATTCTAGAACGGTTCCAGCAGATTGAAAGGTAGCAAATGTAATCCGGCTATTCAAGAAAGGAGGGAGAGAGAAAACAGGTCAGTTAGCCTGATATCAGTCATCGGGAAAATGCTGGAATCCATTATTAAGGAAGTGGTAACAGGGTACTTAGAAAATCACAATATGATTAGACAGAGTCAACATGGTTTTATGAAAGGGAAATAGTGTTTAAACAAATTTATTTGAGGATGTAACGAGTAGGGTAGATAAAGGGGAACCAATAGATGAACAGGTTGAACCTCCCTGATCCAGGACTCCCATTTCCGGAACCACCCCTCGTCCGGAACCATTCCCGGCCACCGGGTGGCGCATGCGCAGAACTCCGACATGAACAAATTGAAGTCCTTCCTCACTGTCGACTCCCGCAATCGCTGGCCTGACACCGCGATCCACTGCCATCCCCCCTCCCCCCCGCCATGATCTCTCTGCTGCACTCCCAGCCCCAAGCCAGCCAGCCCCGATAGCCCCTTGCTCAGTATCTGTACCATCCAATTTAACGTGACCACCCCTTATCCAGAAAAATCCCTTATCCAGAACCGGCCAGGTCCCAAGGGTTCCGGGTAAGAGAGGTTCAACCTATAGTATATTTGGATTTCCAAAAGGCATTCGAAAACGCCACATAAAAGGTTGCTAAGTAAGATTAGGGCTCATGGGATTGGGGGTAATATATTAGCATGGATAGAGGATTAGTTAACAGACAGAAAACAGAGAATTGGATAAACGGGCCATTTACCGGTTGGCAGGCTGTAACTAGTGGGATGCCAAAAGGATCAGTGCTTGGGCCTCAGCTATTTACAAGCTATATTAATGAAGGGACTGAGCGCAATGTATCCAAGTTTGCTGATGATAGAAATCAAGGTGGGAAAGTAAGCTGTGAAGATGATACAAAGAGTCTGCAAAGGCTATATAGAGCGATTAAGTGAGTGGGCAATAAAGTGGTAGCTGGAGTAAAATGTGAGGTTATTCGCCTTGGTAGGAAGAATAGAAAAACAGAATATTTTTTAAATGGTGAGAAACTATTAAATGTTGTTGTTCAGAGAGATTTAGATGTCCTTGTATTGGAAACACAGAGAGTTAGTATACAGCAAGCAATTAAGAATGCAAATTCTCCTTTATTGCAAGATGGTTGGAGTACAAAAGTAAAGAAGTCTTACTAGAATCATACAGGGCTTTGTTGAGACCACACCTGGAGTGTTTGGATCTCCTTATCTGAGGAAGGAAATACTTGCCTTGGAGGCGGTGTAACAAAGGTTCACTAGATTGATCCCTGGAATCAGAGGTTGTCCTATGAGGAAAGATTGAATAGATTCGGCCTGTACTCTCTGGAGTTTAGAAGAATAAGAGGTGATCTCATTGAAGCATATAAGATTCTGAGGGAAATTGACAGGGTAGATGCTGAGAGTTTTTTTCTCTAGCTGGAGCATCTAGGGGGCATAGTCTCAGGATAAGGGGGCGGCCATTTAAAACAGAGATGAGGAGGAATTTCTTCACTCAGAAGGTTTTGAATCTTTAAAATTCTCTACCCCAGAGGGCTGCGGATGCTGAATCATTGAGTATATTCAAGGCTGAGATAGATAGATTTTTGAACTCTAGGGGAATCAAGGGATATGGAGATCAGTCGGGAAAATGGAGTTGAGGCTGAAGATCAGCTTTAACATAGTAAAACATCCCAAGGTGTAGATTACGCCCACTGAATTACCCCCATCCACAACATCTGTCACCTGCACAAAGAACTCTATCAGATTTGTCAAGTATAATCTTCCGATCTGAAATCCATGTTGGCTGTTTTATAATTTACTTTTCTTCCAGATTTTTAATCATTTCATGAATCCGTATCCTTCTAAATGAAGATTTATTCTGTCCCTCAGAATTTTTCCAATAATTTTCCCACCACCGAGATTACGTTGACTGGCCTGTAATTACTCGGTCTATTCCTTTCTCCATTTTTAAACAACTTGGCCAACATTCTCCCCTTAACCAACACCACCAAAAAACGGGGGAACCGGTCATTCATCCCAATGATATTTGTGAAAGGTTGCGGTATGCATTATGGCTACCAGGTTCACCTGTATAACAGCAGTGCCTGTAGTTCAAAAGTAATTCATGTGTGGCACTTTGAGACATTTCTGGGAGGTGCAATATGGTGCATATGAATGCAAGTTAGTTCGGAGGTGATCAACTGCCATCATAAAAACGCACTAAGCACTGAATTGCAGAAGCAAAAATTAGTCATAAATAATGTTTGCCTGACCAACTTCAACAGAATTGGTGTGGAATCTTAACTTTTGTGAATTCACAAAAATAAATATAATACAATTCAAAGGACACTCGCTGTGTGGGAAGAAAAGACATTTGTTCTGCATTAAAACTGAAAAGGTAGTAGGAAAGATCTGATGCAGTAATTGTCCTTCTCAACCTCGACCACCTAGAAGGACAAGAGCACCAAATGCATGCGAACACCATCACCTCCAAGTCATATACCATCCTGACTTTGACATATATCACAGTTCCTTCATTGTCGCTGAGTCAAAATCCTGGAACTCCCAACCTGATAGTACCTTCACCACACGGCAGTGGTTCAAGGCAGCAGCTAACTGCCACCTTCTCAATGGAAACCAGGAATGGGAAATGAATGCTGCCCTTGCGAGCGACACTGAAGTGGAGCTATCGAGCTCTATTATAATTAAAGGGTAAAGGAAGTAACATATCAGAATGATTAATTGTTACAAGCTGTCCCAACTGTTGAACCACAGGAAGCCCAGAGGGGCAACTAAACAGGGCAAGGGGTCAAAAGTGACACAATGGTAAAATTCTATCTGGTCAAGGCAAGAGAGATAAGATAACATTCCAATGTGCTAATGAACTTTTGGGACGGTGAGGTTTGTGGAAAAGTACTGGAGATAGGCGTGGTCAGGATTGTACCTTTGCTTTGAGTGACAAGGATTTTGACCATTCAAATCAAAGTATGTCTCATATATTGAATGTCTGGCCATTATAGGCCAAGGAACTGTATCAAAACCCTGTGTTTCCTTTGTTCAGAGAGAGCAAGGGAGGACAGCTCAGCAACAGGTTGACTGCAGACTTGTCTCTCCCTTGCAAGAAATTAAAGACTACTTGAATCTTCGAACCCAGACCTAGTGTTGAGTGTTAATTTTAAATACTCCACTACAATTGGCACCACGAACAGGAACAAGCACAAGGAAACCTGCAGCATATTGCAGACGGAAAGCTCTCTTTCTGGGTAACTGATCGAGACCTAGGGCAATGTCCACTTATCAACTTACTAAGACTCTGTGCCAAGTCAGAAGGTTGGTACAGGTGTACCCGGTTGCACGAGTGTCAGTTACAGGAACAGAATGACATCACCCTGTTAGAGATAGTAGGGTATTACTCAAGTATGCCTGAGAAAATTTAGCAGGATACAATGAACATGGGAAATTAACCCGGATGGATGGGATAAGATGGAATTACACCATGAAGGTAATTGCGGGACAGCATTTTCCTGTACAATCTGTATAAAGAGGGAAGGGTGAATATTGTATCAGCACCATACACCGGGAATACCAGTGCGGTACCAACCTGACTTATCCCATTGCAACAGGAACCTTTTGTATTACCCCAGTCCAAACTGTGAGACTTGGGGCACGGGTTTTCAGTAAGTAATTATTTGCACAGGCAAGTAAATATCACTGAGAAAGGAGTTAAAAGTGTAACTGCCAAAGGGAAGATATAATGAATTTGGATAGTTAAGTGGGCCATTGGAGGATCAAGTACAATGGGCATTAAGTGAAATGGGGAACAGAGGGTCACAACGGCTAGACGCTAAGGTGACACTTATGGTACATATGATGGAGATAGTCCGACAAAGAACCACGAGACGATGTGTAGTTTTCATGTTATCTATTGTCTAACAACAACCGACACACACTATCGGTATGCGACGAGGGTGGCAGCTGTTAACATATTTGACATAGTCAGTATAGACAAAGAAGTTCAAGACTTAGCACAACGTTTGAGAACCCTTTTACTAAAGGGAAATGATCGGACTTCGCAGTTGTCAGAAACAGGGGACGAGGTCACCAGACAAATGCTGCAAGTCGAGGAAATCCGAGAGTCTCATGCCCAAACTATGAGTAAGATAAGTGTGCAACTGATCTAACCCAAGAAACACATAAAGAACTTGTATGTGCAATGTACGGCACATGGTTACTAGGGAACATCCGATGCAATGTAAACCAGATGAAACAGGAAAATACTCGATTGGATAAGTAATGAGCAGTTGTCCAAATGGACTAAGGACGGAATTATCTTCTGTGATATTCATAGGACAACACAAATGTTCTTGTCCCAAAGTAATTGTATTAGCAGAGAATTGAAATAGGTATGGTTCTAGCTAGCCCACAGATAGAGGGTACAGATGCCAAAACCTCTCTGGGCAGTACAGAACATAGGCGAAATACTAAGGCCAATTCCGGGGTCAGTTCCACAATACACCACCTTATGCCGTAAAACTCAGTGACACATTTCAAGGGGTGCATACCGATGGTTGCACTCAATATTTGGATGTGGTAGTGTGCACACACCCCATAGAAGGAGGGCAATGTATAGCGTGCGGGTTCACTCAGACGGTTAATCACACGTTGGAAATCAGCCCCCTTAGCCAAGGAGGGACTGAGGTGGCAGCCCGGGATGATGGGATGGACTGCATACCTACCAAGGAAAATGAGTACAAGCATGGCAATGTCATATGTGCGATCCCACAACCTAATTTCTGTTTTATGCCTAAAGCTCTGGTCAAACTGGGCCATCGATACCTATTCCCACAAAGCGAGGAAGGCATCGAGCGAGAACATCACTTTAAACAACCCGAGATGGGATGATGAAATGGAACAATACGACATACCAAGTTGGCAAGACATTCCCCGTCTCAAGTAACATTTGACACAATTGAAAAAGGACACTGAGAAAAGCCTCCGTCGTTATCATGAAATTTTGGAAGATTCCACACAGCATTCATAGGACATTGAAGAAACCCTGAAGGACACTCAATGGTGGGATCATGTATGGAATTGGGGAATGAATGTGAATATCCATCCGTGGATTCATATATTCTCTCACGTATTGGTGATCATACAGTTAGGGCTAGCTGTCGGATGGGGAATTGGGTTATGCATGACATGCAGAAAGAGGCAACAGAGAAGGAAAGCAAAAGCTTTAATTGTGGAACAGTGAAAGTTGTTAGCCGAATAACCTGAAATACTTTGAGATGTAGGTCACGTCCCGAGTCCCCCAAACTGTGTGGCTGATCACCACAGAACGGAGCAGGAGACACAGGATGAAGTAGCATTAGGTTGGTAATCTTGCGCTGGGTAGCCAAGTACCAAAAGTGAAAATTGTTAGCCAAAAGGGGGGACTGAAGTGGAGCTATCGAGCTCTATTATATTTAAAGGGTAAAGGAAGTATCATATCAGAATGTTAAATTGTTACAAGCTGTCCCAACTGTTGAAACACAGGAAGCCCAGAGGGGCAACTAAACAGGGCAAGGGGTCAAAAGTGACACAATGGCAAAAGAGAGATAAGATAACATTCCAATGTGCTAATGAAGTTTTGGGACGGTGAGGTTTGTGGAAAAGTACTGGAGATAGGCGTGGTCAGGATTGTAGCTTTGCTTTGAGTGACAAGGGTTTTGACCATTCAAATCAATGTATGTCTCATATATTGAATGTCCGGCCATTAGAGGCTGAGGAACTGTATAACAACCCTGTGTTTCCTTTGTTCAGAGAGAGCAAGTGAGGACAGGTCAGCAACAGGTTGACTGCGGACTTGTCTCTCCCTTGTAAGAAATTAAAGACGACTTGAATCTTCGAACCCAGACCTAGTGTTGAGTGTTAATTTTAAAATACTTCACTACAGACACCCATATCCCAAAAATGATTTTTAAAAGATCACTACTCGGAAACACCTGACTCTTTAAAACCACCGTCAAACTCAATTTCACTTCCTGCTCTAAATATTATACTGATTGTGGAAATCACATGTTATTTATATTGATGATTACAAGCACCTGGGGATAGGTAGTGTTGTAGGTGAGGTGTAGTCTGTACATTTACCTTACAAGAACACCCTCAAAGCCTCCCTGATAAAGTGCAACATCCCCACTGACACCTGGGAGTCCCTGGCCAAAGACCGCCCTAAGTGGAGGAAGTGCATCCGGGAGGGCGCTGAGCACCTCGAGTCTCATCACCGAAAGCATGCAGAAATCAAGCGTAGGCAGCGGAAAAAGCGTGCAGCAAACCAGTTCCACCCACCCTTTCCCACCTGTGACAGGGACTGTGGCTCTCGTATTGGGCTGTTCAGCCACCTAAGGACTCATTTTTTTTAGAGTGGAAGCAAGTCTTCCTCGATTCCGAGGGACTGGCTATGATGATGATTTTACCTTATGGAGCTGGCTTCTACTCCAGCTCACTACTTTTAGAGCAAGTACTTCCCGTTATAATGGCATATCTTTTACTTTGAGTAAGACCATTCAAAAAATGATCACCGTTTATTCCTTTCCCACTCGAAAGATTGAGACCAAATCTTGCCACCGAAACTAATAAAAATTCCCAACATAGTTTTTTTTTCTGTTTTCCTTTGCAATGCAACAGTTGCGTGCAGAATCTACTCAGGAGTGAAAAGCAGTCAATGCAAGTAATTACTGGTAATTAAGCACTCAGAGATAAGAAAATCACATCTAAACTTAGAAAGATGTGCGAATTAAAGGACAGAATAATATTTCAGATTTATATATGGATGGTCCGTGACTGACATGCTCAGAATCCAGGAATGAAGTTCAAATTCGCAATCAGAAATCTCAGGTATCTGCCTACACTGAAGCCAATTAAAAATCTTGCAGATGTCCTTGCAGTCACACTATCCACTGGATGCACTGCAGCGACTTACCAATCTTACTTCAACAGCCCCATGACCTCTACCACAAAGGCAGCAATATTATGGGAACACTATCACCTCCCAGTTTCCCTTCATGCCACACACCTTTCTGATTTGGATATATATTGCCATTCCTTCATTGTCACTGGGTCAAGATCGTGTAATTCACTACTACCATCATGGTAGCACCATCACCACAAGGATTGCAACCAACAACCAACTTTTCAGGGTAACTATAGGTGAGCAATAGGTACAGTCTTGCCAGCACAGCTCACACCATATGAACTAAAAAAGGCAGACATCAACAGACACAAAAAGTCACTTAAATTCATATTTTCCCTCATTTTAAGTTATTTATTTCTTCCTTTATGCCTCCTTCAGCCCTCGCGCTGTTTCCTGACTAAACGAGTGGATGGACAACCTGCTCTTTGGCTTTTACCAGTGGAACTATTGAGCCAGCCCTCCACTTTCAGTCATGCCCCTTTCCCACACATTCCCAGACACCCCGACTGAGATAGAGAACGCACTCTGCAAAGTGTCATGGACACAAGCCAAAAACATGCTATTCTGTGTGGAACTGTACCCCACAGACTAATATGAATTCAAGTTGAATATGAATTCAACCTCAAGTTGCTGGAGAAATATCACCAACGATGTCTCCGCAAGAGCCTACAAATCTCCTGGGAGGGCAGGCGCACCAACATCAGCGTCCACATCCAGGCTAACATCCCCAGCATTGAAGCACTGACCACACTTGATCAGCTCAACTGGGCAGGCCACATAGTTCGCATGCCAGACATGAGACTCCCAAAGCAAGTGCTCCAGCCGGAGCGCCTTCGCGGCAAACGAGCCAAAGGTGGGCAGCGGAAACGCTACAAGGACACCCTCAAAGGCTCCCTGATAAAGTGCGACATCCCCACTGATACCTGGGAGTCCCTGGCCCAAGATTGCCCTAAGTGGAGGAAGTACATCCGAGAGGGCACTGAGCACCTCGAGTCTCAACGCCGAGAACATGCAGAAATCAAGCGCAGGCAGCGGAAAGAGTGTGCGGCAAACCATTCCCACCCACCTCTTCCCTCAATGACTATCTGTCCCGCCTGTGACAGAGTCTGTGGCTCTCGTATTGGACTGTTCAGCCACCAAAGAACTCACTTCAGGAGTGGAAGCAAGTCTTCCTCGATTCCGAGGGACTGCCTATGATGATGATGATGGATGAATTCAAAATGATCCGAATTGTGTGACATTCCAAGTGCTTCAGATCAGTACTTTGGATCTGTGGCTTCTCCCGAGTAAGCATAGAATTATTCCAAACCTAAGCATTATAAAAATGGAAGTGCAAAGATCACTTGATTTTATCATGAAAGATGATAAAACAAGGAATTTCTAGAAGTTAAGCATAAAGCAGAACAAAGGTAACCAAAATGACTACAGGATCCAATACGCATCCTTAGAAAAAAATAATTAAACAAATACCATAAACAAGTTATAAAGTCGTGGGTGAGTTCTGTCATGGCGTTAAATCTTACATTCAATTACTCCTGTGTATTTACTACACACTTTCTTCTCATTCTTACACTCTATGCAGGATAACTCACTGATGGGCTGAACATGGTGGAGACTGGGGGGAGGAGGGGAAAGAGTGATTAGCCCAATCCTACTCTTCTGTTTTTCTCATTCTAATTCTCATGCACTCTCACTTACCTTCTGTGGGCATTTCATCCTGGGTTAAGTTCTGTTTCCATGGAGCCAGACCGATCCACCAGTCTTTGTCCACTTCCAGGTGCTGCAGCACAAACTCTTGAGTTTCCTCTGTCAGGATGAAAGCAAGATGCCCCCCACCCCGCTCACACCATCCCTGTGCACCCTGAAACCCGCGCTGCAGCCGAACTATCTCGTAGCAGCTCCTCTGAAAGGCCAGCTGTTGTTCCAAGCAGATGTCTGCATCCACTTGTGGACTTAAAGTAAAGCTAAAAACTAAAGAAAGGAGACATTTCAGATGCAGCCTCATCCTTGACAACCCAGTGTCACATTAAGCTTTGAAATGCCTTTCGGTGGAGGAGAGTCCCTTGTATCACCTCACTCCAATCTGACACCAAGCTGCATATAGTTCTTTTGAAAATCTGAATTACACTTAAACTGAGGATAATTGATTTCTCTGGATTGTTTAGTACATAAGGACAAATTATCAGCACCAAAAAACAGACAAGATGTTCAAAAGACACAATCCTACAAAAAAACATTGAAACCATTGTATAAATTTACCACAATTGTGTGTGGCAACCCATTAAAGTGTCATCTTGCCTCTATGCCCAGTGAAAGTCAAAGATAGCACAGACAGATGTCATTCCTTCTTTATGAGGACATGTGCAGGGTTGAGATAATAGCCCTGCAAATAAAAAGGAAAACGATCACAGGCAGTCTGCTACATAAGATAGGCAGTGCCAAATGATCAGATACAATTTTATTGTAAATGAAGCTGCTGACATCATTCTGCTGCCTTGATCGCTGGTTCTGGAAACTAGCACCATTCAACTTTATCCTGTGTTTATTCTCCACTACATTTCCCCTTTAGCTCTCCTCCCGCTACTGTCCTCTAGCACATTTCTTTCAGTGCTCTCCTCTACAGATAACACCCCATCCCTATCTAACAACATAGTAACCTTGTATTCAGGGGTGGAATCAGGAGATTTCCTGAGTGTCCTCTTTAATGGTTCCATAGCACTGTATTATCAGTGCCCCCCTTTCCCCCCCCACCCCATCCCGAGAATCCTGTGCCCTTTCAGGGAAGCCAATCCGCCCCTGTCCTTACTCCTACATTCAAAAAATGTTCCCATTCATCATCCCTCGAAATCGAGGAAGACTTGTTTCCACTCTAAAAGTGAGTTCTCAGGTGACTGAACAGTCCAATACGGGAATTACAGTCTCTGTCACAGGTGGGACAGACAGTCGTTGGAGGAAAGGGTGGGTGGGGAGTCTGGTTTGCCGCACGCTCCTTCCGCTGCCTGTGCTTGTTTTCTGCATGCTCTCGGCGACGAGACTCGAGGTGCTCAGTGCCCTCCCGGATGCTCTTCCTCCACTTAGGTCGGTCTTTGGCCAGGAACTCAAAGGTGTCGGTGGGGATGTTGCACTTTATCAAGGAGGCTTTGAGGGTGTCCTCGTAACGTTTCCTCTGCCCACCTGGGACTCGTTTGCCGTGTAGGAGTTCTGAATACAGCGCTTGCTTTGGGAGTCTTGTGTCGGTTTGTGAACAATGTGGCCCGCCCAACAGAGCTGGTCGAGTGTGGTCGTGCTTCAATGCTTGGGATGTTGGCTTGATCGAGAACACTGACGTTGGTGCGTCTGTCGTCCCAGGGGATTTGCAGGATCTTGCGGCGACATCGCTGGTGGTATTTCTCCAGCGACTAATAATATTCCAACAGTGGATAGTCAAGGGGATATAGGGGGGGAGGAACACTGGTTACTGATTGCCAACCCGAGAATGAACCATTTACCCCTACTCTCTATTTTCTGTTAGTTAACCAATCCTCTATTCATGCTAATATATTACTCCCAACCCCGTGAACTTTTATCTTGTGCAGTAACCTTTTATGCGACACCTTGTCAAATGCCTTCTGAAAGTCCAAATACACCACATCCACTGGTTCACCTTTATCTACCCTGTTCGTTACATCCTCAAAGAATTCCAGCAAATCTAGCAATTAACACAATCACAATCACTAAGGAGGCGGTGCTCAGTAAGATAATGGGACTGAAGGCAGATAAATCTCCTTGAACTGATGGCTTGCATCCTAGGATCTTAAGAGAAGTAACGGCAGGGATAATGGATGCATTGGTTGTAATTTACCAAAATTCCCTGGATTCTGGGGAAGTCTCAGCAGATTGGAAAACTGCAAATGTAACGCCCCTATTTAAAAAAGGAGGCAGACAAAAGCAGGAAACTATAGACCAGTTAGCCTAACATCTGTGGTTGGGAAAATGTTGGAGTCCATTATTGAAGAAGCAGTAGCAGGACATTTGGAAAAGCAAAATTCGGTCAGGCAGATTCAGCATGGATTTATGAAGGGGAAGTCATGTTTGACAAATTTGATAAAATTCTTTGAGGATGTAACGAACAGGATAGATAAAGGTGAACCAGTGGATATGGTGTATTTAGACTTTCATAAGGCATTTGACAAGGTGTCACATAAAAGGTTACTGCACAAGATAAAAGTTCACGGGGTTGGGAGTAATATATTAGCATGAATAGATGATTGGTTAACTAACAGAAAATAGAGAGCAGGGGTAAATGGTTCACTCTCGGGTTGGCAATCAGTAACCAGTGGGGTGCCGCAGGGATCAGTGCTGGGACCCCAACAATTTACAATCTATATTAACAATTTGAAGGAAGTGACCGAGTATAACGTCGTCAAGTTTGCTGATGATACAAAGATGGGAGGAAAAGCAATGTGTGAGGAGAACACAAAACATCTGCAAAAGGACATAGACAGGCTAAGTGAGTGGGCAAAAATTTGGCAGATGGAGTATAATCTTGGAAAGTGTGAGGTCATGCACTTTGGCAGAAAAAAACTCAAAGAACAAGTTATTATTTAAGAGGAGAAAGATTGCAAAGTGCTGCAGTACAGCGGGACCTGGGGGTACTTGTGCATGAAACACAAAAGTTTAGTATGCAGGTACAGCAAGTGATCAGGAAGGCCAATGGTATCTTTATTGCAAAGGGGATGGAGTATAAAAGCAGGGAAGTCTTGCTACAGCTATATAAGGTATTGGTGAGGCCACACCTGGAATACTGCGTGCAGTTTTGGTTTCCATATTTACGAAAGGATATACTTGCTTTGGAGGCAGTTCAGAGAAGGTTCACTAGGTTGATTCCAGAGATGAGGGGGTTGACTTATGAGGAAAGGTTGAGTAGGTCGGGCCTCTACTCATTGGAATTCAGAAGAATGAGAGGTGATCTTATCGAAACGTATAAGATTATGAGGGGGCTTGACAAGGTGGATGCAAAGAGGATGTTTCCACTGATAGGGGAGACTAGAACTAGAGGGCATGATCTTAGAATAAGAGGCCGCCCGTTTAAAACTGAAATGAGAAATTTCTTTATTCACAGGGTTGTGGATCTGTGGAATTCGCTGCCTCAGAGAGCTGTGGAAGCTGGGACATTGAATAAATTTAAGACAGAAATAGTTTCTTAAACGATAAGGGAATAAGGGGTTGCGGAGAGCAGGCAGGGAAGTGGGCCTGAGTCCATGATCGGATCAGCCATGATCATATTTAATAGCGGAGCAGGCTCGAGGGGCCGTATGGCCTACTCCTGCTCCTATTTCTTATGTTCTTATGTTCTTATGATTTGAGGTGTCAACTGAATATGGTCCACGTCTCTGAGCCATACAGGAGGGCAGATATCACTACAGCCCTGTAGACCATTAGTTTGGTGCCAGATTTTCGAACACTCTCTTCCTCAGGCGGCCGAAGGCTGCGCTGGCGCACTGGAGACGGTGTCGGGTTTTTTTTGAAGGATCGACGCTCAACTTCTGCAGTTGGGATTCAGTTCTACAACACTCACTGGAATCTTTGCAGACTCTGTTTGGTGTTGTTCTCATTTATAAAACATATTTTTCTTATATGTTGGATCTCTAGAGGGTAAAAAGTAAAGTGGAAAAGAAAATGAAATCAATAAAGCTGATTGATAAGCCTTACTTCAAAAAGATATAACTGTCTTCTACATCAAGATAAAACATCAATTTTATTAGTGCTTCAATAGCATTTTTATTAAGATCAGGGGCTAATTTGTCATCGTATGCAATATTAACTTATTTCAGGGAGTTGTTATGTCTGTAACAAGAGACAAAATGAAGATGTATTTTCACTGATCATTTTACTTGCACTGAATGTGGAAGTGGAACGTGAATGTGGAAGTCACTGAAACCCACAATGCTCAGTCTGAACATACTTTAGTTCCAGGCTGCTGCTTCACACTTATCAAGTACCAGAAGATTGTGGCCTCAAAATTCCTGGCACAGGAAAGGGCACATCCCTGTTTTTTTCCAGGTGGGAAATTATGGCAGAAATCGATTTCATCAGGATTCCACTTTGTTTAGAGCAGATCTTTAAATTCTGATCGAGATCCTGGACTTCGCTGGGAGATTTCTCCCTTTATACCCCGAGAAAGGCCCTAAACCAGTTGAGACCTCATGTGATTTATTTTGATGACTTCTGAAGGCCCCAAATCTTTACTAAAAAAATATTTGATATGCGCTTTCCTTTGGGTAAAGCACTACACCTACAGTCGAAAGTTGCAAAATGATCTCTTTTATCCAAAGAACAGCACCTCCAACAATGCAGCCCTCCTTCACTACTGCACTTGGAGTCTCAGCCTATAGGCTGGATATTCCCCAGTCCTGAGCGTGTGGATTTGGGGGCGGGTCAGCAGTAAAAATCGCTGAAATTGCCAGCACGATGGGAACTCGCCATCATCCCACCAACTTCCGCATTTAACTCGGGTATGTTTCCCAGCACACCACAGACCCGCTCTGGAGAGGCGAGCGACCTCACTGAAGTAGTTAAATGCTTGTTGAGAGACTCTTAAGAGGCTTTTTAACGTCAGGCTTGGACTTTAACTGGTTGCACACGCTATTCACACACCTCGGGAACCTTGCCTGTGAAGGGGAGGCGGAAGCTCAGTGGCCTATGGGCGAGCCCATTAATTGACAGCTGAGAAAAACCACATAAATACTCACACACCTGCTTCCTTGCCTAATCGAAAGGCTCTGGCTGACTCCATTTTGTGCAGAGATTTAGCTGCCAGCAGTTTGCAGGTCATTTCTGCAACCTCAAAGTCACTCTCAGCACATTGCTCTTCATGATCAGAACATTGAGGGATTGTGCTTCTGATCTACACTTTACCTGCCATCTGTTAGATCAGTATGGGTGCTGCTTATGCTGTCTCACCTTGGACCTCACAATTGGACCAAGATGAGTGCCAGCACCAACTTGACAAAGCGCGACACAAAACCTGTGTTTTAACTGGCAGGAGAAATGCCTAAGAATTGCCTTAAATGTTAATAGCCAGCCTACAATGTTTCCTCAGCTGCAGCCTTTTCTACTAATCATCATCATCATAGGCGGTCCCTCGAACGAGGATGACTTGCTTCCACATGAGTTCACAGATGTTTCAATGAAGGACCCGATGTTCCAGTCCTGAACTTCAATAGAGGGGGTGGAAAATGCCTGTGGGTGGATTTTTTTTAACGTGTGGTGACCGTTGCACATCAGCCACCACATGGGCTCGACAGAGCTAGGCCTTTATCCAATGGCAGGGTTAAGCAGGATGACTGGAGACCTGCTCTGCTGCATGGACCTAGTGCACACATATCACAGTGTGGACAGGCCCGTGCTGCCCCTAGTTAAAAAAATCAAGCTATCTAACGAGAAACGGACTGTTAAACCTGGTTTGCTCATTTTATGAATCACAGGATCTTAAGTAACTTATTTGAATTGTTGACTATCTGTTCTTACTTAATTATCAGTTCTGATGAAAGGTCATTGATCTGAAACATTAACTCAGATGCCACTGACTTGTTGAATATGTCTAGTATTTTCTGGTTTTATTTCAGATTGCCAAAATCCATAGCAATTTGATTTTGTAGGTAATTTTCAAAGTGCTTTAGATTCATAGAGTTAATTCCCAGTGCCTTCTGTTAACTTTTTACTATTTTAGTATCTCAGTCTGTCAGAGGTCAGTTTCATAGGCCGGGACCTGGCTCAGCTCGACGGGTCTGGGGCGGGTCCCAACCCCACCCCGCTGCTGGCTCCAGCCCGCTCTGTGAAATGAATTTCCCTTGATTGGGCTTGTTAAGCTCACCTAGCACGTTTCCCAGCCAATTAGAGGAAGCGGGTCTGGTGACGTCATTTGATGACACGTCATCAGCCGGTTTCCTTAAAGAGACCATGTCCAAATTGATTTTGACATTTGTGCTGTCAGTGTTCTATGACACTGAATTGCTGCAAACACTGACAACGACTGCACAAAGGCTCTCCCATGACTCCCTTCATATGCTTATGAAGGGAATCACAGCACGCAGGGAAGTCCCCTTCCCGAGGGTGTAAGCAGGGATGTGGTCAGGAGGACCAGGCAATGTTGATTACAAAATGCTGCAGTACAGAGGGATCTGGGGGTCCTTGTACATGAAACTCAAAAAGTTAGCCAGTAATTAGGAAAGCAAATGGACTGTTGGCCTTTATATTAAGGGGGATGGAATATAAATGTAAGCCTACTACAACTGTGCAGGGCGCTGGTGAGACCACACCTGGAGTACTGCGTGCAGTATTGGTCTCCTTATTTAAGGAGGGATATACTTGCATTGGAAGCAGTTCAGAGAAGGTTCATGAGGTTGATTAATGAGATGAAGGGGTTGTGATATGAAGAAAGGTTGAGCAGGTTGGGACTATACTCATTGGAGTTTAGAAGACTGACAGGTGATCTTATTGAAATTTTAAGATTTTGAGGGGGTTTGACAGGGTAGATGCAGAGAGGATGTTTCCTCTTGTGGGGAAATCTAGAACTAGGGGGCATAGTCTCCGAATAAGGGGTCGCCCATTTAAAACAGAAATGAGGAAGAATTTCTTCTCTCAGATGGTTGTGAATCTTTGGAATTCTTTACGCCAGAGAGCTGTGGAGGCTGGGTCATTGAATATATTTAAGGTGGAGATAGACAGATTTTTGAAGGGTAAGGGAGTCAAGGGTTATGAGGAGCAGGCAGGGGAGTAGAGTTGAGGCTAATATCAGATTAGTCATGATCTTATTGAATGGCGGAGCAGGCTCGAGGGGCTACATGGCCTACTCCTGCTCCTATTTCTTATGTTCTTATGTTCTTATAGGCTGCAGTGCTACAAATGTTTCAATGAAATCAATAAATCACGAAATGTTAAAGCTACACTCAACCTCATCCTGCTGTGCCTCTCATCACATCCCCATCACTCTGCCTTCCCTTCCCTACTCTTGCACATCCTTACTCACACCAACTTACCTTGCATCTCCACCCATCCCTCTCTCTCTATCTATGTTATCACATCCCCATCTCACGAGCCTCCCTCACACTCGCCCCCATCCTAGTGCAATCATAGAATCATAGAAATTTATGGCACGGAAAGAGGCCATTTCAGCCCATCGTGTCCGTGCCGGCCGAAAAACAGTTATCCAGCCTAATCTCATTTTCCAGCTCTTGGTCCGTAGCCCTGCAGGTTACCACACTTCAAGTGCACATCCAATCACCCCTTAAATGAGGTGAAGGTTTCTGCCTCTACCACCCTTTTAGGCAGTGAGTTCCAGACCTCCACCACCTTCTGGGTGAAGACATTTCCTCTCATATCTCCTCTAAATCTCTTACCAATGACTTTAAATCGATGTCCCCTGGTTGTTTACTCCTCTACGAAGGGAAATAGGTCCTTCCTTTCCACTCTATCTAGGCCCCTCATAATTTTATACACCTCAATAAGCTACACTCAGCCTCCTCTGTTCCAAGGAAAACAAACCCAGCCTATTCAATCTTTCCTCACAGCTAAAATTTTCAAGACCAGGCAACATCCTTGTAAATCTCCTCTGTACTCTCTCTAGTGTAATCACATCTTTCCTGTAATGAGATGAACAGAACTGCACATGGTACTCTAGCTGTGGCCTTACTCGTGTTTTATAGAGTTGAAGCATAACATCCTTGCTCTTGTATTCTATGCCTCGGCTAACAAAGGCAAGTATTCCATTTGCCTTCTTCACCACCTTATCTACCTGGCCTGCTACCTTCAGGGATCTGTGGACCTGCATTCCAAGGTCCCTTTGTTCCTCTACACTTTTCAGTGTCCTACCATTTAATGTGTATTCCCTTGCCTTGTTAGTTCTCCCTAAATGCCTTAGCTCACACTTCTCCAGATTGAATTCCATTTGCCACTGTTCTGTCCACCTGACCAGCCCAAAGTCTGCAGCTTTCTTCTGCATTATCAACCACACAGCCTATTTTTGTATCATCTGCAAATTTCTTAAACATACCCTCTACATTCAAGTCCAAATCATTGAAATATATCACAAAAAGCAATGGACCTAGTACTGATCCCTGCAGAACCCCACTGATAGAGTATTCAAACAGGCTGCATTTAGACAGGCTGTGAAAAAACACAGGCCACATTGCATTAAGTCATCAATCAACTTGACATTTTCGGACCTTGGGTAGCGAGCCAATTAAAACGTTAAAAGACTTTCAATTGAGCCAATAAGGTCAAAGAAGGCGAGTTCTTTTCTGTAAATTGAACCCGGTATAAAATACAGCCATTTTGACCATGTGTCTCAGTAAGACAAAGAAACTGGCAATCAGCCAGCAGCTTTTTACTCTCTGCCAAGATTAAAAAGTTAAAACTACCATCGGAGTTCGTATTTCATTGGAAATTAAGAGATCTAACAATTTTGGCGCTGCGAGCAGGGTCGCTGAGGAAAGAAACTGAATTTTGGACATCGGACCTACATATTGAGGTAAGGACTCCTCTTTTTAAAAAAAGTCCTCGGTCAAAAGTCTAAATTCGCCTCTCCTTCCACGCGATTCCGAAAGCCTCTGGTTTGCGAACCCTCCGGTTGGTAGTCGGCTCGAGGTCCCATAGACGTCTAAACTTCGGGCGGTGTGTTAGTTAATTAATCACCGACCTATTGATCGGCTAGCAAGTCTACGACTCGAGACCCCAGTAAAGAACTCAGTAAAGAAATGGCAGCAGGAGATAAGAACAAAGAATTGCCTACAACTGTTAAAGGTGGGCAGGCACCACCTGAATTTTCGCTAGATTTAATTCTTGAACAGTTGAAAGAATACATAGAGCAACAATTCAACTTATCCAAAACCTGTATTAAGATTGAACAAAAGTACGGAACCTCCAAAGGACAATGGTCCTTGGACGAGATTAAAAGGGTATGGGGAAAAACGACCCGTATGAAAAATAAAGAGCGAACTAGATGTTCCTTAGCGGTTATGGGCCAGATTCGAAACCGGAATGAAATTATAATGCGTTCCCAACATGATCGAGAACGGACCAGTACAAAGGACCAATTGCAAGCAGTTTGTGCGCAGCTGCGACAGAAAAAGCTTGAACTTGAAAAGCTGGAAGTGGAAGTTAAAGATCTTAAAGGTGAAATTAAAGAATGGAAAAAATCATTCGGTCAAGAGACAATAATAGGAAAAGGAAAATGTATTGATCAATTCCCAGGGTACCCATGTTTGGATAAATTAAAAGCGCAAACCCAAAGACACGACCGAGGAATAGATACGGATTCCGAATCCTCCGACAATACAGTGTCGGAGGATGACGAATTAGGGGTGCACTTTGCCTTGTTTAAAAAAAGACGAGTTGTAGTCAAATCAGAAGAGACTGCGGATGAGGGCGGAACCAAAAAAACAAAGAGAAGGGTGTATGCAGAATACTTAGTTCATGCTCCGGCAGACCCAGAGAAAATTGATAAATGGTCCAAGGAATTGCCCAATCCAAAGAAAGGGGGAGTAAAAACGTGGGACCAATTGGACCGCTTAAGAAATATATATCAACTTCATCCCTGGGACGGAGTGCAAATTTTGACCATAATGGTGCCAAAAACACAGGGAAGAAAATTGCACGACAAGGTAGATTGAGCTTTGGGGCAAAATGAGCAAGAATTAGACGCAGGATGGGAGGCGATTAAACACTGGCTACAAGCCTTCAGTCCAGCTAAGACAGACTGGGGAAAAATTGCAGCCTGCCAACAGAAAGGAACAGAGGAGGTCCTGGAGTATGATGAGCGGTTTAGATGCACGTGGCTAGAACATTCGGGTATGAATAATACGGATGAGGAAATGGATGAACAAGTGTTTGGACCCCTGAAAGCAGCTTTCGTGGCAGATCTAAAGCCAGAACTGTCCAAAATGCTTAAGGTAGTGTTACCGGACTGGGAAGGTAGAGGAACTACCTTTGCAGCATTGGTGGATCGATGTAACCAATTAGATCGGGATATGGGAGCTAAAGTCCGAGCTGTACAGGCTATGGGATGGAAATCCCAGGATTCCGATAAACAGTCATTAGGAAAATTACCCGGAAAATTTCATTATTGTGGGAAAGAAGGTCACTGGGCCAAGACGTGTAGGGCAAAACAGAAAGGTCGTGGCTGGGGAAGAGGACGCAGCCAGGGATACAATTTAGCCAACAAGCCAGGCTTGTCACAAGATAACGACCTCATAGAAGCATTTAAGCGACTGACAATACAACAACAGAAGGAGTTACTTGGGATAGCAAAAAACGATTAGAGCCCACCTGGTCCCCCTCCTTGCACTAATACAACAAAGGGGAGATGGGCTATATATAACTGTGAGGGTGGGCGATAAGGATGTGGACTATCTTTTAGACACAGGGGCGGAATTAACATGCTTACCCCTAAAATATGGAGACTTTTTGCCGTTGGATGGTAGGGCACATACAGCCTATGGAGTTGGGGGCCATAAAATGGAAATTAAAAGGACAACACCGGTACTTATAGGGCTGGGTCCACATGAACTAACCACGCCGGTCTGGATAGGCCCAGTAGATCAACCCCTTTTGGGAATGGACGTTCTAATCTAAATAGATTCATCGTTGCATTTTGAGGATGGTCGGGTGACATGGTCAATTAGAACTTTGAAGAAAGAAGAATTGAAGGAACACCCAATATGAGTTAAAGATAAGAACAATTGTGGCCTACTCCAGATGGAGCCTGCATCATTTACAGGGACCAAGCCTCCATGCACTAAACAGTATCCCATCAGTCCAACTGCCATCGCGGGAATCTTACCGGTTATTCAGCAATTGGAGAAACAAGGGGTGCTTATTAAAACGCATAGCTCCTCCAATAGCCCCGTGTGGCCGGTACAGAAATCTAATGAGACTTCGCGTTTGACTGTCGATTATAGGAAAGCTAACCAGTGTATTGATCAAAAAGCTCCTTTGGTCGCAGATCCCTCCACCATTTTTAATGCCCTCAAACCGGAATATAAATATTTCTCGGTTATAGATATGGCCAACGGATTTTGGTCGGTGCCTCTGGCATTGGAGGTTTGACAATGGTTTGCTTTCACTGTCCAAGGACAACAGTATACTTGGACCCAGTTACCGCAGGGTTTCCACAACAGCCCTACGGTATTCCACATGGCTTTACAAAGCCATTTGCGAGAATTACCTCCCCTGTCGTCCACAGTCATCCAATATGTAGACGATATCCTGCTAGCTTCAAACACGGAAGAACAGCATGAACAAGATTTACGAGCTTTGCTGGATCACCTTCGGCTGAAAGAACATAAAGCCAGCATCGACAAAGCACAAATATCCCAAGATGAGGTTGTATACCTGGGACAAAAGATTTCACAAGGAAAGAGAGAACTTACCCAGGATAGAACTGCAGCCATTCGGGCTGCTAAAAAACCCACCACTATTCAGGAACTAAGGTCTTTTTTGGGATTGTGTAACTTTAACAGAAATTGGATTGACTCCTTCACACAGCTTGCTCAGCCATTGAATGATATCTTAAAGGGGAAACGTGCCTCTAAAGAAGCCATCACCCTCACTAAAGAACAGTATGAGGCCTTCCTGAGTTTGAAAAAGGCTTTGTGTTCGGCACCAGCTCTGGGAATCCCCGACAGTGGTAAGCCATTTACCCTGTTTGTTCATGAGAAAGAAGGATATATGACAGCTATACTGACACAAGAACATGGGGATCGGCAAAGACCTATTGGCTATTATTCGGCAAAACTGGATGCGGTAACCCTCAGATGGGGAAGTTGCCTAAGGGCCATGGAAGCTACATGTCGAGCGGTAATGATCACTGCGGGTCTAGTCCTCGACCAAAAGCTGATTGTCAAGTGTCCCCACACCGTACATGCTTTGCTGTCTATGAATAGAATGTCTCAGGTGACGGCAGCAAGATGGACCCGCTGGACAGCAGTTTTGGAAGCTCCTAATCTCCATATCGTCCGGGCCAACCCGGTTAATCTCGCAACTATGCTCCCGATGTCAGAATCGAGGGAGCAAGAGCGGGGAGAATGTGAAGAGCATGACTGTGTGGAGATTTTAAAAGAAGAAGCAGCCTTAGCAGCAGAGGAGCCTCTGCACAACCCAGACCTCATCCTGTTTACAGATGGTTCCTCCTTTGTTGACAATGGTACCAGAAAAGCAGGATGGGCAGTTACAACCTTATATGAGGTAGTGGCAAAAGGACGTTTACCCTCAGGAACGTCAGCACAACAGGCCGAGTTACGGGCCCTGTCAGAAGCATGTCGAATAGCAGAAGGACAGACAGCTAATGTCTACACAGATTCGCGTTATGCTTTTGGAGTCGCTCACGACTTTGGTATGTTATGGCGGAAAAGAGGATTCCTCACTGCTGCTGGTACACCTATTCGAAATGGAAAAGAAGTCCGAGACTTACTGGAGGCCATACAATTACCTCAGGAAGTGTCCATCCTGAAGTGTAAGGCCCATACCAAGGAAAATACCATGGCAGCACAGGGAAATGCCCTAGCCGACCAGGCAGCTAAAGATGCCGCCTCACAGGGCGTTCCTCCAGAAGAACCAACACAGATGTGCAGATTGAAAGCACTCAGGACTCTGACATGAGACCTTCAAACAATGCAAGGCGAGTGGTCCCGAGAGGAAAAATGGACATGGATTGAGGCAGGAATTAAGCTATGCGAAGATGGTGTCTGAAGACAAAGAGTTACCGACAAGCCAGTCGCGCCACAAGCGCTTATGCCTTTTTTAGCCCAACAGATCCACTCGTGGGGACACTTGGCCTCACAACAGATGACGGCACGGTTCCAGAAAAGCTGGTGGGGTCGGGGATTTAAAAAGCATGCCGAGCTGGTAACATGCCGAGCTGTGTGGTCTGTCAGAAAAATAATTCTGGACCCATCACGGTAATGCCCCAACTGAGGCCCCCTGCCCCTGTCGGACCATTCCAGCATCTGCAGGTTGATTATATATCTCTTCCTTCATGCCAAGGATACACTAACATTCTTGTCATGGTCAACAGATTTTCTAGATGGGTAGAAGCTGTCCCAACTCAAAGAGCCACAGCCAATCACACTGCAAAGGTCTTGTGTAAGGATTATATTCCCTGATGGGGAGTCCCGAGTAGCATTGACTCAGATCAGGGAACACACTTCACAGGTGCTGTCTGCCAAGAAGTCTGTAGGTTACTGAACATTACGTGGGATTTACACTGTCCTTATCATCCACAATCATCAGGACAAGTAGAACGAATGAATCGAACTCTGAAACAACAGCTTGCCAAATATCACCAAGAAGGAACACCATGGCCCCAGGCACTACCAATAGTGCTATGCAGCATTAGGGCAACCCCGAACAGAACTACAGGTCTAAGCCCATTTGAAATTATAACATGTCGCTGCCAGGAACTATCGATTTACGGAAAGCTGATGTTCACTTAATGAGTGACACTTTGTTATCATACTGTCAGAACTTAACCAATGCTATTAGTTCTGTTTCCTGACAGGTATCGGCAGCTTGGCGTAATCCACCCGAAGGAGGACACGACATCATCCCGGGAGTCTGGGTGTATGTGAAAAAGTTGCATAAAGAACCTTTGGATGCCAAGTGGGAGGAACCTTATCAAGTGTTATTGACCACCCAGGCAGCTGTTAAAGTCCAAGGAAAGAAAGCCTGGATCCATGCTTCACACGTTAAATGAGCACCTGTAACTGAAGCTGGAATCTAATAAGGACAATTACTTTTTGCGAAAATGTATAAATTTACTGTCGTATTGATTGTAGGTATTCTAGGCATAGGCCTACTTCTTACTAGCCGACCCTCTGCACCAAAGGGAAATAGTAGGGTAGCAAGGGAATCACATGTAACTACCTTTTACTTTTATATTGTTTGTTTATGTTGATTAAATGTTGTTGCGACCAGGCGGCTGTAGCTGCTGTCCCGCAGGTGAGACACCTTGCAGGTCCCAGCAGACCGTCTGTACGTGGCACAGGGGTATGTTATGCTTAAGGAAAGGTTGTTTACTGGTTGAATTAAGATATTGATTTGGATTAAATTGGAATAAGGTTAATTAACCTACTAAAACCAGACTTCCATTGTGGCCACGATGGAACTCGGGTTGGTGTAAATTTGTGTGGAAGCTACTAGTCTGGACATGTGGCGAAACACATCAACAAATTTTAGAAGGAAACTCTATTAACATGTATGAAATTATTTTGTAGAATGTTTAACCAGTGATACCTGATGTTTTATGATTCAGTTTGTGAAAGAATCAAAGGGGGGATTAATAGAGTATTCAAACAGGCTGCATTTAGACAGGCTGTGAAAAAACACAGGCCACATTGCATTAAGTCATCAATCAACTTGACATTTTCGGACCTTGGGTAGCGAGCCAATTAAAACGTTAAAAGACTTTCAATTGAGCCAATAAGGTCAAAGAAGGCGAGTTCTTTTCTGTAAATTGAACCCAGTATAAAATACAGCCATTTTGACCATGTGTCTCAGTAAGACAAAGAAACTGGCAATCAGCCATCAACTTGTTACTCTCTGCCAAGATTAAAAAGTTAAAACTACCATCGGAGTTCGTATTTCATTGGAAATTAAGAGATCTAACACCCACTGGAAACATCCTTCCAATCAGAAAAACACCTATCAACCATTACTATTTGCTTCCTGCCTCTGAGCCAATTTTGGATCCAACTTGCCGCTTTGCCCAGGCTTTTACTTTCATGACCAGTCTACCATGTGGGACTTTATCAAAAGCCTTGCTAAAATCCATACACCACATCAAACGCATTACCCTCATCGACCCTTCATGTTACCTCTTTTAAAAATTCAATCAAGTTAGTCAGACACGATCTTCCCTTAACAAATGCATGCTGGCTGTCCTTGATTAATCCATGTATTTCTAAATGAAGGTTTATCCTGTCCCGCAGAATTTTTTCCAATCATTTTCCTACCACTGAGGTTGGTACCAACAAACTAACACACAAGGGTAGGCACTTGGGAGTTGTATGCAATGTTCAGATAAAGTTTCTATTAATGTGGTATCAAACATTGAAATCTTTATTTTCAACACTTTGCGGTCTTAGACAGATTTGTATGGACCTTTGGAAGTAGCTTAGTGAGTTGCAGTGAATAGTGAGACATAACATTACCCCCTGCAATGGTGATGAGTGTGAAAGGAATGGCTTGGGCATTGTAAGGTTGGTGTGGGGTGATGCCGACCTGGCGCACCATGCAGCAATCACGGTGTATAGCGTCAAGTGAAATAAATCTGCCCATGGCAAGGCCATCCCTGGCCTCCCGAGCAGCAATGTGGTCAGGTGCTAATGCCCTGTGTCCTGTGCAGTATCAGTTGATTGCGGAGAAGGTTGTTGATGCTGCTGATCTGCCTGGTGCTGCTGGTGTTGGAGCTGATTGTGGTGGTATTCTGAGGACCAAGGTAAGAGAGTAAAAAGGGCACCGATGCTGATGGAATAGATGGCAGGTGAAGTAGACTCGATCTGTCAATGTTAAAAGAGGTAATGTGGTCAGACTGGATGAAGATTTGTGTAAAGACTTGCAGCATACTGAATCTGATGTGGAATTGCAGTGAGGAAGAGCTTGTGGCTGAGGGCAGATACCTCTGTAAGGTGGGAGCTTTTACTTTACATTTGAAGCTGTCAGCTCATCAGCTGATTCAATGGCCACTGACGTCTCACCTCAGCTTGACAGACATAGCCCCTCAAATAGCGTGGACCCTGTGGGCGAGCTGTCAAATGCACAAGCTGAAAATCATTCTAAACAAGCTACTGATTACCTGAATTGGGTCGCTCGCCACTGCCTGTCGGGTCTGTTCAGCGCTGACAGGCCCAACATCTGGGAAATACACGTGGGAGCAAGTTGACAGCGGGTTCCAGACCCGCTGTCAAAAATATAAAATTTCTCACGCAACCCGTCACTAATCTCGCCCACTGACCCCCCAGAAAATTTCGGCCTTCGAGTTTAATAGGTCAGTGTTTGATTGCCTTAGAAGCCAGGTTCTTCAATTTTTAGAGTTCAGTGTCAAGTGTTTTAGTGACTAGGGTCTCAGTGATTTAGAGGTCCATGGATTGACTGCCATGGCAGGCCAACCGGGACCAATGTTCCCTCTTACTTTTTTGGGGGGTGCAGCCCCTTTAAAGGACCCTAATATAGATTGGGCAAACATAGTGCTAAGGGTGGGGAAGGAGAGGAATTTCTGATATGTGTACAGGAGAACTTTCTTGATCAATATGTCTCCAGTCCACCATGGAAGAAGCCGTGTTGGATCTGGTTCTGGGAAATGAAGCAGGGTAAGTGGAGTGTGTTTCAGGAGGAGATCATCTCACGAACACAATGTAATTTGGTTTAAAATAATTATGGAAAGAGACCAAAAAATATTAAAGGTGAAAATGCTCAACTGGGAAAGAGCTAATTTGAATGATTTAAGAAGGGGTAGATTGGAAAAGGCGATTACAGGGCAAAGCAGGAACAGAGCATAATCCTTTGAAGGGAAAGGGTAGAGCAGCCAAAGCTAATGTGCCCTCGGTGAGAAAGGAAATAAAAGTTAAAGTAACACAGAAAAAGGAGGCTTATGACCAATGTCAGGAACAAGGTTCAGTTAATAATTAAGAAGATTATGGAAAGTACAGGAGGGAATTGAAAAAGTTAATATGGGAGGCAAAGAGAGGTTATAAGAAAAGATTAACAAGCAACATTCAAATTCAAATCCCACCACAGCAGTTGGGGGAATTTAATTTCAGTTAATTAAATAAATCTGGAATTTTTAAAAAGCTAGTATCAGTAATGATGACCATGACACTACCAGATTTTTGTAAAAATTCAACTGGTTCACTAATGTCCTTTAGGGAAGGGAATCTGCCGTCCTTACCCGGTCTGGCCGGTATGTGACTCCAGACCCACAGCAATGTGGTTGACTCTTAACTGCCCTCTGAAATGGCCGAACAAGCCGTTCAATTGTACCAAACTGGTATTACAAAGTCAGCACTGTGTACCCTCGCCATAAGAAGAGCAGCGGTTCAAGAAGGTGGCTCACCACCACCTTCTCAAGGGCAATTAGGGATGGGCAATAAATGCCAGCCTTGCCAGCGATGCCCACATCCCAGGAACAAATTTTAAAAAATTACATTAAACCCTAAAACATTGTGGTTTAAGCGGTTAGCTAGGGAAAAAGATGGGCCTATTACGGACCCAAAGGGAAATCCTCATGTAGAAGCAGAGGATATGGCTAAAGTATTAAATTAGTACTTTGCATCTGTCTTCACAAAGGAAGAGAATGATGTAAAGGTTAAAAGAGGAGAGGGAAGTTATGGACAGGATAGTAATAGATAGAGAAGACGTACTAAAAAGATTAGCATTACTGAAAGTTGGTAAGTCATCTGGTCCAGAAGGAATGCATCTTAGGTTGCTGAAAGAAGCAAAAGTAGAAATTGCAGAGGCATTGGTCACAATCTTTCAATCCTCATTGGATATTGCAGGACGGGAGGGTTGCTACTGTTGTCCCATGATTCAAGAAAGGGGAGGGGGATAAATTAGGAAAATACAGGTTAGTCAGCCAAACATCAGTGGTGGGAAATTTATTGGAAACCATTATCGGGACAAAATAAACTTTCATTTGGAAAGGCATGTGTTAATCAAGGAGATCCAGCATGGACGGAATTCTTTGATGAGGTAACAGAGAAGGTTGATCAAAGTCGATGTTATACATATGGACTTTCGGAAGGCATTCGACAAAGTACCACACAGGAGGCTTATTAAGAGGATGAAAGCCCATGGAATTAAAGGGAAAGTGGCAGTATGAATACAAAATTGGCTCAGTGACAGGAAGCAAAGGGCGGTAATGGACAAATGTTTTTTAGACTGGGAGGAGGTTTGCAGTGGTGTTTCCCCAAGGGTCAATTTTGGGTGCATGACTCTTCTCAATATTTATAGACAACCTAGACTCAGGTGTAGGGAGCAGCATTATAAAGTTTGCAGTTGATACGAAACTTTGCAAAGATAGTGATGAGGATAGTTATAGGCTTCAGGATAACATGGACAGGATGGTGAAATGGGCAGAAGCATGACAGATGGAATTCAATGCAAAGAAGTGTGAAGTGATGCACTTTGGGAGGTCTAGTATGGAAAGACAGTAGACTATAAATGGCAAATTTTGAAAAATGTAGAAGAGCAGAGACTGTGGTGTCCATAGACACAAATCCATAAAGATGGCAGGGCAAGTTGATAAGGTGGTTTAAAAAAACATATGGGTTACTTGGGTTTACCAATTGAGGAATAGAATAAAAAAGCAAAGAGAACCAAATGGCCTACTCCAACTCCTATTTCTTATGTTCTTGTGTATCATGCTAGAACTTTATAAATCACTGGTTAGGCCTCAGCTGGAGTATTGTGGACAATTATGGGCACCTCACTTCAGGAAAGTAAAGGCCTTAGAAAGGGTACAGAGGAGGTTTACCAGGATGTTACCAGGGACGAGGAGAGGTTGGAAAAGTTTAGACTGTTCTCCTTGCAACAGAGAAGGTTAAGAGGTGACCTAATAGAGGTTATCACAATGATGAGATTTTGACAGAAAAAAATTATTCCCTCTGATGAGTGAGTCAATAACTAAAGGTCATAGATTTAAAATCATTAGCAAATGTTCTAGCGGGGAGCTGAGGAGATTTTTTTTCACTCAGGGAGTGGTCGGGATCTGGAACACTCTACCTGAAAAGGTGGTGGAAACTGATTCCATCAATAAGTTTAAAAGGAAGTTGGACAGATACGAGGATGAGGAACTTCCAGGGTTACGGACAAAAAGCGGAGATGTGGGACTAAGCACGACTGCTCTTTCAAAGGGCCAGCACAGGCACAATGGGCCGAATGGCCTCCCCCTGTGGTGTAACCTTCTATCTATGAGTGAATGCAAGTTCCTTCTTTCTTCTTTCTTCCTATGTGATTATAAAGGAGCAAACAAATTTCAGCCAATTACTGTTTGATTATTTTCTTTATTCCCCTTGACAATAAAGGCCAAGGAGAGAGTAAAATAAAATGTATGCAATTGTATGACACTGAAGGCCAATCACAAGCAGTCCAGATTGATTAGATGAAAGATTCCACTGTAAATTTGTAATCGTTTTATGTGAATGAATAACTTAGAGGGGGCGGTCTTGGATTTAGTTTTAGGGAATGAAGCTAGGCAGGTTGAAGGGGTATTAGTGGGAGAGCACTTGGGTGCCACTGACCATAATTCAGTCAGATTCAAGTTGGTTATGGATAAGGACAAGAATAAACCTGGAATAAAAGTTCCGAATTGGGGAAAAGCTAATTTTGCTAAGTTAAGGAGTGATTTGGCCATGGTGGACTGGAAACAGCTACTTGTGGATAAACCAGTGTCGGAACAGTGGGAGGCATTTAAGGAGGAGATCCAGAATGCTCAGGCCAAACATGTGCCCTTAAAGAATAAGGCTGGGAAAAATAATTCTAGAGCCCCCTGGATATCTAGGGATTTACAGGGGAGGATTAAGAAAAAAAGGGACGCGTACGTCATATATCAATGGCTAAATACTATAGAATCTTTAGAGGAATAAAGTTAAGAGGCAAAATTAAAAAGGATATTAGGAATGGTGAGAGAGAGCACGAGAAATTCTTGGCCAGTAAAATTTAGGAAAACCCTAAGATGTTCTATAAATATATTAAGAGTAAGAGGGTAACTAAAGAAAGGGTAGGGCCTATTAGAGACCATGAGGGTAAACTTTGTGTGGAGGCGGAAGATGTTGGGAGGGGTCTTAACGAATACTTTGCATCTGTTTTCACAAAGGAAAGGGGCAATGCAGATACTGCTATTGAGGAGGAGTGTGATAGTCTGGATGAAATAAATATAGTGAGAGAGGAATATTAAGGGGGTTAGCAGCTTTGAAATAGATAAGTCCCCAGGCCCAGATGAAATGCATCCCAGGCTGTTGAGCGAAGTAAAAGAGGAAATAGCAGAGGCCTTGACCATCATTTTCCAGTCCTCTTTGGATCTGGGCATAGTGCCGGAGGATTGGAGGACTGCGAATGTAGTACCCTTGTTTAAGAAGGGAGAAAGGGATAGGCCGAGTAATTACAGGCCTGTCAGCCTAACCTTAGTGGTGGGAAAATTATTGGAAAAAGTCCCGAAAGACAGGATAAATCTGCATTTGGAAAGGCAAGGATTAATTAGGGACAGTCAGCATGGATTTGTTAAGGGAAGATCGTGTCTGACTAAGCTGATTGAATTTTTTGAGGAGGTAACCAGGAGGGTCAATGAGGGTAGTGCGTACGATGCAGTGTATATGGACTTTAACAAAGCTTTTGATAAGGTCCCACATGGTAGACTGGTCATGAAGGTTAAAGCCCATGGGATACAGGGCAAAGTGTCAAGTTGGATCCAAAATTGGCTTGGAGGTAGGAAGCAAAGGGTAATAATTGATGGATGTTTTTGTGACTGGAAGGATGTTTCCAGTGGGGTTCCGCAGGGCACAGTACTGAGACCCTTGCTTTTTGTGGTATATAACGATTTAGATTTGAATATAGGTAGTATGATTAAGAAGTTTGCAGATGACACTAATATTGGCTGTGTGATTGATAATGAAGAGGAAAGTCATGGGCTGCAGGAGGATATCAATCTATTGGCCAGGTGGGCAGAGCAATGGCAAATTGAATTTAATTCAGAGAAGTGTGAGGTGATGCACTTTGGGAGGGCTAATAAGGAAAGGGTATACATATTAAGCAGTAGGCCACTTAATAGTGTAGATGAACATAGGGACCTTGGAGTGCTAGTCCACAGATCCCTGAAAGTAGCAGGCCAGGTGGATGAGGTGGTTAAGAAGGCATACGGAATGCTTGCCTTTATTGGTCGAGGCATAGAATATAAGAGATGGGAGGTTATGTTTAAATTGTATAATACTTTGGTTAGGCCACAGCAGGAGTATTGCATGCAGTTCTGGTCGCCGTATTATAGGAAGGACGTGATTGCACTAGAGAGGGTGCAGAGGAGATTTATTAGGATGTTGCCTGGAATGGAGAATCTTAGTTATGAGGACAGATTGAATAGGCTGGGTTTGTTCTCATTGGAACAGAGGAGGTTGAGAGGAGACCTCATTGAGGTGTACAAAATACTGAGGGGCCTGGACATAGTGGATAGTAAAGGGCTATTTCCATTGGTGGGGGCATAGTTTTAAGGTGGTTGGTGGAAGGTTTAGAGGGGATTTGATGGGGGGCTTCTTTATGCAGAGGGTTGTGGGGATCTGGAACTCGCTGCCTGGAAGAGTGGTGGATGCAGAAACCCTCACCACTTTTAAGAGATGGTTGGATGGGCACTTAAAGTGTAGTAACCTGCAGGGTTACGGACCTAGAGCTGGTAATTGGGATTAGACTGGATGCCTTTTGTTGGACGGAGTAGATATAATGGTAAGTACTGCAAGGAATAGAATACGGCCAAGGTGATCTCCTGGACTATTTTCAATCGCCTGGATGGGTCGGAGAGGAATTTTCCGAGATTTTTTTCTCCCTAAATTGACCTGGGTTTTTATCTGCTGTTTGCCTCTCCCATGAGATCACATGGCTCTGGTTGGGGTGGAGTGTAGAATGTTTCAGTATAAGGGGTGTTGCAGTTGTGGTGAGGCAGATTGGTTGGGATGGGTGCTCTTTGCCTTTCCGTCTTTGTTCATAGGTTTGTATGTAACCTTTAAGGCTACTGACCAAGGGCCATGTGGCTCTTTGTCGGCCCGGCGCGGACACAATGGGCCGGAATGGCCTCCTTCTGCGCTGTAAATTTCTATGTTTCTTTGTTTCTAATTCTTCTTGGGTATGTGCCAGCAACATAAATCGGTTTATTGTTAATCACTAATTGGCACTCGATGGGCAGGCAGCCAGCACGGCCTCTCCTATCTACAGTCCATCATAGGCGGTCCCTCGAACGAGGATGACTTGCTTCCACACCAAAAGGAATGAGTTTGCAGATGTTTCAATGAAGGACCCGATATTCCAGTCCTGAATTCGAGGGGTGGAAGATGCCTGTGCGTGGATTTTTTTAACGTGTGGTGACCGTTGTACATCAGCCACCACACAGGCTTGACAGAGCTAGGCCTTTATCCAGTGGCAAGGATAAACCAGGATGACTGGAGACCTTTTTTTTAATTTCAAAATATACTTTATTCATATAAAAATTTGTACAGTACATTCAAAAGCAGTTCAGTACATTGAGCTGCGGTCAGCAATCCCATACACTACATTTGGGGGCTGACGGCAGTTCCGTTCGATACATTTCCTTGCTTTTCAGTTCAAGTACAATTCGATACAATACGGGATACATTGTAGTACATTCAACAAATTACATTACATGTGTCACTATACAGTACACGGAATGGGTGACGGTACATTTACACTTTTCCTTTCCAATGTGCATCACGAAACAGACCTTGCATTGTACATGGCACTGCATAGGTGTTTACAGATCATGGTGCTCCATGTACACAAAAAAGAAGTTACAAGTACGGCCCGAGGGGAGTTTTGTACTGATTCCTGCCCCCCGGGTTTACCGTGGCAGAAGGGCTTTAAACTGTGTCCCTTTCCCACCGTGCCTTTGCGGCGACTGCACCAATTTTAAGTGACCTGCTCTTCTGCACAGACCTAGTACTCACACATATCACAGTGTGGGTTGGCCCGTGCTGCCCCTGGGCCCTCGGCTCTTCTGGGCCCTGAGGTTAGGCTGACTGGCCTATAATTACTCGGTCTATCCCTTTCTCCCTTCTTAAACAAAGATAACTCAAACTTGTTCTGTATCACAAGTTCTTTTTTGAACATTTCCCACTTAACTTCTGTCGTTTTACCCATTAACAGATTTGCCCAGTTTCTACAGTCCAATGGGGTGCTAGCAGATAAGCGCAATGTCACTTTGACATCTACAAGTGCAATGACAGCATCACTAATGTTAAAAAATCAGCCAGTGAGCCTTAGGATCTGATTCACATGAGAGCAGTTTTTAAAAGAGCAATGCTTCTCAAACTTGAGCACTGCTGCAGTATTTAGGGAACCACATCAAGCAATGTGCTACAGCTGGTGGCTGAGGTGGAGGAGTCCAGTAGTCTAAGTGAGCAGACTTGCAGGACCCTTTGCTAACACTACAGTGGTTTGGCTTGTGGCAGTAGCTTCTTAAAGCTGTAAGTCACTTTCTGACTTCCGAGAATTAATTTTATCTAAAACATGGTATATTTCTTTACCTGTAATTGCATTTTCTATTGCTGTTTGGCCTGATTTTTTTAAAATTTTTGACATTGCAAGACTTTTATTTCCTAAAATTGATATCCTCTGGTCTTACTTTCTGGCTACATTTTAAACTATAATCTGGGTTTGCCCTGTGTATGTAAGTACATACTTTGACTAGAAGCTTTCAGTGGCAGACCTTAAGGATTAAGAGCTTCATACATTGCTGGGCTGTTTTGATTAATAAATCACAGGGGGAAAAATTCACTGACATGTATAAGTGTCTGTATGAATTAGGGAAATTAATTTGGCACATGTTCAATGTTTGCACATAAAAAAATTAATTGCTTTGAGAAAACAATAAAGGCTCTCTTTTTATTAAACAGGAATTAAATCTAAGTATGAAAGGGTTCCCATTCTATGTTGGCTGAAAGTGGGTGTCATTACTGCTGGTTTGCTATCCAAGCTGCAGTGTTGTACATGTCTGCTCAAAGCAGATAAAAGATTCAATGGTCGGTGTAGTTAGTTTGCCATATTGTCAGGTGAGTGCTTTAATCAGAAAGACGGAATAACTGTCCTGCTTGTAGTCTGCTTGAATTATCCAAACTGTGGGAACAAGATGTTAATATGTCAGAGATTATACTACGATTACAAAAGATAAGGAGTAATCTTATTCACATGATCTATCACATGGAAATTTTGAATGTGCTTTTCCTAAATAGGATTAATGCAACATAAAATATTTAGGCTAAATGCTTTAGCAGGAAAATAAATTACAAAAACTATTTTGCTGCTAATTTGTTCTGCTAAACCAGAGACCCGCTCGATCTTGTGTTCTCGCACTGTTCTTCATTCTTATGCAGTCTCATATCGAGGATGTTCTATAACATGCAGCACACACGAGGCACAATTACAATCTTGGGGATAATTTGAACTTAACTCACCCAGTGGAAAATTGATGAGATCAGATCGGCTGTCCGTTATCTATTCAAAGTAAAGTCAGGCAGCGGATAAAAAAAAGTGGTTGATCTGATTGTGTCAAATTACCTGCTTATTTTTAAAATCTATATTTGAAATTGTTCATTGTTAGCATGCAGTTGAACACCAAGGCCGTGATTTTGCTGACCTCGGCGGGACTGGGGCGGATGATGTCAATGGCGGGTCACGGCTCCGTGACTGGCTCCATCCCGCTCTATGAAATGAATTTACGTTGATAAGGCACGTTGCCCGGTCCAATTAGAGGAAGTGTGTCTGGTGGTGTCATTGCATCATCAGCCGATTTCCTTAAAGGGACCATGGCCACCTTACTTTTAAACAGTTGTGCTGTCAATGTTCTACAGCATTGAAATGCTGCAAACACTGACAATCATTTCACAGAGATGCATGGCTGCACCCAGGTTCTCCCATGACTCCCTCTATATCCTTATGGAGGGAGTCAGAGCACAAAGGGAGGTCATCTTTCCTTCCACTGGGCGGAAGAGACCTCCCCAGGAGACCAACATTGCACATTGCACAGGAGAGCACAAGCAGGGATATCATCAGGAGGACCTGGCTGCAGTGGCACAAACCTTTCAATGATCTCAGTAGATCATGAAACATTAGTGCAGAGCCACACTTGACCTCATCCTGCTGTGCTACTTGATATGTCCTTACTATACAGTATAAATGCACATGACGCCCATGCTTGAGAGAAGGTCAGTTTGTGACCTGTCCTTTATTTCATAGCACTCAAGTGAAGGAAGTGGGTGGAGTTTCCCCTTTTATATCTGAAGGTCTAGGTTAGGAGTGTCTCCCACAAGTTCACCACCTAGTGGTCAGTGTTCTCACAGTGTACAACTTAGGTCAGATTATACATGGGTCACAATGACAGTTGAATACATGACATCACCTCCCCCCCCAAAGTCTTATTGGGATCACAGGTTGAGTCTCTCTGGTGGTTTACGCTCCCTTGTAGAGTGCCTGAGTTGGGACTCCGGTTGTTGGGCGCTGGCCTGAGTGTCTGCTGTTTGCGGTGCCTCAGGCCTGTCCGGACTGCCCACAGTGACTGGGCTCTCCTCCCTTTGGTTCCTGTGTTCGGTCACCTGTGGTGGAGTGAACTCTACATCGTGTTCTTCCTCTGCTTCTTCTATGGGGTTGCTGAACCTCCTTTTTGTTTGATCCACATGTTTGCGGCAGATTTGTCCATTGGTAAGTTTAACTACCAGAATCCTATTTCCCTCTTTGGCAACCACAGTGCCTGCGAGCCATTTGGGCCCTGCAGCGTAGTTGAGGACAAAATCAGGGTCATTTACATCAATACATCGCGCCCTCGCATTCCTGTCATGGTAGTGATATTGTGACTGGCGCCTGCTCTCGACAATTTCTGTCATGGTGGGATGTATAAGGGATAACCGGGTTTTGAGCGTCCTTTTCATTAGCAGCTCTGCGAGTGGAACCCCTGTGAGCGAGTGTGGTTGGGATCTGTAGGCCAACAGGAGGCGTGATAAGCGACATTGTAGGGAACCCCTTTGGATTCTGAGCATCCCCTGTTTGATTATCTGCACTGCTCGTTCTATCTGGCCGTTTGAGGCCGGCTTGAACGGTGCCGTTCTAACATGGTTAATTCCGTTGCCTGCCATGAAGTCCTGGAATTCAGTGCTTGTGAAGCACGGGCCATTGTCGCTGACCAAGATGTCCGGTAGACCGTGGGCGGCGAACATTGCCCATAGACTTTCTACCGTGGCAGAGAATGTGCTTGAATTTAAAATGTCACACTCAATCCATTTGGAGTAGGCGTCTACTACAACCAAAAACATTTTTCCTATGAAAGGACCTGCGTAGTCCACATGGATGCGTGACCAAGGCTTGGCGGGCCATGGCCAGGGGCTAAGGGGGGCTTCCCTGGGTACATTGCCCAGCTGGGCACACATGTTGCACCTGCGAACACAAAGTTTCAGATCTGCGTCTATCCCTGGCCACCAAACGTGTGACCTGGCAATTGCCTTCATCGTGACAATGCCCGGGTGCTCATTGTGGAGTTCTCTGATGAACACCTCTCTGCCCATCTGGGCCATGTCTACGCGGTTTCCCCACAGTAGGCAATCGGCCTGAATTGAGAGTTCATCCTTGCGCCTGTGAAATGGTTTAAATTTCTCAGGGCATGCCCTGTACGTGGCTGACCAGTCCCCATTCAGGATACATTTCTTGACTAGAGACAATAGCGGGTCTCTATTTGTCCAGACTTTAATCTGACGGGCTGTCACGGGTGAGCCTTCGCTTCCAAAAGCTTCAACAGCCATGACCATCTCAGCAGCATGCTCGGTAGCCCCCTCAGTGGTGGCTAGTGGGAGCCTGCTGAGTGCATCGGCACAGTTTTCGGTGCCCGGTCTGTGTCGAATTGTGTAGTCATAGGCGGCTAACGTGAGTGCCCACCTCTGTATGCGGGCCAATGCGTTTGCATTTATGGCCTTGTTGTCGGCCAAAAGGGACATTAGGGGTTTGTGATCTGTCTCCAGCTCAAATTTCCTGCCAAACAGGTACTGGTGCATTTTCTTTACCGCATATACACATGCGAGCGTCTCTTTTTCTACCATCCCGTAGCCCCTTTCTGCCTGGGACAGACTTCTGGAGGCATAAGCTACCGGCTGTAACTGACCCTTGGCATTGACATGCTGCAACACACACCCGACACCATAGGACGACGCATCGCACGTTAACACAAGTTTCTTACATGGGTCATATAGCGTTAACAGATTGTTGGAACATAAAAAATTGTGTGCTTGATTAAAAGCCCTTTCCTGGCTGTCCCCCCAGACCCATTCGCGACCTTTGCGTCGGAGCACGTGTAGCGGCTCTAGCAGCGTGCTCAATTTGGGAAGAAAGTTCCCAAAATAGTTCAGGAGCCCCAGGAATGAACGCAGCTCCGTCGTGTTACGGGGTCTGGGTGCTCTCTGGATCACTTCCGTCTTGGACGCAGTAGGGCTGATCCCGTCTGCTGCTACCCTCATCCCCAGGAATTCTACCTCTGGAGCTAGGAAGACGCACTTCGCCTTTTTCAGTCGCAGACCTAGCCGGTCCAGTCTGCGTAGCACCTCCTCCAGGTTGTGGAGGTGTTCTTCAGTATCGTAACCCGTAATGAGGATGTCGTCCTGTAAAACCACCGTCCCTGGAATCGACTTGAGGAGGCTTTCCATATTTCATTGGAAGATCGCGGCGGCCGAGCGAATCCCGAATGGACATCTGTTGTACTCAAACAACCCTTGTGTGTTGTGATGGTGGTCAGCTTCTTCGACTCACTCGCCAGCTCCTGGGTCATGTAAGCTGAGGTCAGGTCCAATTTTGAAAAAAGTTTGCCACCAGATAGCGTCGCAAAGAGGTCCTCCGCTCTCGGTAGCGGGTACTGGTCTTGGAGAGACACCCGATTGATGGTGGCCTTGTAATCGCCACATATCCTGACCGACCCATCTGCCTTGAGCACCGGCACAATCGGGCTCGTCCAGTCACTGAATTCGACTGGCGAGATGATGCCTTCCCTCAGCAGGCGGTCCAATTCACTTTCTATCTTTTCCCGCATCACGTACGGCACCGCTCTGGCCTTGTGGTGTACTGGCCTGGCGTCCGGGTTTATGTGAATCACTACCTTGGCCCCCATGAAAGTGCCAATGCCGGGTTGAAATAATGAGTCAAATTTGTCCAGGATCTGTGAGCATGATAGAAACATAGAAACATAGAAAATAGGTGCAGGAGTAGGCCATTCGGCCCTTCTAGCCTGCACCACCATTCAATGAGTTCATGGCTGAACATGCAACTTTAGTACCCCATTCCTGCTTTCCCACCATACCCCTTGATCCCCCCAGTAGCAAGGACTTCATCTAACTCCCTCTTGAATATATCCAGTGAACTGGCCTCAACAACTCTCCGTGGCAGAGAACTCCACAGGTCCACCACTCTCTGGGTGAAGAAATTCTTCCTCATCTTGGTCCTAAATGGCCCACCCCCCATCCCTAGACTGTGTCCCCTGGTTCTGGACTTCCCCAACTCGCTCCTCAGAGGAAATTGTATTGACATCGCCCCATTTCCAGTTCATGACAGCAAGCCAACTCCTCCCCAGTAGTACGGGACCGTCCCCTGGAACAATCCAGAGTGGCAGTTTGTTCTCCGAATCTTTGTGGGTCATGACTACCGTGGCGCTGCCTAGCACCGGAATGATCTGCTTTGTGTAAGTCCGTAGCTGTGCGTCAATCGGCGATAATTTTGGCCTCCTGGCCTTGGACGCCCACAACTTTTCCAACTGTTTGATACCCATCAGGGACTGGCTGGCCCCCGTGTCTAGCTCCATTGATACTGGGATGCCATTGAGGCGCACTTTCATCATTATCGGTGGCGTCCTGGTATATGAATTGTATACGTGCTCCACATGAACTCACTGAACTTCAGCTTCCAGCAATTTCCCCCAGCATTCATTTCTGCAATTTCTGCAGGTGTTTTGCTCATCTCTGCAAACTCCGGCTGAGTGTGTGCCTCCACGCCTCCAACATGAGCTGCTGTTTGAAACAAAAGGTCCCTTGCCAGTCGATCGTCCCTGACTGCCCCTGTTATTGCCCGGAGAACTGTTTTAGCTGCTTTAACAATGTTGAATCTCTGTCCCAACCATTCCTTAACACAGTACCTCTCGTCTGTTCTGCTGGTGGCCATGCTCACGTGATTTAAATCCCAGTTTCTTGTCGCCATTGATACGTCCTTACTATACAGTATAAATGCACACGAGGCCCATGCTTGAGAGAAGGTCAGTCTGTGACCTGTCCTTTATTTCATAGCTCTCAAGTGAAGGAAGTGGGTGGAGCTTCCCCTTTTATATCTGAAGGTCTAGGTTAGGAGTGTCTCCCACAAGTTCACCACCTAGTGGTCAGTGTTCTCACAGTGTACAACTTAGGTCAGATTATACATGGGTTACAATGCTGGTTGAATACATGACACTACTCATCACATCCCCTTCTCTCTGCCTTCCCTACCCTGTTCCTGCACATCCTAACTCACACCAACTTACCTTGCACCTCCCCCCAACCCTCTCTATCTACATTATCACATCCCCATCTCGCTAGCCATCCCTCACACTCCCCCTCATCCTAGTGCAATCATACCAACTAACAACACACAAGGGTAGGTACTTGGATGTTTTATCCAATAGTCATGTAAGGTTTCTGTTAATGTGCTGTCAAACATTGAAATCTTTATTTTCATCACTTTGGAAGTGGCTTAGTGAGTTGCAGTGAATGGTGAGACATAATATTATCCCCCCCCCAGCCCCTCCCCAATGGTGGTGAGTGTGAAAGGAATGGTTTGGACATGGTGGAGATACTTTATAGTGTTGGTGCGGGGTGGTGCCAACCTGGCACATCATATAGAAGAATCATAGAATGGTTACAGCACAGGAGGCCATTTGGCTCATCGAGCCTGTGCTAGCTCTCTGCAAAAGCACTGCAACTAGTCCACTTCCCCGCCCTTTTCCCGTAGCCCTGCAGTTTTTTTTCCTTCAGCCATATGGATGTACAGCGTGAAGTGAAGTAAATCTGGCCATGATGAGGCCATCCTGGCTTCCCGGGCAGCAATGTGATCGGGTGCTGATGCCCTCTGTCCTGTTCAACATCAGGTGATTGCGGAGAAGGTTGGTGCTGCTGATGTGCCTGGTGCTGCTGGTGTTGGGGCTGAGCGTGGTCGGATTCTGAGTCAATATAAATGGCACCCATGTTGATGGAATAGATGGCAGGTGAAGTAGAGATGGCAGAAGCATTCTGTCAATGGTGAAAGAGTTCTTGAAAGAGTTCTTCCAATGAGGTGAGAGTGGATGGAAAGTGGAAAACCTGCAGAATCTGTGCTGAAAAGTGGACTGAGAAACAGCTTGTGGTGTTTGTAATGTATTTGTTTCATGGGTTCTTTGCTTAAGAATTCATAGCAACAAATTATTATTAACAACTAGTTAGTTTATTAACAAATGTTTAACAATCACACTACACATTACCAGTTCATCCACTAGGCTCAGAACTGCATCCCTCATCGTGGATGATCTAGACCCAACTGACTGGGGTTTTATTGAGTCTTGTGAACATCATGTGGCTGGCAAGGCAACAGCTCTACAACTCTTTTTGGGGAGCAAAAATAAACATTAGATCGAGTTCCCCCCAATCTGGGGGACACTCCAGACAGTTAACTGCCCCTGACAGCTCTACAAAGCTGTGAGCATACTCACAGGTGCATACATTACAGTGATGATCTGTCAGGTGGGAGCTTTTACTATACATTTGAAGATGTCATGTAATCAGCTGGAGCAATTGCCACTGAACTCCCACCTCAAGTTGACAGACGTGGTCCCTGAGCAGAATGGTTCTCGTGGCCGTGAAATTAACATTAAAAAGCAAGTTTAACAAAAAACTGCTAAGCGACCGTTAAGTACATTATAATGAGTTTAATTGTGTCACTGCCTGTGGGGACTGCTCAGCGCTGACAGACCCAACATTAGGAAAGGCTTGTTGTGGCGGATTGACAGCGGATACCCGACCCACTGTAAAAAAAAACACTTTCCCACCTGACCAGCCACCGATCCTGTCTTAGCACATGGAAAATTCCAGCCAGAGAGTGAAAGGTGGATGGTAACTTGCAGCAGTTTTTATGCCTCATCTTAACATTAAATTTAGCACCTTTACCACAGGTACTAAAATAAAGTGCCCCACCAAAGATGGGGCCAGCATTTATTCCTCAATTAACATCGTTAAAACAGATTACCTGGTCATTTATCGCATTGCTGTTTGTGGAACCTTGTTCTGTGCAAATTGGCTGCCATGTTTCCCTACATCACCACAGTGACTACACTTCAAAAGCACTTCATTGGCTGTTGAAGTGCTTCGAGAGATCCTGAGTTCAACAAGGTGCTATCTTACCCACACTCATGCATGTTAAAAATCAGGGGTTCAAAATGTATGAAATTGACATGAAGAATGAAGAATGCTGTGTTTAAATTATTGTTTTGAACTGAAGGCAAAATGTCTCCTGAGACTGGTATTAGATGCTTAGATAGGCCATTGTTTTGGTACCCTGCGGGGATGTTATAGCATTCTGCACTATGACAACCATTATCTTTGTTTTCAAGTTAAGACTTCAACTTTGTTTATGTATCTTTAAGACAATTTGTTATAGAAAGACTTAGAATGGATGGAAGTTTGGGGAAGTTAACGTAAACATTTGCTGCATCATAAAGGAGGTAACACTCTGAAGCGAGAAGTTTTTGGTTTGGCCTCATGGGATCAAAGGCAGGATATGGATGAAATGGATAAGATGAATTTCAAAGCAACAAACCCAGAGAAAGTATACACAGAAAATGACAGGTGGTCAAGAACATGTGACATCTTCAGGGCGGGCTTTGACATGAGAATCAAAACAAAGAATTTGATGCGGCATTGGATAGTAAGTTTTTTGGGGCACCTCTATAGATCAAAAGATCTTGTCAATATCCGAGGTCAGGCCCACCCCTAAAATGAGAATAAAGGTAGCCTTCTCAAGACTGTCCTCACAAACGGTGTGAGGGGAGAACGAAACAGAAGTTGGGCTGGTCGAACATTCTTCAAGAGTGATCCCATGCGTTACCTAAGGAAGCTCTAGAGGAAGAGAAAGAGTCTGCAAGCCAGAGAACTGCTCACGTGCGCCAGCTCTTTCTTTATCCGATCGGATCAGTAGCAGCTACTTGTCACAGTCGCATGTTTTTGCTGTATAACTAATGTGTTACATTCCATCTTAAACTCTGATTAAACACAATATACCCACCAGATTGGTTTACAGTAGATCGTGATGATTAAAGTGACCAGAGATAGCCTTAACTTGGGTTTTCTATCAAGCTTCCACGGAATGATGTTTTGAATCCCTAGGTTTCTGTTTAGCCAGCATTTCAGCCACCCGTTATTTTTTCTACTGGAAACAAAATAAGATCCACAGCTGCACTGGTATTTTGCTTTCACTTCTTTTTCTTGTCACATCCAGTTACATGTCTGTACTGATTTGTGCTATTTTTGATGATGTGTCTTGCGAAAGAGCAAAGACTTTTTATTTACTTCAGAAACACTTCAACTATTTGTGATGATTACCCTCGCCGTTATCTTCTTTCATGCGTACATGTTGTAAAGCTGTGTATGTTTGAATTTCAGTCACGATCCTTGGTATCGTTCCATTGATGTTGGCTAGACTTTCGAACAGAACACATCCAAATGCCACAATCCGAGAGGCATTTACTTTAAGCTTAGGGCTCCATTCATTTCAGTGAAATATTATGGTTAGATTAGATTTAGGATAATGAACAAAATCATGTGCATTAAGTCCTCTTCTACACTGACCTGAATAAGTATTTAACAACTCACACTCACAAAAATCAGATTACAAGTTTATGCTGTTATGTACAACATCAATTTAAATAAGTAATAGGAGCAGGAGTAGGCCATTTGGCCCCTCGAGCCTGCTCTGCCATTCAATAAGATCATACCTGATCTTGGCCTCAACTCCACTTCCCTACCCACTCCCATAACCTTGACTCTCCTATCATTCAAAAATCTGTCTATTTCCACGTTAAATATATTCAATGACCCAGCCTCCACAGCTCTCTGATTCACGACCCTCTGAGAGAAGAAATTCCTCCTAATTTCCGTTTTAAATGGGTGACTCCTTATTCTGAAACTATGCCCCCTAGTTCTAGTTTCCCCCACGAGGGGAAACATCCTCTCTGCATCTACTCTGTCAAACACCCTCAGAATCTTGTATGTTGCAATAAGATCACCTCTCATTCTTCGAAACTTTAATTAGTTTAGGCCAAACATGCTCAACTTTTCTTCATAAGATGATCTGGACTTGAATATAGGAGGTATGATTAAGAAGTTTGCAGATGATACTAAAATCGGGTATGTGGTTGATATTGAAGAAGAAAGCTGCGGACTGTAGGAAGATATCAATCAACTGGTCAGGTGGGCAAAATAGTGGCAGATGGAATTTAATCTGGAGAAGTGTGAGGTAATACATTTGGGGAGGGCTAACAAGGGAAGGGAATACACATTAAATGGTAGGGCACTGAGAAGTGTAGCGGAACCCAAAGGGAACTTGGAGTGCATGTCCACAGATCCCTGAAGGTAGCAGGCCAGGTAGATAAGGTGGTTAAGAAGGCATACGGAATTCTTGCCTTTATTAGTCGAGGCAAGAGCAGGGGGGGGGGCGGCGGGGATGTTATGCTTGAATTGTATAAAACACTGGTTAGGCCACAGCTGCGTGCAGTTCTGGTCACCACATTACAGGAAGGACGTGATTGCACTGGAGAAGGTACAGAGGAGACTTACGAGGATGTTGCCAGGAATGCAGAATCTTAGCTATGAGGACAGATCAGATAGGCTGGGTTTGTTTTCCTTGGAACAGAGGAAGCTGAGGGGAGGCCTCATTGAGGTGTATAAAATTATGATGGGCCTAGATATAATGGATAGAAAGTGCTTATTTCCCTTAGCAGAGTGGTCAACAACCAGGGGGCATAAATTTAAAGTAATTGGTAGAAGGTTTAGAGGGGATTTGAAGGGGAATTTCTTTATGCAGAGGGCTGTGGGGGTCTGGAACTCACTGCCTTAAAAGGTGGTCGAGGCAGAATCGCTCACCACTTTTAAAAAGTATTTGGATATGCACTTGAAGTGCCGTAATCTGCAGGGTTACAAACCTAGAGCTAGACAGTGGGATTAGGTTGGATAACCTTGTGTTGGCCGGCACGGACACGATGGGCCGAAATGGCCTCCTTCCGTGCTGTAAACTTCTATGATTCTAATTACTTGCTGTAGCTGCATGCTAACTTTTTGTGTTTCATGTACAAGGACCCCCAGATCCTTCTGTAGCTCAGGATTTTGTAATCTCTCCCCATTTAAATAATAATTTGCTTTTTTATTTTTCCTAACAAAGTGGATAGCCTCATTTTCCCACATTATACTCCATCTGCCAAATTTTTGTCCACTCAATTAGCTTATCTATATCCCTTCGTTGGAGCGTCGTCGGAGGCGGAGCGGGACATTGGTGAGGCCTACAAGAGGCCCAGCAGTTGCAGGGAGCAGCGGCAGCATCGTCGGAGGCGGAGCGGGACGTTGGTGAGGCCTACAAGAGGCCCAGCAGTTGCAGGGAGCAGCGGGAGATCGAGCAGCCAGCCGGTGCAGCTGCAGCAGAGAGGCAAAAAAGTAGAAAGAAATCGAAAGGTGACGTCACAGCCAAGGGGGTAAGTGATTGGCTGGTGATTGATAAGTAGTTTTTCTTCTTCTTTTTCTTTATCAGTAAGTGACCTATATCATTGTTGTTGCCAAATTAAGTTAATCTAAGGGTTAAGACATGGCAGGAGAGCTCGGACACATGTTATGCTCCTCCTGTACTTTGTGGGATGTCAGGGATGCTTCCGGTGTCCCTGACGACTACGTGTGCGGGAAGTGTATCCGCCTCCAGCTCCTGACAGACCGCATTGCGACACTGGAGCTGCAGGTGGATTCACTCTGGAGCATGCACGATGCTGAGAATGACGTGAATAGCACGTTTAGCAAATGGTCTCACCGCAGGTAAAGGGTACACAGCCAGATAGTAAATGGGTGACCAATAGGAAGAGCAGTGGAAGGAAGGTAGTGTAGGGGTCCGCTACGGTCATCCCCCTGCAAAACAGATACACCGCTTTGGGTACTGTTGAGGGGGATGACTCATCAGGGGAGGGCAGCAGCAGCCAAGTTCATGGCACCGTGGGGGCTCTGCTGCACAGGAGGGCAGGAAAAAGAGTGGGAGAGCAATAGTGATAGGGGATTCGATTGTAAGGGGAATAGGTAGGCGTTTCTGCAGCCACAACCAAGACTCCAGGGTGTATGTTGCCTCCCTGGTGCAAAGGTCAAGGATGTCTCGGAGCGGGTGCAGGACATTCTGAAAAGGGAGGGTGAACAGCCAGTTGTTGTGGTGCACATAGGTACCAACGATATAGGTAAAAAATGGGATGAGGTCCTACGAGACGAATTTAGGGAGCTAGGAGCTAAATTAAAAAGTAGGACCTCAAAAGTAGTAATCTCAGGATTGCTACCAGTGCCACGTGCTTGTCAGAGTAGGAATCGCAAGATAGCTCAGATGAATATGTGGCTTGAGGACTGGTGCAAAAGGGAGGGATTCAAATTCCTGGGACATTAGAAATGGTTCTGGGGCAGGTGGGACCAGTACAAACTGGACGGTCTGCACCTGGACAGGACTGGAACCAATGTCCTAGGGGGAGTGTCTGCTAGTGCTGTTGGGAGGGAGTTAAACTAACATGGAAGGGGGATGGGAATCTATGCAGGGAGACAGAGGGAAATAAAATGGAGGCAGAAGCAAAAGATAGAAAGGAGAATAGTAAAAGTAGAGGGCAGAGAAACCCAAGGCAAAAAACAAAAAGGGCCACATTACAGCAAAATTTTAAAGGGGCAAAGTGTGTTAAAAAGATAAGCCTGAAGGCTCTGTGCCTCAATGCGAGGAGTATTCGGAATAAGGTGGACGAATTAACTGCGCTGACAGCAGTTAATGGATATGATGTAATTGGCATCACGGAGACATGGCTCCAGGGTGACCAAGGCTGGGAACTCAACATCCAAGGGTATTCAACATTTAGGAAGGATAGACAGAGAGGAAAAGGAGGTGGAGTGGCGTTGCTGGTTAAAGAGGAAATTTATGCAATAGTAAGGAGGGACATTAGCCCGGATGATGTGGAATCAGTATGGGTGGAGCTGCGGAATATCAAAGGGCAGAACACGTTAGTGGGAGTTGTGTACAGACCACCAAACAGTAGCAGTGAGGTTGGGGACAGCATCGAACAAGAAATAAGGGATGCGTGCAATAAAGGTACAGCAGTTATCATGGGCGACTTTAATCTACATATTGATTGGGCTAACCAAGCTGGTAGTAATGTGGTGGAGGAGGATTTCCTGGAGTGTATTAGGGATGGTTTTCTCGACCAATATGTCGAGGAACCAACTAGAGAGCTGGCCATCCGAGACTGGGTGATGTGTAATGAGAAGGGACTAATTAGCAATCTTGTTGAGCGAGGCCCCTTGGGGAAGAGTGACCATAATATGGTAACATTCTTTATTAAGATGGAGAGTGACAGAGTTAATTCGTAAACTATGGTCCTGAACTTAAGGAAAGGTAACTTCGACGATATGAGGCGTGAATTGGCTAGAATAGACTGGCAAAGGATATTTAAAGGGTTGACGGTGGATAAGCAATGGCAAACATTTAAAGATCACATGGATGAAATTCAGTAATTGTACATCCCTGTCTGGAGTAAAAATAAAACGGGGAAGGTGGCTCAACCGTGGCTAACAAGAGCAATTAAGGATAGTGTTAAAACCAAGGAAGAGGCATATAAATTTGTGAAAGGGAAATCATGCTTGACAAATCTTCTGGAATTTTTTGAGGATGTGTCCAGTAGAGTGGACAAGGGAGAACCAGTTTATGTGGTATATTTGGACTTTCAGAAGGCTTTCGACAAGGTCCCACACAAGAGATTAATGTGCAAAGTTAAAGCACATGGGATTGGAGGTATTGTGCTGACATGGATTGAGAACTGGTTGTCAGACAGGAAGCAAAGAGTAGGAGTAAATGGGGACTTTTCAGAATGGCAGGCAGTGACTAGTGGGGTACCGCAAGGTTCTGTGCTGGGGCCCCAGCTGTTTACACTGTATATTAATGATTTAGACGAGGGGATTAAATGTAGTATCTCCAAATTTGCGGATGACACTAAGTTGGGTGGCAGTGTGAGCTGCGAGGAGGATGCTATGAGGCTGCAGAGCGACTTGGATAGATTAGGTGAGTGGGCAAATGCATGGCAGATGAAGTATAATGTGGATAAATGTGAGGTTATCCACTTTGGTGGTAAAAACAGAGAGACAGACTATTATCTGAATGGTGACAGATTAGGAAAAGGGGAGGTGCAAAGAGACCTGGGTGTCATGGTACATCAGTCATTGAAGGTTGGCATGCAGGTACAGCAGGCGGTTAAGAAAGCAAATGGCATGTTGGCCTTCATAGCGAGGGGATTTGAGTACAGGGGCAGGGAGGTGTTGCTACAATTGTACAGGGCCTTGGTGAGGCCACACCTGGAGTATTGTGTACAGTTTTGGTCTCCTAACCTGAGGAAGGACATTCTTGCTATTGAGGGAGTGCAGCGAAGGTTCACCAGACTGATTCCCGGGATGGCGGGACTGACCTATCAAGAAAGACTGGATCAACTGGGCTTGTATTCACTGGAGTTCAGAAGAATGAGAGGGGACCTCATAGAAACGTTTAAAATTCTGACAGGGTTAGACAGGTTAGATGCAGGAAGAATGTTCCCAATGTTGGGGAAGTCCAGAACCAGGGGACACAGTCTAAGGATAAGGGGGAAGCCATTTAGGACCGAGATGAGGAGGAATTTCTTCACCCAGAGAGTGGTGAACCTGTGGAATTCTCTACCACAGAAAGTTGTTGAGGCCAATTCACTAAATATATTCAAAAAGGAGTTAGATGAAGTCCTTACTACTAGGGGAATCAAGGGGTATGGTGAGAAAGCAGGAATGGGGTACTGAAGTTGCATGTTCAGCCATGAACTCATTGAATGGCGTTGCAGGCTAGAAGGGCCGAATGGCCTACTCCTGCACCTATTTTCTATGTTTCTATGTTTCTAAATTGGCTAGAAAAAGTAACAAACCTGAGGACTGGGAGAAATTTAGAATTCAACAGAGGAAGCCTAAGGCTTTAATTAAGAGGGGGAAAATAGAGTACGAGAGGAAGCTTGCAGGGAACATAAAAACTGACTGCAAAAGCTTCTATCAATATGTGAAGAGAAAAAGATTAGTGAAGATAAATGTGGGTCCCTTGCAGTCGGATTCAGGTGAATTTATAATGGGGAACAAAGAAATGGCAGACCAATTGAACCAATACTTCGGTTCTGTCTTCACGAAGGAAGACACGAATAACCTTCTGAATGTACGAGGGGACAGTGGGTCTAGTGAGGAGGAGGAACTGAGGGATATCCTTATTAGGTGGTAAATTGTGTTAGGGAAATTGATGGGATTGAAGGCTGATAAATCCTTGGGGCCTGATAGTCTGCATCCCAGAGTACTTAAGGAAGTGGCCCTAGAAATAGTGGATGCATTGGTGATCATTTTCCAGCAGTCTATCGACTCTGGATCAGTTCCTATGGATTGGAGGGTAGCTAATGTAACACTACTTTTTAAAAAAGGAGAGAGAAAACAGGTAATTATAGACCAGTTAGCCAGACATCATTAGTGGGGAAAATGTTGGAATCAATCATTAAAGATGAAATAGCAGTGCATTTGGAAAGCAGTGACAGGATCGGTCAGGGAAATCATGCTCGACGAATCCTCTGGAATTTTTTGAGGATGCAACTAGCAGGGTGGACAAGGGACAACCAGTGGATGTGGTGTATTTGGACTTTCAAAAGGATTTTGACAAGGTCCCGCACAAGGGATTGGTACGCAAAGTCAAAGCGCATGGTATTGAGGGTAATGTACTGATGGGGATAGAGAACTGGTTGGCAGACAGGAAGCAGAGAGTCGGGATAAACGGGTACTAGTGGAGTGTCGCAGGACTCAGTGCTGGGACCCCAGCTCTTTACAATATACATTAACGATTTGGATGAAGGAATTGAGTGTAATATCTCCAAGTTTGCAGATGACAATAAACTGGGTGGCGGTGTGAGCTGTGAGGGGGATGGTAAGAAGCTGCAGGATGACTTGGACAGGTTAGGTGAGTGGGCAAATGCAAGGCAAATGCAGTATAATGTGGATAAATGTGAGGTTATCCATTTTGTGGGCAAAAACACAAAGGCAGAATATTATTTGAATGGCGGCAGATTAGGAAAAGGGGAGGTGCAACGAGACCTGGGTGTCATGGTTCATCAGTCATTGAAGGTTGGCATGCAGGTACAACAACGGTGAAGAAGGCAAATGGTATGTTGGCCTTCATAGCTAGGGGATTTGAGTATAGGAGCAGGGAGGTTTTACTGCAGTTGTACAGGGCCTTGGTGAGGCCTCACCTGGAATATTGTGTTCAGTTTTGGTCTCTTAATCTGAGGAAGGACGTTCTTGCTATTGAGGTAGTGCAGCGAAGGTTTACCAGATTAATTCCAGGGATGGCTGGACTGTCATATGAGGAGAGACTGGATCAACTGGGCCTTTATTCACTGGAGTTTAGAAAGATGAGAGGGGATCTCATAGAAATGTATAAGATTCTGACGGGACCGGACAGGTTATATGCAGGAAGAATGTTCCCGATGTTGGGGAGGTCCAGAATCAGGGGACATAGGATAAGGGGCGGGCCATTTAGGACTGAGATGAGGAGAAACTTCTTCACTCAGAGTTGTTAACCTGTGGAATTCCCTGCCGCAGTGAGTTGTTGATGCCAGTTCATTGGATATATTCAAGAGGGTGTTAGATATGGCCCTTACGGCTAAGGGGATCAGAGGGTATGGAGAGAAAGCAGGAAAGGGGTACTGAGGGAATGATCAGCCATGATCTTATTGAATGGCGGTGCAGGCTCGAAGGGCCGAATGGCCTACTCTTGCACCTATTTTCTATGTTTCTATGTTTGCATCTACTCTCACCTCGTTTCAAGAACTCTTTCAAGAATTCAGTGCATGCCACAAATTACTTAGCACACTTATTCGAGGCAGTAATCTTTAACCTAATGATGTCTAATTGCATTTGGCAGTATTGCATCCCTCGTGCCTTGAATAACCTAGAAAACTTTCAAAATGAATGGGCGCAAAGGGGTCCAATTTCTAATCCAATTTGTCAAATGATATAAAAATAGGAATGTGCTGTTCGAAGTCATAACTTATTCTAGTCAGCAGTCATTCTGGGTCAGCAAAAATGTAGGAGTTTTTATAGTCTATAATATAGCTTTTATAGTGTAGGTCAGGCTTTGACTACACAACATGAAGAACAATGATTGCACTTTGAGCACCCAAATGTGCTAATTTGCTTCATTAGGTTATCCAAGTTATTGTTCTTTAGCTCTCTTACTCCGATTGGCAGCAATTCGCTTCGGTCACTGTAACCTATGAAGACATTCTTCAAAGTTCAATTGTCATATGATTAAAGTCGAAGGTAGATACCATTGCACAAAGGAACAGTTTTATGGACCTGAATATATGGATCCTCTCTGATGTTGAGCTATTGGTTCTGCAGTTGTTATCCCCAATCCTCAGAGTGTACATTAGATAGAATTTGTTTCTCCAATGATGGAAGCTGGGGGGTGGGAACATGACTGCAAGTGACAATTCTCGAGCAGCAGACATTTGCAGATAAATTGTTGCAATTTAATAAGGAGAACAACACAACACAAGCATTGATCATACACACTTTAGGCTTGTAAATAAATGGTTAAGTATTTTATTTCTCATTTGCTTCAGTCATTTGTAAAATCTCTTAAACCTCAAAATACACATATTCTATAAAGTAAATGAAATGTGTCAAATGACTTATTTTCTATACAGGCTATTTGAACACTTGTATATGATTCCAATAGTCTACTATTAATCTATATAAGTCATGATATTTGAACCAAGTCATAAAATAAGAAACACAACACAAAAATGTCAGTCACTTTCATAACATTTAGCCCGTTATTCTTTACGTGAACCGGTTCTCAATCACTTGGCTGAGGCAGCATTAGGACATCATCAGGAATAGATTATTTAAGCTTCACTTCCTCAGTTTGCATTGCATGTACACATTCCTCATCACATTGAAGTTGCAGATCCCTCGACACTGCCCATGATGCAATATACAACACACCACAGATATTTTGCACAATTCCCTCGGTCATTGTGTAAGGCAACTTTGAATTAATCCAGACATCTCCACCTATGTTTCAGTATTCAAATCAATAACACACCTCGTACATATATGTATCTGATTATAATTACATTCCACTTGATTTGGTGGTTTTTGCACATGCCACGAGCTATGTTACACAAGAGCCATCCTTACAGATATTCTCAACCACCACTTGTACCAATTTTGACACTGCACTGAGCAGCTGCAGTATAATTGCGGGTCTGAGCCTGATCATTTGTTTGTGGAAATCAAACTACATTCAAGTGATAGAGGAACGCTATACTGCAAGTAGATAATCTAATATTTTAAAAATATCTATTTCCTTCCCCCCCCCCCACCCCCTGCTTACTTTGCTATCCACTTTCTTTTCCACATGACTTTTTCAAAATCTTTTCATTTCTGTATTTTATCCTGCAATGCTATTTGCTCTCTTTTCTCACTCTACTCTCTATCCTTTTTTAATCATTGCTGATCCTTACATTGTTGCAGCTTCAAACTAAGCCTCATCTTCCAGATTAAATCTATTCTGGATAGTTCAACTCCATAACCTTGTGCAATTTCAATCATAAATTTTAGATTTATTTTGAAAATATTGATTATTATATTGCTGTATAGTATTTATTCTTGTAATATTAAAATAAATCAAATGCTCTTGCCACTAAGAGAGTTTAAAATGTCAACAATATCACTAAGAAAAGAAAAACCAGGGCAAGACTATTTAGCCCATCAAGTCAGCACCAGCCAGAGTGTATATATAATTATTCTATAATAGACTTCCTTTCTATACGAGGTGTTGATCCACTAATACTAAATTCCTTCCCCTAAAAAGTTGTAGGACTTCAATATCTCTATAACCTTTAACCCTCTTTCTGAACAAATATCAATTCCGCTCCATTTTAAATGCACCAATTAACCTCAATTCAGGCTGCCTTCTGTGAGTCTATTTCACATGTCCATGATTATATAAAGTCGCTTTTGATCTTTAACCTAGCTTTGCACTTTGATCATAAAACGACTTAATTGAGGATGAGTTTAATAAGATTGCTTCACTGCACAGGCTTATTGATTGAAATTCGATTCCAGTAATCCACAGAGAAGATAGTAAGAGTGCGAGAGCCTCACATTCCTTTCCTTCAGTTTCTGTGCAGTTATCAGCGTTGTTTTAATTGAAAGACACAGTGATAGTTCATCAGAAGTATTCAGTTGACCCTCTCCTTCGGAGTCCATATATTTTTATTTTGTTGTACTCTGCTCCTTTTCAGGAATGAATATGCCATGCAGGTCAAGAAATAAATCAGCACTAATTGAAGCACGGCCCAGTTCTTTGAAAGTTTGTGCATCAAGTACAAGTAACAATGAAGATTTCCCGGCATCAGTGCACACGATGGAGGAAAGTAGGACACCTGAAAAATGCATTTCAAACGCAAGCTTATATTTTCTGTACATTTAATAATCATTTAAAAATATAGTTAATTCAAGTTTAGTCTTTGTGCAAAGTTGTTGCAGCTGCGACTGACACTAAATTTTTGCAGTGTAAATTGGGTATTAAAACGCAAGCTGACTTCAAAGCACAGGGGTATCTCAGGCCATTTTCCTGCAGTGCCAGGTTAGACCCCGAATCTGGATTCACGCTGCATTCATATTGGCTCTGAAATTGCGGCCTCTCCGGGTGTGTACGATGTGTGCACGTGCCCGAAGAGGCCCCGCAAGTTCCGGGTTTGGGCACGCAATGTTCATGCACCCGAACCCGGCACTTGCGATCGGTCAAAATGTCTTTTGACAGATCGCACGCATCTCCGGGAGAAGGTCCTTTGCGGGCATGGATTTGGGCTATTTGCCCTACTCTTGCCCAGCGAATGTCCTTCAAACTCTTACATAGTATAAGGCCTGCTTTTACCAGCGTAAATTTTAATAAATAGAAAAAAATAAATGTTATTAAAAACCTGGTCTATGAAGGTCGGTTTATTTTTTAACACAATTAAAACATGCTTTTAAAAAATTCAAAAAAATAAATTTTCTTTCAAACATTCAATGCAATTTCGATTAATTAAAAAAAAAAATGAAGTATTTTTTAAATTTATGTTTGTGTTTTATTTGTTTTTTGGGGTATTCCCATTGATAGTAATGGGAGCTCGAAGCTCCCATCACTATCACTGAGAATACTACATTGTGATTGGTGGTCCAGGCCCACATGATCACAGGAAGCGCTTAGCTCCTGGGATACGTGGGCCTCTGTGCTGAGCTGTGCAGCAAGGCCTCGGACCCGAAGTGTTCGTTGGAGCGGGACCATCAGGTACATTTGGATTTTTTTTTTTGGTCGGAGGCATACGCCCACGGGAAGCCTCCAAACTCAATTTTTGGCCCATTTTAGCTGCAGCAAAAGTGTGAAGTAAATTACCACATACCAGGGATATAGTTGTCGTGTCAATGCACGCTTAATCTGGTATAATGAATGCCATTTAAAGTATAACTAGAGTTTTGCCAGTATAGACAACAAACTAAATTTCACTTGTTGTGTTGACCTGATTGCCCTTTGCAGTTCTGCCAACTGATTATGAATCCCAGGTCTTTGTATAACCACAACCTGTGAATGTAATTTTAACTTGCCAAATATAAAGTAAACGTAACCACTGCATCCATTTCTTTCAGAGAGCAGGTGCTGCTAATGGTTCTGCTGCAGCCATTTCCAGCTCCTCTAGACCCATCTTGTTTCTTTACTGGTCCCATTACCACCCCCTTTTGCCTAGCACCATCAGTGCTATTTAATCACTCCTGCCCTCCACCCTATCACAGACCTTCCATTTAGTTCTCAACTCCCCTCCCCCTTTCCCTGCCTCTGTACTTGCTTAAAAATGACTACATTTCTAATTTTTTTCGAGTTCTAATGAAAGTAGACACAACGAAGGAAGACACAAATAACCTTCCGGAAATACTAGGAGACCGAGGGTCTAGTGAGAAGGAGGAACTGAAGGAAATCCTTATTAGTCGGGAAATTATGTTCGGGAAATTGATGGGATTGAAGGCCGATAAATCCTCGGGGCCTGATAGTCTGCATCCCAGAGTACTTAAGGAAGTGGCCCTAGAAATAGTGGATGCATTGGTGATCGTTTTCCAACAGTCTATCGACTCTGGATCAGTTCCTATGGATTGGAGGGTAGCTAACGTAAAACCACTTTTTAAAAAAGGAGGGAGAGAGAAAACGGGTAATTATAGACTGGTTAGCCTGACATCAGTCGTGGGGAAAATGTTGGAATCAATTATTAAAGATGAAATAGCAGCACATTTGGAAAGCAGTGACAAGATCGGTCTAAGTCGGCATGGATTTATGAAAGAAAAATCATGCTTGACAAATCTACTGGAATTTTTTGAGGATGTAACTAGTAGAGTGGACAAGGGACAACCAGTGAATGTGGTGTATTTGGACTTTCAAAAGGCATTTGTCAAGGTCCCACACAAGAGATTAGTGTGCAAAATTAAAGCACATGGTATTGGGGATAATGTACTGACGTGGATAGAGAACTGGTTGGCAGACAGGAAGCAAAGAGTCGGGATAAACGAGTCCTTTTCAGAATGGCAGGCAGTGACTAGTGGGGTGCCGCAGGGCTCAGTGCTAGGACCCCAGCTATTTACAATATACATCAATGATTTAGATGAAGGAATTGAGTGTAATATCTCCAAGTTTGCAGATGACACTAAGCTGGGTGGCAGTGTGAGCTGTGAGGAGGATGTTAAGAGGCTGCAGGGTGATTTGGACAGGTTAGGTGAGTGGGCAAATGCATGGCACATGCAGTATAATGTGGATAAATGTGAAGTTATCCATTTTGTGGGCAAAAACACAAAGGCAGAATATTAACTGAATGGCAGCAGATTAGGAAAAGGGGAGGTGCAATGAGACCTGGGTGTCATGGTACATCAGTCATTGAAAGTTGGCATGCAGGTACAGCAGGTGGTGAAGAAGGCAAATGGTATGTTGGCCTTCATAGCTAAGGGATTTGAGTATAGGAGCAGAGAGGTCTTACTGCAGTTGTACAGAGCCTTGGTGAGGCCTCACCTGGAATATTGTGTTCAGTTTTGGTGTCCTAATCTGAGGAAGGATGTTCTTGCTATTGAGGGAGTGCAGCGAAGGTTCACCAGACTGATTCCCAGGATGGCAGGACTGACATATGAGGGGAGACTGGATCGACTGAGCCTGTATTCACTGGAGTTTAGAAAGATGAGAGGGGATCTCATAGAAACATATAAAATTCTGACGGGACTGGGCAGGTTAGATGCAGGAAGAATGTTCCCAATGTTGGGAAGTCCAGAACCAGGGTACACAGTCTAAGGATAAGGACTAAGCCATTTAGGACTGAGATGAAGAGAAAGTTCTTCACTCAGAGTTGTTAACCTGTGGAATTCCCTACCGCAGAGAGTTGTTGATGCCAGTTCATTGGATATATTCAAGAGCGAGTTAGATATGGCCCTTACGGCTAAGGGGATCAAGGGGTATGGAGAGAAAGCAGGAAAAGGGTACTGAGGTGAATGATCAGCCATGATCTTATTGAATGGTGGTGCAGGCTCGAAGGGCCGAATGGCCTATTCCTGCATCTATTTTCTAAGTTTCTAGTCATTGACCTGAAACGTTAACTCTGTTTCTCTCTGCACAGATGCTGCCTGACCTGCTGAGTTTATCTAGCATTTTCTCTTTTAATTATAAAGTAAACAGGATGCTTTAACTCGGGTATCAGGTATTCCAGCAAGAAAGTAAAAAAAAACTCATAACTGTGTAAGAATATGGACTTTTGAGGGTAGTTTGAGGGAAAAGGCATTGCAAACAGTCAAATGACCTCAAGCTTTTTGTTAGAACTTCTATTCTGCAAAATCCACAGTTTTCAGACTACAGGTGCTCGGTGTGTCATGGATTGCCTTGTTTATGGATCAAATGCCCTTGTTTTTGCTAGAAAGGCTAAGGAAGAGAACAGGGAGATTCAAGGCCAATATATCTTTTCCGAGCCAAAAGCAAAATACTGCGGATGCTAGAAATCTGAAATAAAAACAGAAAATGCTGGAAATACGCAGCAGGTCAGGCAGTATCTGTGGAGAGAGAAACAGAGTTAATGTTTCAGGTCAGGTTCTGACGAGAGGTCATTGATCTGAAACATGAACTCTGTTTCTCTCTCCATAGATGTTGCCTGACCTGCTGAGTATTTCCAGCACTTTCTGTTCTTATATCTTTTCTGAGGCTCCATGTTAAAAAATGAACACAGTGCTCCAGATGGGGCCTGACCAAGGCTCTGTACAACTGAAACATTATTTCCTCGCATTTGAATTCACACCCCCTTGAGGTAAAGGCCAAAATTCCATTAGCCTTTTTGAGTAATTTTTGTACCTGTGCATTAGCTTTTAGTCATTTGTGTACAAAATGTGGGCCAGCAGTAGGCCAGAAGATTTTCGTGGCCCTACAAAAATATTTTAAAAAACGCCCAAAATGTAACTTCTGGGAGAGGCCTGCAGCGGTTTCTTTAAGCACCACTGTTTAGGCCTCTCAATGCCTGAAGAAACTGGGACTGGCATGCACTGTGCATGCCTCACCCATTTCTCTTTGAAAGTTGCATTCGGATTTCCACAACAGTTGTAGAAGTCTGTTTGCATAATGCAAGGTGTTCTTTTAAAGGCTTGCCAAAAGTTGATACCATATTTTCAACTGCTGGTAGCCAGGTTTTCAAGTGAGAAATGGATGGCCGACAGTTGAAAATCACCCGTTTTAACGCCACCATTGACCAGTCATTTTGAACGTCCCTTCTGTTTCTGCCTTTACTTACTACACTGCCCGACAGATTATTCCAAGTTCTTCCTGGTATCCGTTTGAATTTCATTACTCATCAGTTCAAGTTTCTGTCCTCTAGCCCTACTTTGCTGGTTCAATTTCAAGTAATATTCTGGATGTAATTTAAGTATAACATTTAATACTTTATGTAATGTATGTACATAAGGTCTGCCCACCACCAGGGGACACTACCGTCGGAGGTCCTAGGGTCATAGGTACACTCGTGCTGGGTCCAGTATATAACCTGAACTTCACCTTTGTATCTTCACTTCTGGAAGCCATTAAAGACTGACCAGGTTACACCTAGTCACTGGCTCACAGTACGGAGTTCATTGTATCATTTCATACATTACACTTTATCTACATGGATGAGCTCAACCCCATCCCCCATTCACCTTCATTCTAGACTGTAGAGTTTGCGCTTTTTTGCCTTTAAGCTTCTGCGGTACCCTCTCCAATACTTGTATTGGTTGCTGACATTGAGTTGCTTTAGGTTAAAGAACCCTTACCATCATCCTCATCTTTGGCACCTGGAGGTTTGACGAACACTGGTTCTGCTGGCCAGCAATGTTCTTCCATCCACTCAAGGCAGCTTTTGGTCTGAGTATCACATTTAATTATCTGGAAAAATATTTGTGTTTTATGTTTACAGCAGCATGTAGTGGAAATCTATCTCCAGTAGGACAGTCAATTTCTCGATAATAAACTGTACGGTAGAAAAAAAGATTTCAGCAACACAGGAAAGACAATTCAGACCCCAGCTGCAGCATTCTATCGGCGTGGGAACCGATTAACTGGACTGGATTAACTCTGCACATATATTGTAGTCACATTTTGTTAATACCTGATACAAGGACACACAGAATGTGCAGAGGTTAAAGATTTGGCTCCCAAAAAGAAAATGAACACCCTTAAAATGCAACAGTATAAGAAAGCAATACAAATATTAACATATAAAAGAAAATTTCTCATATTATCAAGCATTTTAAGTCAGTCAAGTTTTGTCTCGGATAAGATTTCAGATTATTGAGAGGGGCGGGGGGAGTGGACTGGAGAAGATTTGAGACCCTGGCTATTTTAACTCCCAGGCCTCATGCCACTGATCTGCTTCCCATTCCAGGCAGGAAGTGGATGGCAGCCTCTGAGAAATTAGGCGACCCTTGGTCTGTCAGCATGACTATGGATTTAGGGAAAGGGATCTGGGAGTGTCTTGCAGAAGGGTAGGTGGGAGTCTGGGGCATGGGAGAGCATTACTCTCCTTGTGGGGCCTGAAGGAGTAAAACGGTACCCATCTGGGCCTCCATAATTGTTGCTGTTTCTTTAAATTCGACTTGCGCTCAATTTCGCTCTCCTAGAGTGTAGAACCAGTGCCTGGAATTGTTATGCAAATAAGGTCAGACACAAAAATTGCATTAGCACTTGCAATTCTGGTGGATCTTAAAGCAGTGCAAACTATAATAGAACCTGTTTTACACCCAAGGGCAGAAATCATCCCCTCTATCATTTATTATGGTAGCCAGACGAAATGATAGAGAGCATCATCTAGTGGCAAAAATATTGTACTCTTTGGGATTATGGTTTGAAGTTCCAAAATTCAGGTATCTATGAAGCTTATTATGAACATCTATTCCAAGATTGCTATGGACACAAAAGTATCCTTGCATGTGCTGCCAAGACAGAAAATATATGTGTACTCACTCTATGATGCCAGGGATTGAATGCAGATTCTTCCACCACCCCAGAACTGATTAGCTTACCAACACCAACATTCACACAGGATGGACAATCAACGTCCAAGAAAACACAAAACTCGCCCATAAAGACAATGCAACCCTCTCCCATTAGACCGCCATTGAAACCAGATCCACATGCAGGTCACCTCGGGCCCTGCTGAGACAGGTAAGTAAAGGCCAACCTTTGCTGCTGTGCTTTCAGTTGTAGATGGTCATTCATCACCTTATAGAAAACTTAATGGAGGGATAAAGACAAATATCAGCGTACATTTTTAAAGACACAGATCAACTCAATGATCCCATTTGTAAAAAGCAAAAATTGTAGCCATTTCTGAAGAAGCCACATGTAACCCAATGCCGGTCATTGCATTCTCCATTTACTCTTTGTCCAACTCACATCTATGTTTAATATTTTACCTTTGTTGGAATTGGTCGCCACGCAATGCTAGATGCATAAATGTATCTGTACTTTTTGCCATTGTAATCATAATTTATTCGAGGAAGCTCGATTCCTGGAAAACAAAGTAATAGGTCGTGAAATTAATTTGAATCTATTTTTTATGGTTGGGCTATTTAATAAATAAACCCTTAATAATAATTCTGTACCTTTGAACATACAGATGAGCTGCCAAGTCTAAATGTTATGTTATTTTATGTTTCATGCTACATGTTTTCACGCCATTGGTTCCCCGTTTAGCAATGCCTTGATTTTAAAATTCTCATCCTTGATTTCAAATCACTCCATGGACTCTCCCCTCCCTATCTTTCTAACCTCCTCCAGCCCAAAAAACCTCACAGATCTCTGCTTTCCTCCAACTCTGGCCTCTTGCGCATCCCCAATTTTAATCGCTCCACCTTTGGCATCCATGCCTTCAGCTAACGAGGCCTAAGTTCCGGAATTCCCTCCCTAAACCTCTTCGCCTTTCTATCTACCTCTCTTTCGTCCTTTAAGACGCTTCTTAAAACCTTTTTGACCAAGCTTCTTCCTTAATATCTCCTTGTGGCTTGGTGTCAAATTTTGTTTAACGCTCCTGTGAAGCGCCTTGTGACGTTTTACGACGTTAAAGGCGCTGTATAAATACAAGTTGTTGTTGTTACCTTCAAATAATATTTCAGGCTGGCAGTACACGTATTCATCGTTCTCCTTCAGTGCGTATGCTGTTGTGTCTTGAAGTCTGACCATATTTGTTCCCAACTCTGTATTTTATAAAAGGTAACAAACAATTAAAATAGATTTTTCCTCACATTTTCTCCTCTTAGGCCCCAGCTCCAAAGGTAAGTAGCTCATCCCGGAGTAACATTCCACAGAATAGCCCAAATAGTGAGTATCAATAGACTATTCAACCATGCTTACCTCAAGTCCACATGTGCACAATTTCCACAAGTGGGTCATAGGATGGCAATCGCAAGTTTTTCTTTCACTACAGCAAGATTACCAAGGCCTGTCGCACTACCCTACCATCACCCTAGTTGAGACTGATTAACTCCACACTTGCCAGGATTCAAATCTGAGACGTTCTTCATCTGCCTGGGCCAATACCACTTAGTGCAGTGTCTTTACCTACTAAATTTCCAAGAAAGGCCATTTTTTCAATGTATTTGAATGGCAATATCAAAAATGGATGAATAGTTGAATGTACAGGGCAGCTTTAGTATGATTTCAAGATTTTTGTTTGGCATAGAAACATAGAAAATAGGTGCAGGAGTAGGCCATTCGGCCCTTTAAGCCTGCACCAACATTCAATATGATCCTGGCTGATCATGCATTTCAGTACCCCATTCCTGCTTTCTCTCCATACCCCTTGATCCCTTTAGCCATAAGGGACACATCTAACTCCCTTTTGAATATATCTAACGAACTGACCTCAACAACTTTCTGTGGTAGAGAACTCCACATGCTCAAACTCTCTGAATGAAGAAGTTTCTCCTCATCTCGGTCCTTACTCCTTATCCTTAGACTGTGACCTCTGGTTCTGGATTTCCCCAACATCGGGAACATTCTTCCTGCATCTAACCTGGGTAACTTTATGAATGTGCACACCCAGCATGAAACTTCACCAGCCGGGGACACAAACTGGGAATTTAGGCACATGCTCTCCACAATTTTCTTTTCATTCAATTCAATGGACAAAAGAAATTATAGATGCAGATGCCTCCATTTCTGACTCATACTCCCAGCCAGCAAAACTCCGGGCCGTATCTGCTGTTTCTCTAGGATTTCCGCCGCACTTCAGCCGAAACCCTGCAGGAATTCTCCCAAATGTTTAATACATCTGCGTAAATATTCACAAGTTACAGGAATGCATTATATAAAATATTTCCTGTCATTTGTGCCTGATGTTTACTTGTACGCTGATAACACCCAGCTCTACCTCACTACCACCTCTCTCGACCCCTCCACGGTCTCTAAATTGTCAGACTGCTTATCCGACATCCAGTTCTGGATGAGCAGAAATTTTTCTCCAATTCAATATTGGGAAGACCAAAGCCATTGTTTTCGGTCCCCGCCACTAACTCCATTCCCTAGCCAATGACTCCATCTCCCCAACTTCTGTCTGGGGCTGAACCAGACTGTTTGCAACCTTGGTGTTATATTTGACCCGGAAATGAGCTTTCGGGCACATATCCGCAGCATAACTAAGACCGCCTATTTCCACCTCTGTAAAATTGCTCATCTGCGCCCTTGCCTCAGTCCTCATCCATGCCTTTGTTATCTCTAGACTTAACTATTCCAATGCACTCCAGGGTGGCCTTGTACATTCTACCCTACGTAAACTAGTGATCCAAAACCCGGCAGCCCTTGTCCTAACTCGTGCCAAGTCCTGCTCACCCATCACCCCTGTGCTCGCTGACCAACATTGGCTTCTGGTTAAGCAATGCCTCGATTTCAAAATTTTCATCCTTATTTTCAAATCCCTCCATGGCTCCATGGTCCAGCCCCAACCCTCGCGGGATGTTTTGCGCTCCTCTAATTCTGCCCTCTTGAGCATCCCTGATTATAATCGCTCAACCATTGGTGGCCATGTCTTCTGTTGCCAAGGCCAAAAGCTCTGGAATTCCCTGCCTAAACCTCTCCACCTTTCTTTCTTTCTTCAAGACGCTCCTTAAAACCTACCTCGTTGACCAAGCTTTTGGCCAGCTGCGCTAATTTCTAGTTATGCAACTTGGTGTCAAATTTTCTATCTCATAATACTCCTGTGAAGTGCCTTCGGATATTTCACTACGTTAAAGGCACTATATAAATACAAGTTGTTGTTGTTGCTCCTGGGACAGGCCAATTTAGCAGTGGGAGAGCCTGTGCCCAACCTGCGCAGGCGTTGGCCTTACTGTCGAATGCGCAGGGCCCTTGCTTAGGCGTCCCAGGCAAGTGCCTGAAACAGGCATTCAGCCCCTTAACTATGCCCTACATTGGCCATGACCTGCATCAATTTTTTTGGAGTAAGTTGGTTTTTTTGGCCGAAGTTAGAAAATGCCATTTTCCCAAAAAGATTTGCTCCAGAGTAAGTCAGTTAGGTACGATTTTTTTTAGGTCAGTTTTTTTTTCTCAAAAGGGGGTGTTCCCAGACGCTTACGCCAGTTTTGGCCATTTATGCCACTTTGGCCAGCAAAAACGTACTCCAAACCCACTTAGGTCAGCATATGTGACCAGCTCTGAAAAACCTTGTGGGCAGTTAAGAAAAAGCAGTGCACATTCGGCAGACATTAGAGCAGAGATAGGGGAGAGTAGGGAACTGGAGAGGACCTCAACAACCAAGCAGCAAACATTAAGGAAAAGCTCAAACCAATAAAATACAATAAAAAAAGAAGTAAATCCTACCTTATCTTTAAAGTCTGCCCGGGAAAGACAGCAGGCCGGCCTGTGTGTGAGGCCATTCGGCCTGGGATAGGGGAGGGAAGACACACTGGAGAAGTTGGATCTGCGCATTTCATCGCGGGGGTGGGGTGAGAGCCAGAGCCCGCCGAGCGATGGGAGAAGCTGCTGTGCTTTTCATCGGGGCTGCGATGCTCTTTAAAAATGGCAGAGTGGTGAGTTTTTTCTCTCTACTACGCATGCGCGCACTGCGGGGCCGGCACCACTGCGCATGCGCGAAGGTGCCGGCACTATTTTCGGCGCGGGCGTTTGGCTCCGCCCCCCCACCCCCACCCCACCTCACCATCGACACCAGGACTCCGGTGACTGTACACAGCGGCCAGGATAGGGCGAGTTTTTCCCGGCGCCGTTTCCAGCGCGCAAAGTCGGCGTGCTTGAGGTCAGTGCTCCGACAAAACTGCTTGGGGAAAATCTTGCCCTAATTTACACAAGAACATAAGAACATAAGAATTAGGAACAGGAGTAGGCCATCTAGTCCCTCGAGCCTGCTCTGCCATTCAATAAGATCATGGCTGATTTGACCGTGGACTCAGCTCCACTTACCCGCCCTCTCTCCATAACCCTTAATTCCCTTATTGGTTAAAAATCTATCTATCTGTGACTTGAATACATTCAATGAGCTAGCCTCAACTGCTTCCTTGGGCAGAGAATTCCACAGATTCACAACCCTCTGGGAGAAGAAATTCCTTCTCAACTCGGTTTTAAATTGGCTCCTCCATATTTTGAGGCTGTGCCCCCTAGTTCTAGTCTCCCCTACCAGTGGAAACAACCGCTCTGCCTCTATCCTGTCTATCCCTTTCATGATTTTAAATGTTTCTATAAGATCACTCCTCATCCTTCTGAACGCCAATGAGTAACGACCCAGTCTATTCAATCTATCATCATAAGGTAACCCCCTCATCTCCGGAATCAGCCTAGTGAATCGTCTCTGTACCCCCTCCAAAGCCAGTATATCCTTCCTTAAGTAAGGTGACCAAAACTGCACGCAGTACTCCAGGTGCGGCCTTACCAATACCCTATACAGTTGCAGCAGGACCTCCCTGCTTTTGTACTCCATCCTTCTGTTGGGGCGGATGAAAACCCCCTCATTTTACCCAGAAGGAAAAGGGCTGTGGGATCAGTCTGTGCTGTGAATTGAAACCGATACAGTTTGACCTTGGCAGAGCAGTGATTGGACGGGGGAGAACACCGGAGGGCCAATGGTGAGACAGAGTCAGCCCGAAGCATGGGGCTTTCAAGCCAATGGGAGAGCACTTGCTCAAACTATGGGACTGACTCACAGCCATTATCGGACTATTGTCTTCCCCATGTTTACACTATGGAAGGAAATTATGCAGATCTTCAGAAAACTAGGGAACCCAAAACAAACCAAGGACCTACACAATGGCTACAGGAGGCCAATGCAATCAACACCCATTCAAACCTTAAGTAGGTTAACATCAGTGGAAAAAACCCACAATAATCTAAAACTGCTGCATTTTTCAAAATCACAAAGCCCACCAATGGGAAGAACCGATTTCAGCAGGAGAGGCGGACTGGATAATCTGGCTATAAAATGGGTTTCTGACGTAGTGTGGGTGGTTCCCTGCCCTCGTCATCCAACAACCAGCAAGATTCTCGACACTGAAGGAAAACCAGTGTCCGAAGACACCGAAGATAGAAGAAACAAACCACTAGACTGCAGAAGGCACAGTAGTGAGTATAGCCTCTGGTCCCCAGAACTCCCAACTCAGTTAGGCCAGGAAAGGTGGGAGGTTGGGCATTGTACTGCTAAACTTGTTGTAAGGATTTTCGTTGTGTCCCTTTAGTGGGATTTAGGGGGATTGTTTTGTTGGTGTATTGCTGTTTGTTGAGATACAGCTTGACAAATAAATTAGAAGCCTAAGTTCCTCTTGGAATCACCTTGTCTCAGTTCTATTGTATTACATCTCCTGATCGTGAGTCTTATGTCAGAACATTGTAAGGGAAGCTAGGAGCGCCTCGAAAACGCTCAACTGTGTGTCACAGGCTAGGGAAGAAGGGGTTAGGAGTGTTTGACATTCACAGGTGCCTCACAGGCTAGGCATAAGCTGTGGGGACGCATGAGTCTCAAAACCCCCTTCATAAGCTGTGGACACAGTCTCTCCAGGGGTGCTCTTGCAGCACTCAATGTACCTCACAGGCCAGGCATAAGCTGTGAGGACAGAAGCCCAGAGAGAGACACCCAAGGCACAACAACACTCCCTGAAAACCCCTTACACTTCTCGCAATGAAGGCCATCATTCCAAAATTCCAGAAGGCCAAAATTAAAAACTAATGCGTATAAGGTGGCCAAGGTTAGTGGGAAAATAGAAGATTGGGAAAATTTTAAACAACAGCAAAGAATTACTAAAAAAGCAATAAAGAAAAGATAGATTACGACGGTAAACTTGCGCAAAACATAAAAACGGATAGTAAAAGCTTTTACAGATATATAAAACGGAAAAGAGTGACTAAAGTAAATGTTGGTCCCTTAGAAGATGAGAAGGGGGATTTAATAATGGGAAATGTGGAAATGGCTGAGACCCTAAACAATTATTTTGCTTCGGTCTTCACAGTGGAAGACACAGAAACCATGCCAGAAATTGCTGGTCACAGGAATGTGGGAAGGGAGGACCTGGAGACAATCACTATCACTAGGAGGGTAGCGCTGGACAGGCTAATGGGACTCAAGGTAGACAAGTCCCCTGGTCCTGATGAAATGCATCCCAGGGTATTAAAAGAGATGGCGGAAGTTATAGCAGATGCATTCGTTATAATCTACCAAAATTCTCTGGACTCTGGGGAGGTACCAGTGGATTGGAAAGCAGCTAATGTAATGCCTCTGTTTAAAAAAGGGGGCAGACAAAAGGCAGGTAACTATAGGCAGGTTAGTTTAACATCTGTAGTGGGGAAAATGCTTGAAACTATCATTAAGGAAGAAATAGCGGGACATCGAGATAGGAATAGTGCAATCAAGCAGACACAGTATGGATTCATGAAGGGGAAATCATGTTTAACTAATTTACTGGAATTCTTTGAGGATATAACGAGCATGGTGGATAGAGGTGTACCGATGGATATGGTGTATTTAGATTTTCAAAAGGCATTCGATAAGGTGCCACACAAAAGGTTACTGCAGAAGATAAAGGTACGGGGAGTCAGTGGAAATGTATTAGCATGGATAGAGATTTGGCTGGCTAACAGAAAGCAGAGAGTCGGGATAAATGGGTCCTTTTCGGGTTGGAAATCGGTGGTTAGTGGTGTGCCACAGGGATCGGTGCTGGGACCACAACTGTTTACAATATACATAGATGACCTGGAAGAGGGGACAGAATGTAGTGTAAAAAAATTTGCAGATGACACAAAGATTAGTGGGAAAGAGGGTTGTGTAGAGGACACAGAGAGGCTGCAAAGAGATTTAGATAGATTAAGCGAATGGGCTAAGGTTTGGCAGATGGAATACAATGTCGGAAAGTGTGAGGTCATCCACCTTGGGAAAAAAAACAAAAAAAGGGAATACTATTTGAATGGGGAGAAATTACAACATGCTGCGGTGCAGAGAGACCTGGGGGTCCTTGTGCATGAATCCCAAAAAGTTAGTTTGCACGTGCAGCAGGTAATCAGGAAGGCGAATGGAATGTTGGCCTTCATTGCGAGAGGGATGGAGTCCAAAAGCAGGGAGGTCCTTCTGCAACTGTATAGGGTATTGGTGAGGCTGCACCTGGAGTACTGCGGGCAATTTTGGTCACCTTACTTAAGGAAGGATATACTGGCTTTGGAGGGGGTACAGAGACGATTCACTAGGTTGATTCCGGAGATGAGAGGGTTACCTTATGATGATAGATTGAGTAGACTGGGTCTTTACTCGTTGGAGCTCAGAAGGATGAGGGGTAATCTTATAGAAACATTTAAAATAATGAAAGGGATAGACAAGATAGAGACAGAGAGGTTGTTTCCACTGGTCGGGGAGACTAGAACTAGGGGGCACAGCCTCAAAATACGGGGGAGCCAATTTAAAACCCCAGAGGGTTGTGAATCTGTGGAATTCTCTGCCCAAGGAAGCAGTTGAGGCTAGCTCATTGAATATATTCAAGTCACAGATAGATAGATTTTTAACTAATAAGGGAATTAAGGGTTATGGGGAGCGGGCGGGTAAGTGGAGCTGAGTCCACGGCCAGATCAGCCATGATCTTGTTGAATGGCGGAGCCGGCTCGAGGGGCGAGATGGCCTACTCCTGTTTCTAATTCTTATGTTCTTATGTAACATTCCATTCGCCTTCCTGATTACCTGCTGCACCTGCAAACTAACTTTTTGGGATTCATGCACAAGGACGCTCGCGGCCTTCCGCGAGAGGTGGGCACCGGAGGGACTGGAGTGCATCATCACGCCCGGCAACCAAATTTTAATTTGATTTTACGTTTTAAAGTTTAATTTGTTTTAATTGCCGGTGTTTTTAGTGTCCCCTTCCCTTTTATAGGGGGCACCGGAAAAATTGTGATTTTAGTGCCCCAAAAAAAAAAAGGAAAAAAGGGCCTTGTAAATGTCTGGTGTGTCACCCAAGTCGGGTGGCACAGTTTAATGTTCATGTTTTGCAGGTAGACTCTAAAAGAGTTTCATGCACAAGGACCCCCAGGTCCCTCTGCACCTCAGCATGTTGTAATTTCTCTACATTCAAATAATTTAGGGGCCCAGCGCTTGTTAAAGGATCCCTTTGAGAAATTAGTCACCGGTGAGTGGCGCAGGTGTTTGGGGCCTCCCTCGTTGCGGATCCTTCAGTGGCCACGGCGGCCCTCCAGATAAATATTAAAAATGTTGTTGTTAAAAAAAGAACTTTCCTGCGGGAGCAGGAGGAGCAGAAGCACTCCCCTGCTCCAATCGCCCCCTCCCTGGACTTACCGGTGGGCCCAAAATTGCCAGCTCCCTTAGGGCGAACTGCCTGCCCCATTATTCTGATGAGGGCCGAGTACCAATTTTTACTGATCCACTGGGATTCTTTTAGGGCCAGGATGAGAACAGGCCCAGCTGTCTTTTAATCACACAATGGAGTCCTCAGTAGAAGATGGAACCCAAAGACAATCTCACTGAATAGCCTTTCTAACACTCTAGAGACCTGTTGGAAATCATGCCCGGAAAATAGGCGGGTTTCATTGTTGTTCACATGATTGGGTAGGAAACTTGCTGGTCAAATTTAAATGAGGCCAGCGAGTATGTTTCACACTCACCCTGCCGGTCTGAAACCTATTCCAGGTTAAAATTGACCCCCACGATGTTCCATCTCTGAGCACTGACATCCTTCACCTTGATGAGCACAAACAACCTCACTCCCCCAAAAAGATAGTGCTCAGCGAATTTTGAGATTTCGAAAAGCTTTTCAATTTGGAGTAGTTTTACACTATGATCCTTCAATGTGGGAATGTTGGAGTTGCTTTCACATTGATCTTTTAACTTATCACCGAAAAGCAAAATCCCATTTTGCTAGACTGGACTGCAATTGCACTTCAGCATGGCTACTGAGAATAACCAAGACATGTTCTTCTGGAACGGTTTGTTTCAAATCCATGGGCCAGGCAATAACAGCAAACTAACAGTGTCAAATTTCTCCATGATGTTAAAAAGTGACAATTTTTAAGAAACTTATATATATATTTTAAAGTTTATTCATGATATTTCAAGTTCTACCTTATCCCCATGTGAGAGCCCCAATTTTTGTTTTGCTGTCTGTGACGTGTTTAAAAACTCTGGATAAAATCAGCTTCTCATTTCCTGGTTCCCTGCCTGTGAGAATTCTGCAATGTGATTGGCTGCTTAGACAGCTTGTTGACGTCACAGCAGATCACACTCAGGAATTCCCACTATGGAGCTTTCTTCTGGGGCAGCGACGAATGCCTTTGCTTCGTGACTGACTGCATTTTCCAGGCCCATGTCAAACAGATTGGGCCAAAAATTGCGGCCTTCCTGGGCGCGTACGAAGTGCGGACGGACCCAGTGAAACCTCACAAAAGCCGATTTTCGGGATGCGATGCGCATGCACCAAAAAACGGATTTTCCAATGTGTCAAGATTTCTACGTACAGATTCTCCGCATCCCCGCAGGAAGGACATTTGCACGGGTGAGATTGGGCTATTTGTCCAACTCATGCCCAGCAAATATGCTTCAAAATTTTACGGCTGATAAAAGCAGGCGCATAGCATAAGAGCACAAGAGCATAAGAGCAACCAGCATAAGAGTTGTAAAACATATAAAAATGTAATATTAATTTTAAAAATTAAATACTAATTTTTATATTAAAAACCCTGTCCATTGAGGTAAGTTTATTTTTAACACTATTAAAACACATTAAAAAAAATTCCAAAAAATATTTTTTTTCTAAAACATTTAATTACATTTAATTTCAATTAATTTTAAATATATGAGATGTTTTATTTATTATGCTGTGTTTCGGTGTTTTAGGGGTTTTTCTCATTGATAGTAATGGGAGTGCGTACAGAGCTCCCATTTTTATCAATGCGAATACTGCATAGTGATTGGTTGTCCAGTCCCACATGACTCCAGCTTATACGTAAGTACCTCGAAGACATCTTCCTGTGCGCTGCATAGTGAATCTAGGCCTCCGACCGGAAACCTACGTTCCACCAGGACCACCTGGTATTTTCGTAGATTTTTTGGGGGTTGGAGGCGTTCGTACAAAGGAAGCCTCCAACCGCAATTTTCCCCTCATTGATTTCCCAGTTCTAGCACTGAGTTCTCTAAACAATCCTAATTTATTGCAGGAAAATGGCTGAAGATTTACCTTGTCATGCTCCAAGGGAATTACAAATCTTTTGCAACATGGAAGAGAATAGCTTTTGCCTTGTGTTTCAAATTCATTGTTAGGTGACGTTATGTTTGCTAAGTAGAACATATCATACAAACTGTTGTCTTTATATGCAATAATATCGGAGACAACATGGCCGTCTTCCTCGTACGCATTGACATGATGGTAAACCACTAATGCATCCGTGTAGAACTTTGTGGGTAAAGCCTTCTTTGTTTTTCTGTCTATGATATGAATATAGGCCTGAAAAACATAGAATTGATATTATAGTGAATTCAAGAAATATAAATGGGAATGTTTTCTAGAGTTCCTCAGTTGGCAGCACTCATGCCTGAGTAACGAGATTCTAAATTCAATCTTCATACCCAGAATTTGAGCTAATAATCTAAGCCAGTATATTCCTAGGGGACTGCTGGATTGTCAGAGGTATGGATGAGGCATTAATTTGTGGCCACGTCTGTCTGCTTAGATGGATGGTAAAGACCTGATGACAAAAATAAAGTATTTGTGTCTTTGATGGATTATTTTATAGATGTTTATCCATGGTATACATGGGGTTAAAATGAAAAGGAGCAGAACAAATGATTGGCAACCGATATATCAGGTGAAATCCAGTGTGTCGGCCCACGGAATGGCAGAGTAGGGCCCATCTAAAGCCTTCTTTCTTTTTCTGTCTATGATATGAATTATAGGTCTGAAAAACATAGAATTGATATTGATGTGAATTCAAGAAATATAAATGGGAATGCTTTCTAATGTTCCTCAGCTGGCATCATGCCCTGGACCCCCAGAACAAAAATTTTATTAGGCGACTTTTTGGGGGCAGGGGCCCAACAAACTCTCACAGCCAGGACATTTCCATAGGAGCATCCAGCTCCTTTGGTGGGTAAGTGCCACAGATGCACCCCCAGCGGCACAGGCACCTGCCATTGTTATGCAACGAAGAGAATCTCCTCGACCCTGGAATGTCATCTGGGATCAGCGGCAGAAGTTCCTGGTGGGTCCATCCTGGCACTTATGCTGGAATGCAGCCATCATTGACCTTCGATCCCATGATTTACAGGGGCAAGCTCGAGGCTCCGGGCAGTCAGCAGTGAGTCTGTATAACAAACTGTATAACTAAACTATTAAAGTTTAGTTTTCATTTGAATGTTAATAAAGGAGGTATATAATTACTGTAAATGTATTGTTTATGTATGCTACCAATCATTTATCTCTTCACTATTTAGTAAGTCTGTTGAGGCGCTTCTAAGCTTAGTACATGGTCCAAAGTTGAGGAAATCACGTGGCAGCATGTGATGCATCTAAGTAAACATGCAATGACATGGGTCCTCTGTTCGATTGGGAGTGAGGGTTCCCTTATGGTAATGGTCGATGATGGTGAATCTAGTATAAAAATGCAACAGATCCTATGGCATTATTTGTGCGATCATGAGTGCAAAATAGCTGCCTTATTTATCTACATTTTAAAGGGGCAATGTGATGGACGTGGTAATTCAGATAAGCTAATTCCTGAAACACTAGGGATAAATGAACTCCCCAAAACCATCATTATCAAGTTAACACATTTCAATAAGTAAATACTTGTGCGTTAAGCACTTTATGACATTTCTGAAAGACATCATAAGGCACTTTATAAGTACAAATTATTTTCTTCTATGGTTTGATGTGCTACTTCATGATTTATACGTCCAAATCCTGTTTATGAGTATTTTTAAAAACAATGCGTTCTACAAGAAGGAACAATAAAGATTACCTTCAACAGTACAATTGTTCTTAGTGGTGGTTTTGTATTGTTTATTCCAAATTTTACATGAACTAAGATTGATATCCAGTAAGACAGTAACTGAAAAATGTGCCTTTAGAAATGTAGAAACATAGAAATTTACAGCGCTGAAGGAGGCCATTTTGCCCATCATATCCACGCCAGCCGACAAAGAGCCGCACGCCCCTGGTCACCAGCCCTAAAGGTTACATATAAACCTATGAACAATGACGGAAAGGCAAAGAGCACCCATCCCAATCAGTCTGCCTCATACAACTGCGACACTCCTTATACTGAAACATTCTACACTCCACCCCACTGGAGCCATGTGATCTCCTGGGAGATGCAAAAACCAGATTAAAAACCCAGGCCAATTTAGGGAGAAAAAATCTGGGAAAATTCCTCTCCGACCCATCCAGGCGATCGAAACTAGTCCAGGAGATCACCCTGGCCATATTCTATTCCCTGCAGTACTTACCATTTTATCTGCGCCATCAAAAAATCTATCACAAAAAGCAAAGGACCCAGTACTGAGCCCGGCGGAATCCCACTGAAAACACCCTTCCAGTCACAAAAACATCCATCAATCATTACCCTTTGCTTCCTACCTCCACGCCAATTTTGGATCCAAATTGCCAATTTGTGGAAGTATTTCCAGCAAATTTTTCGCTGGATGCTAATCTTTGTTGGGACCAGTTCTGGGGCAGAAAGGATCTGTACAAGATGGGTAGTTTGGAGCTCAACAGAACTGGGACCAATATCCTTGCAGGGAGATTAGGTATTGCTGTCGGTGGGGGGGGCTTAAACTAATTCGGCAAGGGGAGAGACACTGGGATGAAGCATTAAAGAGGAGATACCAGGTCCAGAGGACTGGGAAAGACAAACAGCATTAGAATAAAGAGTAGTTAAGAAATAGGAGGGATCAGACAGGGACGGGCAGGCAGGGTGCGGGGGGGGGGGGTGGAAATGCGAAGCAGACTAAGATGGGCTTAGAGTGCATGAGGTCGAAATTGCCCCTCTCCTTAAGGCCTGCTCCACCGCAAATCGGCGGCCATGCTGAGGAGTGGAGTGGCCACTGACTTTTCGTAGAATGGCCGCTGATAGCCCAGTTTGCCTTTCGAGTTTTTCCGACGGTGCCCCAATCCCCCACCATCGCTCCGCTGCTGCCGATCCATGCAAAGCCCGTCATCAACATGCGCAACGCCGATCTACCCCTCCAATGGCGACATTCCCCTCGGAAAATCTTCAGCCCACCTGGCGGTGCCAAAACCTGTTTTTCCCGGTGGTCCAGTGAGGCTGTGGTCTTCTGCAGTGGTGGTGCGGCTTCCCTTAAAGGGCCAAGTTTGATTTTGTCGTCCGACTACCATGTCGGCCCAACGGTTATGCCCTCGCATTCGGCCGGACCATCAACGGGCAGCTTGGCATCTCCTCTTGGGTGCCAGGCCGCTGGTCTGGCCAAAACCCTCCCTTGGTGGCCCAGTGGGCCGAAGTTTTTAAATCGCGAAGGCTCTCGCCTTTAAGTGAAGAGAGCCGTGGTGACGCAGCGCCGTGATGATGTCATCGCGGCGGTCACTCCGCATCGCCCCCCAACTTCCACCCCTCAGGTGTTGCCACCGACGTATGTCTGCCCCTCAAGTATTGTCACTGCCCCCTTTAAGAGCGACTTCAGGAGCCAAGCAAAAAAAAAACAACAACGAGCAGAATTTCGCTCAAGTGCCGACCTGAACCACAGCTGCGGTAAAAACCATTCAAACGGGGTGCGTGGGTGCCGTTTCGGGCGGGCGGAAATTTCGGCTCCAATGTGCGTAAAGACATGGAGCACGGTAAATAAGGTTGGTGAGCTGCAGGGAGAAGTAGCCAAATGGGATTATGATAAAGCAGCGGTAACGGAGCCTCGTCTCAAACAAGGGGAGGAATCGGCACTTAATGTTCCTGGTTATGTTGTATTCAGGAAAGATAGGGAAGAAAAACAAGGAGGGGGTGGCAATATTGATCAATGACGCTGTTACAGCACCAGAAAATAATCATGTACTTGACGGTTCAAAGACAGAATCTATTTGTTAAGAATTAAGAAACAATAGAGGAGCTATTGCGATGCTGGGTGTGCACTACAGGCCACTAAATAGTGGGAAGGAGATAGAGGAGCAAATGTGTTGGCAAACTGCAGGGATATGCAAGAACCTTAGAGTACTGATAATGGAGGACTTCAATGATCCTACTATAGTCTGGAAAAATATCATCCATCATAGACAGTCCCTCGGAATCGAGGAAGACTTGCTTCCACTCCTAAAGTGAGTTCTTTGGTGGCTGAACAGTCCAATACGAGAGCCACAGACTCTGTCACAGGTGGGACAGATAGTCGTTGAGGGAAGGGATGGGTGGGACTGGTTTGCTGCATGCTCTTTCTGCTGCCTATGCTTGAGCTCTGCACGCTCTCAGCGTTGAGACTCGAGGTGCTCAACGCCCTTCCGGATGCACTTTCTCCACTTAGGGCGGTCTTTGGCCAGGGACTCCCAGGTGTCAGTGGGGATGTCGCATTTTATCAGGGAGGCATTGAGAGTGTCCTTGTAACGTTTCCGCTGCCCACGTTTGGTTCGTTTGCTGTGAAGGAGCTCGGCATAGAGCACTTGCTTTGGGAGTCTCGTGTCTGGCATGCGAACTATGTGAACGGAGGAGGACACTCCATAGACCCTCGCTGTTGACAGTGTCAAAGGCCTTTGTAAGGTCGAAGAAGGCCATGTATAAGGGCTGGCGCTGCTCCCTGCATTTTTCTTGCAACTGTGATGCTGCAAAGATCATGTGCTAGAATTCTTTGAGGATGTAACGAACAGGGTGGATAAAGGGGAACCAGTGGATGTAGTGTATTTGGACTTCCAGAAGGCATTTGACAAGGTGCCACATAAAAGATTACTGCACAAGATTAAAGATCACGGGGTCGGGGGGTAATATATTAGCATGGATAGAGATTGGTTAACTAACAGAAAATAAAGAGTAGGGATAAATGGTTCATTCTCAGGTTGGCAATCAGTAACCAGTGGGGTGCCGCAGGGATCAGTGCTGGGATAAAAACTATTTACAGTCTATAGTGACGACTTGGAGGAAGGGACTGAGTGTAACGTAGCCAAATTTGACGACGATACAAAGATGGGAGGAAAAGCAATGTGTGAGGAGGGCACAAAAAATCTGCAAAAGGACATAGACGGGCTAAGTGAGTGGGCAAAAATTTGGCAGCTGGAGTATAATGTTGGAAAGTGTGAGGTCATGCACTTTGGCAGAAAAAATCAAAGAGCAAGTTATTATTTAAATGGAGAAAGATTGCAAATTGCTGCAGTACAGCGGGACCTGGGGGTACTTGTGCATGAAACACAAAAGGTTAGTTTGCAGGTACAGCAAGTGATCCGGAAGGCCAATGGAATCTTGGCCTTTATTGCAAACATAGAAACATAGAAAATAGGTGCAGGAGTAGGCCATTCGGCCCTTCGTGCCTGTACCACCATTCAATATGATCATGGCTAATCATTTTTGCAACTTTAGTACCCCATTCCTGCTTTCTCTCCATACCCCTTAATCACTTTAGCCATAAGGGACACATCTAACTCCCTTTTGAATATATCTAACGAACTGACCTCAACAACTCTCTGTGGTAGAGAATTCCACAGGTTCACAATTCTCTGAGTGAAGAAGTTTTTCCTCATCTTGGTCCTAAATGGCTTACTCTGTGACTTAGACTGTGACCCATCGTTCTGGATTTCCCCAACATCGGGAACATTCTTCCTGCATCTAACCTGTCCAATCCCATCAGAATTTTATATATTTCTATGAGATCCCCTCTCATTCTTTAAATTCCAGTGAATATAAGCCTAGTCGATCCAGTCTTTCTTCATATGTCAGTCCTGTCATCCCAGGAATCAGTCTGGTGAACCTTCGCTGCACTCCCTCAAAGCAAGAATGTCCTTCCTCAGATTAGGAGACCAAAACTGTACACAATGTTCAAGGTGTGGCCTCACCAAGGCCCTGTACAACTGCAGTAAGACCTCCCTGCTCCTATACTCAAATCCCCTCGCTAAGAAGGCCAACGCCATTTGCCTTCCTCACCTGCATGCCAACTTTCAATGACTGATTTACCATGACACCCAGGTCTCATTGCACCTTCCCTTTTCCTAATCTGTCACCATTCAGATAATATTCTGCCTTCCTGTTTTTGCCACCAAAGTGGATAACCTCACATTTATCCACATTATACTGCATCTGCCATGCATTTGCCCACTCACCTAACCTTCCCAAGTCACTCTGCAGCCTCTTAGCATCCTCCTCCCAGCTCACACTGCCACCCAGCTTAAGTGTCATCTGCAAACTTGGAGATATTACATTCAATTCCTTCGTCTAAATCAATAACGTACATTGTAAATATCTGGGGTCCATGCAGTGAACCTTGTGGTACCCCACTAGTCACTGCCTGCCATTCTGAAAATAACCCGTTCCTACTCTTTGCTTCCTGTCTGCCAACCAATTCTCTATCCACGTCAATACATTACCCCCAATACCATGTGCTTTAATTTTGCACACTAATCTTTTGAAAGCCTTTTGAAAATCCAAATACACCGCATTCACTGGTTCTCCCTTGTCCACTCTAATAGTTACATCCTCAAAAAATTCTAGAAGATTTGTCAAGCGTGATTTCCCTTACATAAATCCATGCTGACTTGGACCGATCCTGTCGCTGCTATTACATCTTTAATAATTGATTCCAACATTTTCCCCATTACCGATGTCAGGCTAACCAGTCTATAATTCCGTTTTCTCCCACCCTCCTTTTTTTTAAAATGGGGTTACATTAGCTACCCTCCAATCCATAGGAACTGATCCAGAGTCTATAGAGTGTTGGAAAATGACCACCAATGCATCCATCATTTCTAGGGCCACTTCCTGAAGTACTCTGGGATACAGACTATCAGGCCCTGGGGATTTATCGGCCTTCAGTCCCATCAATTTCCCGAACACAATTTCCTTACTAATAAGGATTTCCTTCTGTTCCTCCTTCTCGCTAGACCCTCGGTCCCCTAGTATTTCCAGAAGGTTATTTGTGTCTTCCTTAGTGAAGACAGAACCAAAGTATTTGTTCAATTGGTCTGCCATTTCGTTGTTCCCCATTATAAATTCACCTGATTCTGACTGCAAGGGACCTACATTTGTCTTCACTAATCGTTTTCTCTTCACATATCTATAGAAGCTTTTGCAGTCAGTTATTATATTCCCTGCAAGCTTACTCTCAATACTCTATTTTCCCCCTCCTATTTAAACCCTTTGTTCTCCTTTGCTGAATTCTAAATTTCTCCCAGTCCTCAGGTTTGCTGCTTTTTCTGGCCAATTTATATGCCTCTTCCTTGGATTTAACACTATCCCTAATTTTCCTTGTTAGCCACATTGAGCCACCTTCCCCGTTTTATTTTTACACCAGACAGGGATGTACAATTGTTGAAGTTCATCCATGTAATCTTTAAATGTCTGCCATTGCCTATCCACCGTCAACCCTTTAAGTATCATTCGCCAGTATATCCTAGCCAATTCACGTCTCATACCATTGAAGTTACCTTTTTTTATGTTCAGGACCCCAGTCTCTGAATTAACTGTGTCACTCTCCATCTTAATAAAGAATTCTACCATATTATGGTCATTCTTCCCCAAGAGGCCTTGCACAACAAGATTGCTAGTTAATCCTCTCCCATTACACACAACCCAGTCTAAGATGGCCTGTTCTCTAAAGGGGATGGAGTATAAAAGCAGGGAAGTCTTGTTACAGTTGTACAGGGTATTGGTGAGGCCACACCTGGAATACTGCATACAGTTTTGGTTTCCATATTTACGAAAGGATATACTTGCTATGGAGGCAGTTCAGAGAAGGTTCACAAGGTTGATTCCAGAGATGAGGGGGTTGATTTATGAGGAAAGGTTGAGTAGGTTGGGCCTCTACTCATTGGAATTCAGAAGAATGAGAGGTGATCTTATCGAAACGTGTAAGATTGTGAGGGGGCTTGACAAGGTGGATGCAGAGAGGATGTTTCCACTGATAGGGGAGTCTAGAACTAGAGGGCATAATCTTAGAATAAGGGGCCGCCCATTTAAAACTGAGACGAGGAGAAATTTCTTCTCTTAGAGGGTTGCGGATCTGTGGAATTCGCTGCCTCAGAGAGCTGTGGAAGCTGGGACATTGAATAAATTTAGGACAGAAATAGAGAATTTCTTGAACGATAAGTGAATAAGGGATTATGGAGAGCGGGCAGGGAAGTGGACCTGAGCCCATGATAAGATCAGACATGATCGTATTAAATGGCAGAGCAGGCTCGAGGGGCCACATGGCCTTCTCCTGCTTCTATTTCTTATGTTCTTATGTCCATTGTGCCCTATAGGGGATGAAATCTGCACTGTGACTCTGGGAGGAGCTCCTCAGCCACAGGAGAAGATGGTTGAGGAGAACTTTAGCGACAACTTTCCCAGTGGCTGATAGCAGCGAGATTCCCCTGTAGTTCCCGCAGTCGGACTTGTCCCCTTTTTTAAAGATGGTCACAATCACTGCATCTCTGAGCTCTCCCGGCATGGTCTCCTCCCTCCAGATGAGAGAGATGAGACCATGTATCCGTGCCAACAGCGCCTCTCCGCCATACTTTAGTGCCTCAGCAGGGATTCCATCCGCTCCCGTAGCCTTGTTGTTCTTGAGCTGTTTTATGGCTTTTCCTAGCTCGTGCAACGTTGGAATTTCACTGAGGTGGTGGCGGGTCGCATACTGCGGGATGGAGTCGAGAACACTCGAGTCAAAGGCAGAGTATCGATTGAGGAGATCTTCAAAGTGCTCCTTCCAGCGGGCCCGGACAGCCTCAGTGTCCTTGATGAGTGTTTCCCCGTTCTTGGCCAGCAGTAGGGTGAGGCTTGGGAGTTTGGACCGTAGGTGGCCTTGACTGCAATGAAGAATCCTCGCATATCGTAGCTGTCGGCCAGTAGTTGTATCTCCTGTGCTTTCTCCATCCACCACCTGTTCTTTAGGTCCCGTTTTTTTTGTTAAACCTCAGCCTTGAGCCGTCTGTAATGTTGCTTTGCTGCTCCCGAGTTGGGTTGTTGCTTGAGGCTCAGAATGCTCTGTGCTTGCGATCTATTAGTTCTTGGATCTCCTGATCATTTTCATCAAACCAGTCCTGGTGGTTTCTGGTTGAATAACCAAGTGTCTCTTCACAGGCACTGGTTATGGAGGCCTGGAGGGCAGACCAAGCGCTGTGGGCATTGAGCATCTCCGGGTCATCAAGGTTAGCTGTGAGGCTCTGGCTGTATAGGGTTCTCTTAGCTGGTTCTTTAAGTGGCCCGGAATTGACTTTATTGCGGCACTGCTTCTGCTGTACCCTCTGCTTTGGGGCGATGTTAATGTCGATGATGGATCGGGTTAGGCTGTAGTCTATCCAGCAGTCGTCAGCTCCTGTCATTGTGCAGGTGATGTGCACATCTTGCGATCCCTGGCTCGGACGATGACATAGTCGAGCAGGTGTCAGTTTTAAGTGAGGGTGGTGCCACGATGCCTTGTATTTGCCCCTCTGGCAGAAAAGAGTGTTGGTGATGAGGAGTTCATGTTCTAGACATTTTATCAGGAGTATGGTACCGCTGGATTTGGCTTTCCCTACCCCTTCTCTGCCAATCACGTCTCCCCAGAGGGCTGTGTCTTTGCCGACCCTGGCGTTGAAGTCACCCAGGAGGATCAATCTGGCGCCCGCGGGGACACGGGACAGGGATGTTTCGAGGTTGGAATAAAAACCCTCTTTGGTTTCATCCGTTGCATCGAGTGTTGGGGCGTACGCACTGATGACTGTGGTGCATTGGTTCCGGATAGGGTGAGTCGGAGAGTCATGAGGCGTTCGTTAACCTCGCAAGGGGAGTCTTTGAGGTGGTCGACCAGCTCATTTTTAACGGCGAAGCCGACTCCGTGAAGGCAGTGTTCTTCCTCTCGTTTTCCTTTCCAGAAAAAGGAGTAAGCTTCACCTTGTTGCTTGAGCTGGCTTTCCCCTGCCCGCCTTGTCTCGCTTAGGGCGGCGACGTCGATGTCAAAGCGTCTAAGTTCCCGGACGACGATGGCGGTGCAACGTTCCGGCCTGTTGCTGTTGGAGTTGTCCATGAGGGTCCTGACGTTCCAGGTTCCGAACTTCATATTAACGAAGTGGAAGATGCATGTACATAAGTTCTTTTAACGTGGGGTGGCCGCTGCGTACAAGCAACCACACGGGCTGAGCTGAGCAAGGTCTTGCTCCAGTGGCAAGGGTGTCCAAGACAACTGGAGACCTGGCACTGCTGTATGAATCTAATTGCCTATGGCGAGATGTTGGCCGCAAGCTCGGCGCGAATAGCGCCCTTGAAGGGGGATGGCCCGAGGTTTGGTTGGAGGCAGGCATTAGGAAAGTCAGTTGTCTGCTGGAGTTCCGAGGGATGTTTTAAAAGTTCCTTCCAAAGTTTTCCAAAGTTATTTAAAAGTTTATAATGTAAGAACATAAGAATTAGGAACAGGAGTAGGCCATCTAGCCCCTCAAGCCTGCTCCGCCATTCAACAAGATCATGGCTGATCTGGCCGTGGACTCAGCTCCACTTACCCGCCCGCTCCCCATAACCCTTAATTACCTTATTGGTTAAAAATCTATCTATCTGTGACTTGAATACATTCAATGAGCTAGCCTCAACTGCTTCCTTGGGCAGAGAATTCCACAGATTCACAACCCTCTGGGAGAAGAAATTCCTTCTCAACTCGGTTTTAAATTGGCTCCCCCGTATTTTGAGGCTGTGCCCCCTAGTTCTAGTCTCCCCGACCAGTGGAAACAACCTCTCTGCCTCTATCTTGTCTATCCCTTTTATTATTTTAAATGTTTCTATAAGATCACCCCTCATCCTTCTGAACTCCAACGAGTAAAGACCCAGTCTACTCAATCTATCATCATAAGGTAACACCCTCATCTCCGGAATTAGTTTAATGAATCGTCTCTGTGCCCCCTCCAAAGCCAGTATATCCTTCCTTAAGTAAGGTGACCAAAACTGCACGCAGTACTCCAGGTGCGGCCTCACCAATACCCTATACAGTTGCAGAAGGACCTCCCTGCTTTTGTACTCCATCCCTCTCGCAATGAAGGCCAACATTCCATTCGCCTTCCTGATTATCTGCTGCACCTGCAAACTAACTTTTTGGGATTCATGCACAAGGACCCCAGGTCCCTCTGCACCGCAGCATATTGTAATTTCTCCCCATTCAAATAGTATTCCCTTTTTTTGTTTTTTTTCTCAAGGTGGATGACCTCATACTTTCCGACATTGTATTCCATCTGCCAAACCTTAGCCCATTTGCTTAACCTATCTAAATCTCTTTGCAGCCTCTCTGTGTCCTCTACACAACCCGCTTTCCCACTAATCTTTGTGTCATCTGCAAATTTTGTTACACTACACTCTGTCCCCTCTTCCAGATCATCTATGTATATTGTAAACAGTTGTGGTCCCAGCACCGATCCCTGTGGCACACCACTAACCACCGATTTCCAACCCGAAAAGGACCCATTTATCCCGACTCTCTGCTTTCTGTTAGCCAGCCAATTCTCTATCCATGCTAATACCTTTCCACTGACCCCGTGTACCTTTATCTTCTGCAGTAACCGTTTGTGTGGCACCTTATCGAATGCCTTTTGGAAATCTAAATACACCACATCCATCGGTACACCTCTATCCACCATGCTCGTTATATCCTCAAAGAATTCCAGTAAATTAGTTAAATATGATTTCCCCTTCATGAATCCATGCTGCATCTGCTTGATTGCACTATTCCTATCTTAGATGTCCCGCTATTTCTTCCTTAATGATAGTTTCAAGCATTATCCCCACTACAGATGTTAAACTAACCGGCCTATAGTTACCTGCCTTTTGTCTGCCCCATTTTTTAAACAGAGGCGTTACATTAGCTGCTTTCCAATCCGATGGTACCTCCCCAGAGTCCAGAGAATTTTGGTAGATTATAACGAATGCATCTGCTATAACTTCCGCCATCTCTTTTAATACCCTGGGATGCATTTCATCCGGACCAGGGGACTTGCCTACCTTGAGTCCCATTAGCCTGTCCAGCACTACCCCCCTGATGATAGTGATTGTCTCCAGGTCCTCCCTTCCCACATTCCTGTGACCAGCAATTTCTGGCATAGTTTCTGTGTCTTCCACTGTGAAGACCGAAGCAAAATAATTGTTTAAGGTCTCAGCCATTTTCACATTTCCCATTATTAAATCCTCCTTCTCATCTTCTAAGGGACCAACATTTACTTTAGTCACTCTTTTCTGTTTTATATATCTGTAAAAGCTTTTACTATCCGTTTTTATGTTTTGCGCAAGTTTACCTTTGTAAACTATTTTTCCTTTCTTTATTGCTTTCTTAGTCATTCTTTGCTGTCGTTTAAAATTTTCCCAATCTTCTAGTTTCCCACTAACCTTGGCCACCTTATACGCATTGGTTTTTAATTTGATACTCTCCTTAATTTCCCTGGTTATCCACGGCTGGTTATCCCTTCTCTTACCGCTCTTCTTTTTCATTGGAATATATTTTTGTTGAGCACTATGAAAGAGCTCCTTAAAAGTCCTCCACTGTTCCTCAATTGTGCCACCATTTAGTCTGTGTTTCCAGTCTACTTTAGCCAACTCTGCCCTCATCCCACTGTAGTCCTCTTTGTTTAAGCATAGTATGCTCATTTGAGACACTACTTCCTCACCCTCAATCTGTATTACAAATTCAACCATACTGTGATCACTCATTCCGAGTGGATCGTTTACTAGGAGATCGTTTATTATTCCTGTCTCATTACAGAGGACCAGATCTAAGATAGCTTGCTCTCTTGTAGGTTCTGTAACATACTGTTCTAAGAAACAATCCCGTATGCATTCTATGAATTCCTCCTCCAGGCTACCCCGTGCGATTTGAGTTGACCAATCGATATGTAGGTTAAAATCCCATGATTACTGCCGTTCCTTTTTCACATGCCTCCATTATTCCCTTGATTATTGCCCGCCCCACCGTGAAGTTATTATTTGGGGGCCTATAAACTACGCCCACCAGTGACTTTTTCCCCTTACTATCTCTAATCTCCACCCACAATGATTCAACATTTTGTTCATTAGAGCCAATATCGTCTCTCACAACTGCCCTGATATCATCCTTCATTAACAGAGCTACCCCACCTCCTTTCCCTTCTTGTCTATCTTTCCGAATCGTCAGATACCCCTGTATGTTTAATTCCCAGTCTTGGCCACCCTGCAACCACGTTTCTGTAATGGTCACCAAATCATACCCATTGTAATGATTTGTGCTGTCAACTCATTTACTTTATTTCGAATGTTGCGTGCGTTTAGGTAGAGTGTTTTAATACTAGTTTTTAATCCATGATTTTTAGTTTTGACCCCTCCTGCAGCCCCTTTACATTCAGTGGCCCTTTTTGTTTTTTGCCTTTGGTTTCTCTGCCCTCCACTTTTACTCATCTCCTTTCTGTCTTTTGCTTTTGTCTCCTTTTTGTTTCCTTCTGTCTCCCTGCATTGGTTCCCATCCCCCTGCCATATTAGTTTAACTCCTCCCCAACAGCACTAGCAAACACTCCCCCTAGGACATTGGTTCCGGTCCTGCCTCGGTGCAGACCGTCTGGTTTGTACTGGTCCCACCTCCCCCAGAACCGGTTCCAATGCCCCAGGAATTTGAATCCCTCCCTGCTGCACCACTGCTCAAGCCACGTATTCATCTGAGCTATCCTGCGATTCCTACTCTGACTAGCACGTGGCACTGGTAGCAATCCTGAGATTACTACTTTTGAGGTCCTACGTTTTAATTTAGCTCCTAGCTCCTTAAATTCATCCTTAAATTTCTCCGGAGGTTTCAAAAGAAAAATTCTCCAAGTTATTTAAAAGTTTAAAAATTTTCGCAAATTGTTTAAAAAGTTTCTCAAGTTGATTAAAAGTTTAAAAGTAGATTAAAAGTTAATTAAAAGTTGATTAAAAATCTAAAATGTGAGTCAGCAGTCTACAGCCCCAGTCAGTGTTCACCGTTAATGACCTCGGGCAGGTACAGCCCGTCGTTGGGCCGGGCCGGGCCCTCTGGCCGAAGGGACCTGGAGTGCGAGGCTGGGTCAGACCGGCTGGCTGAAGTGACCCAGTGTGCATCGCTGGGCCGGGCAGCCTGGCTGAAGGGACCCGGAGTGCGTCGTTGGGTCAGGCCCTCTGGCCGAATGGACCCGGAGGGCGTCATTGGATCAGGCCCTCTGGCCGAAGGGACTGGAGTGCGTCGCTGGGTGAGGCCCTCTGGCCGAAGGGACCCGGAGTGCATCGTTGGGCCGGGCCAGTTGGCCAAAGGGATCTGGTGCAAAGCTGTGTCAGACCAGCTGGCTGAAGGGACCCAGAGTGCGTCGTTGGGTCAGGCCCTCTGGCCGAAGGAACCTGGAGTGCATCGTTGGGCCGGGCCCTCTGGCCAAAGAGACCTGGAGTATGTCGTTGGGCCAGGCCGGCTGGCCGAAGGGACCCTAAGTGTGTCGTTGGGCCGAGCCGGCTGGCCGACGAGCTCTTCTACCAGCTACCAGTTGCCTCTCTGCACTGTTGCAGCTTGCCTTTGGAAAAATAACAGCATATAGGGCAAAGAAGGGAGGAATTCCTGTAATGTGTACAACTGGACTTGCTTGATTAGCATGTTTCCAGCCCAAGGGAAGGAAGCAGTGCTGGATATGGTCTTGGGGAATGATGTGAGGCAAGTGGAGCATGTTTCAGTATGAGATCCTTTGGGAAACAGTGATCACAATATCATTCGGTGTGGGGTAGTTAAGGAAAAGGACAAGGAAAAATCAAATGTGAAAATACTCAACTGGAGGCGGGCTCATTTCAGTGAGCTGAAAAGAGCTGTGACCCAGGTGGGTTGGAATCACAGACTGGCAAATAATACAGCAAATGAGCAATGGGGGCTATCAAAGAGGAGATAGTTTAGGTACAGACTAGACACTTTCCCATGAGAGGGAAAGAAAGGGCATCCAAAGCTAGAGCTCCCTGGAAGACTAAACATGTAGGGGGAGAAATTCAGGTTGGTTGTGCCTTCTTTTAGTGCCCCCGGGGGGGGCAAATGACTTTTAGCCCGGGAGCAGCGCCGTTAATGACTCCTGCTAAATTCCGCGGGGGTCTAGTGGCAGCGGTAACCAGTAGCTCCCCGCTCCGCTGGCAATGACAATGTCATCACCATGCACAGCGACCCGTTTTCGCCCTGGACGATGCTAGCGACTGTTTCAGGGGGCAGTAGGCCGCTCGCAGAGCTCTGCTTAAAGGGGAGATGGTGCTTGAAGAAGCAAAAAAATCTGCCAACTTACCGGTCACAAGCCGTTGAATCGTGGAACGCGGGCTCCGTGCCAGGCTGATGCCACGGAATCCCGCTCCCCGGTGGTCCAGGTAGGGACCCGCGGAGTTGGCAGCTTGGCCCTCCCCTTTAATGAAGGGGAGGGCCCTTCCACGTGGTAGCGCGTAGCGCTGCGCCCCTCTCCTTTTGCTTCCGCCCCACTCACACTCCACAGAGCAAGTGAAGTGCGTTATTTTGCACTCCACTTGCTCTCAAGGATGGTAATCCCAATATCGCGAGCAGGATGGGACATCCGCGCCTGCCACAGGACCTCCCGCCTCGTGGCTTTTATCATCCCCAAATGGGGTGCTACGCAATTTCCCCTCCCCCCACATAGAGTTTAAAATGAAACAGCAACAGGAGTCTTGTGATAAATGTAGGGTTCATAATTTAATAGAGAGCCAAGCTGAATACAAAAAGTACAGGGGAGAACTGAAAAAGGAAATAAGAGGGGCAAAGAGAGTATGAAAATAGATTCGCGAGCAACATAAAAGGGAACCTTTCCATTTAGAGTCCGAATTGGCTGCCACCTTTCGACAAGTCCACAGCAGACTATCATCTATACTGATTCAGATATGTCATGGTCTGATTTCTGAGGTTTGTTCATAAAAATTCATGGAGAATTTTAAAAACTAAAGACTTCACATGATAGAGACTTAAATGTGAGAAAAATGGGCTACTTAAAGTCAAACTTTGTTGTGCATTTTTAATTTTTTTTAATTTACGGAATCATTGTTCAATATCAGGACTGTACATTTCAAAACTGGATGGGTAGTAACCCAACTGTTCTACTTCTTAAAATCTGCTGGCCTAAATAGAACCCAGTTACTGCATATCTACCCTACGTAAACTAGAGGTGATCCAAAACTCGGCTGCCCGCGTCCTAACTCGTACCAAGTCCCGCTCATCCATCACCCCTGTGCTCACTGACCTACATTGGCTCCCGGTTAAGAAATGCCTTGATTTCAAAATTCTCATCCTTGTTTTCAAATCTCTTCATGGTCTCATCTCTCCCTATCTTTGTAATCTTCTCCCGCCCCACAATCGCCACCCCACCCCCTGCGATGTCTGCGCTCCTCTAATTCTGCCCTCTTGGAGCATCCCTGATTATAATCGCTCAACCATTGGTGGATGTGCCTTCTATTACCTAGGCCCTAAGCTCTGTAACTCCCTGCCTAAACCTCTCCGCCTCGCTACCTCTCTTTCCTCCTTCAAGATGCTCCTTAAAATCTACCTCTTTGATCAAGCTTTTGATCACCTGCCCTGATTTCTCCTTATGTGGCTCGGTGTCAAATTTTTTATCTCATAAAACTCCTGTGAAGTGCTTTGGGACATTTCAGTACGTTAAAGGCATTATATAAATACAACTTATGTACATTAAGTGTATGTTATGTCCATACTACTCCCATGCATTTTGTTTGGAGTTTAGATTGGTTAAATGTAAAATAAGACTACCTTATCGTCTGGGTGCCAAACCAGACAGCTGGCCCAGTTCACTCCTTTGAAGTAGGCTGTAGCCATTTTAAGTATATCCAGTTTAAGTGGCAGTTCTATGAAGACAATGTCGTTTTCGGTCATACCAAAGCTATGGTAGTAACTGGGACTGAGGAGCGCGTGACAAAGAATTGAACAGAATATTTCACAGTTTTTGAAGCACACGTTCTTCTTGTCATCTGTTTGTTTCAAAATAAATACAAAAATTGGTTACAAAATGGCAGAAAATAAAGATTCTAAAAGCTAATGTGGCACTTTGCAACCATACAAAGTAATGAGAGCTGATAGAAAAGTCCCCTTAGGGGAAAGTACTTCTTAACAAACTTAATTGAATTTCTCTTATTCAAATGTCACTATTTTGAAGCTGTGGGCCCTCTGCCAAAAATCCTAGCCCTATTTACATTGTGACAAGGGTGGAATTTCATGCTGGCTGTTCCACTCAGTGGCTTTAGTCAGTGAGTAGCTGAAGCACAGATACCTGGAAGGACCCAGCATTTGATTGTTGGCATGTGCTGAAACAATTGTTCTCACTTCCCTTGGGTTAGGGGGGCAATAATCGGCCAGGCTTCCTCCTCCTGATCACTATCTAGCAATCCCGGTTGTAAATGCATATGTGACAGCTGCAAAATTCACCACCCAGGCTCATATATCACAGACAGAAGTCACACCCCAACAAGGAGTTGCCATCTTCAGGAGTAAAAAATGGCAACAGAAAAAAAGGGCATTTTTCGAGGGGATTTCTACACTGGAGCGAGGCCTAAATTGCAGAGCCCCCAAAAACTGGATTGCGATGCACGAGTAACCCGCGCCCATTCATCGCAACACGTTGCCTGCACATTTAAATCATCTCTGCGTCCAGCAGCTCTAATCTCGCTGTTCAGTGGCTGGACGCATCAGCAGGGGGCCAATATTGTGAAAGGCTGGCACTAATTAAAGCTAGCCTGCACTGCTTAAAGCTGGCCTGCACCTCTTAAAGTGGAGGTGCATTGTGGCTGGAGCAGGTGTTGGGAGTCGTGGTTGAAGAGATTCTGACCTGGGGAAGAGTGAGGAATGGCACAGCAGCTGAGAGAGCGAGTTCCAAGGTTTTCAGATGCTGCACAGGAGGTCTTGTTGGAGGAGGTGGAAAGGAGAGATGTCCTGTATTTGCAGAGGAGGCCCTCCAGACACACAGTCAAAAGGCAGTGGGAGCAGGTAGCCGTGGAGGTTAATGCCAGGAATCAAGTCCCGAGGACCTGGATGCGGTGCTGCAAGAGGTTCAATGACTTCACAGTTGTAGTCAAGGTCAGTGAATGCATATCCTGCCAACTGCACCAGTAGTCTCAGCTGCTGCTCAATTCATCACCGCCCCCCCTACCCACCCCCCCCCAAATCACTCACCTACCAACAAACTGTATCAATCAGGCCTCTCACCTAACATTAATGTGCTTCACCTCACCCTCACACACTTAGCACTGCTGCAAGCCTCACAACCACATCTCACAGCTTGCACACACTGTCAGCTATTCAACCATGACAGTCTCATCTGCAACAATTCTGTCAGAATTTTAATCCAGTTATAGAAATTGAAAATATTGAACCAAAATGTATGGTTGTCATTTACTTCTGATGTATTCTGGTGCTATAAAAGTTTCTATAAAAGTGCCGGCTTGACTCAGGTTGGTAGCCCATTCACTTGTGAGTCAATATTTTCCAGATTCAAACCCACTTCAGAAGTGACCACATAACCTGTGCTGACACTGCCAGTGCAAAACTGTTGGGGGTCGTCTGTCAAATCGGACATTGACGTGAAACTCAAACGCCTCCTCAGATTGATGTGAAAGATCCCGGCTTAGAAACTGGATCGTGCCTAAGGGTCCAACATGATGGGTGATGTGCGTGCTCTCATTTTATGTCGGATGTGCATCGCCAGCCATATTGGTTAGGACTCTTCCGTAGACGTCTCGGGCACATACCTGCCACTGACGTTAAGACCATTGTATATGCAATTAAGACGCCTAACGCCCGTTTCAGACCGCAAATGACCACTGCATGTTCCAGTCAGTTTCATCAGTGACCACTGGAGGCTACCACACAAAAGGTAAGTTTGAAGCCTTTTACTTGCCTTATCGTGGAGCCAGGAGGATCAGGAGTGCTAATCCCAGCCCCACATTAAATCTGCCGGCCCCTGCTCACCCACCCCGGTCCCGATTGCCTCCCACTTCTCCTGACAATCTCGGTTCGTCTCTGAACTTACCGATCCTGCTGTTTCCCCCCCACGCCCGCCCCCCGCAGCAGGCGAGCTGCCTCTAGGATTGCGAATGATGCCCTCAGCTCACTGATACTATCCTAATGAGGCTGGCGGACCGATTTTCCATGGTCCGGTCATCGGCCTCATTAGACGTTTGTAGTGCGCGCTGCACCAGGATCACAGTCCAATTCGAGCGCAATCCAATTTCTAGACCTCCATGTCACTATTTGAAGAAGAGCAGCGGGATATCCTGGTCAATATCCCTCCTTCAACTAATACCACGAAACAGAAAAAGTTTGGTCATTTCTTTACTATTTGTGGGGCCTTGCAATGCACATAATTGGCTCCTACATTTGCCTGCATAACTACATAGATTGCAAAAGTAATCCACTGGCTGTATAGCATTCTGGGACAGCCTAAGCATGTTTTCAGGTGCTATATGAATGCAAGTTCATTTTTCATACTTTGAGATATTTTTTAACTAAAGTAATTTTTTTTTCTCAATGTTTCTTGTATTTTCTCACCCTCATATATATAAATAAATAAATTGGCATTCAAATCACATATTTTGTTAAAATTGAACATTTCGCAATATGTAATAACAAAACGCGTTAAAAATAAGTAGCCAGATAGTTCAGTCAGCAAATGAACCATGTGGTATAGTACTGAGCTATAAAGATCTCAGATCTGATCTCCAGTTTCGACTGCTGCAACACAGCGAGAGATGCTACATTGGTTTCCATGGCCCTGATTTTAACTCTCAGTGGATTCCCCGTTCAGGCCTGTGTTAAAATTACAGTCGGGTCTCAATGATGTCATCAGAACGCAACATGCAGATGTAAGCATCATCATCATAGGCAGTCCCTCGAACTCGAGGAAGACTTGTTCCACTCTAAAAGTGAGTTCTCAGGTGACTGTACAGTCCAATATGGGAATTACAGTCTCTGTCACAGGTGGGACAGACAGTCGTTGAAAGGGTGGGGGGGGAGTCTGGTTTGCCGCACGCTCCTTCTGCTGCCTATGCTTGATTTCTGCATGCTCTCAGCGCCGAGACTCGAGGTGCTCAGTGCCCTCCCAGATGATCTTCCTCCATTTAGGGAGGTCTTTGGCCAGGGACACCCAGGTGTCGGTGGGGATGTTGCACTTTATCAAGGAGGCTTTGAGGGTGTCCCTGAAATGTTTCCTCTGCCCACCTGGGGGTCGCTTGCCATGTAGGAGTTCCGAGTAGAGCGCTTGCTTTGGGAGTCTTGTGTCGGGCATGCGGACGATGTGGTCCGTCCAACGGAGCTGGTCGAGTGTGGTCAGTGCTTCAATGCTGGGGATGTTGGTCTGATCGAGAACACTGACGTTGGTGCGTCTGTCCTCCCAGGGGATTTGCAGGATCATGTAAACAAGGACTCTGTTGACTCCGGACGCTTGTCCTTGCTGCCTGCTCAGAATAGAAGGTTAAAATTGCAGATGTTGTGATCGTGGTGGCTTTCAGACAGGAAAAGGCCAGGGCGATTTTGACTGCCACCTTGCCAAGTTTGTGCTGAGCGAGTAGAGTTAAAATCACCTCTGGCTTGAAAGGGTGAGGGTGGCGGCAAGATTATGGGAGGGAGATGAGATAAGCCAGAGCTCCCGCATCTTGTCAATGACCCCTTATCCCTTCAGGAGCTACTTCAAGAAATAATTTAATACAAAAGCAAAATACTACAGATGCTGGAAATCTGAAAAAACATTTCATGTCGATGACCTTTCATCAAGAAATAATTTATTGTTTAAAAAATAAGCTGACAAAAAACTTCAAGGAAATCTCAAATAATGTCACAATGAACCATACATACAAACTAAAACCAACCTTTCAGACCTCGACAGATGATAAAAATTGATCAGTGTAGTTACCTGGCTTTGTATTCGGTATCTTGACAATCAGGTACTTGGGTTTGCCTTTCTCAGCTATAGAGGTGCCCATGTTGTAAGCGTTTCCAATTCCATCATAATGTGGATGAGATGTTGCCAGATTCAGAGCAACATATTTTGTGTAGTCAACCTATGTAAATGTGCCAAAGATAGAATAAGCCACCCTTTACCTTTGAAAATCCAGTGTCAGTTGCGGCTTTAAAACACACAAGGGGCGAAATTGCCCCTTTTTATAGCCCTGTTATTGCCTCCGGGGGCATCACTTTTCACCCAGGGGAACAGGGGCACTACCGCCTTCTGGAAAAATGCCCGGGAGTTTGTGGAGGCGTTGCTGCGGCATTGCCCGCCCCGCGGTTAGTGCCCTGGGCCACTGTGAAACCGGTGATGATGTCATCGCAGTGCGCGAGGAGCCCTCGCCGACCCCTTAACACCCCAGGAGGGAAATTGCCCGCTGGCCACGAGGCTGGCATGAGCGGATGCCAGCAAAGCTGGCCGACATCTGCTCCCAGAGCGCTACTTAAAGAGGAGGGCGCCAGCGGCCCTGGCCACTATCTTTTTTTGTCTGCCAACTCTCGGGTCGGCTCAATGATGGTGGCCCTAGTGTGCAACCTGCCACTCTGTCTTGGGTGCCGGGCTGCTGGCCCGGTCTCACGCAGCCCTGGTGGCCTAGTGGAGGCTATCAAAGGCCTTGCAGTGTACGCAGCGGCCCTCCCCTTTAATCGAAGGGGAGGGGCGTTGAGGTATGTCAGCGCTATGCGGACCATCCACGTAGTTTTTCCTTCAGCGCCCCAGTAGCTCCCCAGTTATCACCCCCAATGGAAGTGGAGTGCGTGAAGTTGCGCTCCTCTTCCTTTCAGGGGCAGTAGTCCGTGTTTGGGGCGTGACTTCTGGGCCTGGCGATAAAAGTCCCAGCCCCAGAAGCTTACTGCCTCCAATCGGGGCGCAGGGTAATTTCACCCCAACACTTTTTTTATAATTTTGCATTTAAAAAAATTCTTTTTAGCAAAAATTCAATTGATGAACACTAGAAAGCATAGAGAAATTTTTGAAGATTCCACCCACAAAAATGGTGGCTCAGTGATGCAGTGCACTGAGGTAGCGTACCATGGAACTCAGTTTTTTCTGACGGGAATCAGGGATCTAAAATGGAGTATAGTGCTTCAACTTTGGGGCCATTCAGAAGGACTCCAGTGTTTTTTCCCCACTCCTGTACATTATTTGAAGGGTCTAAGATGTCTGTACCACTATAAAGTAAAAATGATAAACTAAAATCTATAGAATAAAATCTAGGCCCTTCCCAACCTGGAGCACGAGACAGTCAAAGGGATGAGTCACATCAAGCAGAGTCACATAGTCCACTGGCTATTGGCTCACTCTAGTCGTATTCATTGAGGTCTGGGAGTGGGTAGCTTCGTCATCCTCCCTTCCAGAAAATGGTGTGCAATGCCAATGGGACAGTAAGCTTTAATTCAGGGGGTATTCCTGGCCAATTGTTGCAACCGAAAGATATCTAAAATATTGTAACTGTTGAATGTATGTTAGTTAAACATTGGTAACGATTTTTGCATAAACACAACAGTTCACAGAGATATAAATCAGAATCCCTCCAACAGTTTATTTTAATCAACCTCACCTTCTCTAATGTTTCAGGAGACCTAGGGTCTATCCTTCTGATATAGTTGACCTCAGATGAAGCATAGAAATCCTCACCATATTTAATTATATTAATCAGACAATTATCAGTGAAATCAGGAATAACATGTGTGAGATAGGAAAATGCCCTGTAAAATAAAAACAAAGGCACGTTACTTGCTTATTTTTAATTCAATTGTTTTCCATTTTGAGTCAAGGTACAATGGTACAAATTATAGAGCCGACTGTACAAAAGGAATTGGTTCTGAAAAAATTGGGAGAACTCAAGGTGGATAAGTCATTTGACCCTGATGGCTTGCACCTAGATTGTTGAAATAAGTCAGAGAACAGCAGAAGTTTTGACCATAATTTTAAAATCCACCTTAAACATGCAAATTTTGCCACATGACTAGACAGTAGTTATAGGGGATCGGTGCCATCCAGCAATAGTGATGTCATCAAGCAGGCTGAGCAGTCAATCACATTAAAGAATTCCCACAGACAGCAAATCAGGAATTAAAAAGCAGGTTTTATCATTCACTTATTATAATTTTATAGAAAGCAAAATATAGATATACACATGGGATTCAGGTAGAAGCTGAAATATCATAAACAAACTTAAAAAATATATACTTTTTATTTTAAAATACTATGGAATTTTTATTATGGAATGGAGGGAATGATGCCATAATATAAATTACTTTTTCAGGGCCAGAGAGGTTGTTCAGGAGTAAATTATGTCTTTGCATGCCATTAAAAACTCAGTTACAACTCATTCAACAAGGTTTAACTTTTTCAAGGGTTTTTACAACGAGAATGATGTGTAAAAAGTTGGAGTTCACGTCAAATTAGTGAGTTCTAATTGATTCCACCTATAATGACTGCAACAACGCATCCTGTGGAGTATCACTGACATCAACTTCCGCGTTTAAGTGCACATGTGTGAATGCCAGAAGTTGCTGTTAGTTTTACACAGTAACGACGGAAAGCATTGACAGTTTCGCCATCATTACAACTGAAAATTCCAGGCCAATATTTGGACTTAGCTACAAGGAATACAGTCTCAAAATTTGCTGATGACACAAAAGCAGAAGGTTTTGAAAACAATAAGAAGAACTATAAAAGAATTAGGGATGACATGGACAAGTTAGGGGAGTGGAAGATGTAATTTAATGTGCATAAGTATAAGGTAATATATTTTGAAAGAAAAATACAAGGAAGGGAAGTACAGGAACGAACCTCAAGGCTCAAGGGGTTTAATTGTAAAATTTCTTAAAAGTGCAAGTGTAGATAGATAAAGCCATAAAAAAGACAAATAGAATTTTGGATTTTATAAATAAGAGCATAGAGTACAAGAGTAATGCAGTAATGATGAATTTATACAACAATTTAGTTAAGCCACAGTTAGAGTACTGAGGACACTGCACTCTATATAAAGGGCAGTAAAGCCATTGAGGCAATTAGCATAGGTTCACCAGGATTATGCCAGGAATTGGAAACTAGTTATAAGGAGATACTTAAGATACTATGGGCTGGAATTTGATCAAAAACTGCCACTGCCAGATTACTGCCCCAAAATCCGCTAAGATTATTCAATTAAAGCCGATGGAAAATTGATCAAAAATGAAAAAATTCCGCCTGGCGGGAAAAATCGGTGTTTCATGCAGATTCTCGGCGGAAAACGCGATCCTGGTCAAATTGAGCGGTATTTAATAAAAATTTAGTCCGAGGCTGTAGGGTGGGCCTAGGGAGGGGGAAAAAAATATATATTTTTCAGAAAAACAAAAAAATCAAAAATCGGAAAACATTCACAGGACCCTTTTCCAGTGAATTGCTGAAAAAAAATTTTTAAATACCTTTCACTTACCTTTTTTTGCAGGATTTCATACCTACCACCGCTGCTCCGGCTGGTTTCTCTGGGCGGAGTTTTACCGCTAGCACCAAACTCGGCCAATGACGGTTTTTTCAGTGTTGCACACTGGCGGTCCACTCCTCAGCGCTATTTCGAAACTGTCGGCGGAACACTTTGATGAAACTCGCCCCGGGTGGTTTTCCACAAAAAAATAGCAATACCGCCGAAAAACCCAGTGGAAATGCTGACCAAATTTCAGCCCGATGACTGAAGCATGGAAGATTATGGGGATAGTAAATAGAAGTTTTTATAATTATGAAGAGTTTTGATAGACCGAATAGGGAAAGACTATTTCCTTTAGTTGGGGAGTTGATGAAGAAAGTTATCAATTTAAAATTATTACTAAGCGAGTGAGAGAGAGGTTAGGAGAAATGTCTTTGCCAGAAAGTTGGAGCAAGTATGGAATGCTTTGCCACTGGGCTTGGTTGAGGCAGAGCCCATTGTTTCTTTTAAGGGAAAATAGGATAAATATTTGAAGCAGAGATACAGGGAGAGTGCAGTAAGATTTCTCAAGCAAAGGATTGGCATGGACACGATGGGCCAAATGGCCTCCTTCTGTGCTGAAAATTTCTTAGATACTATGGTATAGTATTTATTTGATTTTAAAATAGCTAAGAAATCAGTACTTCATTTCATGTCTTACTTGGAAAAGATGTTCTTGCACGGATCTGGGTAAGCCATTGTGCCAAACTCTGACACCACAATCCTATTGGCTTCTATGTTACACTTGTAAGTATCGCTGCGGAGATACTTACTTCTGTAGAATACCTCGCCTAAATTTAAGAATACAAAAAGTCATCAATCCTTGTCGTTAGTAGAAAACATTTCAATTTCCCACTCTCATCTTGGAAAGTCAGAATCTGAACTTTGTGACGTTCATCCAATGTTCTATCCTACAGCTTTAGGTTCTGTGATCTGCTGCACTTGCACTACTTCAAGTTGTCCTACCTCCAAATGGTAGTACATTCAATTCAGGTTTGGAAATGACTGGGATTTATCCTCAAACAGCTGAATGCTGATGAATGCATACAGAGCGGTAAAATATTTGGAGTTAAAAATATATTTATTTATCTGTCGCTGGTACCATTGTCACTGCTTAATTCAATTCCATGCAGCATTCCACACTCCCACTAGGAGTAAGTAATTGAGATCCATTTCTGTGGGGCTTTTGTTTCGGTGCCAGTTTCAAAATAGAGGCAACAACCTCACACATATTAGAACATTTAAGGATAAATTCTCTCATATGCATGGGACATAGCACAGAAAACACATCACTAAGGCTGTTGGACACATCTGCTCAACGGACAGAGGACTAGTGCTAAAATATGATTTTTCTTGCCAATTCTGTACGCCTCCCATCCTCATCTAAAGGCACTAACTTCTTTCTGATGATATATTCATGAAAAAATATATTTCTGAAAATAATTATTGAGCTACGGGGAAAGAGCAGCGGAGTGGGACTAATTGGATAGCTTTAGCAAAGAGCCGGCACAAGCACGATGGGCCGAATGGCCTCCTTCTGTGCTGTGTCATTCTATGATATCCAAGGGTGCTGAGCTGTGGGACACTGGGTGGCTTTCATTAGGAAACAAGGGGAATAAAGGAACGATAATAGACATACTGGCAGCCAGTGAGGCACGTCTTTACCCCGATGTCACTCTGAGCATTTCATTTTTTAATTCTATAGAACTACAGTTCTGCATTTTCACTTCACTTGTAATATGACATAGATCAGATCCCCATCTCCCATGTGCTGCTACCAGCTAAAAACAATCAGACTATCCAAGAAGTACATGTGTTAATCTATAGCTGCTATTGTCACAATCATCGATGCTGCTATTGTAATGTCACATTATCATAGAAACATAGAAACATAGAAAATAGGAGCCTGCACCGCCATTCAATAAGATCATGGCTGACCATTCCCTCAGTACCCCTTTCCTGCTTTCTCTCCATACCCCTTGATCCCTTTAGCCGTAAGGGCCATATCTAACTCCCTCTTGAATATATCCAATGAACTGGCATCAACAACTCTCTGCGGCAGGGAATTCCACGGGTTAACAACTCACTGAGTGAAGAGGTTTCTCCTTATCTCAGTCCTAAATGGCTTACCCCTTATCCTTAGACTGTGTCCCCTGGTTCTGGACTTCCCCAACATCGGGAGCATTCTTCCTGCATCTAACCTGTCCAGTCCCGTCAGAATCTTATATGTTTCTATGAGATCCCCTCTCATCCTTCTAAACTCCAATGAATACAGGCCCAGTCGATCCAGTCTTTCCTCATATGTCAGTCCTGCCATCCCGGGAATCAGTCTGGTGAACCTTCGCTGCACTCCCTCAATAGCAAGAATGTCCTTCCTCAGATTAGGAGACCAAAACTGAACACAATATTCCAGGTGAGGCCTCACCAAGGCCCTGTACAACTGCAGCAAGACCTCCCTGCTCCTATACTCAAATCCCCTAGCTATGAAGGCCAACATACCATTTGCCTTCTTCACCGCCTGCTGTACCTGCATGCCAACTTTCAATGACTGATGTACCATGACACCCAGGTCTCGTTGCACCTCCCCTTGTCCTAATCTGTCGCCATTCAGATAATATTCTGCTGAATGGCCTCCTTCTGTGCTGTGTCATTCTATGATATCCAAGGGTGCTGAGCTGTGGGACACTGGGTGGCTTTCATTAGGAAACAAGGGGAATAAAGGAACAATAATAGACATACTGGCAGCCAGCAGTGAGGCACGTCTTTACCCCTATGTCACTCTGAGTATTTCACTTTTTAATTCTATAGAACTGCAGTTCTGCATTTTCACTGTCTTCGTGTTTTTGCCACCAAAGTGGATAACCTCACATTTATCCACATTATACTGCATCTGCCATGCATTTGCCCACTCACCTAACCTGTCCAAGTCACCCGGCAGCCTCTTAACATCCTCCTCACAGCTCACACCGCCACCCAGCTTAGTGTCATCTGCAAACTTGGAGATATTACACTCAATTCCTTCATCTAAATCATTAATGTATATTGTAAATAGCTGGGGTCCCAGCACTGAGCCCTGCGGCACCCCACTAGTCACTGCCTGCCATTCTGAAAAGGACCCGTTTATCCCGACTCTCTGCTTCCTGTCTGCCAACCAGTTCTCTATTCATGTCAGTACATTACCCCCAATACCATGTGCTTTAATTTTGCACACCAATCTCTTGTGTAGGACCTTGTCAAAAGCCTTTTGAAAGTCCAAATACACCACATCCACTGGTTCTCCCTCATCCACTCTACTAATTACATCCTCAAAAAATTCCAGAAGATTTGTCAAGCATGATTTCCCTTTCATAAATCCATGCTGACTTGGACCGATCCTGTCACTGCTTTCCAAATGCGCTGCTATTTCATCTTTAATAATTGATTCCAACATTTTCCCCACTACTGATGTCAGGCTAACCGTTTTCTCTCTCCCTCCTTTTTTAAAAAGTGGTGTTACATTAGCTACCCTCCAGACCATAGGAATTGATCCAGAGTCAATAGACTGTTGGAAAATGATTACCAATGCAGCCACTATTTCGAGGGCCACTTCCTTAAGTACTCTGGGATGCAGGCTATCAGGCCCCAGGCTATCAGGCCCCAGGGATTTATCGGCCTTCATTCCCATCAATTTCCCTTACACAATTTCCCGCCTAATAAGGATTTCCTTCAGTTCCTCCTTCTCACTAGACCCTCGGTTCCCTAGTATTTCCGGAAGGTTATTTGTGTCTTCCTTCGTGAAGACAGAACCAAAGTATTTGTTCAATTGGTCTGCCATTTATAAATTCACCTGAGTCTGACTGCAAGGGACCTATGTTTGTCTTCACTAATCTTTTTCTCTTCACATATCTATAGAAGCTTTTGCAGTCAGTTTTTATGTTCCCAGCAAACTTCCTCTCATACTCTATTTCCCCCCTCCTAATTAAACCCTTTGTTCTCCTCTGCTGAATTCTAAATTTCTCCCAGTCCTCAGGTTTGCTGCTTTTTCTGGCCAATTTTTACGCCTCTTCCTTGGTTTTAACACTATCCTTAATTTCCCTTGTTAGCCACGGTTGAGCCACCTTCCCCGTTTTATTTTTACTCCAGTCAGGGATGTACAATTGTTGAAGTTCATCCATGTGATTTTTAAATGTTTGCCATTGCCTACCCTTCGAGTATCATTCGCGAGTCTATTCTAGCCAATTCACGTCTCATACCATCGAAGTTACCTTTCCTTAAGTTCAGGACCCTAGTCTCTGAATTAACTGTGTCACTCTCCATCTTAATAAAGAATTCTACCATATTATGGTCGCTCTTCCCCAAGGGGCCTCACACAACAAGATTGCTAGATATCATTATAGGCAGCCCCTCGGAATCGAGGAAGACTTGCTTCCACTCTTAAAATGAGTCCTTAGGTGGGTTAACAGTCCAATACGAGAACCACAGTCCCTGTCACAGGTGGGACAGTAGTCGTTGAGGGTAAGGGAGAGTGGGACAAGTTTGCCACACGCTCTTTCCGCTGCCTGCGCTTGATTTCTGCATGCTCTCCGCGATGAGACTCGAGGTGCTCAGCGCCCTCCTGGATGCACTTCCTCCACTTAGGGCAGTCTTTGGCCAAGGACTCCCAGGTGTCAGTGGGGATGTTGCACTTTATCAGGGAGGCTTTGAGGGTGTCCTTATAATGTTTTCTCTGCCCACCTTTGGCTCGTTTGCCGTGAAGGAGTACCAAGTAGAGCGCTTGTTTTGGGAGTCTCGTGTCTGGCATGCGGACAATGTGGCCTGCCCAGCAGAGCTGATCAAGTGTGGTCAGTACTTCAATGCTGGGGATGTTGGCCTGGTCGAGGACGCTAATGTTGGTGCGTCTGTCCTCCCAGGGGATTTGTAGGATCTTGCGGAGACATCGTTGGTGGTATTTCTCCAGCGACTTGAGGTGTTTACTGTACATGGTCCGTGTCTCTGAGCCATACAGGAGGGCGGGTATTAATACAGCCCTCAATGTCACATTAACCAGGGACTCTGATCTCATTACAACAGCACTACAAACTACACAAAAGTGAAATTCTACTTTAAATATATCAGAAATATCTCTGAACCACCAAGATAAAAAAAAACCTGCACTGGATATGTTTCGAGTCATTTCTTTACTATTGAGGTTATTACACTATGATGGATAAAGGAAGATTAGTGACAAAACATTGAATGAAAATAACAATGAGAGTATATTGAGTTGATATGATTTTTAACAGTTTCCAAATCCATCTGATTAAAATTTCTGTAAAGCTACAATTTAGTTTTATGTGACAAGCATGAACCATTCTTCCACTGGGACCTTAACAGACCTATTTTGAAGACTATCTCGATTTTGCATGCATATTATGTGCTTAATGAAGACGCAAACCTAATTATCTAATGGACAGCGAGAATGTCCATATTTGTCCTGGTATTTATCATTTCCACATATGGAAACAGGTTAATGGAGTTCTGTAGTACCATACCATTTCCGAAAGTGAAACTATGCAGCAGTGACATCCCATCAAACCAATGGTTGTAGACAGTGTCTCCGATTCTGTGCATGCCTGGTCCATTTCGAATGAGTGTCCCTTGCAGTCATTGTGGAATTTGACCTATTTATATTTGAAATAAAAGTAGTTAACAATGTACCTTGGTTTTTGTTTACAGCTCATGGTGTGGAAATTGAATGCAATGTAAATGATACCTTGTGAATATTAAGAAGCAAAACACAAGTAGAACTGGTTCCTTATTAGCAAGTGGATCCCTAGCAGTGTGATCTTTGAAGCTAGGCTCTTTTCCAAAATGTCAACTTCATTTTAAGTTTCACAAATGGCATTCTTATGTTCTTAGAAGGAACACTATCATCAGCTCAGACTTGCAAAACAGCTCACATAAGTTATTAATGTATCATCATCATCATAGGCAGTCCCTCGGAACCGAGGAAGACTTGCTTCTACTCTAAAAATGAGTCCTTAGGTGGCTGAACAGTCCAATATGAGAACCACAGTCCCTGTCACGGGCAGGACAGATCGTCGTTGATGGAAGGGGTGGGTGGGACTGGTTTGCCGCATGCTCTTTCTGCTGCCTGCGCTTGATTTCTGCACGCTCTCGGCGATGAGACTCGAGGTGCTCAGCGCCCTCCCAGATGCACTTCCTCCACTTAGGGCGGTCTTTGGCCAGGTGTCAGTGGGGATGTTGCACTTTATCAGGGAGGCTTTGAGGGTGTCCTTGGAACATTTCCTCTGCCCACCTTTGGCTCGTTTGCCATGAAGGAGTTCCAAGTAGAGCGCTTGCTTTGGGAGTCTCGTGTCTGGCATGCAAACAATGTGGCCTGCCCAGTGGAGCTGATCAAGTGTGGTCAGTGCTTCAATGCTGGGGATGTTGGCCTGGTCGAAGACGCTAATGTTGGTGCGTCTGTTCTCCCAGGGCATTTGTAGGATCTTGCGGTGACATCGTTGGTGGTATTTCTACAGTGACTTAACGTGTATACTGTACATGGTCCATGTCTCTGAGCTATACAGGAGGGCGGGTATTACTACAGCCCTGTAGACCATGAGCTTGGTGGCAGATTTGAAGGCCTGATCTTCAAAAATTCTTTTCCTCAGGCGGCCGAAGGCTGCACTGGCGCACTGGAGGCGGTGTTGAATCTCGTCTTCAACGTCTGCTCTTGTTGATAAGAGGCTCCCGAGGTATGGGAGGATGATGCCTGCGTCTGCGCACATACAGGGGCTGAACTCCAAGTCATAGTCAACGTATTTACTGAGGCGAACGAAGGCATGGGCCTCACGCTAAACATCCGTAAGACAAATGTCCTCCACCAGCCTGTCCTCGCCGCACAGCACTGCCCCCCAGTCATCAAGATCCATGGCGCAGCCCTGGACAACGTGGACCACTTCCCATACCTTATTAATGCATGCTGCATGGTAATGATAAGAATGCATGACATTGTTGTAAGGGTATGCTCTTCTCGATCTTCCTTGCTGCAATGCTGAGTCGGGAGCAGCGTGAGTCTGTTGGTAAGGCTCATAAAGGCCGCGAGGTCGGGAGGTGCGTCGCTGAGTCGGGAGCAGCGTGAGTCCGTTGCTGAGGCCTATAAAAGGCCGTGAGGTCGGGAGGTGCGTTGCTGAGTCGGGAGCAGCGTGAGTCCGTTAGTGAGGCCTATAAAAGGCCGTGAGGTCGGGAGGTGCGTTGCTGAGTCGGGAGCAGCGTGAGCCCGTTGGTGAGAACTATAAAAGGCCGGGAGGTGCGTCGCTGAGTCGGGAGCAGCGTGAGTCCGTTAGTGAGGCCTATAAAAGGCCGCGAGGTCGGGAAGTGCGTCACTGAGTCGGGAGCAGCGTGAGTCTGTTAGTGAGGCCTATAAAAGGCCGCGAGGTCGGGAGGTGCGTCACTGAGTCGGGAGCAGCGTGAGTCTGTTAGTGAGGCCTATAAAAGGCCGCGAGGTGCGTCGCTGAGTCGGGAGCAGCGTGAGTCCGTTGGTGAGGCTTATAAAAGGTCGGGAGTTGTGTCGCTGAGTCGGGAGCAGCGTGAGTCCGTTGGTGAGGCCTATAAAAGGCCGCGAGGTCGGAAGCAGCGTGAGTCCGCTGTTGAGGCCTATAAAGGCCAGCGGGAGTCAGGCAGTTCGAGCAGTCAGTCAAGGAGGCGGGAGCTCGGAGCAGCGCGAGTCCGGGGTCGGCGAGAGGCCTATAAAGGCGCAGCTTGTGCAGCTACAGGGAGAAGGCAAAAAAGTAGAAAGAAACAGAAAGGTGACGTCACAGTCTAGGGGGTAAGTGATTGGCTGGTGATTGGTGAGTAGTTTTTCTTTTTTCTCTTCTATAACAGTGAGTAAACTTTAGCATTGTTGTTGCCAATTTAAGTGTATCTAAGGGTTAAGTCATGGCAGGAGAGCTTGGTCACGTGATATGCTCCTCCTGTACCATGTGGGAACTCAGGGACACTTCCGGTGTCCCTGACGACTACGTGTGCGGGGAGTGTATCCGCCTCCAGCTCCTGACGGACCGCGTTGCGGAATTGGAGCTGAGGGTGGATTTACTCTGGAGCATCCACGATGCTGGGAATGATGTGGGTAGCACGTGTAGCGAGTTGGTCTTACCGCAGGTGAAGGGTCCACAGTCAGATAGGGAGTGGAAGACCAGCAGGAAGAGCAGTGCAAGGAAGGTAGTGCAGGGGTCCCCTGCGGTCATCCCCCTGCAAAACAGATACACCGCTTTGAGTACTGTTGTGGGGATGACTCATCAGGGGAGGGCAGCAGCAGCCAAGTTCATGGCACCGTGGCTGGCTCTGCTGCACAGGTGGGCAGGAAAAAGAGTGGGAGAGCAATAGTGATAGGGGATTCAATGGTAAGGGGAATAGATAGGCGTTTCTGCGGCTGCAACCGAGACTCCAGGATGGTATGTTGCCTCCCTGGTGCAAGGGTCAAGGATGTCTCGGAGCGGGTGCAGGACATTCTGAAAAGGGAGGGTGAACAGCCAGTTGTCGTGGTGCACATTGAAAAAGGGATGAGGTCCTACGAGACGAATTTAAGGAGCTAGGAGCTAAATTAAAACATAGGACCTCAAAAGTAGTAATCTCGGGATTGCTACCAGTGCCACGAGCTAGTCAGAGTAGGAATCACAGGATAGCTCAGATGAATACGTGGCTTGAGCAGTGGTGCAGCAGGGAGGGATTCAAATTCCTGGGGCATTGGAACCGGTTCTGGGGGAGGTGGGACCAGTACAAACCGGACGGTCTGCACCTGGGCAGGACCGGAACCAATGTCCTAGGGGGAGTGTTTGCTAGTGCTGTTGGGGAGCAGTTAAACTAATATGGCAGGGGGATGGGAACCAATGCAGGGAGACAGAGGGAAACAAAATGGAGACAAAAGCAAAACACAGAAAGAAGATGAGTAAAAGTGGAGGGCAGAGAAACCCAAGGCAAAAAACAAAAAGGGCCACTGTACAGCAAAATTCTAAAGGGTCAAAGTGTAATAAAAAGGCAAGCATGAAAGCTCGGTGCCTTAATGCGAGGAGTATTCGGAACCCAAGAGAAGGCTCTGAGCTAGTTAGAGTGGGTGAGAGCTCAGATGAACAGGACTCCAAGAAAGAATGCAATTGGCAGGAGGCAACGGAGCAGAGTAGCACTGGGGTAAGTGTAAACCGCAAGGTGATAGGAACGGACAATATCTATGAATATAAAGGGGCTGCAGGAGGGGTCAAAACTAAAAATCATGGTTTAAAAACTAGTATTAAAACACTCCAGCTAAATGCATGCAGCATTTGAAATAAAGTAAATGAGTTGACGGCACAAATCATTACAAATGGGTATGATTTGGTGGCCATTACATAAACGTGGTTGCAGAGGGGCCAATACTGGGAATTAAACATACAGGGGTATCTGACGATTCGGAAAGACAGACAAGAAGGGAAAGGAGGTGAGGTAGCTCTGTTAATAAAGGATGATATCAGGGCAGTTGTGAGAGACGATATTGGCTCTAATGAACAAAATGTTGAATCATTGTGGGTGGAGATTAGAGATAGTAAGGGGAAAAAGTCACTGGTGGGCGAAGTTTATAGGCCCCAAATAATAACTTCACGGTGGGGCGGACAATAATCAAGGGAATAATGGAGGCATGTGAAAAAGGAATGGCAGTAATCATGGGGGACTTTAACCTACATATCGATTGGTCAAATCAAATCGCACGGGGTAGCCTTGCGTAGGAATTCATAGAATGCATACGGGATTGTTTCTTAGAACAGTATGTTACAGAACCTACAAGGGAGCAAGCTATTTTAGATTAGGTCCTGTGTAATGAGACAGGAATAATAAACGATCTCCTAGTAAAAGATCCTCTCGGAATGAGAGATCACAGTATGGTTGAATTTGTAATACAGATTGAGGGTAAGGAAGTAGTGTCTCAAACGAGCGTACTATGCTTAAACAAAGGGGACTACAGTGGGATGAGGGCAGAGTTGGCTAAAGTAGACTAGAAACACAGACTAAATGGTGGTACAATTGAAGAACAATGGAGGACTTTTAAGGAGCTCTTTCATAGTGCTCAACAAAAATATATTCCAGTGAAAAAGGGCGGTAAGAGAAGGGATAACCAGCTGTGGGTAACCAAGGAAATAAAGGAGAGTATCAAATTAAAAACCAATGCTTATAAGGTGGCCAAGGTTAGTGGGAAACTAGAAGATTGGGAAAATTTTAAACGGCAGCAAAGAATGATTAAAAAAGCAATAAAGAAAGGAAAGATAGATTACGAAAGTAAACTTGCGCAAAACATAAAAACAGATAGTAAAAGTTTTTACCGATATATAAAATGGAAAAGAGTGACTAAAGTAAATGTTGGTCCCTTAGAAGATGAGAAGAGGGATATAATAATGGGAAATGTGGAAATGGCTGCGACCTTAAACAATTATTTTGCTTCGGTCTTCACAGTGGAAGACACAAAAACCATGCCAAAAATTGCTGGTCACGGGAATGTGGGAAGGGAGGACCTTGAGATAATCACTATCACTAGGGGGGTAGAGCTGGACAGGCTAATGAGACTCAAGGTAGACAAGTCCCCTGGTGCGGATGAAATGCATCCCAGGGTATTAAAAGAGATGGCGGAAGTTATAGCAGATGCATTCGTTATAATTTACCAAAATTCTCTGGACTCTGGGGAGGTACCAGCGGATTAGAAAACAGCTAATGTAACGCCTCTGTTTAAAAAAGGGGGCAGACAAAAGGCAGGTAATTATAGGCCGGTTAGTTTAACATCTGTAGTGGGGAAAATGCTTGAAGCTATCATTAAGGAAGAAATAGCGGGACAACTAGATAGGAATAGTGCAATCAAGCAGACGCAACATGGATTCATGAAGGGGAAATCATGTTTAACTAATTTACTGGAATTCTTTGAGGATATAACGAGCATGGTGGATAGAGGTGTACCGATGGATGTGGTGTATTTAGATTTCCAAACGGCATTCGATAAGGTGCCACACAAAAGGTTACTGCAGAAGATAAGGTTCGCGGAGTCAGAAGAAATGTATTAGCATGGATAGAGAATTGGCTGGCTAACAGAAAGCAGAGAGTCAGGATAAATGGGTCCTTTTCGGGTTGGAAATCGGTGATTAGTGGTGTGCCACAGGGATCGGTGCTGGGACCACAACTGTTTACAATATACACAGATGACGTGGAAGAGGGGACAGAGTGTAGTGTAACAAAATTTGCAGATGACACAAAGATTAGTTGGAAAGCGGGTTGTGTAGATGACACAGAGATGCTGCAAAGAGATTTAGATAGGTTAAGCGAATGGGCAAAGGTTTGGCAGATGGAATACAATGTCGGAAAATGTGAGGTCATCCACCTTGGGAAATAAAACAGTAAAAGGGAATATTATTTGAATGGGGAGAAATTACAACATGCTGCGGTGCAGAAAGACCTGGGGGTCCTTGTGCATGAATCCCAAAAAGTTCGTTTGCAGGTGCAGCAGGTAATCAGAAAGGCGAATGGAATGTTGGCCTTCATTGCGAGAGGGATGGAGTACAAAAGCAGGGAGGTCCTGCTGCAACTGTATAGGGTATTGGTGAGGCTGCACCTGGAGTACTGCGTGCAGTTTTGGTCAACTTACTAAAGAAAGGATATACTAGCTTTGGAGGAGGTACAGAGACGATTCACTAGGCTGATTCCAGAGATGAGGGGGTTACCTTATGATGATAGATTGAGTAGACTGGGTCTTTACTCGTTGGAGTTCAGAAGGATGAGGGGTGATCTTATAGAAATATTTAAAATAATGAAAGGAATAGACAAGATAGAGGCAGAGAGGTTGTTTCCACTGGTCGGGGAGACTAGAACTAGGGGGCACAGCCTCAAAATACGGGGGAGCCAATTTAAAACCGAGTTGAGAAGGAATTTCTTCTCCCAGAGGGTTGTGAATCTGTGGAATTCTCTGCCCCGGGAAGCAGTTAAGGCTAGCTCATTGAATGTATTCAAATCACAGATAGATAGATTTTTAACCAATAAGGGCATTAAGGGTTATGGGGAGCGGGCAAGTAAGTGGAGCTGAGTCCACGACCAGATCAGCCATGATCTTGTTGAATGGCGGAGCAGGCTCGAGGGGCTAGATGGCCTACTCCTGTTCCTAATTCTTATGTTCTTATGTTCTTATGTAATGCTCCATCTCAGCCTCAGCAAGCTTCCCGCTGGAGTGGAGCTAATCTACTGAACAAACGGGAATCTGTTCAACCTCCGCCGCCTCCAGGCCAGATCCAAAGTCGGCCCATCCTCTGTCACTGAATTACAATATGAAGTCAACAACTTCACCGAAGCGTACGAGAGTATGGGCCTTACACTAAACATCCGTAAGACAAAGATCCTCTACCAACTTGCCCCCACCACGTAGCACTGCCCCTCCCCATCCCCCGATTATCAAAATCCATGACGAGGCCTTGGACAAGGTGGACCATTTTCCATACCTCGGGAGCCTACATTCAACAAGGGCAGACGTCGATGACGAAATCCAACACTGCCTTCAGTGTGCCAGTCAGTGCAGCCTCCAGTCGCCTGAGAAAAAGTTTTTGAAGACCAGGACCTCAAACCCGGCACCAAGCTCATGGTCAACAGAGCAGTAGTGATATCCACCCTCCTATATGCTTCAGAGACATGGACTATGTACAGCAGACACCTCAAAGCACTGGAGAAGTGCCACCAACGTTGCCTCCGCAAGATCCTGCAAATCCATTGGCAGGATAGGCGCACTAATGTCAGCGTTCTCTCTCAGGCCAACATCCCCAGCATCGAAGCATTGACCACACTCGATCAGCTCTGTTGGACGGGCCACATTGTCCGCATACCCGAAATGAGACTCCTAAAACAAGCGCTCTACTCGGAGCTTCGACACAGCAAGCGAGTCCCAGGTGGGCAGAGGAAACGTTTCAAGGACATCGTCAAAGCCTCCTTGAAAAAGTGCAACATCCCCACTGACACCTGGGAATCTCTGGGCCAAGACCGCCCAAAGTGGAGGAAAAGCATCCGGGAAGGCGCAGAATGCCTCGAATCTCTTCGCCAGGAGCAAGCTGAAGCCAAGCGTTGACAGCGGAAGGAGCGCACGGCAACGCAAACCCCCCCCACCCACCCGTTCCTTCAACCACCGTCTGCCCCACCTGTGACAGAGACTGTAGGTCCAGCATTGGACTCATCAGTCACCTGAGAACTAATTTTTAGTGTGGAAGCAAGTCATCCTCGACTCCGAGGGACCGCATATGAGAAGAGAAGAGCGTGTGTGTGTCAGGTATATTTTTAACAAAACTATCTTGTTTATAGGCAGTGAAGGCAGAATCTGAGAAGTTGCTTTTGCCCAGGATATATTTGCAAATAAACTGAGCTCAGAAGCACAGCATGTTCTAGTCGGATGTGTGCAAAACAGGCACCGCCTGATTTATGCTGGATAGTTAAAGTCGACTTCTACAAATTTAGGGGCCGAAATTGGCCTCTTGTGCGCCTGCTGTTTGAAATTGAAATAGCAAAATGTTTTGCGGAGGTGCTACCGTTCCTGCCAAAGCGCGTGCGCTGTTGACGTCATCGCCATGCGCAGCGCCCCGTTGCCGCCCCGGCAGTGAAATTCGGCCGTGCACCCTCACTTACCGCCTGCCAGTGAAAACGACAGCTTTAGCTGTCGTGTTGCAGTCAGGAATCGGCTGGAGGAGCGCTATTTAAAGGCGCCATCTTGAAAAAACATTTTGTCGGCCATTACTCTATGCAATTTGCGAATACATAGGCAGAGTGGCTGGTGGACAGATCAAGAACTGTTCTGTCTCTTAACTATACCCCTGTTTCATTGAGGGCAGATTTGAAATCAGAAGATTTATCTCGTTTCATGGGCACTCGATCTCCTACTCTGATATCACTGTCGTAGGTTACTTAGGCAAAGACAAAGGGAGAGATGAATGCAGAGAGAAAGGCAGAAAGGCATAAAGACAGGGAAAAAGGCGAGGTCACAGATGCTCTGTACAGAAGAAGGAGGGACTACATTTCCTTCTCCATGATCAAAAAGAAGCAGTACAAGCGTGCATGTAGCTTTGGCAGGGTAGCGAGCTTCCCCATGGTGCATGTCATTGACCGCATCTACGGCGCTTTGCAGGCACCGCATCACAATCCTGTAACCACAAATCACTGAATGTGCAGCTGGTGTGTGACCACACACGCAGAATCCTCACCGTGAATGCCTGCTATCCTGGCAGCAGTCACGATGCCTTCATCCTGTGCCAGACTCTGTTCCAGCCACTACGTCAAGCTCGCGGCTGTCTGCTCGAGGATAAGGGCTATCCTCTCTCCATGGGGCTCATGACTTCCCTCCGCATCCCCCACACTCCTGCCCAGCACTATGTACAGCACAGTGCAATGAAAGCCATGCTGCCACCAGGAACATCATTGAGCAGACCAGTGAAGTGCTCAAGCAACGGTTCGGCTACTGAATTTCTCGCCCTGTTAGTGTTGGTGCAATACAGTTTCGGTTTCATACAGGCGTAAAGTTCGTGCAGTGTACATCAGACTGACTCTGATTCCAGCATCCGCAGTATTTTGCTTTTGGTTTTTTTTCCACTGCATCTGTTGCATTGGTGCTACCGCTGGAGCTGAATACGCCCAAAAATAAACAACGGGGCTCCCGCTGACTAATTTTGGCCCGAGTGTGCAGTGAGCTCTCACACAGAGCAGCGCTCAGCAAGGATGCAACAGGTTAGGACGGACGCAGTTACTTTCCAACCAGGCACACGGACAAGAATCCCGAATCTGATCAATATCGGTTACTTCTTGCGATTTACACGAGTTATAGAAACATAGAAACATAGAAAATAGGTGCAGGAGCAGGCCATTCAGCCCTTCTAGCCTGAACCGCCATTCAATGAGTTCATGGCTGAACATGAAACCTCAGTACCCCCTTCCCGCTTTCACGCCATACCCCTTGATCCCCCGAGTAGTAAGGATTTCATCTAACTCCCTTTTGAATATATTTAGTGAATTGGCCTCAACTACTTTCTGTGGTAGAGAATTCCACAGGTTCACCACTCTCTGGGTGAAGACGTTTCTCCTTATCTCGGTCCTAATTGGCTTACCCCTTATCCTTAGACTGTGACCCCTGGTTCTGGACTTCCCCAACATTGGGAACATTCTTCCTGCATCCAACCTGTCCAAACTCGTCAGAATTTTAAACGTTTCTATGAGGTCCCCTCTCACTCTTCTGAACTACAGTGAATACAAGCCCAGTTGATCCAGTCTTTCTTGATAGGTCAGTCCCACCATCCCGGGAATCAGTCTGGTGAATCTTCGCTGCACTCCCTCAATAGCAAGAATGTCCTTCCTCAAGTTAGGAGACCAAAACTGTACACAATACTCCAGGTGTGGCCTCACCAAGGCCCTGCACAACTGTAGCAACACCTCCCTGCCCCTGTACTCAAATCCCCTCGCTATGAAGGCCAACATGCCATTTGCTTTCTTAACCGCCTGCTGTACCTGCATGCCAACCTTCAATGACTGATGTACCATGACACCCAGGTCTCGTTGCACCTCCCCTTTTCCTAATCTGTCACCATTCAGATAATAGTCTGTCTCTCTGTTTTTACCACCAAAGTGGATAACCTCACATTTATCCACATTATACTTCATCTGCCACGCATTTGCCCACTCACCTAACCTATCCAAGTCATTCTGCAGCCTCATAGCATCCTCCTCGCAGCTCACACTGCCACCCAACTTAGTGTCATCCGCAAATTTGGAGATACTACATTTAATCCCCTCGTCTAAATCATTAATGTACAATGTAAACAACTGGGGCCCCAGCACAGAACCCTGCGGTACCCCACTAGTCACTGCCTGCCATTCCGAAAAGTACCCATTTACTCCTACTCTTTGCTTCCTGTCTGACAACCAGTTCTCAATCCACGTCAGCACACTACCCCCAATCCCATGTGCTTTAACTTTGCACATTAATCTCCTGTGTGAGACCTTGTCGAAAGCCTTCTGAAAGTCCAAATATACCACATCAACTGGTACTCCTTTGTCCACTTTATTGGAAACATCCTCAAAAAATTCCAGAAGATTTGTCAAGCATGATCTCCCTTTCACAAATCCATGCTGACTTGGACCTATCATGTCACCATTTTCCAAATGCGCTGCTATGACATCCTTAATAATTGATTCCATCATTTTACCCACTACTGAGGTCAGGCTGACCGGTCTATAATTCCATGCTTTCTCTCTCCCTCCTTTTTTAAAAAGTGGGGTTACATTGGCTACCCTCCACTCGATAGGAACTGATCCAGAGTCAATGGAATGTTGGAAAATGACTGTCAATGCATCCGCTATTTCCAAGGCCACCTCCTTAAGTACTCTGGGATGCAGTCCATCAGGCCCTGGGGATTTATCGGCCTTCAATCCCATCAATTTCCCCAACACAATTTCCCGACCAATAAAGATTTCCCTCAGTTCCTCCTCCTTACTAGACCCTCTGACCACTTTTATATCCGGAAGGTTGTTTGTGTCCTCCTTAGTGAATACTGAACCAAAGTACTTGTTCAATTGGTCTGCCATTTCTTTGTTCCCCGTTATGACTTCCCCTGATTCTGACTGCAGGGGACCTACGTTTGTCTTTACTAACCTTTTTCTCTTTACATACCTATAGAAACTTTTGCAATCCGCCTTAATGTTCCCTGCAAGCTTCTTCTCATACTCCATTTTCCCTGCCCTAATCAAACCCTTTGTCCTCCTCTGCTGAGTTCTAAATTTCTCCCAGTCCCCAGGTTCGCTGCCATTTCTGGCCAATTTGTATGCCATTTCCTTGGCTTTAATACTATCCCTGATTTCCCTTGATAGCCACGGTTGAGCCACCTTCCCTTTTTTATTTTTACGCCAGACAGGAATGTACAATTGTTGTAATTCATCCATGCGGTCTCTAAATGTCTGCCATTGCCCATCCACAGTCAACCCCTTAAGTATCATTAGCCAATCTATCTTAGCCAATTCATGCCTCATACTTTCAAAGTTACCCTTCTTTAAGTTCTGGACCATGGTCTCTGAATTAACTGTTTCATTCTCCATCCTAATGCAGAATTCCACCATATTATGGTCACTCTTCCCCAAGGGGCCTCGCACAATGAAATTGCTAATTAATCCTCTCTCATTACACAACACCCAGTCTAAGATGGCCTCCCCCTAGTTGGTTCCTCGACATATTGGTCTAGAAAACCATCCCTTATGCACTCCAGGAAATCCTCCTCCACCGTATTGCTTCCAGTTTGGCTGGCCCAATCTATGTGCATATTAAAGTCACCCATCACCCACTGCTGCACCTTTATTGCATGCACTCCTAATTTCCTGTTTGATGCCCTCCCCAACATCACTACTACTGTTTGGAGGTCTGTACACAACTCCCACTAATGATTTTTGCCCTTTAGTGTTCTGCAGCTCTACCCATATAAATTCCACATCATCCAAGCTAATGTCTTTCCTAACTACTGCATTAATCTCCTCTTTAACCAGCAATGCTACCCCACCTCCTTTTCCTTTTATTCTATCCTTCCTGAATGTTGAATACCCCTGGATGTTGAGTTCCCAGCCCTGATCATCCTGGAGCCACGTCTCCGTAATTCCAATCACATCATATTGGTTAACATCTATTTGCACAGTTAATTCATCCACCTTATTGCGGATACTCCTTGCATTAAGACACAAAGCCTTCAGGCTTGCTTTTTTAACACCCTTTGTCCTTTTAGAATTTTGCTGTACAGTGGCCCTTTTTGTTCTTTGCCTTGGGTTTCTCTGCCCTCCACTTTTCCTCATCTCCTTTCTGTCTTTTGCTTTTGCCTCATTTTTGTCTCCCTCTGTCTCCCTGCATAGGTTCCCATCCCCCTGCAATATTAGTTTAACTCCTCCCCAACAGCACTAGCAAACACTCCCCCTAGGACATTGGTTCTGGTCCTGCCCAGGTGCAGACCGTCCGCTTTGTACTGGTCCCACCTCCCCCAGAACCGGTTCCAATGCCCCAAGAATTTGAATCCCTCCCTGCTGCACCACTGCTCAAGCCATGTATTCATCTGCGCTATCCTGCGATTCCTACTCTGACTAGCACGTGGCACTGGTAGCAATCCCGAGATTACTACTTTTGAGGTCCTACTTTTTAATTTAGCTCCTAGCTCCTTAAATTCTTTTCGTAGGACCTCATCCCTTTTTTTACCTATGTCGTTGGTACCAATGTGCACCACGACAACTGGCTGTTCTCCCTCCCATTTCAGAATGTCCTGCACCCGCTCCGAGACATCCTTGACCCTTGCACCAGGGAGGCAACATACTATCCTGGAGTCTCGGTTGCGTCCACAGAAACGCCTATCTATTCCCCTCACCATCGAATCCCCTATCACTATCGCGCTCCCAATCTTTTTCCTGCCCTCCTTTGCAGCAGAGCCACCTACGGTGCCATGAACTTGGCTGCTGCTGCCCTCCCCTGATGAATCATCCTCCCCAACAGTACTCAAAGCAGTGTATCTGTTTTGCAGGGGGATGACCACAGGGGACCCCTGCACTATCTTTCTTGCACTGCTCTTCCTGCTGGTCTTCCATTCCCTATCTGGCTGTGGACCCTTCTCCTGCGGTAAGACCAACTCACTACACGTGATACTCACGTCATTCTCAGCATCGTGGATGCACCAGAGTGAATCCACCCTCAGCTCCAATTCCGCAACGCGGACCATCAAGAGCTCGAGGCGGATACACTTCCCACACACGTAGCGCCCAGGGATACCGGAAGTGTCCCCGAGTTCCCACATGGTACAGGAGGAGCATATCACATGGCCGAGCTCTCCTGCCATGTCTTAACCTTAGATACCCTTAAATTGGTAATAACAATGTTACAGTTCACTTACTGATATAAAAAAGAAAAGAAAAGCTACTCACCAATCACCAGCCAATCACTTACCCCATTGGCTGTGACGTCACTTTTTGATTACTTTCTACTTCTATTTTGCTTTCTCTCCCGCTGTAGCTGCACCGGTACGCCTTTATAGGCCGTTCCGACACTGCTCCCGCCTCTCACCCACTGCCGCTGGCTCTCGATCTCCCGCTGGGCCTTTTATAGGCCGCTCCGACACTGCTCCCACCTCTCACCGACTGTCGCTGGCTCTCGATCTCCCGCTGGGCTTTTGATAGGTCGCTCCCCTCTCACCAACTGCCGCTATTACAATTTATGAATTGCTGCGGTTGGGGTAGAATATAACATTTCCACCGCACGAATTTAAAAATAATGCCAAAGTTTTGGATTTGCAATATACAGGAAATGTTTAACGTCTTTTGACATTAAATCGAGTCACACACCATTCCTGATTGCACTGCTCACCTTGAATTTCTGCTTTGATTGGTTCTGGACTTTCCCTTTTGTTTTCAGTGAACAGCGATTGCATGGCGATACCGGACGCGAACACTGCGCTCAATGCCTGCACTATCCTAAGCTTTATTATACGGACACAAGCTCCTCTGCCGAGAGCGCCACCAAGGCACAGGTGGGCCGCTTTACACGCACTGTACTGTTGAACTACTGTGGAACACAAAGCGGCACAGTTAGGTTCTAAGTAAATGCACAGACCCATACACAGTGATGGTTCTGTTTTCTGCACCTATCATACAATAAGAATACTGCAACTATTTCAACGTCGAATGGGTGGACTTTTTTTCCTGCCACACTTATTTTACCACTGATTTCAAAGTTGAATGTCCTTATTTAAGAACAAATTTCTTCTTTACAGCTAGGTTTAAATGTCGGACAATCACTTTCAACAATTTTGCAAAGTGTCCCTGAACTTCTTTACATTCCTAACATAATCCTATCAAATTTTCGAAGCCGTATTTTTACGTACACTTATTTACATTACACTTTAAAGGGATAAGGTTGTTAAGATGTCGAAATTCCTGCTCAGAGGAAGATTACTTCCAAACTAGTCTTAACGATTGAATGAAAAAGAGATTCTGAGTGTTTATAATAAGCCCAGAAACAATTAAAATAAGAAATGCTGCATACAAGCCTGCTTCTCTGATCTGTCCCGCTCGAAAGCCTCAGCTCTGAATGGTCACAAGTACATACATAAGTATTAGGAACAGGAGTAGGCCATCTAGCCCCTCGAGCCTGCTCCGCCACTCAGAAGATAAAGGTACGCGGAGTCAGAGGAAATGTATTAGCATGGATAGAGAATTGGCTGGCTAACACAAAGTAGAGAGTCGGGATAAATGGGTCCTTTTTGGGTTGGAAATCAGTGGTTAGTGGTGTGCCACAGGGATCGGTGCTGGGACCACAACTGTTTACAATATACATAGATGACCTGGAAGAGGGGACAGAGTGTAGTGTAACAACATTTGCAGATGACACAAAGATTAGTGGGAAAGCGGGTTGTGTAGAGGACACAGAGAGGCTGCAAAGACATTTAGATAGGTTAAGCGAATGGGGCTAAGGTTTGGCAGATGGAATACAATGTCGGAAAGTGTGAGGTCATCCACCTTGGGGAAAAAAAACAGTAAAAGGGAATATTATTTGAATGGGGAGAAATTACAACATGCTGCAGTGCAGAGGGACCTGGGGGTCCTTGTGCATGAATCCCAAAAAGTTAGTTTGCAGGTGCAGCAGGTAATCAGGAAGGTGAATGGAATGTTGGCCTTCATTGTGAGAGGGATGGAGTACAAAAGCAGGGAGGTCCTGCTGCAACTGTATAAGGTATTGGTGAGGCCGCACCTGGAGTACTGCGTGCAGTTTTGGTCACCTTACTTAAGGAAGGATATACTAGCTTTGGAGGGGGTACAGAGACGATTCACTTGGCTGATTCTGGAGATGAGGGGGTTACCTTATGATGATAGATTGAGTAGACTGGGTCTTTACTCGTTGGAGTTCAGAAGGATGAGGGGTGATCTTATAGAAACATTTAAAATAATGAAAGGGATAGACAAGATAGAGGCAGAGAGGTTGTTTCCACTGGTCAGGGAGACTAGAATTAGGGAGCACAGCCTCAAAATACGGGGGAGCCAATTTAAAACCGAGTTGAGAAGGAATTTCTTCTCCCAGAGGGTTGTGAATCTGTGGAATTCTCTGCCCAAGGAAGCAGTTGAGGCTAGCTCATTGAATGTAATCAAGTCACAGATAGATAGATTTTTAACCAATAAGCTAATTAAGGGTTACGGGGAGCGGGCGGGTAAGTGGAGCTGAGTCCACGGCCAGATCAGCCATGATCTTGTTGAATGGCGGAGCAGGCTCGAGCGGTTAGATGGCCTACTCCTGTTCCTAATTCTTATGCCCTTATGTTCTTATTCCCTATTGGATTTCTTAGTGACTATCTTATATTGATTGCCTCTAGTTTTGCTCTTCCTCACAAGTGAAAACATTCTCTCTGTATCAACTCTGTTGAAGTAACATTTCAGAGACCGGACCTTGTCCAGGTTAAATGCGCCCGCATTGTCTCAGTTGCTTTTCAACCGAAACCACCTCTGGTTCTTTTAATGAGTCGGGTAGGTCTTAATTCAACATCAGGTCTTTATTTCTCGAGCACATGCCCGGGTGAGGTCTAGATGTCTCTTCCCACCTTCTCAATCAAATACAATTCTGCTGCCCGTTACAGTTGGGGATGCAACAAACAGGGTGGATAAAGGGGAACCAGTGGATGTGGTGTATTTGGACTTCCAGAAGGCATTTGACAAGGTGCCACATAAAAAGTGACTGCACAAGATAAAAGTTCACGGGGTTGGGGGTAATATATTAGCATGGATAGAGGATTGGCTAACTAACAAAGAACAGAGAGTCAGGATAAATGGTTCATTCTCTGTTTTGCAACCAGTAACTAGTGGGATGCCGCAGGGATCAGTGCTCGGACCCCAACTATTTACAATTTATATTAACGACTCGGAAGAAGGGACTGAATGTAATGTAGCCAAGTTTGCTGAAGACACAAAGATGGGAGTAAATGTGTGAGGAGGACACAAAACAATCTGCAAAAAGACAGACAGGCTAAGCGAGTGGGCCAAAATTTGGCAGATGGAGTATAATGTTGGAAAGTGTGAGGTCATGCACTTTGGCAGAAAAAAATCAAAGAGCCAGTTATATAAATGGAGAAAGTTTGCAAAGTGCCGCAGTACAGCGGGAATTGGGGGTACTTGTGCATGAAACACAAAAGGATAGTATGCAGGTACAGCAATTGATCAGGAAGGCCAAAGTTTCTTGGCCTTTATTGCAAAGGGGATGGAGTATAAAAGCAGGGAAGTCTTACTACAGCTATATAACGTATTGGTGAGGCCACACCTGGAATACTGCATGCAGTTTTAGTTTCCATATTTACGAAAGGATATACTTGCTTTGGAGGTTTTTCAGAGAAGGATCACTAGGTTGATTCCGGGGATCATGGGGTTCACTTATGAGGAAAGGTTGAGTAGGTTGGGCCTCTACTCATTGCAATTCAGAAGAATGAGAGGTGATCTTATCGAAACGTATAAGATTATGAGGGGTCTTGACAAGGTGGATGCAGAGAGGATGTTTCCACTGATGGGGGAGACTAGAATAGAGGGCACGATCTTAGAATAAGGGGCCGCCCATTTAAAACTGAGATGAGGAGAAATTTCTTCTCTCAGAGGGTTGTAAATCTGTGGAATTCGCTGCCTCAGAGAGCTGTGGAAGCTGGGACATTGAATACATTTAAGACAGAAATAGACAGTTTCTTAAATGATAAGGGGATAAGGGGTTATGGGGAGCGGGCGGGGAAGTGGAGCTGAGTCCATGATCAGATCAGCCATGATCTTATTGAATGACGGAGCAGGCTTGAGGGGCCGTGTGGCCTACTCTTGCTTCTATTTCTTATGATTTTATGTTCTTATATAGGGATTACATTGTGTTTGTTCCAGGAGGTTTCGTGTGCATACAGATCCTGTCTTCAAGTTAATCGCACAATGGTTTCAATGGTTCGCTGGCCCCGTAATCAGGGGTCTATTAGCTAGTTTCCCTGCACAATGAAAATCTCCTTCCCATTCTTATCACGAGTTGTGTTATCTGATCTCCCTGTCTGTGCATGTCTCTTGGTACACAATCTGGGTTCTCTACACCATCAGTGAAGATCACTCCACAGGCTTTTTCCTAGCTGCCTTGTTTATTTAATACAGGATCCATTTAGCAGCTAGTTTCAAGCGAGACTATCAAAGCTAGGGCTCGACTCGGAACTCCTACACGGCAAGCGAGTCCCAGGTGGGCAGAGGAAACATTTCAAGGACACCCTCAAAGCCTCCTTGATAAAATGCAACATCCCCACCGACACCTGGGAGTCCCTGGCCAAAGACCACCCTAAGTGGAGGAAGTGCATTCGGGAGGGGGCTGAGCACCTCGAGTCTCGTCGGCGAGAGCATATAGAAAACAAGCGCAGGCAGCGGAAGGAGCGTGCGGCAAACCAGTCCCACCCACCCTTTCCTTCAACAACTGTCTGTCCCACCTGTGATAGAGACTATAATTCCCGTATTGGTCTGTTCAGTCAGCATAGAACTCATTTTGAGAATGGAAGCAAGTCTTCCTTGATTTTGAGGGACTGCCTATGATAACGACTTCTGCACAGTGAAGATCACTCCACAGGCTTTTCTCTGGCTGTACCTGTGGGTCCTTCCCTTTTGCCTGAGCCATTCTTTTAATCTGCGTTTGTATCTTACTTTACATCTTTTCCCATCATTCTCTTCTTAAAGCTATGCACCCACTAATTTCTTACCCCAACAAACTCTATCAAAACCTTTCATAATTTTAAAGATCTCTATTAGATCACCCTTCAGCCTTCTCTTTTGAAGAGAAAAGAGACCCAGCCTGCTCATCCTTTCCTACTCGGTATACCCTTGCATTTCTGATATCATCCTTGTAAATCTTTTTTGCACCCACTCCAGTGCCTCTATATCCTGTTTATAATATGCTAACTAGAATTGTACTCAGTACGCTAAGTGTTGACAACCAAGGTTCGATACAAGTTTAGCATAACTTCTCTACTTTTTAATTCTATGGTATCTCAGTATCTAAAGTTTAGGAAGTTACAGAATTTACTAATTTGATTTCATACCATTTGATTAGAAGCAGTCATTTCTTGTCCACAAATCAGAATAATTAGTTTGCTGTCTACTTTTTCAGGATTTATCCACAAGTTCCTGATCATTCAGTGAAATAGAAATTTAATGAAACTAGCTAATAAATTACCACATTGTCCAACTGCTATTTTTCTAGGAATATTAAGCACTTTCAGATGCACATTGACACAGAAACATAGAAATAGGTGCAGGAGTAGGCCATTCGGCCCTTCGAGCCTGCACCACCATTCAATATGATCATGGCTGATCATGCAACTTCAGTACCCCATTCCTGCTTTCTCTCCATTCCTCTTGATCCCTTTAGCTATAAGGGCCATATCTAACTCCCTTCTGAATATATCTAACGAACTGGCCTCAACAACTCTCTGCGGTAGAGAATTCCACAGGTTCACAATTCTCTGAGTGAAGAAGTTTCGCCTCATCTCGGTCCTAAATGGCTTACCCATTATCCTTAGACTGTGACCCCTGGTTCTGGACTTCCCCAACATCGGGAACATTCTTCCTGCATCTAACCTGTCCAATCCTGTCAGAATTTTATATGTTTCAATGAGATCCCCTCTCATTCTTCTAAATTCCAGTGAATATAAGCCTAGTCGATCCAGTCTTTCTTCATATGTCAGTCCTGCCATCCCAGGAATCAGTCTGGTGAGCCTTCGCTGCACTCCCTCAATTGCAAGAATGTCCTTCGTGAGATTAGGAGACCAAAACTGCACCCAACACTCAAGGGGTGGTCTCACCAAGGCCCTGTACAACTGCAGTAAGACTTCCCTGCTCCTATACTCAAATCCCCTCGCTATGAAGGCCAGCATGCCATTTGCTTTCTTTACTGCCTGCTGTACCTGCATGCCTACTTTCAATGACTGATGTACCATAACACCCTGGTCTCGTTGCACCTCCCCTTTGACTAATCTGTCACCATTCAGATAATAATCTGCCTTCCTGTTTTTGCCACCAAAGTGGATAACCTCACACTTTGAAGGGTAACTTTGAAGGTATGAGGCGTGAATTGGCTAGGATAGATTGGCGAATGATACTGAAGGGGTTGACAGTGGGTGGGCAATGGCAGACATTTAGAGACCGCATGGATGAACTACAACAATTGTACATCCCTGTCTGGCGTAAAAATAAAAAAGGGAAGGTGGCTCAACCATGGCTATCAAGGGAAATCAGGGATAGTATTAAAGCCAAGGAAGTGGCATACAAATTGGCCAGAAATAGCAGCGAACCCGGGGACTAGGAGAAATTTAGAACTCAGCAGAGGAGGACAAAGGATTTGATTAGGGCAGGGAAAATAGAGTACGAGAGGAAGCTTGCAGGGAACATTAAGACGGACTGCAAAAGCTTCTATATATAGATATGTAAAGAGAAAAAGGTTAGTTAAGACAAATGTAGGTCCCCTGCAGTCAGAATCAGGGGAAGTCATAACGGAGAACAAAAAAATGGCAGACCAATTGAACAAGTACTTTGGTTCGGTATTCACTAAGGAGGATACAAACAACCTTCCGGATATAAAAGGAGCCAGAGGGTCTAGGAAGAAGGAGGAACTGAGGGAAATCCTTATTAGTCAGGAAATTGTTGGAGAAATTAATGGGTTTGAAGGCCGATAAATCCCCAGGGCCTGATGGACTGCATCCCTGTACTTAAGGAGTGGCCTTGGAAATAGCGGATGCATTGACAGTCATTTTCCAACATTCCATAGACTCTGGATCAGTTCCTATGGAGTGGAGGGTAGCCAATGTAACCCCACTTTTTAAAAAAGGAGGGAGAGAGAAAACAGGGAATTATAGACCGGTCAACCTGACATCAGTAGTGGGTAAAATGATGGAATCAATTATTAAGGATGTCATAGCAGCGCATTTGGAAAGAGGTGACATGATAGGTCCAAGTCAGCATGGATTTGTGAAAGGGAAATCATGCTTGACAAATCTTCTGGAATTTTTTGAGGATGTTTCCAGTAGAGTGGACAAGGGAGAACCAGTTGATGTGGTATATTTGGACTTTCAGAAGGCTTTCGACAAGGTCCCACATAAGAGATTAATGTGCAAAGTTAAAGCACATGGGATTGGGGGTAGTGTGCTGACGTGGATTGAGAACTGGTTGGCAGACAGGAAGCAAAGAGTAGGAGTAAATGGGGACTTTTCAGAATGGCAGGCAGTGACTAGTGGGGTACCACAAGGTTCTGTGCTGGGGTCCCAGCTGTTTACATTGTACATTAATGATTTAGATGAGGGGATTAAATGTAGTATCTCCAAATTTGCAGGTGACACTAAGTTGGGTGGCAGTGTGAGCTGCGAGGAGGATGCTATGAGGCTGCAGAGTGACTTGGATAGGTTAGGTGAGTGGGCAAATGCATGGCAGATGAAGTATAATGTGGATAAATGTGAGGTTATCCACTTTGGTGGTAAAAACAGAGAGACAGACTATTATCTGAATGGTGACAGATTAGGAAAATGGGAGGTGCAACGAGACCTGGGTGTCATGGTACATCAGTCATTGAAGGTTGGCATGCAGGTACAGCAGGCGGTTGAGAAAGAAAATGACATGTTGGCCTTCATAGCGAGGGGATTTGAGTACAGGGGCAGGGAGGTGTTACTACAGTTGTACAGGGCCTTGGTGAGGCCACACCTGGAGTATTGTGTACAGTTTTGGTCTCCTAACTTGAGGAAGGACATTCTTGCTATTAAGGAAGTGCACCAGACTGATTCCCGGAATGGCGGGACTGACATATCAAGAAATTCTGGATCAACTGGGCTTGTATTCTCTGAAGTTCAGAAGAATGAGAGGGGATCTCATAGAAACGTTTAAAATTCTAACGGGTTTGGACAGGTTAGATGCAGGAAGAATGTTCCCAATGTTGGGGAAGTGAAGAACCAGGGGTCACAGTCTAAGGATAAGGGGTAAGCCATTTAGGACCGAGATGAAGAGAAAGTTCTTCACCCTGAGAGTGGTGAACCTTGGAATTCTCTACCACAGAAAGTTGTTGAGGCCAATTCACTAAATATATTCAAAAAGGAGTTAGATGTAGTCCTTACTACTAGGGGGATCAAGGGGTATGGCGAGAAAGCAGGAATGGGGTACTGAAGTTGCATGTTCAGCCATGAACTCATTGAATGGCGGTGCAGGCTCGAAGGGCCGAATGGCCTACGCCTGCACCTATTTTCTATGTTTCTATGTTTATCCACATTATACTGCATCTGCCATGCATTTGCCCATTCATCTAACCTGTCAAGTCCCCCTGCAGCCTCCTTGCAGCATGCACTGCCACCCAGCTTTGTGTTATCTGCAAACTTGGAGATATTACATTCAATTCCTTCGTATAAATCATTAATGTATGTTGTAAATAGCTGGGGTCCCAGCACTGAACCCTGCGGCACCCCACTGTCACTGCCTGCCATTCTGAAAAGGACCCGTTTATTCCCATTCTTTGCTTCCTGTCTGCCAACCAGTTTTCTATCCACGTCAATACATTACCCCCAATACCATGTGCTTTAATTTTGCACACCAATCTCTTGTGTGGGACCTTGTCAAAAGCCTTGTGAAAGTCCAAATACACCACATCCACTGGTTCGCCCTGATCCACTCTACTAGTTACATCCTCAAAAAACTCTAGAAGATTTGTCAAGCATGATTTCCCTTTCATAATCAATGCTGACTTAAACCGATCCTGTCACTGCTTTCCAAATGTGCTGCTATTACATCCTTAATAATTGATTCCAGCGTTTTCCCCACCACCGATGTCAGGCTAACCGGTTTATAATTCCGTTTTATCTCTCCCTCCTTTTTTAAAAAGTGGGGTTACATTAGCTACCCTCCAATCCATAGGAACTGAACCAGAGTCCATGGAATGTTGGAAAATGGCCACCAATGCATCTACTATTCCTAGGGACACTTCCTTAAGTACTCTGGGATGCAGACTATCAGGCCCTGGGGATTTATCGGCCTTCAGTCCCTTCAATTTCCCTAACAATAAGGATTTCCCTCAGTTCCTCCTTCTTGCTAGAATCACCAGTTTGACCTGTGAATCAGGTTGATCATCTGACTCCCAATTGCTTTAAAGCTGAGAGGCAAAAGAGCACTTCCCCACCACTTGAACTACACATCAGGCACACAATTCCAGCCCATTGCAAAGCTAGGTTAAAACATTAGGCAGCGGTTAGGTGGATGGCTCAGACATTTTCTAAACTTGAATTTGAATGTTACAAGGGAGGGGATACTCCCCTCCCATTCTATTTGAACATTAACATTTAATACTCCATCACATCTGATCTCTCTGTCCTCAGCCTCCTACACTGTTCCAATGAAGCTCAAGGAACAGCAGCTCTTTATATTAGGCACTTTACAGCCTTCCAGACTCAACATTGAGTTTTTTTCAGATCATAACTACTGCTCCCATTTGTTCAGACAGCAGCTGTTGGTAATGATTCAGTTATTCCCCTTTACATCTCCTCTTGACCCATCTTTTGTTTTGTTTTTTAACTTGTCTTATTACCATCCCCCTTTGGCCTTGCACGATCATCCTTTTGTCATTTAACCTCTCCTGCTATTCCACATGATCATAGACTTTCCCCCCTTTTGTTCTTTTCTCCCCTTCCCCTCTTCCCTGCTTCTGTACTTTCTTAAAACCAGTTAAATCTCTTAACTTTTTCCAATTCTGATGAAAGGTCATCAACCTGAAATGTTAACTTTGTTTCTCTCTTCACATATGTTGCCTGGCCTGCTGAGTATTTCCAGCATTTTGTTTTTAATTCAGATTTCCAGCATCTGCAGTGTTTTGCTTTTGTATTAACATTTAATTGACTGCTATCGTCACCAGAGTGAAAGACATCATTGGCAGCACAATGACTGCACATCACATTCTATAGATAGTCTGAGATTGGTATCTGTGATAAAGCACCATCTTTAGTTCACTATACTTTATAGTGTGTAAATAAATCACAGTGCTTTGATTGAGGCAATCATTTGGTCTTTCCTGCATTACAACTGTGACTACACTTCAAAAAGTACTTTATTGGCTGGAAGGTGCTTTGGGATGTCCTGAGGTCATGAAGGGTGCTATATAAATGCAAGTCTTTTTCTTTCAACAAATATGGCCAACATTATAAGCTTGTACAGAACTTTCACTCTATTCTAACTTAACATGGCATAAGCTTGAACTTGTCACGAGTATAGATAATTTTGTTTGTTGGCATAATAAGATATTGTCAAAGGGAACTATGATTA